>NC_140585.1:484653885-485920760 GCF_964204655.1 Triturus cristatus | reverse complement strand
CCGGTTAAATGGATATATATTAGGGCCTAATAAATAGGTACCTGTTGAATAACAAAGTTAAATTGGAAAGAAATGGACAGGTAGAAGTGCATGAAACACCCAACACCAATAGTGGATATAAAAATATACTTTTTATATATATTTATTTTGATTCTTTAGTTGAATATATTCATTTCAATTTTTACAAGATATAGTCCGAAAAATACAAATATGACAATACTACACATAATCAAAACAAATCAATATGAATGTCGATTAATAAAAACATAATTTGCGGCCCCTCACAAAATTCTAATTGTTGAATACACACACCCAATCAACATTACATTAAACACAACACAACAAAAAGTGACAAACGTTATCCTAAGGTATTCAAATGGATGTCGTGAATGGAAAAACATCCAAAGGAAGCCAGATGGTACTCTAAGAAGCAGAAGGAGGTCAACGAATCAAGCGCCGACGCGCGTTTCGGAATTAGGCCCATTCGGGCGCCCTACCTTCATCAGGGCGAAGACCAGGGATAAAAGGGGGCAAACACAACCTAAAAATAAATCACATGAACATCTATCAAACAAAAAAAACAATTTCACTAAACAGTTAACTGAGTTGACATACATTATTCAAAAAGAACATTAAAAAACATAAGTCCAAAACCTTTCCAATTAACATGAGATAGGGATTAATCACATGATGAATAAATATGGCCCGAAAGGGTCCTCAGGTAGCTAAACCAAACATGTAGCCCCCAAATTCGAACGTGTCAAGTAGAGAAAATCAGTGAAACCCAACACCAAAGTCAAATACAAGAAGGATGACAAGAAAAAAGAGATCTTTAGATAGGAAAACGCCAACACCAAATCACCCGAATCTCGTGTGCATAGAATAAAACATGCATAAGTGCATAAAGGAAATGAAACCAATAATGATACATACTAAAAACAAATCCTTTTTTATCCGAGGATGTCAATCTATTGAACCTGAAAACAGGCGCTGTAAGGTGGAGGCATCCAGCCTCATTCAGATATGAGAGACTCACTACGTCTGGCTGAGAGGTAGACGTATACAATTATAGTCAAGACGTGAGCAGCAGGGATCTACAGGGGACAGTATAAACAAAAATATAAATCTAGATTATGACAAACAACATAGTTAACGTCATAAAACGAAGCCCGACAAGGTTAATGGTCGACAACATACTGGAGTCCGCAGTGGAGGCGAATAGAGACCAACAGAAGGTGCTTCAAGTATGGTCACGAGGAATTTGGGGATGTAGGGTAGCCAGGTCGGCCCTAATCAAAGGGTAACCAATAATGATACATACTAAAAACAAATCCTTTTTTATCCGAGGATGTCAATCTATTGAACCTGAAAACAGGCGCTGTAAGGTGGAGGCATCCAGCCTCATTCAGATATGAGAGACTCACTACGTCTGGCTGAGAGGTAGACGTATACAATTATAGTCAAGACGTGAGCAGCAGGGATCTACAGGGGACAGTATAAACAAAAATATAAATCTAGATTATGACAAACAACATAGTTAACGTCATAAAACGAAGCCCGACAAGGTTAATGGTCGACAACATACTGGAGTCCGCAGTGGAGGCGAATAGAGACCAACAGAAGGTGCTTCAAGTATGGTCACGAGGAATTTGGGCATGTAGGGTAGCCAGGTCGGCCCTAATCAAAGGGTAATCACTTCAGGAGTCAAGGCGGTAACTGGTGCGCAGCAAAAACGTTTCTAAAAAGGGATAAAACAAACGGAGAGATAAAGAGTGGACCAACACTTAAAGATCGAGGAGGGCGACATAAACGCAAGATGGATTATTCACCTCTGGGCAGTGGGAGTGGATGGGGTGCAGCAGCCTGGGTGTACAGCAGCAAGTAGACACCTCTGGGCAGTGGAAGTGGATGGGGTACACTAGCCTGGATACACAAAGGCGGGACAGCGATTTAGGTATGCTCAGTTGTATGTACTCATCCATTACTGATTCCATACTATGTTTCAGATGACTAAGCTTGAGGGCTGCCCTATATCTCGGCATGTGGTTGGAGACACACCGGTGGCAGAAAGGTGAGCTGTGAGGATTTTCTCCACAGTGTCAACACTCACTCTCCATCTCTTCCTTTCTGTCACTCACACTCTTTCTCTCTCTCTCTCACTCTCTATCGCTATCTCTCCCTTTCTCTCTCTCACCCCCATCTCTCTTTCTCTGTCTCTTCCTCTCTCTCTCATTCTTTCTTTCTCTCACTCTTTCTCTCTCTCTCTTCCCCTCTCTGACACTGTTTCTCTCTTTTTCTCTTCCTTGTATCTCACTCTTTCTCTCTTTCTCTCTCTCACTCTTTTTCTCTATTTCTGTCTTCCTCTCTCTCTCACTCTTTCTTTCTTTCTTTCTCTCTCTCTTCCTGTCTCTCACTCTTTCTCTCTCTCTCTCTCTCTCCTTTGCTTGACGCATGACGCATCATCTTATCTTTCTTTTTGTCTTGCAGGCTGTGATTCACAAATTGTGCACTTCTATGTACTCATCCATTACTGATTCCATACTATGTTTCAGATGACTAAGCTTGAGGGCTGCCCTATATCTCGGTATGTGGTTGGAGACACACCGGTGGCAGAAAGGTGAGCTGTGAGGATTTTCTCCACAGTGTCAACACTCACTCTCACTCTCCATCTCTTCCTTTCTGTCACTCGCACTCTTTCTCTCTCTCTCATTCTCTATCTCCTCCTATCTCTCTCTCAGACTTTCTCTCTTTCTCTGTCTCTTCCTCTCTCTCTCATTCTTTCTTTCTCTCTCTTCCTGTCTCTCACTCGTTCTCTCTCTCTTTATCTCTCTCACTCTTTCTCTCTCTCTTTGTCTCTCTCACTCTTTCTCTCTGTCTTCCTCTCACTCCTTCTTTCTTTTTCTCCCTCACACTGTTTTTCTCTTTCTCTCATCCTTGATCTCACTCTTTCTCTCTTTCTCTGTCTTCCTCTCTCTCACTCTTTCTCTCTCTTCCTTACTCTCACTCTTTCTCTCTCTCTTCCTTTCTCTCACTCTTTCTCTCTCTCTCTTCCTCTCTCTCACTCTTTCTCTCTCTCTTTATCTCTCTCACTCTTTCTCTCTCTCTCTTTGTCTCTCTCACTCTTTCTCTCTGTCTTCCTCTTACTCCTTCTTTCTTTTTCTCCCTCTCTTCCTGTCACTCCCACTGTTTCACTCTTTCTCTCTGTCTTCTTCTCGCTCCTTCTTTCTTTTTCTCTCTGTCTTCCTCTCACTCTTTCTCTCTCTCTCTCTCTCTCTCTCTCTCTCTCTCTCTCTCTCTCTCTTTCTGTCTCTCTCCTTTGATGGACACATGACACACAATCTTATCTTGCTTTTTGTCTAACAGGTTGTGATTCACGAATCGACGTTCACCCAACACCACCACAGCTGAACGCATGTAGAACCTGAGATGATGCGTGGACATCCTGACAACAGCTGAGAAAGTTGCTTAGGCACGTGGTGCACCCTCTTACACACATGCCGGTTTGGAAGGTGAGCAGAGAGGCTTGTTTGCGCAGCGGCAGGCAGTCACCTCTGAGCGGTGGGAGTGGATAGTATGCAGCAGCCTGGGTGCGCAGGAGTGGGCAGACACCTCTGTGCAGTGGGAGTTGATGGGGTGCAGCAGCCTGGGTGTTTCTGTTTCTCTATATTCCTTCTATCTTTCTCTTTCTCTGTCTTCTTCTCTCTCTCACTCTTTCTCTGTCTTCCTCTCTCTCACTCTTTTTATCTCTCTTACTCTCTCTTACTCTTTTTCTCTCTCACACTGTTTCTCTCTTTCTCTCTTCCTTGTATCTCACTCTTTCTCTCTTTCTCTCTCTCTCTCACTCTCTCTTTCTCGCTTTCTTTGTCTTTCTCACTCTCTCTCACTCTTTCTTTGTTTCTCTCTTTCTCCCTCACTCTTTCTCTCTTTCTCTTTCTCCTTTGCTGGACGCATGACGCACTATCTTATCTTTATTTTTGTCTTGCAGGCTGTGATTCACTAATGGTCCAGCGATGACACGACATGGCTGTACATAGTTTTATTTGTTGTTGTTTTGTTTTAATATTTTTTTTATATCTAAATCCATACATGACTAAGATTCTTATTTGTCCAACCTCACGAGCATCTTCATATTAAAAATGTTAGAACATTACCCAATTTGTGGGGGGTGGGGGTGAGGGAGGATGGCAGACAAGGGGCAGCTAGCAGGGGGTGTCGGAGCAGTGTTGAGTGTCCGACCTGCATGATCATTGGCTCCATTGCATCTGTTGTCAGAGACTTGCGAGCAGGTGGGCTAGCTCGTAGATGAAGAGCTGCGAGCTGACTGGCTGGCTCGTAGAGGGAGAACTGCGGCCCTTCGGTTCGCAGAGGGAGAGCTGCGGGCCGGCTCACAGACGAACAGCTGCAGGCCAACTGGTATAGGGAAAGGTGCAAGCTGTCGGCTTGCAAAGGGATAGCTGCGGAACAGTGATGTGGGGAGAGGGAGAGTGAAGAGCGTATCTTGCAGAGAGAGACCTCCGGTATATTTCCAGTCTTGGCTTCACAGATACAACTGCGGGCCCGAGAACTTGCACCCGAAGAGCTGGTGAGCCAACAAGTGGTTCGTAGAGAGAGACTAGCGGGCCCAAGAATGTTGTTTGAGGTATGCTGTTGATGGTAGAAAAGGGTGCGTTACCTGCTGATGTAGGGAGACACAGCATGAAAGTGGTATCTCGCACAGACAGAGCTCCGGTATATTAAATTGCCCCTGGGACCTTTCTTTTATATTTTCACTCAATGCGAGGCACAAGATGGCTGCTAACACTTCCTGGTTTGAAGTGTTAGCAGTCAATCAGAGGCAAGCTTGTGCTCGGGAGTTAGGCATCGTCCAGATATATATATCTTTTTTTCCTTTATTATCTCAAAAACTACTGAACGGATTTACACCATTTCAACAAAAGCACGCTTTCTGGACCAAGATGTTTCTCCCTGCCAAATTTGGTGTAATTCCGTTCAGCAGTTTGACCTGTAGCCTTGTCTAAATTGTCCTGTGGAAAATGCATTGCGAAAACACTTTTTCAGACCCCTAAACTTTCAAGACAGGAGCTGATCAAAAAAGAGAAACTTTCTGGAAAATGTAGTAAAGCTTCGTCAAACGACGCCAAAGTTATAAGCACATGGAGGGCTCCAGGAGAGGGGCCGCGCAAACCTCTCCCAACATGAGTAAAGCCCCGGGTCTACAGGGACCCCAGCAGGCCCCCGCAACCCCACCGAGCCCCCGCAATTATTTTTTAAGAAATGTCCCCAGGACCTAGCCCACCCCGGCGTCTCATTAAAATAAAACACGGGAACCTGCGACCCCAGCGTGAATTGCGCTGAAATTTTTTAAAAGAAAAAATATGCTTTCTTTGGCCCTGAGGGTCCTTCTGGGACTCCCTTAGCAGGCCTAGGGGATCAGGGTGTTTCTACCCTGCCCCCTTCTCTTGTTTTATACCTTTGTTTCTCTGTTATCTGGTGACTCGCTTCTACCAAGTCACAAGATGGCTACCAACACTTCCTGGTTTGAAGTATTGACAGCCAATCACAGTGAAGCTCATGCACAGGACTTAGGCTCCGCCCAGATATCGAAACTTTTATTTTTCTAATTTCTCAGCAACTACTGAATGGATTTACACCATTTAAAAAAAAGGTCGCTTTCTGATCCAGGCACTAACTTTTTGCCAAATTTGGGGTAATTCCATTCAGTAGTTTTAGCTCTAGCCTTGCACAAAGTTTCCTATGGGAAATTGATTTTTTTACTCTTATTCTTTGAATTTCTCAAAAACTACTGAACAGATTTACACCATTTTAAAAAAAGGTCGCTTTCTGAACCAAGCTCTACCTTTCTGCCAAATTTGGGGTAATTCCGTTCAGAAGTTCAGGCTGTAGCTTGTCGCAAAATTTCCTATGGAAATTAACATGGGGAAAACGCGTTTTGGGCCCCCCCATTTTTCTCAGCCCCCGCTTGACAAATCCCCTCCAAACTTTCAGGTTAGGAGCTGACCTGGATAGACTTATTCGTCAAACGACGCCAAAGTTATTAGCAAATCAAAAAATGCTTTTCCTATGGAAACTAGGTTGTAACTATAACTACCTACTGGCGACCGCCAGTAGGTAATAGATATATATATAAAAAATCAACATCCCATTACTCCAAATCTTCGGAAACACAGTTACAGACCACACCATGCTGCAAATTCAATTAGTGCAATTTTATTTCGTGAGGATCAGCATGACGCATTTCGGCCGTGTTGCCATGGCCTTGATCACGTGTATATACATCTACAAATATATATATATATATATATATATATATATATATATATATATATATATATATATATATATATATATATATATATATATATATATATATATATATATATATATATATATATATATATATATATATATTACCTACTGGCGGTCGCCAGTAGGTAGTTATAGTTAGGGCCAAGTTTCCATAGGAAGAAATTTTTTTGTTTTGCTTATAACTTTGGCGTCGTTTGATGAATCTTCATGAAATTTTCCAAACTAATTCTTTGTTCATATCAGCTCCTATGTGGGAAGCTTGGGGGCGATTCGTCAAGGGGGGCCGAGAAAAAAGGGGGGTCCCATGTTAATTTCCATAGGAAACTTTAGACAAGGCTACAGGTCGAACAGGTGAACTGAAGAACAGGGGTTTAACCCAGCGGCGTCAGGGGCACGCCTAAGATCTTCGAGTTCACCTGTCTTGGTATACAGAGACACGGAATACTTCTGGATGGCATCAGAGACCAAGTTTATTAGCTGCAGCTAGTAACAGTGATCCTAGAAATACATCACGGTGTAAATTCTCAGGAGACTGCTCATTTTACTAAGGCGAGACGTCTCCTTTTATACCCAATATTCACATTATAAATGTACACCCACTGCACAAAATTCTAGCCAATAAGGTACATTTTCAAACAAAGTGTCACATAACAAAAACTCAATTTACAGTATCCCAACCCAAAAGTTAATTATTAGGAATGTCCCAAATTCAATCTCCACAAGCCGGACAAACCTATAATTAAAAGCATAACCCATGTAATGAAGAAACATAAAAAAAGAAACGGTAACAGATGCTGAACAAGATAACGCATGTGCAAGGAAACTAAAAGTTTATGATGTCCTGAACATTGATTGGCAATCTCGGACAAAGATCGATCAGGGAATTTGGCTTTGCGGGGTCAGTTTCTGGTGCAGAGGTCAGTTTCTTACAGTTAATTTCAGAGTCAAAAAGAAACCTAGTTAATGTATACTTGAACTAAGAAGGCCAGGCCACTTTATTCGTCAGGCTACCTTCACAGGCCTACGTGAGGGCAACACAAAATGGTGGCACAGAACAAAATGGAGTCAGACTCGAGAATTACAGAACCTCAGAACGGAATTGCCCCAAATTTGGCAGGGAGAAGGGTCTTGGTCTAGAAAGCATGCTTTTGTTTATTTGGTATAAATCCGTTCAGTAGCTTTGCAGAAATATCGAAATTTACAGATATCGATATTTGGGAATTCTGCCATCTGATTGGCTGAGGCGTTATGAGCACGAGCTTGCTGCTTATTGGCTGTGAGCGGTGCGAGCGGTTGCAACTAGGAAGTGTTTGACGCCATTTTGTGATTCTGTTGAAATGAGTAAGGGGAAAAAGGGAGAAAAAAAGTAGGAAAGGGGAGGGTAGGAGCACTGTAATCTGTGGGTTGTTTAGGGTGTGCTATACAGGGAGTGTGAAGCGAAGTATTTAGTCCTACCGGTGTGAAAGTGCTGTTTTGCCGAGAGTGAGAGGGTGCTGAGGTGAGGTGCCAGTACACTCGGGGATGAAAGCGTGCACCTAAACTGTGAGCTAAGTGCTGTAAACTGATGTGGTCTGAGCCATATAGCATACTGATCGCTGTAGGATAGCTGTGCAGGTGGTGTTGGTATGCGTTTAGAATATAGCAGGAGTGGGAAGCAAACTACTCACTGGTACTGGTCTGAAGACTCGGGGATGAAACCATGAGCGTAAGCCGTAAGCTAATTGCTGTAAAGTGATGTGTGCAGGCACTGTAGGATACTGGCCGCTTTAGCATATCTATGTAAGTAGTGTTAGTATGCGTTTATATGATACAGGGAGTGAGAAGTGAACTACTCACCTCTACTTTCTGAAGACTCAAATGCAGTGTTTTAGGAAGCAGTAATAAAGAAATAATCATGAAGAATATAATGCAGAATGTTGCAATGCCACAGAAGAGCAATGGTGAAATCAGGTGTGTCTAAGAAACTGGGTGTGTGTAATAGGAAGGAGGAATAAAGAAATAATCGTGAAGAATATATTGCAGAATGTTGCAATGCCACAGAAGAGAAATGGTAAAATCAGGTGTGTCTAAGAAAGTGGCTGAGTGTAATAAAGCGATGGAGTCTGAAAGTTATATAAAGTGTTTATTTAAGTGCCATAAATGGATCCACTGGTGTAAGAGGTAAGGTATTCAGTTGAGGCAAATTCCAACCGCTTCTGATGTATTCAAACGTAAGCTCCTGCATCAGTGAATTCCACATTACATGTTACAGTTCCATGTGACATAAACAATACCTATTACACTTGAATGACTTGAAATTCTATAATGAAAATAAAGGTAGGATACGATTAGCACAAGTGTTCTTTAAGAAAAGAAACACAAAAAAAAATTGCAAAGTGTAATCATCAAACTTCTTCGGTACCCTGGTACTCCTTTGTTGTAACACAAAATTATCAACAGTAGAACAGGCAGCAATCTCTTTTACGGTAGATTCAATCTGGTGCGTGTCAGAATTGGTAATAGTTGTAGTCACATCGGAACTTTGAGGAGGAACACAGAATTGTGCTTCTGAGAAGCACATTAGGTACCCTTTCGTCAAACCATATATTATTGTCTTCAGCTCTTTCAAAAAGCAAATCTTGTGCAAAGAGCAAAGGCACCGAGCTGAGGCAAACTCCAACCGATTCTGTTATATTCAAATCTGAAGCTGCTGCATTAGTGAATTCCACATTACATGTAACAGTTCCATGTGATATAAACAATAGCTATTAGACATGAATGACTCAATTCTATAATGAAAATAAAGGTAGGATACGATTAGCACACTGTGCCAACCAGTTCCTAAACAATGTTGTGTTTTTTGATATTGATCGCCAGCTCGTGAGTAGAGGCTGAGGATGAGTAAATTTGTGTGAAAGGGCTTCGTGGATAACAGGCAGGCAGAGAGACGTGTGCACAAAGAATAGAGATAGTTTCAAAATGGATGTCGGGTTTAGGCTAATTTAGGAAGTAAATAAGGTATTTGGATAGGCCATACATCACCCATCCCTGGTTAGACTGGAGACGTAAGGGGCAATAATGAAAACAGAGGTCAAATGCCTGAGCCTACTTAGAAAGTTATTATATGAAAATAGTTCAATTGAAGTGTATTAAAAAAATTGAAAGGAAAAAGTCAAAAAAGTTGGTAAAAATCAATCCAAGAAGAACGTGAATTTCTTACAAGTCATGGAGATTGCAGTCCGGAAGTTTTTCAGCGGCTTGAGATGTGTAATATTCCAAGAGGTCATTGTTGCCATCGTGTGTGAAAAGGGAAGCGATCCAATTCATATCTTCAAAGGGACAGTAATGTTCCTCGAATGTAGGGGAGGCAATTTGAATTGGCAGGCAATCTGCGATGTTGTCAAAGGTCGTACGTTGCAGTAGATCATTCGCGGCTGCGCAGAAATCCCATTCCGCCACGATACCTTTTTGCGTTGCATCCGCCATTGCTCTACTGCCTGAACAATCGAGTTCATGGTTTTCAAGACACTCCATTACCTGCTGGATATCAGGAGCGATTGTTGGGATGTTGGCAAGGCATACAGCCATTTGCCAGTCGAATGGGAAAGTTTTGCAATAGAAAGAAGGTTGGACACACATTGGATATGTGTAAATAAATGTCATGTTGTAGCTGGCTCCGATAATAGATAGAGGCAGGCAGCCGAAAAGTAGTTCCATTTTTTCACAGTATTGATGTAGCTTCGCGTAGAGGCGTATTCTGACGGAGATGCTTGTTACCACAGGGAGTGCAGTCATTTTTTACAAGAAAAAATAGTAGTAGGATGTCCGCAAAGAGAGCGAGAATTTTGGGCACTGTTCCTGTTATTCCAGAGATGATCGAATGAATGAAGTGTGGTATTATACCAAAAACTGTTTGAAAGGCTGTGAGAAGGCCGGAGGAGACCGTATTAAAAAAGTGTGCCAGACCTTGAGTGAGAGATGTGTTGAAAATTGGGTAACAATTTACAAAGTGTAATGGGAGGTTCGAATTTAAAAGGGACTGTATTTTACTGGAAGTTCGTGCTATCTGCAGGCGATACATTTATTTTACAGAAGTGAGAGACACTTCTGTTCTGAAGAAAAATGCTTTAATTTGGTTAGTTTAATGAAATCTGTTTGCAAAGTAGGGATTCAAGGCCAAGTTGAAGTTTGGGAGTTAGTTTGTGTGGGTGGAAATAGACATTGCTACAGGAAGTTACTCGGTTTGAAACAGTAAGGACATAAGGTATGCAACCTCACATTCCGTAGGAGTGCATGTTATTGAGAAGCAGATAACTGCCATTAGAAAGCTGTGCGAATGTTGGTGGGATTGTGGGAGTTGGTGTGCTTTCAAGAAAGCTGGCAAGATTGGGGGCTGTAAGCTTAGAAGTGTCGTGCAGTTGGAAATTCTTGCATAGTAATGAATGACTGCCATTGTGTTCTGTATGCTCTTTAAGACAGCAATATGTAAATGGGAGAAACCACTGCTCGTGAATAAACGTGCAACCTTATATAATCGCATACAACATGACAAACAACATGTACACCTATCAGACACAATGACACTACGTACTGTGGGAACCGTGGCTAGCCATGTACACAAAGCACACATGGGATTGCACCTCTGTTACACAATGCAGAATGCGAAGGTGGCAGGTGATTCTCGATTATAAAAGTATACAATGGAAAGTGTTGAGGGGATGTTGCGGACATACTTGAGTATGCAGAGCACACACATGTACATGTGAACATACACTGATGGTCTATTGAGTGAAGTACATAGTGGACGGAACCATAATAGTACAGTCAGTAGGGAAGATTTAGAAAACATAGCGCGTACGTGCCCTTCCCCCCCCCCCAAATCTTTAGCTTAGTGGGCTGGCTCGCCGTACGCAAGGCTAGCGTAGGGGTATGAATAAAAGGCACGTTTCTCTGGGTGTGGTTCTCTTCCGGAATGGCGAACGTGTCTGCCAGGTCTTCGCAGCTTACATCGCCACGAGGTTGACCTCATGAGTGAAGGTGGCTGCGTGAATGATGCTCTCAGCCTGCTGGTACTCAGAAACCGTTGTGGCCGCTGCGACGCACATATGCCCCACAGTTCACCTTTCGCTACCGCATTATGTGAAAGAGGGCCCACCACGTGCCGGCGGAAGCTCCTGGGGCGAGGTCGGAAGGTTCCTCAGATCAACGCTGGCTACCGCGACACAGGCCCACAGAGTTCAGTTTGAGGCCCAGCAGCGTGGAGTGCTCTGTATACTACTAACACAGTAGTCAAACAGGTCCCAACAGTGGAACGGTGTCTTGATCCCACAATGGACGATGTTAGAACTGCATCTGAGAGTGGAGATGAAGGTACTCCCTTGGAGCAGGTGCAACCAACACTAGGTCACAATAGTGGAACGGTGTATTGATTCCAGAATGGACGATGTCTGATATTACTTGCTGGTGGGTTTTCACAGAACTCCTTCTGTTCACGTGCATCAGACTCTGTGCTTCCGTAGGTAATTGCTGCACATGATTATTGGGCTTGGCTGACTGCAATGGCTGGAGTACACTGCGCTATAGCAGGTCAGAACAGTGAAACGGGGTCTTGATCCCACAATGGACTATGTTAGAACTGCATCTGAGAGTGGAGATAAAGGTACTCCCTTCGAGCAGGTGCTACCAACTCTAGGTCCCAACAGTGGAAAGGTGTCTTGATCCCACAATGGACTATGTTAGAACTGCATCTCAGAGTGCAGATGAAGGTACTCCCTTCCACCAGGTGCAACCAACTCTAGCTCCCAACAGTGGAACGTGTCTTGATCCCACAATGGACGATGTCAGAACTGGATCTGAGAGTGGAGATGAAGGTACTCCCTTCAACCAGGTGCAACCAACTGTAGGTCACAACAGTGGAACGGTGTCTTGATCCCAGAATGAACGATGTCCGATATTACTTGCTGTTGGGTTTCACAGAACTCCCTCCGTTGACTTGCATCAGATTCTGTGCTTCCTTAGCTAATTGCTGCACATGATTATTTGGCTTGGCTGACTGTAGTGGCTGGAGTACACCACGGAACAGCAGGTCCGAACAGTGAAACGGGGTCTTGATCCCACAATGGACTATGTTAGAACTGCATCTCAGAGTGGAGATGAAGGCACTCACTTCGACCAGATTCAACCAACTCTAGGTCCCAACAGTGGAACAGTGTCTTGATCCCACAATGGATGATGTTAGAACTGCATCTGAGAGTGGAGATAAAGGTACTCCCTTTGACCAGGTGCTACCAACTCTAGGTCCCAACAGTGGAACGGTGTCTTGATTCCACAATGGACGGTGTCCGATATTACCTGCTGCTTGCTTTTCACAGAACTGTTTCCGTTGAGGTGCATCAGTGTCTGTGCTTCCGTAGTTAACTGCTGCACATGATTATTGGGCTTGGTTGACTGTAGTCGGAGGACTACACCGCGGTACAGAAGGTCCGAACAGTGAAACGGTGTCTTGATTATATGATTGAGGATGTCAGAAGTTAAAGTCTGTGATGATTTCTGTGTACCCCCTCCGACCAGATGCAACCAACTCCGTGCATCCGAATCCAACGGCACGTGGCTGTGAGGTGTTAATGACTACTGCCTCTGGCCTACACTGCGGTCAGCAGGGTTCACAATTCAAGTGGTGATTGTTTAATTACAGAATTCAGTAGGCAACTAACTACAATGTCTTGAAATATACAGAATATTCTTTTAGTATATTTGCTTGAAGAATGTTCTTTAGATGAGTTATATGTTTAGTACAATGGTGAAATCCATCTTGCAAGTTCAAAGGAACACTGAATAGTCTACACTGTGGACAGTAGAAATCGCAATTCGAATTGTTTTGATTTATTTATTGCAGAGTTTTCTGTAATTTATGTTGTTGTATTTTGGGAAGAGGAAGTGAGAAAAAGTATTAATGGATGTCTGTGTGACTAATGCCTTCAATTTACACTGCAGACAGCAGTGTGCACAATTCAGATCGAGTTGGTATTGTAGATGACGCAGTCCTGTAGGAAAAGACATTTCTGCAGTGCGCTCTGTCCACACCATGCATACGTGTCATCGCAGGCTCCGCACAAGCTTTTTCTTGCTTTGCGTACGACAAACTGTGCAGCTCAAGTCCATCTTACGTAGCTGTGGGTCTTTGCTGACCACTCTCTCTGGCCTACACTGCAGACAGCAGTGTTCACAATTCAGATCGAGCGGTATTGTAGATGACTCAGTCCTGTAGGAAAAGACATTGCTGCAGTGCGCTCTGTCCCCACCATGCATACACGTCATCGCAAGCTCCGCACACGCTTTTTCTTGCTTCGCGTATGACAAACTGTGTAGCTCAAGTCCACCTTACGTAGCTGTGGGTCCTAGCTGTCCGCTCTCTCTGGCCTACACTGTAGACAGCAGTGTTCACAATTGAGATCGAGTCGCTATTGCAGATGATGCAGTGTTGATGGCAACAGACATTGCTGCTAGTACGGCCGGCTCGCAGGACGCTTCATCGCTGGCTGTGCACATGCTGAATGCTTTTGATGTGGCTATCAGAGTGCACTAGAACTGCTGGACCCTTTATGATACAATCTTTTTGTGTATTATTTCAGATATATTGCCTGTGTCTGAATATAGCACAAGTTGTGGTTCTTTTACAATAGAATTTTTTCTGTATTGTTTTACATCTACTGTCCCTACCTTACTGCGGCACAAACTATTGACCCTTTTATTATTGAATCTCTGTGTGTAATCTAATGATTACTATTGTAGTTGATGCTAACAGCAACCATTCTATGAGGGCTGGTTTACACTCACCCCACACGCATCCAGCACAGACGTCACTGGATATGTGACCCTGGTAATAAAAAGGAGTCGAGCGCTCGTGCCCGTACCCAGTTCCACTATCTATCTGTGTCCGTGTGTTCATTATCTATGGATGATAGTGCCTCTGGGCCGTACCACATTACATTGTGCTGTGGATAGCGTATGCAAGCATGTTACCTCTGGCAGTGGGGAAAACTTCGGTTATGTAAGTTTTAGGTGTGTGCCTATCACAGGTGGAAGGCTCCTTTACAGACCATGAATATTGATGAAGATGATGGTTGCATGTTGTGTGTAGTGTAGATATGTGTATATAGCAAAACGTTTTCAAAAAAGCTCTCTAAGCAGAAGAGGTGTGTCCCATCAAATGCTGTAGAGAGAATGACTAAAATCGGTGGCGTTTTCCAACTGGTAGACTGGGAAATGTTATGAACCAATCAAATGCTTTTTTTTAAGGTCACATGGCAATCGCGCAATCAGCGCGCAAGGTGACCGCACCCGACGCGATTTTGAGAAAATATATTTACTATAATATAAGTTTATTACAGTTAGAAATATACAAATGTTTAAAATATTTTAGATTATCGCTTGCTCTCATATACACTTTAAAGATATGTAGATATAGATTTGAGACAGACAAAAAAATGAGGGAATGGCGTACCCGGCGCGGCACCATACGTCTATGATGTAACACAGGGCCTGGCAGCATGCAGTCGTCGCATACGCAATGCGCAGCGGGCGCATCCCCACACGTACATGACGTAACGCGCTGCTTGGTATTGCATACCCGTCCCGTACCAAAGTAGCAGCTGGCGCGTCCTCATAGGTATAATTTCTTATGCGGGACGTGGTGCCACGAACTCGCCGGATACGAAATGCGCATCATTTCAATATGGCGGATAGGATTCGCTTGCTGATGGAGCTTGGTAGACTACCGGTACGGGACTCTAGTTTTCTCATAAAAAAAAAAATTATATCGATTATTTTTTTGAAGATATAAAACATTACATCATTTTTAAAGTAAAAAAAGGTTTATAGAGTTCCAAAATATTATAAAAAAATGTGAAAAAATATAGGTTTTATAAATATTAAAATATGAAATTAACATTTAAAAAACCTTCAAAATTCACTGAAAAAAACATAGGTTTTACAGACGTTATAGTTAGGAATTAGCATTTAAAAAACCTTGGAAATTCACCAAAAAACCATAGGTTTCAGGGACGTTATAGTTGGTTGGACATTTCACTCATAGAAAACCATAGAAATTCCCCTGTTATAGTTAGTTGAGCTAACTATAACTTGCGCCCCCGCAATGCACTGCTGATGACATCACATACATGACTATGCAGCAACTGACAGTAAAGCTACGTAACATCAATCCCCGATGGAAATATATGATTTGGTGGTCCCCCTGGCAACTGGGGGAGGCCATATGGGCCTTACCCGCATTTTTTTATTAAGAAGCCCCGGGTGAGGTGGTGGTCCCCGGGGCATCAGTAAGCCCCTGGAGGGGTGCCTGTACACCCTCCTCCTTTATTAGTTAAATGCCCCAGGGACCTGGCCACCCCAGTGGGCGATTAGAAATGAAGCACACTTTATGTAAAAAAATAAAATTGGTGGTATTCGTGGATCCAGCGCAACATTCCCCCCCCACGCCGCCCTCCCAAAATGCTTTTTTGGGCCCTGAGAGACCATTCCTCCTCCCCAAGAGGCCTACGGGGTCAGGTTGTTTAAACTGTGACTCAGTTAAAGCCGATTCACAAGGTGGCTGCCAACACTTCCTAGTTTGAAGTGTTGGCAGCCAATCAGATCTTAGCATGAGGGCGGAAGGGGTCGCAGATCTTCTGTGTCCCTAGATATACAACTGGAAATTTCTTTAAGTTTCTCTGCAACTACTTAACAGATTTACACCAATTCACAAAAAAGCACATCCCTGAACCTACATCTACTTTCCTGAAAAATGTGGTGTAATTCTGTTCAGCAGTTTGGGCTACAGCAGTTTCTATATGTCCAATGGAAATGAACATGGGGAAAATATGTTTTGGGACCCTCTTTCTCTCGGCCCACGCTTGACGGATCACCACGAAATTTTCAAGACAGCAGCTGAAGTGAGCATTGAACTAGTTTAGAAAATTTCATGAGAATTCGTCAAATGACACCAAAGTTCTTAGCAAATAAATCTATACATATTGGTGACTTTCTAGCAAGGTACTTTTTTGTCCCATTTTATCTCCTAAAGGTATGGTTTGGTTTAATCTTTGATGTAAACACCAGCAGATGTGTGAACCTGGTAATTGCAATTTTCCTGGATTAATCCACTTTAATCGCCCCAAATGTAGGATGGTCCAGCAACCAAAACTAGTGAAAACTTTTACAATCAAAATCTAAAACTTTATCTAACTTCATTCGCTCTTCACACACATATGGTTGTAATATAACGTGATGCAGTTTACTATTCGAAATATTCACACAATGGGGCATATTATCAAGAAACGGCATCAAAATTATCGCCGCTTTAGCGGCAGAAAACCGCCGCTAAAGCGGCGGTAATGGGCTTGATAATATGCCCTTGAGAATTCCCATAGAAGCCCATGTTCTGGTGTCAACATGTGCTTCTATGGGAATTCTCTGCGGCATATTATCAAGCCCATTATCTCCGCTTTAGCTGCAGTTTTCTGCCGCTAAAGCGGCGATAATTTTAACGCCGTTCTCGATAATATGCCCCAATATTCTTTATGTTCTTATTGGTTTTATTCCATGAACCTCAGTGTGAAATATTTATGTAGAAAAATTGATTATTTTGGCACCATTTACACCTGGTTCTTGATCAGCAGATCTGGACATTTCCGCAGGAGTCTGAGAAGGTGGGGGCTGATTTTCAAGCTGGAGACCAGTTTTGATGCTGGTGGGCAGGCTGGTCTCTGCTGAAATTACAGCACGCCCCAGTCTCTCACTAGCCCGAAGTAGGTCTCAATTGGAGATTACAGCCTACCTTTGACTCCCATCAGTTATGGCTGTTGCAAAGGGAAGGAGAAGGGCCTGCTGAATGTCACCTGTGCCCGTCATTTGGGCTAGGAAGATTCCTGGCTGTGACAGCTTTTAGGTGTTGGCCGGGGTGTGGTCTTTCCGAGCTGCTTTGGCTGGTGCACCATATAGTCAGTAGTGCCTCCTGCCCTCCTACCCAGGAGGGTAGCTTCAGGGGTGGTGCATAGGGTGTAAAACACCCCCGAATAAATGCATTCTTAGCTTGTGAGTTGAGTCTGGGAGCCCTGAGTCAAGTCTTCAATGCCTTTGATGGTCTTTCTCATCATCCTCGTTTGACTAAAAGGTTTTAACTTGTTCTTTTTATTTAAAAGGAACTTAGACAGAAGCCCATCTAATGCAAATAAGTATTGAACCCGTTTCTCATGGGAATAGTATCCCAAACCATGGTCATTCTTCCACCCTTCGGCATACTGCTTTTTAGATGGAGAATTTATGATTTACCCCCCTTTCCAGAATTTCATAGACTAAGCTACACCCCTGCTCCTTTTGTATTTATGTCCTGTTGTGTGTTAAAAACAAATGTAAAAACGTGCCAAGCTTTGAAACATCTGTTTTTTTTCATATTATTTTGAAATGTGACTGGAGGAGTGATAACATCTCAGCTTCTCAGTTAAGCCATGAGAAGTGCTAGTCTCTGCCCTCTGACCTCTGGTCTGGCCAGACAGCCTTCTGCTAAAGAGGCCTGTACTGTGGGCCTAGCCTGACAGTGAACAGAAGCCAGGAATGTGCAGTTTGACTTCCTAAGGATCTTCTTGATAAAATTGAATGTATTCAGTCTGGAAATTTATATACAGCTTTATTTTGAGTGATGGACATTAGAGTATGAAGACTTGTGTGAAAACAGATTAGCATTCAGCTTCAGCTGAGTGTGCCACAAGTCGAGCAGAGGACATGTTAGAAGAAACGTAGGGGCAGATTTACAAGAACTGAAGCATCTCTGCATATTAGCAGAGATACGTCAGTTAATTTGCGACACGTAAAAAAAAACCTTGCTCCAACGTGGATGCGTCGCATTTACTATGCAGCGCACCGTGGCGCAAGGATAGACAGATGCGTGACGCATCTTTTGGCGTAAGGGCAGCACATTGCTGGAGTCGTGTCGCAAGCACGACGCTACTCCAGCAATGGTCAGGAATGCCCATGCCTATCATGCTGCGTCACTCCTTATGCCTGCTTCAAGCAGGCGCAAGGTTTTGACGTGGTGGCATCGTAAAAGTGACTCAGTGAACTCTTGTAGATTTCACTGCGTTGGTCACTTTTACAAGGCTTTCTTACGTCGGAACTCCCACCCTGCATACATTATACCTGATGCACGTATAATGTAGAGCAGGGCTTTACAATGTGATGCATCTCCCTAGATGCGTCACGTTGTAAATATGTCACAATGTGGCGCATTGTTTACGACGCCGCTGCGTCCCAGCAGTGACGCAATGGCGGCGTAAAGTTGTCGCAAGGGGTTTTTAAATCTACCCCTTAGAGGTTTGTTTCCTTTTGCAAACTTGGGTAGATATTTATGCACCTCCTTTTGGAAATCGTAATCAAGTGGTGCTTTATATTTACACCCTAATGTACATGCATGTTTTTATTTGGTAAACGTGGTACTCTGCAAAAGTCCAGCAATTCGTTTGAAGTCCTAATGTTGGGCATGCAGGATAAAAAGACTCAGATAAAAACGAGTTTATAAAAAAGCTTACAAAATAATATATTTGGTTCCCAATGTAAAACTGTTGTCGCAACGTGTAATTCCCCTACAATAGATGACACTTGTGCAGAACATGATTGGCCCCTAAACCCGCTTTCAATGCTCTTGCTCGCTTGGGATGCACAATAAGGGGACTAGTCTCAAAACATTTTCTAGGGCTGGTTTTGTTTCCCAGGCCGGCCATGTTCATCACGTTGCATGGTGGAAGTATTATGTAATATGGCTGGTGGGCCTTATCATGTAATACTAACACAAAGAAAGAAATCCTTACACAAATTTATAAAAAATAGATTGTATTTGTATGTAAATATAGGCATTAAAACCTACGCTGCATATAACCGGAGGTATAGATTTTCAAAGAATTAACCAATAAATGCAAGGAAAGCTTTTAAATGTAAATAGGGAAAGACACACTTAGCAAAATAATAGTTGCCATGCAAGTTCAAATAAACCCTCTTGGGTTTAAGTTTCTGGGGTATCGAGAACAAGACTTGACAGTCATTACTTCATCACCTTGCCCAGGGAGTCCGGGTGCAAAGGTTACTTGGCTGTCCTTGGTGCTCATGGGATCCGTGGGAACTGTCAAAAATGCAACACTCGGCAAAGCCACACTTGGAAATGAGGTTACACTCTACCCTCGGAGAGTAGAGGCCTTTGGGATCCCAAGACCTGGGTGCCACAGCTAGATTTCTTCTACCTTGCTCAGTGGCTCTGAGTGCAGAGATAGCTGGCATCTGTCAATCATCTGAGGAAGGTCACACTAAAGATGCTTTACCACATACTAAATGACTCCAACTTCAGCATGCAGGAACACAGCAGCAGGGTCGTTGCTGTCGTCAGTTGCTGTGAGATGCTCTTGGACTGGAGATGTCCCTCAAGGGGTGGATCACCCTACTGGTGATCACCAAGCCTTGGCTGCGGCATATGCAGTCCTTGGGTACTTCGGCAGCTGGAGATCGACAGGAGTGGACTAGCGGCTCAAAAGTTGGTGTGAGTTTAGCTACCACTCTGGGCTTGCAGGACGCCACTTCTCTTTGGGCTCACTCTTAACAGACCCATCGGGTTGCAATTCTTGTGATGCAGCACGTCAATTCATCTGCAGGTTGCAGTTGACTGGTTCCACCAGTCAGGGAAGTCTGTTTAGGATTTCTGATATCCACTGGAGTCCATCTTGCTGGGAGCAATGAGCTCTCACCAAGGACACATGTCGACACTCGGTTCAAGTGTATAGTCTCTTCAGGGCACTTAAGTGCCCTCTCTTTGCACTCTGGAAGAGTCCAAAGTCCTGTTTTCGGTGATGGCATCTTCTCTTTGCCTTTTCTTGGATCCCTAGTTAAAACTGAGGTTCTGGTGCCAGGGAAGCCCCTTAAATCCTAGTTTAGGGGGTGGTAAGTGTGTGAGGGACATGACCAATGGGTTACTGGTCCCTGCAGCTAACCCGCCCCTGTAGTGACAACATTTTGTGGGTGCACATCACTGTGCTACCCAGCATACCCTATTCTAGGGTCTTCCAAAATGGCAGAACCTTTCCTCGGCTGTACAGACTTTCTAGCCCACCCTCAAGGCGTGGCTAGTCTTTTGGAGGTGTACGCCTCCTGAAAAAACAAATTTTCCCGTCAGCCTGAGCTGTAGGCATGGGAAAGGCTTTGTCCTAGAGTGAGGGAAATGGTAATTACAATCAAGTACATTGAAAGTCTTTGAGGCTTACCACCTTGATGACTGTAAGCACTGGGGAAGTGTTAGCACATCCTACCAGGAGGGTAGACTCTTGTCTTGGTTGCAAACGGCTCAGGAAAACCCACCAAGGCACTGGAGCTTTGTATCCAGGGGGGTACCCACACAGGGTGGCACCCCTGTGCATGTCAACTCACCCTCGACACAAGAATCATGTTGGGGGTAAAACAGCATGGTGTTTTTGACACCAAGCACACAACACAATTTGGTTGTTCCATAATGGAACTGGCTATCTTGAGTTTTCTTGGTAGCCAGCCCATGGTACTCTATGGACTGCCAGTCACTTACAGTAAAACCTTGCTTTACAGGGTTACTGTAGGGATATATATGTATGTACATATATATCCACACCCTTAAAATAATGCACTCTACCTCATGGGTTTAGGAGGACAACCTTAAGAGTGACTTTCTTACATTAAGGCAGTGGTGTGGCTCTTGCTACCCATGGTGTGCAAAGTCACTCTCGAGCAGACAGGCTGCTCGTGCAGGCCTGCAATGGCAGACTGGCAGACATACTTTTACCCGGGCTACACAGGGAGGCACAATAAAGTGCTGCAGCCCTGGTGTCCCCTCTTATCACCCTTGCCCTGGTACCATATACCAATTGGGTGTTCCAATTCAAAAGTTAGAGTTTAATGGAAAAAGCACTGTCACTGGGGCCTGGTGAGCAGGTCCCAGTGCTCTTCCACATCTGTAAAGACAGCATCTACATCAGAAAGTAGGGGTGACCTTGACAAAAAGGGCCCTTTCTAACAACATGTATTACCACACACTTTCGTTTCCTTGCTGTACAAGTTTTACAACTCTAACTGATGTTATTCAGTACCACCCTGGGCCTGCTAGGCTTGCTAATGTTTGCACTAGAAAACAAATTTGCAGTTTTGCTGGAGGTTCAGTGAGGAACCATGGAATGAAGAACACTAGACATCAAAGACACTCTTGACCTGATTGATGATGCTCCAGTGTACACTGCGGAAAGAAGCAGGAACAATGTTTTCTGTCTGCTATATCGCCTGCACTCCTTGCAAAATAAACAGTATCCACTGGACTATTAACCAAAACATGGCCATGCTGCCCTGACACTGTGTTATCTTCTATCTCAGGTAAAAGTCAGGGTACTAGAAACATTACGGGTGCATTTCCCTTGAGCGTGGGAATTATAAAAGACATTCAGTCTACCCAATTGAATACTACCCTGCTCCGGAACCACTAATTGCATAAATACTGCTGCAACCTGGGTTGAGAGGATTCAGCTAGGGGAGTGAAGACTAGGAAAGTGTCTCCATTATAGAGAAGCAGATGGACTGTTAAGTACTTGTCTGCTCCAAGTGTTTAGGTCTGACGCAGGTCGAGATAATGGGTTAATCTGGGTTAGGGGTCTACATTGTATGGGGAGAAACTCAATTAGGTCAGTTTTTCTGGTGGTTAGAATTGCAGAAGTTGCTTTAAAAGAATGTCCCTCAGATATACAGCCATAAGCATTTTGATATTTGGGCACATGTATTGCATGATACTGTGATAATTAAATAGAACTAGATGCACCCCAACATCAGAGGGTTTGTTAGGGTTATATTGCATTGATCTACTCTTTCCATCAGTCATATGGAGGGCCGGCGCTAGGCATGGGCAGTGTGGGCAGTTTGCCCAGGGCTTCACTCCATCTCACAACTAAGAGGGCCACACCAGATCACTTCTTTTCATAATACTCCAGTGTTAGGAGGCCCCAGGGAGCTGCAGAGATGCATTGAGACAGGCCCAGAGGATGCAGGGAGAGGCCCTCCCTCCCTTGGGCCTAGCAGCACTGGGCTGAAGGGCCTTCAGAGAATCTAATTGCCGCATCAGCATGAAAACAACGATTAGATGGGTACTTGATGTGCCCTTAGGGGTTCATTTAGCACTGCCCCTGTATGAATAAATAGCAGGGTGTCCTGCAGGGCTCACAATAAAAGAAACATGTTCCATCACCAATGGGAGTTCCTCACCTAGGATAAAGAAAAGGGAGACAATGTCATCGCAGTTAAAAAATACATATTTCTTTAACACATAGAAGTGTTTCACCTTACTACATCAGATTATATCACTGCATTGAGATGTATTTAGTAAAAGTGAGAGTTGTTTATTATGAACTGAGAAACATTCCTCCCCCCCACCCTGATGATAATGGTATTATTACTCTAAGAGCAGGGACACTAGAATTATATGGCAAGAAAAGACCAAATTAGGTGACATGTTTTGTAATAGTATTACCTCATTATTTTATCATTTTAACCATGTTATTACTATCTGGGCAAAGTTTCATCTCATTAGAACCAGCCTGACACCCAAACACAGTAATAAGCAACAGAAAGATGACCAGTCAACCTTTTGCGAAGGGCTCTCCACTGTGCAGGAACAAGTGTGTCTGCGCTTTAAGTAACTTTTTATCAGTTTTTTATATTCGTTTGAATTAGAAATATCTTTTTTTTGTTAAAAGGTGCAGATTATGCAGCAGATGGCTTATGCGGCAAATAAATAATTATGCGGAAAATGCAGTGACCACAAAACTGCATATTTCCAGTGGACCTGACTAAGAGGCATGCCAGGGTTCAAGTGTACCCTATATGTGAGCTAGATTCTTATCAAACATGGAGCAAAATTATAATCTATTACATCAAACACAAAAGGTGTTGTACAGCATACCCCATGAATGCCCATATTTCAAAGTGTTTTGAAGTGTGATAATGAACAAAATGGAGGTTGCTGAAACAAAGCATTTGTCTAGGATCACACTTGATCAAATGGTGAAGCTGCTGATGATCCTAGATTTTCCAGTTTCTCACTGTGCAATTCAGCCATTATATCTATGTATGACAGTAAAGCATAATGCTTTGTCTTTAATTCTTGGAGGATGAAACTAGAGCCTGGGTGACAGGCAGGGTCCATATTGTATTTTTGGCAGAATTACATAGGAAGAACCTTTGCCATGGACATAAGAGCAGTTTACAACAGACACAGACTACATAATCTTTTTTCCTGCATAGAGATTTGCCTGGATTCACAAGATGCTGAGTCAAAGCCGGGATTCAAGCCTGGTTCCCCATGATGCATGGTGGGCAGCTGTAGCCACTAGGTCACACAGCCTCCTGTGAAAGCTTGGCTCATTTTGGGCTCACGGTCCAAGAAGACCTTGAGGTGAGCAGAATCAGGCTTGAGATTTGCAGTGACTTGCCCAGCTATAACAGCATTCAAAAGAGAGTAATGTTGGGAGAGGCAGATTTCATGCAAACAATTTACAAAACGTTCAGCGAGTGGAAGGGTAGAAAGGGACAGATGGATGTAACAGTGGAGAACTGCTGATACAAGATAAGAAGCTAGGTGGAGAAGAGTGATAAAGAGCAGTGTATGGAAGGAAGATGTGGATGTAAAAGGGGCAAGAACTACCAAGAAGATGCAGGTGTGAAAAAGGAGAGGTTGATGTAAGGGGACAGAACCAGCGAAAAACGTTGAGGGAAGAAAAGGTGAGAGGCTGGTAGGACAGATGCAAGGAAAGGAGGAGAGCATTGAGGGCAAAATGGATGTATGCTGGCAGAATCAGAGGTAGAAGTTAAGATGCTTGGGGATAGATGAGAGGTGAGCAGGAGATAATGCAGGCGCGAAGTGGATATAAGATGGGACTGACCCAGCAAGAGTAGGTAATAGGTTGGGAAGAGATGAGGTTATAAGTAGAGCATGGTGGGTAGAGGTGGATGTTAGTTGGCAGAATCTGCAAGAAAGTGGGAGGCTGGAGAACAGATAATAATGTCTTTGAACCAGTGTGTGCTGCTAAGTCCGGTGGGCCTTCTTCAGAAGTTTGCAATTCCCTATCTCTTCATTATCCATGTAAACATTTAAAAGAATTGTATTACTTTTGAGACGCATGTAACATTCTTCACAAAGGGTTGTAATCTTGAACCATCCTCAAAATGTCTGTTGAATTTCTGCCTGCTGTCTATGTGCTCTATTTCTCCTCTTGATCTTTCCATTACGTTTCACTCCCAGTGGTACCCTTTCCTTGTCATGACCTGATGGAAGATTCAGAGATAATAGCTCCTGACCTGGACTCCATTTGCAATATCTTGCTTGCCTCATCAGAAAATCTTACCAATGTAAAAACTTAAAAAGCTGTGGCTGTTTCTCGGCTCATAAAACATTCAGCAGGCTCAAAACTTATCTACATCTTATGACATCTTTTTTCTACCCTTTTCCCGAATGCCCTACAATATTTTTCAATAGAAGGAAAAAAGCATAAGTATGTTTTGAGACCTCCTCTTTGGGTCAGGGACAATAGGTTATTAATTGCCAGCATCTGTGGAGGATACCATTGTTTAATATTGCTGTTTCAGAACTGACTATTTAATTTGGTTTAGGGTTATTCCTTTTAGAAACTTGTCTTTCCAAAGGTGGCAATAGCGAGCAGTCAAAGATTACTCCAGGAGGTGATAAAGGTATTGGAACTCAAATATAGTATGCCAGCCAGCGTAGACATGCTTTTAAAAGGGGCTGATTTAGAGTGGGTGGTTGTAGAGTGAAACACCAAAAATGTGTCTTAAAATGTCTCTGTGTTTGGAAATTGTCCTGCAAAGTGATAACAGAACGTAGCCCACCCTACAAGACTTAAGGTCTGCAAGGTCCATGAAAGAGGCTAAGCTCAGATAGGGCAGGTGGAGAATCTGCTTAGCACCCCTGTGGGACCCCTGTGCATAAAGGTAACCTGTGCAGCCTATTTCCCTCACTGTGCCACCCTGGGAATGGGATCCTGCCACAGACTCGGGGGCACCTCGCTGTGCCTTTCATTACCTGTGACCACGGGCTGGAGTGACTGCCTCCTGTGTGGAGCCCGCCCCTTGAGGAGCAGCCCGCTGTGTGCCGGGAGACATCAGGTGTGCCTTCAGCTTGAGACCTTGTGTGCTCGGTGGGTGGAGGGCTGCCGGCCTGCAATGCTGGACTACATGGGTTGAAACGATATTGGGCAGAACCCTTTGAAGAGGCCCTCACTTTTCCGCTGGGGCTGATGGCTATATGGCACTCACAGAGGAATATCAGCCTGGAAGCTCAGTAGCACCCCACAATTTAAGAACCCCCTCACCCTACTATATCTTTCTGGGTCTCCACTCACCCTTCGCTCCTTCACGGGGCAAGTGGGCTAGAGATCGGATACTCCCCGGATTCTTCACTGGGGAGGAGGCTGGCCTTGTGGACTCTCCCTCCTTTGGCCTTGCTTGGATTAGCACGTGACGATAATTACGGCTCCAGCTACTTTATTGCCTATACTACTGGGGAGTAGAGATGCAACCATCATGGGATGTGACAGCCTCTCCACCTCCCAGACGCAAGCTAGGATAGATAAATACACAGCTCCAACATCCACTGCCCAGGGGCCATCCGAGACAGCTAATCGATCCACAAGGCTGGTTTCCCCAGACACCATGGACAGCCTTCTATAAGCTATCCAAGTTTTCCAAACTGCACATGTGTCCAAAATTGGAAAGATCGGGGTTGAGGTGATTTTCCTGTGCCAGGACCTGCGTGGGGTGACAGAGTAACTGAGGTGGATGGTTGGGTGTCCAAGCTTGAACACACTGGAAGGGAATTCAAGTCGAATCTCTTACATATGTAAACTTCTAGAGGCTCATGTGGAGGATGCAGAGGGGAGGGCCCATAGGTGTAATCTGCAATTCATGGGATTTTCTGAGGGTGTGGAGAGCCTCGCGCACACACAATTCCTGGAAACCTGGATTGTAACCTGGATCCCCACAGCTCTGCTTTTGGGCTGCTTTGTTGTGTAGAGGGCTCATTGCTCCCTGGCACAGATGCACCCCCCACCCCACCCAGGAGCCCACCTCACCCTATAATTGCAAAATGTCTGAACTACAGGCACAGAGAGACACAATAATCAGAGAGGCGAGTAAGGCGGCGACCTTCACTATCAGGTGAGCTGGATTATGATTTTACCCAGATTATAACCACTGAATCCAGCAGCAATTGAGGTCCTATGACAGAGTCATGCGACACTTTAAGAACCAGGGAATCTACTCCTATTCTGGCGAGGTAAGGTACTACATAATTCCAAGTGCCTCTTCTGTGAGATACCTGAGGCAAACTGGATTTGAGTGACTCAACAACGGCCCCTGGTGAGTAATCCACCACCACCATGGGGGGTGAGTGTCCACAGAGATTTGACATCAAGGGGTGACACCTGATGTTGCGCACAAGATCTGCGTGACGGACATGCCCAAACTACCAGCTGTGATTCCAATTCCCTGCCGTTCTCCCTGGAGACATCGCACTGCATGCCACCCTGCTCCTCCCCTGGCGTCTTCATCCTGTTTAACAACTGAGCCGACTGTTTAATGAACTTCCACTATATCCTTTTAATCATGTTTTAGCTCAGGCTGGCTGGCTTTCCAGTTCTTGAACTACCACCTGGTTATCAGTTGCGGGAGGGCGACAGATGCTTATGGGGTGGAAGTTTGGGGTGAGGGGATGCTGTTTATCAGGACAGGGGCTGGTATGCTGTTTGATTTGTTATCTATGTTCTCTTATGTTTCTTTCTTATTTCTACAATTCAAGTTTGCCACCCTTACGCACCCATTCTATGCCAAACTCCCATGACAGAAGCACTAAAATCGACCACCACACTTCAGGCACTCCAAATTGCACTATTATAATACTCTCCAGGCCCAACGTTACTGGGTAGCGACTTTAATTAAGTTATGGACACCCATCTTGACTCTCGCAGCCCTTGGCATGTAGAACAATGGATCTGGCCGTGTAAGCCACATCCCTGGCTTTGACAGATGTCTGGCATTTGTCCACCCACAATCTAAAGAACATCCTTTTTATTCCCATTCACACAGATCCTCCTCCAGAATCGACAACCTTTTCCTGCCCTAGGCGAATACTGCCAACCTGGTGGATACCTGAATTCTGCCACAGGCTCTGACTGATCATGCCTCAATATCCATAATACTTAGACAACCCAGACGGCGGTGGGAGGGGCAATGGCAGCTGAGCGCTTGGTGGCTCTTAGACTCTGCATTTGACAACTACCTCCGACACAACTCTCGTACTATTTCACACTGAATACAGGTACTGTGACTCCCCTACCACACTTTGGGAGCCTTTAAAGGCATTCCTGAGGGGGTACATAATATCCCACAAGCCACAAAATACAAATGAAAAGGCTGACACTCAGACAGAAACTACTTGACATGGCGCAATTAGCACACCTCACTATGAAATACAAAATATACAAAGTGGGGGACAAAATGGGGAAACGTTTGCATTGGCTAGCTAATAGGAAACAGGCACTTCACCTTGTCCCCAGACTGACCACCAACATGGGCTGCACATTCACTAACTTACATCTCATAGCTCAAGAATTTGCAAACATTTATTCACACCCTTATGCGAAACGCCGAACAAAACAAACCTATCATTGAGGACTTGATTGTACCCAAACTTTCTGACACAGACAAATGGGACCTAATGAGCCACTAACTGCTAAAGAGATACTGGAAACCATCCAGGCACTCTCTACTGGGAAAAACACCCAGACCAAATGGTTTGCCATTGGAAATGCATGAGAGGCATGCATCATGGTTGATCCTACCTCTGCTTGCCATGTATAATGAGGTGCTGAGGTTGGGAGACTTTGTATGACTTATGGGTGCAACGATCACAGTTATCCAGAAACGTTAGGAGCCACCAGACCAGTCTGAATCCTACAGACTTATCTCCATTATCAACATGGTGACCAAGATCTTAGCCAAAGTACTGGCAAATCAGCTGGTAAAAACGATTACATCCATGATACATCCAGAACCAAAATAGATTTATGCCTGGGCATAGCACTTGTCACTATCTCCTACGACTGAACAATGCAATAACTCTAACTAGAGACACCACTGAGCGTTCAGATCAAATCATTTCATTTTGAAATGGCCTTCGACTCGGTTTGATTTCAATTCATGTTCTGTCTCCTGGAATGCATGAACTTTTCCCCCCTACTTCGCCACTATGTCCAAGAATTATACTCCAAGCTGAATCTCTAAAATTGAATGGGGAACCAGACAGAACTATCCCCTCTCGCCTCTTTTGTTTGCCCTTGTATCGAACCGTGTGGAGAGTGGATCCAGTAGGATGCACAGTTTAATGCGTTACTATGGCCCGATGGACCCGAAGACAGGGTAAAATTATATGCCAATGGCCTCCTAATATATATTAATGACCCAGAGACTGCCGTACACCAACTCTTGACTATATTGCAGGTACTTTTGATCGAGATCTCCCCGGTCCACCACAGTCATTAGCGGGCTGTTTGAGTGAAGGGAGATCTCGGTGACCCAAAGGTGACTCCCTTCCGCTGGGCCACGTTACAGCTGCCTTCTTGGGGAAGGGAAAGTCTAATCTTCCGTACCCAATCAAGCTTGGCACTTTAAAAAAAAGGCTATGGCGCTGAAGGCACGCCAAAGGCAAGCCCGTCTGCACCTGGACCACACCCAGAGCAGGGACCCCTGATACTTTTCCTCAAAAAACGGTAGATATTATTAGGCATTCCCGCAAAGCATTATTAGCATTAAGACAAACTAATACCACTATCACACCATGCCTCCCATATCAGTCTAAGTACAACGACCAACTCAGACACCCTTCAGGAAGCTATTCAGACCCTATTGTGTCATCTGGTCATACGCAAAAGAATAGGCCCGCCCCGAAACACAGTAATATCCACTGCATGTTATTAAATTCAAGATCTCTGGTGAAACATCAGTTAGAGTTTTATGATCTTGTTCAAACGCAAAATACCGATGTGGCCTTCCTAACAGAAACTTGGGCACATTGCTGCCACACCTCCTGGGTTCGCCGTATTTAGACAAGACAGACAGAACAAAAGAGGAGGTGGCTTGGCAGTATTTTACCGCAATAATTTTAAAACTAGATTTGAACCATTAACCACCGTGGGTTTCGAGGCATTGACATTTTTGATACAGCCTCCAGACTTATCAGCTTTAAAAGGGATGCTAGTATAACGTCAACCAGGTGTTAGGAGAAATTTTATTGACAAACTCAGCACTGTGTTGGGGGATTTTAATTTTCATTTTGGGGAAATAGCTGACCCAGACTCGCAAAAACTCATTGATGCCATGGACGCCTTTGGACTTCCCCTAATTTCCAAGGGTCCAACACACAGGGCTGCTCATATGTTGGATGGTATTTTCTAACTATGAGGACATCAAGGTGTTGCCATCCTTTCCAGTGACCTGGTTGGATCACTGGGTGGTTAACTGCCTAATGAAGACCAAAAAAACCCTCATGCATAGACCACCTACTCCACATATAAAGGGCAGAGCCTGGCATAAAATACGTTCAGCTGAACTAGGAGAGGCGGTTACCTCCACCCTCTGTCAATTGGGAGACAATGTGGAGCAAAATGTGGAGATTTTTTCTCATTGGCTAAACCCCGCACCGTACAGGATAGTACCAACTATCTACATGCAACTAAAACATTTCCCAATCCTGGTACAATGAGAATCTCAGACTATCAAGGCAGGAATGCCGTAGACAGGAACAGAGATGGAGAAAAAACTACGAGGTAGAGGGGAAGATCATTTATAAAGCTAAACTAGCAAAGCATAAAGAAGGTATCTTAGAAGTAAAGACCGCATATTTCTCAGAGCATATAAAAAATGCCTGTGATGCTAATAAAACTCGGTTATTAAGAAGCTGGTGACTCCAACTAATGCCAGTTACACTGGAATAAATCAAGATTTTGTGACACATAAGCTAGTTTCTTTCAAGAGAAGGTGGTTATTACTTATAAAATATTTGCGGCTAACAAAGCAGTTTATCATCAGGCTGAGCACACACCTCCCGATCGTGAAAGTAAAAACACCTTCTCCACCTTTAAGATCCCCTCGGAGGATCAACTTAGAGACCTAATTCTGTCAATTAAATCAGGTTCTCCAAATATATTGCACCTGATACCTGCCCAAGTGGCAAAAAACCTGGGGCAAACTCTAAACAATTTGTTCACCAGCAGGACTTTCCCTGTCCAGTGGAAACGTACCTCAATTCTCCCACTTTTAAAAAAAGACAATTCGGACTGCGCTGAGCCGTGTAACTATCGCCCTATCTCGAGACTCCATTTTGCTGCTATACTGGCAGAGAAAATTATGAACAAACACATCTCAGAATACATAGAAGTGAACTCGCTGCTAGACGAATCACAACATGGATTCAGGAAAAATTATAACACTGAATCTGCTTTAATTATAGCAACTGAAGAAGTGCGTGAAGTTCTCGAAGTAGGGGGGACAGCGGCATTGGTGCTGCTTGACCTCTCGGCAGCGTTTGATACGGTCAGCCACGAGATCTTGGTTGACCGGCTCTATGACTTAGGGATAAAAAGAACAACAATAGACCTCCTAAAATTATTCCTAACAAATCGACAGCAAAATGTGGCAATGGGGACGTTATTCTCCAGGCAGTTCTCTCTACCATGTGGAGTTCCACATATCACACCACTAGCGAAGATTATCAAAAAGACTGGTTTTTGCAGATGACACCCAAATTGTGGTGTCTCTGACAAATAGGGAAAATAGCCCTGGAGGGGCTCTCAGTGCATTTATGAGGAAGGTAAGCGAATGGATGGAAGGAAATTGCTTGAAGCTGGATGCCTCAAAGACCGAGGTTATCATCTTTGGCAATAAACCCTCCCTCTGGGGGAGGGTTTATTGCCAGACTGGTGGCTGCCAGAGCTGGACGCACTGCCCAGAACCCTCAACCAAGGTAAAGCACCTAGGAATTATAATAGATAGGGAACTCAAATTTAAAGAACAAATTAGCAAAATTACATCTGCATCCTTCTGTTCATTAAGGTTGATTAATAAATCAAAAAATATGTACCTGGTGAACTTTTAAAAACAGTGACCTTGGCAATGGTCCTTACACGGATTGACTATTGCAACAGTCTTCATCTCACTCTTGCATCAGGTCTTGTTAACAGACTTCAGATTTTACAAAATGTGGCAGCTCGCCTCATTTTTAAAATTCCAAAAAACGAATCAGCAAGAGAAGCCATCAGAAAACTGCATTGGTTGCCAGTCAGACAAAGATGTAAATTTAAAGCCCTATGCCGGCTTTTAAATCTTTGCACGGACTGGGGCCAGACCAGTTTAAGAACAAACTGAAATGGTATATACCAACAAGAACTCTACGGTCAGGTTTGGCCAAGAATATGATGGTCCCCCCATCTAAGAAGGCTACATGGGGAGGTAGGAGATTTCAGGGCAACAGCAATGCTCTTGAATCAATTGCCATTTACTCTAAAAACAGCTCCCTCTTTGCTTAGTTTCAGAAAGGGCACAAGTCGTATAAAAAATAATTTTCAGTCCCGTCTCTAGCAGCAGTTTCCCTCTGCCACACTTGTTTCAGTTTTCGACAGCGACAAGATGCCCTCAGGCATTAGTTGCGCTCTACAAATTTTATTTACATTACATTACATTACATGCGGACGAGTCGGTCCTCACAGTGAACAGGCCCAGATCCATCTACATCCCTCTGACTGATACACAATAAGACATTAAGGCAGCCATTCCATTATAATGGACAACCCATCACTTCAAATACCTAGGGATGCACATTATGCTCACACAACAACAGGCTTGGCACCTAGATATTACCCCCCTGGTCACTTGCATGCAGAGGAGCATTGACTATTGGGAAAGGCTTGTGCTGATTATAGCGGGCAGAGGAGTACTGTTTAAAATTATATCGCTTCCTTGATTCATTTAGGTGCTACAAAATTATCCACACATCATCCCACCTGCCTTTTTCTGTACCCTTCAATCAGACATGGTGAAATTTATATGGGCGAGAAGCCCGACGTGTATTTCGTACTGTAAATGTGCACTCAACCCTTATGACGGGGGCTGTAGATATAAAGCTATATTACTGGGCCAGTCACCTCCTGCCGATAAATAAGTTGTTCTTCGCAGGATGGGATGAGTCCTCCATCACATTAGAACTCTGTGTTCTTGAACACCACAGCATGCTTAACCTTCTTTACGCTTCCTACAAACCTGCAACCACATACAACACAAACGTCCCTTACCTGTTGGCGCTGTGGTGGATCGAATGGCATGGGTGCCATCAGCAGGAACAACTCTGTTGGTTAGTTTCTTGCTTAAGCACACATCTACACTGGAGGTGTTCCGAGAATGTGACAATATTGGCATATCTAAATTGGGGGATGCCTGGAGGGGCAGTTCCATGTGCACATACCAGCACCTCAGAGGCACATATGCAATGCATACGATGCTATTTTATCGATCTCTACAACTGCTTCAGACACGAGAGGCATCCCTTGACCCCACACAAGCTCTCCCACAATTTAAGCCCCTGGAAACTCGTCACAGAATTCAAGATGGGCAATTATTTTTACCCCCTAAATAATACACCAGACTCAAGAACTTGATATGGTGCTCCTAGAGAAGGAAGACTGGAAGGCAGCCAGAATGGCCCCTAGGGCTCTAGCATTCTCTATGAAACTTCGCCTCATCCAACTAAAGTATTTGCACCAGATCTACTATAGTCCAATAAGGCTAAATAAGATGCAGAGAGAGCATGATCCCAAGTGTGTACGAATCCAACAACCCCTTGGGACCTTCTCTCACACAATATGGGAATGTCCTGTTATACAACAATACTGGCAGACTGTGTACACTACCCTCTCTCAAGTAGTGGGTAGGAGGGTGATACCAAAACCTAATAGTTATATTGGGGCTAATGGACAAATGGGGATGGAGTCACTACGCAAGGGCACGTGTTGCATAGCACAACACTGGCATTCCTCACAGCCACCGCCTCAGTCTGAATGAACAAGGAGGATGGACTACAGTGCTGCTGTAGAACAACTTCCTTATAAATCCCGTGGCTGTCCGGAGAAAGATCGCAAGACTGGGGGAGGGTGGTTGGTTTATTCAGGTGGCTCGACTCTGGGGGGTTGCAATATATAAGACAAATCTATGTTTTATTCACTTTAAGAAGAGGGATTGCTGGATAACTTTGCAACATTTGTTATTTGTATTGTATTGTTACACCTCTTGAGATTGTTTTGTAGATCTCAAAACCCAACAAAAATATTTTTTTTAAAAGATAATGGATATGAAATATTATGGATTGAACCTGTGAAATGTGTCCTTCACCTTTCTTTTTGAGCTGCCGTTATAAATTCATCTGATTGGGAAGCAGATAAATGGACCAACTTCTCAGACCTCACCAGTGCAATCATTGCAAGAGATAAAGTTGAAACTCTATAAAGAAATTTGCTTGAAATATGAAGTTCAGAGAGAAGTCTTAAGTTGTAGAAAGAAATGGGCATGACATGAATGGGGAGCAGAAGGCATGCTTAAATAGCCAATGAGAGATACCCTTTTGTTTAGGACAAAGAGAAGCATACACTTTACTTCCAAGCTAACCAGGAAGGTCTGGCTTCTCTAGTTTACTTTAATTATCGTTATGTGGTAGGAAATATCCAGAATAAACATTGTGATATTACTTATTAATTTAGGGTGGGCACCAATGCACGTTTTTGGAAAGTAGCACTTAGGGGCAGGTTTAGGGTTTAGCGGACAGGACACTCCATCACAAGTGAAGGGAAGGCGTCCAGCTTTCCATCAAAGGAGTTCCAGATGGCTCCGTCAATGCAAAACATCCTGTGATGGGCCAATGGTCAAAGGTTCATCGGAGGAAGAGCAGCATATCACCCATCCCTTTTAGGTTGGACAGTGTGATGCCCTTTTTTCTGTCCATCAACGGCAGGTAAAACATGGTGGTGAAGGACAGAAAAAGACAAATGTTGACACCCACACTCCAGCTAACTGCCCCATGTGTGAGGGACATTAGTTATTTTTTTTTTCAGTAAAAACACTCACAATTTGTTTGCTTGTTTTCAAAAAAGAAAAACAGTTTGGTGAACTTTCATCAAAACCAATAGCAGGTGTCCACCAAACCTTTTGTTGCATGGCAGGAACCACCATGATGGCAATTCCTAGCAAGGAACAAAGATCACCATTAGGCCAGTGGTGATCTCTAAATTTGGTGGACAAAATGTTCTCTGCCACCCTTACAGACTGTACTCTGTCCACCAAATTCTAGATCAAGACCATACTTTCCATCACCAGACTTTTACTCGAAACAAAGGACAGACTAGGAGAAAAGATAGAAAGAAGGAGGAATATGACAAAAAGTGCTCAATGGAGTAAGCAGGGTTGAAAAAAGAACCTGCAAGAGTGGTATCAAAACAAAAAAGGCACTTTGAGGGAAGGAAAAGGTATGAAGTAAAATCAAGACTAAACATAACTTGGCATTCAGCATCCCCAGCATTTGGCGTTAGAGATGGGGTCCTGAGAAAGACTTTGAGGCCATGAGTGTAATATTTTAGGTCAAGCTCAACAGCACAGCTGTGTGCCAGACATATTGTTACCAAATATTTTAAATATGCATTGAGCGTGCTTTGATACTATCCAGAGAAGTAGTACTCTTTCACCTCATGCTATTTACTTCATCATTACACCTTCCAAGAATAGCTGCCATTGGAAAGCATGAATATCTATTTTTCATATGAAAAGACATGAAACATCACACTGTTCATCTCATTCAGTTGCTTATCTACATACAAACAAAAAGTGGTGGCAGTGGTAAACAGATCTATTTGTACATCCAAAATATCAACACAAACAAGAATCTATATGCCAGGCGAACAATGCACTACTTATATATGTCTAAAATAGGGGCCTATTATAGCCCTAATTGTAACTGCTCTTCTTTTGATACCATGTTTTCAGCATACTCGTTCAACAGCAGTGTGGGACAGAGACTCCTGGACTTTTGAGCATATCACGTGCCAATTGCGCAACTACCCTTGGGGCTCCAGGGATCGAACAATTTCTTTGTGCCACTCGCCTCGATCTGGATCGTTTTGGCTGGCTCACTATCCAAGCTTGAGAAAGTCGTCTGCAACTAAACACGTGTCGGCTGTCTGTTTTTTGTATGAGCATTACTATTACTCCTACACTTTGAACCTATCAACAAAAAACTATTGGACCTGCAACATTGGCAGACCCCCAAGGAAAGATTTTGTAGTGCAATGTGCTCATTAATGTATCAGGGGAGGTATAGCCTCTGTTCCTTACTGCGGTGAAGGGGAGGTGAGACGTCGGTTCCTTACTGTGTTGGGGAGGTGACGTCATGATGGCAGCGAGGCGTCTGTTCCTTACAACGGTGCAATGTCGATGGATTCAGGAGTCACCCACGTCGAGGATCGGCTCTGCGTTGATGAAGCACCGGCTTCGATGACGGCTTCAGAGTCGATGCGGCACAGCAGCAGGCATCGTGCCTACGTTGCAGGTCCGGGCGGTGCATCGTGCTCTTCATGAGCGATGCCCATGGCTTTGGTGCAGGTTACGGCGTCGCTCACCGGCGTCGGTGTTGCAATTTCCTTCTGTGGCAGCTGAAACAGCAGTTCGAGATGCAGAGAGACAGAAGGGGTGAAGTCTTTGTGTCCCTGAGACTTCAGAACAGGAGGCAAGTTCAGTTTCAAGTCCTTGGAGATCTTTTACTCAAGCAGGTGACAAAGCAAACAGCAAAGTCCTTTTCTCCCTTCCTTGGCAGCAAGCAGCCACTCCAGGCCAACCTCAGACAGAAAGCAGCACATGGGCAGCATTCCTCCTCAGCTTCTCCGGCTCTTCTACTTGGCAAAGGTTCCTCTTGATTTCATAGAAGTGATCTAAAAGTTTGGGGTCTGGGCCCCACTTTTTATACATACAAATCCTTTGTTCTCTGAAGGCAGAGAGTGACTGTAACCAGCCAAATCCAGTTCTGTCCTCATTGGTGCAGCTTCCTGGCAGGAGGTGGAGGCAGCATTGTTGAAGGCAGGCCAGGCCCAATCAGGTGAAAGGAAATCTCCTCCCCCTACTCTAAATGCAGCCCAGGTCTATTCAGCCCATCCCTGACTCATCAGACTTCTGGAGTCACTGCCCCTCTCCAGCCCCTGTCATCCAAAAGCCAGACATGCAATACACAACCCTAGCAGAGGCACACTGGATGGTTAGGCAAGAAAATACCTACTTTCTAAAAGCAGTATTTTCAAACACAGAATTTAAAAATCATCCTCACTAAAAGATGCATTTTAATAGTCTGAGTTCAGGCATATCACACTTTATCTTTCTACCTTGTTCCCAGGGGCTGATATGTTTATAAGATGTTATAAACAAACTCCCCATTCTGACCTATGGGAGCAGGTAGCCTTGCAATAGTGAAAAACGCAATTGGCAGTAATTCACTATCAGGACATGCCACACACATCAGGGCATGTCCTACCTTTTACCTACATTGCACCCTCCCCACAGGGGTACCTTGGGCCTACCTTAGGGGTGACTAACATGTAAGGAAAGGGAAGGTTAGCGACTGGCAAGTGTGTGCACTTGCCAAGTCGACATGGCAGTCCCAGACTGCACACAGGCTCTGCAATGGCAGGCCAGAGTTCTATTTTACAGGCTGCTTCTGTGGGTGGCACAATCAGTGCTGCAGCCCACTAGCAGCATTTGATGTACAGGCCCTGGGCGCACACAGTGCACTATACTAGGGTCTGACTAGTAAATCAAATATACCAATCATGGAATCACCAATCCATAAACACAATTTACTCAGAGAGCATATGCACATTAGCACCAATCAGCAGTGGTAAAGTGCCCAGAGTCATAAAACCAACAAAAACAGGTCAGAAACAATACAGGAGGAAGGCAAAAAGATCAGGGATGAACTTGCAAAAAGGAGCAAGTCTAACACATGCCATTCAATGCTGAGTGCTGTGGATATGAATGCATTTGGAATGTTTCAACAACAATTGCCATTCAAATATATTTTGTCTGGATGTGGGCATATCTGCGGCAACCATCTTTGAATGCATTCTGGCCTATTTGAATAAATCCTTTTAAAAGGGATCACCTTGGATGTGTTCATATTTGCAGCAGCCATCTTACCATGGAATGTGGTAAAATAAAACAAATACATTTGTAGGGGACTGTTTCAGGTATGCATGCATGCACACTTATGGATAACAACTTTAAATGTAAACAAAATGTTAAAATAGTAATTAGTATGGCAGTTGGCAAAAAGTAAAAGCAAAAGCATTTAAAGAAAAACAAGGGACTAGGTGGTCAAGTGAGCAAGAGGTTGCTGAATGATACAGGAGAGAAGGGGTACAGGGGAGGTTGGGGGCGAAGGAAGACAGAATAGTCCTTCCCAGGCACTGCAAAGCAATGTCTGAAGTCAGCAGTGAAATAATACATCATCCAATCAGATCAGTGTGAAATTGAAATGCTCCTTGGGAGGGCAAAAAACAAGAACAGAGAGGAAAGCCATATAATTAAGTACAGAGAAGTGAGATAGGCAACATAGCCATTCATTCATGAGTACGGAAAAAACCCAAAGCTCAACCTAAGGATTAATAACTAACAGGCACATGCATCAACCTTTTTTGCGAGCACAAATGGTGTGATTCGCAAAAATCGGGCATTTGCGCCTGCAAAAAGGGCTTTTGCGATGCATCAAGGTGTAAGGCACTCGCAATTTAAGAAATCGCAATTAATTGCAATTTCTTAAATTGCGATTGCATTTAAGGAATCGCAATTTGCGATTCCTTAAATGTAATGCAAAAACCACTTTAAAATAGCGATGTCGCTATTTGGGGCCGCAAATTACCGAGCAATTAAACTGGTCGGTAATTTGCAAAAACGTTGAAAAATGCACTAAAGTGCATTTTTCAAAGTTTCATGTGGCGCACACACGCCCCAAGGGCATGTGTCTGCGCAACATGGGTGCACATCACAATTTCAGGGGTGCAACAGGGTGTCCTTTTGACACCATTGCACCCTTAAAATTTCATGAGCAATTTGTGAGTACCTATTGGTACTCGCAAATTGTGCATGCAATCTCCCATTCATTCCTATTGGCCTGTAGGCCCATAGGAATGAATGGGGAGCCATTCCTTAATTGCGACTCGCAAATTGCGAGTCGCAATTAAGGATTGTTTAGGAATCGCTATTTTTATAGCGATTCCTACATGCATAGGCTTTTGCAAATCCTTAATTGCGATTCCTTAATAATCGCAATTAAGGACTCGCAAAATCCTACCTTGATGCATGTGCCCCATATTGTTTACAACAGGTCTTACCAACATTCTAAAGCTGCCTGTAGTTCAGACCTAAAACAATGGAAAGTTATGCAGTGCGACTAGTGTGTCCAGGTCTCCTATCTGCTATGCATTTTGGGGATTCAAGTCCTGCTTTTATCTTTTTTAAAGCGTACTACAAGTCCAAAAAATCTCAAAAATATGGCAGAACGTAAGGACTTTTTCCGAGTACAGCAGTCCAGGATCGCCATACTCACAGTGGTGGTCCAAGCGCCACCACCACTGCAGGTCCGCCCGCTATATTTTGAGTGTGGCAGTCGGACCGCCATAGGAATGCCACGTCCACCGGGATCCATGATCCCGCAGCGGTGGCGCAGAGGAAAGGTGCACGAATATGCTGGTTATTCCAGTGCGGCACCACCGAGCATATATCGAGTTGCATTTCCACCGCCCATTTCATGGCTGTGAGCCCGCCATATAAGGTTGGCAGAGATGCAACTAAGGGGGCCCGTTTCTGGGCCTTAGGGAGCATGTGGGGACATATGTTGTGCCCCCTGGAATTGCAGCCCTGTTTCTGCACAACGTGGCATGCATGACATGGTGCATGCCATTCCGTGCAGGAACGTGCTGCAGGTGCTCCCACAGCGGTGGTCTGCTGGTAAGGCTCTCCCATAAGCCTAATACAGCCGCCACTGTGAGACTGCTGCAGCACTTCCTGCCAACCCTGGATTCAACTCAGAATCTGGGGGCGGGCGCACCATGGGTTTGGCAGTCCACCTGCCAGGGCAGCAGTCGCGGTGCTGCAGGAGGACCACCAAACTCGTAATAAGGCCCTTAATGTACTACTTATGCCTATTTAGGACCAGTGAGTCCTCTGGGGGAGGCATGGCTGAACCCATTTATTATGTCATATCACCAAATATACATAATTAGGAATCAAAAATATTGCAAGTTCCATGCTACCCTTAAGACACTCAGTGGAAGATTTATCAATAGTTCACACACAGCACAATGCAATAAGACAACTTGCTGCACTGTGCTGCATGAAAGGGAAAAAGCAGAAATGCACCATCTCTACTAGCATTCCTGTGTTCTCCCTGTGCTGGCCACTGAGTGCTGCCTAGCGCCAACACAGGCATACTAGTGCCATGGGTACAGGCATGATAGGTTTTCTCCAGGAAGGCATTACTTCCTGCACAAAAACTAGCCATAGAAGCATTTTCCTCTTTCTATGTGTCCTGCAGAATAAAGATATTTCTCCATGTTACACCTCTCAGGTTTACTAAATGTAGTAAATCTGGGATTGCGTCAAAATCCATGCGTGGATGTGTATGAATGCCCAAACTCCACCCTTGGAATACCTTCCCAACACAGCATAACGCATTGTGTTACTCTATATTTACTAAGCCAATCCGAGCCATGGAAAATGGCTTTGTGTGGTTTAGTAAATCTAACTTATGGGCTTGCAATGCCTTGTATTGCCTTGCATGACACAAGGACAATGCAAGCCCTTTGTAAATCTGGGCCTAAGCTTGCAAAATGGTTGTGGAACTCCTCAGTTCCGTGCAGTTGAGGGTGCATTGTTTCGTATCTCACAGGCTTGTATGTGCAACAATACGTATGTGAGAGAGTTCCCCATTTTTGAATTCGCTGAGAATTTTACGCCTGGTCAAAACATTGATTTGCAGAGCACATTAAAACGATTAAAAGGACATACATATAATGTATACAGCACAGCAACAACTTTTTGCAGTGAACAGTAAAATGTATCTGGCTTAAAAAAATATGGCTTCCCAGAATTATGTTGGACTATTTGAACCCTTTCGACTGTTTGCTCTGTCAGATTCCGAGCTGGCTGATGATAAACTTAGCTAAATCTTATGACGAGGTCCATATTTTTTTTAATTCCAGACAGAGACTGCAAAATCCTTGGGAAATGGTAGTATGCTACTCGTTGATGTTGTAAAATAAAGCCAGATACAGCTCGCATGTCCTGCGAGCAAGCCGAGCATAAATCTTTAAGTGCCTGGCCATTCCCATACAGATAATGCTAATTGGATTCCTGACTTGGGAGTTTACAGCCAGCACTGGGAACGGGATGGCTGCAGTGTTTACTCTGCATTAGGGCCATTTTGCTTCAAATCTGTAGATAAGGGCAGAGCATTATGGGATATGTTCTGGAAGCGTTAATGATGGATAATCGAGCAGGGTATCCTGACTCAGCTTCACAAACAATTTACTTTACCTCCTATTACTTTCCTAACTTTTATCGAAACAGTATCAAAATACGAATTGTCGTTTCGAGCTTTTAGTGAGTTCTAACTGAGTTTTTTCGGTACTGTTGAAACTCTTAAGCTTTCCAGTTTAGAGATGCTAATTATAAAACAACAAACGTTTGATTACAGTAATACACATTTCAACATGCTTTCTTGGACATATTAAAAAATAATTTAGAAGTTATCAGTGTCAGTATTTGACACCAGCATGTGTGCGACTGTAATAGTTCTATTAGACGAAACTATACACAGTTCATGTAACCATTGTATACACTGTACAATCAGACAGATGTGGAAAATGAACCCAGTGTGCAGCTTAATGTACGTAATGTATGGGAGACGCAGCGCAGACCTACCGGGGACTACAGTGGGGAGAGCACACCGCACCACAAGCCCCAGGATACTGAGGGGCAGCGCTGATACCGGCGGGACCGCCCCCAACCCCCAAGGAACTTCAAATCACCTCGCGTCTCCCGCTTTGCGGGAGACGCAGCGCAGACCTACCGGGGACTACAGTGGGGAGAGCACACCGCACCACAAGCCCCAGGAGCCTGAGGGGCAGCGCTGATACCGGTGGGACCGCCCCCAACCTTCTGAGGAGATATCTTTAGAACAATCTGTCCACCACGCGGGACGCGCGCGGGCGGATGCCGGGCTAAGCCGGGGCAAAGGGCGGGCCGTCTGAGGCCATCGGAGGCAGACAGAGGCAGGGCTGGGCCCGGTCTCGTTCGTTTAACTGGTACTGTTCTTTTGTTTTATTTGTTACTGTTTAGCATTTGGGATTCCCCCAGCCGACTCGTTAGTTGTGCCTTATACTATACGCGAAACGTATGGTTTATATTTTACTGTGTCTAGCTAGCGGGAAGTGTTTTTCAAGTATTCGGGGGGGGCTGATTGGGGGCAATCACTAGGTCCGATGGGGAAGAGGAAAGCAATGGAGGGAATGGTTGGCACAAATGGTCCTACCCCAAATCAAAGTAAGAAAAAGAGGCAAAATAAATTGGCCAAAAGTGCTGCAGCTAACTGTGTGATGGACAGAATTGACACTGTTATAGAAGAGTGTGAAAGTATACCAGAAAACGCTCCAAACCCTAACGCAGAAGAACCCATTAGAAATCCTCCTGCACCTTCCTTGAAAAATATAGTGATACCACAGCTATTTCTTAAATCCAAAAAGGGTGGGACAAAGCGGTTTGCTGGTGATCCCCTTGTGCCCGTGGAATTACATGAAAATAAGGAGGGTGTTGTCCAGGTAGAGGACAAGTTATGTAACTCTAATGTTATTTGTTCTAATAGATTTGCCCCCTTAGTCCTAATAGTGACAATCCTGATTCCTCCTCTCCAGTGCCTGTTCTGGATCATTCTAGCCCAGCCCATTGTTGTACCTGCAACCATACCATAGGGGAATTAGAAAGGGCGATCAAGGATCTTAGAGGGGAGGTTATGAGTATACGGGGTCTACTAATGGACCTCTTGGACCCTACTAAATCGATACGTCCTGTAAACCAGCACTACATTATGGACAGCCCCAAATCCATTAACGGAAAAAATTTAGTCCCCACTGGTGGGGGTCGTAGAAAAAACACTCCAGTTGGGGAAGGGACTTTGACGCAACATCTTGGGGGGGATGGGGAAGCTCCCATGACTACCCACGAAGATCGTATTGTCACCCCCATTTGGGGGGGCAGGCATTATTTGGGCTCTGAACCTAGACCATTGAACCCAGGGACACGGGAGACTTCCAGACCTCTTCTGGTTCATGATCAAACCGGACCCGGCCAGACATTCTCAAATATTGTCTTGATGACTAATGTTCCAAAAATATCAATTTCAGGCCATTACGAATCCAGTGATTCGCTAATTAATAAATCGATCCACTGGATTCGTCATGTCCGAGGGTGTCGTTCCGTTATTAGGGAAGACATCGTGAAAGCCAAGAGACGTCCTATTCCCGATTCTAATTTGGATATGATCGAACTAACCTTGGTGGATGCCCTATTGGTTGAGAACCTGGTCTCATTGGAATACAGAACCTCCTCTCCAGACCCATCCCGAATTCAGTTTAGGCGATGCTCTGTGACACCTCATAATATCTCACTAAAGGGAGGAGCCATATCCTCTTTAGATATAAACGATTGACTTTTTGTACCCCACTCAGTTCAGAATACAAATTGTTCAAGTCCCCCCGCCCAGGGCACTTTTCCCCTGTGTAACTTAAAACTTTCCCCTCAACCGATATTACAAGCACAGTCCAACAAATCTAACCCCGCTAGCCTATCCTCTTGTTTGTTGAGAAAACTGAAAATACTGTCCTGGAATATAGCAGGCCTTAAGAAAAACATGACCATTCCATCATGGGTTGAGTTTGTGGGCGCGCACGATGTCTGTGTTTTTCAGGAGACTTGGAGTATGGAAGCGCTTTTTAATCCAGGATATGCCACTTATTTTATTCCTGCAACCTCTAGTGGTAAGGGAAGACCCTCTGGAGGTCTCCTAATATGTATTAACCTAGATCTGGGGTGGTCCGTCACCATCCAAAAAAGCAATAGTTATGACATCTTGTGGCTATCCCTAAAAGCCCCAAAAAATGGAGAATCCCTCGATCTCTTCAATGTTTACATTAGGTGTACAGTGAGCGGCAGGTCGTCAACTATCTTGAACGAATTAGAACTTCTTTTAGCAAAATGTTCACCTACTGGCAAAACTATCATAGCCGGGGACTTTAATTGTACATTTGAGCCCCTGAGCAATGAGGACCCCTTGAATTTATCTGAAGGGGATACTAATTGGGGAGTACCACCTTTATCTTTGGCCCCTATTAGAAAATGGACAGAGATTGTTATGCAAATGAACGCTCTCACTCTGGAATACGGCCTAAGAGCCATGAATGGTAGAACTCTGTCAGACCCTAAGGGGGCGAACACTTTTAAGAAGTTGACATGCCCATCCCGTATTGACTACATCCTGGTGGATCTACGCCTCTGGGAAGATGTAGCCGACATGGTGGTTAGCCCTACTATAGATAGTGACCATAACCCCCTATCCCTAACTTTGCAGAACCGTTGGTCAGCTTTGCCGTTAAATCCATCCGCAAGTAGAGCGGACTTTCTTTTTTCCAAGGAGATAACACTTTCTAACTGTGGTAGGAGGCTAAGGTGGCCTATGGTAGTAGGAGATGGAAAAAAGATCACCCTTATCTCCTCAATACTAGCAGAAAAAACGAGAGATCTTGAGGCTGCCTTGGCTTCGTCTCAGGCGAGGGACAAGATTCCTATAATCCATCATGAAACCATACGCATGATTGGAGATCAGTTTTTGGGAAGTACAAGCTCAGGAAAAAAGAAATTGCATAAAAACAACTCCAATCCTTAGTTCACGGGTTCTTGCAAAGAGAAAAGAAAAGAGCTAATAGCTGCTGTCAAAGAGAAAAATATTATTAGGGTCAAACTAGCGAGGAAAGATTATAAATCATCGTTGACACTAGCTAAATAGGCTTGGGAGGAGGCACATTGGGATAAGCTGAAGATGGCGGCAACTGAGAGAAACGCGGCCTCCTTTTGGTCACTAATTAACTCTAAAGATAGGGCAGGCACTATCTCCATTCCAAACCACATAGGTAGTCAGACCTGGTGGGACCACTTCTCTAGACTTTATGCTGAAGACGCAGAGGGAGATATTAGTGTCTGGTAGGGATATTACACAACTATTTGCCCCAGACCCTATTTTCCCCTTTAGCCTTGATGAGGTCGTAAGTGCCATCAACAGCATTGTACCCGCTAAAGCGGCGGGACCAGATGGCATCCCGGGTGACCTGTTCTGTTTGGAACCTGATAATTGGGCTAAATATATCCTGTATTTGATTAATAGTCTGCTAGACTGCGGCGAAGTGCCCCCATCCTGGAAACAAGCTGAAATTATCCCTATTTTTAAAAAAGGTGATCGCCTAGACCCTGCCAACTACAGGCCCATCAGCCTTGTAGATTGCATGCAAAAAGTGGTAGGGCGAACCCTTCTCAATAGAATTCACCAATGGATGGAGGAAGGGGGAATCCTTTCAAAATGCCAAGCAGGATTTAGGAAAGCCACTAGTACTATAGACCAAGTTTTGCGTCTACTTTTACTTTACTGGAAAGTGGTAGTTATTGCATAGGGGAGCTTATACCTTGCTTTTATTGACCTCAAGACGGCATTCGATCTAGTTCCACGAGCAAAGCTATGGTCCGTCTTGCAGGAATTGGGATTACCCCCTTACATTCTATCCCTTTTATTTCGTCTTCATGACGATACTTCTGCACGGATAAGATGGGGCGACCAAGGACAGACCACAGAGAGTATCCCAGTAAGGAGAGGAGTCCGCCAGGGCTGTGTTTTGGCCCCCACACTATTTTCACTTTATGTGAATGGTGTGGTGGACTTTTTGAGCTTTTTGAGCTTTTTGAGCCAAAAATAGCTACGCTTCTCTTTGCTGACGATACTCTCCTAATCTCCAAATCCCCAATGGGTCTTCAAACATTACTCACTCGCTTCCAGGCTTTTTGTACATTAAGGGGCCTTACTATCAACATCGCCAAAACAAAATTTATGGCTTTTAACCCTGGAAAACAGTTTAGACCCAAACTTACTCTCAATGGTCTATATCTTGAGCAAGTTCATTGCTTTGACTATCTGGGGATAAGGTTATCAGACAAAATGTCATGGGGGCCCCACTTGAGCAAGATGCTCCTAAACCACAAAAGGGCAGCGGGGGCAATCTTGAGAGAGCAGCGCTTGTCCTCTTCCAGATTGGTCTCCCCTGCCCTGGTTGTATATGAGGGCAAAGCAGTGAGTTCGGCATCCTACGGAGCGGAACTCTGGGGTTTTGAACAAACAACAGAGATCCAAAAATCAGAGAATAAGTTCCTAAGAGACTTGGTCTCCCTCCCCCTTTGCACTCCTCTAACACCCTTGTTTCTTGATATGGGGAGACACAGGTTGAGTGAGATAGTCAGATTACGCCCCCTTTTGTATTGGGCAAGACTTAGATCCACTCCCGAGCTATGCCATTATGCGGCAGGACTTAGTGAATTGATTACTTTGGACACGGGCAAAAGGGTGAAATGGCTAAGAAAACTCAAGGAACTTTTGTCGTCCCTGGGCCTAGCTGATGCGTGGGAGAACCAAGCCCTCCCATCAAAGGCGGAGTTAAAAAAGACCTATTGGAACTGGATACAGCAACGGCACATACTTTATTCGAAATATGGGAAACTAACAGAGGATTTTTTACAACATAAACAAGCTGGCTTTCTGGAACCCTACTTGGATTACATTCGAGTTCCCATGGACAGAAAGTTGTACATGCTTTTCCGGTTTGGGTCACTATACCTCAATGCCTCAGTCGCCCAAAGGGACTTAGCCAAAAACTCTTCACCAAGCTGCCCGTGTTGTAATGACATACAAGAAACTATAGCACATTGTTTATTCGCTGAAATAATTGATGTCGCCACATAATGAACTTGTAGCCATTATTTTGTGAAAGGGGGTGGAAGGGACGAATTGTGCTTCCCGGATCATTTGCTGCTATGAACAATTTGTTTTTATTGGGAATCCTGTCTGCAATGAATTGTTGTCTTACTCATTGGTGCTATAGTGTGCGTTTTATAAAAAAAAAAATTTAATCTGTTTTAAATATTTTACATTTTGAATTGCATAATATTGATTTTAAGGATGCAAAGCTTTTATGATAGTAATTATCGAATAAAGCAAATTTCATTAACACACATATCGTAAACCATTGCAGGGAGTTGCCAATGGCTTCCACCCTATTCAAGGGCCCTAGTAACAGAAATAAATTCAGTCGCAAATGCAAGTTGACGACCGAATCACCTGTTTTCTGCCTGCTATGAAGTCACAAAGGCATTCCTGGTAGGAATAAGACCATCTACATTTGTCTTAAGTGCATCGGTTTAGCTAACAATTTCCCTGAGTTAGTTCATGAGTTGCAAGCACCACAATTCAGAAGGTGTGTACCCTTAAAATCGAAGCCAGAATATCGATGGAATATCATTATATCAAGGTAAATATTATCTTTGGTAAGTATATCGTTCTTGATAATTCATACTATAATATGTTAAACGTAAATATTGTTGAACAATAAAATCATCTCTAAGTGTCAGTAATGTATTATTTATATGCACCTTTAAAAAATATTTATTTGGATGTGTGTTTATATATTTTAAATGTTTTTGTGTGTATGTGTAGATATATATATTGTTAGAATCCGGGTTCTCTGGTTGGCACAGGTAGGTACTTGTGTCAAGCAGGGAACCTTTCCTCCAGTCAGGGTAGGGGGTACACTCCAACAATAACCCCTGCTCACCCTCTAGGTAGCTTGGCGCGAGCAGACAAGGCCTATCTCAGAGCGTTTAGGTTAAGCATTTGTGAACACACACACAGTAACTCAGTGTCAACCCCACAAATGGACTCCACCCTGGGATATATAAAAAATAACACTTTATATATATATAGTTTAGGCTTAGCACAAGACCAGATAATGTTTAAACAGCCCACAATACTTATTAGACAAAGAGTTTTAGTGTAGTTTTAAAGTTCTGCGCGCTTCGTTCATTTCCGTACGCTTTGTACGCAGTAAAAACTGCTTGGGAACGGGTCTCACATGCACTGTAGGCGCTTCGGGATGAAGCGTACACCCTACGGGGTGAACAGGCACAGTACCTCTACTTTTGGTGAGTTCGTCACGGATGCTGCGCTGACATCAAGCGCGATGTGCGGTGTGTTGTCCTCCTGGTGCGATGTGTACTACGGTACGTTAGACCTTGGGCGTGCAGGGCTTCAGGGGACGGTGCGCAGGTACGGTGCGTTCAAAGTTCGTTGCGGCGTTCGTGCCGTTCCATGAGATCGACAATCTTGATTTGAAGCGCTGGATACAAGCGAACAGTACGCTCCGCACAGGGGAGACGTACGCAACTACCGTATGCACCGCAGCCTTTCCAAAGCAGGGGAAAGGAGCGTACGCCGGCAGTATGGTTCGTAGGGGATAGTAGCAAGTACGGTTCGCAGTCCTTCCGTTACGGTGCGAGCTACGGCTCGTAGGGGCCGGTTAGTCGCGTTGCTCAGGCTGGACGATACCTTCCTTTGCGGTGCAAGCTACGGCTCGTAGAGGGGCCTTAGTCACGTTGTTCGGGCCGGACAGCGGGATACCAGCTTTCAGGAGGTACGCTGCGATCAGCAAGACGTACGCAGCAGTTCGAGTCGAAGATGCGGGGAAAACGGTCCATTTTCCCAGGCGATCTCACGGCGGTGAAGTCCACTGGTCCTGGGACTTCGTTCAGGGGTCCAGCTCACTCACAAGCCCTTGGAGATCTCTCAGCACAAGTCAAATAAAAGTTTCTTGAGTCTTTTCTTCCTCTTCTTCAGCAGCAAGGCAACCACTGCAGGCCAATCCCCAGGTCAGGGACAGTACTCCTCCATGCAGCTTTTCCAGTTCCTTCAGGTCGGACAGAGGTTTCTTCTTGGCAGGACAGGATCTAGTTTCTTAGGAGCAGGGCTCCTACATTTATACCACAAATCCTTTGTTCTCTCAGGCCAGGGGGGCCCTTGCCTAGTTCAGTCCAGTTCTGGAGCACTTTCTTGATGCGATGCAGGCTTCTTCTTTCAGGGTGCAGGGCAGAGCCAGCCCATCAGACGCTCCACAGGGGGCGGAGCCAGCATTGTGGTGGCAGAGCACAGCCCTATTCAGAGTCCAGGTGTACTCCTCCCACCCATCTACAGATCAATCTTTCTATTCACCAACAGGCTACCTAGCCCTGCCCATCTGGGTTTCCCCAGCCCTGTCACTCACACAAGCCAGACAGCAGATACACATCACACATAGGCGGGCTGAAATGGTTAGGCAAGCAAAGGCCAACTTTCTAAAAGTGGCATTTGCAAACGCAGAATATTAAAATAAACCTTACTAAAAGATGTACCTTATTATTCTGAGTTCAGGCATACTAAACTCGATCTTCTACCATGTTCCCTGGGCCTGTTAGGATCATAGGATGTAACAATCCTAACAGCCCATTCTGGCCTATGAGAACAGGGTAGCCTTACAATAGTGAAAAACGAAAATGGCTGTAATTCACTATTAGGACATGCCACACACATCAGGGTTTGTCCTACCTTATGCTACAATGCACCCTGCCCTTGGTCCTACCATAGGGGTGACTAATATGAAGTTAAGGGAAGGTTTAGGGACTGGCAAGTGGGTGCACTTGCCAGTCAGCATGTCAGTACCAGACTACACGCAGGTTCTGCAATGGCAGACCTAGAAACATTTTACCAGGCCGCTTCTGTGGGTGGCACAACCAGTGCTGCAAGCCCACCAGCGGCATTTGTATTTACACGCCCTGGCACTCCGAGTGCACTTTACTGGGGTCTGATAGTAAACCAAATAGGCCAATCATGGAATCCAACCAACATATACATTTTACAATGGGGAGAGCATATGCACTTTAGCACTGAACAGCAGTGGTAAAGTGCCCAGAGTCATAAAACAGCCAACAACAGGTCAGCAAAAATGCCGGAGGAAGGCAAAAAGTTTAGGGATGACCCTGCAAAAAGGGCCAAGTCCAACATATATATATATATATATATATATATATATATATATATATATATATATATATATATATATATATTACCTACCGGAAGTCGCCAGTAGGTAGATATAGTTAGGACCTATTTTCCGTAGGAAATCCGCAACATTCTATTTGGAATAACTTTGGCGCCGATCGACGAATCTTCGCAAAATTTTCAAAACTGTTGGTCAGCTCCGGTCCGCTTCTATCCTGAAAGTTTCACGGTGATTCGTCAAGCGGGGGCCGAGAAAAAAGGGGGGTCCCAAAATGCGTTTTCCCCATGCAATTTCCCATAGGACCTCTAGCCGCAGCTACAGCCCGAACTCCATATATATATATGTTTTTTTCACTGAATCAAACAAAGGGATGTTACATATTCATATAAAAATGACAGTTAAAACACGTTTTAAACTAACAAATCCACTGAAATTCATAAGTTAGACTCTCAAGTAACTATAACGCAGGCCCCTAATTTAACAAAAATGACCTTGCAACGCGCATTGTTGTTATCAAAGATTTCATTTCACATGTCATTAGGGATGTTACCAATGCAGTCATTCAACATGTTATGAGTGATGTAATTCGGTAGTGTACAAGCAGTGCATGGAGAAGGAGCTAGGTATAGTTAATGTAGGGCACAAATTATAGTGATTTGAGGTCACTATAAATGGTCAATTTCAGTAGTTTTGTTTAAAACATTATGGGGTCCATTGGGATGTAGGGGCGGATCGCCACCGCCCGCAAGGCGGTGGCGATTCACCCTACATCCTTCCCCGCCCGCCACCCATTTCCCCCCCGGGACCCCGGCGGACGGAAAGACCGTCTGCCGGTTTTCCACCGGTCACACAGGCGACCGGGTGGAAAAGGGGCCTGCTATGGTGGCGGTGTCTGTTAGACACCGCCATCCATATTAGGAAGGCAGCGGGCAGCTGCCTTTCGCCGCCACGGAAAGGCATGCGGATATTGACTTCGGGGGCCCGTTGCAGGCCCCCAGGGAATGGGGGGATGAGGGGTGCACATGGGGGGTACCTATGGTACCCCCCTGCATTGTCATGGAGCCAGGCACCTCGCGGTGCCTGTCACCTTGTGCATGACAATACACACAGTGCATTCCCAACATTGTGGCGGGCGGTGCTGTGTGCACCGCACGCCACAATGCTGGGAATGGAGGATGCCACCGCCACGGTGGCGGTGGCATCCTAATTGCAGGTGCGGGACCGCCGCACCACTGGCAGCCGGTCCCAGCACCGCTAGTGTGGCGGGCGGACTAAAGTCTGGCCGCCATACTAATGGGCCCCTATGTGTCAACTGATATTTTCACCTACTATAATGCCCCTTTAAACCTTTGTTTTTTCAGGGGATTTTTAAGGTTTTCCTGAATGTAAAGTCAGATAATATTACAATTCCTTACTATAATGTCAAGCTAACCTTTGATTGATTTTTCAATAAATGGCGATTTTTTTTTAACATAAAGTAAGATGACTGCGGCCAGGCCCTACACCCAAATCCCTAGTTTGCTCAACCTCCCGCCAAACATGGCCAGTGGCCAGGCCCTGCACCCAATCCCAGTGGGTGCTCAATCCACATACGACCTTTGGCCATGCAGAGTGCAGGGTTGGGCAGGCCCTGCACCGAGCCTCGCTATGGGTGGCTAACCCCTCATTGTTTTGTTGCACCACATATCTGCCTCGATTCTCCAGGGGGGGGCGTATGCAGCTTAGTTGTTTTATTGTTTAATATTTATTTTTGTTATTTATTATTTGGGTGTTATGCACATTTTTAATGATTTGTTACATGGAAAATGTAATTCTGTTATATATTGGTCAGGTATTTGGTTTTGTAGGGTTTTGGTTGGGTACTGTATTGAGCTGTTTTTATTTACTGTTATAATTTTGGGGTGGTTGATTATTTTATTTTTTAATTAATTTGCTATACAATTTTTATGCATTGGGTTGTTGGGTTTTAGATTTTTTGGGGCAGTGTAGCAAAGTGCATTATTATAAAATTAAAATTTGAATATGTAGCTGTGTTTTGTTGTGTTTTTGGTTTTATAGCAGTTAAGAGAAGGGTGTTGCATTGCTTTAATTATTGATTAGTAGGCATTTTTCAGACCTGCTTAGTGAAAAAAGGCACAATTGACATTAATATACTGACAGGTTAAATCAATGTTAGTATTAAATAAACTTCCTGTTACTTAACACTGGTTGGCCTAAGGGAATACTAGGTCCTCCCCAGAGAAGGAGTATAAGATATGAGAAAGTCAATGAAAACACACACGGAATCCCAAGGATTGCCAAAAACAAGACAGGGGTGATGCATAGAAAGGCCTGGTTCAAATTGTATGGAGCAGAAAAAACAACCTGCCCTGTTGCCAAGCATAAAACGTATCACAAAAGGGCCTTTATGTTGTTTCTACGCAGCTGACATGGACTAACTGTTCCTAAAAGGTTCCCCAGATATCTAAGGAAACCTGATGTCCCTTTGTGACAGAATAAAGAAGCACAAGTTTCCAACTGTTTTGCCATTCATGTTTCCCCAATCCAATATGTTGCATTGCTCTACTGGTTTGAAGTATCAGAGACCACAATATCATGGGCAACCACACTGTCTCTGCCCGAACCCCCACCAACCCACAAGCCTGCAACCACAAGAAGGACCTTTCATACAGTAAGTTGTGCTGTTGTAGTGAGACTATAGTAGAAGCTGGTCACATGGTTGATCAATTCTTAGAAAAACACCTTCATATAGAGGGAGTTGGATGTGCTGCAAATTAGTGCTGAATATCTGGCCATTTTTATATCTGCTTCTTTTTGTTCACGAATATTTGCTTACAAGAGAATAAACCTGTTTTTAAATGCCGGAAATACTTCAAACAACTATTCTTTCATAAACAAATTCAGAGGATCATTGCTTTCCATCAGTGCCACAAAAAAATGTACTTCTGTCTCCTAGTGGTAATCTCTCAGAACTACAGACAGCGTATTGCTTTGTTTCAGACTGTTTTGAAACAAGTTTCAATGAGCAGTTCCATTTGTCTGTACCACTCTTTTTGACTTTTTTGGCACTTTTTGGCTCATCACTGTGCCATTCTATAATTATACTGGGAATTAGCTCTGAACATGTCCTCACAGCCTGCAAGTTATCAGTGGTAAGTTAGGTACTCCTCACAGAAACTTGTTTTAAAACAGGAAAGCAATTATTTTGACTTTGTGGGAGCTCAGTCGCACCTACTCTGATAGTTTCACAATTGAGGCTTCAGCTGCAATAATGTTTATTATTGAGCATGGGACTTTACAGTCAGATACTACATTTGTTAGCATCCATCTCAATTCCCAATAACTGTAAAATTCAGTGGTTGCAGTGTGAAATTGACATTTAGCTGAACTGGCCATTTTCTATGTTTCTGTAACACCAAAGTGGACTAGCATGGTCTCTGTATTTATCTTCTAGTCTATACTGTTGTGAATATTGTAATTCTTCTACTCTGGGCATTCTCCTGCTTGAGTTACATCTGCTATTAAATTAATCACAGCTCTGAATAAGCATGATTTTTATGACACACCTTTGGTTTATATTATCATGTTCTGCATTATGATGATCATGTTTGCGTGAATAGATTGGCAGATTTCAATCTAAAATGCTGACCGCTTCATTATACATTAGCGTTGTATTGTATTCTAGGAGTTTCTAGAAGGCTGACAACTACGGAGCTGATTAGAATGTTGATGAGAGTTTCCTCTGACTAACATCCCTGTGGTTTCAAGACCAACCGACTTCAGGTTGGCGGTTTGAAACAATTATGATACGACCACACATTGTGCGGACGCAGACTCCAATTTCTTTATGGGAGCTAGTGCCGCAGTCAGAAACCGGCCGCAGGACAAGCTCCAATAGAGAAATGGGAGACACTGTAAATCCCGGCACCGTGTGGCAGGCACCCCATGGTGCCTGCCACACGGTGCAGAGATTTACAGGGGGGAACAATAGGTGCCCCCTCTGCCCCCAACCAGAGGCCGTGGAGAGAGGGGGGTCCTGCTATGGCCACACAAAGCCGCTTTCTGACAGGCTTTCCATGTCAGAAAGCTCAACATGTAAAGCCTGTCGGATATGGACATCATAATCCCTATGGCAGAAACGCCTGTAAGGGATTATGTTGCGGTTCCGATGGGCTCCTTGAGCCGGTCAGAAGCCAGTCGGAATGACTGGCCGGTTTCAAATCTGATTGCCGTCATTATAATACGGCGGTCTGATTTGAAACTTGGAGGCTTTCCGAGCGACATCCAAATTAGAGCTTATGTGTTCCATTTTTGTTGTTATTCAAAAGAACGCAATCTCGTAGAACAAAAATAATTGAAAGGGCTTCAGGCCCCTTTCTGTTAATTGTTTCTACTAAGAGTTTTTAACAACAAAGATTACTTTATAAACGTCTAGCACAGAAAGTGAAGACCAGAGAGAACTTTTCATTCCAGGTGACACTGACAGAGGCCGTACAGAATTATATCTGCTGATGTTCCTATAGAAGGCTAGCAGACTTATCACTGCAGCTGGCCTCATGAGACAAGAATATCAGACCCTGCTATTTCAGTTAACATAGAACTCCATTTTTAAACAGATATAATATCTCTGAAATTCAAAATAGGTTTATTTTCTGCTTTGCTAAATTCAAGATTAACGCTTAGAAATAATGGAATGAGGGTAGTATTGCTATAGATCAATAAAAGCAATAATGTTGGAGTGGCACTAATTATTCACACTCTTGCTAGTTGTTGCTGCTTCCATATTATTTGTCTTCATTGTGGGTACAATTTATATTGTGTGCACTAGACTAGGATTTTGGTTTAAAAAATAAATATTTATAATTAATCATTTGTATTCTAGTGCTCTTTAGTGTGTTATACATTAATAAAAAAGAGGTTGGGGTTTCACTGATTGACCTTGTAACATCCTGTGTGACTGATCATTACCTGGAAAACATCTTGCTTAAATATTGCTTAGTGGGACAAGGAATGGTTGCAGCACAATGGTTTTTCTGACTCAGGTTGACACGTTGACTAAGTCCTTGGTGCCAGTGTATCTAGAAATCTGAACTTTGTGTCTCTAAAAAAATAAAGAAAACTTATCAGTATTACTAAGGATACCTCCATGTATATAAATATGAACATAACCAATCAAAATATATAGTTTGCATGAAGTTGGAGAGAAGTGGGTACATTACATAAACAGAAAGCCATAACTAGATGCTTATATAAAACATAACACATTTTAAATGAGGGTGTCTATGTATTCTGTTTGCTAAAATTGATGATACTCTTTTAGTAGTTAGGGATTACATAGAAGGGTCAAGTAGTAAACTAAGATCTAGGTTTATTGTAGAAGAGCAGTCAAATGTCCTTCAAAAACACCCAAGAAGGAGCGGCATGCTCTCTGCTCAGCCCATTCAGTCTAATTGCCAACTCTGGGAAACAATGACTCCCCAACATTCTATGATCTCATACACTTCCCTGAGCAGAGGAAGGTAGAAGAATACAAAACATTTCTGTGATGCAGCCCTACATATATGCTTTTCACAAATCAGATTAAGAGTAAATACTGGCAGTGCTAACACTACCTAAAAGGATGCTAAGGCATTAAGTTGACAGTCAACTGCCAGTCATAACAAGGTCACATGGCACTGAGAGGGTCTGTTGAAACAATTCTCCATATCATGTGGTTATATTATGAGATATTTATTTGGACCTCCTGTGAACACATAAATCTGACTACAGGGCAGTGCAGCATTGGGTAATAATTATATTCTGCATTCAAAAGATCTATTGGTTAGCAGAGCCTCAGGTGCTTTTATGTGAACCCAATAAAAAAAATTGGAACAAGAAGAAGGCAAGGCAGTGTCAGCTGGTGCTGTAGCTGCCCCAACCTACAATGCTGTGCCTAATGGCATGATAGAGAATATCTGGGAAACGGGCAAAAGAGAAATCAGAGGCATGAGCAGCATAAAACACATAAGAAAACGTTATACTGAAAGCTCCACAATTAATACTCAGATTGTGCAATGTTTGCCATGGCATCTCAAGTGCCCTGCCTGCTTTCTGACCACTCCTCAACATGTAACAGTTGAAGATCAATGTAACTCAGTGGATCACCCCTAGGTTTTGTGAGGGTGTAGGGAAAGGGCTTTGTCCACAGGGAAAATTGTTTTTCACAATGAGTAAACGTGCATTTGAACTTTAACACTTGTGAACTCAGTAGAGGAGGAACAGAAGACTTCACGAAAAGCTGCATTACATTTCCAGATGTCTACCTAGAAACAGATGCCTGCCACAGCTTTTCAAGCATACGTTTGAAAATATTGTGTATAGAAAAAGAAATGAAAAAGTACTCTCAGTCAGAGGCATAAATCTCTATCCATGCTTTCCATTTTCTCAGGTAGCAGGCCCATAGATTCTAAAATTCATGACTTCACTAGCCAGGGCACAAGTACAAATATTTATCATTGTAGGAGTGATTCTTCCCCTAACAAATAATTCTAGAATTAAAATGTAGTTAACCTCAGAGATTACCAGAGATCACTACCCAATGTTCAAGGAGCCCAGACCTTTTAAATAGTGACACATCACATTAAGCCCCCCCATTGTTTTTTAAGAAATTAACATCAAGAGTCATGTTATTTGCCGCCTACCACAATTTCTAGGCTTGAGCACCCACTACGTGTTCAATCATAAAACCCTAAGAGCATTAATTGGCATGCTGTATAATTTAAACGCAGTTCAAGAAGGAAGCCTCCATCCATGTTGATAATCTTGTAATCCCCAATTCGTGTCTGTGCTATTTGGGAACTAAAGCATTCTTTGCTTAAAAGACTCTTCTTATGCACATAATCAATGCATTGTCCAGCTGTTACTTAGAGAGTCCCAATAGGCCACAGCGGCATCAATCAAAGATGGGCAAGTTTTGCATCAATTAGCCTTCACCAAGGATGCTGCTGACTTGCGAGTCAATGTATTCTAAATTTTGGACAACTGATAAATTAGCGAGGTGTATTTATGTACAATGGTTCTGAATTTCCATTCAACAAGGTTATTATGAGATGTTTCCTCTTCCACCAGAACTGCATCTAATTTCAAAAGCTAACTTTTAAATTTCCTCACAAATACTAACACCTTTGCTCTGTTTAAGACTCTGGCACAGCCACTCACCTGAAGTTCAGGTTGTCTGCCGGAGCGATGATTTCAAACATAAAATAAGCCCAAGCGCTAAACGAGAAACAAATAAGTAAATATCATAGTCCTGAATCAAAAGTCACTTGTGCCAAATACCAGATGGCCAATTCACATGGCTAATATGCATGGACAAGCCTTCCGGTACCAACAGAAAATGTAAAAGTCACGCAGCCTTAAAACGCACCTGTCTGATGCTTGCTGCAGTCCTGGACTGGCGCGTGCTTCTGGCCAATGGTGAAGAAGGAAATCCTGAAGCGGTGACAGAAACAGACTCCATCTGAACCGGGAACCAGGAGATTAAGCCAAGCACTGACAGGTGCGAGGCTTGGTCTTTTATCGGCAGTTCAGTGGCAGTTAACCACACATGGCGAGCCACATATATAAGCATGCCAGGTGCCTCAGCCACACCCATAAGCATGGCAGGAGCACATGTCCAATAATATGACACTGGTGCTAGCACCCAAAAACAACAAGCATTGGCAAAACACACACTGGCACCAACAAACACAATAAAAAGAAATTAAGATTGGCAGTGGCACAAAAAGTAAAGAAAGGATTTGTTAAAAGAACCCTCACTCACCAACCTAGTTGGTGACATGCTTAATCATCGGGTTCCCACCAAGGAGGCCGAATGCCTCCCTGGTGTGCTGCGATGCCTGAATTACAGCGGAGCTGGTTTTTGGATGGGAAGGTGGGTGTGAATTTAAAAGGTTAATGGTTTTAACCAACAACTAATTTAATCAAAGCAAACCAAAGACCAATAAAAACAGGTGAGATGGACTAGAACTGGTTGGTTAGGATAACCAAAGCTCGTCCGATTGTAATTAGTGAGAAAGAAAAAAGGTCGACATGTTTCTGCTTGTCATGCTCAGTTGGCTAAGCATTCAGCAGGACCAGGTGGACCACCAAGGTGGTATGCGCACGCTAAGGCGCACCCTAACCTGTGGAGATCAAGTGGTAAAACTTACAGTTCTACTGAAAAGCCTTCTTACTATTCCGGGGCTAATAAAGTCTGTAAGGAGAGGAAAAACAGACAAAACACACATAAAGAACATGTACATATGACTTGTTGGTTACATTGCTGTCCTTTACGAAATAGAGTGAACAAATAATTTGGTAATCCCATGCTGTGGAGCGGGAGTGGGTGTCAATAGCAAATTTAGCCACAAACGCCCATAGGCGAGCGTTACTCATCTTAGCAGTGAGCATATAAAAACACGAGGGTGTTTCTAATGAGCTCAGTACACTTGTTGTGCCTGCGTCTGCTTTATAATGTTCTGTGTATTCAGCAGACATTATGCATGAGTAGTGGCTATTAGCCGCTGTGTTTACAGAAATGGTAGCTAACTCGTGAACGTGTCATGCATGCTGATAAGTGCGCCCATGGTAGTTGCCAGGCGCCGTTGCTCCAGTGCATGCCTAACAGTGATGATTTAAAATACAGTAGCATGGAAAAATAATGAGTGAGGGTTCTTTTAACAAATCCTTTTGGTTTTTGCCCACGCTGTTGCTCTCCTTTTGTCCCTTTTCCCTATTCACTCTTCCGTTGTTTAATAAAAGTTACCAGGGGGAACAAGAGTGACTTTCCCTCACCCTCTCTTTGTTGTTGTGACAAAAAGTAAAGAACCAAACAACTTAGTGGACATAAACATGAGCAAGCAGGGACCCTTCAGGGTGCCGACATACCAGACAGGACAGGGAGTTCCTGACAGTTTTGTTCTTACTCACCATTGGCCCAATTCACAAAGGTAAATTTAGACGTTTGGTCTAATCTTAGTTTACGCCTTTGGGAATTCACAAAGGGCAATTACAAGTACTATGTTTATGTCTGCATCCACCCCGAGTGCGACACAAGGATCGTACTCGTAAATGCTCTTTGTGAATTCCCAAAGTTGTAAACTTAGATGCTTGGCCTAAGTTTGCCTTTGTCTACCAGGCCCTACATGTTTATTGGATACTTATATTCATCTAACTGAGTAGGAAGTTAATCAAAGCCTGATCAAGTGTGAATCAAAACTATATGATTGTCCTTATATATTAGCACTTTAATTAACCATTGCAACCCACAGATGGAGGGAGTGAGCAGGTCCCATATAGATGAAGGATTAGATCAACTGTATAAAGCAAGAGGTTATTGGAAATTTGGTTGTTGATTGACTGGGGTGTGAGGCCTGGTCAAGACACAGCCGCAAACCTTGCAGAGTGAACTACAAAAAGTTTCTAAATTAACCTGTGCTTAACCCTTCATAGTTTGGCACAAAAAGCAGTCAAGCTTAACTTAGAAGTAATGTGTAAAGTATTTATGCAGCACACAATCAGCAATAATGTTAAAACACAACACAGGAACAATCCCACACCAAATTAGTACATTTTAATAAATTTTGTGTCTTCAAAACGGCAAAATACAATTAGTAGAACCGAAGTTATGTATTTTAACTTTTTAGCAAAAATTAGCGCTTAAAACATCAAAATACCAACCATGGACATTTAATCATGGGTGACTGGGTCAAAGTCAGATGGATGGACCATGATGGATTGGGTCGGATACAAGAAGTGGATTGGGCCCAGTCATAACTTACCTTTGGACTCTTTGGAAATTTAAAGAAAAATGTTCTGAGATTGTAAAAGTTCAACGGGCGAAGGCTTTAGACAGTATCTGAGGAAAGAGTTTTGTCGGTGTTGTGGAGCTGCTGGACGAAGTCGCGGTGAAGATTTTTATGTTCAAACGTCGTCACTTTTTTGGAAGTCAAAAATCTCTAGCTAGACGAGGCAGGAGGCTGCAGCTGAAGATAGTTTCAGGAGGTCAGATACCCTTTTGTGATGGACTGCTAAACAGGATTTTCAACTGCTGAGAAGAACGTAGCAGGAGCAGCCACAAAGTCAGGCCGGCCGACGATGCACCTCGGGCAGATCGATAAGCTGGTTGGTTTCCTCGGTTCTCAGAGCAGTTTTTTGTCAAAAATGTTCTTAGTCAAAAGTTTTGGATTTTGGCTATTGGAGCACCTTTAGCACAACCACCCAGGACCCAGGACTGCTGGGACACCACTTGAGTGTTCACGGCTAACTCTAGCTGGGTCCGTGTGTGAGTTCAAGATGATAGCAGCCTGTACAGGAGTCCAGCAAACTAGCCCTTCAAATCACTCTGGTAGTCCTGGGTTCAAGTGAGGAAGCAGGGCTCGAAACAGCAGGTTTGGCCCTCGAGAGTTCAAGGCAGAGTCCAGGCAGCAAAGCAGTCTTTTCAGGTGCGTAAAGCAGTCTTGGGAAGTATACAGCGGCCAGAGCAGCAGGCAGCCCTTTGAGAGTCATTTGGCAGATCCTAACAGTGAACTAAAGAGTGGGTCTGAGGGTACTATTTTTATATTTTATATCCTTTGAAGATGGGAGAAGCTTCTAGAGGTTTCTCTTTGAAGTGCTGGGTATTTCCTACCCAGACTTCAAGCTGGCTGCAGTGACAATGTGGTGGTCTTTGTAGATGGTAGAGTACACCCTATTCAGTTGCAAGAAGGGGTGTGCCCAGCTCTGCCCTCCCATCCTACCAGGAAATGACCCATTCAGCCACACCTAATCCTTCTATTTTGTGACTGTCTGGGAGGAATTCACAAGGTCTAACAGTCACCTACACCCAGTCAGTCGACCCAGGCAAGGCAGCAGGCCCCAAATTGCTAAGGGCTGGAAAAAAGCTTACTCCTAAAGTGGTATATAAAGAATTATCATTTAAAATCTGACTTTGCCATTAAAGAGGATTTTTCATCACAATTTCATAGATACCAAACATGAAATGCATAGCTGTCTTCTATCAAAAGGTGGCACTTATTAAATGTAATAAGGCCACCCAATGCTATCCTATGGGACAGGTAGGCCTCAAATTAGTAAAAAAGGAATTTAGGGGTTTTTCACTACCAGGACATGTAAAACGTGAAAGTGCATGTCCAACCTTTTTAATTACAAGGCACCCTGCACTATGGACTATCTAGGGCCTACCTTATGGGTGACATATGCAATAAATGGGGAATTTAAGACCTGGCAGGGGGGGTTATATTGCAAATCAAATTGTCAGTGTAAAACGTCATTCAGGTTGCAATGGCTGGCCTGGGACATGTTTTAAGGGGCTACTTAAGCGTTGGCACAATGAGAGATGAAGGCCCACTCATAGGATTTAGCTGACGGGCCCTGGGTATGTGGTATACCACTGTACAAGGGAATTTTAAGTAAATTAAATATGCCAAACAGGTGTCAGCCAATTTTGCCATATTTAAGGGAGAGATCAAAAGCACTTTAGCAGTGGTTAATAGTGGTAAAGTACACAGAGTCCTAAGGACAATAAAAACGAATCCAGCAAAACAATGGAGAGTAAAAGGCAAAACGTTTGGGGTGACCCTGTAGAGAGGGCAAGCCCCACAACCATAGCCTTAGCCCTTGTTTTGTCCAGGTCTTAGGGGATATACTTGTACTTCCCACTTAAACATACTATAGTCTATCGCCCACAGACCAGTGCAGAGTTCTGATATAATGTTCAGCTAACTATGGTCAAATCCCCAGTATAGTCGCTTGCAACTTAGTTTTCCTAGATCATTACAATCAAATGCTTTTGTTTAGTTTATAAAGCTTATATTATAATGTGGTGACACTATTGCTTCTGTTGGGGCATCTAAAGTACATTGTTTCCATTAAGCTAAATATAACTACAATATGCCTCTATGGAATGAATCTATGCCCCAATCGTAAATCCTCTGGGATTGACTACGTAGCTCTGAGATTACTACATGAGATATCGCTCACAGTAAGAAAGTCTGATATCTCCAACTAAAACCCAACTGATGTGGTTTATGAAATTGCAACTAATGTGGCCAGATTGAAAATGTCCTTATTTGAGGCCATTAGTGAGGAAGAATGTTACAAAAACTCAAGGGAAACCCATGGATATCTAAGGGCCAGGGCCATATAATACTTTAAAGGAACAATGGTCCCTAAACACAACATATGAGAGATTTTTACTGGGAAAAACAACTATGCCAAGACACAATATCCACTAGACAAATTAAAACACATGTATTAATCAAATAAATAAAAATCAGTGGGTGAGGACACACGATACAAATGACACACATTAATTAACCAAAAAGACTCGGGCAATAATGTGTGACATAAATCAAGAAAATGGTTAGTCACAAATAAACCTACAGCAACATTTCTGCCCCTATGTACATTAACATATATAATAAATAGGGTCAATGTGCGAGAGTTGATAATGTTTTGATCAAGACACTACATTTCATGCCTGAGAGGTGTTACACAATGGTAAAAAAATAGCTGAAAGAAAAGAAGGAGAAATAAAAGAAAAGGGAAAGAAGGGAGAATCGCAGTCAGTTGGAAATTAACTACATAAATGTAATCAATTGGGAGACAAGAATTAAGTGCTTAGGGACAGGATGGGTGAGGCTCAGCCAAACAATCAGTATGGTAGAGAAGTGCTCACCAGGTAAGGACAAATGAATAAACCAGTCACTGTCAATGCCTGGGATAGGCAAAGTGATAATACAATCTGAAAATAAAAAAATGTAGATCAGTCAGAGCCTGTGGTAGTTCAAGCCCCAAAGGGAAAAAAAAAAAACCCGTGGAAATTGCCTTCATTATTGATTAGCTGCATCAGCTACTCTCTATGGTCTGCTGTTTTTTCACTTTTCTTTCAGATTAAATCCACCTAACTGCTTTGAATAATTAGATAAGCAATTACTTTGGGAGGTATTATTTGTGTTCGATCTATTTGCGCAAGCTGTCTTGTGGGGTATTTGGTTGCCCTTTGTTAGCACCACCTCAATGTGAATGGCAAATTAAAACCCTGCTACTATCCATCACTGAATTACCCTTACCGTGGTCCTGGTAATTCCAGGGGCGGGTACTAATGGCAATTAGTTGAGGAGTAACTGGGTGCGGATGGTAAAAGTCAGTGAGTGCAGATAATGAAGAGTAATTTGCTTTGTAATAGTTTAATAATATACATAAGAAAGCATTAATTGCCATATTCCATGTCCCCATTCTGACAAGTAATTCAGTTTAATGCAGTAAACATAAGCTTTGTTTTGTGGGTGTACTTTTTAGGTCGAGCCTAGCCAGCGCACATGCGCTGTCTGAAAGACCTGTTGTATTCAGTAAAGGACTTAGCTAGCTAACTGGTAGACGCAGCGATATGTAATTTCCGTTTTCCCACAGAGGAGCATCGGCCAAGTACAGTGCTGATACGCTTGCAGTGCTTTTCGTTTGTTTTGAGAGAACCTTTTTTTAAATTGTAGCTATCTACTCATCGCTTTCCCGCCCGTTGCTGCTTCTTTTATTTGTTATTATTTCTTTAGGAGCACTTTTCATGAGCACTGTTCATGCCGCGCTACCGTAGGCCACCTCCCACACTGCAATGCTAACCCCCCCTTGTTTTCTAATTGTTGAAACGCAGGACACGCACTTTTTTTAAAGTAGGGTGACCGCACCTTTCTTTTATTGTGTATGGCATGGCTCGCCCTCATCACCCGGCATCAATCTGCTCATTAAATCCATTCTCGTCATGGCTGTGTCAGGCAGAGCTGCTGGAGCAGTTGCTTATCCTCCCTCCACCCCCAACCCCGGGCATCAATCTGCTCCTGTGATCCATTCATCTCAAGGCTGCATCAGGCACTGTTGCTAAAGTGTGCCATTCCGAAGAGCAACTGATGAGTGCCACGTAGTGGGGGTCAGTTTGTTTCACGCAAAAATCACTCCACGCTGACAGTTAGCGTAAAAGGCCATTTTATTAGGACAGGGTTGACTACCTTATTTAAACATAACATCAATAAACATTTAACAAACCCCAACCTCATGTCTTTTTTCCATCATCCACTCCCACACACCAGTTACTCACTCCCGATTCACTCAGTGACCTCTTCCCTTATACCATACGCTTCCTCACTTCTCTTTCAACCTTCTCCAGCATCTCCAGCCATCGCACTCCTGCATGCCGCACCCCCATCATGCACCTGTATCCCCCTCCCCGGAAGGGTGAGTATGCCCGTCATAGACTCCCCACCCCTCCCAAGTACTGCAGTGCTGCTAGCCCACACCTCAACCTGTCCTAAACTGGCACGCTATTCAAAGCCAATACCCATACGCCACTCCTAAAACATGTAGGGTGGTCAAACTTCTTTAACCCTTCCCTAACGGGGCTGGGGACAGGAAGAGGAAGAACTTCCTCTCCTGCCCCCATTAAAACCTTACCTTAAACCCCACCCCCTCAGCTACCCTAAAACCCACCCTGTCCTTCTATCGTGCGAACACCCCAGGGGAAGACTGGTCTGCCGACCTCACTTCGGGCAGTGCAGCATTGGGTAATAATTATATTCTGCATTCAAAAGATCTATTGGTTAGCAGAGCCTCAGGTGCTTTTATGTGAACCCAATAAAAAAAATTGGAACAAGAAGAAGGCAAGGCAGTGTCAGCTGGTGCTGTAGCTGCCCCAACCTACAATGCTGTGCCTAATGGCATGATAGAGAATATCTGGGAAACGGGCAAAAGAGAAATCAGAGGCATGAGCAGCATAAAACACATAAGAAAACGTTATACTGAAAGCTCCACAATTAATACTCAGATTGTGCAATGTTTGCCATGGCATCTCAAGTGCCCTGCCTGCTTTCTGACCACTCCTCAACATGTAACAGTTGAAGATCAATGTAACTCAGTGGATCACCCCTAGGTTTTGTGAGGGTGTAGGGAAAGGGCTTTGTCCACAGGGAAAATTGTTTTTCACAATGAGTAAACGTGCATTTGAACTTTAACACTTGTGAACTCAGTAGAGGAGGAACAGAAGACTTCACGAAAAGCTGCATTACATTTCCAGATGTCTACCTAGAAACAGATGCCTGCCACAGCTTTTCAAGCATACGTTTGAAAATATTGTGTATAGAAAAAGAAATGAAAAAGTACTCTCAGTCAGAGGCATAAATCTCTATCCATGCTTTCCATTTTCTCAGGTAGCAGGCCCATAGATTCTAAAATTCATGACTTCACTAGCCAGGGCACAAGTACAAATATTTATCATTGTAGGAGTGATTCTTCCCCTAACAAATAATTCTAGAATTAAAATGTAGTTAACCTCAGAGATTACCAGAGATCACTACCCAATGTTCAAGGAGCCCAGACCTTTTAAATAGTGACACATCACATTAAGCCCCCCCATTGTTTTTTAAGAAATTAACATCAAGAGTCATGTTATTTGCCGCCTACCACAATTTCTAGGCTTGAGCACCCACTACGTGTTCAATCATAAAACCCTAAGAGCATTAATTGGCATGCTGTATAATTTAAACGCAGTTCAAGAAGGAAGCCTCCATCCATGTTGATAATCTTGTAATCCCCAATTTGTGTCTGTGCTATTTGGGAACTAAAGCATTCTTTGCTTAAAAGACTCTTCTTATGCACATAATCAATGCATTGTCCAGCTGTTACTTAGAGAGTCCCAATAGGCCACAGCGGCATCAATCAAAGATGGGCAAGTTTTGCATCAATTAGCCTTCACCAAGGATGCTGCTGACTTGCGAGTCAATGTATTCTAAATTTTGGACAACTGATAAATTAGCGAGGTGTATTTATGTACAATGGTTCTGAATTTCCATTCAACAAGGTTATTATGAGATGTTTCCTCTTCCACCAGAACTGCATCTAATTTCAAAAGCTAACTTTTAAATTTCCTCACAAATACTAACACCTTTGCTCTGTTTAAGACTCTGGCACAGCCACTCACCTGAAGTTCAGGTTGTCTGCCGGAGCGATGATTTCAAACATAAAATAAGCCCAAGCGCTAAACGAGAAACAAATAAGTAAATATCATAGTCCTGAATCAAAAGTCACTTGTGCCAAATACCAGATGGCCAATTCACATGGCAAATATGCATGGACAAGCCTTCCGGTACCAACAGAAAATGTAAAAGTCACGCAGCCTTAAAACGCACCTGTCTGATGCTTGCTGCAGTCCTGGACTGGCGCGTGCTTCTGGCCAATGGTGAAGAAGGAAATCCTGAAGCGGTGACAGAAACAGACTCCATCTGAACCGGGAACCAGGAGATTAAGCCAAGCACTGACAGGTGCGAGGCTTGGTCTTTTATCGGCAGTTCAGTGGCAGTTAACCACACATGGCGAGCCACATATATAAGCATGCCAGGTGCCTCAGCCACACCCATAAGCATGGCAGGAGCACATGTCCAATAATATGACACTGGTGCTAGCACCCAAAAACAACAAGCATTGGCAAAACACACACTGGCACCAACAAACACAATAAAAAGAAATTAAGATTGGCAGTGGCACAAAAAGTAAAGAAAGGATTTGTTAAAAGAACCCTCACTCACCAACCTAGTTGGTGACATGCTTAATCATCGGGTTCCCACCAAGGAGGCCGAATGCCTCCCTGGTGTGCTGCGATGCCTGAATTACAGCGGAGCTGGTTTTTGGATGGGAAGGTGGGTGTGAATTTAAAAGGTTAATGGTTTTAACCAACAACTAATTTAATCAAAGCAAACCAAAGACCAATAAAAACAGGTGAGATGGACTAGAACTGGTTGGTTAGGATAACCAAAGCTCGTCCGATTGTAATTAGTGAGAAAGAAAAAAGGTCGACATGTTTCTGCTTGTCATGCTCAGTTGGCTAAGCATTCAGCAGGACCAGGTGGACCACCAAGGTGGTATGCGCACGCTAAGGCGCACCCTAACCTGTGGAGATCAAGTGGTAAAACTTACAGTTCTACTGAAAAGCCTTCTTACTATTCCGGGGCTAATAAAGTCTGTAAGGAGAGGAAAAACAGACAAAACACACATAAAGAACATGTACATATGACTTGTTGGTTACATTGCTGTCCTTTACGAAATAGAGTGAACAAATAATTTGGTAATCCCATGCTGTGGAGCGGGAGTGGGTGTCAATAGCAAATTTAGCCACAAACGCCCATAGGCGAGCGTTACTCATCTTAGCAGTGAGCATATAAAAACACGAGGGTGTTTCTAATGAGCTCAGTACACTTGTTGTGCCTGCGTCTGCTTTATAATGTTCTGTGTATTCAGCAGACATTATGCATGAGTAGTGGCTATTAGCCGCTGTGTTTACAGAAATGGTAGCTAACTCGTGAACGTGTCATGCATGCTGATAAGTGCGCCCATGGTAGTTGCCAGGCGCCGTTGCTCCAGTGCATGCCTAACAGTGATGATTTAAAATACAGTAGCATGGAAAAATAATGAGTGAGGGTTCTTTTAACAAATCCTTTTGGTTTTTGCCCACGCTGTTGCTCTCCTTTTGTCCCTTTTCCCTATTCACTCTTCCGTTGTTTAATAAAAGTTACCAGGGGGAACAAGAGTGACTTTCCCTCACCCTCTCTTTGTTGTTGTGACAAAAAGTAAAGAACCAAACAACTTAGTGGACATAAACATGAGCAAGCAGGGACCCTTCAGGGTGCCGACATACCAGACAGGACAGGGAGTTCCTGACAGTTTTGTTCTTACTCACCATTGGCCCAATTCACAAAGGTAAATTTAGACGTTTGGTCTAATCTTAGTTTACGCCTTTGGGAATTCACAAAGGGCAATTACAAGTACTATGTTTATGTCTGCATCCACCCCGAGTGCGACACAAGGATCGTACTCGTAAATGCTCTTTGTGAATTCCCAAAGTTGTAAACTTAGATGCTTGGCCTAAGTTTGCCTTTGTCTACCAGGCCCTACATGTTTATTGGATACTTATATTCATCTAACTGAGTAGGAAGTTAATCAAAGCCTGATCAAGTGTGAATCAAAACTATATGATTGTCCTTATATATTAGCACTTTAATTAACCATTGCAACCCACAGATGGAGGGAGTGAGCAGGTCCCATATAGATGAAGGATTAGATCAACTGTATAAAGCAAGAGGTTATTGGAAATTTGGTTGTTGATTGACTGGGGTGTGAGGCCTGGTCAAGACACAGCCGCAAACCTTGCAGAGTGAACTACAAAAAGTTTCTAAATTAACCTGTGCTTAACCCTTCATAGTTTGGCACAAAAAGCAGTCAAGCTTAACTTAGAAGTAATGTGTAAAGTATTTATGCAGCACACAATCAGCAATAATGTTAAAACACAACACAGGAACAATCCCACACCAAATTAGTACATTTTAATAAATTTTGTGTCTTCAAAACGGCAAAATACAATTAGTAGAACCGAAGTTATGTATTTTAACTTTTTAGCAAAAATTAGCGCTTAAAACATCAAAATACCAACCATGGACATTTAATCATGGGTGACTGGGTCAAAGTCAGATGGATGGACCATGATGGATTGGGTCGGATACAAGAAGTGGATTGGGCCCAGTCATAACTTACCTTTGGACTCTTTGGAAATTTAAAGAAAAATGTTCTGAGATTGTAAAAGTTCAACGGGCGAAGGCTTTAGACAGTATCTGAGGAAAGAGTTTTGTCGGTGTTGTGGAGCTGCTGGACGAAGTCGCGGTGAAGATTTTTATGTTCAAACGTCGTCACTTTTTTGGAAGTCAAAAATCTCTAGCTAGACGAGGCAGGAGGCTGCAGCTGAAGATAGTTTCAGGAGGTCAGATACCCTTTTGTGATGGACTGCTAAACAGGATTTTCAACTGCTGAGAAGAACGTAGCAGGAGCAGCCACAAAGTCAGGCCGGCCGACGATGCACCTCGGGCAGATCGATAAGCTGGTTGGTTTCCTCGGTTCTCAGAGCAGTTTTTTGTCAAAAATGTTCTTAGTCAAAAGTTTTGGATTTTGGCTATTGGAGCACCTTTAGCACAACCACCCAGGACCCAGGACTGCTGGGACACCACTTGAGTGTTCACGGCTAACTCTAGCTGGGTCCGTGTGTGAGTTCAAGATGATAGCAGCCTGTACAGGAGTCCAGCAAACTAGCCCTTCAAATCACTCTGGTAGTCCTGGGTTCAAGTGAGGAAGCAGGGCTCGAAACAGCAGGTTTGGCCCTCGAGAGTTCAAGGCAGAGTCCAGGCAGCAAAGCAGTCTTTTCAGGTGCGTAAAGCAGTCTTGGGAAGTATACAGCGGCCAGAGCAGCAGGCAGCCCTTTGAGAGTCATTTGGCAGATCCTAACAGTGAACTAAAGAGTGGGTCTGAGGGTACTATTTTTATATTTTATATCCTTTGAAGATGGGAGAAGCTTCTAGAGGTTTCTCTTTGAAGTGCTGGGTATTTCCTACCCAGACTTCAAGCTGGCTGCAGTGACAATGTGGTGGTCTTTGTAGATGGTAGAGTACACCCTATTCAGTTGCAAGAAGGGGTGTGCCCAGCTCTGCCCTCCCATCCTACCAGGAAATGACCCATTCAGCCACACCTAATCCTTCTATTTTGTGACTGTCTGGGAGGAATTCACAAGGTCTAACAGTCACCTACACCCAGTCAGTCGACCCAGGCAAGGCAGCAGGCCCCAAATTGCTAAGGGCTGGAAAAAAGCTTACTCCTAAAGTGGTATATAAAGAATTATCATTTAAAATCTGACTTTGCCATTAAAGAGGATTTTTCATCACAATTTCATAGATACCAAACATGAAATGCATAGCTGTCTTCTATCAAAAGGTGGCACTTATTAAATGTAATAAGGCCACCCAATGCTATCCTATGGGACAGGTAGGCCTCAAATTAGTAAAAAAGGAATTTAGGGGTTTTTCACTACCAGGACATGTAAAACGTGAAAGTGCATGTCCAACCTTTTTAATTACAAGGCACCCTGCACTATGGACTATCTAGGGCCTACCTTATGGGTGACATATGCAATAAATGGGGAATTTAAGACCTGGCAGGGGGGGTTATATTGCAAATCAAATTGTCAGTGTAAAACGTCATTCAGGTTGCAATGGCTGGCCTGGGACATGTTTTAAGGGGCTACTTAAGCGTTGGCACAATGAGAGATGAAGGCCCACTCATAGGATTTAGCTGACGGGCCCTGTGTATGTGGTATACCACTGTACAAGGGAATTTTAAGTAAATTAAATATGCCAAACAGGTGTCAGCCAATTTTGCCATATTTAAGGGAGAGATCACAAGCACTTTAGCAGTGGTTAATAGTGGTAAAGTACACAGAGTCCTAAGGACAATAAAAACGAATCCAGCAAAACAATGGAGAGTAAAAGGCAAAACGTTTGGGGTGACCCTGTAGAGAGGGCAAGCCCCACAACCATAGCCTTAGCCCTTGTTTTGTCCAGGTCTTAGGGGATATACTTGTACTTCCCACTTAAACATACTATAGTCTATCGCCCACAGACCAGTGCAGAGTTCTGATATAATGTTCAGCTAACTATGGTCAAATCCCCAGTATAGTCGCTTGCAACTTAGTTTTCCTAGATCATTACAATCAAATGCTTTTGTTTAGTTTATAAAGCTTATATTATAATGTGGTGACACTATTGCTTCTGTTGGGGCATCTAAAGTACATTGTTTCCATTAAGCTAAATATAACTACAATATGCCTCTATGGAATGAATCTATGCCCCAATCGTAAATCCTCTGGGATTGACTACGTAGCTCTGAGATTACTACATGAGATATCGCTCACAGTAAGAAAGTCTGATATCTCCAACTAAAACCCAACTGATGTGGTTTATGAAATTGCAACTAATGTGGCCAGATTGAAAATGTCCTTATTTGAGGCCATTAGTGAGGAAGAATGTTACAAAAACTCAAGGGAAACCCATGGATATCTAAGGGCCAGGGCCATATAATACTTTAAAGGAACAATGGTCCCTAAACACAACATATGAGAGATTTTTACTGGGAAAAACAACTATGCCAAGACACAATATCCACTAGACAAATTAAAACACATGTATTAATCAAATAAATAAAAATCAGTGGGTGAGGACACACGATACAAATGACACACATTAATTAACCAAAAAGACTCGGGCAATAATGTGTGACATAAATCAAGAAAATGGTTAGTCACAAATAAACCTACAGCAACATTTCTGCCCCTATGTACATTAACATATATAATAAATAGGGTCAATGTGCGAGAGTTGATAATGTTTTGATCAAGACACTACATTTCATGCCTGAGAGGTGTTACACAATGGTAAAAAAATAGCTGAAAGAAAAGAAGGAGAAATAAAAGAAAAGGGAAAGAAGGGAGAATCGCAGTCAGTTGGAAATTAACTACATAAATGTAATCAATTGGGAGACAAGAATTAAGTGCTTAGGGACAGGATGGGTGAGGCTCAGCCAAACAATCAGTATGGTAGAGAAGTGCTCACCAGGTAAGGACAAATGAATAAACCAGTCACTGTCAATGCCTGGGATAGGCAAAGTGATAATACAATCTGAAAATAAAAAAATGTAGATCAGTCAGAGCCTGTGGTAGTTCAAGCCCCAAAGGGAAAAAAAAACAACCCGTGGAAATTGCCTTCATTATTGATTAGCTGCATCAGCTACTCTCTATGGTCTGCTGTTTTTTCACTTTTCTTTCAGATTAAATCCACCTAACTGCTTTGAATAATTAGATAAGCAATTACTTTGGGAGGTATTATTTGTGTTCGATCTATTTGCGCAAGCTGTCTTGTGGGGTATTTGGTTGCCCTTTGTTAGCACCACCTCAATGTGAATGGCAAATTAAAACCCTGCTACTATCCATCACTGAATTACCCTTACCGTGGTCCTGGTAATTCCAGGGGCGGGTACTAATGGCAATTAGTTGAGGAGTAACTGGGTGCGGATGGTAAAAGTCAGTGAGTGCAGATAATGAAGAGTAATTTGCTTTGTAATAGTTTAATAATATACATAAGAAAGCATTAATTGCCATATTCCATGTCCCCATTCTGACAAGTAATTCAGTTTAATGCAGCAAACATAAGCTTTGTTTTGTGGGTGTACTTTTTAGGTCGAGCCTAGCCAGCGCACATGCGCTGTCTGAAAGACCTGTTGTATTCAGTAAAGGACTTAGCTAGCTAACTGGTAGACGCAGCGATATGTAATTTCCGTTTTCCCACAGAGGAGCATCGGCCAAGTACAGTGCTGATACGCTTGCAGTGCTTTTCGTTTGTTTTGAGAGAACCTTTTTTTAAATTGTAGCTATCTACTCATCGCTTTCCCGCCCGTTGCTGCTTCTTTTATTTGTTATTATTTCTTTAGGAGCACTTTTCATGAGCACTGTTCATGCCGCGCTACCGTAGGCCACCTCCCACACTGCAATGCTAACCCCCCCTTGTTTTCTAATTGTTGAAACGCAGGACACGCACTTTTTTTAAAGTAGGGTGACCGCACCTTTCTTTTATTGTGTATGGCATGGCTCGCCCTCATCACCCGGCATCAATCTGCTCATTAAATCCATTCTCGTCATGGCTGTGTCAGGCAGAGCTGCTGGAGCAGTTGCTTATCCTCCCTCCACCCCCAACCCCGGGCATCAATCTGCTCCTGTGATCCATTCATCTCAAGGCTGCATCAGGCACTGTTGCTAAAGTGTGCCATTCCGAAGAGCAACTGATGAGTGCCACGTAGTGGGGGTCAGTTTGTTTCACGCAAAAATCACTCCACGCTGACAGTTAGCGTAAAAGGCCATTTTATTAGGACAGGGTTGACTACCTTATTTAAACATAACATCAATAAACATTTAACAAACCCCAACCTCATGTCTTTTTTCCATCATCCACTCCCACACACCAGTTACTCACTCCCGATTCACTCAGTGACCTCTTCCCTTATACCATACGCTTCCTCACTTCTCTTTCAACCTCCTCCAGCATCTCCAGCCATCGCACTCCTGCATGCCGCACCCCCATCATGCACCTGTATCCCCCTCCCCGGAAGGGTGAGTATGCCCGTTATAGACTCCCCACCCCTCCCAAGTACTGCAGTGCTGCTAGCCCACACCTCAACCTGTCCTAAACTGGCACGCTATTCAAAGCCAATACCCATACGCCACTCCTAAAACATGTAGGGTGGTCAAACTTCTTTAACCCTTCCCTAACGGGGCTGGGGACAGGAAGAGGAAGAACTTCCTCTCCTGCCCCCATTAAAACCTTATCTTAAACCCCACCCCCTCAGCTACCCTAAAACCCACCCTGTCCTTCTATCGTGCGAACACCCCAGGGGAAGACTGGTCTGCCGACCTCACTTCCCCCGGGGGCCGCAATGCTATACTTATATCCACCTCCATCTTATAATTACTAAGCCCTTCTCCCCTCTCTTCCTACGCCGCCTCCACCCATTGGTAGAGCTGATTTAAAGCCACAGTACATTGGATCCCTTTCCCCATATTTGCGTCCAGTCAGTAACAAACACAGGGGGCTGTAAACTCTGCACCCATCGTAAAAATGATCCTGGTCAGAGCTGGAGAGAACCACCATTCTGCTACTGCGGTGTGTATGAGGGGGGAGGGGTGCTCTACTCCTCGGTGCAATTGGTTAGAATTCAAGTTGAAGTCCTATTTACTTCATGTCCATGCTCTGCTCCTTTTGTACTGCTCCAAGAGTTGTCTTAAAACCATAGAGATCCCTGTCACAGCGTCTGTACTATTTTTATAACTTTATATACACCTTTGATCAGTAAGAGCCTGTTCACACCTCACATTTAAAGAGAAAGGTGAGGAATATAATTTATAAAACATGCACAGTAACTATAATACGTTTTATGGCATCAACAGAACAATGTGAGTGTATATCATAGTTAAATTGTGATCTTGACTCGAGTATGCATCAAAAAGGTTTGCATTCACAAAAATAATCTACCAGCAATGCCCAAGCATTTCGCCTGGTTGCAAGTGTTCACAACATCGCTGTTTCATTCCTGACAGTGTTTGTGAAGTTGGCTGCAGGGGCAAAGGTAAGCATGCAAACACTGTTTTTTTCAACAGAACTACAGAGCTAAATCAGTAAAATAATTTTTAAGTATTTCTTAATTTAAGCTTCTAGGTACTACACTTGCCTCCTGAGATCTATACCAGACAACTGAGGTGCCAAACTCCCTTCAAAATGTTATACAAGATCTTAAATATGTACCCGACTGCATTTCCCCGAGAAAGTTCTGATTTTTTTTCATATCTGACTTCAGCCTGCACACCAGTCATGTGTATATGCTGAAGGCACACTGTGACATCGAATGCAATCGAAAACGGCACTCTGTGGTTTTTAGGTGAAGCCACATACACCCTCCTGTACTGAGTATCACTATTGTCAGCTCACTGGGATGATTATAGTGGCAGGATAGACTTGTTTACCTGTGACATGCCAAAGATACCACTGACCTCACCTGTTCATCTGTCAGTCCTGTGTAATACACTAAAAACACATAATTGCTATCCATATAATGCCACTGCACACCATGCCACATAATTCCACTACACAAATCCACTCCACACCACACAATGCCACAACTATCAACTCCAATCCAACCCACATAATTCCACTACACACCACATACATTCACCCTACTGCATAACACATAGGCAAGAGACATTTACATTTACAACGCCAATAACTCTAACTCTTTCTTTTATTGTTATTGAATACCCAAACACACAAATCTAGAGCTTAGCTCCTACCTATTTTTTTTGTCAACAAAAAGGCAAAGCTATCCACACAGTTCCCCGCCACACAATTAAACTCCACATGTTTTCAATCCACATCACATAATTGGACACCAAATCACATAATACAACTCAAGAACACAATTACACAACACACCACATACGTTCAATTTACACCACATAAATCCACATCTTGCCACAAAATTCAACAGTACACCACATAATTAAACTCTACTGCATACCACCCCACAACACAAAATACCATTCCACATAATTACACTCCATAACACAATCCCACTCCACATATATCCAGTACATTCAATACCACATAATTAATATCCATATAATTCCACAGCACACCATGCCACATAATTCCACTAGACAAATCCACTCCACACCACACAATTCCACACCACACAATTACACAACTAATTCAATCCAACAACCCGCATGATTCCACTACACACCACATATATATACTCCATAACACATAGATAAAAGACATTGCTATTTACAATGCCAATAGCTCTAAATCAAACAAATGTGAGACCTATTGGATTTCCAATGCTTGTTTATTTGTGTGCCTGTACAAAGATTCTTCTAATCCTGTTTTCAGGTTTTCAGTCCTTTGAACTACTTTTGAGCTATTGCATAGTAAATGACTATTCATTATCTCTATGACTCACTGACTTTTACTGTCCACACCCGATTACTCACTCACTAATTACTTCTCTACATTAGAGCCTTACCCATGTCAAAGGTTGTGGACCTATTAAATATATGATTTATATAACCTGCAAATAGCAACATGTATATATTCAACTGAGTCTACAAAGCGTACACAACATGGTGGGTAACCTCTCAGAATATGTAACCCCCAATATTCACCTGCAAATGGAAATGTTTATATATACTATTTAACCTGCAAAGTGTACATAACATGGTTGATGATTAAACAATTTTCTATTGGGTTTTATCAACTGTAGACAATAGCAATTGTTGCCGCATATGACATTAATAAATTACCAACTGTAGATGATAGCAATTGTATCAGGATGAGACAATAACACATTATCAACTGTAGACAATACCAATTGCAGCAGGATGAGACATTAACAAATTACAGGAGTGAATTGCACTGGCTCACACTGAAGGATGTGCGGGACCCAATGAATAACAGGGTTGGGTTACAAGACATGGAAAAAGGAACTAGGCGGTGCACAAGCTATAATAGAGTAATGCTGTGAAACACAACTTGGGGTGTTGTGAACTCAGATGTATTGTGTTAGAGACAGAGGGTAGCCGGTCAACCGGTGCCTATAATTTAACACGGTGAGGGAGGGAGATTATCTTCAGTCAGGTGCTAATACTGTATAAGCAAGGTATCCCAGGCAGAAGCCATAAGGAGCTGGCGTATATGATGGGCCTCCTCCCGATGCAGCGCAAAGCTTTCTGCTTCTCCCTATATAAGTAGTGCCTTGCACCATAGGGAGAGAGCCGGGGGAGTTGGGCATTCCAGTGCATAGTTAGTAGACACTTGGCCAACAGGAAGGCACAATTGGTGAATTGCACCTGTACCCTGTTCTTTTTTGTCTTGGGAAAATACCTAAGGCAGTAGCCTCCCATGAATTCAATGTGGTGAGTTCTGTGACTGCTCAATGGAGCATGTACTGCATGCAAACAACTTGTTATTCTAGGGCATGACCAGAGCATGTGCCGGAAGTCAGCAACCTTTGTGAAACATCTAGGACAAGTGAAATTGGCTCCTGGGAACATATAATTTAGACAAAAGGGTGTACAGTAACCCTGTGAAGGATCACTTATTGGATATTTTTAAAATGAGCATACCTAGAAACAGTCTTAGGGGACTCCAGGGCACTAGACTACTCGGTATCATGAAGAGGTCTTGTTAAGTCCTCCTCCCAGAGGCGGCGGAGGTGAACCAAACAAATATATGTGTGTTCCTTAATGGCTTTGTATAGCCATGTGATGAGATGTTGGCCACCCCCCATGAGGTATAGAATATGTATCACTGCATGGATAGGTGGTTCTTCATCCAAGCTCCCCATAAGGATCGGAATGCCACCAGTAATTGCCATTATGTTGCTGATTGTCAAGGGGAATATCATAGTCCTGATTAATTTGTTCGACCGTGAGGATCTGGGCACCTTGGAAGAGATCTTCCACCTTTTCTAAGGATTATGCATGTCATTCCCATTGTGTAAAGTCCTATATAAGACGGAACATTTTTTTTTACAAGAGAGAGCCATCTACTACCTTTCTTAGTAGCCAAATTAAATTATGATGGATTTCATACTGAACTGTATTGATTTGATTGCTTATGATCTATATGCTTGATGCTAATTTACTGATGGCATTTATAGTATTTGAACTAAATACTTACATAAAATATTTGAAAAATAAATATTCTTATAAGAATGCTACAGAAGTGTGTTGTAGGCCCACTATTTATCAAAGTGACAGCTCCAAATGTGGAGCCCCAATGTCCGAACTAGAGGGAATACACCGCTCCTAGGTTGTAAACAAATATCTGCACTTCAATTATATGTCTTTGCTTAAGAACTTGGTAGTGGAAAAAGTGCCAACAGATCTTGGTAGCAGAGTATGAGTTCAATTGGAGCTGACCATTACCTCAATATCAATTGGAAGTTGAACCAAATTCGGTACCGTCATGGTCCAGACAATTTACCCTGAGATTTAAATTGACCATTACAACCTGATCCTGGTTTCTGAGAGTCGAGAGGTGGCTGATGGAAGAAGTACAATGACTTGAGCATCAATACAGATTGCATGAAGTGAGCAGCGTATTGCATGTTGGGTGTTGTAGCTAGCATTGAGAGAAAGTGATGCAATAGGAATGGATTGAGGACAAATATCAATGGCTTTGAAGTTTGCTCTTATTGGAGTTACAGTTATTGTGATTTTGATGATGTTTTTCGAATTTTAGATGGAAGTTGCCTCCAGTTAGACTTTGATTTGGTAATCTTGCATGCTAAGGGAGGTGTATTGTGAAGCGCTATCGGTCACACCAAGTTAGACGTATAATGTTCTTGTGTGAGTATATGAACATAGCTCAGTAGTCATTTGCTCCTGAGTGCTCAAGGGTTAGACATGCTGAGCTGTGACTTTCACTGGTCAAGAGCTCTCTTTTGTGTGAGAGCAAGTAGATAATCTTTCTTTGTAGAAAAACTTTTTGGGTAGTCGGAACAGGTAAATGGATTAAAGTTGGGAGACATTGAAGTGAGTAAGGTGTTGCGACATTGCCGTGCCGTGCTGTTATCGGAGAAATTGAAGTGTTGCAACACTGTTGTATGGTGCTGTGATTGGCTAGACAATAGTGAACCCGCACTGCGATAGGGTGACCTTTGACAGAGACATGCTGTGATTGGTTGACGAGTTACTGAGATTGTCAGTGCGGAAAGGTTGAAAGTGTGAGTTTAAATTACTTGCGATAGTAATTAAAATGGGGAATCCTTTATCAGAAAGTGGTGTAAATAAAGAAGAGAAGTTTCCTCCACAGGGTATACCTGCTAGGGAACTGGCAGCGAAGAAAGGGTTACGTACATGCATCTGGCTTATGCATCAGAAATGGGAAATGTCCGATTACTTTCCAGTAAACTTCATTATCTCGAATCGGAATCCTCCTTGTCCCAGTCCTAACTTGTGAGGCGGTTCCGCCTTGGACAGAGATTTCCACACTAGGGATCGAAGATCCCTTAAGCTTTCTTCTCTCTCTATGCTAGCAGAATAAAGTCCCCCCAGCCACCTGTAAAATACCAAGTCCGAGCAAAACAAACTTGTGGAGCTGTACACAAGGGCATGAGGGAGGGATGCGGGCTGGGATGAGGAGGATTCCGATTCGGGGTAATGAAGATTACCAGTAAGTAATAGGAACTTATTCCCTCATCTCCATCCTCCTTGTCCTAGTCCCAACTTGTGAGAATATACCAAGCAAGAAGCACACCGATACAAAAGCTTTTTATGAAAAAATGACAATTACTCCATTTCTGTTTGAAAAACAGCTTCCCCAAAAGGAAGCTCACCCCGCAACTTCCAAACGACAATAACGGGCAAACGTTAGATGGGAAGACCAAGTAGCAGCACGACAGATCACCTGAATAGTAGACCTACCTTTCCCAGCCCAGGAAGCAGCCAATGCCTGAGTAGAATGCCTCTTGACATCAGAAGGGGGACTCACATCAGCAGAAGCCTGAATGATAAACTGTCTGACCCACCGGCCTGTAGACTGTCAATAAATGTTGTTACCCAGGGAACCAGAACCAAAAGGACACTAACAAACTCATGGATTTACAATACTCCATGGTCCTAGACAAAGAGATAGATAGTGCACGACCCACATCTGAGGGAGAAACCGGCAAGACAATGTCCTGGTTCAAATGGAAAGAAGAGGAATCTTTAGGAACAAAAGTGGGATCAAGCCAGAGCATAACCCTGTCAGGAAAGAAGCGCAAAAAGGGAAAAGAGGAAGGAAGCTCAGTTCCAGTTCACTCACACACCTTGGGGACGTGATGGCCACCAGAAAAGAAGTCTTAGCAGGCAACCATGACAAGGGGCAGGAAAACAGGGGTTCAAAAAGGATCTAAATGAAGATCTTTGAGAACAACAGACAAACCAATACTTAAAACATACTTAGACACCATTGGCCTCTTAAACCTTAGGCTCTTCAGGAGCCAAGATATCAAAGGGGAAATCTGGACCCGTCAGCCACCTTCAACACCATCTCCCATCGCATCCTGATAAACAGACTCCACTACATCGGAGTCCAGGGAGATGCCCTCAAATGGATCGCCTCATACCTCACCGGAAGAACCCAGAGAATATGTCTTCCACCGTTCACCTCAGAGCCCAAGAAGATAATCCATGGTGACCCCCAACAATTGTCCCTCAGTCCCACCCTCTACAACACGTACATGACCCCCTGGCCAACATCGTCAGATTGTACGGACTCAACAGCAACTCCTACACCGATGAAATTCCCATCCTCACACTGTCAGAAGACCCCTCTACCACCAGAGCCAACTTCCACAGATGTATGATGTACGTCACTGACTGGATGAAGGCTAACTTTCTCAAGCTCAACACGGACAAGATGTAAGTCCTCATCTTTGGGAACAACACCTCCCCATGGAATGATGCATGGTGGCCTGTTGAACTGCGTCCAGACCCCACCCCGAAAGATCATGGCCACAGCCTGGGTATTAACTTACACAGCAAGCCATCTATGAAGAAACAGGTAACCCCTTCTCATCCACATTCTTCCACACCCTCTGCAAGATCTTCATGTGGCTCCAAGTCAGCACCAGAAGCACTGTCATGCAGGCCATCCTCACCAGCAGGCAGGGCTATAGGAACACACGCTAGGTAGGAATCACTGCATGCCTCCTGAAGAGACTGCAGACAATACAAAACTCAGCGGAAAGAGCTTTAAATCTCCCTCAAATGAGGGACTGGATGAATAGAATAAAAGAAGACCTGGGCCTGGTCGATATCTGGAAGTTTAAAGGTAATCAAAGTAACAGATTCACCTACAAGAATCAAAAATACGGCCACGCATCAAGAATTGATTATTTTTTGATGGACAAACTGCTTAGTAAAAACGTGATAAAAGTAGAACATGTACCTGCACACCTTTCCGATCACTCTGTAGTTCAGATGGAAATACGTCAAAGCTTTCTTCAGGGTGAGATAAGGTGGACAGTATACCGTACACTTTTGCTAGAGGAACAACTTATTGAAAATTTGAAGGTTACAACAGAGAAATACTTCCAAGTCAACACTAACGGAGAAGTATTCCCCCAAGTAGTTTGGGATGCTTATAATGCGGTAGTAAGAGGAGCTCTGGTTGGCTTAGGAACAAAAAGGAATAAGGAGAATAGACCAACAATAAATCAGTTAGAGTCAGATATATTAGATAAGCACAGGGTGCATGAGGCTGCATCGTCTGAAGAAGAGCAACAAAGGGCGAAAGATGACATTTTAAAAAAGAAGTGTGACTTATCAATCTATCTGGAAGAAAGAGTAAGGAAAAGATGGGAAGGTAGTAGCTTGTCAAACTACGAGTATGGGGAAAATAGCGGGAAACTGTTGGCATGGAAGCTTAAAACCGAAACTAACAGGAATAAAATTACTGCAGTATATTGTGGCCTGGGTGGTGGAAAGGTTGAATATAGGTTAGGAATAGAAGAAGCCTTTGTAGATTTTTTTCAGTCTCTATACGAAGAGGACTTAACACCTTTAGGCCTTACAGTAGATTTCTATTTAAGAGAATCACTGACTTCTAAGCTGGAGGCTGACTCATGCGAATTATTAAATGCAGAAATTACTATTGAAGAGGTTCTGAAGGCGATAAAAAGACTAAAAAAAGGGAAAGAAGCTGGCCCAGACGCTATTCCAAACAAGCTCTATTTACCCTTATTAGAAACTTTGGTTTCCAGACTAGTGGACCTTTTCGATACCATCTATCTAGAAGGCCTACCACTCCCAAAATCATGGAATGAAGCTACTATCACCCTGATCTTGAAAACAGGTAAAAAAACCCTAAAATGTGAGTCGTACAGACCCATATCCCTCCTGAATAATGACTATAAAATATTCATGCAGATACTCGCTACAAGACTTGGAACTATAACAGACAAACTTATTCATAATGACCAAAAATGTTTATTAGGGGGAGACAGCTACACGATCGAACGCTTTAGCAGCGTCAAAGGTGAGAACTGCGAGTGGAGTTTTTTCTTGGGTTGGAATGACGAAGGCTCCGATAAGTTGGTGAGTTGGTCACAAACTTATCGGAGCCATCGTCATTCCTACCCAAGAAAAAACTCCACTCGCAGTTCTCACCTTTGACGCTGCTAAAGCGTTCGATCGTGTGAACTGGTTATTTCTGCAGAAAGCTATTTCCCATTACGGCTTAGGGGAGAATTTTTTGAGAGCTATATTGAATTTATATACGGCTGCGGTGGCAAAAATTCTTATAAATGGTAGTCTATTGAAAGAGATTCAGATTAAAAGAGGTACAAGACAGGGCTGTCCGCTTTCTCCTCACCTTTTTACCTTGTATATAGAACCTCTAGCTAACATAATTAGGAGATCTCAGGCAATGATCCCTTTTAAATTTAACGGATGGGTTAAGAAAGTGGCGTTATATACCGACGACTTAATTGTTTATACAAGTGACCTAAAAAAGTCTCTCCCTATCATAACAAAACTGCTAATAGACTTTGGAAAAATTTCCGGATATCAAGTTAATCACCAGAAGACGGACATTATGCATTGGAACATGGACCTATCAATAGCGGGAACTAAAAAAAAAATCAAATACTTGGGGATAGAAGTTTTAAAAAAACATCGACGAAATTGCTCAAGTAAATTCGAATTCAAAAGTAAAGGAAATGAGGAAGCTATTAAGATCATGGAGCTGCCTATCTCTTTCTTTTTTGGGGAGATCCAACGTCATCAAAATGGCTATTTTGCCAAAGTTCACCTTTTTCTTTAATGCTATCCCCTAGAGTTTAAGTGTCAATGGATAAAAAAGATTCGAAGTGAAATTAATGATTCTAAAGGAGTAAGAACAGCATGGGGAAAGCAATGCCATAGGAAACATCGAGGTGGCATAGCCAGCCCAGACTTCCTTACCAATTACAGAGCCTTCCAATTTAAGAACATAAGAAATCTTCTTAGATCACACGATTTTTATTCCTCCTATTGGAAAGTTGTCACTGATGAAGACTATTGTCTCTACAAATTCAGGCACCCGAAATACTTCAAAAAAGTTAAAAGAAAGGTATTGGGATCAGCGTATAAGTTATGGTACGAAATAAGAAGTGCATGGAAAATTCCATATTACAGTCGATTAGCACCGATATGGAAGTCAACTGGAACCCCTGACTGCCTAAAAGACTCTTTAGCAGGACCACTGAAGGAAGCAGGAATAACGAAATGGGGAGAACTCCTTGACTCTGGCAATTTACAAAGTTGGAATTTATTGCTTGAAAGAACAAAAGGGGAAATATCCATGTTTAAATATTATCAGCTGGCGAGTTGGTCAAAGATCAAGAGAAAAACCTAGAAACTACTGTAAAATTGGAGGAAGAATACAAAACGATCCAACAAGAAAGGAGATATCGAAGTGGTATTGGTATTTGTCTCAGACAGAAGAGGACGAATTTACAACCCCAGGCGATGTATGGAAAAAGATCTTTCAGGCACAACACTTGCAACAGCAATGGCAAGTATCCTGCACTTTTCAATGGTATATTATAGTTTCTGCACCCCTTAGGAAAAATCATTTGTTTACTTTACACAGGTCATACTGGACACCGGAAAAGATATCCAAAATAAATAATCAGGTGATGAAAAAGTGTCCAAAGTGCGGGGAGCCAAAAGTGAACGATATTCATATGTTCCACCTGTGTCCGTAGCATGATATTTTTGGGGAAGAAAGTTTTAGAAATGAACATTAATGTAAGCACTTTTACCATTGTTTTAGGCATTTTGGATGGTAACGATTCTGCTATTGCATTAAGTAAAAAACTAAAAAACTGATTATTTGTTTTCATTTTATTATCCAGACGCGAGGTGTGCGTAAACTGGATTCTTGCAACCCCACCTAAGTTGGTAGAGTGACTTCGTTCTGTAGAAAAGGTCAGGACATTGGACAAGTCTAGAGGTGAGATTAAAAGGACTAAACACTGGGAAATCTAGGACAAGAACATGAGGTAGTGTAGGGAGGGACGTCCAATGATTTTACCCTATGCGATCTAACAAATTCGAGGGAATCATCATGGTGGATCTGTGATGGATTAACTCAAAGAATTTGAAGGTTCTCAAGACACGGTCTCACCTCGATATAAAAGGGCGGTCTCCACATACTCAGTACAATCCTAGGCAAGGTGATGTCTAACATAACCACAAATATCGCATAAATGAGGACAAGAAAAAAAAACTTCGCAGAAAGACTCATCCTATACCTCCCCAGACAGACCCACATCACAACCTACCTCAAGAAGCTACACTGGCCCTGATTCAGAAGAGATGCCAGTTCAAGATGTTGTCCCACGCATACAAAGACCTGTGCAATGAAGCTCCAGCATAGATGAAAAACGCATGACCTTCCACCAACCGACCAGACGCCTACAATTTGCTTCTCTCTTCCTCACAGACACCCACCAGATCTGCCGAAGAAACAGGGTAGGACACCATTTCTCGCACCTGTTAGCCAAAGCTTGGATCAACCTTCCCCTAAACCTCAGGATTACCTCATTGCTCCGGCAATTCAAGAAAGGACTCAAAACCTGACTGTTCGATTGTACAGATGACCACAAAGCAGCTAGCTGCTCCAGCACCTTGAGACCCTTACGGGAGACTGGCTGTGCTTATAAATCCTTGATTGATTGAAGAGCAAATGGTAGACACACACAAGAGGGGCTGCTCCTTTGTTCTTACAGACAGGTCACAGTTGGGTACAAAAAGGGGAAAGCAGTTGCCAAACAGTTTTTTCCATGGGTATATAACCCCAGTTAGCCACACCTGTGGGGTGGGCTAGGGAGCTCCACACAGCTGGAGAAGGGTTCTGCAATCTAGGGAGTGGGCAAAATAGTGCATTCTGGGCCCGCTAGATGCCACAGTTCACAGAAAGTCATCACTAAGGGGAAAGGGACCTGGTGGCCCATTGGCTAGTAGTCGCCACATCCCCTGAAGGAACAGGCTGGACATAAAAGTGGCAACCCTGGCACCCCGAACTCAGATCACATCTGTACAGATGGGTGAAATGGAGAAGGACTGCCCTGCTCTTCCCCGGACCCAGCAAAAAAATGCTGTACTAAAACTGAACTGCTTCTGCTGCTCATTCGGCTAGCAAAGAGAAGAATGTGTTTGTGGTGCCTTACTTGAGGAAATGATAAACCAATGCAGGTAACCCTTAAACCCAGTCGAGACCTGGGTAGTTATATGTAACAATACAACAATGTCTCAACCTGTGATCATTTAGTCGACAAATAGATAAAGAGAACAATTCAATTGTAGCTAACAAGAAAGAAAGGGAGACCACAATAATTGAGAACAAACGCATTTAAGCAATTCATCTATATTTAGATGGTAGAAGGGATATCAGCACTAAAAGTAATTGGTGTACACAAATGTGCTCGTGTAGAAGATGACACGGGAAAAAACTGAAACAACAGCGAAAAGGCGCAACAATTAGTCATTTGGAGGAATGGAAGAAAAACAGTATATAGATCACTCTCAAAATGTTTTAACTGTTTTAAGTGACTAACAAAGTGTGCTGAAGGATGCACTGAGTGGGACAGACCTGATCCACTCAGGCTTTGTCTCCAGATTCACAATGGCATTCTGACTCCCAGGCTTCGTTCCTGATGATCGCCCGTTCCTTTTCTCTGTACTTCTACAATTTGGCTGACATAAGTCACAGCACTGCTTCACGCATCCCTCGCATTACGGCCATTGCCACACATGCCCCTGGATTCCTACTTGGAACTTCTCCTGAAGCCTCTACTTAATCGCCGCAATTCCTGATACCAGCTGCGGTCCCGTCTCGTACAGTTCTCGCGCCTTGGCTATCTCCATACCTCTCTTGGATTCCTCATGTGAACCGTTGCAGGCATGGACTATGTTCTGAACATGCCCCTTTGATGTGACTGCTCCGGGTTGGACTCGACTTAAACCCAGCCTACAACCGCATTCCTTGACTGCTTTATTTTTCCTACAAGAATTTCCTGCTACCATCCGTACAGCAATGGCCAAATTTCTGTAACCCAGTCCTGATGACAACCTGATTCCGTCGACCACTCAGCGCTTCCTCCAGCGTACTTTGTTGGTCTCTTAAAACAGTTAAAACCTTTAGAGAGTTATCTATATACTGTTTTACTACCATTTCTCCAAATTACTAATTGTTGCGCCTTTTCGCTGTTGTTTCACTTTTTTCATGTGTCACTTGCGTCGTTCCCCTTCTACACGAGCGCGTTTGGGTATACCAATTGCTTGGGTTACACTTGCATACAATGTATTTTAGTGCTGATATCCCTTCTACTATCTAAATACAGATCAATTGCTTAAATATGTTTGTTCTCAATTTTTGTGGTTTCCTTTTCTTTCCTGTTTGCTACAACTGAATTGTTCTCATATGTATTTGTCTACTAAACGATCACCGGTGGAGACATTGTTGTATTACTTGAGGAAATGTCATCTTCAAACCTCAGACAGAAGAAGTGACTCCAAAAGTCAGTTGGCTGAGTTCCTGTTACAGCTACAAGGCCAAAAAGGGGAAGCAGCCTGCCTTGGTGAATTGGTAGCCAAGAATGACTGGCTGTCGAAGACCGAGTCGCGACCCTCAAAAGTTGCATCCGAGTCTGGTGGACCTGGGAGACTCATTGAAGTGCAGTTTGGTCACCTAACACAGTAATTATCACCAGTTAAAGGTAGCTGCTGATTTGGCTGTAACCAGGTACCAGTAGACCAGTGGCAGATATTTTTTGGCTGGGCTTTTACTGGACTTCGAGGGACATCTACAGTTGTAGCCAAAGTCACACCACCATGACGGGGTACCAAGAAGTAGCCCCAGGAAGACCATCATCACTGGATCAGAATCCTGTACCTATTGCATCAAGAGAACTCCATTATAGTCCACAGTTGTTCACACATAGAGCCTGGAGACTACTTTCACTGTGATATTACTGCCCAATCAAGCCTCTTTAGACCCTGTGACTCACCCTCTGCCAGATTTGGTCCCCTAAAGTGGGCTGCAGTAGTGGTTTACAACTTTATAAAAGTTTACCAAAGTTTGCAAAAGTTGGCCATGAGTGCAGTCCAAAACAATGATTTATTGTGTTGAATGACAAAGCAGTAATATATTGTTCTTATAAAACTTCCTATTTCTGGAACAATCCAGTTGATTTTTATTGCTGAGGTGTCTATTCAAAGATAAAAATACAATCTATTTTTATAAATTGGTGTTAGGTTTTTTTGAGTCCTGATTCTTTCTGGTTAGACAGCCTTAGGGTTATCTTCCCGTCAACTTTTTGCCTACCTTCTCAACTTTTCTGATCTCGTTTTTGCCAGCTTTACAACTCTGTGCACTTTACCACTGCTAACCATGCTGAAGAATTTGTTCTGTCTCCCCTTAACATAGTAACATTGGTTCATCCCAATTAGCATATTTATTTTACTTATAAGTCCCTAGTAAAGTGGTCCCTCATGTGCCCAGGGCCTGTAAATTAAATGCTTCTAGTCGGCCTGCAGCGCTGATTGTGCCACCCACTGAATTAGCCCTTTAACCATGTTTCTGGCCTGCCACTGCAGAGCCTGTATGTGGAGTTTTACTCTGCCATGTCGACCTAGCAAAATAAACCTCTAGCCAGGCACAAACTTTCCCTTCTGATACATACAGGTCTCCCCTAAAGTAGGCCCCGGGTAACCCACAGGGCGAGGTGCAATGTATTTAAAAGGTAGAATGTGTACTTTTAAGTTTTACAAGCAATGTAAGTGAAAAGCTCCTAAAGTTGTCTTTCACTACTGCAAGGCCTATTTCTCCCATAGGGTAACATTGGAATTATCTTATGACATTTGCTAAGTGTAATTTCTAATTGGGCAGAGATTCAACCCCCATCTCTGGTGTCTCTAGGATCCTAATTAAAAATCCTAACGCATTGAGAAGTCGTATTTTAAATTACAGTTAACGAAATTATACTTTTAGAAAGATAAACAGAGCAACCCAATATTCCCCAAGAGAACTGCGTAATTTAAATGCAAACAACAAAATGTCCTTGGCCGATATTTAAACATATTATTTGAGTTGGTCATTTGATCTAATAGAAACACCCATGAAATCCAAAAAAATGCAAAACATGCAGAAGCATACTCTTTTACAAAAAACATCTTGGTATATTACATAGAACCAAAATAAATCAATCTATGAAAGCGTCTTAATCAATCAATACTGTTACCCACCACAAACAAGATCAGCGATAAACAAATTTCGAATGACTTAAATCTAGAGATATTCGGGAGGAATAGACTCCTTTTAACATGAACCCGTTCCTAACTCCACAGTCCAAATTTCAAGTCCATTATTCTCAAGAAAGTTGAGAACTCATCAGCCATATAATGCAATAAGTAGTGTTAAAGAGGAGGAACCAGCGACGTTTCAGTTTCTAGTGGCCAACAGGTCTCTGAGACCATCATCAGAACTTAATGTTGAAAGGGCCCCAAAGAGGACCAAACCTAAATGAACATAAATGAATACGAATCTCAACAAGTACATCATAGAAACAACAAATTGTGCACATCTTGCCAACAACAAAAAACACTGAGTTACATGTCATTATCCTAGTTACAAATCATACTATCATCTCCAAAAGTGTCAAACATTTGCAAAGCTTCAATGCATGTTCTAGACATAAAACTGTCATTGAATCACAATGGGAACAGACTTAAATGTCTCATGGAAGATCAATTTCTGTAATGAGACATCTGTCTCATAAACAAAATGAACCCCAGTGTTCAGCCTACTTGTTGTTCTTGCAATAATTTTTCTGATTTGACTCATGTGTTTTTTGCTTTTCCACATACTCATGAGTTTAGGTTAAAAGTTTGGAGGTAAACAAATTGGGACACAATGGGCACAGATGTAGAAAGCACAGAAATAGGGAGGCTGCACAGAGGCAAGGATTAATTGGCCAGTGCACAATTCTGCATACAAATGTTTCCTTGCTTAACACAGGCATTTTGGCTTTGCCAATACTTGTTCTCAGTGTTACTTAGTTGCCATTATTACAGTAACCCTTTCAAACTCTTCCCAAAAGAGAGACATGGAATGCAATACCCTACAGCCCTCGACATTGTTAAGGGAAGTGTCATTGCAGATTATGAACACTTGTCCAGTCGCCCCCCCTGAGTTGAGCAGTGAGGAGTTGGCAAGCAGCCATGATAAGTTATTAGGTAAAATAAGGGAAGTGTTGGGAAAGGTTAGAAGGAAAGGGAAGTTCCTCTCAAAGCCCGATGATTGGTATAAAGGTGATTTTAGAAAGGCTAAAGGTGAGCCCCTTATCTCTATGAAAACTAGATCTCAAGTAGAGATAGCTAAATCTAAGGCCCACTATTGGAATGTGCTCAAAATGCAAATAGGGAGTAGGGCAATTTGTTATCGATGAACCTGCATAAATTCCTGGTTAATAAGAATACCAAAGCATTTTGGAGATCAACTGCAGTGGCCACAAGTGGACGCGAGCCGATGCTTGATTTTTTGTATCCAACCATATGAGTGGGTAATGCACTTTAGCCAGTTGTACTCAGACAAGCTTAGGACTGTGAAGTCAAGTGGTGTATTAATAGATAGCGGTGTTGCTCCTAAGTCTAATAGTATCACATTTTCGCACAGTGAAACTATAAAGGCAATTAATTCTTCTGTGCCAGGATTTGCCCCAGGGCCTGACAGAATACGCAGTGATCTGAATGGAGAAAACCCAGAAATTTGAAGGCCATATATAAATCTGCTCTCTGACAGTATTCTAGCTTGCATGGCCATCCCCCACTCTTGGAAGCTAGCTAAAATTGTTACCATATTTAAGAAGGGTGATCGTGCACTACCAGCCAACTACATACCTATCAGTCTAATAGACTCCCTTCAAAAAAATAATTGTTGTAAACAGGTGGTTGAACATCTTCAGGACTGGATTTGCAAAGAAAATATAATAGCATATTGACAGGCAGGTTTTAGATCAAACGTGAGCACTATAGATCAGGTGTTTTGGTTTGTTTGTATTTATTGGAAGGAAGTGATTATCAACAAGGGCAAACTATATGTTGCCTTTGTTGATCTCAGATCAGCTTTTAATATGGTTCAGAGTGATATGTTATGGGGGGTTCTAGAAGAAATGGGAGTTCCAGCTCCCTTCCTAAATATCTTGGTGAGGTTACATGCAGACATTTTGGCTCAAGTGATGTAAGTGGGGGGAGGATGAGGCACTGACGGAGTCAGTCCATATTGACAAACGGGTAAGACAGGGGTGCGTATTAGCGCCCACGCTGTATGTTTTATATATAAATGGTGTCACTGAGTTTTTGAACAAGGATGGGTGTGATGCTCCGATAATAGGAGGGCGGAGGGTCCCTGCACTCCTCTTTGCAGATGACACACTGCTGATTTTAAATTTGCCCCAGGGGTTGTAGCAATTGCTGAATGATTGTCAGTCGTTTTGTCTGGAGCGGGGCTTAACCGCTCCAAAACCAAATGCATGATCTTTTCCTCTCCATCAATGACTCAGTGCAGGAGACAGATGTTTGTGGGTGATATCCCTCCAGAAATAGGGCCTGAGTTGGACTATCTAGGTATTAAACTCACAAGAAATCTATGTTGGTCTCACAAATGGAAAGGGCGCATCTGCCCCTGGTACAACAGATGGCAAATATAGCAAAAATGCACAGAAAAACCATATCCAGAAGGGTGGCTCTTGCGTTAGATATTTATAATGTTAAGGCTATAGCAACAGTCTTATATGGTGCGGAGTTATGGGGCTGCACAAAACTTAATAATTTGTTAGTGACAGACCATACATTTCTTAGGGGGCATATTATCAAGCAGGGCATCAAAATTATTGCCGCTTTAGCGGCAGAAAACTGCCGCTAAAGCGGTGATAATGAGCTTGATAATAAGCCGCAGAGAATTCCCATAGAAGCCCATGTTGACACCAGAACATGGGCTTCTATGGGAATTCTCTGTGGCATATTATCAAGTCCATTATCGCCGCTTTAGTGGCAGTTTCCTGCCGATAACGCGGCGATAATTTTAACGCCGTTTCTTGATAATATGCCCCCATATCTTTACTAAATCTTCCAATGAGTATTCCACTGACTCCTCTTTAACTAGATTTGGCGTAGAAAACATTACCCATAAAATTTAGCTTAGATTGCTTATGTTTTGGCACCAATTATGGTCCCCAACAGCCCTAGAGTCTTACAGGGTTGGACTCTGTGACCTAACGTTGTCAAAATGTGTAAGCAAAAGTTTGTGGCTCTGCTTTGAAAAGGCTCTTTTACAGAGGCTAAGCCTTGACGCATATTGGGACTTTCTGGAGACTTTGTACCAAATCCAAAAGCCTAGTCTCAAAGTTCTTTATTGGGGTAGTGTTGCGGCAGACGATATTCAAAATTGAAAAGGATCCCTGCTGCTTTTATGGATTTTAAACCCTCCCGTTGTATGAGAGTACTCTTGATTAAATTGTCCCCCCACTAGAAAAAAGCAATACCTACAGTTCACATACAGATGTTTACCTGTAAATACTTTAAAAAGGAAGTGGTATAAAGAAATGGATAAATATTGTACCTGCTGCCAAGGAGTAACTCAAGCATGTTGTATTTATTGTCCTTTTCATAGATAGTCCCAAGCTAAATAGATAGTCCCACTTTGAAGGAACCTGGGGATTAGGAAGCACCAGGAGGCGTTGAGGATACTGTAGACAGACTTAAATGGTATTGTATTTTGTATGGCCAAATTCTTAACGGCAATGTGGATCAGACGTGCCAAGTGTTCACTTCGTAGTCTTTAAAAGCCACTCTTGTTAGGGCACCTTTATACCATATCGTGCTTTTTGGATACCTTGCAGTTGATTAATGTCATTTAGTACTTAGAGATTATTTTTTATTGTACCTTTTATTTCATTTTATTAAAAAAGTATTTTAATGGTCATTTTTATATGAAAATTTCTCTTTTTTGCTGCTATTGAAATGGACCGACAAAAGAGTACTATGAGTTTTATGTTGTATTATCTGTGTTTGTAAGTATACTGATTTGTGCAATACATTTTTGATATAAAGTGAACGAAATAAAGTTTTTTTAAACTTGAATTTGTAATGCAATACCTGCACTGTTTAAATTAGAATGCAAAGATGCAGATCAGTTGTTCCTCCATCTCTACTTTAGTTGCTGGTGGCAAGAAATTGCAGAAGAAATTGTTCCTCATGATTATTGATAAAGTTTGATTACTGGGAATCCTCACAACTAGCTGGATTTGTCTATGCCAATGGACACTTTCAGCAGAGCACAGCACAGCACAAAGCACTGGGATAGTTGCATTGCAGATGCTTTGCAAACAGTTGTGCGGTGTGACCTGGCTAGTAAAGCAACACGCCCCAGTTTTTTTATTAGTGCACAATCAACGAGAACGTCTGCAACACAAATGCAAGAATATGCATACATATTTTATTTGATGCAAAGAAACGAGAAAACATAAATTCCTTTGCTATTATTTTTTTTTCTCCACTGGGAAAATATTTTTGCCCATGACGAAGGACCTTCTGCATAGCCATATGATTTGTGTTGGATGATTGTCATATCAGACCTTATGTGGTAGCAGATCGGAGCGCTCTCCTGAAGGGGCTTTACCCTCTGTGAACTGTCTTCTTTGGAATGTCCATGCTTCTCCCTTGGTTTCTGTGGAATGCTCGAAGAGCTGGAAAAGTACAGAGAGAGACCCTTTGGTGAAAGGTAGATTATGTGTAAGTGATTAGTATAGGCTGTTATGTTGTGACACGGAGCCTGCCCAGGAGGCAACTTTATAGTAAGCATGCTCTCTCCTGTCCCCCTTTTAGACCTAGCTGAACTATAATAACACTATTACCTCACCCCCCAGCTCCATTGAAACACTATGGTATTTTTGGGCCAGATGTACATAGCATTGTGTTTGCATTTACCTAGTAGCACATTTTTGTGATTCGCTCTTAGGTAATCGCAAACAGCGATTTGCTAAAATGTGTTTTACACTGTTTGGTATTCCCAGTGGGTCGCAAATAGACCTAACTCATTAAAATTCATTAGGTAGGTTTCAATTTGCAACCCATTGGGATCACTTAAATCACAGAGATGGTGGCCTGCTGGGGTCAGCAGACCACCATGTTTGTGATTGCTTATATATAAAGCAATGTTTTTTTCTTTTTTTTTTTCAATGCAACGCGTTTTCCTTAAAGGAAAATGGGAGGTTTTTTAAAAAAAAAATGAAAAGTTTTCTTTTCATTTTCTAAGCACATTGCTCTAAAAAAACTATTTTCCAACCATTCACAAAGACTGCAATTCAGTCACAAAACATTCACACATACCACTGCGAGTCGCTATTAGCAAGGAACGCCCTAAAGATGCCCCTAATGGCGAATCGTAAACCCATTTTGCGTTTTGGTAATAGGTTACCAAATCCCCAAATAGTGTTTTGTGCATATAAAAATGCTTTTTGTGGTCGCAAACAGAACAATTCTGAGATTCGATACGTTTCCAAGCTCAAAAAAGCTACATACATCAGGTCCATAGTGCAGGAACTCCTTCAGAGAGGGATTAATGAAGGGGAGGGTGGGCTTCCCGGGGCTAGTCAGCAAGACAGGGAAGACTCCCTAGATCTTTATCTGGAATGGGAAGTATGCTGTCTACACTCCCTCACAGTGCCAGGCTTGGCTTTCTTGGATAACAGATGTGCTCGGTAAGGGAGGGCTGCAAATCTTGCCTGGCTTTGAATTCCTACATATTCTTACTTGATTAGTAGTCACTATTATGTGTCTCCTACTATGTTGGATTTGGAAATGTAGATTTTGACATTGTCTGTGTTTATGCTCCGCTGGTCAATTTGTGCTTCATGGCCCAGTTTACGGGAAACTCTCTTGGAGGCCACATTCCCTACCCACTTACCACAACTGCTCTTGGATATACTCACGTGGAACTCTTGTGAAAATAAATATTTTTACAAATGCAAAAGTAACTTTTCATCATAGAAAAATTAGTTTTGGAGTGGTAAAAAAACTTTTTGTGCAAATAAGGGAACTTCCCTTGCAAACATACTTTAAAATTAGGCCCCATTTATTCATGATTTCCCTTAGATTGCAGGACAGCTGGGTTCCACAACTAACTGTGGTTAAAAACGAAATAAAGAATTAAAGTTTGAATATATGACTGCAGCCAGAGGAGGGTCTTGCGCATGCTGCCTTTGATGACTCTTAGCATGGACGAGGACGAATAATTTGTTTTCAAACATCCTATTATAAGGAATGCTCTTTAATCGAGGTGGTTAGTCAGTGCCATACAGGTGCGTTTTGACGGCAATAACCCTGGGGCAGCTCCTCCTCTAAGGCGGAGGAGTGTCGCCCCACTGCTCTTTGCCCAGGAAAAATAAAATGATAATGACATAGTTATAATCATTTTATTTCTTGTAGGCTTGGGGCTGGGTTAGGGCGAGGCGGGCTGGAGGCATATGGGGAAGAGTGGTTTGCACACTTCAAGTGCTCATGACTGCTTGGCCGGCTGTCTTGGCCCGGCCAAACAGTCATGCGTGCTTTGCATGTTCCCCACCAGGCTGCATTAAACAGCCTGGTGAGGAATATGCCCAGGCCCCCAGTCCCCATCCGAGTGCTGATCCAGGGCGCTCAAACCAATCCCAATGTTACATTGCAGTATTGTGATTGTCTATGGGGAGCTTGGGTGCTTTATGGTTTCGGGACTCGAAAAGTGGAGGAGAGACGAGGCCGGCGGAAGAGGTAAGTGGATTTGTATTTACTTTTATTTTGCCCCCCACTTCCCTCACCCCCTCTGCCCCCCGCCCCTCCACCCTCATTCCCTGCCAGCCACTACAGCAACAGCCTCCTTCACCAGCAGAGAGGGTCAGCATATATGGGTGCCTTCAAATGAAACAGCTTTGCATTTTACAGCTCACTTCTTCCTAGTCATAAATAGCTCTGAGGCATCCCAAGCAGATCACCCCACAGGGACTTACTTGTGCCTTGAGGTCAAGCTATTACCAGGAGGATTCTTGCTCTTCCATGTGCGTTTCATGCCTTGTATTCACCATCGAATTGCATCTTGTATAAGAGATGCAGATGGCTCTTTGGTTGACCTCTCAGAGCAATATTGTTCGATAATGATCTTCCCAAGGGCTGCTTCTGAACCACCTGCATTTGTGAGCTCCCCTCAACGCAGATAAGCAAAGTTGTAAAGTCACGTTGCACCTGGTTGTGACCTCCATTCAGGTCATGTGTACAGTAATGATATTGTAATCCGCCGCCCACCTCACTGGCATGGGATCGAAAATGATCACTTAAAGCTGATTAGAGGTTAAGCTCTGCTTCATTTAGTAATGAAGGCAAGGTTTATGCTTTCCAGAAAAGAAGAAATGTTTTTCTTTAGGAGTACTACAATATAATTCATATACATGGTCCTCTATGTATACTGAAACAAGAGAAACATTATCATATACAATAGGTGTAGAAATCTGTTTTCAGATCTAAAGGTTTGAATAAATGAAAGGTGACTGGACTGCAGCTTTGTCTGCCTTTGATGAAGACACAAATATGCAGCTGGGAAACCATTTGCTTATTTTCTGTACCTTTGGTAAGTGCCATTTTGGAAATGGGCTATCTTGGCCTCCTCTAATAAACGTGATCTCTGTCTGTCAGACCCCGTTTGGGGAGGATAGGGCATGCAGGACCTCCTGGGCCCATTCCATTGCAATTTAGTTACTTTCCTGGGGCTCGTCTCCTATGGCGCTGTAAACTGGGCCAAGTACACCCTTTCAGCACTTGACTACTTGACTCTCAAGCAGTGTGGGCCAACAGCCAATGGTTTCTCAGGGAGACAGTATGAGGGAGCAAAAGCTCAGAAGGCACCAGTCAGCCTCCAGACACAATGACATATCGTCCAGTCCAATGTTTATCCTGTAGTCAAAATGTTACAAAACATGATTAGGGTTTGTAGTTACAGTAATTCTGTATGCGATCTTTAGGGGGGTGCTACACACCATCTGTACCTACTCCTACTAGTGAAATGACCTAATGTCTCCAACCCCCAGTGTATACCGTGGTTCTAAGCTGGGATTAGGCACAGGTGTAGTCCCTTCAAAGTACCACACTGCTTAGATGTGCAAAACAGTTCAGGTAGCTTTCACCAATTCAAGCTCAGATAGTAAATGTATTAATTTAATAGTTCACAATTCTTCTGCTTCCTCAATCTTTCCTTTAACTCACAGTTATCCTTGGGGTTACTTGCATTACAGTAGATGCAACTCTGTTAGTGTGAGACGGGTGCTTTCAATGGTCTGACTCATGCTATAGCAGCTCTTGTACTGCATAGGACGCAGTGGTGACCTCACTTGGAACTTGACCATTGGGCCGAATCACAATGGCAGATTCGCACTGCTGCATCCATCTTTTGCAGTAGTAGCCTCCCAGGCTGGGTGATGATAGCAAGCTTGGATGGGCCGGTGGGTCCTCTGGGTCGGCAGTCAGTGGGTAGGTGCCTACGAAAATAGTGGTCTCCAGGCTCGTCAGGGCTCTGCTTGGGGTGCAAAACAAGAATTCTGTAACATCGGCAGTAGCAAGACCAGTCTCAGGGCCACACAGCGGGATTTTAATAGCACAACAATGCTAAGCAGTTCAAAGTTATGATGCAGGTCACAGCAAACAAATGCTCTAGAGACCATGGGACCCCTTTACACAGGTCGCTCCCGACTTTTCTTCCTTTTAGTCGTCTTCATCTTCTGGTTCTTTCTCATTCCTGGAACACACCGGGCTTTTCCTCCTGGAGAGTCTCTCCTCCTGCAGGGCCAGGCACACTTCTTTCCTTTCTTAGCAGACTAACAGACTTCTCAGTGCTAGACAGATGCTCAACTTCTCCAGCACAAAGTGCAGGTGTCAGATGATGTCCCCTCATCTTTGGGAGATGTGCTTTCACTCAGTCGCCATCTCTAGTCAGCTTGAGTACTCTGCGGAGACCTCCCTTCCCTTGTCATTAAAAACATGGAACTGGAACAAAGTGGTGCAGTTTGGATCCCACAACATATACTCATTTTCCGGACAGGGTATGTGGATCCATTTTCTAAGGTTTCAGAACTGGTTTGGGTTGGTTCTCTTTCACAAGTTGTTTTTTGGCTGTTACTCAAACCCTGCCTTGTGCAAGGTGATGGCTTTTACGGCAGTTAGCAGTGATGCTGGCTCCTACTAGGAGTGTGCAAATAATGGCACTGTCATTTATGAGGTCTCTGCAGTTCGCTATCGTCAGCCTTACTGAATCACTAATCAAGGACAGACAAAAATGCAGGCCCTGCCTAGAAACGTCCTCACCGTGTACAACAGAACCTGCTGTCCCACTTATCACCTCTACCAGCTACAAAACGACATACCTCATGAAGAAATAATCAGCAGCCCTTTGCAAACATGGCATTATTGATTTTCCAAGGATGGCCCAGTCTCCATCTTCCCTTATTTCAGTGTTTGGATCTCCACCCTGCAGCCACAGGAATTACATCAATATGCTTCCACTGTCAGGGAAAGCTGCATTCACCCTCCATCTTGTGCCATGCTAAAGCAAGGGCAATCCAAAATGGATCTCACTGGTCCCAGTACACTGTCATGTCCTTTAGGACAGTCCCATCATGTACATACCAATTACATATATGCTGTCCCATCCACACAACATAACGGTCCTACACAGGTGACCTTTTACCTACTAGCTTACTTCTGTCTCTTCAACACCAGGCTCTCGGTACCCTATCCTAATCCCTGAACCTGACGTACAGAAACATGTCCCCAGGCACCGCAGATTTATTCTGTATAAGGGTCACAACTTTTTTAATCCATGGCCAACAGCCAGCTGTGCATGATCATGTTTATTTAGAAAAGGAATAGAAAAGGATTAGCGAATATTTTCAAAACATATCAATTATAGAAGATGACCTGGAGTGACCACTTTAGTATAAAAGACCTTCACTCCCCATTACAAAAGAGAGGAGAATTCCTTCCAGGCTGGACCGAGACTCTGCAGGCTGATCAATCGTCAGGCAGAGTCCTGACATCCCTAGCAGGGGGCCATCCTCGACGCAGAGACAGGGTCCTTCATTCAAAACCATCAGGTGAAGGGTTATCACTTCCCGGGGGATTCTTGGCTCCATTAGGAGCACTTACATACACATGCTTCACCTTCATATCTAGGCTAGGAACATTTAGGTAGGCTTTGCATCGTAGGAGTACCTTATTGCTATTGTTTTATATAATCCGCTTTTATTAATCTTATTAGTAAATGGGAGAAATGTAGCTACTATTTACGATATGGGTGCTAGCGATCACATTTGTCTGCTCCTGCCTTTTGATTCTCATAGCGAATATGTTTCATACTACACTGATGCTTGATCAATAAATAATTATTGAAACCGTTCCAATCGTCATTTTAATTGGATTCTGATAAAAGTAAGCACGAGTGACTGAGCGAAAGATACCGTATTGTTTGTCATGCTCGGTGGTTGCCAGAAAATACCTACACCACTGTAGAATACAGGGGGGTGGTAGTGGCACTGTAGAGCTAGCTGGTCTAATGGCTGACTCATCCTGGGGGGGTGTCCAGAGTCTATCTGCACACCAAGCCCTCAGTTTAGTTCATCTAAAACGCGCAGGTCATGGGGGGTCCTAGGAACTACACGACAACACAGAATCTGACCACACACTGAGTCCTACTACCATATATATGCTACACACTCACTACACATAAATGTACTTGACATGCACAGGAAATGTCATGATTGGATCTGGGGCTCACATTGAAGCAGCACTTTATACAAGAGAAAAGTCAGAAGAGAACACTCTCCTTGATACAGAGAATAAGGTCTAGTCACACTAATGATTCACAAAAAATCAGTATGCTATGACCATCACTTCATGTGACTCAAGACAAGGACAGAGTTTGTAATATTGCTTTCAAGATTTATCAGAAAATTATGTAGATGGGCAATTTTATTGTCATATACTTAATCTATAAATTTGCAGACTGTCACCTAATAACCTAAGCAATGGAATGGTGAATGGAAATCTAGAAATGCAATTGATCAATCCGTTCCCCACTCTCCCTCTACTCTCCTCATCATTTCTTTTCCCCAGCTCTTATTCTTCAGATATACTCCTTGGGCATTGGCAGGAGTGAACAAAGAATAATGATGTGCCAAAACAGATGCTGTAAAATTTCACAATGTTCTACCACTAGCCAATGGAAACTCAAAACTAGAGCCCTGTTTTCCTGAATTGTGGCACAAGCCACCTAAGCAGCATCCTTTCACTAATAATTCTGTATTGATTTTTCAGGTTAATTCTGTAATTGAAGGTGTTTAAAAACATTTGGGTACTTATTTTACAAAGCTTAGGAGGAAGAAACTTTGAACTAGGACCCAACTTATGAATTAAAGGTTACATAAAGATTTCTTCTGTAGATGTATTAAAACCAGTGATCTGATCCAAAGAAATGAAATAACTGTAGAGTGCATGCAAAATGTATGAAACGAAAATGAGATACAACGGTGTTCAGCATCATGCACATAACCTATTTAGCAAAATAAATAGGTAGACAATTCCTGGGGGCATGTCGAGCGCACAAGATGGCTGCAGCACCTTCACAGAGCTCGTTGCCGGCCTGGGGTAAATCTCCCTGCTGCCCAGACCCTGCACTCCTGTGGGGACTGGCCATCCCGTGATGCACGGGGCAGTCTGCTTCAGACCACCCTAGCACCTACAGCTCCGGCTTCCTAGAAGTAACGCTGCACACCACAGCCAGGGGTACCTGATAGACGTGGCACAACTCTGGCCATGAAGGAGTCTCCTCATTGACAAACGTTTACTTCCACGACTGCTATCCGCACGCCCCACGGAGCTCCAGCCGATGCTGGTGAGGCGGCACTAACAAAGCCACTCTTCTTCCTCATGTGTCGAGGAGGTGGTGGCTGAAGGGGAACGCAGAAGGCCCAGAGCACCTCCACAGGCTTTACCGGTGAGGGGGCATGGTGGGGGGCCATGTGGAGATGAGTGGCCTTGCACCAGGCCCTGGCACTTCATGTCCGACAAGGGCCTCTCCCCCCGACCAGCACCTTGGGAAAGGATACACAGGAGGGGCCCCAAGAACATTTGCTGTAGGCCCAGAGACAGCGAGGAGGGCCATGGCAGCAGTGCGGTCTAGGGGACTGACTCCAGAATCCTGAGGATGATTAGCTGTACATCCCTGGTCCCCTACTGATGGGAGCAGGGGTCCAGATGAGGTCCCCACCCCCACCGAGTCCTAACCAATAACGGCCTCTGTCGACCAGGAAGGGAACACCCGTCAAGAATGCCAGGCAGCTGTGCCGGAGACCAAGGTTGCTCGTGCACGGCCTATGGCGAGGGTGCCAGGCTGGCCTTGCAGACACACTTGGGGCGGATCCGAGCAGGGGTGCCCTAACTGCCAAAGCCGGGGTCCTACTCTGAGAGGCTTCATAGCTGCAATGGCAGCAGGAGCACCCTGGCACTGGAGGACTCCCCCGGGATTAGGCTGACCTTGGGTCTACCACCACCTCTGCCGGCCCTATGCCTGATAAATTTGGCATGAGCCTGACAGAAATCCAAGAGTCCTGTTCTACATTGGCGCACAAATATGATACTCTGGCCCTCAATTTGTGAGCCCTCAGAGAAGACCAGCTAAATTTATTGGACAGGATCCACCAACACGCTTCCGTGCTTTGGATATCACCACGAGGGTAGATGACCATGCGTCCCACGCCTCACCCAGCTGATGGGATATGTACAGCACCTGGAGCGGGAGGAACTCCCCGATGGCGTAGATGGCCTGAATGAATTCAATGTTGAATCCTGGCTGTATGGGTCAGTAGACCAGGCCAACCTATCATCTATGTACGCAGTGGAACGAGCACACAGCGTACCAGCCAAGCATCCTCCCACTGGGGGCGACACCCTGCTCGATGGTGGCAGGATTCTTAACTACTGTGACCAAGAATACATACTCCACCAGGCCAGAAACGCAGAGCCTATTTCAGGAGACCCATCTAGAGTGATGCTCTTCCAAGATTACACCTCGGCTTTTCCGAAATCCAGGGCATCCTACTGTGAGGTCAAGAAAGAGTTGTGAGAATTCAGACTCAAGTATGTCCTCCTCTTTCCCGAGAGATGCCGGAAAACCACACCCATTTCTTTGAAAACCCTGCGGAAGTGCAGACATGGTAGGAGCTCCATCATGGACGAACCAGCCCTCAGGGTGGGCGCTCAGCCCTCTCAAATAGAGGAGCCGCAAGAGTCACAAGGGACGTCAGACAGTGATGTCACCTACATCTGATCAGGCCACGCAGAGGGGACAGCAGCTCTGCATTCTGCTGAGGGTCTTCAGTCAACCCCTTCCTCTTCGCATGAGCTGTCCCCTCAGACTTATTGTCAGACTCTGGATCACAGTCTTCATGGCCGGAGAGACCGCGGGTCATACTGCAGAATGCAGACAAGCTTAGCTAACTGTTCCTAGAGACGGCTACCCCAGCGGCATCCAGGACTGGAAACAAATATTCACATCTTCCTTTGGTGCAGCCAAGGATTTATTACCAAACCAGTTATATAGCATCCCCCTGGTTCGACGATCCTCTCCTCCCCTCACCCTTTCCCTTCTAATTGCTTTTATTGAGCCACTCTTGCTAGCTTCCCCCTTACCTCCTGGCAAACACTAACTGGCTCTCCCTTGCGTACTCTTGCACACCTTGTGTGAACAGTTTACCCATTGGCCTTGGTCCGGTTAGGTTTGGGGTTATTTGTTCTTATTCTTTCAAAGGTGGAAACTCCTGGGGATTTTCACATACACTGTCACAGCTGGAGAGGGTGAAATAATTAGGTTCTCTCCTCAGAGAGCCAACATAATCCATCAGGGACATGAAACCTCGAACGCAGCCAAGGACTTACAGACACCTGACATGGAATGTTAGGGGCATGGACACAGCAGCCAAGAGATATAATATCTACTATCAAATTAGACGGGTCATACTGCAGAATGCAGACAAGCTTAGCTAACTGTTCCTAGAGACGGCTACCCCAGCGGCATCCAGGACTGGAAACAAATATTCACATCTTCCTTTGGTGCAGCCAAGGATTTATTACCAAACCAGTTATATAGCATCCCCATGGTTCGACGATCCTCTCCTCCCCTCACCCTTTCCCTTCTAATTGCTTTTATCGAGCCACTCTTGCTAGCTTCCCCCTTACCTCCTGGCAAACACTAACTGGCTCTCCCTTGCCTACTCTTGCACACCTTGTGTGAACAGTTTACCCATTGGCCTTGGTCCGGTTAGGTTTGGGGTTATTTGTTCTTATTCTTTCAAAGGTGGAAACTCCTGGGGATTTTCACATACACTGTCACAGCTGGAGAGGGTGAAATAATTAGGTTCTCTCCTCAGAGAGCCAACATAATCCATCAGGGACATGAAACCTCGAACGCAGCCAAGGACTTACAGACACCTGACATGGAATGTTAGGGGCATGGACACAGCAGCCAAGAGATATAATATCTACTATCAAATTAGACGCACGTGAGCCCATACATTTTTATCCAGGAGACCCGCCTGGAGCGGATAGAGGGAGAATGGCTGCACCGCCGATGTTGCAGCCAACTATTCAACGCCAAATATTCCTCCTATTAGAGGGGTGCGACCATTTGGATTAGACTGGGCGACATGTTGTGGGTCTTGGAATCAATCATTGACAAAGATGGGCGTTAAGTTCTGCTCTGCATTAACTATATAATCTGCTCTATAGATCTCACACTAATGCAATATACCTCGGCGAGACTTCCTGCCCAGAACAGAAATAACATGGCGTTCTGGCAAATTACAGCTCATGGCTATTTAGGTGCTACCATTCAAACTAATCATTTTGTACCTCCACTACCTCGGGTGCAGCACTTTTCAGAGCTGTATTCCAATAAAGATTCAGCCCCTATACATTTAGAGGATATCAACTGAAATACCATGATCTATGTAATTCACACAAATGACCAGTTGACTTTCTCTTTGGCTGATGCAAGAAAGACAATAGAATCTTTCAATTCAGGGAAGGCCCCAGTACCCAACACGATCCCAAGTGATCTTTACAAATCTGTCATCAACATTTGGGCCCCCTATATTAACCATTTATCAAAAGATATGTTGAATTGTGCTGAATTATCTGCTATTCATAAAGGAGGAGCCTTAGAGGGAAAAACAGGCATTAAGGGTACCCTCCACTCAGCATCAGTATCATATACAAAAAAGCCCTTGTTTCACGTTACACATCATGTCGGAATTTTAGGTTCTCTTCACTTCTTCTACTTAGGTGGGAGAGGTACTAGTTCCTACTTATGAACCCACCCGTATGTGTATTTAAAGATAAAGGCTTGTCCTATACTAGAAGGTGATTCTTACAAGTGTAAGGAAAATAATACAAATGCATGGGTTTAGGAAGTGCCTCACGTAAGCAACCACCAAGGAGCGATTGGCAGGTTGTCGCCAACTTGGTTAAATCCATCATATTCTTTGCTCACCATGCCCCCTCATTTTGGACCTATCCATATACAAAACAGTCTTGACCCTGCTGCCAATGGGAACAGTCCAGCCCAAACTACCACGCCTGGTTTTCCCTGGACCAGAAAACAAGCATCCTGGGACTGGTTTCGAGGTATCAACCCTCATCAGCCAAGCTACCTTGAATCCAACAATAGATTTAGGCCCAGATCTTTGAACTGGGGGTGAATGTATGACTTTGTTCAGCATTTCAACAATCAATAATTTTTTCTGCATTTGCAGCCCTAAGTTGAACAGGTATGTCCAGAAGTGTGTCTCGTACTCGCCGTCCACTTGGATCAAGCTATCCTGGCTGATGAGGGATGATACCCCAAAACCAGTCCCAGAATGGTGGATTCTGTTCCTGGGAGGACCTGGCCTGGCAGTTCAGGCTAGACTTTTCCTATGGGGAAAAGGGTCAAAAATGATTTGCATATGGCTGGGTCCAATCTGGAATGGCAAGGTGAGCCACAAAATGATGGACTTAGGCCCAGATCTTGGTACTGGGGTAAATGTTTGACGTTGTTCAGCATCCCATCCATCATTCCTTCTTTTTGCAATTATCACCCTACGTAGGACGGGTATGCCCAGACGTGTGTCCCATTCCACTGGAGTCCAGCTATCCTGGCTGATGAGGGGTGATGTCCCGAGATCAATCCTAGGATGCTGCCTTCCGGTCTGTGGAGAACCTGGCCTGGCAGTTCGGGCTGGACCATATCCATGGGGAGAAGGGTCCAAACTGATTTGTATATGGCTGGGTCCAAACTGGTATAGCATGGTGAGCAAAAAAATGATGGACCGAATTAGGCCCAGATTTCTGTACTGGGGGTGAATGTTTGACATTGTTCCACATTCCATCCATCAATCGTTCTTTTTGCAACTGTATGTATTAAGGCCTTGTCCTGCCCCTGAGTCCCATTTTTAGGATGTTTGGCAGTACTTATATTTTTTGATCATCAAATACCTGCAGTCACAAAAAAAGTTATGAATAACTATGACCCCTAGCGGCAGCTGGTGTAATTTTTCCTGTTCCATGAGACTTTCTTTATTTCATCCAGGGTAAGCTACTGAAGTGCTATCTATACAATGAATTACATGAGCATGTCACACAAGCTCTAAAAGCCATTCATTGACCACCCCTCCATAGCTAAAGAGGAGACATCCTTTGTGTATATTACTTTTGTGGGGATGGTCCCCATCTTCTGCTGCATGTGCACAGTAATCGTATTGCTTCTGTGCAATGAGCATGAACAGACCAAACTCCCAAAGGTCATCACCTTTGGTTGAGAAGCCTGTAATTGTCAAGGTCAATATAGAATTATTTTTCTGTTTTAATTCTTCTATGATATTTCATACAAATAAAGCTGTTTCTTTATCTTTTGTATTTATTGTTTGGTACTGTTCAAAGGTTTGATCAGTTGAGCTTCAGCACTAAGATACGCATAGTTCAGAATTTGAAAAATAGAGACAACTTGCCACAGAGGTTTACAAACCTTACAAAAACACAGTGGAATTAAAACAGGTTATAATTAAAAGCAAGAATTGGCAAAGCCAATTGGTCTGACTCTTCATTCGGGAAAGTATTTAGCAATAGTGGGAAAACTCTGTGCGTGGTCACTGTAGTGAGCCACCAGGCCACTGCACGACAATGTAGCACAGGCAACTACCTGGACCGGGCTCGGGCCAGGGGGTATAAAATAAAGGACGACATCAGCGCATCTGGCTGACGGCGTGAACTATCACTGTTGCATGCATCCCCCTTTGTTATCGTTCCGCCGTCTAGTTAGGCCTTCCCCAGTCCCTACCTCTAGCCATTGGTTGTAGCCCCCAACCGCAAGCCCAGGGACCTGCCCCTTGACACCCTCAAGGTTCCCAACCCACTACACTGGCAACAAAGAGTGGAGAAACCCACGCGAGCAATGGTGCCGACTTTGACAGCAGCGCGGTATCGCCGCGGACGGCTGATGGTGAGGCGCGGCGGCATGACGAAGTGGAGACACCCTGTGCCTGTGAGAGGCTGAAGGATGCGGCAAGGTGGCGCGATGGGGTAGTGCGGGCGGAGAAGGCAGAAGAGGCCGTGCTCATCATCGCACAGCGAGAGACAGGAGTGCAGCCTAAGTGTTGGCGCAAGGGAGCGGCTGACCGAGCTTGCACCGGAGCTCTGAGGGAGCGTGTGGCACACCCGGTGAAAAAGTGAGGCCCAGTGAGGGGCTGGCTGCATACACGCAGCGCCGAGGTGACGGGGGTGATCTCCCCACACAGCAGTGACCTGCAGCAGAGCACTGGCAGGGCGGCAAACCCAGACCTGTACCAGACCCAGAGAGCGAGGGCAGGGAGACTGGACTACATCACAGAGGAGGGCCCAGGAGACATTTGTGGCCCCTAGCTGACTAGTGGCAGCGGACAAGCGCGCTGAGGCAGACCAGCCAACACAGCGCATCGGGGGAGAGGCGGCGCAATCATGACCATGCCACAGGCAACAGCGGCAGCATCCGTGGATGCAGGGGTGGCAGGAGTAAGACCAGGGCGCATGGTAGTGAAGGCACTCCCAGAATTCAGCCAGTTGGAGGACCCGGTGACAGCTGCACCACGATGGAGGAAGTGGTTGGGCCAGCTGGAGAATTACTTTGTGGCCACCAGGGAGACGGATAACGCCGTGTAGCGGTCTACCATGCCCCTGATGGGTGGTGATGAGCTGTACGATTTGTTTCAAGACCTACCGGACACGGGTGACGGCAACGACTATGAGAAGGCAGTCAGAGCCCTGAACCAACATTTTGACCCGAACACTTAAAGCTCCGACAGGCCAAGCAGAAGGAGGATGAATCGATTGACATGTTCTTTGCGTGTTTGCGGAATCTGGCTAGCACCTGTGTTGGGGTGGATCGGGCGTTTGAGGCAAGGGCACAGCTCATCGTAGGCTTCAAATCTCTAGAACTGCGCAAATTGATCTTGCGACAGCCGAGAATTTTGCTAGATGACATACTGGTCCTGGGGAGATCTCACGAGATGGCGGACGTCAGGGCTGGTGAGATGGAGGTGGCATTGGCCAAGAGGTCTGCGCCCACGTAACCGTTGTACCCGGCACTCATCAAAGAGGAAAGGGTGGATGCCATTCGGAAGTCATACAGCAGAGGAGCGGCCCCCAATAGTGTCACGGAGGAACGGCAAATGAGGCAAGGATGCCAGAACTGCGGACTGCCGTCACACTCCCAGAGAGGCTGCCCGACACAAGAAAGACAGTACCTCAAATGTAACAAGTATGGGCATTTTGCAAAAGTGTGCCAGAACACAACCAGGTCCGGCGCAAGTAGACTCAAAGGACCTAGGTTCCAGAAGGGTGTCAAGGCGGTTCAGGAGGTGGAGGATCTAGATAGCCGTGCCAGAAGTTGACCGTAGCCAAGGATGACGATGTTAATAATGTCTTCGTGGTGTCCAACATCCGAGGAGTCAACACTGCCAGGAGACCGCCACCGCTCTGCCAAATATGGATTGGGGACAATTGTATCCAGACACTCATTGACGCCGGGGCGTCAGTAAACATCTTGGATGTGGCACAGTACAGTGAGCTCCGGCCAAAGCAGAGGTTGATGCCCACCAACGCCAATATACTAAAGTATGGCGGTCACATGCCGATCCCCCTCCAGAGAGTGATTGATGTGGAGGTCAAACACAAAGACAGAATAACAGCTACAAGGTTTTACATCAACTGTGATCGGGACGGATCGCTTTTGAGCTGCCACACCGCAGAGGATCTCGGCATAGTGATGTTCGCGAGGCATATACACCAGTCGCAAGCGGACCAGGTGCTGGCAGAGTTGCTGGAGCTGTTTCGGGGGCTAGGTTGCCTCAAGGGAGTGGAGGTCCAGCTCCACATTGACGACACGGTAAAGTTAATCGCACTCCAACACCGGAGAGTGCCGTTCCATCTCAGGCCACTGGTGGAAGCTGAATCGGAGCGACTCGAGAAGGAAGGAGTGATCGAGAAGGTGCCGGCCCTGACCCCATGGGCGCGCCATAGGTAATAGCGCCAAAACCAAAACAGCCAGGCGCTATTAGACTATGTGTCGACATGAGACTGCCGAACAAAGCAATACGCAGAGAGAGACACATCACCCCCACCATCAATGAAATCGTAGCGGACATAAATGGGGTGCAATGGTTCTCCAAAGTCGATTTGAACTTGGGGTACCATCAGCTGGTGTTGGCCGAGAAAAGTCGATACATCACTACGTTCTCAACGCATGTGGGGCTACGACAGTTCAGAAGGCTGAGTTTTGGAGTATCCTCAGCGGCGGAAGTGTTTCAGGAGGCCGTGAGGGAAGCACTATCCGGACTTGTAGGTGTCATCAATGTCAGCGGTGACATCCTCATCTTCTCGAAATCCTTGGAGGAACACCATGCACGACTGCGAGCGACCCACCGGAGGCTGGTCGACTGATGCTACATTGAGCAAAGTGCGATTTCTACGCCAATGAGGTGGAGTACTTTGGCTACCGTTTCTCGGCAAAGGGTCTGCAGGTCGATCCTACAAAGGTGGAAGCGATCAGAGCGGCAGCCATCCCTCAAACGCAGTCAGAAGTGAGGAGCCTTCTCGGCATGGCCAACTACTGCGACCATTTCATCCCTCATCTGGCCATGATGTCTGAACCCCTCCGGGAAGTAACGAAAAAGGAAGTGCCATGGCAGTGGACCAAGAGAGGTGAAAGCTTTCAATGATATCAAGAGTGCGTTGTTGCAACAGTGGCATACTTCCATCCAGGAACAGACTCTGAACTCGTCGTGGATGCCAGTCCAGTGGGACTGGGGGCCGTGCTACTGCAAAGAACAGAGCATGAAGAGTGGGTGCCGATCGCCTATACCAACAGAGCACTCACAGCCGTCCAGACCAGGTAGGCACAGATCGAACAAGAGGCATTGGCCATTCGCTGGGCGTGCCAACATTTTGACATTTATTTGTGTGGGCACACATTCACCATGGTCACGGACCACAAACCGTTAGTACCACTGTTCACTGGCATGGCTCGGAATGGTCCTTTGCGGATTGAACACTGGGCCGTCCAGATACAACATTATCGGTGTTAAGTGGTGTACCGTCCGGGAGCCAACAACCCAGCCGACTATCTGTCCAGACACCCGATGGCACCACCGGCGGGGAGCCATGGTGACGTGGATGAGGGAACAGAATCGTTCATAAGGCAGTTCGTGAAGGAGGCGTGCCCCCAAGCTCTGTCGCTGGAGGCGACCATGCAGCATGAGTGCTTAAAGGCCATGAAGAGGACACTCCATGACCATCAGTGGAAGTGGTTCCTGCAAGGGAAGGACCAAAGAGCGGAGGAGGAAAAGGAGTATTGGGAGAGTTTGTGGCGATGCAGGGAGGAACTGAGTGAGGCTGGAAATTGAATAGTGCTCTGAGGTACGCGGATCGTATTTCCAGCTGCCCTGCGGAGAAGAACAGTGGACCTGGCCCACCAGGGTCACCAAGGGGTCGATAAGACTAAAGCATGACTGCAGTCTAAAGTGTGGTTCCCGGGGGTGGACCGTCTGGTGGACGACAAAGTACGAGGATGCCACGCCTGTTTGATTAAAGGAGCTGACCCGCCGGGGGTACCCGTCATCACGGAAGGGCCGAGCCTGACCCCGTGGGCTCAAGTGAGTCTTGACTTTGGCAGTTTTCCCGATGGAAGGCACACGGTGGTGTTAGTTGACAGTCACTCCAAGTTTCCCGTGGTGGAGGTGGTGACATCAGACCAGTGCTGGAGAAGGTGTTTGTGCTCCTGGGAATGCCGGAGGAAATACGGCCACCATTCCAGGGGCAGGACTTTAAAGACTATCTGAGCCAATATGGAATTAAGCACCGCTGGGTCACTCCCCAATGGCCTCAAGCCAATGGGGATGTGGAACGGTTCATGAGGACCCTGAACAAAGCACTGAGGATTGGGGTGGACCAAGGGGGCAATTTGGAAAATTGCCTGCACCACTTTCTTCTAGCATATCGACACATCCCACACTGCACAACCCAGTGTGCACCCAGCGATCTGCTAATGAAGCGAGCAGTGTGGGACAGCATCCCCAGCAGTGACCAGTGGGCCCTGGCAGTTCTGGATACCCAACAAGCCCAAGCAAGCCAACAACGCAACAACAACAGGACCAATCGGAACCGGAAGTCTCAGCCCCCAGCGATCAGAGTGGGTGGCCACGTGGTGGTCAAGGACCGTCATCCAGGCTCCAAATGCCGCACTTCGTTTGAGCGCGACCTGTGGGAGGTCAAGGACCGTCATCCAGGGTCCAAATTCCGCACTCTGTTCGAGCGCGACCTGTGGGAGGTCATGCAAATCAAAGGGACCATGGTCGCGGCAAAGAAGGGCAGCCAGCAGATATCCAGCAACATGTCGTGGTTTAAGAAGGCCCAGGGTCCCAAGGAAGGTGAGAGGGAAGACGAGACGGCACAGGGGAATGAAGGCGAAGAGGCGCAGATGGAAGGCTATATCATCTACGACGATGGGCCAGGAGAAGATCAAGGAGAAAGCACGGAGAGACAGGAGGAGGGGGGTGTGGCCCCCACGACGGTGCCAGCCGGGTCCTCTGGGTACTCTCTGGGAAGCCAGCATTGCCGATTGAGTAGCAATCCGGAGCCCAGTTCAAGGCTGCGAGACTTTATGTGCTAAGAGAAGATTGTAAGAGACAGAACTCTTTTTAGGACACTGTTTAAAGCATTAATGTTCTAATATGTTATACTGCTGTTTGATTGGTTGTCATCAACTCAAGTTACGTGGGTTAGATGGGTTGTAGTGAGCCACCCGGCCACTGCACTACAATATAGCACAGGCAACTCCCTGGGCCGGGCTCAGGCCAGGGGGTATAAAATAAAGGACGACGTCAGTGAACATGGCTGACGGCGTGAACTATCACTGTTGCATGCGTCCCCTTTGTTATCGCTCCATCGTCTAGTTAGGCCTTCCCCAGTCCCTACCACTAGCTGCCAGTTGTAGCCCCCAACCGCAAGCCCATTGACCTGCCCCTTGACCCCCTCCAGGTTCCCAAAGAGCCACAGTACCTAACATAGCCAGAGGAAATTGGAGAATGAATGCCTGCCCTGATCAAGGAAATTGAAATACCAGTAACTGACCAATAAAAACGTGCACGTATGAAAGGCGGCAATAATGACTGAAAGGTTTTCCTAAAAACTAAGACACCAAATGTTATTCAGGCAAGACCCAAAGATAAGGAAAGAGGTACAAATTGCAGAATGAGCAGAAGATTATAAGCCTTTCCTCATCCACATGGATAGTAATCTTTGCATGTGCCACAAATACACCATAGGCTTTAAACAAGGCTGATGTATGAAAGACCACTCAGCATGTACTAGGGTAGTTAAAGTAGTCACTAGCTCAAAGGTAGATTGAACTATGGTTTGACCCCAGACCAGCCTTCTTTTATAACAGCAAACCTGTAAAGGTTATGAAAAGTGGACAGGTACTAGGCCAATTTTGCTTCTGTATGACAGGCGGAGATCATAACACCCCACTTATGCATGAGATGGTGGATGCATTCCACAAGAGAATTGTAAGACAATTAGCTGTGAAGGGTGGAAACCCCACTCAAATAATTAACAACAATCCTTGTCAGGGTGAACCACAAAAGTTACCAAATAAACCTGTGTTTAACCCTTTGCACAAACGCTGTCAGGCTTAACTTAGAGGCAATGTGTAAAGTATTTATGCAGCACTCAAACAGTAATAAAGTCAAAACACAGCACAAGAAAAATCCCAAACAATTAAGGAAAAAAGAGTAAATGTTAAAAAATAAAAAATAACAAAACAACAACAAACATCTAATAATAACCAATAGCTGCATCACACATTGGTTGCTATGTATTCCTCAGACCCTCGTGTGTCAGCGAGGGTCAGGCACAACCATTCTCTGTCTCGCTGCCACCTTATTTTCATGTGCACACAAATGAGCGGGCAACATCAGACCGCTATTGCTCCGATTGAGCAGCTTGGCTGCTCTGCACTATAACGCTGCTTTGATATTAGGCCACCTAATGCTGATATATGGGGCATGTACAGGTATATTTATCTTACAAGGCACATAATCAAAACCATTATTTAACATCCAAAGTAGAGATCACTCACATTTTAGACTGAGCTTTTCAATTTTCTTCTATCTATTATTCAGACGGTGATTTGGTCCATGCTTGTTGTTACACTTCTACTTGATACAAATTTGCAATGTCCCTACCTTTACCAGACAGGTTGGAGATGCGCCTGTACCTTGAATATCTATGCCAAGGACAGCTGAGGCACTATACCTGACTATTGCAGGTGAGTGCCCCTTTCTAGACATCCTTCCATGCTGGCTTGTAAATCGGACTCATCCACCGATAGGGTGTCTTCTGGGTGGTGGTTGTGTGATTGTTCCTTCTCACTACATATATGTATGAAATAACTATGTTTGATACATTGTACTCACAATATGTTAGTAGTTGACTGTGTTGAGATCTGTTAAATTTCTCAAAACTCTAAGGTGTGTTGTTTGTGTTTCCTTACTGGCACCAAAAGTGAATCCACCATACTGTTTACTTTGGATCTCTTGTTTTGTATTTGATCAACATACCATATGTTTTAACACTTTTTAGGTCTCGCTGAGCCCAGCGCTTGCGCTGGCTCTGAGAGACATTATGTATGTGGGATTTTTAAAGTGCTGCCTGTGGCCTAAAGCTTGAGTGCATGCGAGCGTGCACGCGCGCAGCCGCCAATGACTGCTGCGCGGCCAATGCTTGTTTTTTTGTTTGTTCAGCACATTGCTCTCGTATAGTGCATCATTTCAGCTGAGTCGCCTCCAGGTGTTTATAACGGCCACGTTGAAGAGCTCTGGTGTTCAGGCTCAAGGCAGTGCAGGTTTCTTGCAGTGCCTGTCTGTGGGTTAAAGGGTGTTCAGAGTACATGGCCATCCAATCTTTGGCCTCTATGCACAGTGCACACAGGCAACCACTGAGGAACGAACAGCCCAAGCTGGTTTTCGGCGTAAATCAGTTGCTGCGATAAGAATCTGAAAGCTCAGAGAAATAAAAATACCACTGTGGGAATGCCAGAAATGTACGTTTTGTTTTTAAGCTACATACCTTCAGCCATTAGCTAGCACACTGTATGCTGGGTTTTTGAACGCCTTAGTGCTGTCTTAGTAGCAAAGAAACTCGTTTCAGGGTGCAGTTTGCTGTTGGATTAAAACACAGAGGATTCCTTTTATTTCTTTTCTCTAAATTGCCGTCTCTGTTCGCTAAGCGCTATATTCGATTACCCAATTCAATTAATAAGGAAATAACTCATCTGGTAACCTCAAACGGGACCAGTTGGCAGCTACACACAAATACTTAATTTGCACGACGTTCAAAAAAGCGCTGCTGCAAGTATGCACGTGGTCACATAATTTTGTTAGTTAGCATTCCAATTTGTTTCCTGTGAAATTCTGAGTTTTTTTAGCGTTACTGTTTCACATCGTGACGTATAGAGACCCCCTTTGCTGCCCTTTCTCGGCCTTTTCCAATATTTTCCAGAGTGTGAGTGGAGATTTGCCTCTTTCGTTTTCTTAGGTAGTCAGTGTTTCTCAGAAAAATGTGAGAAAGTAAATTAATTCCTGTACGTCTTTGTAAGAGAAGATGTGATGGAGAAAGAGTTTTATTTAATATATGCCAGAAACTGGGATGTCATGAAGGATGTCAGTCATGACGGCATTTAATTTGTCATTAGTGATGTCAAATGTGTGGTTATGAACGGTGCATGGCAGAGGTGTACGTTGTAGTTAGCTCATTAAACTGTTATTTTGGAATTGGAGTGTTTTTTTATTTTTTTAAACATTTTTTTTCTTCATTGCAACACCTGACTATATTGTCACAATAACCTTTGTTATTTCAGTGAATTTCTTGGATTTGTTTTTATCATATTCAAACTTTAGTATACGCCCAACTTACTCAAGGACCCGCTTTATTCGCCCAGTCTCCTGCTGTGCATGACCTTTTCCATGCACGGAATGGGGTTGGCCGCAGGGTCTGCCCAGGCCTTTTGAGCACTCCCTCCTACCACTGCTGTCAACCTCTTCACTGCGCACAGCCTATCACCATGCGCGGCTGACTGCTGGGCGCAGAGCCTACCCTCTGTCCAAGTCCTGCGACCAACCCCTGTAGGTACCAAACCCCCTCTGTGCACATGCTTCAGCAGTGTGCAGTGTTTGGCCATCACTGCACCTAACCGACTGCAGGTAGCCACCTCCACTGCACACGGGCTGAGCCATGCACAATGATGGTTGGCGACAGGGTCTGGTCCATTTATTTATATTTATTTATTTATGGGTTTGTATAGCGCTAGAATCGACTCCAAAGGAGTATCTCTGCGCTTTGGTCCAGGTTATTCGACTGTTCATTTCAGAATAAGGGAGAGCTGAACTAGATCTCATTTTTGAACAACAGAGTTTTGAGCTGTTTCCTAAATTTCAGATGATCGGGACATAGTCGTGGTGTTAGCGGGAGATTATTCCACAAAATTGGTCCCATCACTGATAGGGCTCTACCACCATGTCTAGCCTTCTTGGCACGTGGTACTGCCAACAGATGACTATTGCTAGATCTAAGGGTCCTGGTCGGGGTGTAAGGAATGAATTTCTTTTCCAGATAGAGGGGGCCTAGCCCATTTATGCTTTTGTGAATCAGACAGCATGTTTTAAATTTTGTCCATTGACGGATTGAAAGCCAATGCAATTTTTCTAGAAGTGGCTTTGATGCTGTTCTTGGCGGGGCATTAAGGACCAGTCGAGCCGCAGTGTTTTGAATTACCTGTAGTTTGGCCAACACTCCCTCATTAGCTGAGAGGAGCAGGCCATTACAGTAGTCGAGCCGACTCAGAACAAGAGCCTGCACTAAGGTTCTTCTAAAGGAATCCGGCAACAAAGGGAAAACCTTACGTAGCAGGCTGATAGTGTGAAAACATACGCCTGCAATGTAGTGAGAGTGCTGTTTTAACACTAGATCCTGATCGAGGCGGACCCCTAAATTTTTGACGACTTGTTTAGGTTCTGGAACAGTGCCAAGATCAAAAGGCCACCAGTCAGGGGACCACAGTATTCTGGCTTCCCCAAACAACATAATCTCGGTTTTACTGACATTGCATTGCAGGTAATTAATGGACATCCATTGTCCTACAGCCTTCATGCCTGCAGAGAAGGAGTTCTTTATTTCCGTAGTAAGGGTTTTGAAAGGAAAGAGGAGCTGCGTGTCATCGGCATAAGACACGGGGATGAAACCAAATTTGCGCATCACTCTTGCCAGGGGTGCCACATAGATGTTAAAAAGCGTAGGGCTCAAACAAGAGCCCTGTGGCACCCCTTTCGTAATTTCTACCTCCCTAGAACGGTACGTGCCCATGGTGACAGTCTGGGTACGATCAGTAAGAAAACTCCTCAGCCAGGCAAGGGCTTTGTTCTTAACTCCTACATTCGACAACCGGTTGATAAGAATGTTATGTGACACGGTGTCGAACGCTGCTGACAAGTCAAGTAGCACTAAGATTACCGAATAGCCTTGGTCTTGAAACATGTGAAGGTCGTCAACCACAGACACAAGAGTGGACTCAGTGCTATGTTTCGGCCTAAACCCCGATTGAGAGTAATCCAGGCCACCCACAGATTCAATGTAGCCGGATAAAAGTCTATTGACATATTTTTCTGTCAACTTCCCCAGAAAAGGTAGCAGTGAGATAGGCCTTAAATTGGCTAGTTCAGTCCAAGGGATGGTGGTGTTTTTCCTAATGGGCCTTGCCAGCGCGCGCTTCCATTCTCTGGGGATGGAACCCGAATAAAGAGACATATTAACCAATTTCATAATTATAGGACCTAGTTGTTCAGATAGCTTAGGCATAAGTCTGGCAGGTATAATTTCATCTGGACTACCGCTTTTAATCTGTGTAATTAATGCTAGTAGATCCTTAAGGGTGATGGGAGGAAAGTTGTCTAAAGAGTGTACATTGTGCACATGTTCCGTGTCTTGAAAAACAAGGGTAGAATCAGAAGTATTCGCCTTGTTACAACCGACTATTTTCTCATAAATCGTGTCTATCTTATTTGAAAAAAAAGAAGATATTTGGTCACAAAGCTGTTGAGACGCCAACTCAGAGCTTTCACAGGCAGCCGGTTTAACAAAGGACTGTAATACCTGATAAAGTACCCTCGGGGAGTTCTCTGCAGCAGCAATTTGGGTAGCTATATGGGTTTTCCTTGCCCCACGAATGGCTTTATGATAGTTAGACAAGGAATCCCAATATTGCTTCCTATCATTCTCCCGGTGGGAGGTTCTCCATTTTTTCTCCAACTTCCTAGCGGCCTGTTTTAATGCCCTGAGATCTTCAGAGAACCAAACTTCTTGTTTGTTAACAGGCCGAGGTTTAAATTGTTTCAAAGGAGCTATAGTGTCTATCGTCAGCCTAGTTGCTAATTCATATCTCCTTAAGGCATTGTCAATGTTCTCTGAGGCAATATAAGGAGGTTCAATAAAATTGTCTTTAAAGGTTACTTCATTGACTTTATGCCAAGGACGCCGTATGCAGGGAAGGGAGATAGGCCCATGGCCAATATGTTTATACTGAGAAGTATAAAATTCAATAATAAAATGATCAGTCCAGCTGATTTGAAGAGGGGGTAGACAGGACACTGTAGGAAAGTTAGCTAATATCAGATCTAAAGTATGTCCTGCCTGATGCGTTGGCCCTGAATCAAATTGTGTTAGCCCAAGTAGGGAAAGGTCATGTAGTACAGACTGTGCTTCTTTGCAATTTTTTAGTTCACTGTGTATATTAAAATCTCCTACTAAAAGAAAATCTCTATCACTGCTAATAAATGGAGCAAGGGTCTCAAGTAATATGTTAGAGAAGTTCGTACATGGACCCGGGGGGCGATATACTAGAGCACCCATCTATATATCCTTTGATGAAGAAAAGGTTTTGAAAATTAATAATTCAATATCCGGTGTGGTTAGCTCAGTTACCATAGTACAATTAAGTTCTTGTTTGTAAACAATAGCAATACCCCCTCCTGTTTTCGAGGGACGGTCTAATCTGATTATTTTAAAGCCGGCGGGAATTGCTAGTGCAATAGCTGGAGTAGAGTGCGGTTTAAGCCACGTTTCCGTGAGGAAACATAAATCCGGATTGCTAGAGGAAATTAGGTCCCATACCTCAGAAGTATGTTTAGGTAGCGATCTTATATTACACAGTACATTTTTCCTTCCTGTGTGGATTTTAATAGTATTCTGAGTAATATTAGCGGCGGGTGTATGAGCAGTTATACCCTCATGAGTATAGGCTTCATGGAAACCTGTAGTAAACTTGGCACGACAGTAACGGCAGGAAAACGGACCCTCTAAGTCCACATTACCTCCCAGACCGCATGTCCGCGTTACATTCCCGGAAAGTTGTCGTAGCGCCGGACCGGAGTAAGTTATCCTTGCTGTAGGGGACGTTAGTGGGTTGTTCATGCTAGGTCCCATTGCCCCTTGCCCCGTCCTGTCGCGGACAGGCGCAGACGGGCTGGTCTTAGGCTAGTCTTTGGCGCCGTCGAAGGCGCCCCTCTGCGCGCAACCGCTGCGCGCTAGGGCCGACGACTGGCTAAATAGTCCTTCATCAGTGCTGCTGCTAGAGCGCTAACCGCTCGACTGCCTCTGTGTTGGTGGGCATGTCTGGCTCTCACCTGCCCCGCCCTCCGCTCAACGGTAAAATACCGAGTCGGACCCGGGCGGGCAAGCTTGAATACCGAGCACAGACCGCAATTAAGCCCGCAGAGCCCCCGCAGATCTAAGAAAGCCAATACAATGGCAAGTAAGTAAAAGCCTATAAAATGTTAAATGAGCAACATATAATTACAATGTTAAAATATATTTTTAAAATGATCAGTGATTTATCGTGCAAATATGCCAAAAGTGCAAAGATTCATCAAATAACGATGTTTTAGGGTAGCGAACAATATTCAAACAGAATGAACAGCTCTCTCACATAATAACCATGATTAGTGAAGCCTGACGCCAAGCGGACCAGGAAGACACTGCCACCGTCCTCCTCTACCGCAAAGAGCCCAGGCCTCCTCCCGCCTAAATAGTCCTTCGTCAGTGCTGCTGCTAGAGCGCTAACCGCTCGACTGCCTCTGTGTTGGTGGGCGTGTCTGGCTCTCACCTGCCCCGCCCTCCGCTCAACGGTAAAATACCGAGTCGGACCCGGGTGGGCAAGCTTGAATACCGAGCACAGACCGCAATTAAGCCCCCAGAGCCCCCGCAGATCTAAGAAAGCCAATACAATGGCAAGTAAGTAAAAGCCTATAAAATGTTAAATGAGCAACATATAATTACAATGTTAAAATATATTTTTAAAATGATCAGTGATTTATCGTGCAAATATGCCAAAAGTGCAAAGATTCATCAAATAACGATGTTTTAGGGTAGCGAACAATATTCAAACAGAATGAACAGCTCTCTCACATAATAACCATGATTAGTGAAGCCTGATGCCAAGCGGACCAGGAAGACACTGCCACCGTCCTCCTCTACCGCAAAGAGCCCAGGCCTCCTCCCGCCTAAATAGTCCTTCGTCAGTGCTGCTGCTAGAGCGCTAACCGCTCGACTGCCTCTGTGTTGGTGGGCATGTCTGGCTCTCACCTGCCCCGCCCTCCGCTCAACGGTAAAAATACCGAGTCGGACCCGGGCGGGCCAGCTTGAATACCGAGCACAGACCGCAATTAAGCCCCCATAGCCCCCGCAGATCTAAGAAAGCCAATACAATGGCAAGTGAGTAAAAGCCTATAAAATGTTAAATGAGCAACATATAATTACAATGTTAAAATATATGTTTAAAATGATCAGTGATTTATCGTGCAAATATGCCAAAAGTGCAAAGATTCATCAAATAACGATGTTTTAGGGTAGCGAACAATATTCAAACAGAATGAACAGCTCTCTCACATAATAACCATGATTAGTGAAGCCTGACGCCAAGCGGACCAGGAAGACACTGCCACCGTCCTCCTCTACCACAAAGAGCCCAGGCCTCCTCCCGCCTAAATAGTCCTTCGTCAGTGCTGCTGCTAGAGCGCTAACCGCTCGACTGCCTCTGTGTTGGTGGGCGTGTCTGGCTCTCACCTGCCCCGCCCTCCACTCAACGGTAAAATACCGAGTCGGACCCGGGCGGGCAAGCTTAAATACCGAGCACAGACCGCAATTAAGCCCCCAGAGCCCCCGCAGATCTAAGAAAGCCAATACAATGGCAAGTAAGTAAAAGCCTATAAAATGTTAAATGAGCAACATATAATTACAATGTTAAAATATATTTTTAAAATGATCAGTGATTTATCGTGCAAATATGCCAAAAGTGCAAAGATTCATCAAATAACGATGTTTTAGGGTAGCGAACAATATTCAAACAGAATGAACAGCTCTCTCACATAATAACCATGATTAGTGAAGCCTGACGCCAAGCGGACCAGGAAGACACTGCCACCGTCCATGACCAGACACTTGAATTTTTTTCGAATGGTTTTTGTGTACCATGGTACATCGGTACCAGGCAGTTGTAACTTGGTACTGGAGCCTGGAATATTTTTTTTTTGACCCAGATGTCTCTTGAAGCGGGGTGTGCACATCCTGCTCCCTTACAGACTATTACATGTTTTTTTAATGTCCTGTATTGGCGGATGCAACATTCTGTTCAGAGTTGCGGCCACCCAATAAAATGTGGTACAAGGAGAGCACTGGAATGATGCTGGCTTTCCTATTGTAAATACTCGGCCCTGTAGTTTTAAAACATTTTTAGGTTAATGATTAGCTATTTCACAGGGCTGGGATTTTAATTATCTGCTACATTAGGATCTGGCGACTAGAACAATCATTGCTTAGTAAATGTGTGCCAGTTCATTAAACTGCTGCATGTAAGTAGTTCATTGAAGTGGGACTTTAGAGCAGTTAGGCCTTATGAAGCTTGTTCCATCTAGTGCTTCCACACTAGTAGAATCCTTAAATGTGGAGGCACCAGTGCAATCAGGTCACTGCACCTTATTCAGGATGCAGTCCCTAGTTCCTTGTGCATTTCTCATTTAAGCGATTGCCCTACTGGAGCATTATTCCCCAAGGAGGAAAATGTGTAGACCACTTTGAGATGGTTTAAAAAACTTACAATACCTGTGTGATAAAGGTACTGGCAGTTGGCTCAGAGATGTACCCAGGTTTAAAGGGAAATATGGTGTCAGAAGCACAACTTTAAAAAAAAACAAGCATATGCAGCAATGTGCGCACTAGTAATTCCTCTCCCTCCTACTACTTTCCCTCACAAAGTCCTACATTCTTCCTCTCCATCAGGTGAATCAACCTCATTGTGACTTCTTTCATCCACCCCCAGAGTATTCACCTCTTCTTGCCCATTTAGATTCCTCCTTATCCCTTCTCCCCAGCTACCTCTTTTTTATATCTAACTCATTCTCACTACCCTCCATTTCTGTTGCTCTCTTTACTAATGTGAGCTGCATTGGAGTGAATTATATAAGAAACATGATGATGGTTGTGTTGCCTGTCTATTGGTATGATTCTCTGCAATAATACAACAGTTGTAGGAGTTCCTTCAGGGCAAGCGGAAGAGAGACAGAAATCAGTGAAGCCCCCAAAAAATAAGAATAGGTTACAAAAGAAACAAGCATTTGCAATGCAATAGGTCTCGCATTTACACGAGTTTGAGCTATTGGCATTGTAGATTACAATGCCTTTTATTAATGTGTTGGTTTTTTAAACAAATAAATAAAAGGCATTGTCATTTACAATGCCAATAGCATAAACTTGCGCAAATGTGAGACCTATTGCATTGCAAATGCTTGTTTTTATTTATAATCACTTTTCACAGCAGTAGCTTAAAACCGGATCCTGAAGAAAGCCACAACACTGGCTATGTCATTGGCAGGCGCACAGAAACCTGCCAGAAACCATGATGGCACAGTTGAAACACAGCCAAGGCCACACTGGACAGAAACGCCTGAGAACTCAACCTATTGACCCGGACAAAGGAAGAAACTTAATGTTTCAAAAATGTATTGATTGTAATGTGAAATGCGGGTGAGAATAAGGCTTTGGGAAAGTAAATTAAGGGGTTGAAACATAGAACAATGGTCCTAAAAAAATATTATTTTTAGTATGGTGTGATGAACTCACCTCTTTGCTCTGTCCAATCAGAATAGGGGAAAACACAATATTGAAACATTGGGGGGTGGTACGCGAACACAGAATAATATGATTGAGGTAAGTTCGTTATTTCTGGGTCTAACTCTGAATCTGACCCGACACGTATGCTGCCACAGACGCTGTCCGAGACGCTGTCTCAGACTTTGCAGATGCCAGAGACCCTGCTAGAGAGACCGAAATACTGATCGATAAACCAATCTTCTAGAAGGGGAATTGCAGAAGAAAATATCGAGGAGAGTAGTGCCAGAGAGGGGTGCTACTCTGGCGTTGTACTTAGAAGAGGTCACCTTCCTAGTTCTGAACCTGCCCTGATCCTCTGTCTTCCACCTGTCCTGGTGGACTCCGTCTGGCCCATCTTCAAGGAGTTGGGTTCATCTGTCAACCTAGGTAAATATAATTGTGTGAAATCTGCCTTCGTACCTGTTCTTTTTTCATCCCTTTACAGGTACTGTCATTGCAATACTTTATTGAGATTTATCATTGAACTTAACTTGATTTCTCTACTGAATGAATCTCGATGTTAACATTGTATTTGATCTTTGACTCACAAAATTATTGATTAGATAAAGATTTTAAAACTTTTCGAGTTTGTGGTTATTTCAAAGGTTAAAATTAATGTCATTCCTACTTTAAACTGACTTAGCAACCTGATCCATTGAGTAAAGGGAATTTATTGACAAGGAGATCGAGTTGGTAAGATTTGGTAAAGGTGAATATCAAATTATAGATAACTCACAAAATTGATGACAGCGGGTTTTTACTAGCTTACTTGTATGAATGTTATGGGCCCAGGTGAGTATATGGTATGTCTGTTTTTCTTGGTAGCAGAGGATGGTTAGGTTCTAGTTAGTTAGGTAGAAATATTGTGGAGTGTATTATTGATTTATGCATTAGCACCTGTTACTCATTTATACTTTGTTTTATGTTGGCTGGAAATTCCAGGGAATATTAATAGCAGTTGGGGAATGGAAGCCACACTGCAGTGAGGTTACTTGTCTGGATCAGGAAGGTGCTGAAAGTTATGCAGTACTAGAAGCACTGATTTAGGGATTATTTTTCTTTTGTATAAAAGTGAGAGTAATTGGTAGCAAAGGAGTTTGTTAGTGAAACTTTGGTCTTATATCACCTAGAAAGGGTAATACTAAAGGAGTAGCAGGTTCTCCGATGCCTGTGTGAATAGTAAGCGGAAAGGATTTACTCGTAGTGTGTGAAGAGTAAGCGGAAAGGTTTTACCCTCAGCAAAAGAAATAGACTATTCTTTGAAGGATAAGATAAAGTAGCGAATGTTTCTATTTTGTCGATTAATGAAAATTGCGCGTCAAATTGTGAGAAAACAAGTTGCCGTATTACCTTGTAAAGGAGGGGTCAGTTGCAAGTGTTGCACTGACGTCACAGAGAGCCGCGCTGGGATTGGTTTGAACAGCAGGCGTGTGACTGACGTGAAAATTGTAAAGGAGGGGTCAGTGGTAAGGAGTGTTACCGATGTTACTGAGAACCGTGCTATTGGCTAAACGCAGTGAAAAACAAACCCTGATTGGTTGCAAGTTTAAAAGACGTACCAGTATTGGAGGAGTGTTTAAGTAAAAGCAAACATTTGATTAGCTGTAAACATAGAAATCCCAAGGATATTAATAGATAGTGGAACTTGTATGTTCGATCTGACTTTAAGAGGGACCCGTCCAGATTGAAGGTTTATTGGCTTTGCTTACGAACAATATCCTAACCAGAATTCACACGCAATGTACGGAAAAAAGAGAAAATTTCATTTATGCAGAAAATTAAAAATTATTTTAAGAAGGATAAACCCATTAAACCTAGAGAAGGAATTTGTATCCCTCCCCCGAAAACGCCCGAATCATACATGATGGTGGAAAGAGGCTATCATACCTGTGTATGGTTAGAAAATTGGATAGAGTACACAAAAGACAACGGGATATTAGCTTTCCCTGAATTTGGAACATTTAACGGGAGAGTTTTACATAACTTACATACTAGAATAAATGAATTAGAACCCAGACCCAAATTAACACAGTACGAATCATTAGAAGAATGTGAGACTGAAGCATTCGAACAAGATAGATCACGAAGTAACAAAAACCTAAGTAGGTATTATCCAAAATTTCCCCGTGAGACCCGAGATAGTCAGATGAAACAGTGGAGACAAGCCATGGTAGCTGAAGGATTAGATCCTGTACTAACGACTGAGGAACAGGTTGGAGGAAAATGCACAGAGAAAACAAAGCACTTAACAATGACAGGTAGTGGCGACTCAGAAGATGATTATTTAGAAGATATTTTAATGCAAAATCCTCCACCTTATCAAGAAGGACCTAATAGAGCAACCCCGAGTGCCCCAGTTCTAGATGCGTCTTTAATACCACAGGTAGTACATGAGAAAACAATGGAAAGGGTACTTCAAGAAAGAGAAAGGTAAGCGATAAATAAGAATAGAAACAAATTAATACAGAAGATAACCCAGTTAAACACGTATCCCGAAGCTCTGACTATACCAGTGACCATAGGTCCTGTTGTCCCATTGTACGGGGATAAATCAAATTGTCCTAAAACACCCGTCATGACTACACCCCTTATTGAACCTAGAAAAGAAAAAACAATAATTGACGATCAAGCTAGTGAGTGTGAGTCAGTGATTTCATTAATGGTCTTACAATAAGAGGACAAATAAATGACGCACCCAGGAGAGTCACACCAGGTTGCCCGAAAGAAGTACGACTCGAGACATCCACAGGGACGAAGAGTGCCACAATAGTAACCCCAGAAGAAATAGAAAGATGGGTACAAGAAATAGAGAAACCAAATTCACCACCGAAAATATTAGATATTTTCAAATTAAGAGTTGAATTAGAAGAAATGACAGCTGGGAATTTAGGACTGGATAGGTTAAACACCTATAGTGAGGAAGAATTGCTGTTCATATGCAGAAGCATAACACGAAAAACAAAAATATTTAATGTAAAATTGCTGAATTTAGCTTCTGAAATGGGAATAGAGATAGGGAGATCCAAAGTACTGCAAAAACCTTATAGAGCACAATTCTCTGATAAAGATTTGGAAAACATGAACATATCAGGAAGAAAATTACAGGTTAGAGAATTGATGACGATATTGCAGAAATGGGGAGATTTAGACAGATGGAAAGTCTGATGGACAAAGAAAAAGGAGGAAGCACAAACGAGTCGAGTGACATCTGAATATTTAATGAAAGAAACAGAGAAGGCAGAAAGGTTGTACCCAATGAGAGAAGTTCCAGGAGGGGGTTAGGTACATGTCCCGTGGACAAGACAGGATATTTTATCATTTACAAATGATTTCCCAAAATTGAGAAAAACCAGTGGAATGGTATAGACAGGTTGAAATGTTTGTGAAAGTTTTGAAAGTTTTGTTCAAAGATCTGGATGGTCTGTTTGACATAGTGGTGCCTGCTGACTTGTGGACTGAATGTAAAATTACAGTCGATTGGCCTAATGACGAGTACCCGAGAAATGAAAAGACAGGAACCCCCGTCAGAGGAGGTTATGAAGAAATATAACCAGGTAATCACTTTCATAAAAAAGAAAATTACCACAAAAGAAACAGATTGGATAAAAATAGATCGAACAACCCAGGAAAAAGATGAGTCTGTACATGTGTACTATGAGCGGCTCCTACAGGTGTTCAAACAGTATAGTGGATTTGAGAGTATTGGGGATAAGGACATGAGTCATTTTGTGTATCGGTTTGTGTCCGGGTTAAGAAAGGAAATATCCGAAATGAATAAGAAGCATAAATTGTTCTGGCAAGTGAAGCCCATAGATGAAATCTTAAAATATGCAAAATACTGTGGAGATGAAATCGACAATAGACAAAAGAATTTAGAGGAGAAAGTGATGTGGGCTCAAGTGAAATTAGCAGAACACCAAGAACTCCAGCTACAGAATCAGGAAGGAAATATAGGAAGGGGCAAGGTCAGAGTGAAAATAATGGGGTTAAACCAAAAGGGTGGTTAAGTAGAGAAGAGGCAAAGAAAAGGTTCCCTTGTCATGGGTGCGGAAAATTGGGACATTGGAAGAACGAGTGTAAAAATATACAGAATAATAATGGCCCAAATCAAAATTTAAATCCACAAACGCAGAATGAGGTGATAATGAGTCAACCGCAGCAGGTTGAAAGCCTACAGAGTCAGTTGCCACCTGCCCCTTTGCCAAATTTTGTGAGTCAAGCCAAGTACAAGGCGTACACCGGATTCCAAGAAGGAAGTGGTAAGAAAAATTATGTAACATCACAGTTTCTTTTACAGGATAAAAATTTCGAAGACCAAGATCAATGACGGTGCCTCAGAGGGGAGGAAAAGGAGTGCGTACTTGGCGCATCCTTACTGGTAGATCTGTCAGGTCCATATATTGATGGTAAGGTAGAAGGAAATGACATTACCTTTTTATTGGACACTGGTGCTACCCATTCTACTGTGAGAACAGCAGACATCCCAAACCTACCCCTCTTGGGAGAAGCGATCCAAGTAGTGGGCGTTTCTAATAAACAAATTAGGACCCCTATTACAAAACCAATGGAGGTGTGCATTGGAAAATGTAAAGAGATGCATAAGCTCGTAGTGTGTGATTCTAGTCCTGTGAATTTGTTAGGGCGGGACTTGCTGTGCAAGATGAATTGCACCATATTTTGCACACCGGACGGTGTTGCCATTCAAACTCCAGATGAAGGTGGAATATACAAAATCATGCTAGCTAAACAAGAACGGAAGTAGACGAATTATATTTAGTGATGACCAAAGATGACTGACCAGAGGAGGTCAAAACGACAGTAAATCCTGAAGTGTGGGATTTTAAAGGATAAGAAGTAGGGTTGATGACAGATGTAGATCCTGTTAAAGTGACAGTGAAAGAAGGTGCGGTCTATCCAAATACTCGACAATGCAAAATGAGCCCTGAAGTAAAGGCTGGTGTTGCAGCAGAAATTAATCTAATGGTCGAGCAAGGCATTCTAAAAGAAATCATGAGTAGTCCCTGTAATTTACCTATAATTCACAATAAGAAACCAAACGGAAAATATAGGGTAGTTCAAGATTTAAGAAAGATAAACAAGATTGTTGTACCATGTTGCCCTATAGTACCCAATCCTGCAGTGATTTTGTAACAAATACCATGGAATTCAAGATGGTTTACTGTAATTGATTTATGCCATGCTTTTTTCTCCATCCCACTGCATCCTGATAGTCAATTTTTATTTTCCATTAAATTTGAGGATCGTATTTATGTTTGAAATCATGTTCCTCAAGGGTACACAGAAAGTCCTTCGATTTTTTTGTGTGAAGCACCTGCTCTAGGTATGCCAGATTATTCAAAAGAATTTGCATTATTCTGTTGTGAGAGAGATAATTGTGCCCTCTCAGTCTTAACACAGAGACATGGTCTAATGCGACGTCCTGTAGCATATTCTTCTGCTACTGCAGATCCTGTAGCATCCGCCTTGCCGGGATGCCTAAAAGCTGCGGCTGCAACATGCGTGAGTCTGGAACAAAGCGAGTCTATTGTGATGGGACACCTTGTAAAGGTGTATGTCCCCCATGCAGTTGTAATTCTTTTAACAAGAACTCAAACTCAGTATCTCACTCCAAGCAGATTGACAAAATATGAGAGGATCATATTAGGAGCAGAAAATTTGACCATAATTAGATGTACTGTTCTTAACCCAGCTACCTTGTTACCAGATCCGTACAATGAAGAAGTGAAAGATGAAGCTGAACATGACTGTCTTGACGTAACAGAGCTCAGTACTAATCCCCGTCCAGACATCCAGGATGAGTCTTTGAAAGATCCCACGCATGAGTTTTTTGTAGACGGTTCATGTATGCGCCATGAGGAAGGAGGTTTGAGTGCTGCTTATGTTGTGTGTACATTGGCTGGAACAGTCGAAGCATCCTATTTACCAGGAGTTAAGTCTGTACAAGTAGCCAAATTGATAGCTTTAATTAAAGCTTACAAAAGCTTGCAAAAATGTGAAAAATTGGAAAGTAACCATTTACATTGACAGTCAGTATGGTTACGGTGTTGGCCAACTTTGGATACAGCGAGACTTCCTGACTTCTTCAGGGTCTCCTATTAAAAATGGAAATTTTGTTAAAGAATTGCTTGAAGCAAAACAATTACCAAAAGAAGTGGCAGTGGTAAAATGTGTCGCACATCAGTCCGGAAATGACTGTGCTGACCAGGTTGCACAACACTGCGAATGGCAGTAAACAGGAAACTTGAAACTTGTGGAATCAGCTGCCAACTTATGCTATTATCAGGATTACAAACATGGAGGGAAGTAAGAGAACTGCAAGATGAAGCAGAGACAAAAGAAAGGGAAGAGTGGAAGAAAATTGGTTGTAAGAGACGGGCAGAAGATGGTGTATGGGTTTACTTAGATGACAGACCTGTAGTGCCAGACTGTATGCTTGCACCCATGGCTAGGATGTTTCATGGAGACACACCACATAGGCAGAGATGCAATGATTAGACTCTTCAGATGAGATTGGTTTAATCCAAGGTTCAGGAACATTGCAGAGAGTTTTTGCAGGACACAAACTGTTAAAAATAACTGATGATTTGGTACTGGAGTATTGCAAAGAGTTGGCTGTCCAAGTGCGTTCTATATTTCACCAGGTTGGAGAAGACGCAGTCCCCAGGCAGCCGACCCAAGTGCATGATCTGAATCCCGGTGATTGGGTTGTAGTGAAGAATTACACTCAAGAATCGTGCCTAGCACCAAGGTGGGATAAACCATATCAGGTTATATTGGTTACAACAACAGCAGTAAAGTGTGCAGGTTTGCCTAATTGGATTCATGCAAGCCATACTAAAAGAGTACCAGCACCTGACGAGGAAGAACTTCAACTGATTCAAGCAGTTGAGGGGGCTGAAGGTTGCACAGCTGACGGATCCCACTTAATAGATCCTGAAGTAGCTGACCAAGAACAACCGAGCACCAGTCAGGATGACTGGATCCCAATAGTAGATATACCAGAAGTGATTGTAAAAACCAGAAGCCAAACTAGATTAGCTAGTTAGGAAAAGAGTGAGGACCGGATAGGTGCAGAAGAACGCGCTCAGGAAATAGAAAACACGATTGGTAGGGTACCTGAGCAGGACCAGATAAGGAGAGAACAATCTACGCAGACGGAAGAAACTGAAACAACAGCTCCTGAGTCTGAAGAGGGACAGACAGGCTTAGAAGAACGCGTTCAGGCAGCAGAAAGCCAAAGTGCAGTAAGACCTGATCAGGAACAGACAGGAAAAGAAAAACGAGTTCAGGGAGAAGAAGAAGAAAAACAAATTGAAATTAACCCTGAACAGGGTCAGACTAGGGAAGAAGAATGCATCCAGGCAAGTGACATTAAGATAATAAACCCTGGACAAGGTCAGGTAGAAAGAAATTCGGAAGACGAAAATAATCAAGTTGTGCCACAAACTAATGAAAATAAAAGAACACTTGAAGAAAGTGAAAGTGCAGTGCAAGCTAAAAGAATCAGTAAAGGTGATAATTGGCCTGGTGTTATCAAGGGATTGAAATATCATTTTAAAACCATAACAGAAGAACCAGAGCAAGTAGACAAAGTATCCAGGCGATCTGGACCATCAACTGAAACATCAAAACGAAGAAGCCCAAGATTGAAAATAATAAATTATAAATTTAAAGGTCCCGAATGGACGTACATTATTCTTGAAGATTTCGAGGATTTGGAAATAATTGGAGAGGATGATGAACGCTTAAATGCAGAACAAATTGATGAAGAAGTAAGACCAACTTGAAAAGAATTTTCCCCTTTATATACAAAGTTAAAATACTAAAGTAAAGAAGAGAAATCTTCTTATCCCATTAAAATGGCTGACAATAGAACTGCTGGAAACCCGAATTGTGTAAAGAAATGTTGTAGAATATGTATATGTAGCATATTTTTAGTACATACAACATGGTTAGTACTAACAGTGGCCATTCCCTATTTGATGATTACCAATGTACAGAATAGTACTAATACACATGAAAGGGTAGCTACCATTAAAGGAAATAGGGTAGAATTAGAAGCACGAGATGAGTTAGATTTACATCACACTGTGAGTAAGAATGATACAGACTTAAATGTTTTTACAAACTTGTTAGTACAAAATTTAGAGACCATGGAGGTTAGTGATTGTTACGTGTATATGAAATTACCCGCATCAGTAGCAGAAGGAGTAACATATCATCATTAACCATTGACTAATGGTATTTCAGGTAGTGTTTTAGCAAGCTTATTTTATAGAACAGGGACATTGCTATATTCTTTTTCTAATGTAGATGTGATTTTTTCCGAGGATCCTATGTGAAAGAGCATGAACCCTGCCCTTAGTACGAGAGATTCACAATTTATGGGTGAATATTTTCTAACCATGAAAGCAATAGCTATAGCTGAAGCACATAAGCACAATTTAACCTGTAAATTACATAAAGAAGAGAAAATATTTTTGAATTTAGTTGAAACAAGGAGACAGGATTTCCAAAGAAGAGCTTCTGAACCTCAACCTCAGATACCTAAATGGGCTGAGGAAGAAGAGCATTATGCAAATGGCAAGACTCATGCTGCTATGTCCTTGGACTTTGAAAAGAAACGGAAAATCTGTCTCCATAGGTTAAAGACTGAATATAACAATGTGTGTATTGGTTCCAGTGAATGTGAACATAATTTCTTAGTAATTGGGGGATGGGGACTAAAAGGAGGGACAGGTCCAGTTTTTCCTGGAATCTATTATGTGTGTGGTAATAAAGCCTATTTTAGGCTGCCAGACCATTGGTAAGGGAGTTGCTATTTTGGAATAGTATTCCCTAAAGTATATCATGTTAAAAGAATCACTGGGAGCAATGAAGACAATAATGGACTAACACGTGTAGAAAGGGCTAGTTTTTCTGAAATAGGAGGTGACATTTTTGGTGCATTGATACCTTCAGTGGAAGTTCTTCAAAATTCATGGAAAATTTGTCAGTTGTCTATAGTAGTTGATCGATTATCTACTGACACTGCTGGAGGATTTGTGATGATTAACACCGAATTAGTTGCGGTCAGATCTATGGTTATGCAAAATCGACTTGCTCTTGACATATTATTGGCAAAAGAGGGCGGAATCTGTAAATTATTTAAAACGCAACATTGTTGCATGTATATTCCTGAAAAAAGTGTTGAAATTGGAGAATATATAAAAAATATTACGAAAAAAGAAGAGTTAAAACCACTGGAAGTTGAAAGTGTATGGAAGAAATTGACAAATAGTATTTCTAACATAGGTTATTGGTTTTCCAACATAGGCAAAGGAATTCTAGGTAAAATAATATTGCCCATAATGTGAATAACACTATTAGTAATAGCAATAATGTTTTAGCACAAATGCTGCAAAGGGAGAAAGAGGTATGAAGTAAATAAAAGGGGTAAGAAAAGAAAATTCAACGAAATACAGCTGGAAGAATTTAAAGGAGACTTTTACAAAAGAATGAGAGGATTACAATGCAAAAAGGAAAAAGAAAAAAATGAAAGGGTTGAAGAAGAAATTGAGATGTGATAAAGTTGGCATCTGATTCAGTAGAAATTAGTTATGGCATTAAATGCCATCAGAGAGAGGATTGATGGAGCAAAGTTTCGTATAAAAGAAACTTGCTTGTATTCAATCCTCTCAAATTACATGTAATCACGTAACCAATCTGTTTTGTAAATACTAATATTGCATTACACATGACATACTGTATCTAGCGGAAGCTTTTATATGTGTATTACTAACAAGTAATCCGAGTGTCTTAAAATGGCTGCCAAAAACACGGGAACTTCACTGCACATGCGTCTACTACATCTATGTAGTATGACGTCTTCTATGCTTGGGGGGAAACTTTGCAGCTGTGCAATAGCTCTTAATATGGACGCTTGAAACTCACATGATAATGCACATGGTATTGCTTAAACTAAACCTTATAAGTTCTACTAAACACTAATGCAAAAGATTAAAATAAGTAAATGGGGATAGAGTAGAGAAAAGTGGTATATAATGAAATCAATTATTTTCGTATTCTAACGTGTCTTTTTCTGACTTTATTATTAGTTCATATTTGGGCCTCGGAGGGTGACTGAAATCCCTACCCCATTTGACTCACGTGCAGGCGCACAGAAACCTGCCGGAAACCATGATGGCACAGTTGAAACACAGCCAAGGCCACACTGTACAGAGATGCATGCTTTTCGCGCCCGGCTGGACCCTCTTACATTTAAGGGCCCAGGTCTTCGTCCTCCATTAGAGTCGGCTGAAAGGTACTGTGAGATTCTTCTTTAACTGCCCTTGTATTTGCATTTGATATTGCCCACCAAATTGACATTTGGAACCGGTATGTCCCGTAGCCAAGTTGACTGGGCATAGCATTAATAATTACCTTCTATTCCAGCGTGGGCTGATTGGACCCTCTGGGACTTCCTATACACCTAAAACCGGGACATCGCACGACGCACTTTATTAACAGTAACTTGTTCATATGCCCTTTTGCTACTAAATACATTAAGCACATCACACTTTTGTCCTTTGGGGCCAGGTCTTATTAGCCTCACTACTTTGTACCTTCTGGATTGTGTTCATATGTACTTTTGCTACTAAATACATTAAGCATGCCGCACTTTTGTCCTTTGGGGCCAGGTCTTATTAGCCCCAGTACTTTGTACTTTTTGGTCTGTGTTTACACGCCCCTTCTGCTCCCAAACATATTAAGCACGTCGCACTTTTGTCCTTTGGGGCCAGGTCTTATTAGCCTCAGTACTTTGTACCTTCTGGACTGTGTATACACGCCCTTCTGCTCTGAAACATATTAAGCACATCGCACTTTTGTCCTTTGGGGCCAGGTCTTATTAGCTCAGTACTTTGTACCTTCTGGTCTGTGTTTACCCGCCCTTCTGCTCCAAAACATATTAAGCACGTTGCATTTTTGTCCTCAGGGTCAAAGTTTTGCTTGTGTTCTGACTAACCCTGAAATCCAGTTGATTGGTTATTTGTCAACCTGATTTTTGGGCCTGTGTTTACCTGGTCTCCTTTTTGTATTATTGTATGATTGTTTCTCCTCTTGCTTTGGATATGGGAAGCATGGCTGTGCACCCAAAAAAAACCTTCGGTGTTAATACCAGCCCCACGCCCCCAAATTCAATTGATAGGAAGCGTCAGAGAGTGTGGCGGGGTCGTAATAACGGGTCTGGGGCCAGGTCTATCGATATGTTGTTTATTGTTCACAACACACGTATATACTGAGAGGATAGTCTAATCGTCGCGATGGAAAGGGATCCCACGTCATCTTTGGTTTCCTTCGTTGGCTTCTCCGGGTCAGGGCTGGCAGGGTGGGCGGTCTTCTCCCCTCGAGGTATATATGCAGAAGGAAAGAAGAACACTATCAGGACTATGTCCTCTTGCGTTAACGTTCTACTCAGGGGCCGGGAAGTGCAAGGACACCACACACTCAAGTGCACTGAAAAGAAAAGGTACACTGTGCCTAACAGAGCGGCGTGTGAGGTGCCCAAAAATATAGTGGGGAAAACAACAGAAAAATTAAGTAAGGCGGCCGGACGCCTGGGCGGGTATGTGGACGTTTGTTCTAGGAGCTAGGAGCTTCCTTCTTCCCTACCCACCCTGAGATTCGACTCCGTACCTGCAAAAGCCACGCCCCTCCTGGAGTGTGGCTCGACGACTCGCTGGGACGTTGGCCTCCTGGCGCAGCTGCGGTGCTCTCGGGTCTTCTCAGGGTCTCGGCTTCTCTGTCCTTGGTTCCTCCAACTTCCACGTTCCTGGCGTCCGTCTTCTCCAAGCCGGATTCGATACACCCCAGCTTACGGGTTTCGTTACTTCTTATTGGTGAAAAGGCGCTGACGTTGGGAGGGAGTGTGGCCTCATCTTCCTCATAGCCCCAGTTAAAGGAACCGGCGTCCTCAGTTGAGTGTATCCACGGCGAAGGCGGGGTTGAGTTCCAGTCGTCCTGCTGTGGGGAGAGAAGAGGGGGAGATGGGTGCTTTGGAGTCCACCAGTTTGTACATAGTTCAGGTTTCTCGTGGTCCGCTCCCACCCTGTCACAGACAGCTATCGGGGTAGTCTCGAATGACATCGAGCTTACAGAGAGGCGACTATCCTTAACTCCAGACATCTTTCTTCAATCCTCTGAGCAACCTATTTCTGTACAATCTAGTCCGGGTTCTATCCTTAGCCCACTAAAATCCTTACCTGGACCAAGTGAGACTTTGTTATCACCCCTAAAACCCTCCCCAGCAAAACCAAAAACCCACAAAGGTAGAATAAACACTACCTTACCTAAAGCCGTGAGGCAAAAAACGGGCAATGGGACAGGTTCAAATAAAAAGACTAGCCATGAAATTAGCCTCAGTGAGGGCAAATCAGTCAGATTGGGAAGAGTGGTAGAACCCCTCTCAAACTTTTATAAAAATTCTGACTGTCCTTCATGGGTGAGGAACTTGATGGTAAAACTAGAAGCACAGATGAGAGCCATTGTTAAAAGAAGAATTAGCGCTCCATCTTGGGAACAGAGCTAGCGGCCAGATGTCTGCCCCATGTGTAGTGGACAACCCTCCGGTTAATATTTTGCCGGCCCCAGTGGAGAAGAAAGACTGTCGTTCACAGACGGATAAAGTAGGGCAACTTCCACTAGCTAGAGGTGGCACTTCTACCATTCCATCATGCCCAGCCCCTATGAGTGCTGTCAAGACAGGGGCTCCTAGCGCTGCTCAAGAGGGTAATGTTCACTCTCTTCTGGTGAGAAACCCGGTACATACCCGGCTCAAACAAGGAGGGACAATCCTAGCACCAGGGGTCCTAGCACGCAGAGTGCAAGTACCCATCCTGACCAGATGATAGATAGGGAAGTGGCTATCTCACCAGATAATGTGAACACAGGCCTAGTCCCCCCGGCCCTGCCAATAATTGATTTACCCCCAGCCTCACTCCCTTATGTTACAGTTTTAACTGGTGTACGTGAAATAAAATATGCACAGAAAGAAACCCAGTTGGAATTGAGAAACAAGTGCCTTTTCTGGCTTACCAGGCATGGTCAGTTCCCCTATGATAGGGCGGGTGAGATACTACTAGTTCGAAGAGTGGGTTGGGTTGGTAAGAACCCTAAGACAATGAAAGGAGACTGTATAGTTATTAATTTCAGAAATCCCCGGACAGTCTGAATTTTGGCTGACCAGTCTCCCAGCTTTCATGCACCACCTACAGGGATTCAACTACACACCTTGGCCTTTTTTTTTATTCCTGTAACTACCCATCACCATGGGCCCTTGCACTAGAGCTCCAACACACTGGTTACGACCCCATCCTACATCTGGCCAATCCTCCAGAATACAGTACAATGTTGCAGTAGCAAATAGTTTTGGGGCCCTTGAAGAGGTAGATTGACTTTCAAATTCATCTGATCCCTCTTCTACACAGGGGTTAGGGGGGACAAAAGAGTGCCTAATCCGAAAATTACTGGGTTGCAGTCCCTAAACATTGCTGGTGCGTACCCCATCATGAATCTCACCTGGGACTCCAAGGCTCTGTAGGTGCTACCTTAGATGTATCAAATAATCAAGCCTCTCTTACCTCTGAATTTATAATCGCATCTATGGACAGGAACAGATCCCTAGTGGAAGTGGGAGTACCAGACCCCGAGATCGAGGCAGATATCACACAAACTCCGAACCCCTCTGGTCCTATTGTGCGTGATGCCACCTCGAACTTGGGCCTCCAGCTGAGGGTGCTGACGTGGAACATTGCCGGTATCAAAAACAAACTTCAAAATTCTGATTGGATGCAATTTGTACAAAATCATGATGTGTGCATGTTCCCGGAGACCTGGGCTAAAGAGGACTCTGTCGTGGGGGCTTTGCAACTTTTAATGTGCTAGCAACTATGGGAGGCAGAGGTAGACCATCGGGAGGGTTAGGCACGTGGGTCGCTACACATCTGGACTGTACTGTTGAACAGTTGAACACTTCGTCGGAGGATATCCAGTGTACCCTCCTTACTTTTAATGCTGGGATTAAAATTGCATTTATTAACATCTATTCCCGTCCAGTGACCTTTGCCCAGGAATCCCAGACCATTGACACATTTACCACATTCATTGAGTTAGTTCCTCCGAATACTAGGATGGTGATAGGAGGTGATTTTAATTGTCAGTGTGAGCCCCTAGCCCTCCCTACTGAATCTTCGCTCACTGCCGAGGATTCTCTTTGGCTAATTCCTGAATGGCAGATTCCTCTGGTAAGAGCTTGGACCCCTTTGGTACTACAGTACAATGCACTGAGGGCATGCAATGGTCGTACTAAGTCAGACCAACCAGGAAAACCTACTTTTAATAGACCGGGGCAAGCATCACTATTGGACTATATTCTGGTGGAAGCTAGTATATGGCACTGGGTAGTCGACTTCGCTGTCTGGCCAAGACATGTCAGCGACCATAATGCTCTGGTACTCGATCTTAAGCTTCCGGAACTTCATAGTCCCCCAATCACTAGCCCCCTCTCTGGTACCAACCTATCTTTACACAATACCAGAAAGAGAATTAGGTGGGAAACCGTGAAGCAGTCACCAGGCAAGGCTGCTGCCCTCTACTGCCTAATTATTCCACCTTTATTGGTAACTGGTACTATTGCTCAACTTATGGCTACCCATGCGGACCTGACTACTAGCCTGACCAACATCTTTAATCCCCTGATACACTTTAAAGGCAAGAGGACCACTAAATCCATTTGGTTTAACAACTCCTGCCAAATGGCAAAGGGTGCCCTCATTGACGCCATAAAATTAAAAGACAGATCACTGATAAAAACTAGGAGGGCCTTTTACAGTGACAGTCTAAAGTTAGCCAAAACGGAGTGGGAGTCTGAAAGATGGGATGCAATTAAACAGGCTCTCACTAATAGAGATATGAGGGCATTTTGGACCCTGGTTCGAATAGTTAGTCCCTCAGAGAGCTCACCTATTGAGCCGAATATTGCTGCAGACGCTTGGAAACTTCACTTCCAATCATTGTATTCCACCGAGGACATTATAGAGCATATAGGGGGAATTTTGCCAACTGTTGTGGGGAATCCCCTTCGAAGATGATGTAGGGTTTACCCAGACTAAAGTGCTGAGTGCAATTGGGAAGCTTCCCCTTGGAAAGGCCTCTGGATTAGATAAGATTCCTGGGCATCTATTTCGGGATCAGCCCAATTTCTGGGGTTCATATCTATGTGCAATATTTAATGCCATATTAAATGGCATGAAAATCCCGGATACCTGGTTAGGCTCAGAAATCTTCCTAGTATACAAGAGGGGCTCTCCCCTCCTGCCCACTAATTACAGGCCAATAAGCCTGATTGCCGTAACTCAGAAGTTGTTTGACAGGATTGCCCTGGAGCGCCTCCAGTCCTGGGTGGATGAGCGTGAAATTCTGAGTGCGTACCAGGCAGGCTTTCGTAAAAATATTTCTACCATTGACCAAATCTTTAGGCTCCAATTATTATATTGGAAGATGGTGACTATAGAGGGTGGGAGCCTCTATTTGATCTTCGTTGATCTTAAATCAGCCTTTGATTTGGTGCCTCATGACAAACTTTGAGCAGCTCTAGAGCAACTGGGCATTCCGCCCTATTTGCTCTCCTTGATCAAGCGACTGCACACTGGAAATTTTGCCCAGGTGAGATATGGGAAATATAGGGAATTGACCCCACGCTTCCCAGTGAATAGGGGTGTAAGGCAGGGGTGCGTTTTGGCCCCCACACTGTTCTGTCTTTTTATTAATGCCCGGGTGGACCAACTAAATGAGGTTGCCAACATTGATGCCCCAAAGCTCGCATTGCAATGCAATGATGTTTGCGGATGACACCTTGTTTATCTAAATTGCCCATGGGAATCTAAAGGTCCCTTGACAGCTTCTCTTTAGTTTGCAAAAATAGGGGCTTAGAGATTAACACACTAAAAACCAAGTATATGGTATTTAACACTAGTAAAACATCTCGCCCTAATCCTACCCTAAATGGTATCCAGCTAGAGAGGGTAGCTGTCTTCGACTAGCTGGGTGTTACGCTGACGGAAAACTTTGGGTGGGGCCCACAGCAAGAAAAGGCAGGCTTAAGGTTAGCACAGATGGCCGGGGGAATAGCAAACTTTTACAGGAACTCAACACCTAGACAGCCGGGTTTGTTGATTGAGATATCTAAAGTCCAAATCAGGAGTGCATGGGGCAGAACTTTGGTGACACCTCTCTGTAGGTGGACTGGCTAAAACCGAGAACAAATTTATGAGACAGCACTTGGACCTACCGCAAAGCACCCCTCTTATCCCCTTACGTATGGACCTCGGGACAGGACCCATATATGAGGAGATCGGACTGCGACTTTTTGGCGTAGACTATGGGCGACTCCCTAGCAAATAGCCTACCAGTCACAACTCAAGGCGATCTTGGGGCTCTCAGGGGCGGGAAACTATCCTGGTTCGCACACATAAAAGATTTGTACCTTAGACTAGGCCGGCCGAACCTATGGACCCACCCTGAGGAAGTGTCCCTGACAATATCATGGCTCGAACTAGTCAAAACTTAGATTGGCTGAAATTCAAGGGAGTACAAAACCAGGCCGTTTAACCTCTGAATTCCTCAATTTTACAGATCAGTATTCATTTGACGCCTTCCTTGATAATGTTCATCTGTTTATGGCAAGGAAACTTTATGCCCAGTTTAGCTTGGGTTGCTTGCCGGTCCATGCATTTACAAATAAATGGTCAAAAGCTTCCCCTGTTGGATGTCCTGCTTGCAATAGCGAAGAAGAGACACTTATTCATGTTTTCATCTTTTGTCCAAGATATAACGTACCCAGGAGGTATTGGCTCTTACCAATATGCAGGAAACTGAGGTATAGACAGTCACGGGAGGCCTTTAGAGTTTTGAGGACCGACACTCATCCCCCAACTGTTTTTGCTGTGTCCCATTTCCTTAACTCTATGTGGCATAGGCGGCGTAAGTTTTTAATCTCCCCCCGCACATGATAAATGTTCCTTCGCCATTTCCTGCTGTTTTGATCTTACTAATATATGAAATCATTGTTTAATTCGCTTTTTAAACTTTAATATATTTTTAACTGCTATGAAATGTGTCCAATTTACTGTACATGGTTGTATTTTGTAATGTTTATTGATGTTTTTTGCTTAAATTCATTGATGCATGTATTTTATTTTTTGCTTTTATGGTCTACAAAGATCGAAATAAAGCTTGGAAATGCTAATGGTATTACAACAATATGTTAGTAGTTCAATTAAATAGGACCTTTTTACATTAAAAAGTATATTATCCATGTTGTTTTTAATATTTCCTCTATCACGATTTAGAATGTACAGGTCACATCAGGATGCATGTTATATATGATTAATCTATATGAATATCTATGTTTTCTGACTGCTCCATTAAACATAAAATGTGCTTATGTCGGGGAAGTAGCAAGGAACAATGCATAGTCATTGCTTGGCATGAGTTGAGATAAGTCCGAATATTGCAGCCTACACTGAAGATTAACATGTATGTGATGTTCCCAGGACAATCGATGCGGGTTTCAGTTTGCATACTACAAGCTATACATTAGAGTCTGGTCTCAAATGACTGTGTATGTCATCATGAACTAAGCCCTTCTTTCAGGAAACAGCTTCTCCTTACCTTAAGGGTGGGTCACTTTCCTGAGGTGCCGCCTTCTTATAAAACCTTCCCTTTTAAGTATCCTTTGTTTAATTGTAAAGAAACACATTCACTAGATTGTACCCCTGTCTCATATTTGTACACATCCTTGTCTATTCGGCCACCGAATTCATCATCTGAGGAATTCCTTCTGTTCAATTTGCAGGTCAGGCCAATGTGCCATTAGTGTTTCCCGCCAGAGATGTAACCTCTTCTGTATTCAACAGCGATGAATCCCTTTTATAAAACGCAATGCCGATAGGACAGGTGTTGACCTTACAGAGCATTCTGGTCCCATAGTGTCTTCCCTTGAAGCGTGGCTGCTGAGTCGACAGAGAAGTCAACAATGGCGTATTTCGTAAGAGCGTGACCTCACGTCGGGTCATTCTGAAAGCAGTACATTAATGATACTGTAGATTGTAATCCACTGCTTTCGAATCAGATAAATAACAGTATGAATAATTTACTTAGGAAGGATTGGAAGCCGAGCTGCCCTTCGGTGAATAATGAAAAGGCACGCTCGGGGCTCGGCATTAAAATACGGGGAGGCCTAAACTCTATTTACAATATGATTACAATAACCTCGATGGTGTGTAGACTGCAAAGGAAAAACATCATGAGAAAGACTTAGTATGCGGAATAAACGGAATCTGAATTAAAGAAAGAAATCTACGTTCTTATTAGAACAAATATAACCGTAAAAACAAATTGCATATTTACTGCAACCTTAAATAGGTCATATAGTAGAAGTCCACTGGCTCACTGAGTGATGTGTCCCACCCTCCTTCCTTTTATATTTCATTGTGTATTGAGATTGTTGAAAATGATGTCATTACATTTGACATCATTGAAGCTTTCCCCAAGAGACAGGATCACCCAATCACTTCTAAAATATACAATATTTTCTTCCCACTGGAATCTGTCATTAGGCTCATAAATATGCCTCGTCCACTGACTTGTCCCTTTGCCCCATTGATACACCCCTCTAATTTTTGCAGTCTGGTGCCAAGAGACGCCATGGGAGACAGCACCCTTCATCAATAGAAATAGAAAAGATGCCTGCTCCAGTGGAAACGTTCTCTCAAATTCTACCCAAGAGATCACCAACCCCTGATGCACACAGTCTGACCAGTTCCAGAAGGGACACAGCAGTAACCTAGTAGGCCAATGAGAAAGCCAAACAAATGCATTCATGAAATATGTGAAATGAGGGCATCTTGACCTTATCTGGGAAAAAGAGGGACTGAAAAAACTGAGGAGTAACACAAGCAGAGAACCAGAAACAACAAGGTAATGGCCAAGATACTTTTTTAGGGGATGTTGGATCTGAAAGAATAAGCAACGCCTAACCTGACAAAAGTGAATAGAACATTAATGAGGAACAACAAAAGCTAGCTTGAGGACAACTTGTCATGGCAGTATGCAAGTTGAAGCGCCTCACACAAAGACTCTGAAAATAATATAACTTGCACTACAAGAGTCTTTTAAGATGTATGTACAGCACAGCACATGCCAGGAAGGAATCCGAGTGTAAAATACTTGGGGGCATATGTACAAAGAAGTGGCGGAGCATGACGTTAGCCTCCTTGGTTTAACGACACGCTCTGCCACTTCTGAAACACATGGCTGCACCATATTTACAAGAATATGGTGCAGCCCTGCGTTTTCCCCTGTGCTGGCGTTACGCTATGTTTAGCAGCCTAGCGCCAACGCAGGCACTCTTGCGCTATACCATAGTGCAAGGGTGTCCGCTTTCAGGGTAAGATTGTTTATGTGCAGGAAGGGCCCCCTGCCTGCACCTAAACAATCTTAAATGCCGCTTTGTAACTTCTATGTGTGCTGCTTAATGCAGCACACGTAGAAGTTGCAAAACTGCATTTTTAAAAATTGATTGTTTCTGTGTAGGAAGGGGGACCTTCCTGTTCATAAACAATCATTGGCCTTTTGCTGTTTTCATGTGTGCTGCACAATGCAGCACACATGAAAACAGCAAACACAAGGAGAAATGTAACATTCCTCCTCATTGCGCCAGGGTAAGACCAGGTTTTCCCTGGTCCTAATTCTGGCGCTGCCTCCTATATCCGTCTCCCTTGTAAATAGGAGGCAGTGTCAGAATCAATGGGTGTTGTGGTGGAATGCCCACAGCAACACCCATTGCCCTCCCCTTTCACGCTAAGAATATCATAAAAGGGGGCCTTATTTACAAGGCAGCGTTAAGCCACTTTAAGTGGCTTAACGCTGCCTTGTAAATAGGGCAGAGCCCCTATCGCCACAGGAGCGTGCTAAAAAGTGACATTCCTGTGGCGATACGGGCTTGTACATATACCCCTTGGTGTGTACGTGGATGGGAAATTTATAGCTGATGGGCCATATCCTTGAGCAGGGCAATGTCCATGCCTCAAACAGTTGCTATTAATGATCCGTAATTTAGCAGAATGGCTTTCCAATGACAGATGCTAACCAGTCATATCCATGATCATTACTGGATAGATAATAACACCTTGGCATTGATTCATGCAAACAGCATCACCACTTTTGGCCAATATCGCTCTATTTGATGGTATGGCCTAAATGAGAGGTTAGATGGTAGAGCTATACCTCAAGTCCTTGAGCTGTCTATAATGCTTGAGAGAGCAGATCAAAACCAAAAGTCATAAAGCTCTCTGTGTGGCCTTAAGAGCAAAGACATTCCTCAGGTCAACAAGTTCTTAGTGATCCCAAGGCTGCAGAGCTGAAAATATTGTGAGATAGCTCTCAGTGACACCAAGGCTGCAGAGCTGAAAATAATGTGAGATAGCTCTCAGTGACACCAAGGCTGCAGAGCTGAAAATAATTTTAGATAGCTCTCAGTGACACCAAGGCTGCAGAGCTGAAAATAATGTGAGATAGCTCTTAGTGACACCAAGGCTGCAGAGCTGAAAATAATGTGAGATAACTCTCAGTGACACCAAGGCTGCAGAGCTGAAAATAATTTGAGATAGCTCTCAGTGACACCAAGGCTGCAGAGCTGAAAATAATGTGAGATAGCTCTCAGTGACACCAAGGCTGCAGAGCTGAAAATAATGTGAGATAGCTCTCAGTGACACCAAGGCTGCAGAGCTGAAAATAATGTGAGATAGCTCTCAGTGACACCAAGGCTGCAGAGCTGAAAATAATTTGAGATAGCTCTCAGTGACACCAAGGCTGCAGAGCTGAAAATAATTTGAGATAGCTCTCAGTGACACCAAGGCTGCAGAGCTGAAAATAATGTGAGATAGCTCTCAGTGACACCAAGGCTGCAGAGCTGAAAATAATGTGCGATAGCTCTCAGTGACAACAAGGCTGCAGAGCGGAAAATAATGTGAGATAGCTCTCAGTGACACCAAGGCTGCAGAGCTGAAAATAATGTGAGATAGCTCTCAGTGACACCAAGGCTGCAGAGCTGAAAATAATGTGATATAGCTCTCAGTTACACCAAGGCTGCAGAGCTGAAAATAATTTGAGATAGCTCTCAGTGACACCAAGGCTGCAGAGCTGAAAATAATGTGAGATAGCTCTCAGTGACACCAAGGCTGCAGAGCTGAAAATAATTTGAGATAGCTCTCAGTGACACCAAGGCTGCAGAGTTGAAAATAATGTGAGATAGCTCTCAGTGACACCAAGGCTACAAAGCTGAAAATAATGTGAGATGGTTCTCAGTGACACCAAGGCTGCACAGCTGAAAATAATGTGAGATAGCTCTCAGTGACATCGTAGACAGTGGAACGTTCTTCAATCTCACACAGCTCCAAATAATGCTTGAGACACCACAACTGTGCGATCAAGAGTATCCATCAGTAAGCCTAAGACAGCAGAGTACCCGGCTCACAAATCGATGCAGACAGCAGAGCTACGCCAAGATAACAGAACCCTTACACCAAAGCACCCTAAATATCAAAATTACACTTTCAGTAACACTTTAGGCACCAGAGCTATCCCCCAAGCTACATCCATTCCATGTACACCTCAAACATAAGAAACATCTCTTTGGGATCAAAAGAACTGGCAGTTATCCCATGGGTTATTGATTATTCACTAAGGTGGGAGAATGTAGTAGTGGTCTCGCCTGACCTGGCTCTCACTATGAGTCATGGGTCTCCCTCTGTGTACAAAGCCGTCAGCAACAATTAGGACAGAAGCACTTTCTCTCAGGTTACAAGATCTGATTAGGTCATTATACTTGTTAGGCCTTCACTCACCTGAAATCCAGGGCTTTCAACTTGAGAGAAGGGAGGATTAATCTCAGCTTCCCCCAAGAACTTGCGTCTGGAAAAACTGAATTCGCAAACACAGCTTACCAGAAGCAAACTCCTAATGGAAGGGGGAATAGGGACAAAATAATAAACAGAGAAAAACACTCCAGGTCCCAGCTTTCATCTGCTATGGATATCCAGCCTTCTTTTGGATTGTGTCTCTAAAGTTAAGCAAAACAACAAAAATAGCATTAGCGTATGAATTAGTAGCTATCATCTGCAATTATCTCTGAACTATAGAACACGTGGCGGTACTTCTTTATTCTGGTTTTGTCTCCACCAGAATGTCATTCGTAAAACCCTCAGAGCGAATTATTTTTCTGTAGCGAAATAAACAAACCTGAGCTCAAGTTTCTGTTATTAGTACTGCTATCTAAGAACTTGTGATTGATGTCTGTTGTACACTTACTAAAAGAAATTATTTTGTTTCATCATTTAACGCTTTTGTTCATTTTTAAAAATGTCCTTCTGTTCTTTGCATAGGTCCTTCGCATTGAAGTCTTTGCCAAGAAGCCGAATGTCTAAAATAAAGATAAGAAATGTTCCTATCTTTGCGTGCCTTGCTTGACTTTCAAATTTCACAATTATGCCCTTTATTCATTTGTCCAATGTTGTTTTCCTGTTTTCCGTTGTACAAATTAAAATTCAAAAGACTTACTGTAATTATCTGCACCTTCCGTTCAAGATCACTACTCACTGTTCTGTTTTCTTTTCACAGGTCGACGTGCCTTTAAACAAAATACCGGAAGGACGAGAACGAGTTTCCTTGCTGAGAAGGGGAAGATTATTCGGACCGGACCGGACCGGAAAAAGCTGCTCAGTGCGGAAGCAATGTCAGGAAGATGGAAGAGGGAGCTCCGATGAAGAATTTCTGCCTTCAGGTAAGTGAAGCAATAACGAGCGTAAGCGTGGGGTCGTTTTGGATGTGAAAGGAATAACACGTGCAGCACCTGGCCTAACTGTTTGCACTGTCAATGTGACTCGAACCTGCTGAATACAGAATGTGCTCCAAAAACGTGTTTGCTGAGAAAAAGAGGTCTGAAAGGTCAACGTGACTCGTGCATGATGCATTCTGGAAAAAACACTTAATTTTGCACATAAGCATTGGCAAATACAAAGCATTGGCAAATACAATTACAATGTACAAACATAAGAGAATCATCAACACCTGTTTCTCATCTTACAATCAATGATGAGATTTTTAAGCAATGATTGTAGCCACAATTTCTGGATTACATACATATAACAAAATACTGCTACATAATCGGTATTTAATCGTTAAGGCTCTATATGTGGTTGAGCATCATTTTTACAACAAACCCTAACAATACTGTAGCTCTGCTAAGATATAAGGCCTCAGTAATGGCTTTCTGGCCTCAGGGATATCTTCGCTACCTGAAGGCATCACAGTCCCGAGCAACAGGCTTTATGCTGGCACAGAGCGAGATGAGTAACCTGAGGGATAATTCTCCAGTTTAGGGTATGATACCAAATTGGGTAAATTAAATGACAGCTTTGCTGTTGCCGGTATTGCAAATTCTGAAGCTTCACCCTGGCCACATCATAAATATCCACACCCCTTGCCATGTCCCTTTACGGCCAAAACATGCAAACACACCTTGAAGATATTAGACATTTTAGAAAGATAAGTCACTTCTGCAGGTGTTTTAGAGGTTTGTTACATAAGCTTTTTTCAATAAGTATCAGTGTTGTGAAGTGAAGGAAGCATCCCTTTGATGATGTAACCCCTTCCAAAATATCAGCTGTTTATGAGTTACGAGTGCGCCATTCACCCCAGGTATTGCTCACTCTGGTCGCCAATGTGCATTCCTGATGTTGTTCACTCCAATCTCTTCATCAGCCGCTCCAAATTCTCCCTTCCTACAGTCTGTTCAAGGCCCACTGCTGAGGCGCTGTCATGTTCCTTGTCACTGCTAATTTGCAGCTTTAATTCGTCTGCCAGGGATGCAGTTGTTCACTTTGTGCCCCCTAAACAACAATAATCAGGCCTTCATGAAACATCTCTGGTGCCAAAGCTAAAAGTCCCCAGTGGTTAATTTGTGAAAACATAAATGCTGGGGCTCTCGTCAGGAGGCCACTGCAGCTTGCAGCAGCCCATTGACCAACACAACGACTGACCATGCAACCCTACAAGTGTGACAATTTAATTTAGACAATTTTAGGCCCCTGGAGCTGTAAAAATTTCTTGGAAGGCCGGTTTATTGAATTAATAACCAACTGTTGTGCATGTCTATATTAGACAAATAGCGCCATCACGTGGTAGACTGTCATTAGCGCTGGTGTTAACGATACTTAATGGTACCGAGTGCCGGAAACCACCAGCTCAAAATAAGTACTACTAGTCCCTGCCAGCCACTTTCCTGTGCATATTCCTGTCTCTACTGCCCCATTCTCTCAGGAGTGCGTTTGTCACTTTTGCTTCCCAGGCTTTGTAGTTCTTCCCTACAGGCCATAAACTCAAAAAGAGGGACAATGATCCCTGGTTGTGCACCGCAGTACAGGAATGTATTCTTTCTGGACTCCTCTGTTGCTGGTATCTGAAATACATTTAAAAAAGGCTCTCTTTGCTATTCTTCTCCAGCATTTTGTCTTATCCTTACTCGCTGTCTCCTTAAACAGTAATCACCCGTCCCTCGCCCCTTCTCTCGTGTCTGATTTCATAAGCCTGATGTGACAGAATGTCAGAAGTTACAGCCAGCACCTCCCTGTTTATCTGGCCGATCCCTAATTGATCTTTGAGCTGTTTGCCCATAAATTTCTTTCAGCCATATCCCTCTGCTCAGCTGATTTTTAAGCTGTTTTGCATATCCTTATTTTCTCTTTTGAGGGTACAAAACATATCTATAGCCTCTTTAATGTCAGTTAACATGGTTTGCCAGTGTAGCTGCTTAGATTTCTGCCTTAGGGCTTTCGACTCGCTCATTCATTGTTGAACTTGCTTGGATGGAAACAGAGCTCTAGGCCACCATGATCCTCATGAGCAGCTCCTTGAAGTTAGGAGCTCTCTCTGCTCTAGTTGCCCAATTGATGCATGGATAGCCAACATTGTTTATTTAAAGGCTCTGAACTAACTCAGTTCTGCATTGGTTTTGCCACTGTGATCCTATATTTTTCATTCATAATTTCATTATTGTTTTAACAGATAGTATAGTAAACAAGAAAACTACAAAAAAATTTAAATAGCTCAGCTCCGGCCATAGATGTTCAGCAGTGGACAAATGGTGAACAATTTTCACACACTACTTCACAAATATAAGCAAAATTCACAGTTTACAGAAATAACATGAAAAATAGGTTTACCTGGTCCAGTAATGTCTACAGGCGTTCCTACTTTGTTATGCCACTAATCAACAACAAAGGCCAGTTGGGAGCGGACCTATTGCCAGCTGAAGACAGTAGTCACATCTCTTTACCCATTCCCCATGTCAACCAAATGTTGTCGCCCTTTCTTGGGCGGCCTCTTCTTACATACATAGATTTCTCTATTGCCATGCACCACTCCAAACATTTTCACCATTTCTCTATACTCAGAGTGTTGCTCCAGTTTTTGGCATTACCCTTTCTAGTTATTATTATTCCTGTATAGTGTTACATTATGTTCTGGTATGTCTACATCACTTCATACTCCAAGAAAAGCCATACTGAGAGTGAGACTGAACTCTATTTTCAATACATTGAGCAGTTCTGCATGTTAAGCCACTCAAAGAATTACATGTGTACACAGCACCAAATTCAGTGTTAACAGGAACCCTCCTCTAGACTATATATAAAGCACGAAGGGGCCGATTCACAGAACTAATCTGAGACAAAACCCTAAACTTAATACTTTTGGTATTCACAGAAGGCACTTACGATTTATGGTATTCACAGAAATCACTTACGACTACTAACTTTTCGTCTGCACTCGGGCTGGAATTACTGCACCTGGAGCGAGATTTCTGCACCCGGAGCGGAATTCCCGTACTCGGGCCGGAATCTCTGCCTCCGGGCCGGAATACCCGCATTTGGGTCTGATGATCATTTGACGTGCCTACCATACCCCACCATGATAAAGCTGAAGTCAATTAACACTAACTGCAAGACCAGCACCACAAACCACATAAAAGCAGCACACATTCAAGGAATAGGTTTGGCCACAGAGAGTTCCTGTTTTCATTTGCTGTTCATCACGACTGGAAAATGTACAAAATGAGGAGGAGGAAGAACTTCACAACTGAGGAGTTCATTGTGAGGCACCACAACACCTAAATGGTCTCCCACCTTACTGCACCAGTAGCACACAGAAGGCAGCTGTATGGCAGCATTTAGCCACTGCTGTCACAGCATTGGGGGAGAATAGGCGCCCAGTCCAGGACATCAAGAAGAAGTGGCAAGACAAAAAGAAGAGGGTGAAGGAGAAGTACTCCAGGATTGAGTTGAACAGGATTCTCCCTGCCCCACAATCTGGAACCCAGCTATGTCTCACCAAACTTGAGGAGGATATCCTCACTACAATCCACCCCCACCTGAACCATGGGCTGCCTGTGAGAGATGTCCGCAACATGGTACCAGGTAAATGGGATGACAAGAACAAGTATACAAAATGTTTGTCTGTGTTGCACTGCCATTGTAAGTAAGGAAGTTGTCTGAAGTTCCTATAACAATATAGTCAGTCAGAGGCTCATGTGTTTCCCTCTGTATGTTGCACCACAAGTCCCAGAATCCTTTGTATTGAAATGTCAAATCCCTTTCCCACTATTTAAAACATGGGCCCAGTACTGCTGCTGTATATACCCAACACTGTTAAGTAGTAATTGTCAAAGTGCCCCTTCCACTTAACTAGACATGGCTGGGTCAGTCAAGAACGTAAGGGGGATGGGGTGCGGTGCAGAGGAAATAGGGAAATTAACTACAAATTATCCTAAAGTTAACTTACCTTGGGCCTGCTAAAATCACAAAGCAGATGGTGAGAGAACCCTTATTTTAAAACATTTAATTCCCATATTCCGTTGTCTATTTTCCACCCTGCCCCACCATCATATCCCCAATGCCCCACTGCTCCTACCTGCACCGGCCGTGGCAGTACTTCACAATACTATTAGCATGCAGACGGTATGTGGAAATGTCTGACAAGTTCCACATGTACATTTTCCATGTGTTGACTTTTCTCTCTTCTCACCTATTGACAAGTTCAGTCAGAGTACAGACAACCACAGTAGCAGTGGTCCCTGCATCTTCCGGGAGGAAACAACATCATCCAAAGCAATGCATACCACCCTTACTGACTGGTAAGTCCAACTGGCCAGGAGATGGTCAAAATGCATACATAGGCAGCAGACAACAGAGGGACATATAGTGTCTGAATCTCAAAGGTAACCGGAGAGGAAAAACTAGCTTTACAACTATTGAAATTCTCAAAGGACATTTACCTTTAGCAAATGACATTTGTGAATAGCGAAAGACAAAATATAACATATCTAGACTCATCATACCTTTGTGATTTCTGAACATTACATGCATTCCACCAACAGTTACAGATCTGTGAACTCAATCCTGGAATCAAGTGCCACAACAAGTCAAAAAGGAGTCTCCACGAGATTGTAATTGTTTTTGTAGACTAAATCAAGAAATCCAATGATAACAAATATAACAATGATGAACAAGAAGTGAGATTAAATTGTCAGGAGGATTGAGAATGCGTCCTCTGTCCAACTTAGCATGTTTTTTCCATACATGAAATTGTCCAGTCCACCCAGCTGGTTATAGATGTCAAAATCGGATGGCATATTTTTTGTCCATTAACAAACATGATAGTGGACCTTACTTCAGGAATTGTTGTTGTGTCAATTTGACAGACGTTGTTTCTAGGCAGAGGGGCCATTATAAGTTGAATGTGTGATCACTCATGATAATTTGTGCTAGACACTTCTGCAACGGTAGGGCCCACATTGCTTGTGCTCATCCTTTGTGCCTGAAATTGAGTGCATCACATGTGGCAGCAGAAATGTAAAGTTGCAAACACACTGTAGGTCCAATGATATCCTCCCAGATTCCAAGACCCACATTGACTTCTGATACAAGGTTCGCTGTGACATCTTGTCAGGGACCACACACTGGGCAGGTGCAGGGCCATGGTAAGTAAACCCAATAATAATGTACCTGAATGCTCATGACCATGAATGTGCCTTTAATCTCTGCTGTATGTTGTATGTGTTTTACATCACTGTTGTCCTGCATCACAATATGCCTACATATGGCATTGAACCACATACCAGATCACAGCATGGTGACTAGTGAATGGATGTCACAACATAAATGACAAGTGAGTGCAGAATGGACATAAAAATAGTATATAGTGTCATATGAAGTGTACTAGACACAACTGGATTGTAATTCAATGATATGAAAACTCCCTAGCAGAATTCCAATGGACAAATCATATTGAAATTGGTGTGGATGAGGCTTGCACTGATGCCAGTTGTGTACTTTTGTAATGGATGTATGGGCTGCCAAGGTGAATCTTCTGGAAGTTACATTTCAAAATCACTTGGCTGAAAGTCCCAACGCAAATCCAGTGCAGGCGGCAACCTACCCACAATGTGGGATCCTAGTCAAATGTTGCATTCTGGTTGCCTCCTCTTCTTCTGTATCCACCTATATAAGTGAGTGTATAATATATGAGGTAAGGATGTCTGCTCTACAAGACATCATCCGTTGTCAGCTTGGTTCTACCACAATGTAGGAAATGGATTATGGGAACAGAGGACACTCAAAGGATGGACATAACAAATGTGTGATCTCTCAATCCAAAATGAGCTTTGTGACTCCATAAAATGTACCTGACTATTGCACATCTCACATATGAACTCTGCAGTGCAATGTTTGAACTGATGTGCAAATGTGAAACTGGTCAGCCTGTGGATGTACACTCCTTTCAACTTGTCCACAGACAACATCATACTCATGAGACATGTGAGTCTTAACGGTGAAGGTGTAATCAATATAATGCGGTGGCATCCTGATTATTTCTCCCCTTCCTTCATGTATCAGTAACCTTCTCTTATATGTTTGTCTGTTGATGTGTCATCTCACTGATGTCAGTGCTGTGTGGAGGTAACAGCTGGCACTTGCTGCATGTGAGCAGGGGCCCACATGTAAAGTCCATGAGATAAACATGCTGCACATTGTCTAGAAATATCCTATCAATGGTCATTGAGAATGACATATACATTTTAGCTCATAGCTACCATCTGGTGTACTGAAATTTGAACATATATGTCTCATCACAGCTGCTGACAGGATGACACCAGTGCAGTGTACAACACCATCGCGGGAAATGCAAGACATCCTGGCTGCAGCAGTAAAAACCCTCTCGCAAATATCCATCAGGTAAATGTGGCGTGAAGTGTCTCCCTAACAAAACCATGACAAAGATCAAAATCCCCTTCTGAATAGAACCTGCAGTTGTTGTTTACAAAGTTACATACACATCATAAGTGTCAGGTTACAAGCAATCTTACCTTTGTTGCTTGATGATGGATTTCGCAGAGACGTTATGGACCAACTTCCCATAATTCTAACGAATTCAGTTAGAATTTAGGGAGGAGGGCCGGATCGGGGACGCTAGCGGTTCCTGGTTGTCGACCTGCGAGGCAACAAGGAAAGCAGGTTTAGAAACTACTCTTTCTATCTCGCTAATTTTCCTGCATCAAGTTTTGTACCATTAGTATTTTATATGCACTTGAAGAGACTCCTACCTGCGATCCAGGAAAGTCTGTCGTCGCATCCGTGTTGTCGTAGTGAAGTGGAGCCTGTTCTTTTGGTAGTCTGAAGTGACGTTATTGATAGTAGAAGTTGTGTTCACCTATGCAAAGAGTTAACGTTAGAATAAAACAGTAATTCCCTTTTCTTGTTTTGCTATGAATTTTCAGTGCCCTAATAATTATTACTTTTTCCACTTACTACTTTTAAATCACCATGTTCTTATCTTCACTACCTAGATTTGCTAAAAATAAATAATAAAAAAACATACACCAAAGAATATCTTCTATGTTAAGCGCTAACAGATATCTTAAAACATAAAAACGAATTTTGTCCAAGTTTTGACAAGTGCTGAATTCTCGATGTCTTTATAATTAGTCTTTTTCTCTTCTAGGTTCTGTCCCAAAAAACAGTCTTCCCACTTTTGCCACGTAAGTATTCTCAAATGTTATTGCAGCTTTCTTGCGGTGGGCGCCTGAATCCAATTAAATAAAAATGTTCACTTAGCTTTCTTTTGTCTTTTTTCAGCTCCGAGGACGAAAGACGCGATCTCTGGAGAACTCCGTAGAGCCGAAATGAAGAATGAAGCCTTCGACGAGAGCCGGAAATTCAGGTACGTTTCTTTGGTTGCACGATGGTGGAATCTTCAAGTGGGCGCTCCGAAAGCGCTCCGAAAACGAAGGAAGGCAAAGCGTCTTCACGTTATCGGGTGTGGCGATTTATACCTTTGCCACACCAGAACACAATTATTGACGCTGCGCGCATGTTTCTAAACATGCGCCTAGCGTCTGAATCTTATTTTGATTATACTGTGCTAATGAAAGAGCTCTTTGTCCTGAAGCTTGGAAAATACTTCAAAAAGTAAATACAAACAACGAAACATACTCAAATAAGTTTACGCAACACATTAATCACTTCACCTCATGCAAAAGTCGTTTCAATAAAATGATACATAAGTGTTGCACCAAATACCTTAGGATCACTAAACACACAAATACATTGGAGTGCAGGATGCACGGGTCATGGGTGGGTTTTTCATACTGGATGACGTTTGTTTTTGGAACACTATGTCTGCGCTATGTGGTGTAGACCATGCTATCATGACAATAAGTGTCACAAGTGCCTGTTTGTAAATTAGTAATGCAGATGATTGGGAATGGTGTCACTTCCCTCAACAGATGCTGGATCGGGGACCGCTTCGTCAGCAAAACCTATGAGGAGCATGGTTTAGCAGTTGACATCAAGGGGGATCGCAAAGGGACACAAAGCTGTGGATGGAGCTGGTGAATTTGCTTGTTCAATGTACATCTCAGTTTCACCCCTCGGTGCTATGGTGTGAGCTGCCACTTGTAGGGGTACCCAAACTAGAACACACGTGCATCATCTGTTGATGCAAAGTACAGTAGAACCAACCCTTGTGTTGCACCACAACTTATACTAGGTCAATTACTTATCCTGTTGCAACCTCTGTGTTCCAGGTGATGAGGACGATGAGGAGGATGGACCTTCCACCAGTGTTGGGCAACTGGCAATCAAAGGAGAAAATCCACTGCTCCTCCAGGCAGTAATGTTGGCTGCAAGTACTGCGCAAGAGGAGGAGGAGGAAGTATCTGAGGAGGATGAAGGATTGGACGATGATGGTGACTATCTGTTCATCCTCTCAGAGAATGAAGAATCTGATGCCATGGACAGAAATTTTCCCACATCGCCCACATTTTGCAAGGCCTCACACCCTCCGCCCAGCAATGTACCTCAGCCTCCTCCCAAAAAAAAGATTGCCTGTCCCCAGCATAGAGCTAACCAGCCACAGCTCACACACACCCAAACACAGACATCACTCCCTCACAGCCCTCACATCCGGGACAGACATGGTCGTTCCCCTACACACTACTCCCTATACAGTGTATCCCAGGCATTCTCTTCACCATCTGAGGGAAGTACCAACCCTGTTGTGGTGCAAGTATTCCCTGGGCACCATTCTCCTGTCCACAGGCTTCCACATGCCACGCTCCCCCTGATGTTGGACCTGGTGGTCTCATCCATAGCCGACCCCTGCAGAGAAGGCCTGCACATGGCCAAGGTGGCCAGTGGGAACAGGACTTCTTCAAACAGCAGACAGATGTGAGGCAGGACATTCGTGCCATAGGGGCTACCCTGTCAGACATGTGTGAGGCCCAGCGCCAAATCCCTCAGGTGGTGTACAGACTGACCCATGTTTTGGATAGGATGGATAGATCTTGGCAAGACATGTCCAGGAATATCAGAGACATGATATCTATCCAAATGGAAGAGAGTTTAAGACATCATGACTTGGCCATGAAGATGATGAAGGGCATGATGAAAGTGTTCCAAAGTCTCCTTTCATGGTCAACGCAGGGAGGGGAGCCATCACATCTGCCTGTAGCACATCACACCCACACACCTGTACCACAAACTGCACAGGACCACAGCAAGGGTACACATCCACCACCGCCCCCCATCCAGGTACTCCCCCACCTGCACATCCACCACCATCCCTTGAACAGACACTACCACCACCTGCATACCAACCCCCTGTCCACGCACAAACACCAAATGTACAGACACAATCTGCCCCTGCACATGAACTTCACCCTGTACCGGCACATGCACGACACCAACCTGCACCTCAGCGTCAACCAAGACATAATCCCTCACAGCGATCCTCACCTCCGAAATTGCAAACTCGCAAGCACGATCCCCATTGATCACATAACAGGAACTTTTTGACCAGTGTGAATACGTGTTAGAGCAGATGACTTCCAAAATACAGGTGCATTTTTTGTACAAGACATTCACAATGAAGTTAAACAAGATAAAGAATGTATGATTCAAAATAAGTTTTTATATTAAAAAAGTGTGGGGTTAGAAGAACAACAACAGTCCGTTTGAAAGGGAGAAAGGAAAACAAATAATGTTCCTACAGGAGAAGGGAACTTGGATTGGGGTGGGGCAACATAAATATAACACGTCAGGGAGCGTCAGTGGAACAAGTCTATTTACAAGGAGAAAAGTAAATCATTGTCCACAAAGAAAAAATTGGTCCAACAGGTCAAGTGTCCATCTGGTCATCCTCTAGTACCACAATGTCCAGACCCTCTGAGTCCGATGGGGGTTCCTGGCTGGCCAGTGCAGGAATAGGTACCACACAGGGTCGGGACACACAAGGAGTACTAAGGGGAAACAGTGTGGGGCAAAGGACAATTGGAAACATTGACGGTGGTGTGGGAGGGAAGTTGGGAAATGAAAGACAACATGGCTGCAGTCAGGGAATTGACACTGGCAGTGAGGGTGGCAGGAGCTTGTGCAATTTCCTCTTGCATCATGCACACCTCTAGACACATCTGCAGCATGAGACGTGAGGACGTCTGGCTGACCCTCACATGCTGACATCAAGTCATCCAGTACAGCCGCAGAAGGAACAACACAGGGAGGGGTTTGGGTTGCACATGAGGGGTGGGTGCCTCAGGTTCGGAGCCAATGCTGGTGTCGACCTGGCAGCTACGATGAGGAGGACTGGTTGCAGGGTATGCAGCTGGAGGCCCCTATGGAATGGGGGCCTCTAGAGTTAGGTAGGGGCTGATGGCAGGCCCAGGTTGCATAGTGCCCTGCCCCGGGGACACCTCACCAAAACATACAGGTGAATGATCCGGGGGAGAGTAGCTCTCCACCCCCCTGGCCAGAGGTGTCCAGTTCTTCACCGCCGCTTCAATGTCTTTAGCCTCCACCCGGTCTGTAGCACCAGAGTTTTCTTCCTGGTCAGTCCGGGTGAACGCAATCCCCCTGCCTCCTGATGTGGAGGGGTCTGCCTCATCGTCCTCTTCCTCACCACCTGAAAGAGGTCATAGCTGCCAGCTGAGCCCGCTGAAATGTAAGACAAATCATTATGTAATAGTTGTACACTTTAGGACAAGACACATACCTAGATGAGCCAAGGTCAGACTTTGTTCTCCTCTGATCACACTATACAGTTGTTAGTGTTTATGAGCTTAAATTATGTGTATGTTCACTATCATCACCTGATTTGAGTCTGACATGGACATCTCACAAAATTGTTGGTGGCTTGCACATCTGTACTGGCCAAACCTCAACTTTGGCATTCTTGTGACCTGTGTGTCCTGTCACTGCTACATGAGCAGGTTCCAAAACCAGTCTACAAAAGGAGATCAGAGAAGTCCAGATGATATTGAAAAGTGCCTCTGATATGGAGTCTCTACACTTTTACGTCTGGGCAAATGTTTTCTGCTGTGTAGCATTGAATGAGACAACACAAATGCTGATTGGGGGTCACACATCCATATAGGGTCTGGCCAATTATTTTGCCGGGTTTTGAGTCTAAGCTTTTGATATTACCTCACAAAACCTGACAATCCAGTGCCACATATTGGCTTTGGAGACTGATCAGGTAGTGCTGTGCTCTGGTGAACAGTAGTTGCTCGCTGTTACAGCTACCTATAAATGAAAAATGGAATACAAGCCACTGGGGGTAAGACATGTGTCTGTGGGCACACTTATCAAAATTGGAAACACTTAAGAGTGAGGAAAGGATCTCAAAGTCTGTCTTGACTCAATGGCACATGATGATCTGTGTCAATGAGAACCCAAACTCACCGAAAGCAATGCAAGTCACAGCATCCAATACCCTTGGCCTCTCAAACACACACTGGACAGTGTCTGTACCATTCCTCATCCAATGCATACATCAGTTATGATTCCCTTGGTTCACTGTTAGTGGTGCTGGCAGTGCAAATTTCTGTAAAAATGCAACTGTGTGGCTCAAATCCCCAGTTGCCATGATGACACTACAACTCCCAGAAAGCACTCTGCCCTTTACAGTCAATGCGCTACAGTGAGCCTTTTGCTTCATGATGACTGATACATAGACACAGAATAGGTGGATGGAGGCATGGGACACACGATGGTACAGCTCTGTCTTCACTCACATCATACTTCCAGACACATATTGCATAATATGCACTTACCAGGTCTCTACTGCTCATGCTCCTCCAACTGAGCATGGTGGGTCTGATGAGCTGTACGCAGGACTCTCCTGTACAGTGGTGAGAGGTGGTGACGATGCACATGGTGCTGGGAAGACTGGCTCAATAGCTCCCCGGCCTTGTGCCGGGCCCAGCATTTTAGGTCCTCCCAGTGCTTGCAGCATGCCCTCGCCTTCCTTGTGTAAACACCCACTGCACTAGCACTCACCAATGTCGGCCCATAGTCTGCCCCACACTGCATTACACAGCTGGTCCTCTGGCCCCCATATAGCTGAGGATATTTGAGTATGACCCCCTCAGCTAAGATGTCTAATTCCCTTTCACTGAAAGGGGGTGCTTTCTCTTCATAACCCTCAGTCATTTTGGGGGAATTAAGGTTGAAGTGAGCAGCAGGATGGCAGAGGATCTGATCTGTGAGAGAGGATTACTCAGAATGCATACACAAAGGCTGTCAACATCTTCCTGTGATGTATTTACTGTCTACCACTTCCTGTATGTCATTTCCTGTATGAAATAATGGGTTACGGTTCAATTTCGGAGTTTGCGGCCCGAATACGTAATTTCCGGTTGCAGAGCGTAGGGTCCGCATACGTGGCGCACGCTCCGCAGACGTGGCGCACGCTCTGCATACGGAGAGTGCGCAGTTGTGCCAGAAGTTGCAAAATTGAACCGGAACCCATTCTTTCATATAGGAAATGACATACAGGAAGTGGGAGACAGGAAATACATCACAGGAAGTAGTTGGCAGACATTTTGTGTTCCTTCTGATTCATCCACAAACACAGATCAAATCCACTGCCATCCTGTTATTCTGTAGCGGAAAAACCTGAAATGACTGTGTAAGAGAAAATCATAGACATGATAGAAAAGAGAGAACAGACCATGTAAAGACATTTGGGCTGGGACAAGGGAGTGCACAACATCAAACCCTAGTTTACTTTTCTCCTCCTTTGCATTATGGTACATGTAGTCCATATTTAGTGCTCAACACAAGAGTTGTCTGTTGTGTTACGGGAAATTAGGGGGAAGCAGTGCTGTGTATCCCACACATATAATGGCAGATTCAGCCAGAACATCCTCACTCAAGTTGTGTGCCCAACATTTGTGGTGGATTCAAATCATTTGGGGGCAAAAACTCAACAATGCTATAGTTATGCACTTTTTTGATACAGACACCCATAGTCAAAAGGTAGGGGAGGGTCTCTCAGAACATATACATCTCATCCTCTGAGTCAATAGATTCCTTAGGGACATCCACTACACTGATTGCTGACATCGGCACATGACCTGATGCACGGTCAATCTTTTGACTCCTGTCAACAGCTGTGGTTTACATGCAGTTAGTGTGGTTTGCAAAGTAGTCTCAGGATGGAATTTTTGGACAGAGTCATAATTATTCAACTTTCATCATAGACAACAGACCGCAAACCACATTTTGTCCATGACACAACAGGTTGCTCAGTGAAAAATGTGGCAACCGGCTGCTCGCGGACTTGCATACCCTGAACTCGGTTATGTGCAATGGCCCGGATGCCCGGATGGCCTGATTCAGAGCTAGCCAAGGTACAAAAGGTATGTGTAAGCTATGCGACTTCAACAGACCAAAAGTGCGCTGTATGATGCTTGACTTCGTAAGTGTGTCCGATTGTACCTACGCTGAGGTACAGTGGTTGGATGCCTGTAAGGTGTAAGGAGTGAGGGGAGAGTGCATTCCCAGCATTACCTGAGGAGGGAAAGATAGGGAAATAGGTTACATTTCCATCTTAAATTTGAACAGGTACATACAGTGTCTGTTGAGACCGTGTATGTGGCTTTGTGATTCTTATTGTAGAATGGATGTCAATATAAGGTGGCATTCATACATTTCGGGGCTTATTGACAAGCCCCTTGCGCCACCGGTGCATCACTTTTCAGATGCGAAAAAGTGATGTACCGGCAGTGCAAGGGGTTTGTAAATAAGCCCTTTCATTTGCACATATCACTAATTTCTAGTGATTGGTACTTACCCAGTAGCCACATGTTGCCAAATTCTCCCGCAGCCATCCGCCGGGCAAGAGGTGACATGCGGAATATGAAGCTGTCATGGGTACTGACTGGAAACGCTGCATGCACATCAATGAATCTCCCACTGGCATCCCAGACAGCCTGCACATTGAGGGAATACCATTGGTGTCTGTTGCAGAATATGTGTGCAATACGGCAGGGTGGCTGAAGGGAAACATGGGTACAGTCAATTGCACCAAGCACACGTGGGAAGCGAGAGATGAGATAAAAATCCCTAGCTGCCCTTTGTCTGCTGGCCAGTGTCTGGGGCATTCATATGTGGAGGTGGGCTCTAGAATTGATGCAGCTCAGTACCTGATGCAAGCACCGTGACTGGCTTGCCTCGGAGATGCCCACAACATCACTGGTGACCCTTAGGAATGACCCAGTCGCAAAAAAATGGACAGCAGAAAGGACCTTTCAGATAGGCTGGAATGGAATAGGAGCAGCAAGTCAAGTTCCTCCTCCCAATCACATACCATCTCCAAGATGACTTCTGCAGCGAAACGGTATCTGGCTCTGACATCTTGGCTGGACATTCCAAATAGGTTGATCCTTTGTCTGAAGATCCTCTCTACTCACCTCTTCCTCCTCAAGTCTTCTTGCCACATGGCAAGGGGCAGAGCAACAAACATATTCAGCACATGTTGAAAGAGTTTGTGTGTGTCTGCTCTGCTCTCATATCTGCTGCAGGGCTGGGATTGGCAGCAGTGTGTCAGCTGATGCATGGTGGGGGATGGTAGGCACTTGGACAGGTGTTTAGCATTGAGGGTAATGCTCAAACGGCCAAAATGTGGGTATTCCAGCACGGATGCGGAGATTCCGGCCCGAGTGTGGGAATTCCACTCCGGGTGTGGAAATTCCGACCCGAGTGCGGACGTAAAGTTACTCGTAAGTGATTTCTGTGATTACTATAGACCGTAAGTGCCTTCTGTGAATACCAAAAGTAGTAGGTTTAGGATTTTGTCTCAGATTAGTTCTGTGAATCAGCCCCTGTGTATCAGCCACCAATCCCATATGGTACGAACTGTAGATAGACCCTATGTGAAAATGTTACCTATACTAGACAAAGGCTCAACTGAATGACCACGTCACAATGATGTGCCAGTGATTTCTCCCAGTCTGTTTCTTCCAGGGGACCTAAATCTATAGACAATTGTTTTCTTAGGTCAGACATTACATCAGTCACATTACCAATAATTGTAGTATATATATCCTAGACATAGCTTTTTCTGTCAATTCCTCCAAGAGAACCCTAGCCTCCAATAGATTTTGATGTCAGACTGAGTTCAGTGGTACATTATAGCAGGCAAGGGTGTGTTTCATACACACATACATTTCTATCTGGTCCTGACTGTCCCAAACTGAACTCATTCTGTAATTCTATAAAGGCTTCCAATCAAACATCCTTCAGAAAATCATCTTATATCCCCATAATCAAAAGTCCAACAATGCCAATACTACCATGAGTGTGTCACCTGACCGCAGGATATCTGGTACCCACTACTCAGCGCACAATCAACTTCCCAAGAGCCTTACATGCTTTCAATAGTGCCACTGCTGAATATGGTAATTGTGACGTAGCTAATAGGTCAGACTGCCAATAGGTAAATGGTCCAATTTGACTGTGTGGTCTTCCAATGAGAAGAAGCCCCATGTATTCATTGCAAACAATTGGAAAACCCAATTGTAACCTCTTAAGCATGGTAGAGATGTACCTCGGAGCATCATAATTTAGGTAATGCAAGACAAGTGTTTTATTCAACACACTATGGTCCTGATTCACAAAAGTAAACTCGCACTTTAGTATACTGTTAGAAATGGGGTTTCTGGTTGGGTAGGGTATGCACCTATGCCAGGCAGAACCCATCACTCTAGTCAGGGCAAGGGAGTTACACGCTGAAGATAACCCCTGCTCACCCCCTTGGTAGTTTGCCAGGCAAGTCAGGCTTATCCTAGAGGCAATGTGTAAAGCATTTGCGCAACATACTATCACAGCAGTGACACACTAGGCACACCACAAAAGAAACTTCACACCAGGTTATATAAAAATAGCCTTTGTTTTATCCATAAAAACACATTAGATCACAATCAAATATAATATACTGTGCCATAAGGTACTTGTCATGACTTCACAGCGATTACATAAATCACTTGCCCAATCGGGCCATTGTCATAATCACATTACAGTTAGGGCGACCAGTAACTACTGGTAGGGACTGTACTTATCATCACACATTATGCATAAATGTAATTAGCAGTGCACCATAGTAAACATTTGCCACAGTACACATATCCAGAGCACCTCATGCCCACCTTAGACATATGCAGATCACCAACACTGCACATCTGGGTGCCTTCCTGGGTAATGCAACCCCACATACATGTACAGCTCAGGTCATAAACTGTACAGTATGACCCAACATCACATCAGGCAATAGGCGTAATCCTCATTACCAGTGTCCACATTATGGTGATGCCATAAATCTCCACTCAGCGTGGAGCACAGGGGTCTCGGCTCTCCCTAGGGAAATGCCAAAACGTAATGGTAGCTTATGAATCCAGGGCCCCTACTGGGCTCGACCCGTGATGCCACTCACAAGAAATGCCCCCAACATCCAGTAAAAGTGTAGCTGCTCGCGGCCATGCAGCGCAGCTGTTTTAACATCGGGAATGAGGAGATAGATTTGGTGCTACGAAAGCACCCGAGCGGAATCTACCAATGGCCCCTCGGGCCGGAAAACAACAGTGCGGCCTAGTCGCTCGAAAGGGTGCCCCTCAGACCTCAACTGGTCTCCAGCTGCCGTGCCCCAGACAGCACAGCTCGGGACAGAGGCACACCGGTCCCAAGGCTCTCACCTCCCCACCAGGCTCTCACAGGAGATGTCACTTCTCCGGGCAGAGCGCCTCCACATTACCCTTTAGGCAGAAAGTTTCCAGCAGGTCAGGGCTGTCTGCCCTGTCTCGTAGACCGGTGGCAGACCGCGACCATGCGGGGCAGCCGCTCTGCTCTGGTGACACAAAGGGGCAGGACGTGGAGTGAAGTCTGCGCTGGCTTTGCTGCCTTGTCTCGTGGCAGTGGGCCCCACCCACAACAAGATTCGGTAAACACACAGGGCTCTCCTCTTCCTCACGGGAGCCCCGCCGACAACCAGGCATCCTCCACCTGACTTCGAGTTCACGGCGCAGTTGCTCTCACCATGTTCACGGTAAGAGGCCACTTCTCGGGCTCAGGAGACAACTTGTGAAACGCCCACAATGCACTTCTGGTGTGCAGACTCCGCACTTTTTCAGCACGCATAAAGAAAGCGCTCCCTGCGCTTACCTAATGGACACCTCCTCATGGGGGGAGTACAGTGCTCACTCAGCACTACTTAAATTTCTTCCAAGGCCAGCCACACAGCCCTAGTAAATCCCTGGAGACTGGGCTCAGGCAGGTCAGCACACCTGGGGACATATTCTCAATGAGCTATCGCCGAGTTAACAGCACTTTATCGTAGCCAAACTCGCGATAAATCCATCACCCCATTCACAAGCCGGTGCAAACTGCCTATACCACCTGCGATAGCATCCTCAAAAAAACATCGCCACAGATGACCCCGGCAACTATCGCTAATGAGATGCAGAGTAGGCGTACCAGAGCAAAAAGCCGTGACAACACCACTCCGCAACATTCTCAATGACCAGCCACATCGGTGATAAGATCACAAAACATGCAATATGGGTGATAGCAGCAGGAAACTAACACCTGCTCCGACCTGGTTACCTGGACAACCGGTAACAGAAAAGGGAGCCCAGAGCACAGCCACACCTGAAGACCAACAGATACCATGGAGCTACTGATCATGCAGCTCGGAGCCCCAACAGGGACACAACACCCTCTGCCACCACACGCAGGACAGCCACCCACCCCCGGACCACCACAGAGGCAGCGCGGACAAAGACAGCGGACCCTCAGGAAACGCACCAGCCTCACAGACCCAACACCTGACAATGACATTGCACACTACAGGCTCAAAAGGACAACCACCCATGCAAGGACCATACGCCATAGCTGGTTGCACGAACGTGTCATGAGCAATCAACAGCACACATGTCCCACTTGTGCCACCTGCCGACACAGCACACAAGTACCCCAACAGAGAGCACACGCCTCCCATCAATGTGCAGGCAACATCCCAACACCGTTGAATCGCCACCAACGTCGTCGCCAATTACCCAGGCAGTGTGCATGAGGGCCCACCACGTGCCGGCGTAAGCTCCAAGCCCGAGGCCCGCGACCCTTGCAGCCTCCTCAGACCATCACGGCCTCCTCGACACAGGCCCACTTTACTCCTTTCTCGTTGATGTACTCTACTGCTGCCTCCGGCCTACACCACGGTCAAGTAGGTCACACATTTGGAACTGAGTCTTGATTATGCAATGGCCGAGTACACACGTCATGGCTGAGTCAAATCTGCGTTTCTCCCTTCTATGTGGGGCCACCAACTCTGTACATAGCATTCGAACATCAGCTGTCTGTGGTACCTTGCTGACTACTGCCTTCGGCCTACACTGAGTCCGAGTAGGTCACACACTTTGAACTGAGTCTTGATTCATGTATGCCAGAGTTTATATCATTGCACACAGGGAGAGGTGTAAGAGGAAGACACGGTTCAGTCTGGAGGAGAAAAGGATCCTCGTTACTGAGGTGATCGAACACTGCTGACAACTGCTCTGGTGTCACTGACTCTGTGCATCGCGTGTCAATGACACGTGGCTGTGTGCCCCTGCTGACCGCTGTCTCAGGCCTACACTGCGGTGCAGTAGGTCACACATATGGAACTGTGTCTTGATTACATGATGTCCGAGGCCATACATACATGGCAGCCTTACCTCACTGTACACCCTTCGATCAGGTGGCAGCAACTCTGCATGTCATCCCAACGACATGTGGCTGTGGGCCCATGCGGACCGCTGCCTCCGGCCTACATTGCGATCTTGCATGCCTCACTCCAATACAATCCAGTAAGTAGCAGGCAGGACACAGCATCGTCGCTGACTGAACCCCTGCTCAGCTCTGGTGCCACTGAGTCTGTTCCACAGCACCCATGGAAACTTTCTGGGTCAACTGTGGTGGCAAATGGGTCTATGGCATTGGGATTGTCGTCATCATCATGCCTGTGATACTGACTTTGTGGCGAAAACGAGGCAGTAGCATTCCCCTCCTCCATTTGCCGCTATTGAACGGCTTGTACCCTCTGCATCCTGCTCTGGAGGACACCTTCCACTGGCTCCCACAACCCTACGCCTCATTCACCTTGGACATCGATGAGGACCCGCTCAGCTCGCGTGTCCCGATCTCTGTGCACCAAAAGTCACCATCCCTTGCAGGTGTGCCTGTGCCGGCAGCAGTGCATCCAGGGCCACTAACTCTGTGCAGCTCAAGTCAGGGACCCTGTCTGCTGAGATATTGGATGGCCTCTGAGACGGTAGACTTGGGTCCTCAACGCCCTGTGTCTGTGGCCCTGCGCTGTCCGCTGCCTCCGGTATCAGCAACAGTCCACCAGGGCTCACACATCAATTTGAGTCCTGACCGGTCCAGACATCTCATCACCGCAGGAGGCACACGTCACCACCGCCAAGACCACCTCCAGACGACAACAGCCAGAGTTGTATGTGTCTTACTGCCAGACTGTCAGAGTTGGTCTGACCTGTCGTGGATGGCATCATCTGCCTGATGCCCTGGTCAGCACTCGAGGTGCCACTGACTCAGAGCACCACGACTCATGGACCATTTCTGATTGGGTCGTGTACTGTGGAGAGCTCACGCAGCAATTTCACCTCAGGCAGTGTGGAAGACCGGGGACGATGTTGAGGAAGATGATGCAGGTGTGACACACCCCACTGCAGCTGCATCAGGTATTCCCCGAAGGGGCACAATTGTTGACATTTTCTTCACATGAGCGAGCTCAGCTCTGATGCCCCAACATCGGTGCACTGCAACTCACAGACACATCTGTTTGCATGTTGTTTGACCTCTGTACTTGCTCCGGCTACCAACATGATGCTCCATAGTGGTCTCTGTAATGCTGGTGTTTACTGTTTTCGTTTCCATGGTGTTCCCTGCTCAAGTTGTTGCCAGCGCCAGCAATTCCGTGCTGGCTGGCTTACACTCACCCCACACACATTCAGCACAGGCATCACTGTACATGTCTCCTTGCCAATAAAGGAGCCGGGTGCTCATGCCCGTGGCCATTTCTACGAACTATCTCAGTGTGTCCGTGTGGTCATGATGTATGCATGAGGGTCCCTGGGCCTACAACATTACATTCTGCTGTGTACATCGTGCGCAACCATGTTACCTTTGGCAGTGGGTAAGACCTTGGACATGCAGCTTCATTGTCACCCGCTCAAAGCATGGGAGGAGTGGACTGGGCCGTCATACAGAGGTCCAGTGTGGGGGTGTGTATGATGATTCCTGGGCTCTGGGCATGGTTCTTTGCAGGAAGTATGCATGTGTCTCTGTTGAGGTGTGGGTCCCCTTTGTGGGGTGTGGGTGGTCCCTGGTGGGACTTGAACACCCATGTGTGTGCTCTTGTTCCAGTTCCATGTGCTCTAACCCCACCCGCACCTGTTCGGCCACCTCCTTTTGGCATTTTGACACCTGGCGTTGGAATGCGATGTGTGCTGAGGTGGGGTGTTGGTAGACAGACGTGGAGGTGGGTGCTTCCTGCTGTGTGGTCTGTGCAGGGGTTGGTGTCTCCTCTATGTGGCTTGGCTGCACTTCTCCTGGGGGTGGGTCCATGAGCTGTTGTAGGGCGTCGGTGTTGAAGGTGTGGTGGTCCTCTCCAGCATCACTGATGAGTAGTTTGGTCTGCTCTGCTTAAGGTATTGTTTGCCCCTCTGCAATGCGAAGTGGAGATGCATGTTGACATTGTGTTGAAATGTGTTTTGGCGCATTGTTCTGGTTAACACGCAGATTGTATGATGATGTACATTGTGACTGTTTGAGAGGTGCTGTATATTTGATGCGGGACAGTGGACATTTGGAGTACATGACATAGGTGAGGATGTACACGTGCGTTTCCATCTCGCAGTTTCCTGCTGTGTTACATGTGATTGGCCTGTTCCTGCGCATTTGCGGACCCAGTTGTGTCCTCTGTTCTGCAGTGTCGGTGTTGCACTTTGTACCACATTGTCGTGGGATGTGCTGTTGTTGCTACGTGTGTGTGCTGCAGTGTGCCACGGGGATCAGAGACTTGTTCCAGGGTCATTGTGGTTGTGCAGTGTGCTGCATATTTGTGTGAATGTGTGCCATTGTGCCCATCTCCCCCCGTTCCCCCAGTCCCTGGTCGTTGCTCACCCGGTGGATGTTGTGTCAGTTCCTATCGAGCTGTACCCGGACTCCCAACTCCTTGCGCCGTCTCCACCCTGATGACTTTGGCCTCCATTTCCTTCGGCTCCTCCTGTGGCGCCGGACTCCCACCTTCTATCGCTTTTGCTGCCTTCCTGTTGGCAGCGGGTTTGTACTTGGTTTGTCTTTTCACATCGTGCCAGCGTCTCTTGACCTCCTCCACAAGCCTCCTCGACACTCCGACTGCATTCACGTTTGTCATGTTGACGTTCAGTGGATGGTGGTGTTCTGTCACCTCCATGACGCTGATATTGTTTTCCTGCGGACTGTACCCCGTCTTCCTCTTCCTCTTCTCCTTGCCCTTCCCCGACCCCAAGGTTCCCTGGTGGTGTTCTGTGGGGCTTGTGGGGTTCGTGTTGGCCTCTGCACTCGGTCCGGGAGCATCCATGGTGCTACGCAGTTTCTATTTTTTATCCTTATTTTTTAAGTTGCTTTTATGGCGCATTTTCCTGCATGACGCATGGGTATTGCATGCCTGCCACTCGTTATCGCTGATTTCTGTATCGCGATTGGCCTCATCGCTACTTTTTTTGCGTTGGTGTTTCGCATTTTTGCAGCGTCACATTGACTTTATCGCGGACATTTGATGCGTTGTCGTGGAACTATCGCATGGTGCCGCCGGCTTGTGAACACCACGTTAACATGGTGTTGTTTTGCAGCGATAGACTGCAATATGCAAAGTTGCGCTATGCTAAATTTGCGATGGTTATCACACGTTCTTGTGAATATACCCCCTGAGGAGCAGTCCCTTTAGCTGCCCAGCAGGCAGCAGTCCAGTCCCCAGTGGCGGTTCCTCCTGGCATCCTGCAGTCCACACAGTTTGCTCTCCTCAGTTCTCCCAGTTCCAGAAGTCCAAGAAGTTCAACAGACATGGGGTAACAGCCCCAGTACTTAAAGCACAAAATGTCTTTGTTCTGCCGTGGCACATGGCCCTGAGCCCAGTTTAAACCAATTCTGGGGGCACTCTAAAAATATAATTACAGCGTGCAACACTCCCCATTCATAGTGTAAGCCCTGGCTCCAGACACACCACAGGGGGGCGGATCCATCATTGAGGAAGGCAGGCACAGCCCTACTCAGGCTAATTCCCGCTGTCACTCAGGCAATGAATCTTTGATCGTTGTTTGAGAGAAGATCAGGACCTGTAGATCACATGAAAATAATATTCAAATCTTTAGTAAATCTTCTTTATTCAGGTCACAAGTTACTTTCATCAATCTCAGTTGTTAGAATCTCATTAGAAATCAATAATCAATAAGTAATCAATACATCGCATTAATATGCATTAGGCGTATTCCTTAGGAAATAATCCCTATTCTAAGAATGGGGGAGAGAAAAGATGTCATTCAGAAACCATAACGAGTTCCAGTTCGAGAGCGAGAGTGAGAATATAAGCATGAAACTTTAGCATCAACAATCAGTTCAATAAATCAATAATCAATCAAAGCAGAATGTCTCATAAAAAGAGGTTCAAGAAACTCAGTAGAGTCTGAAAGCAGCATGGACCGGGAAGAGCTAATGCATGGAAAAAGGATGAGCCTACTCTAGGAACAATCACAGTCTGAAGCTTTTGCAACATGTTGCTTCTTCCATCTCCAGTCAGCCAATCAGCTTTCAATGCACTCATGGGAACAGAACCACTCCTCATCTTCTCACAGGAATGCAATAGTCCACAGACAGCAATGTGAAGTAAAACTTTCTTTTCAAATATAATGTTAATTCTCTTAGACTTTCAAATCATTCATTCCCTTAAGAAATTATGCATTTTCATATGCAAAATGTATTAGCTCACTAAAAGACAAATCTCTAATCAGTTGGTAACTGTGTTCTTTGTGTAAGTAGAAATGTGGTAGAATTACATGAAAACATTTATGCATTTATCATTCATTGTGAAAAACATGTACATGGAATAAACATTTTATGCACTTTAAGCATTTTCTGGGATGTCAACTTACCAGGAAATGTTGCTTGAGCCATTAGAGGCTTAGTTTGAGTAAATATGGTTGCATACTACAATTTTTGCATTTCAGCACATTTTGAATTTCTTCATTAAAGCCTACATGTACATTCTGCACATTAATTATAAACTGTATTATTTTCTCTATATTATTAAAATGCTCTCTCATCAGCTATCATTGGAATTACCTGCGTTCCTCCAGCGATACTTGCCACCTTCTCCTTCAATGCTGCATCTGACTCAGTCAGCTGCTGTGGGGAGCCAGACCTCCATTCCAAAGAGGGGTATTGTTGTAGCCCTCCTAAATGACCTGCTGTAGCTGCATTTTCCCTCCACATCTTAGCCAGTGCAGCCCTCTAAACCTCCTGTGAAGACTGTCATTTTTTGGCTCCTACCAAAGTCATTTCTTGCACTCATCACCATCATCATCAGGTGACCATAAAACAAACACAATACAAACTTGCCAAAAAAATCAGATACTATCATTGCAAATTAGCTTTAAATGTACATATTAGAGGAAAGTTTTTAAGTCAAAATACAATTGTTGCCCTCCGCCCTTTAGCACGCTGTATAAAAGATGCAGTTAAAAAACATATCCTCTCCATTGGCAGTGACTTCAAAAACTCCACAGCAGTCCTGCATTATCTAAAATTGGCCCCTTTAAAAAGGGTAAAATTAGCAGCATTGTTAATGAGGTATAAAACATATAGCACCTTCTCTCTACTGAACTACATGAATTTAAAACCCTCTCAAATGATCTTTTCCAATGGATCAGCTCAATCCTCACCTCGGCGAATTTGCCCAGAGCCTTACCTAAGGTTAGAGATCACATGGGTCAATTTTTCACCCCCACAGTCCCGAAAACCATACCCCTACCTAACGCCCCCTCCCGCACCAGAAGATTTAAGACCTACCTAGCGTCCAATGAACTCAAGGACCTGCACAACTCTTATTCACCTAGGTACAACACCAAAATGATCCCTCCAGGGTAAATGCAATCTAGCCACTCTAACCCAAACAGAGCTCCCCCTCATAATCCTACAGTCATAAATAAAGACAACCTTACGAGAGTGAACGTCATCCAGACTCCGCCCCCCCTTAACCCAGTATGACTTAAATGTGTACTACTCAATTGCAGGTCAGCCAGTAAACACGCCTCTGATATCTTTGACCTCATCCAAGACAATGATTTAGACATCATCATCCTCACTGAAACTTGGCTAAATCCCGCCTCCACTCCCATGGTAGACATCCTAGTTCCTCGTACACATGACATAATTAGGCTAGACAGAGCTTGGAAGCTGGGTGGTGGCCTAGCCTGTATTCTCCCCTTCATCGAGCAACTAATGGAACTCATCCCTGGCAATGTCCACTCAGCAGTGTCCAAATTTCTTCCTTGGTGACTTTAACCGTCATTGGTCTAACCCCAATGACCACGCTGTAATCTGCCTTAAATCATTTTTAAATGATCAAGAATTGATTCAGTACTGTGACCAACCAACTCACAATAAAGGAGACATTCTAGACCTCATCATCTCGAAAAAACAGACCATCACATTGGACTCCATTACCCCTTGCGACTGGTCCGACCACCATAGCATCCTCTTTTATATTAACAGGAAGGTGTCTTGGAGGAAGGCTCAACCAACAAAATCAAAGATATGGAAAAGGGACCTCAGATCAATAAATCCAGCTGAACTAGCAGCCCACTGTAAATCTGCCCTCTCCTCCCAAGCTCACCTGGTCGAGGTACAGTTCCTCACCGATTCCTACAACTCTACCATCTCCAACATCATGGATGACATTGCACCACTCCAACAAAAAAATGCCTCTTCAAAAATATATAAACCGTGGTACAAAACAACTTAAATACGGAATGCAGCAACCTTAGGGCTGCTGAACGCGCCTGGAGATCCAAACCCTCCGCGGAACAACTAAAACTCCTTAGAGATGTTAGGAGCTCCTACAACAAACAAATCAAGACCACTAAGGCAGAATATTTCAGACACCAACTGGATCAAGCTGCAACCGCCCCAAGAAACTTTTCGAATTGGTCAAGCTGCAATCAGTGGTAGCTCCAAATAACTCAGCTTCTGGAGGCAGCCCACCCTCTTGTGACGAACTGGCGATCTTCTTCACTGAGAAATCAACAATCATCTCCATTGAGCTCTCCTCTAAGAAGGCTCTACTGCCATCCTCCGGGTCCGCACCACTCTTTGATCTCGTAGAAAACTGCAAACCTATCAGCATGAACACCAAGAACAATGTATCATGGGACACCTTTACCCCATTCAGTGAACAAGACATCAACAAGATTCTCCAAAATATCAACCCTTCTAACCACTTCAACGACCCCCTGCCCCGATCATCTTCAAAGAAATCAAGAATGCCCTCATCACCACCTGGACAAGGATTGTAAATGCTTCACTGTCACAAGGCACGATCCCAGACTGCTTAAAGGCAGCTCAGGTATCACCCCTACTAAACAAACCTAACGCAGATAGAGCCGACCTCAATAACTTTCGCCCTATCTCCAACATTCCCACTCTAGCCAAACAACTAGAAAAATGCGTACAATCCCAACTTTTTGCACACATTGAGAATTTCCAACTCCTTGACCAGCATCAATCTGGTTTTCGGAAGGGGCACAGTACTGAATCGATGCTGACTCATGTTATGGATGACATTTTAAAAATGCTTGACCAAAACGAATCATGCCTCCTAATCCTCCTCGACCTTTCCTCCGCATTCGACACTGTCAATCACGACAACCTCCTATCCATCCTGAAGATTAGGATGGGTTTCTCAGGTCGGGTATTACAATGGTTCTCGTCCTTCCTCCACAACAGATCACAAAGAGTCAAGGCGATCCACTGTCTCTCAGAACCCTCCCCAGTTCTCATGGGGGTACCCCAAAGGTCCGGCCTATCTCCCATACTCTTCAACCTTTTCCTGGAACCATTAGCTAACTTATTAAATTCTATGAACATTTTCTTCCATATGTATGCGGACGATACGCAACTTTATTTAAAAATCTCCGCCCCGGATAACACTCAGCACTACCTTAACATCTACTCAAAATTGGTTAACTGAGAACCATCTCCTGCTCAACACCTCCAAAACTGAATTTCTTCTCATCTCGCCTCCGACCTACATCCCTAAGCCAAACCTTTGGTTGAATCACCTCACGGCTTTCAACTGCACCCCCCACATTATAGACTCAGCCAAATCTCTCGGAATCACCCTGGACAAGCACCTGAACATGAAGGATCATATCAGCAATGTGTGTAAGGGAACTAAGCACTTGATAAGGACACTTAGAAATATCAAACCATTCCTTCCGCAACTTGATTTCAAGCATTTGGTTCAAGCACATGTCTTACCGAGATTAGACTATGGCAGCGCTATGCTCTGTGGCCTCCCCAAACACACCCTGGCTCCTCTAAGGGCATCACTGAATGCTGCGGCTAGACTGGTTACAGGTACCAAACGAAATGTGCATACATTCCCAGTCCTAGAATCTCTCAAATGGTTGCCCTTCGAAGCTCGAATCCAGTTAAAGATTGCGGTTCTGGCGCACAAAGCCCTCCACTTCAAAATCCACAGGTATCTAGCGCAAAAGCTTGATTTATCCTGTGGTGGTAGAGCCTCAAGAAGCGCTAACACTTTCCTCCTGAAACCGCAAATCTTTAACAAAAAGAGAACTTGCCACTGAGCCTTCTCCGGCGCCGCTCCAAAGATTTGGAACTCTCTGCCACCGGAAGTACGCAGAATCTCCTCAATGGCTGACTTCAAACTGGAAGTCAAAAGATTCCTAATGAACAAATTCCTACCTTAATGCTCAAAGCCAGTGCCCCTACAACCACTTGACCATCATTGGATATTGCTCTTCTTTACCGCATAATATTTCCCCTCTGTAGTCCGATATTTACCTGTTTATTGTATTACTCTCCTTTGACCCATTCGTAGTGCAATTATGCGATTATTCTTGTTTCTACTCGTACCTGATGTTTATACTACATTTATTACCTTCCTTCCATCCTTTTGTAAAGCGCTCTGATATCCTTCGGGATCTTGTTCTCGCTATATAAAACTTTATAAATAAATAAATATAAAAAAGTATAACGTACAATGTGCTTTGTGGAGAGCGGGGATCACATGGGCATACAGGCAAAGTAGCAATGTAGGTACCCTGTGTAGGATGAGCCACTAGGAAATTAGCATTGTTCAGCCTAAATCTTGTTAACAAAAACCTGTGATACGAATTGCTAACCCTGGTGAAGTATGGCTCGAAGGCAGGGCCAGTACAGATGGCGACATGGGTCAGGACAGTGGCCTTGCTAGCCTCTTTGTGCATTCTCTAATCAGTACATTTAGCTACAAACGGGGCCCTCATTGTTTTAGAAAAGATTTCCTCATAGGTTTCTAGTGTCTCAAGCAGGTCAGGTAAATTCAAGCTGATATAGATATTGAGTATGAACGAGATCCAAGGTACTTTTAAGCATTGTTCCAGCTATAGACAGCCTGCAAGAACTGGCAAATAAAAAGACGTTTTGCACTCTGTCCAAATCTTGAGCCATTAGATAAGTGGTTGCAGCTTAACAATATCATTAATAAAGCCTAGTCCAGTTTCAGAGTGACAGATAAAAGTGCAAGTGGATTTGGAGACAAACAACAATCTTTTTGCAAAACCATTTTCAACCCTCTCCAGCCCAGGTTGGTTACTAAGTCCCCAAACACAAGCCCCATACGTTACAATCGTACTAGAGCGGCAGTTCTGGTACTTTTCAGTGGGCCCCAGTTGTTTCCAATCAAATAATATCCCAAGATATGGATATGTAGGGACAATGCAAAGTTTTTTATTATTCACACTGAACACGATATCTTTCTTCTTCCGAGATCCAAAGACCAGCCATAAAAGCAACAGAATTGTTCAAGCAGTTGCTGCAGGCCAATCGCAGGTATAGTTATTAAGACTGTCATCGGAATAGATCAACTCTGGAACACTGCGGTTGCCCACTTGCGGGCAATCAGCATTAAGACCCAATAATTGCTCTTCTAGGCCATTGCTATATAGAGAAATGGTGCCAAAACACAGCCCTGGCATACGTCTCTAGCAAGTTTAAAGGGTTCAGTTGTAACCCCATACCTCACACTAGCAGTCAACTCTAGGTGGAGTTCTCTCAAAACACTAACAATGTTCACCTCTGCTCCAAGTTCTGTCATAATACTCCAGAGCTGAGATCTATTGACTAAGTCAAAAGCTGAACTCACATCCATAAATGCTAAATACACCCTTCCTTCCACGACCACAATATACTTATTTAATATGACATATAAATTAAGGCACTGCTCTACATTCCCAAGACCAGAACTTGAAGCTCTGAAAGTACATGGAATTCATTCACCCAGGTTTGTAAGTGCTCCAAAGGAATGTTTCCCATTATTTTAGCAGTTGAATTGATTAGCGAGATCGGATGATAGCACTGCAGGTTCTCCTTGGAGCCTTTTTAAAAAATGGGTCGCATGGGACCTGGCCCTCGGGGGACACATTAATAAGGAAACCCACAGATGCATATTTGCTTTGAAAAGGTCCGTTGGTGTCCCATCCGGCCCAGGAACTTTTGCCGCAAGGCATCTGCTGATTGCATCTTTCACATCACTCAATTCAATCTCTAGTCCTGGGAGTAGCATGGGATAAGATGAGTATGGAGGAGAAGAAGCTGGAGAAGCTCTTCATGAAATTGCCACTGTCTTATTGGGAATTGAACCTTCCATAAAAGTAAGGCCCGAATATCATTGAGTGAAGTGTGTGACCAAGTCTTTCGATGGGATCACTCTGTCAAGCCCGGACTCCTGGGGTTTCTCAAAATAATTGTGGTTTACCTATCCATAAATTCACTTTCTAATACTGAGAAATGATAAGCTTCACTCCTCTTTTTTACGGGCCCATAACACCTTCTTGTACGCCTTCCTGTAGTAAGGTACCCACTCTAAATTCCTAGGGACTTCTATGAGTGCTATCGGCAGCTGAATGTGAGCCTTTGTGCAGTTGGAGTCAAACCACTTAACCTGTTAGCTCGACCACGCCTCCCCCCTCCGCCACCCACCGATATTGATATTTTCACCAAGGCACAACAAGAAATCGAAAAAAAATTGAGCCTATTAAAGCAGACAAAAAAGAATCATTTGCCCAACTCGTAATCACCCCTTTATTGTTCAAATATATGAGTGCTAAAGGACTGACCTCCAACTGTCTCTTTACAAAGAAAGTGCTGTGAATTGATATGGCTATAAGCCTATTATCACTGAGGGGAGCATCTGATGAGGTGTAATCAACTACTCATTCCCTTAGGTTATCTGAAAGTAGAATAAAATCAATTAAACTAGAACAGCCCCTCCCAAAAAAGTGGGGGTAATAAATGGAGCAATGTTTAGGGAGTCAAAGTTATACTTCATAAGTACCAAATTAAGTTCATCTCCAAATGGGCTATAAACAAAATCAGTGATGGGATCCCCATCATCACCCACCAGCCCGCAAGACTCAGCTAATGACAATTGACAGTGTTTTGTGTTAAAATTCCACATCCACACAATCACATAACTACCAGTTATATTGCACGTGCTACGCTCGATGTATTCATGCAGTAGTTTTGCCACAACAGCATTACTTGAGTCAAAAACATTGTTGTAAAGATTTATCAATAGCAAGCACTTTGTTAGACAGTTCATCAAAATGGGTTGATAATGTGGAGAACTCAAGCTCGTCCAGATGACCTGGCCCAGGAAGGTGAGGGAGACTAGAGTAATTAGTTCTCCCTTGGTCCCTCTATTGGATCCTAGTGTGGCAAGTAATTAGTTCTCCTTTGCCCCTGCACTGTTGTTCAGGGTCAGCTTGTGAGCCCTCCCTCTAACACACCCAGTCCCAGGTCTCCTTAGTCTCACTGACGAAGCCACATTGAAGAAGTGCAGCATCTTAACAGATAGGAAGTGTATCATTCTACCATGTAGGCTGTCCACTTATGATGCTTTGTTAAGTATAGTTAGGGAAAATCAACACAAGTATTCCCAAACTGCATAAAACAAATGTGGCTCGCTCTTTGCAGTATGAGATGTCAATCTCTGAAGCTCAAGAGCCTTGTAATGATGGTCTAAGTCTCCACCCATGAGTAGGTGGTACATTGAGTCGAGTGCTCAATTTGTGAAAAAGTAAGTGCCGAGGTCCCTCTCATGAGACCACTGCAGCTTGCACCACTCATTGCCCCTGCCAGCACTGCCAATGACAGTACCAACTACTAACGATCTTCAAAGTGTGATAATTCAAAGTATTCCACACCACCCAAAGCTATATGAATGATGTGGGTGGCTGGTACTATTCATTTTTAATGTATATTAAATTATTAAACAGTGTTGTTGTGCTCATCTCAAAATTAGACAGACTTAGCTACTATGTAGTAGACTGTCATGCGGCCAGTGTTCAGCAGTACCGGTGCCTAGCACTAGAAACCAAAGGTTCAAATTAAGCACTGATCAGTTACGTGGGGGCAACTGCATTGCTAGTCTGTCTTTCAATGGATGTTCCATCAATGGGCCTTCTGTTCTTCTGACAAATTCACAATCACTCTCTCCCATCTTTGAGCAGCCTCTTAGTACATTAGAGCAGTGCTTCCTAAACTCTTTAAGACCAAGACCCACTTTTTAGCATGACAAACTTTCGCAACCCTCCTGGCTTTAATGGACATGAAGCAGGTGATTTTTTTAAATGTAATTAAAGCATCATGCTGTAACACAGTGTTAATTACAGATAGCACATTTTCCATTGAAATTGCCACTAAATTTGCTTGGACATTCAGTTTTACTGATAAAACTGTAGAAAACTATATTGCACACAAATGATAATGCGTGGAAATTAGGTTTCAGTGAATATTTATCATTTGCACATCATCAAGAAAAAGTTTCTTGATGTGTTTTGATCCTATTAAAATCTTCGCTCCATCACACTTAAGAATTACAAGAAATGTGCTTCATTTTTGCTTTTCTAACTGCTGAATGTGTACAGTTAATTTACAGGTATTTACATTGTGTTGTATCGTACAAAAAACTACATCTTCAGCCTTTCCTTTCACACTCTCTGTACCCATGCAGGGTTGTCACATAGTTTACTTTACTTATCTTTGGCTGACTGAAAATGAGAGGAGTTTTAAACACCAATCTCCAAGTTAAAAAAATAAGAAGTTTGTCAGCAGATATAGGCTGACATATGACCTTTGTCACGGAAGCACAGAAAATGTGAGGAGATCAATACAGAATTTAAATGCATCTTTATTTATTTCTTCAACTTTCATGACCCACCAAAATACAGCTTTGGGAAACACTGTGCTAGAGTGAGTTTGTGCCTTGCATAGTTCAACAATGGAAGCTAGTCGGGCCAATAAATATATGCTTAATGCCATTCCAGTGCTATGTTCACAGCTTTCAGCTGACATGTTTCTGCAGTGATAAATGCTATTTAGAGCTATAGTGGAATTGGAAAATAATTACTCCAAGTATCCAAAAATTATCGGTCAAGGTGTGGCAGAGGAAAGGGAGTGGAGACAAGAGGGACAGAGCTTGAAAAGCAGAGTCTGACAGTCACCTTATACATTTATTTTAAAAAACATTTGCTGCAAAGTAATTGACAATATGGACGTATGTGAATATAAAGCTGTTCAAACTTACTTAATGGTCACAAAGAGACTGCATTTTTAAATATTTTACAGGCGTAAGACACCTGCTGCAGAGCTCTTTATGTGCCCAGAAATTCTAAGGCAATTATAATAGTAGTAAGATAAATCTAGAGGTTAGTGCTGATCTGGGAGGGATCTGTTTTTTGTCCAGTCACAGTTTTGACTCACAATGTAGAATAGAGGGTTAATGTGCCTGAAGCAAAGCATGTAATGTAACACACAAATCACAGATCTGTATTTTATTTTATCTAGGTAGTTGGGCTACTTCTTTTGATACTGAGATCATTTTGTTACTTCCAGTTTATAAATTGCAATCCTTGTAATATAACACAGTGACCTATTTACCAGCATCAAGGAGATGCATGCACACAGTAAGTCATGGGTCTAAGTCTTGTTAGTACAGACAATCACTGCATTATGATTTATATCACGACCTCCTGATTAGGATGCAACTGAACAGTTCTAACATTTCCCTATGGAAGCATGTGTTAGGGCCATAAACTGGCTGTAGTACATGCTCCCAGAGGGAAATGGGAGGTGGTGTTAATCCCTGCACCCCGTGGCAGGCACTTAGAAAAATATTTCTATGAAACATTAAGTCTTAATGTTTTTCTCCACTTTATATTAAGCCAATTATGTCTTAATATTTTATGAAGCATGTTTCATCACTTTAAATTCGTCTCATTTAAACAAATGGTTGTATTTTTCAATTATAAATTTGGCAGCTTGTCTACAGGCCACTGGGTGCAAGAATCCTAGTGATCGTAAATGCTATACATTAAAATGGGAGAACTTTAAAACGATGATCTTTATGGAATCCATATAAACAGTTAACTCTGCAGTTTAATATTCTTTCATTTCAAAGTGTTGTATTTACACACAGCAGAGATTTTGCTCCTAGTGGCTGGTAGACACAGTGCCATATTTATAACTGAAAAATACAGCCAATTTGTTAAGTGGGAGAAATTTAAAGTGCATAAAAATGTTGCACATTATGAACATTTTTGAAGAACATTTTTCTGCACTTAAAATATCTCCAATTAAAAAAAATGGCTGAATGTTTGTGTTTTACACATAACAGTGCCACATATGGTGAAAGGTATGTCTTGTACCACAAGTACATACAACACAGGCTCTCATTCACCCAAGCACCACACTCTCACAGATACACATGGCAGCCCTGTTATAGTGGCCCAAATCAAAGTATTTTGTTCAAACCATAGTATCTGGCTCAATGGACATTAGACTTAAAATCAATGAAGCTGAGTGTGGGGGTGTCTGGTAACACTGCAAGTAGCCTTGAGTAGCACAAATCAATTTCACTGATGAGAAGTAGCTCTCACTACAGAAAATGTTGGAGACTTCTGCCTTATGCTCGCTGATTTCTGTTTTGATTTTTCTTATGGTCATGCCCACATAACGCAAGCCACAAGAGTAAGTAATGAGGTATATCACACCTTCAGAATTGCAGTTTGTGTGGGCATTCAATTGCCAGGGGGTGTTCAGGTTCAAATCAACCTGCCTGCTCCCACCACCTCTACAACCTTACGACAAACCTAATCAGCACGCAACTCACCAGGATCTTCAACACCTCCATCTCCACAGCGACCTTACCGTACAGATGGAAACTTGCAGATATTAGACCCCTCCTAAAGAAAGCCTCCACTGACCCCAACAATCTCAGACATTACCGTCCCATCTCCCTGAGCCCCAACCCGGCCAAAGTTCTCACGAAAGCCATCAACCAGCAGCTCACTGAATTCCTTGAACAAACCACCTACTGGACTTCTCTCTATCAGGATTCTGTGCCAACCACAGCACTGAAACCGTGCTGATTGCCGCCACAGACGACATCAGAATACTCCTCGACCGTGGAGAAAAGAAAACATGGCCCTGATCCTCCTCAACATCTCAGCAGAATTCAAAACAGTCTTCCACAACATCCTCATCAACAGACTCCACAACATAGGCATACAGCAAGAAGCCCTCAAGTGGATCGCCTCCTTCCTTACAGGATGTACACAGAGCATTCCACTGACTCCCTTCTCGTACGCACCCAAAGGTTTTATATGCGGCGTATCACAAGCATCATCCCTCAGCCTCACCCTGTTCAACATCTTCATGACCCCCACACAGACATCGTCAGATCCCACGGACTCAACATAATCTCCTACACAGATGACACTCCACTGATCCTCTCGCTCACCGAGAACCCCTCCAAAACCAACTTTTGCAATGCAATGACAACTGCCACCAACTCAACTCTGACACAACTGAGGTATTGATCTTTGGGAAGAATGCCTCTGCATGGGGCCACAGCTGGTGGCCTGTAGAACTCAGACCCACACTGACCGACCACACACACAACCTCTGCATCTCTCTTGACAGACAACTGACCATGAAACAAGTCAACGCAGTTGCCTCCTCCTGCTTCCGCACACTTTGCCTGCTCAGCAAGAATCATCAGATGGATTCCAACTAACACCAGAAAGACTGTCACTCAGGCCCTCATCACCAGCCGCCTCGATTTCAGCAACGCTCTCTACCCTGACATCTCCACCCAGCTCCTCAGAAGACTCCAGACCATATAGAATAATGCAGCTAGACTCCACTGACTCCCCATCTAGGAAAGAGGCCAGTTCAAGCTCCTCATGCAAGCCTACAAAGTCCTCCATGACCTAGGACCTGCCTACCTGCCTACCTCAACCATCAACTGCACTTTCATCAACCTGACAGACACCTGTGCTCCTTTTCACTCACACTCGGTGGGTGACCCATCACTGCCAAGACCTGGAATGACCTTCCCCTCCAGCTCCGTACAGCCCCCTCACTGGCAGACTTCAGAATGAGACTAAAGACCTGGCTCTTTGATTGAGACACAGTGCCTAGACACCTCTAGGTGTGACAGTACTGCATACTACAAATGTTGTTTGATTGATTGATTGATCGATTGAATGGCATCAGTTTCATTGCCTCTCCAAATGACTAGGATGTAGTCTATTTAGGGGATTACCTGTTGCTTGTACCAAACCTACCATCATGGTGGATTCTTTAAGTGGAAGGGGTACCCCACTTCGATATTACTAACCCCTCTCCAGACAGCCACACAGTCCAATAAAACCTAATAATTTTCTAAACAAGCACAATGTGAATTTGTTTTTTATTTCATAGATGCATCATCCTTGAAGGCCACATTAAATGTGTATATATTTCTATTTAATTCTAGCTTCTGACACATGCCATAATTATATTTTGATCCCCCACCAGCTTTAGCTGCAATCTAATCTGTTCAAACAGCAGCAAATAGTTTTGGTGGAAACAGGAAGGGTTTAGAATTTAGTTATCATTGCAACAAGGGCATTGTAATGGTTGGCTAACAACAAAAAACAAAAGTCAGCCAAGTTGGTTTATATCATGTAACTTCTTATTGACTGCCTCATTGTTGCCATAAAATATATAATAATTTGTCTCATTCCGCACAACCAGACTTTTAATCACTGGTATGAATTTCATAAAGCAAAAGGTTTTTCAGTGTTACGACATCTTACAATCAATTAAACCACATAAATTGCTCTCTGGTAAACTGTAAGGAATCATGATATTGTATGTAACATACATCAAAATGCTCTCTACATACCTATGACATAAGATGTTCAGTGATGACAGCTTCCTAATAGAAAATGAGATGCCCTATTGCAGAACCAAGAGTATAGTTTCCCTATTCTAACTCAGAACTACAACTAGTACTCTAGGGGGTATATTCACAAGAACGTATGATAACTACCGCAAGAGTAGCCTAACGCAACTCTCAACATCGCAGCCCATCACGGGAAAATTACACCGTACCAACCAGGTATTCACAACCCGGCTGTAGCATGCGATAGTCACCAGATAACCCATCAAATGGCCACGCAAAATCCAACGCCACGAATGCGAAACGCAAATGCAAAAAACATGCGATGAGGCCAATCGCGGTACAAAGAGTAGCGAAAACCAGAACCAGGCCTGCAAATACCACGCATCTGGCGGGAAAATGCACCATAAAAACCACAGAAACAACACACCAGAAATAAGCCAAAGCACGTAGCAACATGGATGCACCCTGACACATCGCAGAGGCCAACGAGAACCCCACAATCCCCACAGACCACCAGCAGGAAACAATGGGGTCGGGGAAGGCCAAGGAATAGAGGGAGAGGAAGACAGGGTGCAGACCACAGGAAAACAAGACCAGCGTCACAGAGGTGACAGAGCACTACCAGCAACTGACCCACAAGCAGACCAACTGGAATGAAGTCGGAGTGCCGAGGAGGCCAATCCAGGAGACCAAGAGGCACCGTCATGATGTAACAACCTAAACCAGGCACACAACCGCTGCCAACAGGAAGGCAGCAACGGTGACAGGAGGTGGGAGTCCTGCGGCACAGGAGGACCTGGAGGAAACCGAGGTCACAGTCATCAGTGTGGAGATGGTGCAAGGAGTAGGGAGTATGGACACAGCTCGAGAGGACCTGACACAACATCAACAGGAAGAGTAACCAACAGGGACTAGGGGAACGGGGGGAGATGGGCACAATGGCACACATGCACAACCAGGGGTAGCACACTGCACACCCACAATTTCCCAATATTATGTCCCTGTTCCCCTTGGCACACTGCAGCATACACACATAGCAAAAACAGCATACCCACATTGACGACAACATGGTACAATGCGCATAGCCGACACTGCAGAACAGAGGACACAACTAGTTCCACACATGCACAAAAACATACCTACTACATATTACAAAGCAGGAAACTGTGACATGGAAAGGTAGGGGTACGTCTTCACATCCGTCATGTAGTCCAAATGCACACTGTGCCCCAGCAGAAGAAATGTTGGGGTACGTCCTCACATCCATCATGTAGTCCAAATGTACACTGTCCCACAGCAGAATTCAGCACCTCACAAACAGCCACAATGTACATTGTCATACGTCTGCACGAAGACCAGAACAATGCGCAAACATACATGCCATCACAATGTCAACATGCATCTCCCCTTCACATTGCAGAGGGGCACACAACACCTCCAGCAGAGCACAGAAGACAACACATCTGTGATGCCGGAGAGGACCACCACACCTTCGACAACGCCCTACAACAAACCATGGACATCCCACGCAACCCACCACCAGGACCTGGGCAGCGAAGCTACTCAGAGGAGGACACAGAGCCTACAACAGACTACACAGAAGGAAGCAGCTGCAAGCAACGCTGGCTCACGGCACTTCACCCACCCACACATGGCACTCCATTGCCATGTGTCAGCACGCCAAAAGGAGGTGGCCGAACAGGCATGGGTGAGGTGAAGGTGGAAGGTGGAAGGTGAACTAGATCACATACGTTGATGTCCATTACACTTCAGGGACCACCCACACCCCACAAAGGAGACCCACACAGCCATAGAGGCAGATGCACATTTACGATGGCCCAGCCCACTCCCCTTAGGAATTGAGTGGGTGACGACAAAGCTCCAACACGCTGGCTGCGGTGACATGTCTGCATCCGCTGGACACAGCACAATGTAATGTCATAGGGCCCAGGGACCTCATGCATACAACAAGACCACAGGGACACATGCAGATATCATGTTGAACTGGCTACGGGCACGTGCGCCTGGTCCCTTTATTGGCAGGGCTACATGTACAGTGACGTCTGTGCTGGTTGTGTGTGGGATGAGTGTAAGCCAGCACGTACGGAGTGCTTGGTGCTGGCAACCACTTGAACAGTGGACACCAGTGCAACGGGAACTGAAAAGATCTGCATAACAGAGTCAACTGCTGAGCAACATGGTGGAAGCCGGAGAAAGTCCAGAGGACACACAACATGCAAAAAGAACTGTCCGTAAGTTGCAGTGCACTGTGGTTGGGGCACTAGAGATGAGCACGGTCATGTGAAGATAAAGTCTTGGATTTTGTCCCTTCGAGACATTCCTGTTGCAGACGCAGTGGGGTGTATTAGACCACCAAAGAAAACAATGTCTCTGTCGTTTTAATATCAGGAGGGGAATTATCTCACCATGGACCAAGTGTCTATATCAATAGCCTATTTAATCTAAAAAGTGGCATGACCTGATTTTGGGTGAGAACAAAGTAAACAATAACAAATAATTATAAAAGTATCTCAAGATAATTTATTAATAATAAACATGTATTAAAAATATACAATCTAAGCTAACAGTCTGTTTTTTAACAAATGTTTTTAACCGATTCATGTGATACATTGTTTAGATTGTGACCTCAAAGAAGAGGAATGCTATGGTGTTCATCAAAGCTAGAAGTAGCTTAGATTGTATATTTTTAATATATGTTTATTATTAATAAATTATCTTGAGATACTTTTATAATTATTTGTTATTGTTTACTTTGTCCTCACCCAAAATCAGGTCATGACACTTTTTTAGATTAAATAGGATATTGATATAGACACTTGGTCCATGGTGAGATAATTCCCCTTCTGATATTAAAACGACAGGGAAATTGTTTTCTTTGGTAGTGTTGTATTTACCCCGTCCCTTTGCTTTGCACTGGGGTAACTCCCTTTTCTTTGTCAGGGTGTGTTAGACCTGCATCAGCTTCCTCAACAACGTCCTAGGTCTCCCACACTGTTTGAGATGACATTGCTGCGCAGCCTCTCCACAGCACATGTTAGAATTGGGGATCTCTGGTTGGCACAGGTAGGTACTTGTGACGAGCAGGGACCCTCTCCTCTAGTCAGGGCAATGGGATACACTCTTAAAATAACCCCCGCTCACCCTCTAGGTAGCTTGGCGCAAGCAGACAAGGCTTATCTCAGAGCGCTATAGGTTAAGCATTTGTGACCACATACAGTACTCAGTGACAACACCACAAATGGACTCCACACTGGGATTATCAAAAATAAGTATTTTATATCAGGCTTAGCACAAGACCAAATAACAATAAAAAGGCCCACAGTACTATTAGCGATAAACAGTTCTTGGTTACAGCGTGCTTTAAAAGTTCTGTGCGCTTCATTCTTCTTGCTTCGGCCCGTACGGGGATGAACTAGCCTATAGAATGAGTTTATAAGCGCTGCGGACACTCTGGTGTGAAGCGTACATCCTACGGTGCGAAGCGTACACCCTACGGTGCGAAACTACAGAGTACCTTAGCTTTGGAGAATTCGTCACGGACACTGCGGTGAAAGCAATGCGTTGTACACTACGATGTCGTCCTTTCGCGGTGCGAGCTTACGGCTCGTTGGGGTCCTGAGTCGCGTTGCTTGAGGGGACGGGACGTTGTACGGTGCTTTGCTGTTCGTTGCGGCGTACGAGCCGTACTGCGGGAGCGGCTTTCAGTCTTAGGCTGCAGTGCGGAGCGTACGTACGATGAGTACTTTCCTCCCCTTCGATGCGAGCGGCAGGGTGCGGGTCGCACCAACCAAGATAGCTCGATGAAGCGCAGCGTTGTACGCGGCGAAGTCAGCCAGTCACGGTGCGATCTACGGGTCATAGGACGCGTTGTTCGAGGCGGACAGGCGGGTACGGTGCGTTGCTGGATACGATTTGGCGGAACGAAGCGTACACAGCTCCCGGCCTCGGAAAATGCTAAATACAGCATTTCTAGCAGCAGATTGCGAGGCGGATGAAGTCCACTGGTCCTGGGACTTCGTTCAGGGGGCAAGCTCACTCACAAGGCCTTGGAGATCTTTAAGCACAAGTTGAAGCAAAGTTTCTTTGTAGTCTGTCTCCTCTCCTTCAGAAGCAAGGCAACCATTGCAGGCCAGTCCCCCAGGTCAAGGACAGTACTCCTCCTTACAGCTTTCCCAGTTCCTTCTCCTCAGGCAGAGGTACTTCTTGTCAAGCAGGATCTAATTTCTTGGGAGCAGGGTCCCAATACTTGTAGTGCAATTCTTTTGTTCTTGCAGGCCAGGGGGCCTTTGCCCAGTTCAACCCAGTTCTGGAGTACTTTGTTTACCGGACTCTGGCTTCTCCTTTCAGTGTGCAGGGCAGAGACATCAGAAGCTCCCCAGGGGGTGGAGCCAGCATTGTGGTGGAAAGGCACAGCCCTATTCAGAGTGCAGGTATACTCCTCCCACCCATCTATATGTAATCTCTCTATTCACCACCGGGCTGCCCCAGCCTGTCTCCTGGAATTCCCCAGCCCTGTCACTCACAGAAACCAGACAGCAGATACACATCCTAGCAGAGGCAGGCTGAAATGGTTAGGCAAGCAAACACCAGCCTTCTAAAAGTGGTATTTGCAAACACAGAATATTAAAATAAACTTTACTAAAAGATGTATTTTATTATTCTGAGTTCAGGCATACTAAACTCGAATTTCTACCATGTTCCCTGGGTCTGTTAGGATCATAGAATGTAATAATTCTAACAGCCCATTCTGGCCTATGGAGAACAGGTAGCTTTATAATAGTGAAAAACGAAAATGGCTGTAATTCACTATTAGGACATGCCACACACATCAGGGCTTGTCCTACCTTATGCTTACAATGCAGCCTGCCCTTGGGCCTACCATAGGGCTGACTAATATGAAGTTAGGGGAAAGTTTAGGGACTGGCACGTGGGTGCAGTGACAGTACCAGACTGCACGCAGGTTCTGCAATGGCAGACCTTAGACACATTTTACCAGGCCGCTTCTGTGGGTGGCACAACCAGTGCTGCAAGCCCACCAGCAGCATTTGTATTTACAAGCCCTGGGCACTCCTGGTGCACTTTACTGGGGTCTGACAGTAAACCAGATAAGCCAATCATGGAATCCAACCAACGTATACATTTTATACAGGGAGCACTTGCACTGTGGCACTGGTTGGTAGTGGCACAGTGCTCTGAGCAGCTAACACCAGCAAAAACACATGAGGCACAGCAACTAAAAGTGGAAGGAAGACTCACGCCAAGGTGCCAGGTCTAACAGCACAAAACAAAATCAGTAATGGACGATGGCTTGCAGTGCACTGAGTTAGTGGCCCCTGAGTGCTGAGCAGGGTATCAGTCTGATGATAGCATCCACGACAGGTGTTTTGCAACTCTGTAGGTCTGTCAGGACCACCGTTTTGACTCTGGCAGAAGGCGGTTGGAGGTTGTCCTGGCGGAGGTGGCGTGTGCCTCCTGTGGTGATGCGACGTCCGGGCCAGTCAGGAGACGATTTCATGTGTGAGCCCTGGTGGACCACACTTGAGGCCGGAGGCCATCCAATACCCCAGAAGAAGGAGTCACGGACATGACCAGCACAGAGTTAGTGGCCCCGGATGCACAGCGGCTGGCACAGGCACCCTGCCACGGGACGGTGACTTGCGGTGCAGTCAGATGGGCCATGCAACCTGAGCGGGTCCTCATCCAGGTCCAAGGTGTATGTTGTGGAATGTTGCGGAGGACAGTGGAAGGTGTCCTCCAGGGCATGAAGCAAAAGGTCTGATGTTATCCGGAAGCAGTAAATGGTGTAGTGTAATGCCACGGCCTCGTTTTCGCCACAAAGTCAGTATCACCACCATGATGGCGACGACAACCCCAAGTCCATGGGGTCAGTCGCCCCCAAAGTCCAACCAGAAAGTGACCCTGGGTCTCAGGGAATAGACATATTGGCACCTGGGCTGAAAGGGGATGCAGTCTGCGATGAGGCCTGTACAAAGACATAAAGTCTTCCGTAAATAAATCAAGGCTGAATTCGAAGGTGTGTGTGACCTATTCGACCGCAGTGTAGGCCGGGGGCAGCGGTCAACAAGGGCCCACAGCCACCTGTCGTTGGTATGCAATGCACATGGTTGCTGCCACCTGACCAAAGGGAATACAGTGAAGTGGAATCTTCCTTTTCATGTGTACATGGACAATGTATGATCAAGACTCAGTTCCAAATGTGTGACCTACTTGACCGTAGTGTAGGCCGAAGGCAGTAGTCAGCAGGGGACCACACACACCTGTTGTTGGCTCGCGATGCACAGAGTTAGTGGCAACAGGGCTGTTGTCGGTAGTGTTCGATCACCTCTGTGACGATGATCCTATGCCTGCAACGCGTCATCCTCTCACACCTCTTCTTGCATGCAAAGATTTATAATCTGCCTTTGAAAAATCGTTGTTCAGTTCCAATTCTGTGACCTACTCGTGCGCAGCGTAGGCCGAGGGCAATAGTCCGCGTAGGCCCACAGACACATGTGGTTGTAATGCTATGCACAGAGTTGGTGGCACCACGTCGAAGGGAGTACACTGATGTAAACTCTGCAATGAACATATGTACTCTGCCATCGTGTAATCAAGACTCAATCCCAAATGTGTGACCTGCATGACCGTGGTGTAGGCCGGAGGTGGCAGTAGAGTACGTCAATGTGAAAGGACTACAGCGGACCTGTGTCGTGGAGGCCGTGATGGTTTGAGAGGCTGCCATGGACGCGGCCCTCGGGCTTGGAGCTTGCACAGGCACGTGGTGGGCCCTCCTTGACACACGCCGGTGTCTGAAGGTGATCAGTGTGGCCTGGCTGCACAGGGGCAGGCCTGACGGCTTCGGGGTCCAGCAGGCCGGGGTATGGCAGGCGCACAGGATCGCAGGCAACTCCGCTCACGAGGACGGTGTTGGTGAGAGGCGCCGCCCTGGCAAAGACATTGGGCTTTCCAGAAGAGGACCACGCCCAGAGCTGCATGCTTTTTATTCACACCCCTACGCTGGCCTGGTGTACGCCGGGCCATCCCACTCCACTCATGCTTACGGGGGGACGTAACAGGCAACATTTCCGCGAACACCCCCACTGGCTGGGGTGACATGGTTGCATCCACTGTCCAGTACACTCCATACACCAGCGGTGTATGTCGCCATGGATATGGTTGTGTTCTGCATGCTGCAGTCTGGCCAGCACATCTCCGCCACTCTTGGCATCATGTACTTTCCCAATCATGGTTCTCCTGCTTTCTTCACACATGCCTGGTTGCCACCTCTCCCCACATTCGGCTATTGTGTGGCTGGGGTGCCATGCCGTTGATAGCTCATGTTCACGGCTTGCCCAAGTTACCGTTGTGAGTTGTTCTGTCGTGTCTGGTGGGTGGGCATGTTGTTTTGCATGTTGGTTGTGATTTTGTGTCGTGTGCATTGCCAGTGTTGTGAGTTGCATGGTTGTGGAGTTGAGGTGAGTGAGGTGTTCATTTTGTACTTGCCAAGAGACTGCATTTTCCTTGGTGCCATTCTGGGAATGCTGGGTGCTGATGGACTGTCGAAGGATGAAGGTATCATGCACACTGGCGGGGAATGTGGAGGCGACATTGGTGGGGGTTCCACGGTGTTCGGTTGTTGCCTGCACATTGATGTGAGACGTGTGCTTTCTGTTGAGGTGATTGTGTTCTGTGTCACCAGGGGGCACAGGTAGGACATGTGTGCTGTGGATTGCCCTCAACATGTGCATGCATCCAGCTATGGCGTATGGTCCTTGCTTGGTCTCCAGCGGATCCTGCACATTATGTTGGACGTATGGGGACTGGGGTACCAGGCTGATGGTGATGTCCAGGACAGGTGTGAGGGACTGGGATGGGACTGGCTGTGTGACTCCTCTGACTCTGGCGGGTGTTGGTTGGGTGGTACCAGGGGCCAACAGGTGCAGCACAGCCAGCAGCTTTGTGTGGGGTGGGATGTTGGTTGTCCGCTGTGTTGGTGCTGTCGGCCTGATGGGCGTTGTTGGTCATGATGCGGGCGATGGTTGTCCTTTTGAGCCTGTAATGGGCAATGACATTGTCAGGTGTTGGGTCTGTGAGGCTGGTGAGTTCTGCTGTCTTTGTCTGCGCTGCCTCTGTGGTGGTCTGGGGGGGAGGTGTTCCGGGTACTGTATGGGGTCCTGGGGTGGTGGCAGTGGGTGTTGTGGCCCTCTTGGGTGGCTGGGCTGCATGACCAGTGACTACATGGCATCTGTTGTCCTTCCGATGTGGCTGTGGGCTGGGCTCCCTTTTGTGGTGCAGGCTGTGGTCCAACTTAGCACCAGGTCAGAGCACGTGTTATTTTCTGGTGCTAGTGTGCCTTATTGCCTGTTTTGTGTACTTATCGCAGTTCTGTCTAGTCGTTGTGAATGTTGTGGACTGGTGTTGTCGCGGCTTTTGGCACGGGAACGCCTACTCTGCATCTCATTAGCGATAGTTGTGGGGGTCATCTGGTGCGATGTTTTTTGCATCTACTATCGCGGGTAAACTGGTGCTGAGGGATGTTACCACGAGCTTGTGATTGGGGGCGATAAATTTATCGCAACTTTGGCTGCGATAAAGTGCCGTTAAGTCGGCAATAGATCCTTGTGAATATGGCCCTAGGTGTTACAAAAAAGATTAAATTAAACTGTTTGGCAATCCTGGTAAAGAAAAACTATATTTTTTAGGACAAGAACCCTTACGCACCCTAAGGTGGCATGCTTCATCATAAGACTCATCCTCACGTTGGCAAGAAGTGAATACAGAGTTCTTTAAACCCTATGTCTGTCTGTTAATGAAAGGAAGGTATTCTTAAAAGTAACATCACAAGCAGGAAAAATAACTGGAATTGACAATAACTACCTACTCTTTGACAATAAGTTTAGGGTCACCAATGTGTAGATTAAAAATCCAGGAGAAATGTTCGACCCTGTCAAGTGCGATATGTTTCTGCCCAAAAAGAAACTGCATTTCAAGGGTCATTGAGCGTTAATCAGGCTGTGACCCTCACAATTAGTGATTAAAGCCTTCTAAATGTAACTTCTAGTAAATCAAAACTATATATTGACCAGTAATAACCAGTGGTAGGACGGGCATCCACCATCATCAGGTACCCCTTAACATGGGTGATCCTATCTTTTAACACAATGGTCAAACTGTGGCTGGATCAGATTATTTCAGCTACCACATAGAGTACAATTGTCTGTAGCCAGTAGTATTCAATGATATTCAGCGCTACCTATAACTATGGGTGGGCGAAGCTTCTAGTCTGATTTCATGTGCCAGATACAATTTGATGATGATAGTACACCACCTTAAATTGGAATGCAGCTGTCATGCCAAACTCATAGTTCTCATTTCTCATTTTGAGATTGGGGAAAAGTTGAGTTTCCATCCGTGGAGCCTCTGTCATAGGAAACCCTTGACCTGGTGCCAGATCACAGTGGTGCTCAATTTACCCTATTTGGGGAAGGACAGCAATCACTGTTTTTCCCTTCCTGGTACAGCTAGCAGGAAGGTCTCAGAAGAGAAAATGGAGACAACTCCCTGTGCGTCAGGGTTATTTGTCTTTTGCTTTTCTTTGGGGGTTTGCTGCAGCAAAGCAAAAGAGAATGTTGAGAGAATTACTTCAAGATGGCAGCCTTCCAAGGCTTCATCAGTAATGAGAGTGTTTTTACCGCACCACCAGATGCACTTTCATTACAGAGACCCTACCCTAATCTAAATGAGGCATAGGGTCAAAACTGATTTGCATATAGCTGTGTATGAACTGGGGTGGCGAAGTGAGCTAAAGAACGATGATGGATTCAACCCAGATCTGTGACTGGGGGTGAGTGTCTTAAAAGTTTCAGCGCTCCGTCCATCATCTCCTTGTGTTTGCTTTGTTTACCCTAAGTTGGCAGGGTATGCCCAGACGTGGGTCCCTTGCTCACTTTGCCACTGGATTCAAGCTAGCCTGGCTGATGAGGGCTGTCAGCACGAAACCGGTCCCAGGATGCTTGTTTCTGGTTCAGGAAAGATATGGCTTGGCAGTTCGGGCTGGATTGTTCCCATGAGGCACAGGGTCAAGACTGATTTGCATATAGCTGTGTATGAACTAGGGTGGCAAAGTGAGCTGAAGAACGATGATTGATTCAACCCAGATCTGTAACGGGGGGTGAGTGTCTGAAAGGTTTCAGCGCTCTGTCTATCATCTCCTTGGGTTTGCCTAGACTAAATGTCCTTGTGTTTGCTTTGTTTGCCCTAAGTTGGCAGGGTATGCCCAGACGTGGGTCCCTTGCTCACTTTGCCACTGGATTTAAGCTAGCCTGGCTGATGAGGGCTGTTAGCCTGAAACCGGTCCCAGGATGCTTGTTTACGGTCAAGGGAAGACATGGCTTAGCAGTTCGGATTGGACCGTTCCCATGAGGCACAGGGTCAAGCCTGATTTGCCTATAGCTGTGTCTGAACTGGGTTGGTGAAGTGAGCTAAAGACCGATGAGGGTGAGTGTCTGAAATATTTCAGCGCTCCGTCCATCATCTCCTTGTGTTTGCTTTGTTTGCCCTAAGTTGGCAGGCTATGCCCAGATGTGGGTCCCTTGCTCACTTTGCCATTGGATTCAAGCTAGCCTGGCTGATGAGGGCTGTTAGCCTGAAACCGGTCCCAGAATACTTTCTTCCGGTCCAGGGAAGACATGGCTTGGCAGTTTGGGCTGGACTGTTCCCATGAGGCGCAGGGTCAAGACTGATTTGCATATAGATGTGTCTAAACTGGGATGGTCGAAGTGAGCTAAAGAACGATGATGGATTCAACCCAGATCTGTGACTGGGGGTGAGTGTCTGAAAAGTTTCAGTGCTCCTAAGCACTAAAGTGCGCAAGAAATTCGGAGTGCGGACCATAAGGACCGCATCGTCTGCATAGAGTAATACAGGGAGTGATTTTCGGTAGATTTTTGGGACGTCTTGGGTTAATGTTTTCAGTGTATTATTCAGTCTATTAATATAGATGATAAAAAGGAGGGGGGCCAGAACACAACCCTGTCTGACCCCCCTTCCTACGTCTATAACGTCGGTGACCTCACCCCAGCATCCAATCCTCATCCGGCTTTAAGATCTTTATGAAGGTGTGCCAAAAAATACACCAGGGGCTCATCCAGTACATAAGTCAGAAGGATAGACCAAAGCTTTGACCTATTAACGAGGTCAAAAGCAGAGGTCAAATCTATATTGGCTAAATAGATTGGAGATGCCTGCGCAATGGTGTATTTGCCCAATATTAGATTAAGATTAAGGCATTGTTCATTAGTGCCCACCTTGCTGCGGAAGCCCAGTTGACAGGGATCTAAAATTCAATTTTCCTCAGACCACTCTAAAATCTTGTTGTACAGGTCTCTACCTAGAAATTTTAAAGTGTTATAGATTAGGGAGATGGGCATGTAACAATTGGGTTGGGAACGATCACCTTTTTTGAAAATCGGAACAATAATTGTGGACCAAGAACTGGGTAATGGAGCATACATTAGAATATTAAAAACATTTAAAAGTAGAGGAGCCCAGAAGTCTGGCTTATGTTTAATGAGGTCGATGGGTAGACCATCTGCTCCAGGGGCTTTATTGTCCACACTCTGCTGAATCGCTTCTACCACCTGGGATATAGTCATCTGTATTCTAGTTAGTGGCCCCGGCTCAAAGTGATCTGCCTCTCGTGTGGGTCCAACATAGATTTCTGAAAAGTGGTTGTCCCACGACTCACTCGCAATAGTGCAGCTAATGGGAGTAAGAAGCTGCCCCATATGGATTGCAGATCCCTCACAGCTGACCAGAATGCATCACCCTTTCTAGTGTTTGCTGCTACTTCTAATGCCTCCCAACGGTTTTTTAACATTTCTGCTTTTCGATTTTGAGATCGCAGTTTTGTACCTCAGCCTGGCCGATTTCACTTCAAGGTTGCATCTAGGATCGGATGATAAGACTCTGCGCAGTTGTTTATTTGCTTCAGAGCACTCGTGGTCTAACCATCTGGGATCATGTTTAACACAGGAGGTGGGTTGTGACAAAAGAGTTTTTATGGCTAGGCAGAGTTTATTAAAATCATGGACGGCTTCAGGGAGTGGGTCTTGAGCTGATAAACATGAATTAATGAGACGCATGTTGTCCTTTACCACTGTCTGAAACAATTCATTATTATCTATACCTCTCCATATTAATCTCAAGTTGTCAGTGCATGGTGTTAAATTCCTGGCCCCGCATTCAGAAGTGAACATGGGCCGTCGTGCTAGACTCAGTCCTATTCTAATGGGATTGTTGTCCCCTTGACTCTTAGCAATAACTTCAGCTTCCATTAGGTGGTCAGCAAGATGGGGGGATATGAAAAATAAGTTTATGGTCGAAGAACACACCTTTCCTCTGAATGTTGGCACAAAATGATTATCTGCATATGTTGCGCACACAATGTCATAACATTGGTGAGATTGTGCGTGCTCAAAAACATAGCCAACTCAGCGCGCCTACGTCAAGTAGAGCTGGAATTATGAAACCCTGGGCTATATGGTCTATCTATTAATTTTGCATTAAAATCACCCCCAAGAGGATACCAGTAATTTTTGCTGTTTCTTGCTGGGAATCAAGGTATGAGATAAAATCAAAGAGCTTAATGAAATTCCCATTGGGGGTAGAATTAAAATCATTGTTATAAAAATTAATCAAATAATCAAATAAAAAGAGACTCTCCTTTTATACAATAAAACTTGAAAATTACAACTATTAGTGGGTAGAACCTTGATGCTTCCCCCGGCAGCATTCTTGACCCCAATAAATAGGCCCTATGAGGGGCGGCCAAATTTGGGACTGGGGGCTACAATATTATAGCAGTGGAACCCGTTAATGTGTAATTCTTGGGTGGCCCAGGTCTCATGAAACATAACTATATCACAACCAGTCCGGATCACCAAGCCTCTGTTGAAGGGCAGCCTCATTCCAACTCAGAATGCTTAAATCTGTGTCTACCTTTGCTTTGGATATTGTTGGCTGATCGTCTGACATGTCAATCGGTGGGAAAGAGGCAAAATCGAGGGAATTTTCTAGGGGACCAAGTCGATGTCCCGATAGGGGTGTTTGTCAATCCTGCGTATCCAGATCTGAGAAGCTCTGAAATCTAAGGGGTACAGGGATCGGAGTAAACATGCAATCAGTGGGCCTAAATTGTGGTTTATAAAAATAACCCAGGGGGAGCGCACAAATTCCATGACTTTGAATAAAAGTTTGCTCGCAAAAACGTAATATGCAACGAACCAAATGAGGCCTGCGAAAGTTGATCACAACACAATCTCCATCATTTTTTGGGGGGGATTGACCAACCCACCCAACTCTGCGGACCATAAGGATCTCGTTCATACAGGACGGATGAAACCTTTTGTGTTTAGTTAACCAGTTCACAGTCTTGTTACGGAGATCAGACCAAGACTCCCTCTGATCCTCTAATAGAGTGGGTACACCAGCCAGAACCAATACATAAGGGCAAGTGGCCGGTGGTAAACTCAAGACATTGGGATTAGGTCTCAGATGTTTACTCCTCATATAATCTGGTGTGTTCTGGCTTGAATCAGATGGTATCGTCCCGGAAGCCAAGAGTTCAGTTTGTCCGCTGCATAAACCCATAGTTTCTGATACTGGTCCTCTGAGTTCCCCTGCTCAATGTTAAATTTCTACGCATAAGGTGCTTTGGGTTTGCGACAAATAGAGTGAGGGTTAGCAGATAAAGGTGCTTTGTGCGTGGTAGAGCTTGGAATTCGTGAATTAGGTCTTGGATTAGCATCTACCAACGTGGAAAGGCCCACCCCCACATTATCACCTGGTTTTGGGGACTCGTTTGCACCACAGTTAATTAAAATATCCATGGAGGTACCCAGACGTTACACCTTTTCCCAAAGGGTGGTAAGATTCCTGTCAAGCAATTCTTTGAAATGAGATAATGCTGTTTCTAAAGTGATCTCCACAGCAGCTAAAACAACACCCCCAGTGGAATCTTCCATTGCTGGTGGAAAGAATGCATCGGTCTGAGTGATAACAGAGTTAGTTAATATGGTTGCATGGTTTACTGTGTGGGTGGCCTGAGTGGCAGATTTGAGACCTTTTGTACTTTTAGATTTCTGGGTGACACCGCCCCGCTTCCGTTTGGATGGTGGAACTCTCGCCTTAGACTCATCACGGGTTTTAGCAACCCGTCCTCTGGTGATTATGCTGGGCCCATTAAAATTAGCCGTAGGTGATGCGCCCGGATCTACCAAGGGGCTATTCTGTGACAAGCTTGGAGGAGTAGAGGGCAATTGTGGGATCCCACCCAAGTTGGGCATGCCTGATTACGAACGGCTCTGTAGTATGCTGGGGTCTAAAGAGAGGTGTCATTGAGTAATTTCTATTTCATGGGTTAACAATGATTCAGATTCAGCCCTTACAATGAATGCATCTAGGGTCCCTGCTACTCCTTTGCGCTTGCTCATGATGAAAGTTGTATATGGGCAGGGCCAAGTTTAACAAAAATACGGACAAAGATATACACAACAGTACCTGGTAGTTGGGAGGAAAAGTCCTATGCAGGTACCCAGGTGTCAGAGGGGGGGCCCAGCCCAGCCTCTTCTGGGAGCCCAGCCTCTTCTGGGATCTGACGGGCGTGGACGGGCCTGCCCCCCTACTGGCGCTTTGCAGGTGTATCTGCGCCTCCCCAGGCGTGTGGGACTATGAGTGTTTCAGTCCCCCTCCTTTCAAAATGCGGGCTAGCGATGCAGCGAAAAATGATCAAACAACACGGGGAAAGTGTTGGATAGCGGAGGGGGAAAAATAACTATTCCCACTACAATGAGTGCAACACTAAGGAAAGTGCTGGATACCATAGTAAAAAAAAATACTATTCACACTGAAACACTTAAAAAATATATATATATATTCAAAAATCAAAAAAATAATAAAAATTAATAATCAATATTTTAACAATTAAAATTTAGGTGCCGATTACGATCCTGTAAAAACCGGGTACGAACCGTCGGACGGAGCATATTCTCCGTCCGACGCGTACCCGGTCGTAACAATATACAAACATGTAAGTACGATTCGCACGGCAATACTATTTCCGTACGAATCGTACAAAACCCCGACCGACGAAAATAAACATACAAATGTGATGCGGGAAAGCGCCGACGTGACGTCGGGACGCACGCAGCCTGCCATTCACGAACCAGGAAGTACGATTCGCACTGACGTCATCCCGCACAGAGAATATTTTCCGGCAGCCAAAAACTGCCGGGAAATCAGGACGACGCGAACAAGGAGTACCTGCACGCGATGGACAGACATGGACCCGAACCTACGTGTCATCTCGGCCCTCATAGCAGTCGAACTCCTCTACAGGTTATGACGCAGACGCCGCAGAAGGTCAGAACAACAAAGGGAGGGGGGAAAGGGGGGGGCAGGAGCAGGGGCAGGCCACAAAACCCCCACCAAAGTCACACAGCACACATGCCCTGGACATACCTGACCCCCAGGCCCTGGTCACTACGAGGGGGTGGGGCGTGTCCAGCAAAGCCAGCGTCCGCCACAACGGAAGTGGTTGACGACGCGAACCGGCAACACAACAATACAGGTACGTCCCGTACCCACGCCTTAAGAGCGTGGGTACGAGTCGTACCACGCCCACACCTATGTCACCCCAACAATGGCGGGACGGCTGTACCCACGTGGCAAAGGCCTGGGTACGGCCCGCACAAGCATTCCACAGCGTGGGTACGGATATGTACGGACCGTACCCCCACCCCCATATGCATGGAGCGTACCCCCCACCCCAACAGTGTATGTACGACCCGTACCCTCACCCGCGTATGTATGGAGCGTACACCCACCCCAACCGTGTATGTACGACCCGTACCCTCACCCGCGTATGCATGGAGCGTACCACTCATGCCAACAGTGTACGTACGGACCGTACCCCCACCCCGTATGCATAGAGCGTACCCCCACCCCAACCGTGTATGTACGACCCGTACCCTCACCCGCGTATGCATGGAGCGTACCTCCACCCCAACCGTGTATGTATGACCCGTACCCTCACCCACGTACATATGGAGCGTACCCCCATGCCAACAGTGTACGTACAGACCGTACCCCCACCCCATATGCATGGAGCGTACCCCCACCCCAACCGTGTATGTACGACCCGTACCCTCACCCGCGTACGTATGGAGCGTACCCCCACCCCAACAGTGTATGTACGACCCGTACCCTCACCCGCGTCTGTATGGAGCATACCCCCACCCCAACCGTGTATGTACGACCCGTACCCTCACCCGCGTACATATGGAGCGTACCCCCCATGCCAACAGTGTACGTACGGACCGTACCCCCACCCCATATGCAAGGAGCGTACCCCCACCCCAACCGTGTATGTACAACCCGTACCCTCACCCGCGTACGTATGGAGCATACCCCCCATGCCAACAGTGTACGTACAGACCGTACCCCCACCCCGTATGCATAGAGCGTACCCCTACCCCAACCGTGTATGTACGACCCGTACCCTCACCCGCGTATGCATGGAGCGTACCTCCACCCCAACCGTGTATGTACAACCCGTACCCTCACCCGCGTATGCATGGAGCGTATCCCCCACCCCAACCGTGTGTGTACGACCCTACCCTCACCCGCGTATGCATGGAGCGTACCTCCACCCCAATCGTGTATGTACGACCTGTACCCTCACCCGCATACGTATGGAGCGTACCCCCATGCCAAAAGTGTACATATGGACCATACCCCCACCCCGTATGCATGGAGCGTACCCCCACCTCAACCGTGTATGTACGACCTGTACCCTCACCCGCGTACGTATGGAGCGTACCCTCCGTGCCAACAGTGTACGTACGGACCGTACCCCCACCCCGTATGCATGGAGCGTACCCCCACCCCAACCGTGTAGGTACGGACCGTACCCCCACCCGCGTATGCATGGAGCGAACCCACACCCGTGTATGTTCTAAGCGTACATATCCTGAAATAGGAGGGTTGGGTGCAGAGTCCTCCCAGCAATGCCCAGTCATAAGAGGGGTGTGTGCAGAGTCCTCCCAGCAGTGCCCAGACACTGGAGGGGTGGGTGCCTAACACACCCAGCTGTGCCCAGACACAGGAGGGGTGTGTGCAGAGGCCTCCCAGCAGTGCCCAGACACAGGAGGGATGGGTGCAGAATCCTCCCAGCAGTGCCCAGACACAGGAGGGGTGTGTGCAGAGGCCTCCCAGCAGTGCCCAGTCATAAGAGGGGTGTGTGCAGAGTCCTCCCAGCAGTGCCCAGACACACGGACCGTACCCCCACCCCGTATGCATAGAGCGTACCCCCACCCCAACCGTGTGTGTACGACCCGTACCCTCACCCGCGTATGCATGGAGCGTACCTCCACCCCAACCGTGTATGTACGACCTGTACCCTCACCCGCGTACGTATGGAGCATACCCCCCATGCCAACAGTGTACGTACGGACCGTACCCCCACCCCGTATGCATGGAGCGTACCCCCACCCCAACCGTGTATGTACAACCCGTACCCTCACCCGCGTACGTATGGAGCGTACCCCCACCCCAACAGTGTATGTGCGACCCGTACCCTCACCCGCGTATGTATGGAGCGTACCCCCACCCCAACCGTGTATGTACGACCCGTACCCTCACCCGCGTACGTATGGAGCGTACCCCCCATGCCAACAGTGTACGTACGGACCGTACCCCCACCCCATATGCATGGAGCGTACCCCCACCCCAACCGTGTATGTACGACCCGTACCCTCACCCGCGTATGCATGGAGCGTACCACCCATGCCAAGAGTGTACGTACAGACCGTACCCCCACCCCGTATGCATAGAGCGTACCCCTACCCCAACCGTGTATGTACGACCCATACCCTCACACGCGTATGCATGGAGCGTACCTCCACCCCAACCGTGTATGTACAACCCGTACCCTCACCCGCGTATACATGGAGCGTACCCCCACCCCAACCGTGTGTGTACGACCCGTACCCTCACCCGCGTATGCATGGAGCGTACCTCCACCCCAACCGTGTATGTACGACCTGTACCCTCACCCGCGTACGTATGGAGCGTACACCCCCTTCCCAACAGTGTACGTACGGACCGTACCCCCACCCCATATGCATGGAGCGTACCCCCACCCCAACCGTGTATGTACGACCCGTACCCTCACCCGCGTACGTATGTACGTACCCCCACCCCAACAGTGTATGTGCGACCCGTACCCTCACCCACGTATGTATGGAGCGTACCCCCACCCCAACCGTGTATGTACGACCCGTACCCTCACCCGCGTACGTATGGAGCGTACCCTCCATGCCAACAGTGTACGTACGGACCGTACCCCCATCCCGTATGCATGGAGCGTACCCCCACCCCAACCGTGTAGGTACGGACCGTACCCCCACCCGCGTATGCATGGAGCGAACCCACACCCGTGTATGTTCTAAGCGTACATATCCTGAAATAGGAGGGTTGGGTGCAGAGTCCTCCCAGCAGTACCCAGTCATAAGAGGGGTGTGTGCAGAGTCCTCCCAGCAGTGCCCAGACACAGGAGGGGTGGGTGCCTAACACTCCCAGCAGTGCCCAGACACAGGAGGGGTGTGTGCAGAGGCCTCCCAGCAGTGCCCAGTCATAAGAGGGGTGTGTGCAGAGTCCTCCCAGCAGTGCCCAGACAAACGGACCGTACCCCCACCCCGTATGCATAGAGCGTACCCCCACCCCAACCGTGTGTGTACGACCCGTACCCTCACCCGCGTATGCATGGAGCATACCTCCACCCCAACCGTGTATGTACGACCTGTACCCTCACCCGCGTACGTATGGAGTGTACCCCCCATGCCAACAGTGTACGTACGGACCGTACCCCCACCCCGTATGCATGGAGCATACCCCCACCCCAACCGTGTATGTACGACCCGTACCCTCACCCGCGTACGTATGGAGCGTACCCCCACCCCAACAGTGTATGTACGACCCGTACCCTCACCCGCGTATGTATGGAGCATACCCCCACCCCAACCGTGTATTTACGACCCGTACCCTCACCAGCGTACATATGGAGCGTACCCCCCATGCCAACAGTGTACGTACGGACCGTACCCCCACCCCGTATGCATGGAGCGTACCCCCACCCCAACCGTGTATGTACGACCCGTAACCTCACCCGCGTACGTATGGAGCGTACCCCCCATGCCAACAGTGTACGTACGGACCGTACCCCCACCCCATATGCATGGAGCGTACCCCCACCCCAACCGTGTATGTACGACCCGTACCCTCACCCGCGTATGCATGGAGCGTACCACCCATGCCAACAGTGTACGTACAGACCGTATCCCCACCCCGTATGCATAGAGCGTACCCCTACCCCAACCGTGTATGTACGACCCGTACCCTCACCCGCGTATGCATGGAGCGTACCTCAACCCCAACCGTGTATGTACAACCCGTACCCTCACCCGCGTATGCATGGAGCGTACCCCCACCCCAACTGTGTGTGTACGACCCGTACCCTCACCCGCGTATGCATGGAGCGTACCTCCACCCCAACCGTGTATGTACGACCTGTACCCTCACCCGCGTACGTATGGGGCGTACCCCCCATGCCAACAGTGTATGTACGGACCGTACCCCCGCCCCGTATGCATGGAGCGTACCCCCACCCCAACCGTGTATGTACGACCCGTACCCTCACCCGCGTACGTATGTATGTACCCCCACCCCAACAGTGTATGTGCGACCCGTACCCTCACCCGCGTATGTATGGAGCGTACCCCCACCCCAACCGTGTATGTACGACCCGTACCCTCACCCGCGTACGTATGGAGCGTACCCTCCATGCCAACAGTGTACGTACGGACCATACCCCCACCCCGTATGCATGGAGCGTACCCCCACCCCATCCGTGTATGTACGGACCGTACCCCCACCCGCGTATGCATGGAGCGAACCCACACCCGTGTATGTTCTAAGCGTACATATCCTGAAATAGGAGGGTTGGGTGCAGAGTCCTCCCAGCAGTGCCCAGTCATAAGAGGGGTGTGTGCAGAGTCCTCCCAGCAGTGCCCAGACACAGGAGGGGTGGGTGCCTAACACTCCCAGCAGTGCCCAGACACAGGAGGGGTGTGTGCAGAGGCCTCCCAGCAGTGCCCAGACACAGGAGGGATGGGTGCAGAGTCCTCCCAGCAGTGCCCAGACACAGGAGGGGTGTGTGCAGAGGCCTCCCAGCAGTGCCCAGTCATAAGAGGGGTGTGTGCAGAGTCCTCCCAGCAGTGCCCAGACACAGGAGGGGTGGGTGCCTAACACTCCCAGCAGTGCCCAGACACAGGAGGGGTGTGTGCAGAGGCCTCCCAGCAGTGCCCAGTCACAAGAGGGGTGTGTGCAGAGTCCTCCCAGCAGAGCCCAGACACAGGAGGAGTGGGTGCCTAACACTCCCAGCAGTGCCCAGAGACAGGAGGGGTGTGTGCAGAGTCCTCCCAGCAGTGCCCAGACACAGGAGGGGTGTATGCAGAGGCCTCCCAGCAGTGCCCAGACACAGGAGGGGTGGGTGCAGAGTCCTCCCAGCAGTGCCCAGACACAGGAGGGGTGTGTGCAGAGGCCTCCCAGCAGTGCCCAGTCATAAGAGGGGTGTGTGCAGAGTCCTCCCAGCAGTGCCCAGACACAGGAGGGGTGTGTGCAGAGTCCTCCCAGCAGTGCCTAGACACAGGAGGGGTGGGTGCAGAGGCCTCCCAGCAGTGCCCAATCACAAGAGGGGTGTGTGCAGAGTCCTCCCAGCAGTGCCCAGACACAGGAGGGGTGGGTGCCTAACACTCCCAGCAGTGCCCAGACACAGGAGGGGTGTGTGCAGAGTCCTCCCAGCAGTGCCCAGACACAGGAGGGGTGGGTGCCTAACACTCCCAGCAGTGCCCAGACACAGGAGGGGTGTGTGCAGAGGCCTGCCAGCAGTGCCCAGTCACAAGAGGGGTGTGTACAGAGTCCTCCCAGCAGTGCCCAGACACAGGAGGGGTGGGTGCAGAGTCCTCCCAGCAGTGCCCAGAGACAGGAGGGGTGTGTGCAGAGGCCTCCCAGCAGTGCCCAGACACAGGAGGGGTGGGTGCCTAACACTCACAGCAGTGCCCCTGCAAAGAAAAGGGTGGAGTACCCACAGATCCAATGCCCACAAATGTAAGTCAGGTGCACAAAGATCCTGCAGTACATGTACCACATGTGTGCGAGGCTGGGAGTATACACATGCATAGCGCCGAAAAGAAAACATGTCCACATGAAGTCATGACAACAGTCTACATACACAAGTACAGTGACCACCAAGGACGCCACGAATGATGCAGGTGGAGACATCGCTCAGCATGCATGGCCCAAGTCTAACGAGTCCGTCACACACCCAGCCAATGTAGACACAGCTCAGCACCACATATTGGAAAGACCCTGCAGGGAAGATGTCAGGTTACACAGAGGAAGGAACACACCTTGGGACGATGTCACCATGCAGTAACTGCTTACATGAACAAAGTTATGTAGCCAACAGCTTGTGATGGCACACAGATACCAGGATCCACCCTATGACCAGCACAAGACTACAATTCCCACACACCCAACACATTATCACCACCCAACATAATGGGGCAGGTCCACCAACAGCAATACCAGACAGACAGTAGTGTACTAAGGAAAAATAAATTGCTTTATTCAGCATCCAAAAATCTGTTTGTCCCTTGAAAGTTCAAAATGTGCAATGCCCATAGAGCAATCCAAAGTTCAAATCCAGGTGGGGGATACAGTGGGACGCATGTCCCCTAGCTTGCCTGCACAGTCAGACTCCTTCGTCTTCCAGAGGGGGGAGGGCATCATGTGGGGGGGAAGGACCAGGCACCGCAGGGACATGAGGGCGAAGGGTAGGCATCGTGGGTGCAGGGATGGAGGACTCCACCACAGGGGGCCGGGCAGGGCCAAAGGCGGAGGCCAGGATGGCGCTGCACACCTTAGCAAGGTCCTCCAGCGACTCCCCTGCACCCGAAGGAACCACAGGCCCCAAGGAGGGGGGGGTCAGAGGGATGGGTCGCAGCGCCACTGGGGGAGGGTGTGGACAGGGGGGGGACTCAACCACCCTGACCGGGGACTCCCTTGACCGCTTGCCGGGTGGTGTCACTGTGGGGCTCAGGGACAGAGCGGCCATGAAGGAGTCTTTGCCGGATATGTGGCCAGGAGAGCTGAGGGGAGGGGATTTGGAGGGAGTGGATTTGGTGGAATGCGGACTCCCACTCTGGCTGCGTGTCTTACGTTTGCCCCCTGACCCAGTGGGTGTGCCTACTTCACCCTGTGTGTGCGTGCCAGGAGGTGTGCGTTTGACCTTCCCTGCTGGTGTGGTGCCTGTGTCTGTTGTGGTGGGTGCATGCTGACGTCTGGGTGTACGTGGGACAGGCATGGGAGTGGGAAGTGTGGATGGGTCAGGGGTAGGGGGTTGGACGAAGCGCTGCAGGAGACCCACTGCTGCAGTCAGTGTCGAGTCAATGGACCTCAGCAAGTTGCGTTGGTCAGCCTGCGATGAGAAAATGCCCTCTAAGTATGCCTCCATGTTGTTCAGCACTTGGCTGTGGCCATGGAGGACATTAAGCATCGCAGCCTGACCAACCTGCAACTGCCGCTGGATGTCCACAGACTCGGCATTGGCGGCAGCAGTGGAGACAGGGGCAGGGGGTGCGGTGCCTGGCAGGAAGGAGACATGTGGTGACTGGGCACGCTGGGAAGGGACACGAGCAAGTGGGAGGCGGCTGATGGCAATGGAGGGGGTGGGAGAGATGTTGTGCCGCTGTCAGCTGCTGGTGCAGCATCCGCCCACTCGGAGAGCTCATTCTCGGACCCGTCAGCTTCATATTCTGTGGTGGCACTGGACAGGTCCTCGGCCTCACTCTCCTCCGTCTCTGTTCCACTCGATGTGCCAGCCACAATGTCACCGCTGGCACTGGTGCTCGGTCCCTCCGCTCTGTCTGTGCTGATGTCTCCCTCTGTGTCCCCCGACGATGCTGTGGGTAAGGTGAAGAGACAGCAATTAATCATACACCTGTATACATATGTCACATGAGTCCAATCTACATAGGTTACAGTGCATAGCCTGAAAAGAAAGATGAGTAACATCTACAAAACAAGGTACATATGTAGGGCATGCAACACACAGTTGGTTGACCCACCATGCCGCTGAAAAACTATGGAGAGCATGACACAATAGCAAATGACATGAAATGGATTTTCAGTTGTTGTATGGGGAGAGCACTCCTTTGTTGTGGTAAATTAATCCGTATTTCACAATTTTAAAGGCAGCGGTGCATCAGTTCTGTAGGAGTTTGTCCTCTCCTACTGTAATCTAGACCGGGTATTGACAGGTTGAGAGCCTGTATACAACTGAGCACTGTTCACAAAGTGTCCTTCGCGACACTGATTTGTTTGAAACTTTTGTTTTTAATTTTCAGCATTAAATCAAAGATTACTCTGAACTTTTGTACATGGTTGTCAGGTGTGACAGCTTTCAAAAGAAGTAACAATTTGCTCCAATACAAATTTGTGTCATTTGTACAAGAATAACATTGATAGAATCAGTTATACACATGTTGTCAAATTGCATATGCTGAACATATTGTGGTAACATAAAAATTTATACACAGCAGAAAGAATTGCTAAATGCCCAATGCATTTCGGAACCAGCCGGTTCCTTCGTCAGGGGCCGATCTGAAAAATAAACCGCACCATATTTCTAGTTAGGATCATGTGGTAGGGGCTCAATCTCAATAGCTCTGATACAAGATAGACGTGTTTAACAACAAGATACCTGTTTAACTGTGTAGTTGGATGTTCACTGGGTATAAAAAAACTCATATGTCTGGAAGAATGGAAAAGCAGACCGGATTATATGAATGTCAGTGATCAAGAACTGAAGTCCTAATACAAGTTTACGGAAATGGGTGTCAAGATATAATGAAAAGGTCTGTTCATACCTTAGGAGAGGTCATCGGTTGTAAAGCTGTAGAGGTAAATAATGGTACCGTTTGTGAGCTGCTAGCGAGTCAACTCAATATAACACGTCGTGCACACTTTTAAAGAAAACACGCAAAGAAAACTAGCCGTTGCAATGGTAATAGTTTGTTCATACCTTAGTAGAAGTGGTCGGCTGAGAAACTGTTGAAAAAGTAACAGTACCGTTTATGAGCTTATAATTCGGCTTTTGCTTGCATATTATTAGAATTTACGCACAGAGAGACATTGCCGTGAGGTTAGATAACTTAAATCTTACCTTCGTAGATTCGATAATAAGCTGTTTGGAAACAAGAGAGAAAAGAGAGAAGAAACCGGACTTTGTAAGTGGGCGAAAATTTTAGCAGAATGACATAGCGCGCTGCAACAACGGTCTAGGTTGAAGACAGTCCGTCGCAGAAATCTCACCTGAAGAAAGTTTCTAAAACGAAGTAACGGACGTCTCGGGAGTACCAGTGAGCAGGTTCGGAAACGCCAGAATGGCATACTTTTGTACAGGTGAAGCGGATAGAAACTGACGCCGGAAGTCACCGGCAATGACAACGGACTCGATGTGCTCAAGTGTGTTCTGAGTAGCTGATGTATTCAAGGTCTATACGGGGGCCATATTGGAACGGAAACGTAACGCAATGGAGTAAGAGGCGAAGAGCTAAGTGCAGGGAGAAACGTGAGTCGTACGAACTCTAGACAAAGTCCCCAGATCAGATAAGATTTAAAATGAAAAATATCACGGAGGTAGCAACTAGAAGTCCTAAAAAGCGTTTAGAAGTTAGAATCTAAATTCGAGGAAATTGATCTTCCGGACTCGTCTGCCCATAGAAAAATTGAACAGCACGGTAGTGTACAACCCAGTTTGCGCGTTGATGTTTAGGTGTGCATATAACTGCGTTTGGAGAATCTTATGAGTCATTAAAACCATTACATAGTTTTTGATGGCCTTGGTAGGTATGTGTAGTGATGTTGTGTGTGTGTATAACACAAAATTGAAAAAAGTGTAGTTGCGAGGTTATGGACAAAATAAAGCAAATTTCATGCTGAGCCTTAAGAGGTGTTGCCTGATTTAAAGGAGATGTTTACAATCAGATAAAACATGACATATCCATCCGATCATTAAGACCTGTCGGGACCAGAGTGTCCAAATTTTTGATCCAAAAGACTTCCCTTTGGAGAAGTCTGAGGTGATTATTAGTGCCTTGTTGTAACTCCACGTGTTCAATGATCTGAAATCTTATTTGTGATATGGAGTGATTAGCTTCGTGCCAGTGGGATGCCAAAGGAGAATTTTTGCTTTGGGTTCTGATGCGGCTTTTGTGTTCTGTTAGGCGTGTTTTCATTTTGCGTTCGGTTTTTCCAATATATAATTTGCCGCAAGGGCATTTGATCCCATAGATAATATTGGAAGTATTGCAATCACTTGTGTGTCGTAGTACAATGTCCTTACCGGTGGTAGGATGTTTAAGAATGTTACCTGCAATGATGTTGTTGCAGTGTTGGCAATTATAGCATTTCATGGTGCCTTTCTGGATGCGGACAGTTTGAGGTTGTAGTTTGGTGGATGATAGTAGTTCACGGAGGTTCTGACCTCTAGTGTATGCATGCATTGGTGGTTCACTAAAGATGTTGTTAAAATCAGTTTCATTTGTAAGTAGTTCCCACCGTTTATTAATGATCTTCTTAATAGCTTTGGAGCAAGGTGAGTATCTGGATATGAAAACCAACTTTGTTTTGTTATCCCTGCTTGTTGGTATCAATAAATTTTCTCGTGTCTTGGTCAATGCTCTTTGTGCACAAGAATCAATGATGGTTGAAGGGTACCCACGCTCATGGTATTTTACTTTCTGTTCATCAATCTTCGTCATACTATCGTCCATGTTAGAGCAGATCCGTTTAATGCGAATGAACTGGGAGTAAGGTAAGTTGTGAATGAGGTTACTGGGGTGAAAACTTGAGAAATGTAGGGCGTTGTTACGATCAGTAGGTTTGGTGTAGATCGTGGTCGAGAGTCCTGGGCCATCAAGGTTTTTATTGATAGTGACATCAAGGAATTGGATGGTTTGTGTTTCAATCCTGTGAGTGAATTGTATCCTGGGATTATGGGAATTCAAAGTCAGTATCATTTCTTCCAGGAGTTGCTGGGAGCTAGTCCAGACCAAAAAGATGTCATCAATATATCGATTGTAGGTGTAAATATTCGTCCACCATTGAGGTGTATCCATAATGTGTTCTTGTTCGAACATCGCCATGAAAATGTTGGCATATGAAGGAGCTCCTGGAAAGCCCATAGATGTTCCCGAGAGTTGGGCATAAAAGTGTTCATTCCATTTGAAGTAACTGTGGTGAAGGCAAAAGTGTAACAGTTGCAAGATGAACACCTTCTCTGTATCGATGTCTTCACGTTGGAGTAAGGCCCATTCTACTGCCTCCAGACCCATGGAATGAGGGATAGAGGTGTAGAGAGCCACCACATCAATAGTGCACAGTAGCCATGTTGGTTGGATATTGAGTTGAATCTGTTGGAGTTTCTTTAACAACTCAGTGGTGTCTTTGGTGTATGACCACCAATTTTGCACAAATCTCTGTAAATAATGATCCAAATATTTTCCTATGGCATCAAAAATTGAGCCGCATCCAGAGACAATTGGTCTGAAGGGAGGTTGATGAAGGTTTTTGTGTATCTTTGGTAACATATAAAGATGTGGTCTGCGTGGATTTGGTGTGGTAAGGTACTGCCTAGTTTGTTCGTCGATCCATCCTAGATCGTAAGCTTTTTGTAATATTCCCTGCAAAATGATTTCCAATTGTGGTGTAGGGTCAGTTTGTAGGAGTAGATATGTGGATTGATCATTCACGTGCATGTTGACCTGTGTTGAATAGAATTCTGTGTCCATGATGACGATTGCTCCCCCTTTGTCAGCGGGTTGAATGGTAATGTCCGAATTCCTGGCAAGAGTTCTCAATGTAATCCTTTCTTGGTTTGTTAGATTCCAGTGTGTGTTGGGACGTAATCCTAGGTTTTTGATGTCTTTCTTGATGAGAATCTCAAATGTGTCCAACATCTTATGTGACACAGGTGCTTGAAAGGTGCTTCGTGGTTTGAATTTCGTGATCTGGTTAGTAGGTTGAGTCGGATCTGAAATTACTACATTTGAGAAGTAATGGCGTAGACGTAGCGTGCGCATAAATTTGTATACTGCGACGTCAATATCCAGTTGGTTAGCATGAGAGGTTGGAACAAAGGACAAGCCTCTGTTTAGGACAGCTTTTTGATGAGGTGTAATGTCAACAGAAGAGATGTTGATAATCAGGGAATGTTCTTCCCGCTGCGTAGCGATTTGCCTCCCCTTTCCTCGCCTGATCTTGTGACTGCGCTCTGAGTCTCTACTTGTAATACTGGGGGTATTCCCTGGTCCGGGGCCTGGGATAAAAAAGACACCGTGTTTGATCTATCAACTTGTTCCGTGGTATCCTTGGTTGAAGTTGATGAATTCGATGTGGTCGCTGACTGTATAGGTACTCTGGATGTAGAAATGTCTTTGTCAGAGACCAAGCTTTCCTCAGATGAATGGGTTTTCTGCTTGCGAGGTTCAAATCTCTTGCGTGCGTATATTTCGGCCCAAGTGTAAACCTCATTTAATTTGTAGTCAATGGTGTCTCTTTTATACTTCCTGAGTTTACCTTCTTGTAGTTCTCTACTGTATTTATCTAGTTTGATGTTAAGTCCTTCAAGGTTTATTTTCCAGGTGTCTTGTTCTAACCTGTTTTGGAGTTCATTTTTCAGTGTATAAATTTCTTGTTCCAGATCCTTTATGGTTTTAGAGAGTTCCTCAATAATTAGCAAAATCAAATCCAAAGAGCACTTGTTCAAGATCGAGAACCATTTGTTCATGAAGGTGGGATTTAGATGAAAGCGGAATAGCATTGGTCTGATAGAGAGCCTTAATCCTCTGGGAATCCGTTTGGCCTTATGATATTGTACAAGTGTAGAAGCGTGGAGTTGTTGGTTTAGTTGACGTCTGGTTAAATATTCGAGTTGTTTAAGTTGTTGCGAAATTGAGCCGCTGTGTGTGTCCATATTTCTTACTTCCTGTATTAAAGAATAAATTTCCGAAGCTTGATCTGTGGTGTAAACCAGCGTAGTTGCTCTGTTTTCTGTTATATTCGTAATTGAGTCAAACGACATTTTCAGATTCGGTTGGGTGCTTTCTCCTCAGTGGACAAATAAATCTGGTGAAACAGTTGTTGTATGGGGAGAGCACTCCTTTGTTGTGGTAAATTAATCCGTATTTCACAATTTTAAAGGCAGCGGTGCATCAGTTCTGTAGGAGTTTGTCCTCTCCTACTGTAATCTAGACCGGGTATTGACAGGTTGAGAGCCTGTATACAACTGAGCACTGTTCACAAAGTGTCCTTCGCGACACTGATTTGTTTGAAACTTTTGTTTTTAATTTTCAGCATTAAATCAAAGATTACTCTGAACTTTTGTACATGGTTGTCAGGTGTGACAGCTTTCAAAAGAAGTAACAATTTGCTCCAATACAAATTTGTGTCATTTGTACAAGAATAACATTGATAGAATCAGTTATACACATGTTGTCAAATTGCATATGCTGAACATATTGTGGTAACATAAAAATTTATACACAGCAGAAAGAATTGCTAAATGCCCAATGCATTTCGGAACCAGCCGGTTCCTTCGTCAGGGGCCGATCTGAAAAATAAACCGCACCATATTTCTAGTTAGGATCATGTGGTAGGGGCTCAATCTCAATAGCTCTGATACAAGATAGACGTGTTTAACAACAAGATACCTGTTTAACTGTGTAGTTGGATGTTCACTGGGTATAAAAAAACTCATATGTCTGGAAGAATGGAAAAGCAGACCGGATTATATGAATGTCAGTGATCAAGAACTGAAGTCCTAATACAAGTTTACGGAAATGGGTGTCAAGATATAATGAAAAGGTCTGTTCATACCTTAGGAGAGGTCATCGGTTGTAAAGCTGTAGAGGTAAATAATGGTACCGTTTGTGAGCTGCTAGCGAGTCAACTCAATATAACACGTCGTGCACACTTTTAAAGAAAACACGCAAAGAAAACTAGCCGTTGCAATGGTAATAGTTTGTTCATACCTTAGTAGAAGTGGTCGGCTGAGAAACTGTTGAAAAAGTAACAGTACCGTTTATGAGCTTATAATTCGGCTTTTGCTTGCATATTATTAGAATTTACGCACAGAGAGACATTGCCGTGAGGTTAGATAACTTAAATCTTACCTTCGTAGATTCGATAATAAGCTGTTTGGAAACAAGAGAGAAAAGAGAGAAGAAACCGGACTTTGTAAGTGGGCGAAAATTTTAGCAGAATGACATAGCGCGCTGCAACAACGGTCTAGGTTGAAGACAGTCCGTCGCAGAAATCTCACCTGAAGAAAGTTTCTAAAACGAAGTAACGGACGTCTCGGGAGTACCAGTGAGCAGGTTCGGAAACGCCAGAATGGCATACTTTTGTACAGGTGAAGCGGATAGAAACTGACGCCGGAAGTCACCGGCAATGACAACGGACTCGATGTGCTCAAGTGTGTTCTGAGTAGCTGATGTATTCAAGGTCTATACGGGGGCCATATTGGAACGGAAACGTAACGCAATGGAGTAAGAGGCGAAGAGCTAAGTGCAGGGAGAAACGTGAGTCGTACGAACTCTAGACAAAGTCCCCAGATCAGATAAGATTTAAAATTAAAAATATCACGGAGGTAGCAACTAGAAGTCCTAAAAAGCGTTTAGAAGTTAGAATCTAAATTCGAGGAAATTGATCTTCCGGACTCGTCTGCCCATAGAAAAATTGAACAGCACGGTAGTGTACAACCCAGTTTGCGCGTTGATGTTTAGGTGTGCATATAACTGCGTTTGGAGAATCTTATGAGTCATTAAAACCATTACATAGTTTTTGATGGCCTTGGTAGGTATGTGTAGTGATGTTGTGTGTGTGTATAACACAAAATTGAAAAAAGTGTAGTTGCGAGGTTATGGACAAAATAAAGCAAATTTCATGCTGAGCCTTAAGAGGTGTTGCCTGATTTAAAGGAGATGTTTACAATCAGATAAAACATGACATATCCATCCGATCATTAAGACCTGTCGGGACCAGAGTGTCCAAATTTTTGATCCAAAAGACTTCCCTTTGGAGAAGTCTGAGGTGATTATTAGTGCCTTGTTGTAACTCCACGTGTTCAATGATCTGAAATCTTATTTGTGATATGGAGTGATTAGCTTCGTGCCAGTGGGATGCCAAAGGAGAATTTTTGCTTTGGGTTCTGATGCGGCTTTTGTGTTCTGTTAGGCGTGTTTTCATTTTGCGTTCGGTTTTTCCAATATATAATTTGCCGCAAGGGCATTTGATCCCATAGATAATATTGGAAGTATTGCAATCACTTGTGTGTCGTAGTACAATGTCCTTACCGGTGGTAGGATGTTTAAGAATGTTACCTGCAATGATGTTGTTGCAGTGTTGGCAATTATAGCATTTCATGGTGCCTTTCTGGATGCGGACAGTTTGAGGTTGTAGTTTGGTGGATGATAGTAGTTCACGGAGGTTCTGACCTCTAGTGTATGCATGCATTGGTGGTTCACTAAAGATGTTGTTAAAATCAGTTTCATTTGTAAGTAGTTCCCACCGTTTATTAATGATCTTCTTAATAGCTTTGGAGCAAGGTGAGTATCTGGATATGAAAACCAACTTTGTTTTGTTATCCCTGCTTGTTGGTATCAATAAATTTTCTCGTGTCTTGGTCAATGCTCTTTGTGCACAAGAATCAATGATGGTTGAAGGGAACCCACGCTCATGGTATTTTACTTTCTGTTCATCAATCTTCGTCATACTATCGTCCATGTTAGAGCAGATCCGTTTAATGCGAATGAACTGGGAGTAAGGTAAGTTGTGAATGAGGTTACTGGGGTGAAAACTTGAGAAATGTAGGGCGTTGTTACGATCAGTAGGTTTGGTGTAGATCGTGGTCGAGAGTCCTGGGCCATCAAGGTTTTTATTGATAGTGACATCAAGGAATTGGATGGTTTGTGTTTCAATCCTGTGAGTGAATTGTATCCTGGGATTATGGGAATTCAAAGTCAGTATCATTTCTTCCAGGAGTTGCTGGGAGCTAGTCCAGACCAAAAAGATGTCATCAATATATCGATTGTAGGTGTAAATATTCGTCCACCATTGAGGTGTATCCATAATGTGTTCTTGTTCGAACATCGCAATGAAAATGTTGGCATATGAAGGAGCTCCTGGAAAGCCCATAGATGTTCCCGAGAGTTGGGCATAAAAGTGTTCATTCCATTTGAAGTAACTGTGGTGAAGGCAAAAGTGTAACAGTTGCAAGATGAACACCTTCTCTGTATCGATGTCTTCACGTTGGAGTAAGGCCCATTCTACTGCCTCCAGACCCATGGAATGAGGGATAGAGGTGTAGAGAGCCACCACATCAATAGTGCACAGTAGCCATGTTGGTTGGATATTGAGTTGAATCTGTTGGAGTTTCTTTAACAACTCAGTGGTGTCTTTGGTGTATGACCACCAATTTTGCACAAATCTCTGTAAATAATGATCCAAATATTTTCCTATGGCATCAAAAATTGAGCCGCATCCAGAGACAATTGGTCTGAAGGGAGGTTGATGAAGGTTTTTGTGTATCTTTGGTAACATATAAAGATGTGGTCTGCGTGGATTTGGTGTGGTAAGGTACTGCCTAGTTTGTTCGTCGATCCATCCTAGATCGTAAGCTTTTTGTAATATTCCCTGCAAAATGATTTCCAATTGTGGTGTAGGGTCAGTTTGTAGGAGTAGATATGTGGATTGATCATTCACGTGCATGTTGACCTGTGTTGAATAGAATTCTGTGTCCATGATGACGATTGCTCCCCCTTTGTCAGCGGGTTGAATGGTAATGTCCGAATTCCTGGCAAGAGTTCTCAATGTAATCCTTTCTTGGTTTGTTAGATTCCAGTGTGTGTTGGGACGTAATCCTAGGTTTTTGATGTCTTTCTTGATGAGAATCTCAAATGTGTCCAACATCTTATGTGACACAGGTGCTTGAAAGGTGCTTCGTGGTTTGAATTTCGTGATCTGGTTAGTAGGTTGAGTCGGATCTGAAATTACTACATTTGAGAAGTAATGGCGTAGACGTAGACGTAGCGTGCGCATAAATTTGTATACTGCGACGTCAATATCCAGTTGGTTAGCATGAGAGGTTGGAACAAAGAACAAGCCTCTGTTTAGGACAGCTTTTTGATGAGGTGTAATGTCAACAGAAGAGATGTTGATAATCAGGGAATGTTCTTCCCGCTGCGTAGCGATTTGCCTCCCCTTTCCTCGCCTGATCTTGTGACTGCGCTCTGAGTCTCTACTTGTAATACTGGGGGTATTCCCTGGTCCGGGGCCTGGGATAAAAAAGACACCGTGTTTGATCTATCAACTTGTTCCGTGGTATCCTTGGTTGAAGTTGATGAATTCGATGTGGTCGCTGACTGTACAGGTACTCTGGATGTAGAAATGTCTTTGTCAGAGACCAAGCTTTCCTCACCTAAACATCAACGCGCAAACTGGGTTGTACACTACCGTGCTGTTCAATTTTTCTATGGGCAGACGAGTCCGGAAGATCAATTTCCTCGAATTTAGATTCTAACTTCTAAACGCTTTTTAGGACTTCTAGTTGCTACCTCCGTGATATTTTTCATTTTAAATCTTATCTGATCTGGGGACTTTGTCTAGAGTTCGTACGACTCACGTTTCTCCCTGCACTTAGCTCTTCGCCTCTTACTCCATTGCGTTACGTTTCCGTTCCAATATGGCCCCCGTATAGACCTTGAATACATCAGCTACTCAGAACACACTTGAGCACATCGAGTCCGTTGTCATTGCCGGTGACTTCCGGCGTCAGTTTCTATCCGCTTCACCTGTACAAAAGTATGCCATTCTGGCGTTTCCGAACCTGCTCACTGGTACTCCCGAGACGTCCGTTACTTCGTTTTAGAAACTTTCTTCAGGTGAGATTTCTGCGACGGACTGTCTTCAACCTAGACCGTTGTTGCAGCGCGCTATGTCATTCTGCTAAAATTTTCGCCCACTTACAAAGTCCGGTTTCTTCTCTCTTTTCTCTCTTGTTTCCAAACAGCTTATTATCGAATCTACGAAGGTAAGATTTAAGTTATCTAACCTCACGGCAATGTCTCTCTGTGCGTAAATTCTAATAATATGCAAGCAAAAGCCGAATTATAAGCTCATAAACGGTACTGTTACTTTTTCAACAGTTTCTCAGCCGACCACTTCTACTAAGGTATGAACAAACTATTACCATTGCAACGGCTAGTTTTCTTTGCGTGTTTTCTTTAAAAGTGTGCACGACGTGTTATATTGAGTTGACTCGCTAGCAGCTCACAAACGGTACCATTATTTACCTCTACAGCTTTACAACCGATGACCTCTCCTAAGGTATGAACAGACCTTTTCATTATATCTTGACACCCATTTCCGTAAACTTGTATTAGGACTTCAGTTCTTGATCACTGACATTCATATAATCCGGTCTGCTTTTCCATTCTTCCAGACATATGAGTTTTTTTATACCCAGTGAACATCCAACTACACAGTTAAACAGGTAACTTGTTGTTAAACACGTCTATCTTGTATCAGAGCTATTGAGATTGAGCCCCTACCACATGATCCTAACTAGAAATATGGTGCGGTTTATTTTTCAGATCGGCCCCTGACGAAGGAACCGGCTGGTTCCGAAATGCATTGGGCATTTAGCAATTCTTTCTGCTGTGTATAAATTTTTATGTTACCACAATATGTTCAGCATATGCAATTTGACAACATGTGTATAACTGATTCTATCAATGTTATTCTTGTACAAATGACACAAATTTGTATTGGAGCAAATTGTTACTTCTTTTGAAAGCTGTCACACCTGACAACCATGTACAAAAGTTCAGAGTAATCTTTGATTTAATGCTGAAAATTAAAAACAAAAGTTTCAAACAAATCAGTGTCGCGAAGGACACTTTGTGAACAGTGCTCAGTTGTATACAGGCTCTCAACCTGTCAATACCCGGATGAAATGGATTTTGACAGAGGAGCCAGGCCCTGGGGACAATCCAGCACTGCATCTGCACCACACAGCGTTGCCGAAAATAGGGATGAGCAGGGACCATATCCATGAACTTGAGGCACATGCTGCATAGGTAATACTGAAAACATGCCCACCATGACTGGCTCACTGCACCTTGAGTGTATGTCCAGACAAACATCACACACTGGCCAGACCTAGCAAGGAGATATCAGGTTTTGACATGTAGGCTTTGCCCGCACCAACCACCCCCTACATGAGACAATTTGTTGAGACACAGGAAGCACTTACATCTCTTAGTCTGGGTGAAATACGCATGGGCTGGATAAATGCAAGATTGGACACCAAATACCCAAGGTGCGCCTGTCCAAATAATCATGTACAAATGGTCATCATCAGATGATTGTAACAAGACACACAGGCACTGGCCACCGTGAGTATGAACAAGGAAAATCAGGTCAGGCTGTACAGTGGACACTTGTACTACATTTTACGTCAATATACATGGTGCCAGGGGACAATGGCACAGAGCACAACCTATGCTGTAGACACTGAGAGTGTCCACATTTTGTGATGACACACATGACACCTAGGAAAATATGCCCCAGGGGACAGTAGTGGCCACACAACTCCATGGTCCTGAATGGGAATGACTGCAACACACGCCACCATCCCTGCACCATGCGTATCGCACACTCATGCACATCATATCACAGGCCACAACATAGGACATGCGTGCTGTAAGGCATGACACTTGAGAGACTAACTCCCATGTCTGGACTCAGCATCAGTGCCAACTGACATGGAACCCACAAGTACTGAACTGGACAGGGCACAGGCAAGGTCCCAAAACCTGTTACACACCACCCCCACACATGATGCTACAGGCATTGTTCACGTGGATAAAGTGCCAGCCTAGATAACCTTGTGAAGGAGTGACTACACACAGACAAGGGAACACATTGCAAGGAGGGGAAGGGAGGAAGGAGAGCACCGCTATACTGTGGGTAACAGGATCTGCACAGCACCTTTAAACCCTGGCAGTGTATCCATGCAACTGTGCACTTACAAATGCTGGTGACACACAACAAACACACATGTACCTACCCCCTTCCTGCTGCTGCTTCTCCTGTAAACGCCTGGCCAAGTCTGGAAAGACCACCGCCAGCACACGCTTGTGGATGTGGGTCAGACGGCGGCGCCCGCGGTTCTTATGGGTCTCAGGTGAGTCCCCCAGCAAGACCCGTGCGATCCTCCGCGTCCAGCACCGGATATCCTGCCAGCGTTTTCTCACCTGGGCCAGGCGCCGCTTGCGACCCTCCGTCCTCCTCACGGCACTGACGGCGTTCATCCAGATCTGCTTCTTGGCAGAGGCACCTACCTGTGAGGATGAACAAGTGACACTACATCAATACACCTGGCACATGTCAAAGAGACACATATTAGAACTAATTTGCTGTTTACAACAAGGCATAGTATGCATCCAACGCATAGCACCTTTGTCATAGGGACATGATCCTCGGGGAAACGGCAAAAGCAGTATGTGCCATTGAAAGTACACAGGTGGAATGAGGGCAACGACACAATCAAGGATCCAGGCTCACACCAGGATTATGTGCAGCACCTCTAAGCAGTCACATGCCACAGGCCACTGACGCTACCTCAGCAGAGTACACAGACACACACAGGCACAGGACATTCACCTGCCATTGCCAAATGCAGCGACAAACCTCACTCTGCACATGTGCCACTAGACGGGGGGGGCTCACAGGTGTGGGGCTGGCTCTGCACGTCAGACACACAGCACTGCTCCCTGCTCACATCAGATGGGCAGGGTATATCCATCCCTCATGCAGCCCGGGTGCTACACTCCACATATGCACCCACCCACATGACAGGGGACCTACACACACACCGATGTCCAGGGTACGAACACATCATGTGGACACTCTCAGCACAGGTACACAGAACTAACACACATCTGTGGGTACAGTCACCTGTCACACTGGGCTGACCACATAATCAAATGAGGACTGTAGAGGCTACATTCCCAGGAGGATAAGACAGGCAGAATGTGGCATGCACCATGCAGTGATTGTCACAGTAAACACAATGCAAGTGAGGACGGCAGACATGCACCACAGCATGCTCTGGCTGGGAGACATCAGGCATTCCCCCCCCGGGACCCCCCCTACAGTACATTGCATGTGTGTCACACCTGGACACAATGCCAGAAGTCACAGTCACAAAAAAGGGACACAGTCTGTGCTAGTAGACTCTGCACTCACCTGATACCCTGGTCGCCCATACAGCAGGGGGTACTGTGGGAGGATCACATCCAGCAATGCCAGGTTCTCCTCCAGGGTGAAAGGCTGTGCCCTCTCCACAGACCTTGACATGGTTCCAGGGAATCAGGAGCAGCAGCAGGGTCGTAGAATCCAAAGATGTGCAGGCAAGTGCTCCCTCATGGGACCTGGCTGCCTTATATCTGCCTTGCTGGCCTGTTTCATGCACAGGAGTACAGAGTGATTGGTCACTCACATTTGCATCCTATGTTTCCTCCAATCCCTTCAAACCTAGCACAGTCAGTGGGTTTTTATTGTTTTTTTCTTGAGCATGATGTCAACTCCAGAACCACATTGCAACAAAGTAGATTCATTCAAACTGACTTCTGCTGTGCACCTGCAGAAAAAAATTCATACTTTAAACTTGGTCTCCATGACAACCAGCATGCATGTAGGCCTTTATACTTGTCCCTCATGTGTCCCCTATGTAATTTGGAGTTTCACACACAGGTACGGTGCGTACCGGGGCCCTAGGGCACCCCAAATGCATAGCAACGGCACGTACAGGCGTGTGTACGGTTTGTATCACTATGGGTACGCATACGCTAGCACACCCATAGTGATAGTGAGCATACAGGCGTGTGTACGGTCCGTATCACTATGGGTGTGCTCGTGTATGCATACCCATAGTGATAGTGAGCGTACAGGCGTGTGTACGGTCTGTATCACTATGGGTGTGCTCGTGTATGCGTACCCATAGTGACAGTGAGCGTACAGGCGTGTGTACGGTCCGTATCACTATGGGTGTGCTCGCGTATGCGTACCCATAGTGATAGTGACCGTACACACGCCTGTACGCTCACTATCACTATGGGTACGCATACGGCAGCACTCCCATAGTGATAGGGAACGTACACAGGCCCTCTGAGCGAATGTACGGTGCCTTTCACACATCACAGTGGTGACAGGCAGCACACAGGAAGGAATAGAGCTGACATACTTGTCCATGGATGGACATCAAGGCATTGTCTGGGCAGTACTACATGTGTGGGGCACAGGTGTGAAAGGCTGTGATGTGGCACATTACTCCTGAGTCGAGAAGGCAATAGATGTATGATGAAATGTGTACAGATGTTATGTGTGACGGTGCAATGTGTGCCAGGCATACCCTTAACTCCTTTGACATGTGTGCATGTCGTACTGCACACTTGGGATGAGCGTCACTGGCATGGCACAGTCAACAACACATGCAAGTGTCCCCTGATGCCCGCTACAGGGGTTACCACACCAGACATGTGACTACCCACGGTGCACGATGTGTCTATGTCATGTATGTGTGGTGTGTTCCCATTAGCTTGATGTTGGTGCTCCCTCAAAAGCATCAGCTGTTGCAGAAACCAACATGTGTCTGTGTGTAGATGGACATGGCACACTGTTACGCACACCAGGCCACATGTGGTATCCGATGTGAGGTGCGTATGTATGCATGGGACACGGAGTAGCGTAACAAGGACATGTCTGCATCCTCTCAATGTATGTGTCGTGAGTCATTACATGTACACCTTATTGGCAAGGTGTGTGGGCTGTCCTAGTGTAATGTCAAGTGACCTGTGGCTCTAGTGTTCCGCTACCTGTCTCTGTAATCGACATCCTACTTCTGCTGATGTGTTGATGTATGTCACTCCTGTGTTGCATCTGGCTGTTCACTTACACTGGGACACAGCTAATCCCATGCCATGGCATGTGGAGGTTCACAATCTCCGTGTGTAGCTGGGTCTTGGTAGGAGTGTCACCTGGCAGCCATACGTGTCCAGGGCATGTGGCACATACCTGACTCCGTATGTAGCATATGTGTATTGACAGATTAACATGTGCTCAGTACAAATAAATTGTTGTTGTAGTGCACTCACTCTTCCTTGTCACTTCCAAATTACTGCAGCGCGCCGCCTCTTCCCCGACCAATTCCGGACTTGGCTGACATGCGGGAGAATGACTGTATACGGTGCTACCGCTTCCCCCAACCGTTGATTGAGCAGTTGACGGCAAGGCTGGCACCACACCTGCAACCGCTGCACAGGTATCCTACGGCACTGATACCCAAGCTGAAGGTAATGGCAGCCCTACATTTTCTTGCCACGGGTACCTTTCAATATACCATAGCTCATGTTGGTGGCATGTCCCAGAGCATGTTCAGCCGTGTGCTGCATGATTTCTTAGAGGCCATGTTGCTTCACCTGGATGAGTTCATCCATTTCCCAACTCCTGAACTGTTGACTGGGGTCAAGCGTGGATTCTATGCCCTGGGAGGGATGCCCCATGTCATTGGGTCCATAGATGGGACACATGTGGCTTTGGTACCACCACAGGCACAGGAGGTAGCGTACAGGAATCGCAAACACTACCACTCTATCAATGCCCTTGTGGTGTGTCTGTCCAACATGGTGATTTCACATGTCTGTGCTCGTTTTCCAGGATCAGCACACGATGCCTACATCATGAGGCGTAGCAGGGTGCCTGAAATGATGACGCAGCTGCGCAACGAACGAGCATGTGTTGTTGGTGGGTACACTCTGTCTGTCCTGTATTTTGCGTAGACTTCCAGCACGACCGCTTCTCCTGTCCTACTTATGTCCATGTGGTTTCCATGTAGGGGACGCTGGCTATCCCAAAATGCCATGGCTGATCACACCTCTCCGCAACCCCATCACGCCGGCCCAGCTCCGCTACATCACCGCCCATGGCCGGACAAGGCGAGTGATAGAGAGGACATTTGGCCTCCTGAAGAGCCGATTCAGATGCCTCCACAAGACCGGCGGCGCCCTCCCATATGCCCCGGTGAAGGTCTGCAAAATCTTCATGGTCTGCTGCATGCTGCACAACATGGCAGTTGAGAAAGCTGTGCCACTCATCCTGTATCAAGATGATCAGGACCATCCACCCGTGGAGGACGAAGGGCTTGGCAATGGGGCTAGTGATGTGGAGGATGTGGTTCCGCAAGAGGACATCCGGAGTCGGCTCATACGCGACTTCTTTGCTTAGTGGTGAGTACCAGTGTCTGAGTGTGCACGCATTGGTCCCCGTGTGGCATGTGTTGCGATGTGTGTGTCTATCTGCATGTATGCCACGTGAGTCAGAGGTGTGTGTGGATGTGTCACTGGAGAGATGGTGCCAGTGATGAGTGTATTTCCCCAGTCATAATTGTGACCTAGCATGTTGTCATCCTTACATGTGTCAAGTACATGCACATGCAAGTGGCTGTGCATTTTGTGGCTGACTTCTTGTGTGTCTCTCATCCCCAGGTACTTGCGCATGCCGTCTGCTGGTTGCATTGTTCTGGCACTGCTATTCCTCATGGACACGTCATCGTGTGCTGACTCAGCGTTACACGCACGGACAAGTTTGGAAGTCTCCTTAGGGTAAGGGATGCATCAGGGGTGTATTGGGTGTGGCAGTTGTTTACGATGTGTGCACACTGCCCCTGTCGATGTTTGGTTCCTCTGCAGACATGTCGCATCACCATGGGACACATGACATGTAGCTGGGTACACCTGAATAGATGGTCAGACTTGTTGACAGTCATCTGTGATGGGATAGTGGATTGTGATGATGGCATCAATGTGTGTAACACTGCCCTCGGACACATACGGTTTGCATTGGCTTGACATGGTGTGTGACTTCCACATCAGAGGATCAATGGTGTATGGCAGCCTCTCCTTGGGCAGCAGGGGGTGTTTAGCTGTTACCCGACACTTGTGTGCCAGTTCCATGGCTATCACGCATTTGTGCTGCAGAAGGGGGGTTCCAGTGTTGGACCCACATGTTACTCCACATGACCTGTGTATGTATACTCCGAGTTGCCTCTGCATTCCCGAATACATGAATAATAAAGGTGTCCCTATGCCTCCAAGGTGCCTATTCTCAGTCAATGCTGGTGTGTTGCCACGGTGCATACGGCATGTCTGGCATGGTTTTCCGTGATAGTGGCTATGTGTCTATGTGTCGAGTAGCAAGATGCAAGCTGTTTGTGTGGGATTAGACTGTGTATTGTGCATGATGTCCATGACTGTGTGGGTATTGTGACATGTGCCATCCCCATGCATCCAACGTTGGCCAGGCCACCATTCTCTGCATCCACCTGACTCAAGCTTGCAGGACATGGTTCTGCCACCTGTCCACACATACCTGGGTGCCCCCCAGGACACTCCACATGATCCCTGACCTCTGCGCATGGCTGTCGCTGTACTCAATATGTCTGTCGGCACGGTTGTGCGGCCACCCCCTCAGCTGGTTGGGCCCATCACGGGTGTGTATGGTGCTCCATGTCTGTGTTGCCTAATACATTGTGACCCATGTGTGTCCTGTGCCAGACTCAGGCCCCAGGGTGTGTATGGTTGAAGTCATATGAGAACTCAGGCATGGATAGACCTAACAAGACACATGTAAGGTAATAATGCAAAATGTAGGCATCATGGGGCCGATTCACAGAACTAACTGAAGACAAAATCCTAAACTTAATACTTTTGGTATTCACAGAAGTTAGGATTTTGTCTTAAGTTTGTCTTAAGGCAGACTTAAGACAAACTTAAGACAAAATCCTAACTTAAGTCTGCCTTAAGTCTGTCTTAAGTCTGTCTTAAGTCTGTCTTAAGTCTGTCTTAAGTTTGTCTTAAGTCTGTCTTAAGGTCTATCTTAAGTCTGTCTTAAGTTTGTCTTAAGACAAACTTAAGACAAAATCCTAACTTCTGTGAATACCAAAAGTAGCAATTTTAGGATTTTGTCTTAAGTTAGTTCTGTGAATCGGGCCCGAGCTCTTTATCGTGTAACTTTTTATTGTTGTTGGAGTACGTGGGGGGGGTATGACATGAGGGGCTTTCCGGGTGTGTGGAATCCAAAGTTCACTAGGGGAGTTGGTGTCCTTGCCATTGGAAATCCTCAGAGTCCATGCCACAGTCTTTGTCAACATTGGTCAGACAGTGACCAGCAAGTCCATGTGGCAGAGAATGTCTTTTGCTGATGTGCTGCTGTTGGTCCAGTGGGCCAGGTGCCAGGCCAGGTGTCCTGGGAGATGGTGCTGTTGCGCCGACCCTCACGGTCTTTTCCGTGGACGACCCGCCCTCCTGCGGGAACCCTCAGAAGCAGGCCGTGACGATGTTTGGGATGCTCCGTCGGATGTCTCCTCCTCCTCCTGATCCCTCCCTGTGGGTGGTGATGTTCTACGCCTGGTGGCACAGGGAGGGTTGCCCATGTTGTCGGCTATCCGACGGAGTGTACGGTGAATTCCCGTGAACACCGTCACGAGCTCAGCCTGTCTGTTCTCCATCCGCCCTTGGTGTCGCAGTAGACAGGCATGTTGCTCCGCATGTTGCTGGGCCTGCTGGGTCTTGATCTCCTCGAGGATGGACACAACATGGGCCATGCCCGTGGTGTCCTGCCGGTATGTGTCCAGGATGTTTCTGACATGGGAATATACCGGTTCCGCAGCCAACTGGTCAGGCTCGCGCCTCCGCCGTCCTCCACTCCCACCACCCCTGCCCACTTGCACCTGGCCTGCCCTTGTGGGCACATCGGGTCACCGGGACCCCTGAGGGGTGGCATTAGCATTGTCGCCTGCCTCCTCCTGGGTGCCCGGTACACCGTGTTCCTCCTGGTCAGCATGGCTGCGTTGTGGTGGTGGGGCAGGGATCCTGGGTGTCTCCTGGGATGTGGCAGGAGTGGGGGTGGTGGTTGGCCCAGTTGTACCTGACGCAGGTGCTGCAGGTGGTTGGACACCAGAGGGGTGAGGTTGGTCGGGGTCGTCCACAGAGTGGTGAGAGTCGTCGCTGCCGGTGGGTCTATCATCCCACAGAGCTGGGTCCTGTGAGTCTTCCCCCCCAGTGTTGGGGGGTGATCCACGACATTGACCTGTGTGTGAGAGAGACAATGTTAATTTTGTTCCATGCAACATCCATGTTTCATTCGTTTCTAAGTTGGCACATTTCCTCTGGGAATTTGGATATGTCTTGCATTCCACTCACAGTGCACTTGTGCATGGGTATGTCCCTTGGCCACAACTTTTGAGACTTTACCTATGTGTGGCACAGTCTTACTTGCTGCGTCAATTGTGACTGCAGTCAGCAGTGGAGTGAGTAGGTGTGGCGAGCCATGCATTGGCGCCTTCCATGTTGCACTGTACGTGGGCACATGGAGTTGTTCCACACACTTATATAATGCAGGTAGCTGGCGTTGTGCTCGTGCACAGGTTGAGACATGGCCCAGTGTTTTGCCATGGAGAAGAGAGGGGAATTCAGGCACTGCCCACCCTTGTCTACATGCACGCAGTCCACCTGCTGACGAGCAGACATTCCCACACCCCCCAAGGCTGAATTGGTCTCCCTGTGTGTCCCTTTCTCACTCCCTCTCTGTCCCCCTCTCCCTCCCTCCCTGTGTCAGCCTCCTCCCTCTGTCCGTCTCCCTGTGTCTCCCTCCCTCTCTCTCCCCCTCTCCCTCCCTCTGTGTGTCACCCTCTGTCTCCTCAGCCCAGCTTCCTAGGCACACACTTTTTGCAGATCTTTGAATGGCCCTTGGCTTGTTCATGTGAGTTTGTTACTGATCTCCAGGCACCCATTGGGTGTAGTGTCTGTGTCTGCGCTGCTGCTGTGGTGGTGTGTGCTGCCACTCTTTCACAGTGTTGGCTGTTCATTAGCTGCTGTCATGTACAAAAACGTGCCTTCACCCCCATGTCTTAATGCAAGGCGTCCGCCATTTGCTGGCAAGTCTTTCCTGTGTGGGGACACACTGTTTGTCTGGCTGTGACCTAGGCCATATGGGCAGAGGGCATTGTTGTCTGCTTCTGAGTTGCACTATGTGATTTTTGGGGCACACACTCCCGCCATCCGGCTTACCGTGTCTTGTGTTGGTGTTTTCTGTGGGCTGTGACTTGGCATTGTCCAGCTGGGTGCATGGGGCATGGTGGCGCTAGTGGCATGTGCGTGTTCATGGAGTGTGGTTGAGTCATGCGATAGCTTGGGGTGTGTAGCGGAGTTGGACCGACGGAACCGGGGATAGTGGACTGGTGGTCCCACGTGCCATTCTCACCCCCTCTTGTTCCCTTACCGCAGGACGAGTGGGCGACAGCCTCGGATGCATCTGTCACGGATCACGGTGACGGTGAGGTGCCCTTTAACTGGGCCGAGATCCCCGGAGGTGACACGCCCCTCTCTGACGTCAGAAGAGACGATACGTCAAATACCATCGAGACGGGACGAGCGTCGGATGGCGATCCCTGGAGGTACAGAGGAGGCGAACGGAGCGGAGCGAAGGAGGAGACCGGAGAAAGCGAAGGAAGAGGGACGAGAGCGGACACCGAGGAGTGGCGAGGGCCCGGCGGGCAACAGAACCGACGGCCGGGTGGCCAGGAGCACCGCGAAGCGCCCAGCCACGTTCACAGGGGAGGAGCGTGGCTCGGACAGGTACGCAACCGTGTAGCGGGTGGGGTAGGAAGGAGGGAGCCAGCACCTCCGTAACCAGAGTAACCTCCTAGGAAGTGGGGGTGAGCTCCTAGCGGGCGAGGGCGTACTTCTCATCCCTCGTTGTTTCCCCAACCTTTTCCCTCACCTAGTATCGTCACTGCACCAAGTACACGTCCGGGGAAGAGAAAGGGGAGGGTGGGTCACAGTTGCACATTGGGTTTCCCTCACTCCCGGTCCTGGGTTCAATTGAAGATTGTCGAAGGCCATAACCCTGACAGTGCCTTGTCCTTACTTTCTTTTGGGGCCCCCACGCACCTGGTGACTCCGAGGAGCCTGACTTCGGGGACGTCTGGAAGCAAGGGCGGGAGCAGAGACCTAGGCCAGCGCAGATCTTCGTGCCTCACGACGGACAACGTCACCTTTGCCAAAGAGCGGATCACGAGTAGACTGAAAAGACGCTGTTATAAAATAAAACCACAGTTACCTCGAACACTGTCTCCGTCTGTCCCTGAGCCCCCGTTACAGGGTGGTTGCGTGCCTGATTGTGAGTTTGGTTGTGGATGACGTTCCCCCCATGTGAGGTGAGTTGTTTGTGTACTCACCCGGGTCTCGGAGTCCTTCTAATCCGTCCACTGACACCACCGGCAGTATGGCCATCACCCTCTCCTCCCAGGGATGGTATTGTACGGGTCTGCGGGGCGGCCCTCCTCCAGTGATGTTGGCCTGGTGTGTGGTTTCGGTCATTTTGGCTCGGACCCTCCTCCGCAGATCGTACCACCTGGCTTGGCATTCATGCCTGGTCCTTCTGGTGGACGCAACAGCATTGACAGCATCGACAATCCTCTGCCACATGGCTGTTTTTTCGGAAATGCTGGTCTGTCTGACCAATGTTCCAAAGAGGTGTGGCTCGACTCTGAGGTTTTCGTCGACAAGGACCTCCAACTCTTGGCTAGTGAACTTTGGATTCTTGTTAGTGGGCATGGTGAGGGGTGTGGGTGTGGATGGTTGTGGGGGGGGTGGGTGTGGATGGTTGTGGGTGTGTGGGTGTGGTTTTGCAGGTGTGTGTGTGAATGTGATGAGGGGGTGTTTGTGAAGGTGGGTATGTGAAGGTGTGCAAGTGTAAGGTGTAGTAAAGGTTCAAGTATGGTGCTGTAGGTTGTCTGTGGGGTCTGGCAGCAGTGAGTCTGTTGCAAAGGCTCATGGTTTGTGTCTGTGGGCCCTTTTTATTGGTCCATTGGTGGGTGTGGCTGTGTTTGAACTTTGGGTGGGTGTGTTATAAGGAGTGGTTGTGTTTTGGGCCTCTGTTTGGGATTTTGGCAGTTGTAGGTCAGTGAATGTGTTGTATTTGTGCTTTTTGGACATGTTTTGTGGCTTTGTGCCATTCGAATAGTGTATTCTTTGTTGTTTTGCTTTGTCCTGGTTGTGTACGTGCGTTTTTAGCGTGCGTACGGTGTGTACTTCGGCAATTTTGTTGTACAGTGCTGTCCTTGTGTCTGGCTTGGTACGACTCGTACATGCGCGATGTTGTGCATACACGGTTGGGGTGGGGGTACGGTCCGTACATACACGGTTGGGGTGGGGGTACGCTCCATACATACGCGGGTGAGGGTACGGGCCGTACATACACGGTTGGGGTGGGGGTACACTCCATACATACGCGGGTGAGGGTACGGGTCGTAAATACAAGGTTGGGGTGGGGGTACGCTCCATACATACGCGGGTGTGGGTACGGGCCGTACATACACGGTTGGGGTGGGGGTACGCTCCATACGTACGCGGGTGAGGGTACGGGTCGTACATACACTGTTGGGGTGGGGGTACGCTCCATACGTACGCGGGTGAGGGTACAGGTCGTACATACACGGTTGGGGTGGGGGTACGCTCCATACATACGCGGGTGGGGGTACGGGCCGTACGTACGGGGGTGTACATACACGGGTGGGGGTACGTCTCCTACATACACGGGTGTACATACACGGGTGTACATTCACGGTTGGGGGTACGTCTCGTACATACACGGGTGTACATACACGGGTGGGGATTCGACTCGTACATAGGAGGGCTGGGGGGAGTGTTGGGCGCGTATGCGGGCACATGTCTCCATGGTTGCTATGGGAGTTCGGTGCGGACGGTGTTTTTTCCATCCGGTTGTAACATCGGACACACGGGATGGATCGTACTAGCGCGGTCGGACTTCACTTTTCACATTTGTACGGTAAATCGTCCGAGGATGTGTCGGACACATTTTCCAACCCGAGGACGTGTGGGGAATAATTCCCAATGCGATTCGTATGGACTTTTTCCCATGCGAATCGTACTTGGCAGTTTGTACGGCACTTGTACGATTCGTACGGTAAAAAGACCGGATACGAGTCGTACAAGGAATTTTTTTACAGGACCGTATCGGCACCGATATGTTTAAAACATAGAAAAAGAACACATATAACAATAGTAATTACATACAATAAAAACTTTCAAATACTATATAAATAAATGTAGCAATAAATATTTATTTTAAAATACAAAATATTTACAAAATGAGAAAGTAAATGTATTTATTTAATTTCCTAACCTATAACACCACACCAATAATAAAACACTTCACATTTCTTAATTACATTTATTTACATATTTTACATAAGTATTAAACAATTAAAAATCCTTACTAATAAAAAAATTATCAACATTAACTTACTACACACTTTAACACTATAATCTGCACAACACAGGATAAATTAAACTATCAAAGAATAAAACACATTTAAAACTTATCTTAAAATTACAAACAATTACTATTAACAACTAAGAATTAAATTATTAAAATGTATTTAATACCCACCCTGTACCCCTTTTAAAAATAAATACAACAAAAATATATTTACAAATTACCCAAAATATGTATCTATTAAACAACTATATATTAATTAAACACAAATTACTTCCCACCATTTACAGCTATAAACACCACAACACACACCTAAAATTAATTACACAATTACCATAATTACTTAACAATTAATTAATTACCAACCAATTATTAATTCATAAATTAAAAATAAATTAGTTCCAACCATTTACACCTACAAACACAACACACACCTAAAATTATTTTCACAATTACCATAATTACCAATTAATTAATTAATTATAATTAATTAACAACCAATTATTAATTCATAAATTAAAAATAAATAGCTTCCAACCATTTACACCTACAAACACCACAACACACCCCTAAGATTAATTACATAATTACCATATTTAATTACTAAGTAATTAATTAACATTCATTACCAACCAAATATTAATTAATTAATAATAAATTAATTTACACATTTAGGCGCCGATTCCGATCCGTTAAAAATAATTTGCGTACGACCCGTATCCGTATTTTTTTACGTACGAGTCGTAGAAGCACCGTACAAACGGCCAAGTACGATTCGTCCGTGAAAAATATCTACGAACAGCGTCGGGAAAAGTCAACGAGAGTGCGTCGGAAAGTTTTCACGTCCGAATATCGTCGGGAAAAGTGTACGAAAGTGAGCCGGACAGTCTCACGTACAAATCGTAAAACACAAGTCCGAGCGCGCAAGTACGATCCTGACCACCCGTCCGAATACACAATTGCACGTAAAAAGGCCCGTACGGAGCCAGCGCAGGAGCACACATGTACACGGGTAAACTCATGCCCGTGTACGAGCCGTACAGCCCCCCCACCCCCAAATATGTCTGCACCGTACACCACCCTGTCCGCACTGCACCCCAGCACCGCATGTACGCACTGTACCCCCAGCCCCCCACCGCATGTACGCACCATACCCCAGCACCACATGTACGCACTGTACCCCCAGCCCCCCCACCGCATGTACGCACCGTACCCCAGCACCGCATGTACGCGCCGCACACCAACACCGTACCCCAGCACCCTCACCCAGCATCGCGTATGTACAGATCGTACCTACGTGAAAAAGATTCATACAGAACCAGGACACTGTAAAACAGCACAACAAAATACAACTCAATGACTGCCCTGCCACATCCAAACAGGCCAACAGAGGCCCCAAACACAACCACCTCTTATAACACACCCTCCAAAATTCAAACACAGCCACACCCAAAAATTGACCAATAAAAAGGGCCCACACACACAAACCATGAGCCTTTGCAACAGACCTACTGCGGACAGAGCCCACACACAAACCACCACACATAACTCATACCTTCGCTACACCTTCACTCACACACCTTCACACAACCTCCTCCACAAACATCCCCCTCTTCACATTCACACACACACACACATTCACACCCACACACCCACAACCATCCACACCCACACCCACACCCCACACCATGCCCACAGACAAGAATCCAAAGTTCACTACGGAGGAGCTGGAGCTCCTTGTCAACAAAGTCATCAGAGTCGAGCCACAGCTGTTTGGAACATTGGTCAGACAGACCAGCATAGCTGAAAAATCTGCCATGTGGCAGAGGATCGTCGATAAGGTGAATGCTGTTGCGCCCGTCCGAAGGACCAGGCATGAATGCCAAGCCAGGTGGTACGATCTGCGCAGGGCGGTCAAGAGGAAGATGAATGAAGAACATGCCCAGACCAACATCACTGGAGGTGGGCCGCCCCGCAGACCCATACACTACCATCCCTGGGAGGAGAAGGTGATGGCCATGCTACCGCCGGTGGGACTACACGAAGTGGAAGGAGTCACAGAGCCCGGTGAGTACACAAACAACTCACGTAACATGGTGGGAATGGCATCCACACCCCAACCACAACAAATGCACGCACCTACCCCCAAGCACTCACCGCACACAACCACAGTCAAAAACCACGCCCATGCCACGAACGTCACCATTCACCCTTCACAAATCAAGGCAAGGCCATGTCCAAGGCTACAACAACCACAAACACAAGACTGGATGTCCGGGAGGCTGGGAGGGTGGGCCCCACACAACACATTGTGAAAATGAGACGCAGACAACTATGTCCTCAGCCCATAGGGCATAGGTACATACCCATGCACAATGCACAGGGACTGGCAAACTACTAACAAGGTCGCTGACACTGGGCCCTGCTGTATGCAGCACAAGGCCCTCCTGGGACCACTGTACACTCAAACACCAACTCCACAAGCACAGGTATCTAGCACAGGAACTCACACACACTGTCATGCCAGCAAACACCATGAGGGGACACACACATCACCTGGGAGACCCAATTACAACTCACACTACACACAATAGCACGCCCGGTCACACACACCCCCCCCTAACACAAGCACACACCCCCGGGGCAGGCAACGGATACACACACTCCAACAATGGACATGTGACACAACAAGACCAAACCAGAGCCAAGTAAGCATCAGAGCCAACTATCTACAGGTCACACACTCAGGAGAACATCCCAATCTGTCCCCCGCAACATACCCATCCCCAAGTGGACACTGAGAGGAATGCTAGGGACATCCAACTACCTGGGGGAACTGTGTCAACTTGAATATGTATGAAACATGGATGTGGCATGAAACACCATTAACATTGTCTCTCTCTCACACACAGGGCAACGTTGTCGATCTCCCCCCAACACTGGGGGGGAAGAATCACTGTCCCAGGCTCCGCGTGAAGACGATCCCACCGGCAGCGACGACTCTCACCACTCCGTGGATGACCCCGACCAACCTGGCCCCTCTGGTGTTCAAGCACCTGCAGCACCTGCGTCAGGTAAATCTGTGCCAACCACCACCCCCATTCCTGCCACATCCCAGGACACACCCAGGATCCCTGCTCGCACTGAACAACACAGCCAGTCCGACCAGGAGGGACAAGGTTCTGCGGGCACCCAGGAGGAGGCAGACAACCCTGCTAATGCCATCCCTCAGGGGTCCCGTAGACCCGATGTGCCCACAACGGCAGGCCAGGCTCGTGTGGGCAGGGGTGGTGGGAGTGGAGGCAGGCGGAGGCGCGAACCTGACCAGCCAGCTCAGGACCCCGGTATGTCACACATACGCAACATCCTGGACTCATACCGGCGTGACACCAGAGGCATGGACCAGGTCGTGTCCAGACTTTCCGGGATGCAGGGGACCCTCGATGAGATAAAGAACCTGCAGGTCGAGCATCTTGCCAGTCATCAACAACACCAAGGACGGATGGAGGCAAGACTGGCAGAGCTCCTGGCGGTGCACAGGGACGTGAGCCAATCACTCCATCAGATCGCCCAAAGTCTGGCAAACCCTCCCTGTGCCACCAGGCGTAGACCAGCACCAGACACAGGGAGGGAGGAGGAGGAGGATTCATCTGACGGAACGTCCCCAGCATCGTCAAGGCCTGCATCTGAGGATCCCCGGAGGAAGGTGGGTCGTCCACGGAAAAGACCGTGAGAGTCAGCGGACCATCCCCATCTCCCAGGTCACCTGGCCTGGCACCTGGCCCTCTGTCGCAACAGCAGCACCTCACCCAATGACATTCTCTGCCACATGGACTTGCTGGTCACAGTCTGACCAATGATGACCAACACTGTGGTCTGGACTCTGATGACTTCCAATGCCAAGGATGCCATCTCCCCCAGTGAACTTTGGATTCTATTCCCCCGGTAGAGCACCTTAGCACATCTACCAAAAGACTCACCCCCCCAAAAATAAATTCAGATTGTTCTGCACATGAGATGTTGCTGTCATTTTGCATTATTCTACGACATATGTGTGGAAATGTCTAACTATGCATGAGTGTTGAACCAACTCCAGCCATCCATACCCTGGGAACAGAGTCTGGTACAGGACCCACATGGGTCACAAGGTATCATTCAATGTAGGCATGGAGCACAACACTCACCTGTGATGGCCTCTGGCTGCTGAGGGGGTGCCTGCTAAACTGTGCGGAGAGACCTATTTGGGAGATCATCATCAAGGCGTAGAGGTCATGGCCCATGTGGAGGTACCCGGGGAGGGAGTCCCATGTATGTGTGGTCAGGTGGGAGAACAATGTCCTGTATGCTGGAGTAGGGTGGATGTGAAGAACGGTGGCCAGGGCAAGGTTGGATGCACGGAGATGGACCAACGGGATCTAGGATGACAGACGTACAAGGTTGGTGTGGGGTCGGTTTGTGGACTGCCTCCTGAGTGTGGGTGGGGAGTGTGGAGGACATCCTGCAGCAGACAGTGATCCATTGCAGCTATCTATGGCAGACGGTGAGGTGGCTGGGGCGCAGGGTGTAGAAGCTGAGGTGTGCAGATGCCCCCTGGAAGTGGACCATTTTCCTTGGAGTTTGGATGTACCTACTCTGTAGAGGGCAGGGCAGTATATGAGATGGATGTTGTCATGGACCTAGGGGATGGTCTGTCGTAACTTGGAGTGGATCTATCTGTGGATCATGTGAATAATGCAGAGGGCGTTGCAGCATGAGGTACAGATGCAGTGGACTAGCATGGCATATGTGAGCGAGCCAAACATGATGCACACCATCTTGTATGTGTGGCCACTGGGTGATTGTGCAGGGCCTGCAGCAGCAGGCGCCATCTACCTGCCAAATGCCCCATTTCGCACACAAAGACTAGGATGTCAGAAGGACAACTGCAAAAGGCGCGTGTGTACAGTAAGGAGTGTCCAGTGTCACATGGCACACCCAGAGACAATGCATGCACAATCACCAAAGAGCCATTACACCAGATCAGGAAACTGAAGGGCGACCTGCGCACAGGAGACACACCCTCAGCAGCTGGTGATGGCCCAGTGTGTGGTCGACCTTGCCAAAAAACATACACGACCATGTACTACATGGCCAATAGAGGAGCCTAATCCATGATCAACTGCATGCATGTCGCTAAACTACACATGGACTCCTATGCATTATCTACAGCAAGTATGCCAGAGATGCCGCATGCCAAGTGGCAAGGGACCTGCATTGACAGAGATGAGGCACCTTGGAGTGTGATGAACACCTTTATTACTCATCCTCACACTTATGGAATTGCATCCATTGGAACAGAATCACAGGTCATTCGGCTGAACATGTGTGACCTACACTGGACACCCCCTGCAACACACAGATGTGGTAAATCCTACTGAGCTGGCACAGAAGTGAAGGGGTTGAGCCTCACACCCCTTGCTGCACACGGAGAGTCTACAATTCCACATTGAGCCTCATATGGGGATGTCCCACACCATGTCCACCATGACCATCCCGTATGTTCCTGAGGGACGTTATACACATATTGATGCCTTCATCAGAATCCACAATCCACGACAGATGACTGTCAGGAAGGGTGACTATCAATTCATGGGAGCCATGCAACACGTCACGTGGCCCATGGTCAGTCGACATGTATGCATGGTAACACAACATGCACAGGAGCAGTCCCCACATTACACAAACACGTACCACCCACAAAACGCCTTGCTGCACTCCTTACCCAAATTGACTTTTCTCCATGTCTGTGCATGTAACTCTGATCCAGCACACGTTGCAATACTCATGAGGAATAGCAGGAGTGCAATGATGACATGAGCAGACGACGGCCGCAGGAACCTGGGGAGGACAGACACACAACAAGTCAGCGAGGAGCCAGTAATCCGCAGACATGTACATGCACTCTACAGGATTGATATTGTCACCATGGTAAGAATGAATTTTGTGTTCCCGCTAAAATATGGGGAATGACAAAATCACTTGAATGACACATCAGAACACACCTCCAAGTCACTTGGCACACAGTCAGCTCAACACACACATTTCAACACATGCCACACAAGGCTCTAAGCGTGCACACTCAGACACAGGGACTCACCATCATGAGAAGAAGTTGCGGATAAGCTGACTCCGGATGTCCTCATCCTCATTCTCATCCTCATCCTCACTTGCCCCGTGCCCAAGCCCTTCATCCTCCACGGGTGGATGATCTTGCTCATCCGGATCCAGGATGAGTGGCACGGCCTTCTCCACTGCCTTGTTGTGCAGCATGCAGCACACAAGCAAGATTTTGCAGACCTTCACCGGGGCATATGGGCGCCGCCAGTCTTGTGGAGGCACCGGAATCTGCTCTTCAGGAGTCCAAACGTCCTCTCAATCACGCGCCTCGTCTGCCCATGGGTGTCATTGTACCGGTGTTCTGCGGCTATTCTGGGGTTGCGGAGAGGCGTCATCAGCCATGGCATGTTGGGATAGCCAGCGTCCCCTACATGGCAACATCATGGACAGAAGTGGGTCAGGAGAAGCAGTAAGATATGAAGAAACCGCTAAATACAGGACTAACAGAGTATACCCACCAACGAGACATGCACGTTCATTGCGCAGCTGCAGCATCATTTCAGGCACCCTGCTACGCCTCATGATGTAGGCATCGTGTGCTGATCCTAGAAAACGGGCACAGACATGGGATATCATCATGTTAGCAAGACATACCACAAGGGCATTGATGGAGTGGTAATGCTTGCGGTTACGGAAGGCTACCTCCTGTGCGTGTGGTGGTACCAAAGCCACATGTGTCCCATCAATGGCCCCAATGACATGGGGCATCCCTCCCAGGGCATAGAACTCACCCTTGACACCTGTCAACTGCTCACGAGTTGGAAAAGTTATGAATTCATCCAGGTGTACCAACATGGCCTCTAACACATCATGCAGGACACGGCTGAACATGGTCTGGGACATGCTTGCGGTTACGGAAGGCTACACATGACACACACATGACATAGTCACATCGTGCAACGCCGGTCGTTACATGTCAGGTGTCATTATCCGTGTCCCTGGCATCGTGGGGACAGTTGCGGGTGTAGGTGACTGTGCCATGCCAGTGATGCAGTGCTCGACTGTCCCCAGAGAGTAGCTCCTCTGTATCTATTGATATCAAGTAATTTGCAGTTGTGTCATGCTCCCCATTGTTTCCAGTGGCATGGTGGGTAAAGCAACTGTGTGGTGCAGGGCCTACATATGTTTGTAGTATTGTAGATGTCACTCATGTTGCTGTTCATGCTATGTGCTGTGTCCTATGTAGTTTGGACTCATGTGTCATATGTATACAGGTGTCTGATCATTTCCTGTCTCTTCACCTTGGCCACAGCATCGTCGGAGGAAACCGAGGGAGACACTGGCACGGACGTGGGGGAGTTATCCAGCACCAGGGCCACCAGTGCTGGGGAGTCTGGCGCAGCAAGTGGCACGGAGGCCGAGGGGAGTCAGGCGGAAAACCTGTCCAGTCCCAACACCGACTATGAGGCTGACGGGTCCGAGGCTGAGCTCCCAGAGGGGGCGGAGGCTGCTCCCAGTGCTGAAAGCAGCACTCCATCTCTCGCCGCACCCTCCATTCTCATCACCGCCCTCCCAGTTGCTCGGGTCCCTTGTGTCCGTGCTAGGCGACAACAGGTGCGTGACAGACGGCAAGGAGGTGTATTTAAGAGGCGAAGGGTGCACTTCCACTCCGGATCATTCTGTGGTGTGTAGGCATATTCAATTGCATGGTGCTTGTCACATGCACGCTCATAATTTAGCTTGTATTCTGAAAGGGATTCGTGTGCCAGTTATGACCCCGTCTTGTACGCTGCTTGCTAACGGTAATTATGTGCTATTCAATGATGAAGCTTGCTGTGGGATGCTTCCGGGAATTCCTGACATCGTGACTGTATCACTACGAGTGGTTTTCAGTCATTACGTCCTTTTCCCACCCCCGCATGGCCGGCTGGATGTATCCATCTGGCCTTCCATTCCAACCTTGAAAGCAGAGTTCAACAAGATGAGCAGAATAAGGGCTCTATTGTCTCAAAAACAAGTTGTGTTGACTTCATCCCGAGAAACATTTGTCCTTCATGTAGCTCACACGCGCACAGAGGTGCAAGCGATTTTTAACACTGATCTCCCACTACATATTTTGGACTCGGATTCAGACTATCTTTCATGCCTCATCAACAAGTGGTCTGGCTGTTTTTTTCTAAATTGTGGCCTCAGGACTCGTGACCTCCTTTCAAACTCTGTTTGGTGTGATCCCCGCATTTCATCATTCGATTTTTTCTAGCGTCTTCGGAGGTGTCCCTTTGCTTCTCGCCCTCGTAGCTGGGGTGCCATAATTGATCTGTGTACTACGCTGTGGCTTCACAACTTGCGTTACAAGACAGCATGCACCGGCTGCTCCATCTTCGGAAAAAGATGCTTGAATTCTATGGCACTCTGCCGCTGGCGACCTTAAGCAGTGCCTATGGATTGTCCTTCCGGTTTCCCTTCTTTACCTGCGTGCAACCTGTCTTTCATTGCCTAGATTGTCCATTTGAATGGGCTCTGGATTTGTGCCTGTGTAACTCGGTGTCTCCTGACCCGGATTATGATCGACTAATGAGCCCCTTAGTGGCTCATGAGTTGGACTGTTCTGGCGTCAGGATCATGGCCTGTGCTGCTGCACATGGAGTCCTAGGCAATTGGTACCTCGGAACGGCTGCAAATGAATTCTTATCCAGAAGTTATCTTGATGTCCCCACCTGTTGTCCACAAATGGTGCTGGATGCCCCGATTGTTGAGGAACACGTGTGTTCTTTCCCCCTGCTGAACTGGATGGCAGACAATTTTGCGGAACGTTCAGATGATTTCCTCTTGGAAGCTGTTGCAACTTATTGTGCTTATACCTTGAGGGATTGACTTTAGCCCTGCTCATTTCATGGTGCATCCATCGTTGCTGATATTTTTTCCCCTTTTACATGGTTCATTGAGCTTCAACATCGTTCATATTTGACATTTCTTTTCTGACTTTTTCGCATACCTTCTATGGACTTCCAGTTCATGCCCTTGGTTCCGTTCTATCAAACTTGAACTCTGCGTTCTCGAATTTGCGCCCCTAGTGGTTAGTGGTACGAACAAGGGGGGGTGTAGTGATGATTCCTATCTCCCTATGTACAATGCTAAGTTTGCACCACCGCGTTAGTTGTTAGTAAGCCATCTTGCCAATTTTGCTGCTTTTGCACGCGACACTGTAGTTGCGTGTTATTACTTTTGAAATGCCTACTCGAGTTTGCTTCACATGAGGACTGTCTGTTGATTGACATCCTTCACAGTGAGCAGCGAGCTTGTACTGTACATTGTGTGCACAAACAGTCTGGGTGACTAGACGGTGCATGTTGTTGTGTACAGGTTGATGGTCCCACTATTTAGCCATAACATGCACGCAGCTGCAGATACCTGATAGACGAGTGCTTGCCATATTGCAGTGCAGCACGTTTTACTTTCATTGTGATGGAGGACTTTAGCAGGAGATGGGACTAGATGATCCTGTGATGTGATTCCACTGAGCTGATCTGTACGGTGGGGGGTCCCCCGTTCAAGCTTAGAGAGCTTCTATTAGTCGAATGATACTACTATTAGTTTACTGGCGACAGGAAGGTTGCTGTTTCCACTGTCATTTTCTTATGGTTGCTCCTTTCATTGTCTATGATATTGCAACAATGCTGATGCTTCTGAACGTAACCATTTGTCTGCTTATGTTAGCCGGTGAGCAGCCAAAATATCGAAACTAAAATATCTACCTACACTAATATCGATTTTTAAATATCGAAGGGACAGAATATCGGTCAATAATATCTATGGACAGAATATCGATCCTAAGGTAAGTATTTTAATATCGATGTTTGTAATATCGAAGTTAGTAATATCGACATCAAATATATCGATTTTACTAATATTGATGTTACTAATATCGATATTTATATTATTGTTATGTATTTTATTATGTATTTAATATGTATGTGTTATATGTTTTTAGTTAAGTGTTCTACTCGTTTGAACATATATGTATAACATTTTTATATGTTAACAATGGTTTTTTAAGTCAATTTTGTGTTTTAGTACCGTAGTGGGTTGTGGGTTTATGGGGGAATAGGGTGGGAAGTAATTTAATTATATGGAATTAATTATACATTTTTAGGAATTATAAAATAATTTTAATTAATTTTTGCGTTTAAGTTCTGTAGCGGGTTGTGGGTTTATAGGGGAATAGGGTGGGAAGTAATTTAATTATATGGAATTAATTATACATATTTAGGAATTATAAATTGATTTTAATAAATTTTTGCGTTTAAGTTCTGTAGCGGGTTGTGGGTTTATAGGGGAATAGGGTGGGAAGTAATTTAATTGTAATTAATTAATAATTTATTTTCATTTATTGGTATTGATAATTATATTATTGTTAATTAAGTATTAATTGGTAATTAATTTTTATTAATTGGCAATTAGTTTTAATTAGTTGATTAATTGATAATTATGTTAAGTGTATTATTTTATTAGTGGAGTGTGTCGTGCGTTTATAGGGGAATAGTGTTGGAAGTAATTGAAATCTAATTAATTAATTATTAAATTAGTTGTTGGGTATTGATAATTAATTAATTGGACAATAATTATTAATTGGTAAATATTTTAAATTATAACATTTTGGTTATGAAAAATAATTAATTGTTGATTAATCATTAATTGTGAATTAAATATAATTAAATATTATGCATTGATATTTCTAATTAATATATTAATAAGTAATTATTCATTGGTAATTAATGTGTAATATTTATTATTTTGGCGTATGAAAAATATTTAATAGTTCAATATTTTTTGATTGGTAATTAATGTTTCATAATTATTATTTTGCGGTATATATTTTTTTTAAATTGTTAAATATATTTTAATTGGTATTTACTTTTTAATAATTCATATGTTTTTGGTTATGAAAAATATTGTATCGTTTAATATTTATTATTTGGTAATTAATATTTATTAATTATTATTTATTGGTATTTATTATTAATGTATTGTTAATTAATTATTCTTTGGTAGTTATGTTTGTAATATTTATTTATTGGTATTTGTAAATAATTTTGAGTTATTTAATAATTAAATCACTAATTATTTTAAATAAATATTTTATTTATAACAATGTTATTTTTAACTTCTATGCTATCCAACACTTTCCCTACTGTTGCACCCTCTGGAGTTGGAATAGTAAATTTTATCCCTACGCTATCCAACACTTTCCCTTCTGTTGCACTCTTTGGAGTTGGAATAGTAATTTTTACCCCTTCGCTATCCAACACTTTCCCTACTGTTGCACTCTGTGGAGTTGGAATAGTAATTTTTACCCCTACACTATCCAACACTTTCCCTACTGTTGCACTCTCTGGAGTGGGAATAGTAATTTTTACCCCTACGCTATCCAACACTTTCCCTACTGTTGCACTCTCTGGAGTTGGAATAGTAATTTTTACCCCTACGCTATCCAACACTTTCCCTACTGTTGCACTCTCTGGAGTTGGAAGAGTAATTTTTACCCCTATGCTATCCAACACTTTCCCTACTGTTGCACTCTCTGGAGTTGGAATAGTAATTTTTACCCTTACGCTATCCAACACTTTCCCTACTGTTGCACTCTCTGGAGTTGGAATAGTAATATGTACCCCTACGCTATCCAACACTTTCCCTAGTGTTGCACTCTCTGGAGTGGGAATAGTAATTTTTTCCCCTTCGCTATCCGACATTTTCCATACTGTTGCACTCTCTGGAGTTGGAATAGTAATTTTTACCCTGTGCAAAAGTTGGTCGCACACTGCTCGTCACACCAGCAAGTTGCCCCAAAGGACTGTGGTAAATGTAGTGGCGACGGCGGGTACGCCTATGCCACGATGTGTAAAAAGAACAGTATGTGTTGCGTTAGCCATCCCTGGACACGTGTTTCGAGGTAGTTGCCTCTCGTCAGCAGGGAGCAGGTCAGTGTAAAGGGGTGCCGTGTGGACTGCCAAAATGTAAATAAAAACAGGTCAAGTACCTCTCATGGCGCGCAGGTGCAGATCCAAGGCTCGTCAGCCCGTTAGCTCAAGGGAGCCGTAATAAATTGTGCAAAAGTTGGTCGCACACTGCTCGTCACACCAGCAAGTTGCCCCAAAGGACTGTGGTAAATGTAGTGGCGACGGCAGGTACGCCTATGCCACGATGTGTAAAAAGAACAGTATGTGTTGCGTTAGCCATCCCTGGACACGTGTTTCGAGGTAGTTGCCTCTCGTCAGCAGGGAGCAGGTCAGTGTAAAGGGGTGCCGTGTGGACTGCCAAAATGTAAATAAAAACAGGTCAAGTACCTCTCATGGCGCGCAGGTGCAGATCCAAGGCTCGTCAGCCCGTTAGCTCAAGGGAGCCGTAATAAATTGTGCAAAAGTTGGTCGCACACTGCTCGTCACACCAGCAAGTTGCCCCAAAGGACTGTGGTAAATGTAGTGGCGACGGCGGGTACGCCTATGCCACGACGTGTAAAAAGAACAGTATGTGTTGCGTTAGCCATCCCTGGACACGTGTTTCGAGGTAGTTGCCTCTCGTCAGCAGGGAGCAGGTCAGTGTAAAGGGGTGCCGTGTGGACTGCCAAAATGTAAATAAAAACAGGTCAAGTACCTCTCATGGCGCGCAGGTGCAGATCCAAGGCTCGTCAGCCCGTTAGCTCAAGGGAGCCATAATAAATTGTGCAAAAGTTGGTCGCACACTGCTCGTCACACCAGCAAGTTGCCCCAAAGGACTGTGGTAAATGTAGTGGCGACGGCGGGTACGCCTATGCCACGATGTGTAAAAAGAACAGTATGGTACCAATTCCGATCCTGTAAAAAAATTCCCCGTCCGACTCGTATCCGGATTTTTTTCCGTCCGAATCGTCAAAGTAGCGTACAAACTGCCAAGTACGATTCGAACGGAAAAAAGTCCATACGAATCGCATTGGGAAGATTTCCCCACACGTCCTCGGGTCGGGAAAAGTCACCGACACGTCCCCGGTCGAAAAACCCACCGTGCGGAAAAATAAAGTCCGACAGCGCAAGTACGATCCCTCCCGTCCTCCCCATTTCACAACCGTACGCAAAAAACACCGTCCGAACCGAACTCCCATAGCAACCATGGAGACATGTGCCCGCATACGCGCCGAACACCCCACCACCCCCCCTGCCTGCGTATGTACGCACCGAACCCCCACCCGTGTATGTACGCACCAAACCCCCACCCGTGTATGTACGCCCCCGAACCCCCACCCGTGTGTGTACGCACCAAACCCCCACCCGTGTATGAACGGACCGAACCCCCCCCCAGCCGTGTATGTACGCACCGAACCCCCACCCGTGTATGTACGCACCAAACCCCCCCCCAGCCGTGTATGTACGCACCCAACCCCCACCCGTGTATGTACGCACCGAACCCCCACCCGTGTATGAACGGACCGAACCCCCCCCAGCCGTGTATGTACGCACCGAACCACCACCCGTGTATGTACGCACCAAACCCCCCCAGCCATGTATGTACGCACCAAACCCCCACCCGTGTATGTACGCACCAAACCCCCACCCGTGTATGTACGCCCCCGAACCCCCACCCGTGTATGTACGCACCAAACCCCCACCTGTGTATGTACGCACCAAACCCCCACCCGTGTATGTACGCCCCCGAACCCCCACCCGTGTATGTACGCACCAAACCCCCACCCGTGTATGAACGGACCGAACCCCCCCCAGCCGTGTATGTACGCACCGAACCCCCACCCGTGTATGTACGCACCAAACCCCCCCCCGCCGTGTATGTACGCACCCAACCCCCACCCGTGTATGTACGCACCGAACCCCCACCCGTGTATGAACGGACCGAACCCCCCCCCCAGCCGTGTATGTACGCACCGAACCCCCCCCCAGCCGTGTATGTACACACCGAACCACCACCCGTGTATGTACGCACCAAACCCCCCCAGCCGTGTATGTACGCACCAAACCCCCACCCGTGTATGTACGCACCAAACCCCCACCCGTGTATGTACGCCCCCGAACCCCCACCCGTGTATGTACGCACCAAACCCCCACCCGTGTATGTACGCACCAAACCCCCACCCGTGTATGTACGCCCCCGAACCCCCACCCGTGTATGTACGCACCAAACCCCCACCCGTGTATGAACGGACCGAACCCCCCCCAGCCGTGTATGTACGCACCGAACCCCCAGCCGTGTATGTACGCACCGAACCCCCACCCGTGTATGTACGCACCAAACCCCCCCCCAGCCGTGTATGCACGCACCCAACCCCCACCCGTGTATGTACGCACCGAACCCCCACCCGTGTATGAACGGACCGAACCCCCCCCAGCCGTGTATGTACGCACCGAACCCCCCCCCAGCCGTGTATGTACGCACCGAACCACCACCCGTGTATGTACGCACCAAACCCCCCCAGCCGTGTATGTACGCACCAAACCCCCACCCGTGTATGTACGCACCAAACCCCCACCTGTGTATGTACGCCCCCGAACCCCCACCCGTGTATGTACGCACCAAACCCCCACCCGTGTATGTACGCACCAAACCCCCACCCGTGTATGTACGCCCCCGAACCCCCACCCGTGTATGTACGCACCAAACCCCCACCCGTGTATGAACGGACCGAACCCCCCCCCAGCCGTGTATGTACGCACTGAACCCCCACCCGTGTATGTACGCACCAAACCCCCCCCCAGCCGTGTATGTATGCACCCAACCCCCACCCGTGTATGTACGCACCGAACCCCCACCCGTGTATGAACGGACCGAACCCCCCCCAGCCGTGTATGAACGGACCGAACCCCCCCACCCGTGTATGTACGCACCAAACCCCCACCCGTGTATGTACGCACCAAACCCCCACCCGTGTATGTACGCCCCCGAACCCCCACCCGTGTATGTACGCACCAAACCCCCACCCGTGTATGTACGCACCAAACCCCCACCCGTGTATGTACGCCCCCGAACCCCCACCCGTGTATGTACGCCCCCGAACCCCCAGCCGTGTATGTACGCACCGAACCCCCCCCAGCCGTGTATGTACGCACCGAACCACCACCCGTGTATGTACGCACCAAACCCCCACCCCAGCCGTGTATGTACGCACCGAACCCCCACCCGTGTATGTATGGCCGTACCCACACCCCACCAGGGAATGTACGGACCGTACCCCCACCAGTGCATGTACGGACCGTACTGACGCCAAAAACACACGTACTGAACCAGGACAAACCATGTTTACACAAGGAGAGTCAATTAGAGTTTCCCCACACCACCAAACATGCCCAACAACCCCACAAACATCACATACACTCACCTGCAACTGCCAAACTGCCAAACAGAGGCCCAAAACCCAATCACTCCTCATAACACACCCACACAAATTTCAAACACAGCCACACCCACAAATGGACCAATAAAAATGGACCACACACACAAACCATGAGCCTTTGCAACAGACCCACTGCTGCCAGAGCCCACAGACGACCCACACCACCATACTTGAACCTCACACTTGCATACCTTCACACAACCACCTACACAAACACCCCCTCATCACATTCACACACACACCTCCACTACCACACCCACACACCCACAACCATCCACACCCACACCCCACGCCATGTCCACCACCAAGAATCCAAAGTTCACAAAGGAGGAGCTGGAGATCCTTGTCGACGAAATCCTCAGAGTCGAGCCACAGCTCTTTGGGACATTGGTCAGACAGACCAGCATATCCGAAAAAACGGCCATGTGGCAGAGGATTGTCGATTCTGTGAATGCTGTTGGGACCACCAGAAGGACCAGGCACGAGTGCCAATCCAGGTGGTACGATCTGCGGAGGACGGTCAAGAGGAAGATGACTGACAATCACAACCAGGGGAACATCACTGGAGGAGGGCCGCCCCCCAGACCGGTACAATACCATCCCTGGGAGGAGAAGGTGATGTCCACGCTGGCGGTGGAGGGACTACACGGACTGCCTGGACTCCCAGACCCTGGTGAGTACACAAACAACTCACCTCACATGGGGGGGATGCCATACACAATCAATCATGCATGCCACCCCCCCCAAGCCACCACCGCACACAACAACACTCCACAAACACACACATGCCACTAGCGCCTCCATGCCCCATGCATCAATCAGGGCCATGCCAAGTCACAGGCCACACAAAACACCAACACAACACAGGATGTGGTCGATGCTGGGAGTGGGGGCATCAAAACTAACATTGAGCAACTCACAAGCACACAACAATGCCCTCAGCCCATATGGCCCAGGGCACAGCCATACAAACTGTGTGTACCCACACAGTACTGTCTTGCCTGCAAATGGTGGCTGCCATGCAGGATGACATGGGTCTGAAGGCACAATTTGCACATTACAGCAGACAATGAAGATGCATCGCTCTGATAGAGTCTCAGCACACACCGCCACAGCAGCAGCCTACACTCAGACACACTGCCCAATGGGTGCCCGGAGAACAGGGACTAACTCACATGAACAAGCCAATGGCCATTCAAAGACCGGCTAACTGTGTGTGCCCAGGAAGCTGGCCTGAGGTGACAGAGAGTGACAAAGAGAGGGAGGGAGAGGGGGAATGAGAGGGAAGGAGACAGAGGGGGACACAGGGAGACAGACAGAGGGAGGGAGTAGGGTGACAGAGGGAGACCGACAGAGGGAGGGAGGAGGGTGACAGAGGGAGGGAGGAAGGGAGACACAGGGAGACTAAATCACCCTTGGGTGGTGTGGCCATGTCCACTCATCAGCCGGTGGACTGTGTGCATGCAGACCAGGTCTGGCAGTGCCTCAAACCCCCCCTTCTGTAGATGAAGACCGGTCCATGTGTCAATCTGTGCACGAGTCCATCCGTGCTGCAGGCACAGACCAAACCACACACCCAGTATACCCACCCACTGTGTCGGTAAGAACCCTGTCACAAATGCTTCAGTCCCCTACCTGCAACATCAAATTGCCTTGGCAAAACACCATTTGGCCACGTACAGTGCAACACGTAAGGCGCCTCTGCATGGCTCGCTACGCCCGCACACCACACTGCTGACTGTGTACCCAAATAGATGCATCAACTAAGATTGTGTCTCACACATGCGTAAAGCCCTGACAGCTGTGGCCAAGGGACATACCCATGCACAAGTGCACTGTGAGAGGAATGCAAGACAGATCCAACTACCCAGAGGAAGAGTGCCAAATCAGAAATGCATGAAACATGGATGCCACATGTGACACTGTTAACATTGTCTCTCTCACACACAGGTCAACGTCGACGAACACCCCCCAACACTGGGGGGGAAGTCTCACAGGACCAGGCTCCGCGGGATGAGGACCCCACCGCCAGCGATGACTCTCACCACTCCGTGGATGACCCAGACCAACCTGGCCCCTCTGGTGTCCAACCACCTGCAGCACCTGCGTCAGGTACAACTGTGCCAACCACCACCCCCATTCCTGCCACATCCCAGGAGACGTCCAGGAGCCCTGCCCGCACACGACCACCCAGCCAGTCTGCCCAGGAGGGACACGGTCCTCCGGGCACCCAGGAGGAGGCAGGCGGCAACGCAGATGCCATCCCTCAGGGGTCCCGGAGACCCGATGCACCCACAACGGCAGGCCAGGTGCACGTGGGCAGGGGTGGCGGGAGTGGAGGACGGCGGAGGCGCGAACCTGACCAGGCAGCTCAGGACCCGGTAGTGTCCCAGGTCAGCAACATCCTGGATACATACCGGCGTAACACCAGGGGCATGGACCAGATTGCGTCCACCCTCAATGACATCAAGGGGACCCTCCAGGAGATGAAGACCCTGCAGGCCCAGCAACATGCCTGTCAACTGCAACACCAAGGAAGGATGGAGGATAGACAGGCTGAGCTCGTGGCGGTGCAAACCCAAATGACCGGTGTACTCCGTCGGATTGCCGACAACATGGGCAACCCTCCCTGTGGCACCAGGCGAAGGCCATTACCAGACACAGGGAGGGATCAGGAGGAGGAGGATTCATCCGACGGAGCGTCACAGACATCATCACGGCCTGCTTCCGAGGGTCCCCGCAGGAAGGTGGGTCGTCCACGAAAAAGACTGTGAGAGTCAGCAGAACATCACCATCTCCCAGGTCACCTGGCCTGGCACCTGGCCCTCTGGCCCAATAGCAGCACATGACATTCTCTGCCACATGGACTTGCTGGTCACTGTCTGACCTATGTTGACGAAGACTGTGGCATGGACTCTGACATTTTGCAACGGCAAGGATACCAACTCCCCCAGTGAACTTTGGATTCTACACTCCCGCTGTGCACCTCTTGTCATCCCCACAAACCCGTACCCCACCACAAATAAATTAATCACACTTACAAGATGATGCTGTGATTCTGCATTATTACAATACATGAGTGTGTCATAAAGTCAAAGCATGCCTGATCTCAGAATTAACTCCAACCATCCAAACCGTGGGGTCTCAGTCTTGCCCAGGACACACATGGGTCCCAGTGTATCATCTGATACAGACATGGAGTACCATACTCACCTGTGCTGGGCCCAACCAGCTGAGTGGTTCCCGCACAACTGTGGCTACAGACACATTCAGGGGAGCAACAGTCATGCGCAGAGGTCAGGGATCATGTGGAGTGACCTGGCTTGCCGCTCCCAGGTATGTCTAGACATGTGTCCCTACAATGTCCTGCATGCTTGCGTCAGGCGGATGTTGAGAATGGTGGCTAGCCCAAGGTTGGATGCATGGAGATGCCAGAATGCAGTTTTGGATCACAGTGCCACATGGTTGTGTTGGGGTTGTGGGCTGCATCATGAGTGTGGGCGTGGATCGAGAAGGTCATCCTGCAGCTGGCTGTGAAACATTCCCCCCATCCCGTTTGGACGTTGATGTGGCCTGGTTGCCCGACGCAGTAGCAGAGCTGTGCAGATGCACTCCGGATATGGACAAGTATCATGGGAGTCGTAAGGCACATGTCCGTAGACTGCAGGGTAGGATTCGACACGGATGTTGTAGTTGCCCTGGGGGATGGTCTCTCTTGCCTTGAGGTGGATGGAACTGTGCATCTTGTGCATAATACAGTTCCCACTCCCTGACAAACCCCTAGCATCTTGTCACTCTACACATAGACACATATGCACCACCTCTGAAAACTATGCCAGACATGCCGCACGCACAGTGGCAACAGGCCACCATTGACAGGGAAGAGGCACCTTGGAGACAGAGGGACAAATTTATTAGTCATGTGTGTTGGAATGACAATGATACTCTGTCAACACATACACAGGTCATGTGGATGAACATGTGGGAGCAACACTGGCACCCCCCATTGCAACACAGATGCTGGTATTCCATTGAACTGGCACACAAAAGTGACGGATAACAGCTAAACACCCCCTGCTGCCACGGAGAGGCCGCTATACACCATTGAGGCCCTGATGGGGCAATCACACACCATGTCAACCCGGTGCAACCTGTATGTTTCCGAGGTCAGTGTTACACACAATGATGGCCTCATCACAATCCCCAATCCCCTGCCACATGACAGTCACCAAGTCTGACCATGGCTCCAGGTGAAGCCTGCCCCATGTCATGTTCCCCATGTAGGATCCACATGTATGCAAATGGAACACACATGAACCGGAGAAGTGCACACAGACTACAAACAATTCACACACCCAAAACGCCGTGAGGCATCCCTTACCCTAAGGAGATTTCAAAACTTGCCCGTGCATGTGACGCAGAATCAGCACATGTTGCTGTGTTCATTAGGAGTAGCAGGAGCACAACAATGCCACCAGCAGACAGCATGCCCATGGACCTGTGGAAGAGAGACACACAAGGAGTCAGCCCAAAGGAGCACATCCGCAAGCATGTACTCAACACGTATCATGTTGTCAACATGACAGGTGACAATGATGACCCTCAGACAACATCCTTCCATTGCGCCATCACTCGAGTGACACTTCAATACACACCACTGACTCACTTGGCAGACATGCAGATGGACACACACATTGCAACACATGCCACACACGGCCCAATGCGTGCACACTCAGACACTGGAACTCACCACTAAGCAAAGAAGTTGCGTATGAGCCGACTCCGCATGTCCTCCACAGCCTCCTCCTCCTCCACATCACTTGCCCCGTCACCAAGGCCTTCATCCTCCACGGGTGGATGGTCCTGGTCATCTTGATCCAGTATGAGTGGAACAGCTTCCTCCACTGCCATGTTGTGCAGCATGCAGCAGACGATGATGATCTTGCACACCTTCACCGGGGCATATGGGAGTGCTCCGCCGGTCTTGTGGAGGCACCGGAATCGGCTCTTCAGAAGTCCAAACGTCCTCTCAATGACTCTCCTGGTCCGCCCATGTGCGTTGTTGTAGCGGTGCTCGGCAGCCGTGCTGGGGTTGCGGACAGGCGTCATCAGCCATGGCATGTTGGGATAGCCAGCGTCCCCTACAAGGAAACATCATGGACAGAAGTGTGTCAGCACAGGCAGTGAGATTGGAAGATGACGCCAAACACTGAACTGCCAGAGTCTACCCACCAACAATACATGCTCGCTCGTTCCGCAGCTGCAGCATCATTTCAGGCAGCCTGCTACGCCTCATGATGAAGGCATTGTGTGCTGATCCTGGAAAGCGAACACAGACACACCACAAGGGCATTAATGGAGTGATAATGTTTGCGATTCCTATACACCACCTCCTGTGCCTGTGGTGGTACCAACGCAACATGTGTCCCATCTATGGACCCAATGACATGGGGCATCCCTCCCAGGGCATAGAACTCACGCTTGACATCTGTCAACTGCTCACGAATTGGGAATTTAATGTACTCATCCAGGTGAACCAACATGGCCTCTAAGAAATCATGCAGAACACGGCTGAACATCGTCTGGGACATGCCCCCGACATCAGCAATGGTATGTTGGAACGTACCCGTGGCAAGGAAATGTAGGGCTGCCATCACCTTCAACTTGGGTGTCAGTGCACTGGGATACCTGTGGCGCGGGAGGAGTTGTGCTTCCAGCCGGCCAGTCAACTCATCAATCAACCGTTGGCTGAATCTGTAGCGGCGTATACAGTCCCGTTCATGCAGGGCAGCCATGTCTGGCATACGTCGAGGGAGAGGCGGAGCCCTGCAGTGAAATGGAAGGAACACCGAAGAGTGAGCACTGTACAACGACATTGTCAATGCACTGAGCACATGTTACACAGCCAATACACATATGCCACATTCTGAGTCAGGTCTGGTCTGTGCCACATTTCCTGGACACGTACGCCAGTCAGGTGACACTCCTACCAAGGGACAGCCACTAACGGAGGGGGGCAAGATCACGATGACATGGCATGAGACTAGCTGTGGGCCAGTGTAAGTGAACATGCACACGCATCACAGGATTCACAGACATCCACACATGTGCAGAAGTAGTATGCGTATGGTACAGACAGGTTGTTGGATGCGATATGCACTGGTCACATGTCATAGGAATAGGACAGGCCACACACATTGCCTTGGAGGAGTACATGTCGAGACAGAACATACATAGAGAGCATGTGGATATGTACTTGTGTTGATACTCCGTGTAGTTGCATACATACACACCTCATGGCAAATCACATATGTGGGCTGGTGTGCGGAACAGTGTGCCATGGCCATCTACACACAGACACATGTTGGCAGCAGCAACTGCTGATGCATTGGACCACACACCTACAGCAAAATCATGGAAAGACATGCCACACACATGACATGGTTGCAGCGTGCAACGCAGCCATACACATGTCATGTGTAATATTCCGTGTACCTGGCATCAGGGGACAGGTGCGGGTGTCCGTGACTGGGACATGCAAGTGACTCATGGCTCCACTAGTGTGTACGACATGCACACATGTCAAAGGAGTGCAGGGGATGTGTGGTACAATGCGCACCATCACACACGACATGTGTACACAGCTCATCGTACATGTGCTTTGCCCACACCTCAGGGGTAAAGTGCCACATCACATCCTGACACACCTGTGTCACACACATGTGGTATTGCACAGACAATGCATTGGTGTCCACCCTTGGCAATACCTGACCGCTCCATTCCTGTCTGTGTGCCGCCTGTCACCACTGACAGTTGTGAAACGCACCGTACATACTCTCGGAGTGCGTGTATAGGGTCCCTGGGCCAATATTGCCGCTGGCGTATGCGTACGCCACAGTAGTACGGACTGTACACGCGCTTGTACGGTCCGGATCACAATATGGGCGCTGGCGTATGCGTACGCCACAGTAGTACGGACTGTACACGCGCTTGTATGGTCCGGATCACAATATGGGCGCTGGCGTATGCGTACGCCACAGTAGTACGGACTGTACACGCGCTTGTACGGTCCGGATCACAATATGGGCGCTGGCGTATGCGTACGCCACAGTAGTACGGACTGTACACGCGCTTGTACGGTCCGGATCACAATATGGGCGCTGGCGTATGCGTACGCCACAGTAGTACGGACCGTACAAGCGTGTGTACAGTCCGTACTACTGTGGCGTACGCATACGCCAGCGCCCATATTGTGATCCGGACCGTACAAGCGCGTGTACAGTCCGTACTACTGTGGCGTACGCATACGCCAGCGCCCATATTGTGATCCGGACCGTACAAGCGCGTGTACAGTCCGTACTACTGTGGCGTACGCATACGCCAGCGCCCATATTGTGATCCGGACCGTACAAGCGCGTGTACGGTCCGTATCACTGCTTGTGGGGTGCCCTAGGGCGTGGAACGCACCGTACCTGTGTGTAAATGTATGAAAACACATAGGGGACACATGAGGGACAAGTATAAGGGCCTAAATGCATGATGGTTGCCATGGAGACTGAGTTAGATTTTTGAATTTGAGCACCAGGTGCCCAGCAGAAGTCAGTTTGAAAGAATCTACATTGTTGCAATGTGGATGTTGACTTGACATCATCATCAAAACTGAAACCATGCAAAGCCACACACTGGGGTAGGTTTGAAGGGATTGGATGAAACGTAGGATGCAAATGTGACTGACCAATCAATCTGTACTCCCATACATGAACAGGCCAGCCAGGCATATATAAGGCAGCCAGGTCCCATGAGAGAGCACTTGCCTGCACATCCATTCATCCATGACCACTGCTGCTGATAGTGATTCCTCTGGCACCATGTCCAGGACTGTGGAGAGGTCACAGCCATTCACCCAGGAGGAGAACCTTGCCCTGATAGATGTGATCCTCCCACAGTTCCAGAGCCTGTATGGTCGACCAGGGGTTCAGGTGAGTGCAGACTCCACTAGCTTAGACTGTGCCCCTTTTGTGTGACAGTGACTTCTGGCATTGTGTCCATGTGTGACAGACATGCACTGTTGTTTGGAGTGGGTCCCAGGGTGTGGAAGGCCTCATGTCACCCATGCAGAGCATGCTGTGTTTCCTGTGTGCACTCCTCACTTGCATAGTGCCTACTGTGACAATGAATGCAAGGTGCATGCCACATTCTGCCTGCATACTCCTCCTGGGGATGTTGTTACCACAGTCCTGATGTGATCCTGTGTTCCCCCCAGTGTGACAGGTGTCAGTACCCATGGATGTGTGTTTGTTCAGTGTACCTGTGCTGTGAGTGTCCAAAGGCCGTGTTCGTCCCCTGCACATTGGTGTGTGTGTAAGTTCCCTGTCATGTGGGTGAGTGCATATGGGGAGTGTTGCACACAAGCAGCATGAGGGATGGATATAGCCTGGCCATCCGATGTGAGCAGGGAGCAGTGCTGTGTGCATGCCGTGCTGAGCCAGCCCCACACCTGTGACACCCCCCGTCTACTGGCACATGGGCAGAGTGAGGTGTGTACCCGCAGTTGGCAATGCCATGTGATTGTCCTGTACCTGTGTGTGTCTGTGTACTCTGCTGAGGTAGCATCAGTGTGCTGGGGCAGGTGACTGCTGTGAGGTGCTGTACATAATCCTGGTGTAGCCTGTGAGGCACAGTGTGATCCCTGGTCAGTGAGTGTGTGGTACCCCTCATGCCACCCGTGTACTTTCAATGGCACGTAGTGCATTTGGCCTTCCACAGTGGATAATGTCCCTATGACAAAGGTGCAATTAGTTGCATGCATACCATGGCCTGTTCATAAAGAGGATTGTTCTATATGTGTGTCTCTGTGTCTTTGCTCATGTGGATTAATGTATTCTCACTTTTGCATCCTCACAGGTAGGCGCCATTGCCAAGGGGGAGATCTGGAGGGAAGCCGTCAGTGCCGTGAGGGGTACAGAGGGTCGGAGGCGGAGCCTGTCTCAGGTGAGGAAACGCTGGCAGGACATCCGGTGCTGGACGAGGAGGATTGCACGGCTCCTGCTGGGGGACTCACCTGAGAGCCGTAAGAACCGTGGGCGCCGTCGTCTGACCCACATCCAGAAGCGTGTGCTGGCGGTGGTCTTCCCCGATATGGACAGGCGCCTACAGGAGAAGCAGCAGCAGGAAGGGGGTAGGTACATGTGTGTCAGTTGTGTGTCCCCAGCCAATGTAAGTGCGCAGTTGCATGGATACACTGCCAGGGTTTGATTGTGCAGTGCGTCAACTTGTCCCCAAAGTAGCCCGGTGCTGTTCTCACTCCCTCCCTTCCCCTCCTTGCCATGTGTTCCCTGGTCTGTGTGTAGCCACTCTTGCACAAGGTTATTTAGGCAGGCAGTTCATGCAGGTGCCCTATGCCATCAGCATCATGTGTGGGGGTGATGTGCCACAGGTATGGGGACCTTGCGTGTGCCATGGCCAATTTCAGTCATTGTGGTGTCCATGTCACTTGGCACTGATTGTGAATCACGACATAGGGGTGTGTCTCCAAACTGTACAGCCTTCCAGCATGCATGTCCAATTGTGTGCCCTCTGACATGATGTGCCTGAGTGGGAGGCCTGCTAAGTGCAGGGACGGTTGCTTAATTTGCAGTCATGTCCATCCTGGACCATGGAGGAGTGTGGGCAGTACTGTGCCCTGGGGCACCTCTTCCTAGGTCTCATGTGCGTCATCCAACAATATGGCCATTCACTGTGTCTTCGCCATGGGTTGGGTAGGGTGGCATTGTACCCTGGGCTCAACTGTTGGACCTACAGGTTGCTACATGTGTCCACTGTACAGGGGGACCCATTTTGCTTGTGCATACTCACAGTGGGCATTACCTGTGTGTGTTGTTGAGACAATCTGATGATGTTTGCCTATCAATGATGTGTGGACATGGCCACCAGGGGCTGTGTGTGTACAGTCATTAATTGGTGGAGGCCATGTGTTTTCATCCCAGAGTGAGAGGTGTACATACTTTCTCCGTCTCAATGAGATTGTCTCAGGTGTGGGTGGTTTGTGCGTACAAGGCCTACATGTCAGGAGCTTCATCCTCCTTGCTGGGTTTAGCCTGTGTGTGATGTTTGACTGGACATACGCTCAAGGTGCAGCGACCCAGTCATGTTTTGCCTGGTTTAATGTATTGCCTTTGCAGCATGCGGCAAGAGTAAATGTATATCATTCATGCTCATCCCTTTTTGACGACGCAGTGTGGTGCAGGTGCTATGCACATTTGTCCCCAGAGGCTGGCTCCTCTGTAAAATTTCAGGTGCAGTGATTTGCTGTTGTGTCATGCTCTCCATTGTGTCTCAGTGGCATGGTGGGTCGAAAAACTGTGTGTTCCATGGCCTACATGTGTACATTGTTTTGTAGGTGTTACTCCTGTTGCTTTTCAGGCTATGCAATGTGACCTATGTATATTTGACTCATGTGACATATGTGTACAGGTGTCTGATTATCACCTTGCCCACAGCATCGCCGGGGGACACGGAAGGAGACACTAGCACGGACCGGGAGGAGGGATTGAGCACCAGTGCCAGCAGTGCTGTCCTGTCTGGCACATGGAGTGGCACGGAGGCCGAAGGGAGTGAGGCAGAGGACCTGTCGACTGCCAACACAGACTATGACGCAGACGGGTCCGAGGCTGAGCTCCAAGAGGTGGCGGAGTCTGACCCCCAGCTGATGGCAGCCCTCCACATCCCCCCGCCACCTCAGGTTCCATCACCGGCCTCCCACATGCCCTTCCCTCCGTGCTCGGTCCCCACATGTCTCCTTCCTGCCAGGCACCGCACCCCCTGCCCCTGTCACCACTGCTGCGGTGAGTGCGGATTCTGTGGACATCCTGAGGCAGTTGCAGGTTGGTCAGACTGCGATGCTAAATGTCCTCCATGCCCATACCCAGGTGCTGACCCAGATGGAGGCATACATGGAGGGCATGTCGGCTGCGCAGTCTGACCAACGGCAGTTGCTGAGGTCCATAGACTCCACACTGACTGCAGCACTGGATGTCCTGCAGCGCTGCGTACCCCCCCTACCCCTGCCCCATCCACAATTCCCACTCCCGTGCCTGTCACACGCACATCCAGACGTCAGCGTGCACGCACCCCAACAGACACAGGCACCACACCACCAGGGAAGTCGAAGCGCACACCTCCTGTCACGCACACACAGGGTGAGGAAGGCACACCCACTGGGTCGGGGGGGAAACGTAGAACACGCAGCCACAGTGGGAGTCCGCATTCCACACAACCCACTCCCTCCAAATCCACTCCCCTTAGCTCTCCTGGCCAACAGTCGGTGACAGCATCATCCACTGCGAGTGTGCCCCCCAGCCCCAGGATGACACCACCCCGCAAGCGGTGGAGGCGGGACCCGGCCAGGGGAGTTGAGTCCCCCACCCTGTCCACACCCTCCCCCAGTGGCGCTGCGACCCATCCCTTTGCCCCCCCCCCTCCTTGGGGCCTGTGGTTGGATTGGGTGCGGGGGAGTCGCTGGGGGAACTTGCCGACGTGTGCAGCGCCATTCTGTCCTCCACCTTTGGCGCTGGCACCCCCCCTGTGGCAGAATCATCCCTCCCTGCACCCACAACACCTACCCTTTCCCCTCCTGTCCCTGCGGTGCCTGTTTCCACCCTCCCCCCTGATGCCCCCTCTTCTGTGGATGAAATGGACTTGTGAACTGTGCAGGCAAGCTAGGGGACACACGTCCCGATGTGTACCCCCCCCCCGGACTTTGCTGCTGGGCTGGCCCATGGCCCTTGTACATAGTGGACATTTTCTCAGAGATATTTTCCTGCTGAATAAAGCATTTTCTTTTTGTTTTGCACACTGATGCTTTCCTGGACTTGCTGTTGGTGCTGGTGCTCCCTGCGTTGGGGTGGTGATAATGTGTTAGGGGTCTGTGAAATGTTGGAGTGTGCTGCTCATGGGGTGTACCCTGCCATCTGCGTGCCATCACAAAGGTCTCTGCCAATGGTATTTGTTCATGTTTGCTCTCACTGTATGGTGACATTGTCCCAAGGTGTGTTCCATCCTCTGTGGAGCAGGCCATTTTCCCTGCAGGGTGTCTCCCAAATGCTGTGCTGTGCTGTGTCTACATTTCCTGGATGTGTGAGGGTTGCCGTTCAATATAGCCATGCTGGCTCAGCGATGGCTCCGCCTGCATCTGGGGTATCACCCTTGTTGGTCACTGAACTTGTTGATGGGGTATATTGTCCTATGTCTGGGCACTGCTGGGAGGACTCTGCACCCACCCCTCCTGTGTCTGGGCACTGCTGGGAGGACTCTGCACCCACCCCTCCTGTGTCTGGGCACTGCTGGGAGGACTCTGCACCCACCCCTCCTGTGTCTGGGCACTGCTGGGAGGACTCTGCACCCACCCCTCCTGTGTCTGGGCACTGCTGGGAGGACTCTGCACCCACCCCTCCTATGTCTGGGCACTGCTGGGGGTGTTTGGCACACACCATTCTTATTGCAGGTTTGGTGCGTACATACACGGGTGGGGGTTCGGGGCGTACATACACGGGTGGGGGTTCGGGGCGTACATACACGGGTGGGGGTTCGGGGCGTACATACACGGCTGGGGGTTCGGGGCGTACATACACGGGTGGGGGTTCTGTGCGTACATACACGGGTGGTGGTTCGGTGCGTACATTCACGGCTGGGGGGGTTCAGTGCGTACATACACGGCTGGGGGGGGTGGGGGTTCGGTCCGTTCATTCACGGGTGGGGGTTTGGTGCGTACATACACGGGTGGGGGTTCGGTGCGTACATACACGGGTGGGGGTTCGGGGCGTACATACACGGGTGGGGTGGGGTTTCGGTGCGTACATACACGGGTGGGGGTTCGGGGCATACATACCAGGGTGGGGTGGGGGTTCGGTGCGTACATACACGGCTGGGGGTTCGGTGCGTACATACACGGCTGGGGGTTCGGGGCGTACATACCAGGGTGGGGTGGGGGTTCGGTGCGTACATACACGGGTGGGGGTTCGGTGCGTACATACAGTGCTGGGGTGGGGTTTCGGTGCGTACATACACGGGTGGGGTTTCGGTGCGTACATACACGGGTGGGGGTTCGGTGCGTACATACACGGGTGGGGGTTCGGTGCGTACATACACGGGTGGGGGTTCGGGGCGTACATACACGGGTGGGGTGGGGTTTCGGTGCGTACATACACGGGTGGGGGTTCGGGGCGTACATACACGGGTGGGGGTTCAGTGTGTACATACACGGGTGGGGGTTCGGGGCGTACATACACGGGTGGGGGTTCGGTGCGTACATACACGGGTGGGGGTTCGGGGCGTACATACACGGGTGGGGGTTCGGGGCATACATACACGGGTGGGGGTTCGGGGCGTACATACACGGGTGGTGCTTGGGTGCGTACATATACGGGTGGGGGTTCGGGCGTACATGCACGGGTGGGGGTACGGGCCGTACTTCCACGGGTGGGGGTACGGTCCGTACATGCCCCTACCCACGCTCTGCGTGCCTGGGTACGGGCCGTACCCATGCCTTTGGTGGGTGGGTACGGTGCGTCCCCCCATTGTTGCGGTGCCGTGGGGTCCGCACCGTACACAGGCCTTGGGGGCGTGGCTACGGGTCGTACCACGCGTACCCCTACATGACCCCAGCAATGCTGGTACGAGCCGTACCAAGGCATTTCTGACGTGGGTACGGGCCGTACCGCCATTGTTGGAGTGACGTAGGGGGACGCGTGGTACGTTCCGTACCCACGCTCTTGCGGCCTGGGTAGGGTACGTACCGGTTCGCGTGACCATCCACTTCCGTTGTGGCGGACGCTTGCGTTGCTGGCCTCGCCCCCACCCCCTGGAAGTGACCAGGCCCTGATGGTCAGGTATGTCCAGGCCATGTGTGATTTGGTACCATGTGTTGGTGTTGTGTGTCCTGCCCCTGCCCCCCCCCTTTGCCCCTGGTTGTTGTGCTGACCTTCTGCGGCGTCTGCGTCGGTTCCTGTACACCAGGTGGACTGCTAGGAGGGCAGGGATGGCACGTAGGTTCGGGTCCATGTCTGTTCGTCGCGTCCAGCTGCTCCTTGCGTGTGTCGTCCTGATTTCCCGGCAGTTTTTGGCAGCCGGTAAATATTTTCCGTGCGGGATGACGTCGGTTCGAATCGTACTTCCTGGTTCGTGAACCGTAGGCTGGATGCTTACCGACGTCACGTCGGCGCCTTTCAGGATCGGAATTGTGTTTAGTTTCTGTTCGGTCGGTGTTTTGTTCGATTCGTACGGAAATGGTGTTTCCGTATGAATCGTACTTGCATTTTCGGATGGATTTCGCACCGGGTACGAGTCGGACGGAGAAAAGGCTCCGTCCGACGGTTCGTACCCGGTTTTTACCAGATCGGAATTGGCACCTACGTGTTGCGTTAGCCATCCCTGGACACGTGTTTCGAGGTAGTTGCCTCTCGTCAGCAGGGAGCAGGTCAGTGTAAAGGGGTGCCGTGTGGACTCCCAAAATGTAAATAAAAACAGGTCAAGTACCTCTCATGGCGCGCAGGTGCAGATCCAAGGCTCGTCAGCCCGTTAGCTCAAGGGAGCCGTAATAAATTGTGCAAAAGTTGGTCGCACACTGCTCGTCACACCAGCAAGTTGCCCCAAAGGACTGTGGTAAATGTAGTGGCGACGGCGGGTACGCCTATGCCACGATGTGTAAAAAGAACAGTATGTGTTGCGTTAGCCATCCCTGGACACGTGTTTCGAGGTAGTTGCCTCTCGTCAGCAGGGAGCAGGTCAGTGTAAAGGGGTGCCGTGTGGACTGCCAAAATGTAAATAAAAACAGGTCAAGTACCTCTCATGGCGCGCAGGTGCAGATCCAAGGCTCGTCAGCCCGTTAGCTCAAGGGAGCCGTAATAAATTGTGCAAAAGTTGGTCGCACACTGCTCGTCACACCAGCAAGTTGCCCCAAAGGACTGTGGTAAATGTAGTGGCGACGGCGGGTACGCCTATGCCACGATGTGTAAAAAGAACAGTATGTGTTGCGTTAGCCATCCCTGGACACGTGTTTCGAGGTAGTTGCCTCTCGTCAGCAGGGAGCAGGTCAGTGTAAAGGGGTGCCGTGTGGACTGCCAAAATGTAAATAAAAACAAGTCAAGTACCTCTCATGGCGCGCAGGTGCAGATCCAAGGCTCGTCAGCCCGTTAGCTCAAGGGAGCCGTATTAATGTATTGTTAATTAATTATTCTTTGGTAGTTATGTTTGTAATAATTATTTATTGGTATTTGTAAATAATTTTGAGTTATTTAATAATTAAATCACTAATTATTTTAAATAATTATTTTATTTATAACAATGTTATTTTTAACTTCTACGCTATCCAACACTTTCCCTACTGTTGCACCCTCTGGAGTTGGAATAGTAAATTTTATCCCTACGCTATCCAACACTTTCCCTTCTGTTGCACTCTTTGGAGTTGGAATAGTAATTTTTACCCTTACGCTATCCAACACTTTCCCTACTGTTGCACTCTCTGGAGTTGGAATAGTAATTTGTACCCCTACGCTATCCAACACTTTCCCTAGTGTTGCACTCTCTGGAGTGGGAATAGTAATTTTTTCCCCTTCGCTATCCGACATTTTCCATACTGTTGCACTCTCTGGAGTTGGAATAGTAATTTTTACCCCTACACTATCCAACACTTTCCCTACTGTTGCACTCTGTGGAGTGGGAATAATAATTTTTACCCCTACGCTATCCAACACTTTCCCTACTGTTGCACTCTGTGGAGTTGGAATAGTAATTTTTACCCCTACGCTATCCAACACTTTCCCTACTGTTGCACTCTCTGGAGTGGGAATAGTAATTTTTACCCCTACGCTATCCAACACTTTCCCTACTGTTGCACTCTGTGGAGTTGGAATAGTAATTTTTAGCCCTACGCTATCCAACACTTTCCCTACTGTTGCACTCTCTGGAGTGGGAATAGTAATTTTTACCCCTACGCTATCCAACTCTTTCCCTACTGTTGCACTCTTTGGAGTTGGAATAGTAATTTTTACCCGTATGCTATCCAACACTTTCCTTACTGTTGCACTCCCTGCAGTGGGTATAGTAATTTATACAAACATCCGCAATGGAGCGCACACCGCTAGCTCCTCCTCCGGGTTGCCCCATGGGAAGCTAGTGCATGAAGTTCTTGAGTGGTTCACCCCAGTGGGTGCAAGTAAGTACTTGTTAAACAGATAATCTCTAGACCCGATACATGTCCCGGGTTTTAAAATATCGCCCGAGACATGGCTCGGGTTTCGGGATAACTTCCCTCCTCAGTAGAGAAAATAGTTAGGGGTGGAAGAGAGGGCCGCCAAGCAACCGTCAAGGGCCTCAGTGCCCGCACAGGCACGCAGGTGCGTCGTCCAGGAGCTCGTCAGCTCAAAGCTCAAGGGAGCCATTTATACAAACATCCGCAATGGAACGTACATCGCTAGCTGCTCCTTCAGGTTGCCCCATGGGAAGCTAGTACATGAAGTTCTTGAGTGGTTCACCCCAGTGGGTGCAAGTAGGTACTTGTTAAACAGACCATCTCTAGACCCGATACATGTCCCGGGTTTTAAAATATCGCCCGAGACATGGCTCGGGTTTCGGGATAACTTCCCTCCTCAGTAGAGAAAATAGGTAGAGGTGGAAGAGAGGGCCGCCAAGCAACCGTCAAGGGCCTCAGTGCCCGCACAGGCACGCAGGTGCATCGTCCAGGAGCTCGTCAGCTCAAAGCTCAAAGGAGCCATTTATACAAACATCTGCAATGGAGCGCACACCGCTAGCTCCTCCTCCGGGTTGCCCCATGGGAAGCTAGTACATGAAGTTCTTGAGTGGTTCACCCCAGTGGGTGCAAGTAAGTACTTGTTAAACAGATAATCTCTAGAACCGATACATGTCCCGGGTTTTAAAATATCGCCCGAGACATGGCTCGGGTTTCGGGATAGCTTCCCTCCTCAGTAGAGAAAATAGTTAGGGGTGGAAGAGAGGGCCGCCAAGCAACCGTCAAGGGCCTCAGTGCCCGCACAGGCACGCAGGTGCGTCGTCCAGGAGCTCGTCAGCTCAAAGCTCAAGGGAGCCATTTATACAAACATCCGCAATGGAGAGCACACCGCTAGCTCCTCCTCCGGGTTGCCCCATGGGAAGCTAGTATATGAAGTTCTTGAGTGGTTCACCCCAGTGGGTGCAAGTAAGTACTTGTTAAACAGATAATCTATAGACCCGATACATGTCCCGGGTTTTAAAATATCGCCCGAGACATGGCTCGGGTTTCGGGATAACTTCCCTCCTCAGTAGAGAAAATAGTTAGGGGTGGAAGAGATGGCCGCCAAGCAACCATCAAGGGCCTCAGTCCCTGCACAGGCACGCAGGTGCGTCGTCCAGGAGCTCGTCAGCTCAAAGCTCAAGGGAGCCATTTATACAAACATCCGCAATGGAGCGCACACCGCTAGCTCCTCCTCCGGGTTGCCCCATGGGAAGCTAGTACATGAAGTTCTTGAGTGGTTCACCCCAGTGGGTGCAAGTAAGTACTTGTTAAACAGATAATCTCTAGACCCGATACATGTCCCGGGTTTTAAAATATCGCCCGAGACATGGCTCGGGTTTCGGGATAACTTCCCTCCTCAGTAAAGAAAATAGGTAGAGGTGGAAGAGAGGGCCGCCAAGCAACCGTCAAGGGCCTCAGTGCCCGCACAGGCACGCAGGTGCGTCGTCCAGGAGCTCATCAGCTCAAAGCTCAAGGGAGCCATTTATACAAACATCCGCAATGGAGCGCACACCGCTAGCTCCTCCTCCGGGTTGCCCCATGGGAAGCTAGTACATGAAGTTCTTGAGTGGTTCACCCCAGTGGGTGCAAGTAAGTACTTGTTAAACAGATAATCTCTAGACCCGATACATGTCCCGGGTTTTAAAATATCGCCCGAGACATGGCTCGGGTTTCGGGATAACTTCCCTCCTCAGTAGAGAAAATAGTTAGGGGTGGAAGAGAGGGCCGCCAAGCAACCGTCAAGGGCCTCAGTGCCCGCACAAGCACGCAGGTGCGTCGTCCAGGAGCTCATCAGCTCAAAGCTCAAGGGAGCCATTTATACAAACATCCGCAATGGAGCGCACACCGCTAGCTCCTCCTCCGGGTTGCCCCATGGGAAGCTAGTACATGAAGTTCTTGAGTGGTTCACCCCAGTGGGTGCAAGTAAGTACTTGTTAAACAGATAATCTCTAGACCCGATACATGTCCCGGGTTTTAAAATATCGCCCGAGACATGGCTCGGGTTTCGGGATAACTTCCCTCCTCAGTAGAGAAAATAGTTAGGGGTGGAAGAGAGGGCCGCCAAGCAACCGTCAAGGGCCTCAGTGCCTGCACAGGCACGCAGGTGCGTCGTCCAGGAGCTCGTCAGCTCAAAGCTCAAGGGAGCCATTTATACAAACATCCGCAATGGAGCGCACACCGCTAGCTCCTCCTCCGGGTTGCCCCATGGGAAGCTAGTACATGAAGTTCTTGAGTGGTTCACCCCAGTGGGTGCAAGTAAGTACTTGTTAAACAGATAATCTCTAGACCCGATACATGTCCCGGGTTTTAAAATATCGCCCGAGACATGGCTCGGGTTTCGGGATAACTTCCCTCCTCAGTAGAGAAAATAGTTAGGGGTGGAAGAGAGGGCCGCCAAGCAACCGTCAAGGGCCTCAGTGCCTGCACCGGCACGCAGGTGCGTCGTCCAGGAGCTCGTCAGCTCAAAGCTCAAGGGAGCCATTTATACAAACATCCGCAATGGAGCGCACACCGCTAGCTCCTCCTCCGGGTTGCCCCATGGGAAGCTAGTACATGAAGTTCTTGAATGGTTCACCCCAGTGGGTGCAAGTAAGTACTTGTTAAACAGATAATCTCTAGACCCGATACATGTCCCGGGTTTTAAAATATCGCCCGAGACATGGCTCGGGTTTCGAGATAACTTCCCTCCTCAGTAGAGAAAATAGTTAGGGGTGGAAGAGAGGGCCACCAAGCAACCGTCAAGGGCCTCAGTGCCCGCACAGGCACGCAGGTGCGTCGTCCAGGAGCTCGTCAGCTCAAAGCTCAAGGGAGCCATTTATACAAACATCCGCAATGGAGCGCACACCGCTAGCTCCTCCTCCGGGTTGCCCCATGGGAAGCTAGTACATGAAGTTCTTGAGTGGTTCACCCCAGTGGGTGCAAGTAAGTACTTGTTAAACAGATAATCTCTAGACCCGATACATGTCCCGGGTTTTAAAATATCGCCCGAGACATGGCTCGGGTTTCGGGAGAACTTCCCTCCTCAGTAGAGAAAATAGTTAGGGGTGGAAGAGAGGGCCGCCAAGCAACCGTCAAGGGCCTCAGTGCCCGCACAGGCACGCAGGTGCGTCGTCCAGGAGCTCATCAGCTCAAAGCTCAAGGGAGCCATTTATACAAACATCCGCAATGGAGCGCACACCACTAGCTCCTCCTCCGGGTTGCCCCAGGGGAAGCTAGTACATGAAGTTCTTGAGTAGTTCACCCCAGTGGGTGCAAGTAAGTACTTGTTAAACAGATAATCTCTAGAACCGATACATGTCCCGGGTTTTAAAATATCGCCCAAGACATGGCTCGGGTTTCGGGATAACTTCCCTCCTCAGTAGAGAAAATAGTTAGGGGTGGAAGAGAGGGCCGCCAAGCAACCGTCAAGGGCCTCAGTGCCCGCACAGGCACGCAGGTGCGTCGTCCAGGAGCTCGTCAGCTCAAAGCTCAAGGGAGCCAGTTATACAAACATCCGCAATGGAGCGCAAACCGCTAGCTCCTCCTCCGGGTTGCCCCATGGGAAGCTAGTGCATGAAGTTCTTGAGTGGTTCACCCCAGTGGGTGCAAGTAAGTACTTGTTAAACAGACCATCTCTAGACCCGATACATGTCCCGGGTTTTAAAATATCGCCCGAGACATGGCTCGGGTTTCGGGATAACTTCCCTCCTCAGTAGAGAAAATAGGTAGAGGTGGAAGAGAGGGCCGCCAAGCAACCGTCAAGGGCCTCAGTGCCCGCACAGGCACGCAGGTGCGTCATTCAGGAGCTCGTCAGCTCAAAGCTCAAGGGAGCCATTTATACAAACATCCGCAATGGAGCGCACACCGCTAGCTCCTCCTCCGGGTTGCCCCATGGGAAGCTAGTACATGAAGTTCTTGAGTGGTTCACCCCAGTGGGTGCAAGTAAGTACTTGTTAAACAGATAATCTCTAGACCCGATACATGTCCCGGGTTTTAAAATATCGCCCGAGACATGGCTCGGGTTTCGGGAGAACTTCCCTCCTCAGTAGAGAAAATAGTTAGGGGTGGAAGAGAGGGCCGCCAAGCAACCGTCAAGGGCCTCAGTGCCCGCACAGGCACGCAGGTGCGTCGTCCAGGAGCTCATCAGCTCAAAGCTCAAGGGAGCCATTTATACAAACATCCGCAATGGAGCGCACAGCACTAGCTCCTCCTCCGGGTTGCCCCATGGGAAGCTAGTACATGAAGTTCTTGAGTGGTTCACCCCAGTGGGAGCAAGTAAGTACTTGTTAAACAGATAATCTCTAGAACCGATACATGTCCCGGGTTTTAAAATATCGCCCAAGACATGGCTCGGGTTTTGGGATAACTTCCCTCCTCAGTACAGAAAATAGTTAGGGGTGGAAGAGAGGGCCGCCAAGCAACCGTCAAGGGCCTCAGTGCCCGCACAGGCACGCAGGTGCGTCGTCCAGGAGCTCGTTAGCTCAAAGCTCAAGGGAGCCATTTATACAAACATCCGCAATGGAGCGCACACCGCTAGCTCCTCCTCCGGGTTGCCCCATGGGAAGCTAGTACATGAAGTTCTTGAGTGGTTCACCCCAGTGGGTGCAAGTAAGTACTTGTTAAACAGATAATCTATAGACCCGATACATGTCCCGGGTTTTAAAATATCGCCCGAGACATGGCTCGGGTTTCGGGATAACTTCCCTCCTCAGTAGAGAAAATAGTTAGGGGTGGAAGAGAGGGCCGCCAAGCAACCGTCAAGGGCCTCAGTGCCTGCACAGGCACGCAGGTGCGTCGTCCAGGAGCTCGTCAGCTCAAAGCTCAAGGGAGCCATTTATACAAACATCCGCAATGGAGCGCACACCGCTAGCTCCTCCTCCGGGTTGCCCCATGGGAAGCTAGTACATGAAGTTCTTGAGTGGTTCACCCCAGTGGGTGCAAGTAAGTACTTGTTAAACAGATAATCTCTAGACCCGATACATGTCCCGGGTTTTAAAATATCGCCCGAGACATGGCTCGGGTTTCGGGATAACTTCCCTCCTCAGTAGAGAAAATAGTTAGGGGTGGAAGAGAGGGCCGCCAACAACCGTCAAGGGCCTCAGTGCCCGCACAGGCATGCAGGTGCGTCGTCCAGGAGCTCGTCAGCTCAAAGCTCAAGGGAGCCATTTATACAAACATCCGCAATGGAGCGCACACCGCTAGCTCCTCCTCCGGGTTGCCCCATGGGAAGCTAGTACATGAAGTTCTTGAGTAGTTCACCCCAGTGGGTGCAAGTAAGTACTTGTTAAACAGATAATCTCTAGACCCGATACATGTCCCGAGTTTTAAAATATCGCCCGAGACATGGCTCGGGTTTCGGGATAACTTCCCTCCTCAGTAGAGAAAATAGTTAGGGGTGGAAGAGAGGGCCACCAAGCAACCGTCAAGGGCCTCAGTGCCCGCACAGGCACGCAGGTGCGTCGTCCAGGAGCTCGTCAGCTCAAAGCTCAAGGGAGCCATTTATACAAACATCCGCAATGGAGCGCACACCGCTAGCTCCTCCTCCGGGTTGCCCCATGGGAAGCTAGTACATGAAGTTCTTGAGTGGTTCACCCCAGTGGGTGCAAGTAAGTACTTGTTAAATAGATAATCTCTAGACCCGATACATGTCCCGGGTTTTAAAATATCGCCCGAGACATGGCTCGGGTTTCGGGATAACTTCCCTCCTCAGTAGAGAAAATAGTTAGGGGTGGAAGAGAGGGAAGCCAAGCAACCGTCAAGGGCCTCAATGCCCGCACAGGCACACAGGTGCGTCGTCCAGGAGCTCGTCAGCTCAAAGCTCAAGGGAGCCATTTATACAAACATCCGCAATGGAGCGCACACCGCTAGCTCCTCCTCCGGGTTGCCCCATGGGAAGCTAGTACATGAAGTTCTTGAGTGGTTCACCCCAGTGGGTGCAAGTAAGTACTTGTTAAACAGATAATCTCTAGACCCGATACATGTCCCGGGTTTTAAAATATCGCCCAAGACATGGCTCGGGTTTCGGGATAACTTCCCTCCTCAGTAGAGAAAATAGTTAGGGGTGGAATAGAGGGCCGCCAAGCAACCGTGTCAAGGGCTTCAGTGCCCGCACAGGCACGCAGGTGCGTCGTCCAGGAGCTCGTCAGCTCAAAGCTCAAGGGAGCCATTTATACAAACATCCGCAATGGAGCGCACACCGCTAGCTCCTCCTCCGGGTTGAATTTGAATTTGAATTTGAATTTAAAATTATTTATACAGCGCACGTACACCAGCGGTTTCATGGCGCTACAACTGACAGAGGACTGGGCAAGGGAGCTGGAGCTAAGTAAGAAAAAGATGAACTGCTAATGAATTAATTGAAGAATTTAGCAAAGAGATGTGCCTTGAGCTGTTTCCGGAAATGCGGGTACAGGGTTGAAGCTCTAAGCTCGAGAGGCAGGGAGTTCCAGAAGATCGGGGCGAGGGTCGCAAATTTCGAGCCTCCCCATTTCTTTCTCCGGAACCGTGGGACTGTAAGAAGGGATTGGGTAGATGAACGCAGTTCCCTGGATGGAACATAAGGGATAATCTCAGATGAGATGAAAGCCGGTGCCGTGCCCAGTCGTGCTTGAAAGGTGATGGAAGCAAGCTTAAACTGGACACGAGCACGAACAGGAAGCCAATGTAGGGACTTTAGGAGGGGGGTGATATGGTGGGACTTTGGAAGTTTGAACACCAGGCGCGCCGCCTGGTTTTGGATCTGCTGCAGATGCCGGAGACTATATGCAGGTATACCTGCATATAGGGCGTTGCCATAATCCAGGCGGGATACGACCATGGCCAGGGTGATCAATTTTAAAGCATCAAATGAGAAAAAACGGGACACCTTGCGTATAGTGCGCAGTGAAAGAAAGGAAGAAGAAACCACAGAGCTGACCTGGGAGTGAAGGGTGAGTTGAGAATTGAGCTTAATGCCTAGAGTTTTGACTGAGGTAGAGGGAACAGGTGGGTGACCTAGGGAAGGCGGCCAGAAGAGAGGGGACCAGGGGCTGGATGAACCACCCGTCAACACCAGCTCGGTCTTGTCTGGGTTGAGTTTCAGATGGTTGTGGTTCATCCAGTCTCGGATATGAATCATGATGGTTTGGAAATTAAGAACAGAATCGGGGGAAGAGGAAAGATTGAAGACAAGCTGGAGGTCGTCCGCATAATTAAATACGGCGACCTCCATTTGTTGCAGTGAAAAAATAGGAGGGGAAATATAAAGATTAAATAAAAGGGGGGAAAGGGAGGAGCCTTGGGGGACCCCGCACTGAACATTGCGAAAGTCCGCAGTAAAATCACCCAGGCGAACTGCCTGGGTACGGTCCCTCAGGAAGGAGGATAACCAAACCAACGCGGTGCCCCCGATCCCCGCCGCCCTGACACGGGAAAGCAAGATGGAATGATCCACCGTGTCAAAGGCGGCTGAGAGATCGAGGAGGACCAAGGCCTGGGGTTGGTTGGTATCCATTCCCTCCCTGAGGTTATCAAGGACCGAGAGAACTACGGACTCCGTAGAGTGTGCGGGCGGAACCCGGCCTGGCGGGGGACGAGAGCCCCGTTCTTCTCCACGAAAGAGCTCAGGGCGCAGGTGACGTGGCGCTCGAGTACTTTCGCCAGGAACGGCAGAAGGGAGATGGGGCGAAAATTAGCGGGAACTGAGGGGTCGGCGCCCGGTTTTTTCAAAATGGGGACAATGACTGCGGTTTTAAGTGGGTTAGGTACCACGCCCTGGGAAAGAGAGCTGTTAAGGAAATGAAGGGGGGGGTCTGAACAGCTGGTAAAGATATGACGAAGAATATGAGCCGGGCAGGGATCTAACGGGGAACCAGATTTGACAAGTGGAATTATGGCAGTCAGAGATTCCTTAGTCAGAGGTGGGAGGGAGGTGAGTTGTCCCTTGGGGGGGGGGACACTGGGGATCCACAAAAGTAGGGGAAGGAGGGGGGATGTTAGCTTTGATGGTGACTATTTTCTGAATGAAAAAGTTATTGAGGGAATGACAGAGTTCCTGAGAAGGGGTGGGCTTAAGAGAGGTTCTGTCCGAAAACGCCACATTGTGTATAATCGAGAAAATTTCCTTCGATTGGTTTTCGGCTGCGAGGATTTTGGAGGAGAAATAGGTGGTTTTTGCCTCCAGGATATCCTTTTTGTATAGGGTCAGGATGTTAATAAACTCCAATCGTAGAGAGGGGCAGTAGTTTCTACTCCAGGCCCGCTCCGCTCGACGTACCGCCAATTTAGTGGCTTTGAGATCTTCGTTAAACCACTGATTGGCGTCCTTCTCTCGTTTGGTTGAGACCCGTTTCAAGGGGGCGATGGAGTCACAGCCTGAAGAGAGCCATTGTTCAATGGCCGTTACCTGGGAACGGGTGGATAAACCTTGCAGGGAAGGAAGAGAGGTGGTAAGTAGGGAGGATAAACTTTCGGGATCTACTCGTCCCCAGGCACGAACACAGATGTTTTTGGGGAGTGGGGGCTTGACCGGGGGGTGTATGGGAAGAGCAAAAGAGATCAGGTGATGGTCAGACCATGTACAGGGCGAGATGGTAAGGGACTCTACGGAGCAATTTAGGGACCAAACCTGGTCAAGAATGTGACCTTTGACATGGGTGGGAGAATGAATGTGAGGTATGAAGTTGAAAGAATAAAGGGTATCAGAGAATTCCTTTGAGGATGGGCATTCAGCTGGGTCAGAGGGCCAAAAATTAAAATCACCCAAGAGCAGAATGGAAGAGTTATTAACTGTAATAGTGGACAGAACTTCCAAAAAGTCAGGGAGAAACAATAAAGGGGATTGAGGGGGGCGATAGATAAGTATGTAGGTGAGAGGGGGCGTGATGGAAGTAGTACGAATAGCTAAATACTCCGTGGTAGCGACCTCTGGCAGGTTGCCCTTCCCATGGGTTGCCCCATGGGAAGCTAGTACATGAAGTTCTTGAATGGTTCACCCCAGTGGGTGCAAGTAAGTACTTGTTAAACAGATAATCTCTAGACCCGATACATGTCCCGGGTTTTAAAATATCGCCCGAGACATGGCTCGGGTTTCGAGATAACTTCCCTCCTCAGTAGAGAAAATAGTTAGGGGTGGAAGAGAGGGCCACCAAGCAACCGTCAAGGGCCTCAGTGCCCGCACAGGCACGCAGGTGCGTCGTCCAGGAGCTCGTCAGCTCAAAGCTCAAGGGAGCCATTTATACAAACATCCGCAATGGAGCGCACACCGCTAGCTCCTCCTCCGGGTTGCCCCATGGGAAGCTAGTACATGAAGTTCTTGAGTGGTTCACCCCAGTGGGTGCAAGTAAGTACTTGTTAAACAGATAATCTCTAGACCCGATACATGTCCCGGGTTTTAAAATATCGCCCGAGACATGGCTCGGGTTTCGGGATAACTTCCCTCCTCAGTAGAGAAAATAGTTAGGGGTGGAAGAGAGGGCCGCCAAGCAACCGTCAAGGGCCTCAGTGCCCGCACAGGCATGCAGGTGCGTCGTCCAGGAGCTCGTCAGCTCTTGGAGTGGAAATAGTAATTTTTAGCTCTATGCTATCCAACATTTTCTTTACTGTTTTTTTTGGAGCTGGAGTAGTAGTTTTATGGTCGGTGCTATTTAATATTTTTTGTATTATTTTAGCTAATTTAATATATAATTAATTTTAACAATATTCAAATTAAATGTAAGTTTTTTAAATGTGTTATATATAATTATTTAATTTTTATTCATGTTATTGTTTTATGTTTATGTTTTATGTGTTTTATGTGTATGATGTATTTGTAATTTATAATAATTTTTAACAAGTTATAAGTTATTAAAACAATTATTAAAATGTATTATTAAGTAAGTATATATATTATATATTATATGTATACGTTTAATTAATGTTTTATTACATTATATATATTAATTATTAATTTTAAACATTATAAAATATATTTAATTATGTTTATTTTATTTATAAGTATTATTTGGTTTATTTTACATTTTTTTTTTTTTTACTAAAAAATACTTTATATTTTTAATAACGATATTTTTGACATTCTATATTTTATTTTCGATATTTTTGTACTTACCATGTTGTAGATAGGATCTCGATATTCTTGTCATCGATATTTTTGTGTCGAGATTTTTGTAGGTCGATTTTCTGTCCGTCGATATTCTGTCAGACATTCATGTTAGCCATAGTACTGCATCTTAGGACGCGAGGTTAATTGAATGAGCTCTTTCAACTTTATCTTGTCTGTGTCTATTCTGTTGTGGACTAATCTGAGAATAACGACGAACAGGTATGTCTGATTCCCACCATTCCTGAGAATGTTGTAAGTCGCTTGTTCTGGGTTGTCTATACATTGGGACCGCCGAGCTCAACCTCTCCTAACGAATGGGACACTTAGCTAGTCGGATGAGGGGTTCTGGGTTCGGAGGGGAGTTTGTGGTATGCCAAACATGTCTCCTTCGTGCCAGGCACCGCACCCCCTGCCCCTGTCTCCCCTGCTGCCGTCAAAGCAGAGTCTGTGGACATTCAGCGCCAGTTGCAGGGTGGTCAGACATCGCTGCTGCGTGTCCTCCATGGCCACACCAGACTGCTGACACGGATGGTGTCGTACATGGAGGGCATGTCATCAGCGATGTCTGACCACCGGATGTTGCAGAGGTCCATGGACTCGTCACTGACGGCAGCGGTGGGTCTCCTGCAGCGCTCCGTCCCCCCCTACCCCAGCACCATCCGCAGTTCCCACTCCCATGCCTGTCCCATGCACACCCAGACGTCCCCATGCACGCACCCCACCGGACACAGGCAGCACACAACCAGAGAAGGCCAAGCGCACACCTCCTGTCACGCACACACGGGGGGAGATGGCACAGGCACTGGGTCAGGGGGCAAACAGCAGCCACGCTGTCACAGTAGGAGTCCGCATTCCTCAAGACCCACTACCTCCAATAACACTCCCCTTGGCTCTCTTGCCCAACAGTCGGGCGGAGAGTCCTTCATGGCCAGTCCGTCCCTCAGCCCCAGTGTGACACCACCCCGCAAGCGTTTGAGGGATTCCCCGGGCAGGGTAGTTGAGTCCCCCCCCTGTCCACACCCTCCCCCAGTTGCGCTGCGACCCATCCCTCCGACCCCCCCTCCTTGGGGCCTGTGGTGCCTTCGGGTGCAGGGGAGACACTGGAAGAGCTTGCGGCCGTGTACAGCGCCATACTGCCCTCCTCCTTTGGCGCTGCCCCACCCCCTGTGGTGGAGTCGTCCGTCCCTGCACCCACTACACCTACCCGTGCCCCTCCTGTCCCTGCGGTGCCTGGTTCTTCCCCCCCCACATGATGCCCCCCCTTCTGTGGATGATATGGTACAGTGAACTGTGCAGGCAAGCTAGGGGAGACGCGTCCCAACGTGTCCCCCCCCCCCAGGACTTTGCATCTGGCGTGGCCTATGGGCTTGTTGAATGGTGTACTGTAGCTACTTTTCTTCGAGATGCTGAATGTGGTTTTTATTTTTTCGTTTGCACACTATTGCTTTTCTGGTATTGCTGTTGGTGCTGCTGCTCCCTGAGTTGGGGTGGTGATAATGTGTTGGGTGTCTGGGAAATGTTTTAGTGACCTGCTCACGGGGTGGACCCTGGTATCTGCATGCCGTCACAAGGTGTCTGCATATATTCGTAGGTCATGTTAGCTCTTACTGCATGGTGATATTGTCCCAAGGTGTGTTCCTTCCTCTGTGGCACCTGACATCTTCCCTGCTGGGTGTTTCCCAATTGTTATGCTGAGCTGTGTCAACATTTCCTCGGTGTGTGACACATCCCTTCGACTTTGGCCATGCATGCTCTGCAATGTCTCCACCTGCATCGTTTGCGGCATCCTTGGTGGACACTGTACTTGTGTATGGAGTATATTGACATGACTTCATGTGGACATTTTCCCTTTTCCGCACTATGCATGTGTGTACTCCCTGCCTCACACACATGTGTTACGTGCTCTGCAGGGTATTTGGGCACCTGCCTGACAATTGTGGGCATTGTATCTGTGTGTACTCCACACTTTTCCTTCCATGGGAGGCAACGACTTGTTGGCTGGCCCGGCACCTGTACATTCCTATCATTCCTGGAATGTGGGTGACAGTGTGTGTTCCCTTAGACTCTCTTAGATTAGTGGTGTTTGACATGAGGATGCAGTCTTGTTGCATGATCTCAGTGTGTGTATTGTGCTGCCTCCGCCAGGGGTGGGTATGCATGTGTAATTTGTCATCACACCCACATGTGGTGTGTCATGCAGTGGGGGAAGGACGTCCATCCTCATAGGAGTGGGACACTGCTGTCAGTGATGTGTTGTCATGGCACTCTCAACATTGTCGCACATTGTGGATGCCTTCATGCACCCATGGAGTTTTGCTCATCGGAGGGTGATGTACACACCCCCATGTCTCTGTCCACTGCTGGGGGTCCTCTGCACCCACCCCATGTGTCTGTCCACTGCTGGGGGTCCTCTACACCCACCCCTCATTTGTCTGGGCACTGCTGGGAGTGATGGGCACCCACCCCTCATATGTCTGGGCACTGCTGGGAGTGATGGGCACCCACCCCTCATATGTCTGGGCACTGCTGGGAGTGATTGGCACACACCCCTATGTATCTGTCCACTGTCGTGGTACGAGCCGTACCCACGCGCTAATGGCCTGGGTAGGGCCCGTACCCCTAGGGCACCCCAACTTTGGGGGTGCAGCCCGTGCCCATGCCTTTGGGACGTGGGTACAGGCCGTACTGCCATTGTTGGTGTGACGTAGGGGTGGGTGTGGTATGTGCCGTACCCACGCGCTGTTGGCCTGGGTAGGCCCCTACCCCTAGGGCAGCCCAACTTTGGGGGTGCGACCCGTACCCATGCCTTTGGGACGTGGGTACAGGCCGTACCGCCATTGTTGGTGTGACGTAGGGGTAGGCGTGGTACGGTCTGTACCCACGCTCTGGGGGGTGTGGGTACGTCCCGTACCACCATTGTGGTGGTGACGGGTACGCGTCCACGTCCACTTCCGTTGTGGCGGGACGTGGGATTGGTGGACACGCCCCCCGAAGTGACCAGACCATGGAGGTAATTACTGTGCAGGATGTTTTAGTGATTGTGGGGTGTGGGTTATGTTTCCTGACCCTTGCACACACACACCCCCCTTTGCCCCTGGAGGTTGTTCTGACCTTCTACGGCGTCTGCGTCGGTTTCTGTACACGAGGTGGTAGGCTATGAGGGCCGGGATGACGCGTAGGTTGGGGTCCATCGCTGTCCGTGGGTCCTTGTTCGCGTCGTCCTCAATTTCCCGGCAGTTTTTGGCTCCCTTAAAAACTGCTGCGTACGGAGTGACGTCGGCACGAATCGTACTTGCTGGTCCGTAGAACGCTGCCTGACTTCGTCCGGACGTCGCGTGTGCGCCGTCCAGAAACAGATTTGTATGTATTTTTTTGCCGGTTGGTGTTTTTTACGACTCGTGCGGTAATGGTATTTCTGTGCGAATCGTACTTGCGAGTTTGTAAAATGTTTTTCCCGGGTACGAGTCGGACGGAAAAAACGCTCCGTCCGACCATTCGTACCTGGGTTTTACAGGATCGGAATCGACACCTTAATACTATAAAATATCAAAAAAACAAATATTAATAAATACAAATTAATTAATAAATGTAATAAAATTAAATTACTTCCCGCCCTATTCCCCTATATACCCACAACCCACTATGGAACTAAAAGCGCAAAATGAAAAACAAAAAATTATATAACTACTAAAAATGTAACACATATATTAAAAATGAAAACAATTCTTACACACAAAAACATATATCACATGCATATAAAATATTCACTAAAATACATAACAATAATAAAAAACGATATTTTTAACAACTATATTTTTGCAAACGATAGTAAACACTTCGATATTTTTAAAATCGATATTACTAACCTGAATTCAATATTCTTAACCTCGATATTCTTGCCGTCGATATTTCTGACCTACGATATTTCCAACTTGATATTTGTGCACCTCGCCATTTTGTACTCGATATTCTGTCTCTACACCCTGTGTTCGACCTCCTTGTCACAGGTTCAAATTCCGGCAGGTCCACTCAGCCTTTCATCCTTCTGAGGTCGCTAAAGTGAGTACCACTGAGTTTGGGTAACAATAAATATCTGTTATTCAGCACCGAGATACCCTTGGGTGAACATTCACTTTACAAATACACGTTATGTTATTACTACTTTGGTACTGCATAAATACTTTACACATTGCCTCCAAGTTAAGTCTGTCTCTTCTGTGCCATAATTACCAGGCGGTTGAGCTCAGGTTAACTTGGTGACTTTGAAGGTTCACCCTGAGTAGGGTTGTAGTTATTACTTGAGGTGGGTGCTCACTCTTTCAGCTGATTTCTTACATTGATGTTGGACCTGGTCCTTTTCACTGAGTCTCTCCCAGATTTTTACCTTCTATTGCTGGACCCGCTCTTATTGGCATTAGGACTCTGTGCACTTTTTCCTTGCTAACCAGTGGTGAAGTGCTTGTGGTCCCTCCTTCAAGCATGGAAAAATGGCCGTACACCTAATTAGCACATTTAATTTACTTGTAAGCCCATAGCAAATGTTGCAACATATATCCAAAGTCTGTAAATTAAAATCTGCTTTTGGACCTGCATTGTGCCACCCACTAAAGTAGCACTTTAGTAAAGTAATGGCCACTGCAGCCTGTAGTGCAGCTTTAAACTGCAATTTCGAGCTAGCAAAATAAACCATTTAACAGGCCTAAACCTTCTGTTTTAATACTTATAAGTCATTCCTAAAGTAGGTACTAAAGGCTTTTAGGGCAAGGTGCATTGTAGTTAAAAAGTAGGATTTGTTTTTTAAAGATTTTTTTTTATTGATGAAAACATCTCAGGTACAATTCTAAGCACTACTTACGACATCAGCCTTACACATTATCATGCATTGTATGACTATCTCTAGCTTTGCAAAATTCGCATAACCCTCTAATACCACTGTTAATAAATGTCAGAATCAGGATATTGTGTTGGTTGAGGGGGCTCACAGATGTTCCCCCTATACACGTTCCATTTACCCCATACCTGTGACCATTTCTTGGGACAACCACATGATTCATATACAGTTTTCTCCCTCACCATGCACCAGTCCATGTCTTTCTTCCATGTGCCCAGTGGTGGAGTATCGGGAGCTTCCCACAATTGTGCCTCATTTCGCTTAGCCACTATCATCCCAAGTGTCACCAAGGCTTTCTCTGCCCCGTTCAAGTCGGTGGGGTCCCACACATTTAAAAGACAAACTTTTATCTTGGGCTCTACTCGTTTTCCCAACACCTGCACTGAGTCACCTCCGCCCAGTATCGTTGAATTTGAGCACATTCCCAGATGGTGTGGATAAAAGTGCCTTCCTGACCACATCCTCTATTACACCTGGGGTTGGCCCATCTTGACCAGGTTAGTACTTCACAAGTAAACTCTGTGTAATATTTTGAGCTGCACTAGCCTCAACCGGGACGAGATTGCTATCTCTTTGGGAGATGTGAGGGCAGCCCGCCAGTCATCATCCTCCAGTTCCATGTCTTTTTCCCACTGACTACGAAGTTGTAAGAGGGGGTCTGGCATGTTATTCATTAATTTTTGATATGTCAATGAGATTGCCCTTTTGGGCATGTACTTACTCATCTAGAATTCTGTCTTTGAGTGGGGAGAACTCGGGGAGCGACTGGCCTTTTGGAATGGCCAATTGTAGGACATATTTGACCTGGAAGTAACAAAATGTTTCCACCTCCGCCATTTTGTACTCTTTTTGTAACTGTGCAAACGAGACCACGCCATCTTTCTTCCATAAATCACCCACCCTGGAGATCCCACTCAAATCCCACCCCACGAAGCCCCTAGAGTTCCCCAGCGTACCTAATTTCTCAGTGTCCCACATGGGAGTAGCTTGCGTTATCTTCCCCGCCCATCCTATACTATTGTTCCCTGTATGCCATATTTGTACAGTGTGCCTGGTTGGGCCTGCCAGAGATTTTGTGGGCTTGTTAGCGTAGAGTGCCCTGGAATAACTCCCGTTTGGGAGAAGCCACCTGTCCATTCTTTACCCCGGGTCGACAATGGGTCTATATATGCATTGATTAATTGAAGCCAACTGTGTTACCCAGTAATATCTGCATATGTCGGGTAGTCCTAGGCCTCAGCATACCATCCCCGTGTGAGTTTTTGGGTTGCTATCCGTGGCAGTTTCCCTTCCCACAACAGTTCCCGCTGTGAGCACTTGACAAAAATAGTCTGAGTTGACTGGGGCCGGTGAGTTTTGCAAAATGTACAGGAATCTTGGTAATGGCATCATTTTAAAAAGCGCTGCACGCCCCATGAGTGACAGTGGGAGAGATCTCCAGTGTTAGACATCGCTTCTGAGTCTCTGCAGGGGGGGAAGGAGGTTAAGTTCATAGTGTTGGACAGGGTCTTTGGTGACGTATATACCCAGGTATTTGAACCCTTCTATCACTTCCGTTATTACGTACCCTTTAGGCAGTTTGGGGAATTTGTCCCTCAAGACATAGATGGCAGATTTGGACCAGTTTATGTTGTATCCAAAGTATTTTCTTGAAGTTTGCGAAAATGTGAAGTGCTCTTTTTATGGAGGCGCTCGGTGATGCCAGACATGGCAATATATCATCCGCATACAAGGAAATACGGTCCTCCCAGTCTGTGGGCCAACGTAATCCCCTCAAGGCTGGATCATTTCTTATCCAATGCGCCAGGGGTTCCAGCATCAGTGCAAAGATTAGTGGAGAGAGAGGGCAGCCCTGCCTGGTTCCTCTCTCAAGGGCAAACACTCTTGTCTGTCTATTGTTAACCACCACTTGAGCCAGTGGCTCACTATATAGGAGCCCTACCCAGCTGGTAAAATTGGGGCCTAAACTCATTTTCTTAAGGACTGCCAACATGTAGGTCCATGCTATAGTATCAAATGCCATGGTTGCATCCAGCGACACTACCACTGCGTCTTCCCTTAATCCCTCTATCCTGCCCATTACTCCGTCCAATCGCTGCAGGTTAAGGGAGACGTTTCATGGTGGCATAAAGTCAGACTGGTCAGAGTGCACTAATTTGGTAATCACTTTGAGGAAGTGAGTGGCCAATATTGTGGCCAATATCTTAACCTCTGCGTTAAGCAACGATATCGGCCTATAAGAGGTGCTTTCGTTTTTGGGCTTGCCACTTTTGTGAATGACCACAATTGTGGCCAGTCTCTGATCAGCTGTAAGAATCCCCCATTCTCGACTCTCCTTGAACATCTTGGTGAGATGTGGTGGTATTTGGCTAGGTGCAAGCTTATACAATTCTATGAGCAGCCCATTGGGGCCCATCGCCTTTCCCGACTATAGGTCACAGATCGCCCTTTCTACCTCAAGGTGTGAGAGCTCGTTCTCAAGCAGGGCGGAAGCTTCTTCTGATAAAGTGGGAAGTGTCATGTCCGACAACAGGGCCTTTGCCTCATCAGATGTAGAGGGGGTGTGAGATTTGTATATGCTCAGGAGGTGGTCAGCAAACCCGTCTGCGACATCTTGTGGGTCTGTTAAACGCAACCCTGACGTGGATTTCAGCTCAGCTACTAATCTACTGGCCTGTTCTCTTCTGTCAAGCCATGCCAGCAGTTTCCCTGCTTTATCTCCGACTTCGTATATCCTGCTCTGCATGGCCCTGTGTTGTGCCCAAGCAGCATCAGAAGTTAGGTCTTTGTATTCTTTCATTTCTACGTCCAGCATATGCTGGGCTTCTGACTCTTTGGATTCCCGTGCCCTCACTTCAAGGTGTAAGATTTCCCCCTCCAATTTGGCTAGTTGTGTGGATTTCTCTTTTCAGGTCCCTGCGACCTGGGAGACTGCATGACCCCTAATCACTGTTTTGAAGGCTTCCCATAGCGACTGTGCCGATGAGACCGAACCTTCATTTTCCTTGAAGTACAGTCCTATTTTTTTTGTCACTTTTTTCTTGACTGTTTGATTTTTCAAAAACCAGGGATTTATTGGTGCTATTCTGGCCGCCTGTCGCTCTCCCATCTCTTGGGGGCCCACAGGGGGGAGTGGTCAGATATACCTCAGGCTCAGTGTCTCACCTCTCCAATGTGGCCCACATGGTCCACAGGTGCTATTATATAATCTAGTCTGGATAGGCACCTATGAGCCCCGGAGTGATAAGTAAATTGGGTATCTGTGGGGTGTAGGGTGCGCCACACATCAACCAGCCCTATGGCATCTATAAAGTCGCGGAGTTGTGTTTGTGAGGGTGGGACCTCCTTTGGAGGATGTCGGTCCATCTGTCCCGAAATTAGTGAGTTGAAATCTCCTCCCATTAGTAGTATCCCTTCGGGAAGTGTAAGCAAGAGGTCCCCCAAGTCTTTAAAAGCTGACACCTGGAGACCCGTAGGTACATATATGGACAGTAATATGAGTGGTTTGCCTTCCCATGTCCCCAAAGCGGCTGTATGTCTACCCAGTTTGTCCGTCCAGGTGCGTTCAATCATCATTTGGAATCTCTGTCTAATCATTATGCCTACTCCTCTGGACCCGGCAGTGAATGCCGAGTGTGCTATTAGTTTATAGCCCCATCTGGTCAGAGCCCCGCATGCATTACCAATCGAATACATCTCCTGCAGGAGGACTACATCCGTCAAGTGTCACTTGATATATTGGAGCACTATTCCCCTTTTTATCTTGTCCCCCAGACCATTTACGTTCCAGGACTGTAGTTTAATGCTACCCTTTGCCATTATTACCTACGCCCCTGGGTGTGTTTGGAGGACCCGCATACAGTGGGTTTGTACGTGTGTGTATGGGTGAAGTCGGGAGATAGTTTGTCCATGTCAATTCTGAACGTATCTTGAGGTAATCACCTGATACCCCTTTCAGCAATAACATAGTGTCATCTAAACTACAACTAAGAAATAACTTTAACCCCAATCCCCCTCCCTGCTTCCCTGCAATCTGGACTAAAAACTGTCCCTATCCCCAACTATGCAGAGTGCCTGTCGCCCCATTTGAAAACTTTAACTAGGTAAGTGGGAGAGTTCCTTCTCTATCTACTCACTGCCGCAATTACTTGAAAGGAAAAGTATTGTGGAGTCCCACTAACAGTAACAACAGCTACGAATCTGAAAGTCACTTAGCCAGAAGTCCACCAGGATGGAGATGGAAAACGTTTGTGATCTGCTTACTCTGTCCACATCAGCCCATGGTTGAAGCCCGCCCCCTGCTGCTTCTTGATTAGCTCATCAGCAGGAGAGTTCAGCAATCTCGCGTCCTTCCTTTCTTGCTGTCACCAAAGGTATTCCTCTGTCTATGTTATCTGCTTCGGGGATTACTCTTTCCTCGTTTGTCCCAATCAGTCTCCATCCATCGATCCAGTCTTGTGCAAGCTCCGGGGTGTCAAAAAAACAGGTTTTACCCTCTGCCTCCACTCGTAATCTCACAGGGAAACAACATGGAGTATCTGTGGCCCTTTTCTCTTGATGTATGTTTGATATCTATAAAAGTGCGGTGTTGCTTTTGTACATTCACTGTGAAATCAGGGAAGAATATCACCACATTATTTTCTATTCTGATTGGCACTGCAGTACGGGTGGTTTGCAACACCACATTCCGATCCCGAAAATTAAAAAGTCGAGCCATTATTGGCCTTGGAGGAGACTCGGGCTTCAGCCTGCCCCCAAGGATGCTCTTTCAACAGAAAAGAAGTTTGAGAGATGTTTGGGTTGTAGGCGCTTGGTTATCAGGTCTTCTACAAAGAGGTTGGGCATGGGCCCCTCCGCCTGCTCCGGCACCCCAAGTATTTGAATATTGTTTCTACGTGACCTTCCTTAGTCGTCCACTTTGAGTTCTATCGCCTTCCTCGCTGCCTGCAAGTCTTTGATTTGCTGCTGCATCATCTTGGAATCATGGCAGCGATCTGTTGTTGCTACCTCTATTGTTTTGACCTTGTCACGCATTTTCTGTAGGGCGTCCCTTATAAGCGTCACTTCGGTTGTTATGGAGTCCACCCCACTCTCTAGTGACGCTCGTACAGCGGTGATGGCATCTGTGATGTCTTTAAGGGAGGGGTCGTCTGTTCCCTGTCTATGTGTTTTCCTTGGCTCAATTTTTTCTGCGCCCTCCGTTTCTGCAGCTTTTGAGGAAGCATATTTATCCATTTTGGTTTGGTGCGCGGACCTTGCCCCCCTGTTCCCAGACATTACTTGATCGAGCCACCAGTGTGGGGGAAGGGATCGACAGCGAAACCCCACTGCAAAGTTATTTCAGTACCCCAGAGGGTACTACCCGCCACCTAGCCATAGTGCACTGCCCTGGGCACCACGCGGCCTGTCGGGGTTCACCCCCAAGGAACGAGTTAGGTTGGTAGGTTACTCACTTTATGGGCGTTGACAGTAAGGAGATGCAACTATCAGTCCAGTTCGCCACTGCACCAAACTCATGATCACCTCAATCTGGCCCTCAATCAGTGTCCCAGCCTCAATCTTAACGCACTCTTTAAGGAGTGCTCCTTCGAGTTTTCCCCCCCTTATCCCTGCGCTGTTTTATATCATTTAGGTCCAATGTCGGCCCTTCCCCGAGGCGCTGCTGAACAGTTCATCTGCCCCCCGATGCCGGCTGGAGTGGTGGGGCACCAGTGCTTCACCGGAGACACCCACAAATACCCAAGTGTGAGCTGCACCCCCTCGCACTCTTGCAAGCTCATTGGCACTGTCGACAGTTTTTGGTTGGTGGGTGCAACAGCAGTGGTGGTTTCTGTGCCAGATTGATGAGCGCGACTCTGCCGGGGGTCAGGAGAGGGGCACTCCTCTCACTCCACCTTTTTCTGCCAGCGATCAACCAGGGAGCTCCAGCCGAGACAAGGCCTCGCTCCGACACCACACTCCGCTACCTTCAGGCGGGGGAGAAGAACCAATTCCACTAGCTCCACTGCGGCAGACGTGGCCCGTCACCACTTCTCCTCACCTAGTTTTCTCCGCTCAACGTGACTCTCTGTGCATCTTGGGGTTGTATATCACCTCTGGGTTTTGGCTGCAGCTGTTTTCGATGTCTTGCACGGCTCCATCATGCACGCAAGTCTGCGGTCTGCAGTCGGGCCTTCGTTGCTTGTTGGGTGCCCACTTTACTTTGCTGCTGGAGACAGCAATTTTAATTCGAGGGGACTCCCATGGCTCCATCATGTGCTGGACTGTTCCCTTCTTCCAACTATTCTGATTTTTGGGCGGATATTATTGTGATGAGAGCTAGAAAGTGTGGAGCTCTTTTACCGCGTGTCCATCTTCGCTGGTGCTCAGCCACGCCCCCCAAAAAGTAGAACATGGGTACTTACGTTTTACATATTCTAATAATGAAAAATTGCGAAGGCATTTTTCACAGTTGTAAGGCATATATATCCATGTGACTAACACTGGGTTACCTTATTAGCTTTAATATCTGACAACTCTGCATTGGGAGCAGATAGAAATATGCTGTTTACACTTAAAATAATTGTAATTGAAAATGGTAAAGTCAGATTTTAAGTCACAGTTCTGAAAATGCCACTTTTAAAAAGTTGCCATTTTCTTGTCCCACCCATTTGTGACTTCTGCCAGTGTTGTGGGTCACATGACTGTGAATGACTTTGCTTTACAAGTTTGTGTATTGCTTCCAAGCAGTGGCACAAAGAAGGCTTGGGTGCGGTCACGATGGGCTACCCTGGCTGGATGCTCGGGAGGAGATGTATCTAGGCCCATCTACACCACAAAGGGCTTTGCCTTCAGCTCACACAAAGGAACTTGACACAAGACCTGCCCTGTCTCTTATCACCACAGACAGACTGGAGCCTTAATAGGGGAAGGGGAAAAACTTGCCAGGACCAGATGTGGGAGGTGGGACAGGGAGTCCCAAACCCAATGGCTGGCAACAAGTATATTGGACCTCCAGAGCCACTCCTTAGAACACCTGGACCTGTGGAAGTTACAAAAGTAGGACTGCCCTGCTGCCAGAGGACTGTCCTGTTGCTTTCTCTCTGAGAAGGAAGGCTGGACCTGATTGCTTTAGTACCAGGCTAACCAAAGTAACTCCAAGAGTTAGCTGGCTGACCTCCTGTATGAGCTACAGAAGCACAATGAGCTCCAGACACCAGTCTTGCATCTGCCCTGCTGACCAGAACCAACTGGACCTGCCTGTGCCCTGCTGGAGTGAGTCCTGATCCCCAAGAGGTGCCCCTCAAGTCCTGCATCAGAGTGCAGTCTTCCATCAAAACCGATGCAGCGCAACGTAACTCAACACAGGACCTCATATTTCAGCACCTCACAGTTCCTGATACATGGCCTCATCGGAACGACCCATCAGAACAGACGCATTGCAACGTAACTGGATGCAGGACCTCACATCATAGCACTTCACAGCTTTTGATTGGGGGGCTCATCGGTACAGATGCACTGCAATGCAACTCAATGCAGTACCTTGCATTGCAACGACTCGCAGCTCCTGATCGGCAGTCTTATCAGAACTGACGCATCTCAGAGCAACGCAGGACCTCGCAGCTCAGCCCTCAGACAACCAGGTACGCCTTCCAGTGAGCCAAATTCGGTCTTGTACCCAGAGCGTACTTCATTGTGATAGGCCTAAACTTGTGACTTTGTCTCGTTTCAGTGCGATCAGACAACTGCAGTTGTCGCTTAGTGATTTTGGGTGCTATTTTTTCTAGAAAATATAAAACTCAATAGTCTGGATCTATTGACTGGATTAAATTCATTTTGGTGTACTTTTATTTATTAAAATGCTCTCCATTTTTCAAAATTTGTGTGGGATTTTTCATGTGTTGTATTTTTACTTTATAACTGTATGAGTGTGCTGCATAAATACTTTACACATTGCCTTTCAGTTAAGCCTGACTGCTTTTGTGGCAAGCTACCAGAGGGTTAAGCACAGGTTAATTAAGTGACTGTTTGTGGCTCACCCTCAGACAGATTGTTGTTGTTGCCCGAGTCAGGCATTCACCCTTCTCAACAAATAGCCCATTTATTTCCAATTGGTGTTTCCCAGAGGGATCCAGTGTATTCACATTTTTGTTTTGCAGTACCACTCATTCATTTAAGCTCAAACCAAAAATCCCTTTTATAAACTGACATCAAAATCAACTTTTTTATTTTCCAAATTGACTTTTTACTATTAATTGGCCATTTTTGATTTTTCCAAAATGTTATTCCTACCCTTTAATTTTGCACCTCAGATTTTGAAAGAATGGACGTGGATCTGAGCACCATTGAGTGCTTCAGCATGGCAGATATGGAGACACTGTGCAGAGAGAGGTGACTGAAGCTGGCAAAGGGTCCAAGAAAGGGGCCTGCCAGATAGGCCACAGAGCATGGGAGAAGGTCTGCCTGCTACAGTCCACCGCACAAGAGCAAGGGGATGGTGAGCCAGAGGATGAATAAGGGGCCCCCATGACAGAGGAGGAGGAGCCCATAGGATCTTGCTCACCTGCCATGTCCAGAGAAGTGAGCTGTGTGTCCGCCTGCAGTCTGACCCAGTCAGAGATAGAGGGCAGGCAGGCAGAGAGAAATCTAAAGCTACAACTGGCTACCCTTACCCTTGAGGAAACAAAGATGGTACTGGAGGACAGAAACCAGTCTTGGACTTCGTGGAGAAAAAGGCCCTGCTTGCTCATAAAGTAAGCCAGAAAGAATTGAACCTAAAGGCAAAGAAGGCCTCTGCATTCAGAGATGATGGTGGCAGCAACAGTAAAGTGCCTAGTTGAGATAAAAGAGTCTACATCCCCAAAGACCTGGTGCTTAGCTATGTGGTGGGAAATAATATTGAATAATTGGTTTGCAGCATATGAGGTGGCCTGCCAGTGCATAGAGTCCCAGAGTGGGACTTTTGGGGGTTGGTCTGTGGAATTGTATGCCAATTGCTGGAAGGGATACCCTATTGGCCCTAGATGTCACTGACGAGATGGGATATGCGTCCATGGAGGAAGCCCATATCACAAAGTTTGATCGAAGCCCAGAGAAGGATTGCCTGAAGTTCAGGTATAGCCAGAAGCGGTCACACCATTCATGGGTACATTTGTGGTTTCAAGTAAGGCACTGGATGGTTGGTGAGTAGCAGTAAAGTAAATGATTTTATGGGCTTTATAATTTATTGATGAGGAAGCAACTACTGAGAGGGGCATATTAACAAAAACGTGTGATAACTACCGCAAGAGTAGCGTAACCTAACTTTCAATATCGCAGCCCATCGCGTGAAAATAACCCTGTGTCAACGTGGAATTCACAACAAGGCGGTAGCATGCGATAGACACCAGATAACGCGTCAAATGTCAGCGTCAAAATCGATGCCACGCTGCAAAAATGCGAAGCGCGGACGCGAAAAATCATGTGATAAGGACAATCGCGGTACACAAATAAGCGAAGACCAGCCACAGGCCTGCAAATCCCACGCGTCTGGCGGGAAAAAGCAACATAAAAGCAAGAAAAAAAAGCCAAAAAACATTTCAAACTGCGTAGAAAACATGGATGCACCCGGACCGAGTGCACAGGACAAGTTGGCCACCACAAGCCCCACGGAGGACCAGCCAGGAACCCCGCGTTCGTGGAAGGGCAAGGACAAGAGGAAGAGGAAGACGGTGTTCAGTTCGCAGGAAGAACGGATCCTTGTCACGGAGTTGACCGAACACTATCACCAACTGTTCGGCACCTCCACTGCGGCACTGGCAACCCAAACCAAAATATGGCAGGCCATCATTACCAATGTCAATGCAGTCGGAGTGTCGAGGAGGTCAAGAGGCGCTGGCATGATCTGAAAAGGCAGACCAAACTTAAGCTTGGCGCCAACAGGGAGGCAGCAACGGCGACTGGAGGTGGGCCTCCTGGCACACAGGAGGAGCTGGATGAGCTGGAACAAATGGTGGCCACAGTCAGCAGTGAGGAGACAGTGGCAGGATTGGGGGGTCTGGACACAGCACGATATGACCTGACCCAACAGCAACAGGGTGAGTAACGACCAGGGACGAGGGGATGAGGGGAGATGGGCACAATGGCATACATGCACAAGTAGGCGTAGCACACTGCACAACCACAATAACATAGAAAGGCCAAGTAGGCCCCCATCCACAATGTGCACAGAGCGGCCCCTCAATCACCAATATCACAACCGACCCATGCACATGTGTCGAATCCAGCAAAGCAGTGGCTCTGTGACCCACACTGACTATGCAAGTAACACTGCATGTCCGATAGCATGGCAGCAGCCAATAAAACGACATGGCCTACGAATCGACATGGAGGTAGCCCAGTGCGGATCACATCCGTAAAGGAGCACGTCACACTCTGACATATCCACGTGCACCAATAACCCATGCCGTACAATACACGCAGCAGACGAACAATACACCAGGCACCTAAATTTGTCCGAGAGCACATATGACCCAAGTCAAAAACAATTCAGCCCCCGAAAAACACACAATTCAAAGGCACCCCGCCTCAAAGGGAGAAGGCTACACAAAATCAGAGCTGCAGAGGCAACTCCCCCACCATGCAGCACACACACATAGTAATCACAGGACATCAGCAACGACAGCAATGTGCAACACCAGCATCACAGGACAGAGCCCACAACAGGTTCCACTCTGACCCTTGATGTGTCCGTGGCACACAGTGATGCTGCCCCATCACCTTTGCAGTCTGATGTGTCAGTGGCATACAGTGATGCAGCCATCACCCCGCCACACACACCGGACACACCGGACACAGAACATGTATCAAGGGAGTAAGAAGGGGCTGTGAACTATGGTGTGGGGAAGGAGGCAGTAGCAGCCATCACCGCTGTATGTCCTGTCCCTGCCTGGTTATGACCTATGCATCATGGCCTGGGAAACACCTCATTGTGACCCCCGGAACACTCTGCGACTTTCACCCGGACCTCGACACGGACTGCCATTTCTTCACCACTGGCCAATTACACAGCTATCCTGCTGCGGACTGCACTCTCCCTCTTCCCAATCACTGTGGAATCCCCAAAGGACTCTGGTTGGCACACCACTGGGCTTCCATGTGATGTGGGCTTGGATGGGCATGTACAGCCCCAGCTCCCGCAATCACCTGAATGTGAATAAAACATTCTAAATCACATAAATGTGTCATCATTATGTTCACTCACGTATGAAGGTGTGGCTGGATGTAGGTACAATAATTGCACATGAAGGTACACCCTGGTAATTGACATCTATGCGCATGTGTATCCCTGAGACACATGGCCAATTGGATGACTGTGAAGGTGAGTACTAGCTGTGTCCACATTGCACATCGACAACAATCTCACAATCCCCTACGTAGGCACACATCCATGTATTGAATAGGGCTGTGTGTAGGACTCGCCCAAACGAAAGCAGGCCAGAAGTGGTGTCCTACAGCACATGTGACACCAGAAGTTCACGTCGCATACCTACTCACACACATCACACACTCACACACATCTGTGTGGATACATTCTGTTGTGATATATGACATTGCTCCACATGGTCAGTGGTTGGACACCATACTCACATTGCTGAAGTCATGTATTTGCACATGGCGTCCAGCATCTATCCAATAACAATGTCTGGCTCACAGAGGTGGAGCTTGCCAAAGGGACACCCCCCATGGCACATGCGTCAGTCAGTTCCTCCCTGGGTAGGGACGATGCCCATGGTGGCGCACAAGTGGACAATCCAAACAACACACCACACAGTTAGACACCAGTGGAGTTGCATAGACTTTATTGGCATGTGCGTGTCAGTACGGACAAGGCAACGGCCACAACAGGCAGGGACATGCATAAGACACTTACATGCAGCATGGGTACATGTCGAAGTTCAGGAAATGTTAGGGCTAAACTGGGCAACATTCATCACGGATGGCAACGCTCTCAGTCCACCTTGCCTTGCTGGATGAGTCATGTGTTGTTTGGCGTCTGCCCATTGCCCCGTGTGAGGGAGCACGACTCACTACCCATGGGATATGCATAGTGCTCTGCCTCCGGAGTGTGCCGATTGTCTGCTCGGCTGACAGTGATCAGGTGTGAGGGTCCGACAGGTTCACATGTCCTGCTACATTGCCATGTGTGTGCTCTCCCCCAGCAGTGTGTCCGAATTGGCAACGTTGTCAGACGATGCTGTGTTGCACCGGGCATGGACCTGCATCACCTTGCACAGGTGTGTGTATACACGCGTTGTTCCACGCACATGCATCCGGAGCCCGGACGTAGGCAGACGTATCCTCTGCTGTGGTGGGATGTGTGAGCAATCCCCACGATGCAACAAGTTGGGACATGTGCTGTGGGTGACAATCGGATGTGGCTGCAGGAACATAGTTACTCGTCCATGAATGCCCGTGCAGCTTCATGTGCAATGTGTTCCAATAGTACATCGTTGTCGTGTTCAAGGAACCCCAGGGTGAACCAATCCATGAAGTGGTCCGGGCAGGCGTGCTCAGCCCATGCTGTTTGACCAATCCGCAACACAGCCCAATAGGGGAGCGCCTCGATGTGGTCACTGCACACGAGGAATTGTGCAATCACCCATGCACAACTACCAATACATACGCAGTATGTCAGGGCATTCCATGCATGGCTGTCTCGGTTACACTCCTGTTCGTAATCCAACAGGGGGCGCAGACACAAGTCATAGTCCAATTCATCAACAGTTGTGTTGGATAGGCAGACATCCAGGGGACACTCGAAAGGCAGAAGCTGAGCTGGTAACTGATCCGCAGCACTGCCAGTGGCACTGCGCCCAGTAAATGCAGCATACGTGCACGGTACTGTTCCATGTGACGGGGGTTGTGCATGTGCCCGGTATGGCCTGCCATTGCGTTGGTGCGTCTCGTGGCACCAGCACTCTTCTGAACTGCGGCAGTTGTGTGGAGGATATGTCACAGCTCTGAGCATTGATTTGCATGTGTGTGCAACGTTAGGGAGAGTGGGTTGCTGTTTCCGTGAGTGTCAAGGGCATCCCATGCAGGGGTATTCAATTTCAATTTATTTATTTAAATATGATTTTGGAACTCCTTGGAGATCCACATATTACAAAATAACAGCCAAAATATAATAAAATGAGTCCACATATAATCGACTTTTTCTAGCAAAAAATGTACGGATTATCATACCGTTCATCTAATACAATTCTAAAAAACATTTGAAAAAGTTAAAAATTCTGTTACAGAAAATTTCGTTTGGGGGACTGAAGATAGCATCTATCAGAGATCTTGCGGATAAAATACCAAACTGAATACATACAGGCTTTACCCACAGACGACGGTGGGCCATTAATGCTGGACAGACTAGCAGGACATGTATAGAGTCTTGGACTGAGATATTGCAAAGGTTACATATATTAGATACACCATGCCATTTGGCCAACAACTTATTCAGTGGAAGGAGATCCTGCCTAAGAAGCAGCCAAAAACGGCGCAAACCGTGGGGTATATTCCAGGAGGCGTAAGGTTGTATTTGTTTAAACAAATAGGAATCAACAGCTTGAGTGGCCCCCTTCTTTTGTACAATCAAGTTACGATCCCTTTCGTAGCTTAGCTTCCATGTGGCTTGTTTTAATGTAAATTTGAATTGTTGCATAGAAAGGTCTAAAAGAGTGGCTTCCTCTAAGTCCAAGAGTGTAATGGCCTTCCTATAATTCTTTATAAGAATCGAATGCTCTTTTAGTGGGCCCATCAACTCTTTTGTGATTAGGGATCTTAGTGTGGCTGGCTTTCCTTTGACCAAACAGATAACCCAGCGAATGACTCCTGCCAGACCCTGTGCCCAGCTACTTCTTAGACCGAATTCTAAACGAAGGGCTGCTGCACTGCAACTATTATTAACTGAAGTTAAGCTTCTCAAGAGGGAACCCTCGATAATGTCCAAAAAACCCCATTCGACTAAGTCGATGAGTTCTATGCCGTAAAGCAAAGTTGGGGGGACTTTTGCCCGGAAAGCCTCCAGCAAATAACCAAAGTGTCTTTTACCGGTTGATTTGTATAATGCTCTTAACCCATTTCCCTGCGACTTTGCCTTGCGGGAACTATTTTCTATATGGGATTTGTTGCTCAAGTTGCTATTTACAACCTTACCCAAAAATACGTATGATTTTACTCTTTCTAGTTTTTGGCCTCCCAGCTAATGTGTTCCAACTTCAGTTTTTTTCGCCCCTCCATACACATTACCTTACTTTTGGAAATGTTTATTTTCAGGAAATGGTTTTCGGAGAATGCGTATAATGAATGCAGACTGTTGTTAAGGCCTTTTGGAGTAAGGTCTAGGATTAATATATCGTCCGCATACATTAAACAAGAGATATATCTGTCTCCCAGACGTGGGGCAATTCCTTCGCATGCAGATATGATAAGGGGAAGATCACTAACATAAAGGGAAAACAAAAGAGGAGCTAAAAGACAGCCCTGTTTAAGGCCATTTGCCGATGGAATAAGCTGGGATAAGCCCCTTTCACCCCCCAATAGCACTCTGCACCACGTGTTATCGTGCAAATCTTGTACCAAGCATAAGAGTCTATGAGGCATTCCCAGGGCATGTAGCTTTCTCCACAGTACTTGTCGGTCGACCTTATCAAAGGCCGTGGAGAAATCTATGAATGCCGCATAGACTCTCCCCTTTCTGGCTCCAATATATTTATCGGTTATTACCTGGAGGGCTGTTAAGTTGTCCATGGTACTGTGGTTTTTCCTGAAACCTGTCTGCTCGAGAGGAAGAATATTTAAATGCCCCACCCAATCATTTATTCGTTTGAGCAGACATCTTGTAAAAACTTTGCCGATTGCATCCAACAGTGCAATCTGGCGGTAATTCTGAGGGGATAAACGATCTCCCTTTTTAAACAATGGTACCAGGATACTTCCCTTCCAAGAGGGTAAAACCTTACCTCTAGATAAACAAATATGGAAAATTGGACAGAGTAGCATACTCCATTTAGCCCTGTTCTGTTTTAGTACATTAATGGGCAATTCATCCGGGCCCATAGCCCCGGAGTGCCTCATTTTTCCAATAGCTAAGTCTATGTCCTTTTCTGTAAATGGCTCTAAAGACAAGCTCATTTCGTTTGGCCGTACTTGCGAGTTCACCGTATTATTGCTTGCATAAAGATTAGAGACAAAATCCCTCCATATTTGTTCCTCAATAGGGATGGGTAAAGGGCTTGTTCTCAGTCCGCACCCCTCACCTATAAGGGACCAAAATTGCCTCATTTCCCCGTTAATAGCAGCTTCTCTTATTTTTACCCAGATAGCATCCTCTTTTTCTTTGCGTAATGTGGTTAATAGCCTTCTCCGTTTCCTTTTTAACATTGTTATTTTTTGTGCTATAGCAACAGATCTATTTAAATATTGGGCCCTTACTAATTTATTAATTTCTATGTTAAGCAGTCTCAGAGGGCTAGTAAATATTCCAAAGGACTTTTTCCTATTGAGCTTTTTTGCCCCTGTTATCACTGACTTCAAGAACAGAGAGAAATTTTCAATTTCAGAGCCATACCAGGAAGGAAGCTCAGATATTGCTACATCGAGCATTTCTTCCAAATTTCGACACGCCCTTGCGTTCCAGTAGCACCTTCCTGATTTGGAACCGAAATTTGTTTGATCACTATTCAGAGACCACTGATCACATTTAGATGGCTTTACATTCATCGAGATGGAGAGGATTCTGTGATCACTTAACGGTGTATCAATAATATCGAGATCCTTCAATAACTCAAATGATTGGGACCCCATTATTACGTAATCAAGAATCGATTCCCCTTGGTAGGATTTATGCGTGAACTTAGCCGGGGAATCCGAGGGGAGTCTCCCATTTGCAATAATCCCATCCATTTCTGCCAACTCATTTAGTAAAAGTTTGCCACGTTTATTTGTTTTTATATTTTCAGGAAACGCTGCCCGAGGAATATGGAGAGTTTCTTCTCTAAGTTTATCACAGAATAAGTTTATGCTTGAGTTGGAGATCTTGCAATTCAGGTCCCCGACTAAAATTATAGCCGCCGTTGGATCTTTCTCCCTGATACTCTGGCTATGCAAGAAAACCTTTTTTAAGATTGCATTAAAACCAGCTTCCGGTGGTATATAGACATTTATCAGAACCAGACGATTGCCAGTTTTAGGATTGCCAGACTCAAATAAGGTTACTACTTGGAAGAGTTTACTCGGATCCATATAGTGCACATAGTTCCAATTTATTCGGTTCGATAAGAGGCAAGCTATCCCCCCACTGGCATGTCCTGTTTTGTTCGGGGTGGCGCTACCTTCCAATACATAATAATCTTTCCCTATTTGAATTTTATCGGTACACCATGTCTCCTGGAGGCATATTATATTTGCCTCCAGGGACAAAAGGAATGCCGTTTTCTCCGGACTGTTTTTTAAACCGGCTGCATTCCAGGATATTATTAATAATTCTTTGCTAAAGATGCGAATTAGATAGTTGTTTATTTAGGGATCTTTCTGCAAGAACTCTGGGAAGCCAATTCCATTGAACATTTTCCTCTCCGATATCAGATTGATAAGATGGCAAGGTAGGGTTAGCATAGGATACTAAACGAGAATCCTTAGACTTGCATATTTTTAACTCTGTAAGCTCACCCACCTTATTTATACTACCTGTTGCTGCTTGCAACAGAGAAAAGGGGGGCTTCTGGCGAGTTTGGGATTTAAGGATATTGTTTTGTCTAGTATGCCCCAACACCGGGATTACATCTATTCCTCTGCTCTGCAGATCTTCTGAGCGTTACAGAATTAGATTGGCTACTAACTTGGAGTGGAACTTCACCCTAGTTATCATCCCCACTTCTGATTTTAATAATTGTACCCTATCTAGATCGGCTGATTGTATTAATTTCAAGTTAGCAGATTCTTGAAAATATTTAAGCAGGAGGGATCTGTTCAGAATGCATTCAGCGTCAAAAAGGGGAGAAAATTCTACCCATACGGTATCTATGCTTTTCTCCTTAGACTCTATTAACGGGGCACCTCTTGCAACTACTCCCAAGAAAGGTGTTGCTAGGGGGTTAAGTATTGGAGCTACTTGGCCGGAGGGGTTTTGCTCCTGTCCTGAAAATGTTGGATTTTTTGACCCAATTATATCCCTATTGATGGTAACTTGTTGGAAGAGGATATTTGTGTCAATTGTTGATGATGGGGAGGGGGGGGAAGTAGATAATAATACTGGAGTAGCCAGGGGCGGAGGCACAATATTTTCTTTAATGATCTTATTTTCAGGGTTATTATCCTTTTCAGCTACCACCTGAGTTTGATATACCTCATTGTGTAAGGGGGAATTAAGATGTTTTCTAAAGAGGATTTTCCTCCGCCTATTTTTTTCTATCCGTCTCAATAGTTTCCTCTTATTTTTTCCGTTCTTTTTTATTATCACTGACTTCCCTTTATTACCATTCCCTACCGGAGTGGCATCCACCTCTCTATCTCCTTCTCCCTGTTGCTTCTTAAAAATAGGGAAAAGGTCATTCCCAGTTTTTGGAGGGAGTTCCCCACCAAATTTAATTTCTGAATCATTAACTAAAGAACAATTTAGGGTGGGGGATGGCTGGGTAGCACTTGTTTTTACATCCTCATATACTCTATTGGGAACATTATTAACTACAGATAATTGTTCTTTTATTCCTACCTCATCTGATACTACAGAGGAGGAGGACTGCTTCTTTTGGACTGCATCCTTCTCTTTTTGAGTGCCCAATAAAACTTTCAAAATTTGGGTCACTGTATCAAGTACACAGTCGGATCCCCCCACAAATTTTTCCAATAATTGTAAAATGGACGACAATAAGTGTTCTAATATATGGAGGGAATCAGAAATGGGTTTGTCTGTCCCCTGACATTGTAGTGCATTTATCCCAATCAGATTCAAATTGGGGCTTATGGAAAAATTTGAGTGTGAGGACTTGGAAGGGGTACTACTGTAAAGATGCAAGCCAGCATGGGTCGATGTTACCGGGGTTTTTAAGTCCATCTCGGCTTTGACCAGGTCAGTCTTTATGTACCTTTGACATAGGTCTTTGTCAAGGACCATTGGAGACAGACCATTGTTGAAAGAATCTTTTGTTGGCGATATATTTACTGTATGATGGGCCTCTTCGTGTGAAGTTTTCTCTATATGCAAGTTATCTTGTTCTATGTCTTTCTTTGTTTTTATGACTACTTCTGGTACCAGTTCAATAATATTTTTCATTGTAGAGAATAGGGGAAGAGGAAAACCACACTCAGAGGACAAAGGTGCTACTTTTGTTACTACTGAACTATTATCCACAATTACCTTTTTATTTTCAGGCATCTCTCTCGAAGTATTGGGTAATATGTCTGAATGGATAGCTCCAAAGTCCTTAATATCCTCCGACATATTGTCCGCCACTATAGCTTTATTCTTACCCCTTTCCCAAAGATTAAAAAGCTGGCAAGTGCTTTTCAAATTAGTGGCTTGGCTGAGCTTATTTCGGAGGGGATTCGATCTGGTTTTTGAGCCTGATCTTCCTACCAGTATTCTCCCAGACCTTAATTTCTTTGTCATCATCACAAACAAACAATGAGAAACGAAAAAAGTGTAGGGGAAATTACTATTTAGTGCATCTAGGCTGAAATACTTGGCAGTTTTCTCTAAGGTATAAATTTAATGAACTAATCCTAGGCCTGATAATCTATGTCTACAGAACCTCTCAGATTGTTGTAAACATTCTAAAACATTTCTCAGATGGGGCGAGGAGGTCACAAGACAGGTGGGGGTACTCTGGCCGAACAGTATGCGGATAGACAGATGTTAGGGGACTGGCCTAGCCTAGCCTTCTCGTGCCTCTGAGGGCCTCAGAGGGCCCGCCCTTGTCCCGGGCTTCTCCCGGGCGCTTCCCGCGCGCTCCCGCGCAGCGGAGCAGTGACCCGTTTGATATAGATTGGGTGTAGAGGGGGCGTGGCCTACAGGGAGAGCGTCACCAGGTGGATTGGGTGAAGGAAACAGCAGGGACTCTTGGAAGTTGGAGTCCTGCAGTATTCTCGCTCGCAGCCCTGTCTACCAAAAGCCCTCAGTGCGATGTGTCCAGGATTCAGCAAACCACAGCACCGTGAAGCGGGACCCGGGAAGCGGGTCCGGCGAAAGGTAGCGCCTTACAAAGCGCTAGCTATGAGCCTCAAGACGCTTCCTCAGTCCTCCAGCGTCAGGATCAAACTCCAGCACAGCTAGTAGCAGTGGAAAGGTAACCGCCGAGGTTCAAAGTCCAGAATCTTTTCACTGATTGCAAGGGGGCATGGCCTACAGGGAGAGCGTCACCAGGTGGATTGGGTGAAGGAAACAGCAGGGACTCTTGGAAGTTGGAGTCCTGCAGTATTCTCGCTCGCAGCCCTGTCTACCAAAAGCCCTCAGTGCTATGTGTCCAGGATTCAGCAAACCACAGCACCGTGAAGCGGGACCCGGGAAGCGGGTCCGGCGAAAGGTAGCGCCTTACAAAGCGCTAGCTGTGAGCCTCAAGACGCTTCCTCAGTCCTCCAGTGTCAGGATCAAACTCCAGCACAGCTAGTAGCAGTGGAAAGGTAACCGCCGAGGTTCAAAGTCCAGAATCTTTTCACTGATTGCAAGGGGGCGTGGCCTACAGGGAGAGCGTCACCAGGTGGATTGGGTGAAGGAAACAGCAGGGACTCTTGGAAGTTGGAGTCCTGCAGTATTCTCGCTCGCAGCCCTGTCTACCAAAAGCCCTCAGTGCGATGTGTCCAGGATTCAGCAAACCACAGTACCGTGAAGCGGGACCCGGGAAGCGGGTCCGGCGAAAGGTAGCGCCTTACAAAGCGCTAGCTGTGAGCCTCAAGACGCTTCCTCAGTCCTCCAGCGTCAGGATCAAACTCCAGCACAGCTAGTAGCAGTGGAAAGGTAACCGCCGAGGTTCAAAGTCCAGAATCTTTTCACTGATTGCAAGGGGCGTGGCCTACAGGGAGAGCGTCACCAGGTGGATTGGGTGAAGGAAACAGCAGGGACTCTTGGAAGTTGGAGTCCTACAGTATTCTCGCTCGCAGCCCTGTCTACCAAAAGCCCTCAGTGCGATGTGTCCAGGATTCAGCAAACCACAGCACCGTGAAGCGGGACCCGGGAAGCGGGTCCGGCGAAAGGTAGCGCCTTACAAAGCGCTAGCTGTGAGCCTCAAGACGCTTCCTCAGTCCTCCAGCGTCAGGATCAAACTCCAGCACAGCTAGTAGCAGTGGAAAGGTAACCCTGCGGGGGTACCACAGGCAGGGGCTTCTGTGTGTGGGGTGTGGATGAGTCAGATAGTTAATTTGCAGAATGCGTGGTGTGGGAGTTGTCCCCGTCTGCCATGGCATCTCTCTCAGGGCATTCCAGGTGCATTCTGGACCAAGGAGGTGCAGGTGTCCTCCCGCCTTCTGCATTGGGAGAATGGAGCTTTCATCCCTGATGTTTGTCTGACTACTACTTGCGTTTTCAGAATGTGATGTGGCTTTGGCGCTGTGATTGGGACACGGCCTTGGGCTCATGGTGTACGTTGGCGATACACACACACATGTTGGCTGCTTGTGCAATCTCACTCCGTCTTTCTCCCTCGCTCTCTCCCTGTCTTTCCTTTGTTGGGCGGATAGCACACCTTCTTCTCTTGGATTTGGTCTTCCAGGCTGTGTGCTACGGATTGTTCAGTGAGGAGCCGCTAGGACTCACCCTAAGGGTTGTCTCCATTTCCTGGCCACGCATGTTCGTTGATTTTCCTGCTTGTGCGACATCAGGCAAAATGTTTGTATTGGGGTTCGTGGTGTTGGTGTGCAGTTTCTTAGTATGGGGTTGGGGTGGTCCCGGCGGGGGGGGGTGTTGCGGGCCTGGGTGTGGTGTCAGAGGGTGTTGTGGCCCTCTTGGGTGTCCGGGCCGCATGATGGGTGGCTCTATGGCATCTGTTGCCCTTCCGATGTTGCCCTAGGCTGTGCTCCCTTTTGTTGTGCAGGCTGCTGTCCGACTTTACACCAGGTCAGAGCAGGTGTAGATTTCCTGGTGCTAACACGCCTTATCGCCTGTTTTGTGTTTTTATCGCAGTTCTTTCTGGTCGTTGTGAATGTTGAGGTATTTTGTTGTCACCGCGTTTGGCACGGGAACGCCCACTCTGCATCTCATTAGCCATAGTTGCGGGGGGCTTCTGTGGCGATGTTTTTTGCGGCTGCTATCGCGGGTATACTGGTGCTGTGGGCTGTTAACACCAGCTTGTGAATGGGGCGATAGATTTATTGCACCTCTGGCTGCGAAAAAGTGCCATTGATTCGGCGATAGTTTCTTGTGACTATGCCCCTGAGAATTGTTTGTGGAGTTGCACCAGAAACCTAAATGATTCCAAGCTAACTGTACCCCGAAAGTTTGGGAAGGAGGCTGACCTCTGGATCAGTACCACAGTGTCAAAGAAGTTATGTGGAAAGACCTCTAGAAAGGTAGGTTGGGTATCCCTCAACAGAATGATGAGGGGAACAGGTAGGAGTTCTCAAAAAGCCCCCAAAAGGGTTTCCATGGAAAGGTGTCCTATTCCACTTCTGAACCTAGGAGGGCTGTTTTAGAGTGAAGAAACCGTTAGGGTCTTACCAGCCCTAGTGCTTTGATTGTTCCAATCAGTGCACAAGAAAGGAGAGGCCATGAGCTCTGAAAAGAAACAGCCCCAACGGGTGGGCTCACACCAGGTATTGCTTGTGTAGTGCTGGAGGGTGTGGTTGCCCCAGTTTGTTTTGGGGTAGACCAGAGATTACCCTACTATTCCTGGGTGACAAAGAGATGGTGCCTAAAGTTCACTTGCCTGACAACACTAAGAAGTATAGGCAGTGGCTCACCATTAATGGGCAGAGGGCATAGACTCTGAGAGACACAGTAGCAAGTATGACTACTGTTAGGTGTCATCTGGTGTCCTCAGAGCAGGTTATCCCTGATGTAGTCCACCAGGTTGTGATAAGTAGACAGCTAGGTTAGCCACTATCCTGTGGTTTTAATACCCCTAGAGTGAGGTGGGGTATTTGGTCCTCTAACGGTAGCTGTGAGTCGAGTCATTCCTGTAGATTGTTTGCTGGGAAATGACTTAGAGTGCACTTTCTGGAAAGAAGTGGATCTCAGGTCTCATCTGGAGATGTTGGGATTGCCTGAGTGACTTCGAATGACCACACATTCCATGGCTGCCAGATAGGGAAGTTAAACAGATCTGGAGCCTTAAAGGGTGGCCTAGGTTCCTACCAAGAAGAGGAGAGGCAAAGGGCATGAAAACCCGCCCTGGTAGTTCCCCTGGTCTAGGAGGAGGCTGATCCTGCAGAGAAGCCCTGGAGCCTACAGGGGAAGATAATTCTTCCCTGGAAGTCTGCCTCAGCTAGATGAGTGCTAAGCTGCAGGAATACCATCCCATGCAGAGTTCTACAACATGCATAAGGAGTGCTCCACTCTTGAGGGCCTACAGTGGCAGACTGAAGCCCAGGCCAATGTTGACACCTCTGGTGATCACCAGTCATGCCTGTAGATTTTTTGCTGGGAAATTACTTAGAATGCACTTTCTGGAAAGAAGTGGAGCTCAGTTTCATCTGGAGATGTTGGGATTGCCGAGTGAGTTCTGATGACCACCCTCCATGGCTGCCAGATAGGGGAGTTAAACGGATCTGGAGCCTGAAATTGTGGCCCAGGTTCCTGCCAGGAAAAGGAGATACAAGGTGCATGGGAAACCCACCCTGGTTGTTCCCATGGTCTAGAAGGAGACTGATCCTGCAGAGAGGCCCTGGAGTCTACAGAGGAGGATTCTTATTCTCTGGAAGACCTGCCTCAGCTAGATGAGTGACAAGTTTCAGGAGTACAATCCCAGGCAGAGTTCTACAATATGCAGAAGGAGAGCTCCACTCTTGAGGGCTCCACTCTTAAGGGACTACAGAAGCAGACTGAAGCCCATTCCAATGTTGGCACCTATGGTGATTTCCACTTTTGGGGGGGAATTGTCTATAGTGAGCATACAGTCCCTGAGCTTGGGTCATCCAGAGTGTTTGTGGTCCTGGCAGTGCTATAGGGCCTTCCTAATAAAGTTAGCTTATGACATCCCCCTGGCAGTACATCTTGGACAGGCCTCAGATTATGACTAAATTAGATGCATTCTGTAGGGTCTGTGTTACATGCCAGGCCAGTGATAAGTCAAGGGTATAGCATAAGGCTCCCCTGCAGCCTTTCCTCATGGTGAGGAAAGCTTTGAGAGGGAGTTTAGATATTGTTTGTCCTCTGGACCCCAAGACAGCCTTAGAGAACAGAGTTATCATGTCTTGGTCAACCTTGCCACATGGTCCCCTGAAGCCATAACCTTCAGGTCCGTGACTGTGCCAGAGATGCCCAGGGCACTAATGGTGGTCTTTACCCACTCGGGTTTCCCTAAGAAGATTGTGTCTGAAAGGGGCACCAACTTCATGTCTGCCTATATGAAGGCCACATGGAATGAGCGTGGGGTAACCTACAAGTTCTCCACTCCATACCACTTCAAACAAATGGGCTTGTTGAAAGATTCACCATGAACCTAAAGGTCATTATTATAGGCCTGTCAGAGCCCCTGAGATGTAAAAAGGACGTCTTGTAACCATGCCTTCTCTTTACCTACATGAAAGTGCCACAGAAGGGATTCTGCTTCAGCCACTTTGAGCTTCTATTTGGTCACCCTGTTAGAGGACCTCTCAGTCTTGTGAAGAAGGGGTGGGAGAAAGCTCCCAAGAAGTCCCCACACAATGTTGTGAGTTACATGTTACCTGGATCTGGGGGTGATTGAGGCCCCTGAGGTCCTTGGACCAGTCCAGTGGTGCTGTTAGCAAAGGCTGCCCCACCCAGCAAAACCCCGAGACTCAGGGTTTGTGTGGATAATAGGGGCCTCAATTCAGTCTCCAAGACTGATGCTCACCCGATTCCCAGAGCTGGAGAGCTCTTTGACAGGTTAGGGGCTGCCAAGTTCCTCAATACATTTGACTTGAAGTCAGGGTTTCGGCAGATTGCCCTAACCGAGGGGGACAAGGAGAGGTTAGTATTCTCCACCCTAGAAGAGCACTTTCAATCCAGAGTGAGTCCCTTTGGCTAATGAATACCCCTGCCACCTTCAAGAGGTTGGTCAACCGGATCCTAGCTGGCCTGGAAAACTTCAGAGCCACCTACGTGGATGATATTTATGTCTTCATCTCCAACTGTCCCACCTCAAAGAAGTGCTTCAGGCCCTGCAAGAGGTAGGCCTGACTTTTAAGTCCAATAAGTGAGAGATACGGCAGGGCTCTCTAATGTAGTTGATTCGCCACATTGGAGGAGGCCATGTACAACCTCTCCAGGACATGATACATAACACTAAGGCTTGTGATCCTCCCAATACCCAGACCCAGGTGAGAGCCTTCTTGGGCCTCACTGGGCACTACAGGAAATGTGTCAAGGGATACAGCATCATTGTTGCTCCTGTGACTGAGATGACTTCCAAGAAGTAGCTAAAGAAAGTGATCTGGACAGTGGTGTGCCAGAAGACATTTGACACCCTGAAGGAAGCCATGTGTTCTACTCCGGTACTTAAGGCACCTGACTTTCGTATGGAATTCCTTGTGCAGACAGATGCTTCGAAGCATGGTGTTGGGGCAGTTCTTTCACGGCTAAATGATAAGGGCCTAATTAGCAGGCGGCTACTACCCACAGAAGAAAGGTGGAGTGCAGTTGGGAGGGTAGCATTTGCAGTGGTCTGGCCACTGTAGAACCTGAGATCATGCCTTATTTAGGACTCATTTCCTTGTTCAAACAGACCACAGATCCCTCAGATGGCTGATACAAATGTGGGGTGAGAATTCTAAACTGTTGAGGTGGTCCATTTCCCTATAGGGTATGGACTTTACGGTGTAACAGCGCCCTGGGACTGACCAAGCCAACGCTGATTGTCTTTACAGGATTTTTCATTTTTAATGATGAGAACTTTCTTCAGCGTAGGTAGTTCTCCCTGTCTTTTGCTGGTTGGATCTACAGATTTTAACCTTAACTGTTTTTGTTGGTTGTAGAACTCTGTGCACCCTACCCCTGCTAACCAGTGATAGAGTGCCTGTGCTCTCCCTTTTCACATGATGAATTTGACATGCTCCTAAATTAAAAATATTTAACTCAACTATAAGTCCCTAACATATAGTGTATCCAGGGTCTGTAAGTTAAATGTCTCCAATGGGCTGCATCAGTCATTGTGCCACTCACTAAAGTGACAATGCAAGCATGGCTGCAGACCCACGATTGTAACCCGGCTGTCCAGTTTTAAAATTGCATATTCGACGTGTCAAAATAACCTGATTTGACGGGCTGAAATCTTTCTTTTAAATATTAAAAAGCCAACCCTATGTAGGTTTTACTGCCCATAAGGCAGTGTTTATGTTTATAATACCTTCCCAATGCAAAGTAATGCAAAGCAATGTATGCTACCATGCGTTACTCCTGAATTACTAAGCCACTCCGAGCCACACCAAGTGACTTTGCGTGGTAAATCTCACTTAAGAGCTTGCGCTGTCTTACATCGCCTTGGTGGCACAAAGACAACGCCAGTGCTTACTAAATCTGGTCCTAAGTCCGAAGGTAAAACTTCCTATTGGGTGCAACTTTAAAAGTTTATAACTCTGGTTTCCTTTATTGAATTTTTGTTGTGTTGTGTCATTTTATTTATTAAAGTTTACTTTTCTAAATTGGTTTGGGATTTTTTTTGTGTTGTGTTTTGACTTTATTACTGTTTTTGCACTGCATAAATACTTTACACATTGCCTCTGAGTTAATCCTGTCTGCTCTTTGCCATCACTATAAGGGAGTTTAACTCAGGTTAATTTAGACACGGGTTGTGGTTATTACTTGAGGTGGGTACTCCCCACTCCATTAAAACCACAATTTCTTGCAATATATAACAATTCCTAATCAGTTTCTTGAACATCTGTCTACTACCATAGATTTCTACTGACAAATAACTTAATGGACTCCTACAACAAGCCTTCATTCTGGGGCCTCAATCTAAACTTCATGCCAAATACGTAAGACTATTTTACTGTGGCTGGAATGTTTGGCTGGTTTTTGTTCCATTGATAATATAGCAGCATCGTGTTAATAGTTTGCTCTAATTTCAAAATCTCTGTTTTCTGGATTTTATGCTCCTTATCCCTTAAAGGTTTTGAACTGTTGTTTCACACATGCTTCAGCACTTCTTGCAGTACCAGACCTTAAATGTGGGCAAAATTACAGCAGAGCAGTCGCTTCAAAACAATAGACTGGCGATGGCTGGCAGAGATCTCTAAATGTGGCAGATTGTATCCACCAGGTCAGCGAAGTGCAGCCCTCCACTGACCTGGTGAAATAGAGTGCAGCCACCATGATTTTAATAAGGTCCTTTCTCTACAATAACTTATGAACTAAAAGTGTCAAAGTGCAGACTGTAATAAGAGCCAGCTTTAGCTCTGGTGACGCTTGGTGCAACAATCTTGTTTGTGCCCCCTTCCCCATGACCTCCTCCTCAGATTCCCTCATTATCACCCAGCAAAAGTGCCCCACATCTCTCCATAGCCCCTCTCTCAAATACATTTCATTGTTTGAAAGCACTGGCAAAGGCGGGCTTTACTAATCCACTCAGCTATCCACATAAAATACAGATCTGTTGTTTGCAGCAGGCGCACTAGCCCTCTGCACTACTTTATGGCGAATGCACTAGACAAAACTCCGATCTCTCTCTCTCTAGCAGGAACATTAATCACAAGAATTAGCTTGAGATTTTTATTGCTGCCTGATAGCTGGACACCCAAGGAGCTCTGCAGGTGCTTTTAACCCCTTCGGTGCTGCGGATGGCTCCCGGCCATCCCACGTGCTGGTGGGCGTGTGAGGAAGACGGCCAGGGGCCGTCCAAACCCCGCCCACTGATTAAAACGCCCGCACCGCGGCTGAATTCGCGCCGTGTTCAACGGGTTAAATCAGTAAGTTATTGCTACACAGACCACCCCCATGAGGTCAGGGTCCCCCCCTCCAGGTCAGCGCCCAGTGCAGCCGCACTGGTTGGACCGCCCTAAAGCCGGCCCGACTGTTTTTCTCGGCTTGGCTGGACTGGAACAAAGCATAAACATCTCCCTACAAAAATTTAAATATGCATGTAAACCAGCTATGAATCATTGGACCTCAAATATTCTTGAGTTTGAATTAGAATAGTAAATTAACACTGTTCTACAATAGGTCTCGAATATTAAAAAGTTTGGAATCTATGTAAAGATATTCATGTTCCCTAGATAATATTCGTTTTTGTAGTGTGTTTTTGTCACTATTTTTTAATATGGAACAGTTCGTGCAAGTAGCATCCTGCTTGCGATGGTAAATGTGTGCGTGCTCGCTTGCAAGAACCGTTGGGTGCTCTCCCATGTGTGCTAAGTTATACATTTCAGATGTCAAGTTGATGTTAGATTTGTTCTATTCCCACAAAGTGCAGGTTTTAGCAAATATAAAATGGTTTACTAAATAATTACAAATTAGGAGAAAGGGATGGGACTGCTACAGTACTTCACTGAACTATGCTGTATTTCAGAAGAGGCAATAGTCCCCATGACTATCTAGAATCAGATAATAGGCTTCAACTGTAATCACAGCATCTCAAACACAAGCCTAAAAGGGCTGGTGGCAATTATCAGATTTTTGAGCGCACAGTCAGAATTTCTGTCCTTATAAGTTAAAGAGTAAAACTATGTGAAGAAACTAAATGCTACATTGAAAATCTGATGCCAAGTGAAAGCTCCATGTAGCTTACTATAGTGTGGTAAGTTACGTAAGGCCTTTAAGTATCTGGATGTGATATTCAGAAAACTTAGCAATTCTTTTAAGCTGTTTTTTGCTTGGAATGTACTGTTACAGCGGTGGTGTCTCAGAAAACACGAGCAAGTGGTTGCTGAAAAAAAACAATGGTTAAAAACATTATAGTTAGTAATTATAATTATATCTTAAACTACATTACACAAAATATTTACCAGGTATAGTTATAGTTATGATAGAGTTAACTATAACTTACCCCCCGCCATACACTGCTTATGACCTCATATATTACATCACTCATGACATGTTCTATGACATCATTTATGACATCACTCATGACATCTCAATTTAAATAATTGATGGGGTGCCTGGGGCCTATAAAAGGCTCGGGAAGGGGGAACGCTTGGCCCCTCTCTCCTTTTTTTAATGAAATTCAATCCTGGGGATGGGGTCACTCGGGCCTTTAAAGGCTCAGGGAAGAGCTCATGTGGCCCCCATTGCCTTCATAACAATTGGGACATTGGGCCCTTGGGGCCACGATTGGCTGAGGGAACGAGGCCTCACGCCTACCTCACCTGAAATTAACTACCACGCCTCAGGGAATGGGGTCTCAGTGGCTTTTAAAGGCTTAGGGAGTGGGGGCCTAATCATATTCCCCCAAAAATATTTGTATTTTAAAATGGCAGGCCAGCATTCTCTATTTTTGACCCAGAGATCCTGAGAGAGTCCCGCTAGATCACGGACCACGACAAAAATGACAGATTTCTTTATTTTGTCCGGGGGGGGGTCTCTCTAGAACCCACTACAGAGCTTAGCGTGGCAAGGTATCCTTAACCCGGCCCCTTATACTTTATTTAGAAACAAAACACAGAAAGCTAGATCGTGATCTGCAGATTGTGCTTTTTCGGATTTGGTGTAAAACCGCTTAGTCATTTTTGAGAAATTAAGGTTAGAAAAGATTTGTGTATCTGGACGGTTGGGTCAGTTAGAGTCTTGAGAGACCCTCGCGGGAGCGCTAATTTATAAATAGAGCATTTTGGTTAGCCCAGGGAGCTTTTTTCCCCTTGGGCCATCTTGACTCCTGCAGGAGTGAGTGAGGGACTTAGTCCCCTGTCCTGAACATGTTTATAAAAAAACATAAGGGGGCAAGGTAGAGACACCCTGACCTCCTGGCACCATGAATGAGACCCAGAGAGACACCCTCTGGGGCAAAAACAAAAAGAAATCTACAAATATTGCCATCATCCTGCAGGACTACCGCAGGAAAGAAAGAAACACAAAAGAATGTTGGCTGGGGGCCACATTTTTTTATGAATGGTAGGGGGCACACAGCCATCCTCCCCTAGCCTTTACAGGCATGAGGAATCTAGCCTCGGGCCGAAATTATTATATATGGGGAGAGGGGAATGCAAGGGTCCCCTCTTTGGCCATAATAGGCCCCAGAAAGCCTGGGCGGAAAACACAGTACATGGGGAGGGGGATGCACGGACCCACTCCCTCAAGCCATCAGAGTCCAAGGGAGCCCACCCCCATGCCGAAATCAATGAATAAAGGGGAGGGCCATGTGGCCCCCCTTTCTGAGCCATGACAAGCCCCAGGAAACCCAACCATGGGAACAAAACCTGTCAAAAAAGGGAGGGGCATATGGCCCCATGTACAAGCCTATAAAGCCCCTGGGTACCCACTCCCCCAGGGCCGTCACTTAAATAAATGCCCCCCCATAGAGCCTGAGATTTCTTCCCCCAAGTTCGTCTCAGGTCCCAGGGTCCCCAACCAAAGGAACACCATCTAATTCCTTACCCACATGGCCAGGCAGAGAAAGTGAAATGTTCTTTCACCCAGCGGGAGCACAAAATTGCCCTCTCTCTGTGGGAGAACAAAACATTTCCCTACCCACACTCTCAGGTAGGGAAATACAGAATTGCTCCCACCCTGCAGGAGCAAAAGAAAACTGCTCCAGCGGGTTGGGATGTGTGTAAGCAGGGGAGCTGGCGGGACTGCAGGGGTCCTGGGCCCCCCTAGCCGCATTCCCCAATGAGGGACCTGCTGCTTAAAATAAATAAATAAAGCCAGCTCTTGCGAGAGCAGGGAGCCAGTGGACCACAGGGACTGTGGGGCTCTCCCCTGACCCCAACAAGGAAAATTGTGTAGGGTGCCCAGGTTGGGCACCGCGGCCGCCTAAAAACATTTTCAAAAGGCTAAAAAAGAAAAATAAATGTGCAGTCTCAGCTGCTCATTTATAATTCACTGCTCCTTCAAGGAGCGCCTTATAATGCCCTGCAAGGGCTATTTACATATTGATTTGTTTTTGTCGATGTCCCTAGCAGAGGCACAACCAAATGTTTTGTTGCAGAGGGGGCTGAAAGGAGTTCTGCAGTCCCACAGCAACATATAAAAAAACAGTAAGTCTACTAGGTCCTTGAAACTATGATCCCTTGAGAACTCACCATATTTTGTGAAGCAGTTACCATGCTGGCGCTTTTGTTCTTCAGCTGTAAGTGCAACCCTCTAGGGACTGTCATTATGGCTGCCTTTTCTGTGGTCTGAAGACGTATATTAAAATATATAAGGTTATTTTGAGGCTGTTTTCATGAAAAATATTTTTTAGGATACATTTTTAAGAAAGGCTTAGAAATATTTTTTTAAATTAAGAAAACAGTGAGTCTTTGACTAGTTTCACATTTTTCACCCACAAAATATAATAATAAAAGCTATGTAAAAAAAATCATACATATGTATTTTAATACAATTTTAATTAAAAATAAATAAGTAATCAATAAACATTGCATTGAGTGTATTATTGAAATATATATTTGATTGATATTATAGGTGATTTTTGGAGAAAGATGATGGATCTGCTTTATTTATTGGGGGTTGGGATGGGGGAGGTTTGACTGCAGGGCAGTTCCTGCAGTCTAACCCCTGGGGGGTTGGCTTTACGAATGGTAATTAAATATGACTTCAAGTTAAAAAAACCTCTAGAAATTCACTGAAAAAAACAATACTTAAAGTGACGTTATAGTTAAGTGAAGATGTCAGTTATAAAAGGCTGTTTTAAAGGTACAAAACCACTGAACTTCACCAGTTTGTCGAATGTATTGAGAAAATACTGTGGTACTTTTGAAATGTTAAAAAAAAAAATAGAGAGGTGAGAAGAGGGGTGAGTTGTACAACACACTACACTACTGTACTTTACAACACTTCACTCTGTGCCACTCTGCTCTTCTCTGTGCCACTCTACGCGCTGCACTCTACTCAATTGTGCACCACTGCACTCTATGCCACTCTTATTTACTTTGAACCACTGTACTTTATGCCACTATACTCTATACCACAGCACTGTATGCCACTGCACTCTTTGCCACTGAACTCTAGCCTTCACCACTCTTCTCTACTCCACTGCACTCTATGCCACAGCATTGTACACCACTGCACTCTACACCACTGCACTACACTCTGCACAACTTTACTCTATGCCACTGCACTCTATGCCATTGCTGTAAATCTGTAAATAACAAAGCCCCATACACCACTCTATTTTATGCCACCTCATTGTACGCCACTCTACTCTTCTCTGCACCACTCTACTCCACTGCACTCTACTCCAGGGGCATTAGACGTCACTCTACTGTACTCTTCAGCATTCTACACCACTCTACTCCACACCACTGCACTCTACACCCCTCTGCTCTATGCCACTCTACTCTACACCACTGCACTCCACTGCCCTCTACTCTGTACCACTCTACTCTATACAACTGTACTTTAGGCCACTGTACTCTAAGCTACTCCACTCTATGCCACTCCACTTTTGGTATGCGACTCCATGCCACACTATGCCACTCTACTGTATGCCATGCCACTCCACTCCACACAATGCCACTCCACCCCACTCCACTCCACACAATGGCACTCTAGTCTATGCTACTTCACTCTACCTCACTTCACTCTAAGCCACTCAAATCTGTGCCACTGCACTCTATTCCACCGTACTCTAGGGCAATGCAATCTACTCGGCACCACTCTATGCCACTTCACTCTACTATATGCTACTCTACGCCACTTTATGGCACTCCACTCTCCCCACTCTACTGTACACCACACCACTCCACAGTGCCACTCCACACCACTCTACCCCACTCCACTCTATCCAATGACATGCTACTCTATGCCACTCTACTCTACCCCACAGCACTTTGTACCACTGAGTTCTATGCCACTGCAGTGAACATCACTGCACTCTACACCACTACACTATACTCTATTGTGCACCACTCTGCTGTATGCCACTGCACTCTATTCCACTCTGCACCACTGTTCTGTGAACCACTGTAGTCTACACCACTGAACTATATGCCACGGTATTGTACTCTGCTCCACTCTATTGTACACGACAACTCTCTACGTCACTGCACTCTACTTTGCACCGAAAGTAGCACCACATGCTCCTGCACTCTACTCTGCACCACTCCAGATCACTGCACTCTACTCTACTGTGCACCACTCTACTGTACACCACTGCATGCTAGGTCACTGTACTTTACAGCACTCTCCTCCACTACACTGTATCCCACTGCACTCAACGTCACTGTACTACCACTCTGTACCACTGTACCCTACTGTGCCACTCTGCACTGCACTCCACTCTGCACTACTCTACTGTACAACACTGCACTCTATGCCACTGCAATCTATACCAGTCTACTCTAGGCCACTCCACTCTACTCTACTCTGTGCCACTACACGCCACACTATGACACTCCACTCTCCCCCACTCTACGGTACGCCACTCCACACAGTGCCACTTGACAACACTCTACCCTACTCCACTTCATCCAATGCCACGCTACTTTATGCCACTCTACTCTACCCCACTTAACTTCATACTACTGCTGTCTATACCACCGCAGTCTACGTCACTACACTATACTCTATTGTGCACCGCTCTACTGTATGACACTGCACTATAATTCACTCTGCAACACTGTTCTGTGCACCACTGTAGTCTACACCACTGAACTATATGCCACAGTATTGTACTCTGCTCCAATCTATTGTATGCCACTACTCTCTACGTCACTACACTCTACTTTGCACTGATGCACTCTACTCTGCACCACTGGACTCTACAACAACACATTCTACATCACTGTACTCTGCGCCACTGCACTTTATGCCACTGCGCTCCATGCCACTCTACTCTGCACCACTCTACTCTATGCTACTGCACTCTATGACATTCTACTCTGCACCACTCTATTCTGCACCACTCTACTCTATGCCACTGCTTTGCATTCCAGTGCACTCTATGCCACTACTCTGTACACCACTCTACTCTTAAGCCACTGCACTCTACACCAATCTAGTCTTCTCAGCACCCCTGTACTCCACTGCTTTCTACTCCATGAACTATACACCACTCTACTTTGCACCATTCTATGCCTCTGCACTGTACATCACTGCACTCTATGCCACTCTACCAGGCACCACTTTACTCTACACACATACATGTATATATATATATATTCACAGAAAAAAACATAGGTTTCAGGCACGTTATATTTAGAAATTAGCATTTTAAAAACCCTTAGAAATTCACTAAAAAACATAGGTTTCAGGCATGTTATAGTTAGTTAGACATTTCTCTCGTACAAAATCATAGAGATTCCCTCGTAATAGTTAGTTCAGCTAACTATATCTCACGTACCCGCAATGCACTGCTGATGATGTGACATATTACATAATTCATGACATGGTCGGTGACATCACTGATGACATCACTGATGACATCTCACATGACATAACTGACGACATCACTGATGACATCGTCCAGTGACTGTGTTTTTCTTTAAAGTTTAAATATGTATTTTATATATATGCCAAGGTGTACTGAGGAATGAGTGGGTGTATAAGTGTCTGAATGGAAGATTTAGTAGGTGCATGACTGACTGTTTAAGTGAGTGATTACATGTGTCTTACTGAATGCATGGGTTAGTGACTAAATTGTGTGAATGTCTGTATTAGTCTGTCTGTTGTTGTATAAGCTGCGGCATGGGTTGGTCAGTAGCTACATGAGTGGCTATATGGGTTATCAATTGGTTGCCTTAGTATTTGTATGGGTGCCTGAGTGTGTGTGTGGGGGTGGGTGGGAGGTGTGTGACTCTGTACATAGATGTTTGAGTGGTTGATTCACTGTGTGTATGGGTTCAAGAGTGCATGTGGAAACAGCTGTATGGGTGGGTGAATGTGTGTGTGGGTGTGTTGGTGAGTGAATGGATATCTCAATGGTACATGTCCAAGCAACTACATATGTAAAAGGCAGTGTATGTGAAAGTTGAAGTATATAAATGACTATACGTGAGAGTCAGTGATTGTGAGAGTGGCTGTATAGATGAGTGTGTACTTGTATCAGTCATTGTATAAGAGAGTAAGTATGCATTTGTTTCTGTTTGAATAAGTGATGTGGTGTGTGTATAACTGTACAGGTCAGTAAATGGAAATGTGATTGATTCTTTGCATGACTGACTAGGTGTGTGAGTAACTCTGGATGAGTGTATTTTACAGTGGGTGTATCAAAGGTTATATTACAGTGTGAGGAGGTGCATCAGATTTTCATGTGGATGATGGCATCAGTGATGTCATCAGTGATGTCATTTGAGATGTCATCACTGACCATGTCATGAATGATGTAATATGTCACGTCATCAGCAGTGCATTGCGGGTGCTAATTTCGAATTATAATGTTCATTAAACCTATGATTTTTTCAGTAATTTTGAATTTTTTTTAGTGATACTTTGTAACTTTAATATCCAAAAAATAGTTTTTGTAATTTTTTTGTTTGTTATTAAAATAATATAATGTCTTCTGTTTTCTTAAATATTAATATATATTTTTTATTTAGAAAAAAGTGGAGATCCTGTACCTATCTCGGTGGGTGTGCGGATTCAACCCGCCATATTGGTGAAGTCATAATTGATGCGCGTTTCAGCCGGCCCACTCCGCTTACGCTCACAGGGAGGGAACTACAACACTACATGTCCCTGTAGTGATCTTCTGTTCACAAGTCCAGTTGTCAACATGCCACAGCCACTCCCTCACGGCTGCTTTACACCCACACCACACCCATGCAGCAAAGGCGTCACAGGACATGTGACCCTGCCAATAAAAAGGGCCGGGCGCACGTGCTCGATGCCATTTCCACTCTCTAGCTGGGTGTATCCATGTGCTTATTATGTTGGTGGCAGCTGAGGCACTTCGACCGACACGGGCCTCCCGCAACGTCCCGGTGACTTGAGGTGCACAGAGTTGGTGGCATCCGAAGCACTTTGCCGGACACTGGCCTCCTGCCACGTGACGATAACTTGAGGTGCGCAGAGTTGGTGGTAGCCGAGGCATTTTGGCCAACACGGGCCTCCTACCACGTGGTGATGACTTGAGCTGCACTGAGTTAGTGCCACCAGAGCTGAGCGGGTGTGCAGCCTGTGATGATGGGTGGCCTTGATACGCTATCCTGGCAATCAAGACACGATTTGAATTGAGAGCTTGGCTGGACCGCGTGTACGCCAAAGGCAGCTGGCTGTACAGACATGACTCCTCGGCGCAGTGCAGCAGGATGCGCTGGGGGCCTGTGCTGCAGAATCCAGCGACGGCTGAGGAGCTTGCTCTAGCACATGGTAGGCCCTCTTGGAGACACGCCGGTGGTGGCAGGTGAGCATTGAGGTCTGGGTGCGCAGGGTCGGACAGTCATCGCTGGGCAGCGGTCTGGTCTGGGGACCAGGGTTAGTATGCTTGCGAGAGATGTAGAAATCCTGCACACTGCCTGAGAAGTTTGCAACGACATTAGTGTACAGGCCCCGGTGGTCCAGTTTTGCCTGCACATTGTTGGAATGCATGTGGTTTCTGTTGCGGTGATTGTGTGCAGTGTCGGCAGGGGGCACAAGTAGTACATGTGTGCAGACAGTTGCCCCCAACACGTGCAGGAAGGCTGCTATGGCGTGGTTCCCTTGCTTGGTCTCCAGCTGTTTCTGCGCAGTGTAGGTGAAGTGAACATGCAGGTGTATCAAGCTGAAATGAACCCTGATGCTTACAGGTGTGATAAATCCTGCATAATGTGACCGTAACAAAAGTTGGTGTAGTTGAAACGTTCCTTTTCTTTCCTACGAAGGTTACGACCACACAAGCTTCTGTTACGGTCATTTTGTGAAGGATTGATCATACCTGTAAGCATTCCGTTTTGTCCAAGTACAATACATTGTACCATATTACGTTTGTGACCATACTAACGCTTGACCATTGTCTTCATTTATCCAACAGGTTTCTGAAAACGGAGTTTTGGGATTTCCAGGACGATCTAAAGTTATTTTGATCTACAAGTTGATGTTCCCCGTTGGCAATGTTTGATGTATTTGTGTTGCTAATTTATGTTATGTTTTTCTAATAAAGTACTGTTTTTCCACTACTGTTGACTACTAGACTTCATGACCAGGCGCACCTCCATTTCAGTGACTACAATCTTGGATCAGGAGCACAGAGGCATCAAACAACGGCTAGGGTTGGGTTTGGTTGTGCAGGAATACTACGAATTGGGACGAGCAGGTGGTGAGGATACAGGGGCCCTACGTTGCTTTTGTAGACATGTATCCAAGACGTGTGAGGAAGTTTAATAGGGCTGGCTGTGAGACTCCTCCGACTCTTGCAGTTGTTAGTTGGAAGATATCAGAGGCCAACAGGTGCAGCACAGCCAGCAGCTTTGTATGGGTAACGATGTTGACTGTCCGCTGTGTTGGTACCGTTAGCCTGTGGGCAATGTGGCAGTGTGCACCAACTTGAGAATGGTGCGATAATTCTTTCGCCACTTTTGCTGTGCTAAACTGCAGATAACTCTGCGATAAGTCCCAACTTTTGGGTTATAGGGTGACTCTAAAACAAGCCCTTGTGCTTTTTAGGACTTTGTTGTAGCAACATGCGAATCACAAGAAAAAAGGTGAAAAAACAAGAAAAGTGGGCAGGGTACAAACACCCTGACCCCCTAGGCCTGCTCAGGGGATCCCACAAAAATCCCCAGGGCCAAAAAATGAATACATTTTTTTTTTTAAAGCGGCTGGATGCACGAATCCAGACGAAAAAATTTAAAAAAACGATGGAGTGTATTCTCAAGAACTTATCGCTGAGTTATCGACACTTTACCGCAGCAAAAGAATTATCATCCCATTCTCAACCTGGTGACAACTGCCGATATTGCCAGTTTTCCAGCGTTAGCTTCCGCCAAAAAACATCGCCATCAATGAGAGTGACAACTAACGCTAATGATATGCAGAATAGGTGTTCCCGTGCAAAAAAAACACGAAAACACCACTTCCCCATATTTTCAATGACCAGCGAAATCTGCGATGCGATCCAAAAACAGGCAATAAGCCGCGTTAGCAGTAGGAATTTAACATCTGCCTGTTACTGGTGTAAAGCAGGACGACTACCTACAGTATGAAAGGGAGCCCAGCCCAGAACCACATCTGAAGAACAACACATGTCATAGAGCTACTGATCATGCAGCTCCGACACCCAAGAAGGCCACAACACCCACCGCCACCACCCCAACGACCTCCCTCTCGGCCACCCCTCCCTACTACCACCGAGGCAGTGCAGAACAGCGTACCTTCCCAAAACGGCATGGCCCCTCAGCCACACAATAGCTGAATGGTGGGAGACGTGGGAACCAAGTATGTGTGAAGGAGGCAAGTCACCCGTCAATAACAATGCACACAATGCCAACTGTAGCGGTAATGTGCTCGACAAACCTCACTATGCAGAGCACAGACCTCTCCATGTGTACATATACTGCTGGTGCTTGTACTGTTGTGGACAGTGGACGCAACCATGTTACCTTAGGCAGTGGGGAAGATCTCGGTCATCTAGCTATGTCGTCCCCCCCTGTAAGCAGAACCGGAAGCGGAGTGGGCTGGTCCAATGTATGCCACTCCAGCGTAGGAGTGTGAATAAATAGGCCGGGGATCTGGGCGTGGTTCAATTCTGTGAAGGCCAACGTGTCTGCCAGAGCGGTGGCCCTCACCCTGCCATCAGGCCACTGACGTGGCCGCGGGCCTCCTCGACACAGGCCCCCTGCAAACCCAGCGGCACAGCACCACACAGTTTTGTCTGTACAGACTACTGCCTTCGATGTACAATGCGGACAGAAGGGCTCACAATTCAGATCGAGTCGCGATTGCAGATGACGCAGTCCAGTAGGCAAGAGACATTCCTCACAGTGCGGCCCGCCCGGACAACGCATCATTGCAGGTGGCGCACACGCTGAGCGCTTCAGGTGCCACTAACTCAGTGCACCACAAGTCACCGCCACATGGCCTTATTGACGAAGAATTCATTAAACAAAAGACATTGCTACCAGTGCGGCCTGCCCAGATCACGCATCATTGCAGGCTGCGCACACGCTGAATACTTCTGGTGCCACTAACTGTGCAGCTGAACTCAACGCCAAGTGGCTGTGGGCCTTTGCTGACCGCTGCCTCCGGCCTACACTGCGGACAGTAAGGTTCAGAATTCACATCGAGTCGCGATTACAGATGACGCAGTCCAGTAGGCAACAGACATTGCTCCCAGTGCGGCCCGCCCGGACCACGTATCATCGCTGGCTGTGCACACACTGAGTGCCTCAGATGCCACTAACTCAGTGCACAACAAATAATCGCAACGTAGCCTTATTAAGGCAGAATTCATTAGGCAAAAGACATTGCTACCAGTGCGGCCCGCCCGGACCACGCATCATCGCAGGCTGCGCACCCGCTGAATGCTTCTGGTGCCACTAACTGTGCAGCTGAACTCAATGCCACGAGGATGTGGGCCCTTGCTGACCACTGCCTCCGCTCTACACTGCAGACAGGATTGCTCACAATTCACATTGAGTCGTAATTACAGATGACGCAGTCCAGTAGGCAACAGACATTGCTCCCAGTGCGGCCCTTCTGGACCACGCATCATCGCTGGCTGTGCACACGCTGAGTGCTTCAGGTGCCACTAAATGCACCACAAGTCACCACCACGTGGCCTTATTGACTCAGAATTCATTAGGCAAAAGACATTGCTCCCAGTGCGGCCCGCCCGGAGCACGCATCATCGCTGGCTGCACACACGCTGAGTACTTCAGGTGCCACTAACTCTGTGTAGCTCAAGTGAACACCACGTGGCTGTTGGTCCTTGCTGACTGCTGCCTCCGGCCTACACTGCGGTCAGCAGGGCTCCCAATTAAAATTGAGTCTTGATTCATTAATTGCAGAGTCCATTAGCAACAGACATTGCTCCCAGTGCGGCCCGACCGGACCACGCATCATCGCTGGCTGTGCACACGCTGAGTGCTTCAGGTGCCACTAACTGTGCAGCTCAACTCTATACCACGTGCCTGTGGGCCCTTGCTGACCGCTGCCTCCGGCCTACACTGTGGTCAGCAGGGCTTACAATTCAAATTCAGTCTTGATTCATTAATTTCAGAGTCCAGTAGGCAACTAACTATAATGTCCCTGAAACCTACACATTTCGACAGTGTATTCCATACATATTAAATCTTTTGTTCCATACACATACACTGTGGTCAGCAGGGCTCACAATTTGAATTGTGTCTTGATTTATTAATTGCAGAGAGAACTGTACTCTTTGTCTTCGGATTTTCCTCGATGTCTGCGCTGACTACTGCCTTCCATCTACACTGTTGATAGCAGGGCTCACAATTCAGATCGAGTCGTGATTGCAGATGACGCAGTCCAGTAGGCAACAGACATTGCTCCCAGTGCGGCCCGCCCGCACCACGCATCGTCGCTGGCTGCGCACAATCTGAATGCTTCTGATGCCATTAACTCAGTGCACCACAAGTCACCGCCACGTGGCCTTATTGACGCAGAATTCATTAGGCAAAATACATTGCTCCCAGTGCGGCCCGCCCAAACCACGTATCATCGCTGGCTGCACACACGCTGAGTCCCACTGTTGCCACTAACTTAGTACACCACAAGTCAACACCACATGGTTGTAGGCCCTTGCTGACTGCTGCCTCCAGCCTACACTGCGGTCAGCAGGTCTCACACATATCCAATCCTGTCTTGCAAGGACAAGCCATCATCGCTGGCTGCGCACACGCTGAGCTCTTCAGGTGCCACTAACTCTGTGCATCACAACTCAGGGACCCTTTATGATTCACTTTTGTGCTGTAGACACCGGATGCAACAATGTCACCTCAGGCAGCAGGAATACCCCGAAGGGACATTAACAATTTCTTCACATCAGCACGCTCAGTGCACCACCAGTCATGGACCCTTTACGATACAATCTTTTGTATGTGATTTAATATCTGGTGCCCCTACCTTAGTGCACCACAAGTCATGGACCCTTTATGATTGAATTTCTGTGTGTGATCCGATGAACACTGTTGTAGTTATTGCCAGCACCAACTATTCCCTGAGGGCTGGCTTACACTCACCCCACATGCATCCAGCACAGACGTCAGTGGACATGTGACCCTGGTGATAAAAAGGTGCAGAGCACACGTGCCCGTAGCCAGTTCCACTATCTAACTAACTGTGTCCGTGTGTTCATTATGTATGCGTGAGGGCCCTGGTCCCTACCACATTACATTGTGCTGTTGGCTGCGCACGCAACCATGTTACCTCTGGCAGTGGGGAAGACCTTGGTTATGTAACTTTGTCTGGGTCATTCTACGAGTACATGGGTAGAGACTGGATGATTAGAGTACTGCAATGAGAGTGTATAGTGAATTTATAAGTGTTTGGGGATTGCCGGAGTGATTGGATAAGTACATATGTTGGCGGAGCCTAACCCCCGAGCAGGAGCTTGGCTCTAATTGGCTGCCAACCAGTGGCAACCCCGGCGGAGCATCAGGATTGCAAACCAACCCTCGGGAAAGGACCAGAATCCTGTCTACAAGATATACCCAGCCTCACAGCTGGATCATTGACATACGGCAGATAGAATCTATGGAATTCAGTAAACGTAAGCGGAGTGGGCAGAGCCTGCGCACGCCAGTCAGGGGCACAGCTAGAGCCAAATTTCGGGGTAGGCTGATAAAAATTTCGGGGGGGGCTAATTCTTCCAGTCATAGGCAGAGTGGAGATGCAGGGGCTCTAAGAAGAGGTGAAATCACAACAAAGCCACATTTACAGGTAAATGGTCTTTTAAAGACCTGTGAATTACTCTGGTGCCGCGCTGAGAGCCGCGCACCCAGAGTGTTCACACTATGGGGTCACACTGAGAGCCACACATCCAGCGTGTTCACACTAGGGGGCTGTGCTGAGCGCTGCATTAGGATCGCCACTCCAAACTTTTCCCAAAATAAAATGGTGCACTTCCATTAATTTATATGCCCCTGGAGGACCCCATTCCCCGGGGCATGCCCAATTCTTGAATGTTTTTATTAATCATTAGGAAGGGGGGGCCGCGTGGTCCCTCTTCCCTTGTCCACTACTGGCCCCGGGGACCCCATCCCCCAGGGCCTGGCCTCTTCGTTGGGGACCGTGGGGGGAGCCCCAATGCCCCCATGGTTCCAGCTGGCTCCCTGCCTCCTGCGGGAACCGGCATTGCTTTTGGGCAAGGGGAGCTGCTAACATACAGCTCCCCTTGCCCAAAAGCAATCCCGATTTGCTTCACTGAAGCGAGAGCAGGTTATCCTCCTCTTGCTTCAACAAAGCAACAGTGTGCGAGACGTGCTTCCACCCTGTCATAGCAAACAACAATGTCCCGGGGGTGGGCTCCCCTGGACATTGCAGGAACCGACCCTGGGGGGTGGCGATCCCCGGGGCCATCAAGGGCTCCAGGAGGGCCCCCTCCCTCTATTTTCAAAGCCCAAGGGAGGTGGTCGTCCCCGGGGCTTAGGGGAACCCGCGAGGCCCCCTTGCATATTTAATTAAAGCCCAGAGGGGTGGTGATCCCCGGGACTTAACAATTACAAAACAAGCCCCAGGGAGGTGGCGGTCCCCGAGGCTATGGGAGGGCCGTGTGCCCTCCCACACCTAATTTACATAGGCCCGGGGAGGTGGCGTTCCCTGGGACTAAGGACGCCGCGCAAGCCCCCACAATATAATTATAGGATTGCCCCCGGAACCTGGCCCACCCGGGGGCTCATTTAAATGAAGTGGGGGAGCCCCCGCTTCATTTATTTATTTATTATTTCGGATGTTTTTTTTAAAAAACCTTGCCCCCTTTTCTTCTTTTTTAATCTTTTTTTGACTGTTTTCTTGTGACTCGGTTCTACAAGGGGGAGTCTGCCCCCTTATATCTCCCCTCGTGCCCTTGCTGCAGCGACCTGTCGTGGGACCATTATTGGACATCCCGAACATACCGCTCATGGTGACAGGGAAATTGGCGTAAAGATCGTCTCCTTCAGTGTCGGCCAGGGGGAGAGGTGCCCATTCTGGAGGCTGCCATGGGGCTGCAGGCCTCCCCTGAGCCACCATCGTAGGTCTCCTCTAGTTTTTTTTTATTTAGTTTTTTTTTGTTTTCCATGCTTAGTGCTCCCCTGGCCTTCACCCATCATGGGGAGGAGGGACAACAGTCCCTCAGCACTTTCTGGGAGAGCTCAGTTATGAGCCGGGATATCTACAAGGCTCTTGCCATGAAAAGCTCTGCAGGAGGCAGTCACAGGGCAGCAGGACCACTGCCCTGTCACGAGCCTGCGTCAACGTTGCGGGTCTCCTTTTTGGATGCCCCTTTGCCTCTCACCCTTCCAGGTGGGGACCGTCCTCCAGCACTCTCTGGGAGAGCTCTGTCTTGGATGGGGAACACATCATGCCCCCGGCAGTCCTTGCCAGTTGGCCATTTCGTTGCTGGGTCTCTTGGGTGCTCATGGCCCTCTTGTTTGGGCCAGGAAGCAGTCTGCTTACCTCCCCTCTCTAGGGTCACATTCTGTGTCAGCTGGGACCCGGTGCAGACAGGGATTGTCGCTGGTAAGAGCAGCAGTCCAGCAGAGCTTTCTAAGCCTCAGCCACAATCTGCATCTACTTAGCCACGCCCCCTACAGCAAAATCTTTAAGCATAGGATTAGCAGGTGCCAACCACACCAAGTTGAAAAATGAAATAAGACTTTTACCACACCAGGCAAAGAACTACAGCTTAGGTCTGCTAAGATACCAGCCAAGCCAACCTGGAATGAACAAAAGCAACAACTGACACACGTGTTTCGCTCTAGTTAGAGTTCATCAGATTGGTATAGCTTTGTCTAGACACAAGAGAGCATCCAACATAAGTCAATACAGCACACTTTTAGGATCAGAGTGCCGCATAAATCATGCAAAAAAGGATCCAGGGAACTCTGGGTAGTTCCTAAGTTTAGGTGTGGAGTAGCTCATTTATACCATACATCACCACTGACACTGAATCAGTTCACTTCAAATATATGTTTCTCTAGCAGAGATTTTAAGCATAGAATTAGCACAGTGCCACCCATGCCAAGCTAGAGAGTGACAAAACCTTTTGCCATTTTAACAACAAAGTCTTTAATCATAGGATTAGCAAGTGTCATCCATGTCAAGCTGACAAATGGCAAAAGCCTTTTGGCACTTTGGATTGGCATGGATGGCACTTGCTAATCCTATGCTTAATGACGTTGCTGTTAAAATGGCTTGGATTAAATGGTTATCGGCCTGGAAATCCTCACATCAACAGTCACCACAAACCAATTGGTCAATTCAGTTACTGTTTCCAAAGAACATGTGGATGTTGAGAGAGCCACGATGGGGAGGATCAACGGGAGGGCCTACCTTAAGACAGAGACTATGCCATTAAATTAAATGGTTGAACACTCAGAATACCATTGGTAGGATGAACCTTGAGAAGAGGAAGTCACAGGTTAGGAACTGTGACTTGTCCTCCAAGATCTTCCCTTAGGGTGAATTAGAAACCACTGAGCGTATGGGAACTGGTGTTGAGGAATAGTAATAAGCAGCACTATGATTGCTAGAACGCTCTTTGTTTTGAGACTACCTACTCATCGTCTAGCAGAACAGTTCTAAAACATGGCTCATCCTATCCCGGCAAGGGCAATACAGTATGATATGACCCTAAAACTTAACTGTGCAGTCCCACATGGAGCTTGGAAAAGGCAAACATGTTTCTAAAGGGGGAGGAGTTCCTAACTCTGATAAAAATTAGGCACCATCAGAGAGCACAATGCTCTTAAATGGTACAGTATAAATATTAAAAATCAGAGTAGTAATGGATAGAAATGCACCCTGGAAAAAGAATGAAAAGATAGCAAGCAGCTATAGAGACTCTTTGAATTGTTGTATCAAAGTCATACTCTAAGTGCCTCTGCAGGTATACTTTAGTACAGCTTGGGAAAATTAATATCAGATTTGTACTCTACCAAACTTCCTTCTGACTTTAACCACGGATTGTCAACCAGCAAGACCTTAATGTCTCGAGAAAACTTGAGAAAGTTAGGAAAACTAAACATAGCATCAAAAAACATCTAGGGCACTGAGCTCAACAGGATAACCATCAACATTTCAAACTGACACCGAGTTTATTTTCCCTATGTTCTAATATGTAACCCAACCTGGAGTACAGTTGCAAGGGTAGTTTTTGTGTGGTAATTTACAAAGAGGATCTAGCAGACCCATCTGATTATGTCTGATAGCTATTTAAATGTGGTGTGTAATATAATTGTACAAAACAGCTGTTGATTGTTATAACAACCTGGGAGGATCATAACTTTATCATATTGTTAAATCTGATAAGGATCAAAAAAGGCTGCATGATGATTTGCATTTTAATGGATCTAACTTTACAAGATGAATAAGACAAAGTCAGAAACAACCAATGGAGAAGCGTAATTTTGATTACATCCTAAAATACCAGTGCAAATACTATTCTTAGATTAACTTTAAATTTGTTCCCACTTCAGATATGTGCTGTACAGTGAAGCACACATGCATGAAAAGGTTAGGATAATTAAAGCATTTCTCCTTTTAACGCCAGTTTCATAGTGGTGTTATTTTTTGGGCGCACAACCATGTCTATTATTGTTACACACCGGGTGGAGAGAAGCAGTGACAGAACAAGTCACAGATTGCCGACGAATAGAGCGGGCACAGCTTACCCTACCAGACGTAAACCCTCCGATTGAACGATCAAGGTTCTAAGTAGAAAACAGATCGATTGGTGAAACAATTGTATTCACCTATCTCACGAGGGAGATCCCTTCTAATAATAGAATCTCCTACACATACACTAGGGTCCTGATGAAAGCCTATATGACCCTCCGGGGCATGAGACAAGGCTGAAACATGTCGACCTATTTTCTGGACACATTTTTCTAGTGCACCAGACCCTAAATAGTCTGTTCTGTGCACGATAAGTAGTTTTTAATTCAACTCGAACCCAATTCCATTAAAAATATAAACTGGTTCTTTTGAGTCTTTTAATTTTTCTTCACTCACCACTTAGCACTTCACCACACACCTAACACGGTTCTCTGATCACAACTGAAAGACCAGAGGAAATACCTCCGGGTGGAGGAAGCACTCATTAACCCAATGATGATGCTGTCACGTTGTCAAGCGACTAGCGGATAATCGAACATACCGCTATATTCCACCTAAAACTAACACGTGATTGAGGGTTTCTTAACAGTACCTAGTACTGCTGTTGCTAACCCTGGTTCTTTCAGGACCTGTGATCCACTCTCCATTTGATATATAATACGATTGAGACAAAGAAGCTGAGTGGGTCATACCCCTTCTTTCTCCCTCCTTTTGATTTATACATATTATTGTTAGTAGACAGGGTTTTGCATCAAAACCATGAGTGGTTGTAAGGAAACGCTCATGTACTACCCTTGCAACGCCCCCTTGATGATTTCCGCTGCTCTGTGTTACTTTCAGGCAGCTTTCCAGCCACAAACAAGTTTTGCACCAGTAAAAAAAAAAAAAAAAAACATTTTTCCGCTGGTTTGCGTCACTTTTGTGACTTAAACCAAGCTCAAAATGTTGATAAATATGGGCATGAATGTTCGAGAACAACATTCTTGCACATTGCAAGGGCTCACGTACACTGACAGGCTTAGGAAAGCTGGAAATTGACATGAAAATAATATCTCCTGGACTTTTGCCTCCTGTGCGCTCGGAAGAATAACTTGGCTATGCTACAATGTGTGACTTTGATGATATCTTAGTTCAGTGCACAAAAGAAATAACCTAGCAAGAAATTAAACAATTGTGCTGCAATAGGGACTTTGTTTGATCTTCGCGACAACTATCATCCAGCAATCCATCTAAAGCCAACACCCGCACGCATGAAAACACATGCACCATTTGACCGGAAAGGCAGACCACAGTAGATGCCGGTTTGGGGTATGAACAGCAATATATAAATAATTGATAGTGCTATGTACCAAAAATGTTGATGCTATGTACCAAATACATTGGTGTATTAAACCACTGTTTTGCAATCGACACATACTCTTCCTCAAACCTTGGGCATTCACATAAGATCGTTAATGGGTCTCTTGTGTCATGTACTTCAGTTCCAATCGGGAAGATTTTTATACACATTTACCTATAATGTAAATCAATCGTAGTTTCTCAATAACTATTGCATAACATTTAAGGTTATAAGCCATAAATAGCAAGAAACATTAATAAGTGTCATATAAAATACATCTGAGTTTCCTCATAAAATACGTGTTCAATTCTGCCCCAGTGGGCATATTACTAAACAAGGCTAACTAGCATATCTGTCATTATATCATACATGAATGACACAATAGTTAATATGACGGAATAAAAAATCTAATATTGACACATCAGCAAATTGACCTTAAAATAAGGCTGATATGATTATAATAAATTCATATTCAAAGATTACAGTAATCACAATCAAAATTGATAAACAATCAAAATAATATTTCCCTCATAGTTTAACGCCCCAGTGGGCTGACATTCACTTATTAACATGAGTATCCTCTCCTGCAACACAAAGCCTTGATTTAATACTACCACATAATTCATATTATAACTGAAATTGTAAAATATTAATTGTAAGATGTAAAGCACCAGATCTGTTGTCTGGTACTTTGCAATTTCCAACTACTATTTATATGGTTCAAGTTTGGTTTCTTGTTATCATGCTTTTCTTTCTATAGGTAATGCTCCTCAGCTGGACCTATGTAATGCAAAAAAATAAAGAACCCAATAATTAAACACTGTCAGTGCTGTAAAGAAAAAGTTACGTCAAAACCCCAAAAATTTTAGAAGCCTAGGTGCACGAAGTATTATGTATATTATGAACATGGGAATGCTAAGGATACAGCCACATACCCCTACAAAAAACAAATTGCAGGTAAATCTATTCCCCCAAATAGCAAGCTAATTCCTCATTGGAATTCAAACCCTGTGGTGCCCTTGTGTCAAGCTCGAGTATGTATCTCGATTCCAACTGGCGCAATTACCGAATCCTATCCCCTCCCTGATGGTCTGAGTGACATGGTCTACCACATAAAAGTGAAGCAAATTTCTGCTGCTTTTATGTAGTTCCTCAAAATGACGAGCTACCGGATATTGTTTATCTTAATTCTGAATTGCACGCATGTACTCCAAAATATGCTTTTTGGCTGGAAGCATTGTACTTCCTATATTAACTGAAGCACACAACACTTAAGCCCTAAAGAATAAACTGATATAAAAACATAAGAAGAAGTATGTTATTTAAAAGTTCATTCATGATGAATTAAGGTTGTTTTTGTGGTAATATTATGTATAATTCTAAACTAATTTGTAAAACAAAACCAGAGTTATCATGTGGGCTTGTATTTAATTTTGTTTTGATATAATTTATTTAGAGATCATTGGTGGTGTGCACATTGCAAGATGGCCGACGATTATGTAGCCAGCAAAACTATGTGGAAGTCCCCTTTATATGTTGTTTAATATCGCAATTGTATTTAAATTATGCCAGAAAATGTCTTCTTGTACCCGTGACCAAGGCGTGCAGATGCCGAAACGTGTTGGATTTGTTCAGCTATGTAAATAAATCACTCTGGAATTTGCATTTGACGTGTCCGGAATTTTATCTTGGAGGGAGTTCGAACCTCATAGCGTTTCGGCGCTTGTTGATGAAAAACAATATATATGTGTATGTACGTATGTATGTATGTATGTATGTATGTATGTATGTGTATATATATATTACCTACTGGCGGTCGCCAGTAGGTAGTTATAGTTAGGACCACGTTTCCATAGGAAATCCGCAACATTCTATTTGGAATAACTTTGGCGCCGGTCGACGAATCCTCGCGAATTTTTCAAAATAGGTGGGGCGCTATGCTCCGCTCCTACCCTGAAAGTCTCGGGGGGATTCGTCAAGCGGGGGCTGAGATAAAAGGGGGGTCCCAAAACGCGTTTTTCCCATGCATTTTTCCATAGGACCTTTAGACACAGCTACAGCCCGAACGGCTGAACAGAATTACTAGAAATTTGGCAGAGAGGTAGTCCTCAGGTCAAGGAAGTGCCTTTTGTAGGTTTGGTGTAAATCTGTTCAGTAGATTCTGAGAAAATAGCCTTTAAATCAATATATATATCTGAGCCAGCTTACGGTGCGCTTACGGTACGCTTACCGTACGCGTACGGTGGCGTGCGCGAGCTCGATTCTGATTGGCTCTTAGATCTTAGTAAACATTCGAATCGGTCGAAACCAGGAAGCGGCGGCCGCCATTTCGTGTGTTTCACTCAGAAAAAAAAGAGTGATATCTTGAAAAGGGGGCAAGGAGGAGAGTTACAGACCCCCTAACATTTGTAAGGGGGTCAAAGAAGGACAGAAAAGTACAAAGAAAACATTTATTGATTTTAAAAAAAATCGCGGGGTACGCGTACGGTAAGCTTACCGTACGCGTACGGTAGAAAAAAAAAAAAAAATGAAATGAAATGCAGATTTAAGTGTTTAGATATTAGGGGCTCTAAAAAGAGCCGTTGTGTTTATGAAGTGATTTTTTAGTGGTACCTACAAGTAAGTACCGATGCAGAGTCTAAGGTACAAGAGGAAGACTCTGTTCCCTTCATCATTGAAGTGCACACCATCTCCTCTATAAATGTCTTGCATGTCGTAACGCAAGTTGTTGTGGTAAATGGAACCCATACCATAGTCACGGAGGAAAGCAGAAACAGATTTGTTGACGTGCTTTCTTGCTTTGTCAATCTGCGGACAGAAATGATTGGACCAGTTCCATTTTTGCCTTTGGCATATGTTAGAAAACACAAAGGCAGTTTTAGGGAAAAGTGAAAACAGTTGTGCAAAGGTGTCCTTCATAAGCATTTCCAGACCTACCCCAGTCAAAGTGCCTAGGTCATTGCCACCACAGTGCACTATTATGAGGTCAGGGTGTTGGATTTGCATGAAGGATTTCACCAATGGCATCAATTGGTGCCACTTTAACCCTCTCTGACCAATCCATTTAATGTCTACATTTGGTAAAGCAAGGTCTCTCACCATACCTGTTTTCTCTGCATACTTTTCACTCCAGAAGACTGTAGTAAATAAGTAGGCATAGATAGGTATCTTCTTGAAGAGCAGTTTAATGAGACAGAGCAGACACAAGAACGGACTCTCCACGACAGAAGCCAACAGCAACTGTCTTGGAAGAAAACCTAGAACTCACAGGACAGGGAAGAACATAAGAGAATAAACATTCCATGAGCATAGAAACACTATGCATGTACTACACATCTTCTTCCCTTCTAAAGAAAACAGAACAAAAACAAACAAAAACAAAAAAAAAACACATCAACAAACAAAATCTTGCAAGTAGGTTGGAGCCCTCCTAAAACGTGGAGTGCGATTGGAGACCAAAGGTACAGGTAGAGGAATAGGATTAGATGTTGACGAATCCCCAGCACCCCCAACCACTAGAGGTGCAGCACCAGCAGAGTGAGACTCCGAAGGCAGAGAAGCCAAAAGATACCCACTGCTTCCTTCTTCAGAAGAAGGAGATTGCCCAAGAGAGTCTCCAAGACCTTCCAAAGAAGCACCTCTCCGATACAAAGCTACCGCCTGAAATTCCAACATTCCCCATTGTTAAGAATGACACAATGATCCAAAACCTTCTTGACCGTAAAAGGACCCTGAAATTTTGACAACCCTTTGATTATCCTGCCCCTTTTTACCTTGACCAAATCCCCCACACAAAAAGGACGCACAGAAGAAGTAGGCAGCAACACAGCAAGATCCTTTTCCCCAGCAACCACCTTCTTCATCCAGGCCGGAATCAATTTAGAGCCAGGAACCCGCCCCCTCATTATTTGAAAAGGAGACAGCTGACCATCAATCAGAGGTGTAGTGCGATATGCCCACAACATTTCATTGACCATTTTCCGAACAATAGAACCATCAGAAAAAGCCATCTGTATGATGCCCTTTACCACCCTATTGGCCCTTTCACAAATCCCATTGCCTTGTGGGTTGTATAAAGATGTGCGATGGTGAGATATCCCACATCCCATGAGAAAAGATTGCATATCAGAAGAAATCAATTGAGTACCATTATCAGTAATGATTATAGAAGGAAGGCCCTCATCCTTGAACAAATTTCCTAAGAATCTGATAGTGGTATCAGTAGTGATATTGTTGGTAAACTCCACAACTAACCATTTTGAAAAAACATCCACCACCACTATGGCAAATCTGTCTCTCTCATGTAACTCACCCATGGGACCAATAAAATCTAAACAAATGTGTGCCACGGTGAACCTGGATTAGGTAGATGCCCCTGCGAAGTACCAGGACAAACCTTGAGTCTCTTTTCCCCCTCTCTGCATGTTGGACAATTCTCCACCCAATCCACAACTTGAGAATCCATGCCAGGCCACCAGAAATTGTCTTTGAGACGACGCTGAGTGAGAGTTTGACCCAAAAGCCCCTCATGTGCCAAGGCCAAAAGTTTGCTCCTTAGACCACAAGGAGGTATGAACCTCTCCCCTTTAGCGATAAGATTGTCCCCAACTAAGGAAAGATCATCCAAGACCTTGAGAAAAGGACGCACAGAAACCGACACCGCACTCTCCCTTCTAGAACCAAGCGAAATAAGTTTGATAACCTCCTGCAACGTCACATCCACAGCCATCTCTCTCTCCCAATCACAAGCCTGGAAAGCCCCTTCACCAACAAACACAGCATCTTCCACTGAAGCTACAGCAATATCATTAGAGGAGCTAGAAGTGGAAGAATCAAGAACTGACCTCCAATCCAAAGATAACCTTGAAAGACAATCCGCTTGAGTGTTCTTCCAGCCCTGGATATGTTGAACAGAGTATTGAAATTCTTGGAGCTTAGAAGCAAGCCTCGCCAGTCTAGCAGAGCCTTTGCCCGTGCCCCCAGGAGAGAGAACTTTTATGAGGGGCTTATGATCCGTCTTCAGCACAAACTTCAAACCCCACAAATAAGTTCTAAAGTGTTCCACTGCCCAAGCAGCAGCTAGGGCCTCCCTCTCAATTACTGAATAATTTTTCTCCGCATCAGTGAAAGTTCTAGAGGCAAAAGCCACTGTACACTCAGATTGATCATAAACTTGAGATTGCATAGCCCCTAAACCAGTAGCACTAGCATCTACGGTCACCACAGAAGTCTTTTTAATATCAAAAGGAGTAAGCACTTTTGCATTACAAATCTCTCTTTTGATGGCCTCAAAAGACTCTTGCAACTGGGAAGACCAAACAAAACTAACACCTCTCTTGAGGAGTGACCTCATAGAAACAGTTTTATCTGAACATTTTTTCACAAACTTTGAGTAATATTCAATAAGTCCCATAAAGGAACGCAACTGATCTTTGTCCTTTGGCCTGGGAGCAGAGTGAATAGCACGACATAAGTCCTGTTTCGGACGTACACCACTCGCACTAATAGTGTAACCTAGATAATCTATCTGTTCAGTCAAAAACTTGCACTTGTCCCTACGCAACGTCAAGCCGGCTGACAAAAGTCTGTCCAAAACCAGCCTGAGAATGACATTGTGTTGCTCTTCAGAGTCACCATAAACCAAAATGTCGTCTTGGAAAAACACAGTATTACCAACACCTTTAAAAAGATCAGTTACCATCCTCTGAAACACACTGGCAGCCGAAATGAGACCAAAGGGCAACCGTGTAAATTGAAACGTGCCAAACGGTGTGATAAAGGCTGTCAAGTGTTTAGAGTCCTTATGAAGATTAATTTGGTGATAAGCACTTCTAAGATCCAACTTAGAAAACACCCTAGCACCATGCAGAGTAGTGACCAGTTCCGAAATATTAGGGAGTGGAAAAGTATCCGCAATCACACAATCATTCAACGACCTCAAGTCAACACAGAAACGGAGTTTGCCATCCGATTTTTTTGTGACGACAATGGGAGAAACCCAAGGTGAAGCCTCCACAGGTTCAATAACCCCAGAAACAAGCATGTCATCAATCATACTCTTAACTTCTTGCCTAACCACTATCGGAATGCGCCTGGCTTTGTGTTGCACAGGAACAGAATTCTCTTTTAAGATAATACGATGGGAATAGCCCTTGAGCTGACCCAAACCCTCTCTGAATACCAAGTTGGCCTTCTCTAGGATATCCAGTAAACCACTATCTTCAACAACCATTACTTGTGGGGAAGCACGGGGATTGACAATTATCCCTAAGTCATATTGATGAATCCACCCAAGTATAGCTGGACCAATCTTGGACACATAAACCTTGCCATGTATTTTCCTGTATGAAAAAATAATGTCCGCTGTGAAATACCCCACAATGTCAATGGTCTCACCTTGATAACCACCCGGGGAGATGTCTTTGGGTAAAAGACCCCTAGAACCCCATTTGTCCTTGAAAAGTTCATAAGGAATGATAGTGTACCTAGAACCCGTATCCACCATTAAGTACACTTCTTTACTATCAATGGAGAAGAGAGCTTTAGGCCTAACCTTACGCCTATCATCAACTTGCCCTGCAGAATCCTCATCAATGACCAAAATTTTATGGCCCTCCTCATCAAATAGAATGGAATCTTCAACAGTGGTGACAGAAGAGCGAGGTTTGCCGCGACAAACTCTGGCATAATGACCCATTTTACCACACTTAAGACACTCTTGTTTAGCTGCAAAACAAAATTTTGAGTCAGAGGAATGGACAGAGCTACCACATCTGTTACACATACGAGGTGAAGACAACTTTTGTGTAATTGGTGGTTTGGAAGTAAAGTTCTTTTTAAAGACATTTTTGTTCTTAACTGCAGCAACATCAGACAGTTCACCAGAAGCAAAAGTTTGTTCTGAGTACTCCTGGATCGAGACTTCATTAACATCACTAGACGGCTTCTTCTCCAGTTCTTTCATATATCCTTGTGAATCTTCTACAATTTTAGCTAATTCAATAGCGGTTTGTAAGTTAGGATTTTTAGCCGCCCAAAGACGCTCCTGAACTTTCTTATTGTTACATTGAACAATAAGTTGATCTCTAATGAGCTCATCAGTCATATTGCCAAACTTACACTTGACCGACATTTCTCTAAGTCTTTCCACAAAATTGTCGATAGTTTCACCCATCTTTTGACCCTTGGTATAAAATCTATACCTATTCATGACCAAATTCTCCTCTTTGGCATATCGGACTTCTAAGCGACAAATTGCTTCCTTATACTCATCTGGGACAGGTTGTCCATTAGCCTGTAGTGCCTGTGGTAAATAGCGAAAAATGCGTTGACCTTCCTTGCCCAAAGAACTCAAAAGCAAGGCTTTCTTCCTTTTTGCAGAATACTCCTGTGCATCCAAAGCATCTAGATAATTATCAAACATTGGGAACCAATCATCCCACGAGATGCTGGGTTGACCGGGACTAACCAAGAAACTTGGAGGAAGAACTATCGAGGGATTTTCGTTGGACATTGTAATTAAAACAATGCGTAGGCACACACAGGAATAGAATACACACACAGGAAGAACAACAGAACCTGCGTGAGTATTGCCACTGTACTGATGCAAGGCGGAGTATACACACACAAAAAGAATCAACAGTACCTGTGTGTCTCCTCACAATACACAAAGCGTGTGTATCGCCGCTGTTACCAGGACACTGGAACAGACCGTTTCTTCACAATACACAAGACGTGTGTATCGCCGCTGTTACACTGCACTGGAACACTGTGAGACGGAGCTGAAACACGTCCGTGTCCGTAGTGATGACAACGATGTAAACAAAGATGGCCGCCACGTAGAGGACGTCAGAGCGTCACAGCGTCAGAGCGTGAGAGTGTAAGAACCCCTTAGAACCTCACACAGAACGCCGAGGATTGCACTGCAAGATTCCACGACATCATCATTCAGCTGCTGCCTCGAAGAGGAACGAAGCTCCCGCTGCACCAACTGCACCAACCGTCAACTTCAAAGCCACACGGCACCGAGAAGAAACTGAAGACACCGATGCGCAGGAACTTGCAGCTGGAGACAACAACGACTTGGCTCAGCCTCACACACCACCAGATCGGAGTCAGGGCGACTCGAAGCACTTCCAAGCTGCCAAATGAGCTATGAGCTATGAAGTCAGGACCATCAGACTGACAACCTCAACGCCGACAGAACATCGCAAAATCAAGCCTGGGTCCGATGAAGGCTTGGATCAGGAAGTGGGCACCAAAAGGTAAGAGTGGGTGTGAAGGGTGAAGATCTTCCGCTCTTGTGCAGAAACTGCTGTGTGCCTTGGAAATGCAGCGTATGGGTTAAAAGCCAGTCGTCGCCAAATTGTAGTAAATAAGTAGGCATAGATAGGTATCTTCTTGAAGAGCAGTTTAATGAGACAGAGCAGACACAAGAACGGACTCTCCACGACAGAAGCCAACAGCAACTGTCTTGGAAGAGAACCTAGAACTCACAGGACAGGGAAGAACATAAGAGAATAAACATTCCATGAGCATAGAAACACTAAGCATGTACTACAAAGACATAGCTGTGTCCTACAATCCACACTGTGAACATCTTCAAAGGAGAACTGGATGCACTCAGGAGGTGTAATTCAGTAGAATGGTAAAAAGAAATGAAAGACAGTTTGGAAATGGAGGCATACATATTTTTTTCATAAAAAAAAGAACTGATTGGCTGTTTCATACCATTCTAGAATAAAAACTAGGCTGTATGTGTAAATTAATAGAAGCATGTTTTGTATTGGTACAGAAAAATGTGTTACCAAAGAACAGTACTATGGATTTGCTGTTAGGTTTGAAAAGTCAAGCACTCTTGCTCTGTGGAATTGAAACATTGTTTGGTGAACTTCTGACCTAACTCCACACAGCAGTGTTCCATGAGCTGTTGCTATGGTAGCAGGCAGAAGTCAAGTTGGGGGAAGGGTACTAGGCAGAAGTCAAGTTGGGGGAACGGTACTTTTGGAAAAGGGTTGGTTTTCAACCAATAGAAATGTGTGATTACATTTGAAAAAAAGGGGGAAGCACTGAGATTTGAAATTAACATGTATATGTGTGGAAAAAGAGAGGGAAAGTTTGCCATTATCTGGTTCTGCTGAGAGGAGAGAGGTGTAAAGAACAGAGATCCTGGCTCTGATAATCTGCTGTATGAGTGCCACATTTCTTTCAAAGCTAACTAATTTTAAAGGTGAGTTTAGAGTTTGAGAGGGGATGTATATGGTAAATTAAGAAATGAATAATAGAAATGGAATTCCTTTTGTTGAAGTTGTGTTTATTATTTTCTGTTTTGGGAGAAATTTAAATGTGAGGAACATGTAAAATAATATAGACTATGTTTTCACGATAAATTAAGGTGTACTGGTAAAAATAAAGAATACTTTAAGGATTTAAGGTTGGACTCAGTAATGCAAATACATACAGCATCAGTAAGGCTGGTTGCCCTTGCTGGAGTGTATGCAGTCACCCAGGTTACACATGGTGCTGGTCTGAAAAAGCAGTTTGGACATGTGCTTTTTTAAGAATCTGAAAAGTGGATTCATAATGTGTCAGTCTGTAAAAGTGTTTATCACTTGCCAAAAAAAAGAGTAGTAAGTGTGCTTTCAAATTGGCAAAGAAATTTCGTTTTGTGACTAATGTGAAAACATGACTCTGTGTGCAAATAGGAATTACAGGCAGAGATTTATTGCTTATTGCTCTGGTGATTTCACAGTTGCATTAGATGGAAAGGGGGAGCCATTTTTTGGTAGAGAAGCAGACTCTTAGCACACACCCAGCTGCTTACCCTGTGGAATCATGCACAGTATTCACAAGCGAGTGGGGTTTGAGGTTTCAGTCAGTAATGCAAATACATTCAGCATCACTAAGGCTGGTTGCCCTTGCTGGAGTGTAGGCAGTCACCCAGGTTACACATGGTGCTGGTCTGAAGAAGCAGTTTGGACATGTGCTTTTTTAAGAATCTGAAAAGTGGATTCATAATGTGTCAGTCTGTAAAAGTGTTTATCACTTGCCAAAAAAAAGAGTAGTAAGTGTGCTTTCAAATTGGCAAAGAAATTTCGTTTTGTGACTAATGTGAAAACATGACTCTGTGTGCAAATAGGAATTACAGGCAGAGATTTATTGCGTATTGCTCTGGTGATTTCACAGTTGCATTAGATGGAAAGGGGGAGCCATTTTTTGGTGCAGAAGCAGACTCTTAGCACACACCCAGCTGCTTACCCTGTGGAATCATGCACAGTATTCACAAGCGAGTGGGGTTTGAGGTTTCAGTCAGTAATGCAAATACATACAGCATCACTAAGGCTGGTTGCCCTTGCTGGAGTGTAGGCAGTCACCCAGGTTACACATGGTGCTGGTCTGAAAAAGCAGTTTGGACATGTGCTTTTTTAAGAATCTGAAAAGTGGATTCAAAATGTGACAGACTGTAAAAGTGTTTATCACTTGCCAAAAAAAGAGTAGTAAGTGTGCTTTCAAATTGGCAAAGAAATTTCGTTTTGTGACTAATGTGAAAACATGACTCTGTGTGCATATAGGAATTACAGGCAGAGATTTATTGCGTATTGCTCTGGTGATTTCACAGTTGCATTAGATGGAAAGGGGGAGCCATTTTTTGGTGCAGAAGCAGACTCTTAGCACACACCCAGCTGCTTACCCTGTGGAATCATGCACAGTATTCACAAGCGAGTGGGGTTTGAGGTTTCAGTCAGTAATGCAAATACATTCAGCATCACTAAGGCTGGTTGCCCTTGCTGGAGTGTAGGCAGTCACCCAGGTTACACATGGTGCTGGTCTGAAAAAGCAGTTTGGACATGTGCTTTTTTAAGAATCTGAAAAGTGGATTCAAAATGTGACAGACTGTAAAAGTGTTTATCACTTGCCAAAAAAAAGAGTAGTAAGTGTGCTTTCAAAATGGCAAAGAAATTTCGTTTTGTGACTAATGTGAAAACATGACTCTGTGTGCATATAGGAATTACAGGCAGAGATTTATTGCGTATTGCTCTGGTGATTTCACAGTTGCATTGGATGGAAAGGGGGAGCCATTTTTTGGTGCAGAAGCAGACTCTTAGCACACACCCAGCTGCTTACCCTGTGGAATCATGCACAGTATTCACAAGCGAGTGGGGTTTGAGGTTTCAGTCAGTAATGCAAATACATTCAGCATCACTAAGGCTGGTTGCCCTTGCTGGAGTGTAGGCAGTCACCCAGGTTACTGATTTTTAGTGTTTTTAAAAAAAAATTTAAAAAAATTACGCGTACGGTAAAAAAAAAAAAAAAAAAAGTTTTAAAAACATATATAAAAAATAAATGAAAGGTAAGGTTGGCTCTTAAAAGAGCCGTTGTGTTCATGCAGGGACAGAGGAAAGAAAGAATGGGAATATTAGACGGTACGACAAGTGTGCTGATCTATTTTATTGTTCTCTAGGGAAATACTGGTCTCCCTATAACAAATTAGATCATGACAAGTGGCGCACCGTATTTCAACCCTCAGAAACCGAGGGTTAATTTCCTGAGGAGAAGAAAAAGGAGATGCTCCCCCCACAGATGAAGGGCTCACCTGACCTGCAGAAGAAGGACTCGGCACTGCAGATGATGGTCCAGGCTGAGCTGCTGTGGATGTGCTTGGTTGATTTACTGAAGGGTTACCTTCAGTAAGTCGAGCATGTGTCCTTCTGTGTACATCCTTAAGGTGTCTCAACATGGTGTGATTCCCGAAGGAATACTTCCTGTCGGGATTCCCTCTTGAAAGTACACGGCCACACAGCTTACAAGTCACTGCGGGTGCATTTACCTTTTGCTGGCCCTCTGGAAAAGAAAAATACTCCCATATGAAAGAGGTCTTTTGTTTCCTCGCTCTCTGCCTCAAGGTAGTGCTGCTAGCCTCACTCTCAGAAGGGCTCTGCTGTTCTGCCATCGTATCACAAAGACAACCCAGCTCCTTCTCCTAAGGGATCACAAGCAGAAATGAGGGGAATGGGTGTGGTGTAGGAGAGTTCTAGAACTGAAAGTAGTTTCAACCAATCAAAAGTTGTGTTTCATGATCACATGACCCACCGTACGCTTACGGTGCGCTTATGGTGCGCTTACGGCAAAAGTACGTATGCGCGTAAAAAAGACACGCGCACGCGCGCATGCGCAAAACAGGCACGCCCCTTCACTTCCGCGTAACGTGCGCGTGCAGCGTACGCGTTACGCGCTGTGCGCGCGTGACGTGCGTCTACGCAAATTGCGTAAATGAACGCAAACAGCGTAGAAATCTAACGTAATTACAGCAAGACGTGCGCTTACCGTACGCGCACGGTAAAAAAAAAAAATAAAAGGAAAAAAAAAAAATATGTAATACTAATAAATTTTACCTGTTTATTTTAAAAAATTGGTAAAATAAAAACATATTGTAGAATTTTTAAAATTTAACCATAGTCTTTAAAAAAGGATAGACAATTAAAATAAAAATATGTAAAAAAAAAAAGAAGAAAAAAAAAAAAATTAGCATTTAAAAAACCTTGCAAATTCACTGAAAAAACCATGGGTTTCACTCACGTTATAGTTAGGAATTAGCATTTAAAAAACCTTGCAAATTCACTGAAAAAACCATGGGTTTCACACACGTTATAGTTAGGAATTAGCATTTAAAAAACCTTAGAAATTCAATGAAAAAAACAAAGGTTTCACACATGTTATAGTTAGCTGGACATTTCACTCGTAAAAAACCATTGAAATTCCCCCGTTATAGTTAGTTCAGCTAACTATAACACGCGCGCCCGCAATGCACTACTGATGACGTCACATATTACATCACTCATGACATGGTCAGTGACATCACTCATGACATCACTGATGACATCTCAAATGACATCACTGATGACATCATCCTTGTGACAGAGTGGTAGACCTCCTCTCACCCTAATATAACCTTTGATACAAACATTCAAAAAAAGAGACTGAAATTTTCAAAAAATGGACATACCAATACCAGTTACAACAACCTATTCAGTAATTCTAAGATCCACATACACATCCACTCATCCACCAACAGTCCTATACAGTCACTCATACATGTACTCACACATCATATGTACTCATACACCTAAACATCCTGTAACACAATGCCACTCATCCATAGAGTTACTCACACATAGTCACTCATGCTAATAAAGAATCAAACATCCATTTACTTGCATATACAGTTATACACACACCACCACACTTACTTTTACAGAAACTTACACATACTTAGTCTTTTAAACAATCACTTATAGAAACACATACTTATTCATACAGGAACTCTTCCAATCTCTCACTCTCACATATACTCACTTATAAACACCAATAGTCACATATACTAGTTTAAAACATATGTAGTTACTTATGAAGACACTATTGAGACAGTCATTCACTCACTAACACACCCATGCACACACTCATCTACCCATACAGTCCTGCGCACATGCTGTCTTCAACACATACAAACAGTGAGTCACTCATTCATGCATCTATGCACTACGTAATACCCCCCACCGCACCATGAAGACACTCAGACACTCATACTGAGACTCAAAAAACCAAATAATAACCTATATAAACACCCATGTAGCTACTCATCAACCCATGCAGACACTTATACACAAAGTGAGAGACTGATACAGGTATTTACACATTTAAACATTACTCACTTAGCCATGTATTCAAAAAGATACACTTAATCAGTCAGTAATACAATCAATTTTTCAAAAACAAATCATCAATTTAGACACTTATATACTCATTTATTCTTCCATCGACCTTGAGATATACATATATTAAACATATTTAATTTTCAGAAAAACACACATTCACTGGATGATGTCATCAGTGATGTCATTTGAGATGTCATCAGTGATGTCATGAGTGATGTCACTGACCATGTCATGAGTGATGTAATATGTGACGTCATCAGTAGTGCATTGCGGGCGCGCGAGTTATAGTTAGCTGAACTAACTATAACGGGGGAATTTCAATGGTTTTTTACGAGTGAAATATCCAGCTAACTATAACATATGTGAAACCTTTGGTTTTTTCATTGAATTTCTAAGGTTTTTTAAATGCTAATTCCTAACTATAACGTGTGTGAAACCCATGTTTTTTTCAGTGAATAGATATATATATACATATATATATGAATATGTGACGTTACAACGCGTCGTTAGACCGCGGTACGTTACATCGCAGTTATAACAGTGCACGTCGTTATAACGACTTGCGTTGGAGGGCACTGGACTTAGGAATAGTATGATTTACTATTCCAACTCCAGCCTACGGAACAGTAGGGAAGGTGTTGGAATTGTAAATCGTACTATTCTTAGTGTATAGCACCATCCAGCGCAAGTCGTTGTAACGACTTGCGTTGTAATGACTGCGATGTAAACATACCGCGGTGTAACGACCGCGTTGTAAAGGTCGTTCGCTATATATATATATATCAAGAGAAAGAGAGTGAGAACGTGAGTATACATAATGGGTAACCTTGGAATATGGTCTAATATTTCCTAACTTTGCCATCAAGGGGTTATGATAACATCATAAACCACAAGCCTGAAGGCCAAGGGGGTTTGTAAGTATCACTAGAACCCAGTGATGTCAGTACTGGATTAAAATACATGTTGTTCAATATGTATCTTTTATATTGCATATTTATAGTGGGATAAATAGCATGAAAAATCTGTTTTCTGTGGATTTTTTACATTCGGCATATAATTTGCAGATTTAACAGAAATAGTTGTTTCTTTTTCAAATGGATGAAAACAATGCTGCCAGAAAATGTGCTGCATAATTTGCCTTACTGCCATATAATTTCGATAACCTCGACACATAATGGAGATAATGTTGCCACATATTACTAGTGTCCCTGACAATGGTAACGCCTTCAAGAGTTTTTTCGAGGTTATTTTGACGGATATTTATACCACTGCAATTTGTGCACGAAAAGCACCCCAAACGTGTAATATACATATAGTGATTCAATACCTTACTGGATGTGGTATATACTTGCAATTAAAAAAACAAAGAAACTTGACTACCACCTAGGTCACACCTGTTGCCATTGCCACTGCTTGTTGGTATTGAAGTCCACGTTCCTCCTAGTGACTGGGGCTAAAGTACCAGCATTTTGCCAATGGGGAGATGGAGGTTTGCTGGCCTTGATGGCCCACCTCTCCATTCCAATGCATCCAAAGAGGAAACCGTGCTTGCTGATTATTAAAAAGACACGATTTCTGCAAATCTTTGTGAAGGGCTTCTATGCAGCGTGTGGCATGAGCAGTGCTTTAAATGGGCCGGTACTGAGTACCGGCACTTCTTATTTGTATCCTGGAGAGTACCAGTACTAATGGAGGGAAGGTGCATTGGCCTTTAGTGTTGGTAGCCTGTCTCTTTGTTCAGCCAAATCACTTTTATAGCCCTGAGCTGAGCCCCCGCTGAACTATCAGCTTGGGCTCATTTGCATGATATCCCAGTGTTCGCCGTCATGCTGTGTTGCAAGGAATGGAGGCAGCCCAGTGACTGCACAGTGAGAAAAGCCATGGGAGGTTAAAAGGGCTTTAGTCCCACCTGATTCTTTTGTGTGAGTGTCTGCTTGTGTGTGTCTGTTTGCCTGCTTGTGTGTGCCTGTTTTTGTAAAATAAATATTACAAAATAAGGAAAGGTTAAAATACTGTTGACTTTTATTTTGTATAAGGAATTAACCTGATTTGTTCATAGAAACACATTTCTCGTGTGTGCTGCAACTATTATATAAGCGAATAAATTTCGCATGTCTTCCCTTTAGCCCCGCCCCTAGCCCCGCCCACTCGCCACATTTAAATGAGTACCCGCACTATTTTTTTCCCATTTAAAGCACTGGGCATGAGTACTACTAGCCAGTGTACATAATTACCAGGCTGCATTGCAAACGCTGTGGGAAAACCACACATTTCCTATAGGCCAATCGCACATCAGCAAAGAGTTTAACCTCTGAGAAATTCCGTTTCTTTTTTTCTTTCTTGGTTCTCCATTTGTTTTCGGTACACGCATGATGGAGTACAACGTAGTTTTGCTTTTTAGAGTCAGTGACGTTTAAAAGAAAACAATTACACATACTTCTTTTTTCACGAAAGAATTATATTGAGCCGTTGTAGTGTTACCATACGCACTTATTTATTTCTTCACAATTAGCTCTTTATTTTTAGTACAAACTGAAATGAAGATTATAACTTTAACATGATTTATGGCTGAGTGTGCAACTATTTTTAATTGGCCAATGGCAGATGTACCTTATGTACATATACCGCGTGTTTCAGCCCTGCATTGCGGAGATAGGTAGGGAAGGTAATCAAGTGTAACATTAACATAATCCAATCAATTACAGCTGCTGAGGCAACCAAGCAATTCTCGGAGGGCAAAAGAACCACCAGAAATGACAATGATGAACTACTTGGAAAAACCGGCAATTTATCTTGGCTTTTAGCGTTTCCTCATATTGTCAGGAAGTAATGCCAAGGCCAGATTAATGAGCCCGTGCAAAGCACGAGGTCTGCCATGCAGAAGAACTGGATTTGCGTGAAAATGCAGACCGGTGTACCACCGAGAGTGCGCATGCGCGGCACTGAGTAGCAAAATCCAGGCCAGAGACGATATTCAGGGTAAACGTTCCTGGGTCAGTAGAGAGAAGCTCAGGTACAAGAGCAGCTAGTCAGCGAGTGATCGAGCCCGGGGGAGTAAATTAAAACATGAGTGTGTTAGTTCCTAGTCACTCTAGCCTGCTTCATTTGCTCTATAACAGTCTGCTTGTACATATCACTCTACTTATTTCATTTGCTCTACAATATATATCAGTGCGTTCGTTCATTTGTTTGTTCTATTTTCCCTACACTGTATATAACAGTGTTCGTGCATTTGTTTGTTCATAGCACTGTAGGGTGTTTCATTTGGTTTACATTAATAATGTCCACATTTGTGAAGCGCGAACAGTCACCCGTAGGGGTCTGTAGGCGATAGGGGCAGTCGGGAAGACTAAGCAAGCTATTGCCCAGAGTCACATGGTGCTGGGCTAATCAGCCGGGGATCGAACCGTGATCCCCAGATTCCGGAATCAGTCGCCCTGCCCGCGGCGCCACACCACCACCCTAATGCTGTGTTGTTCCATTCTGAGAGGAACAGAAATTAGTAAACCCGAAAAATAAACTGGGAGACAACTACATTTTACACATTTTGATTATTAACACATATCACTCTTTGACGCTTCTGCTGCCCTTAATATTTGGGTATATGTACCCTGATTTTTAGAGAGGTGAATGCAAGGCTAAGCCACGCCTCTGAGCTCTAGCCAGCGTAGCCATCTATGAATATCTGTGTGCCATTGCACAGCTCTTAGCAAAGGAAGCCTCCCTAGGCACATCTGACACAAAGCTATTGGCAAAGCAAGATGACGTCCGAGAGCTCCACTGACCTGCTTGTAATACATGAACCATGTTTATACATTTATGAGCGTTAAAGCTTTTTTTGCCTTAAGGTTATAGACAATGTGAGATCATCCTTGTAACCTAGAACACTTGGCACACACCACTTCCCAGAAGTTATAGATCCTAAATGTAAACGTTCCATATGCCCCATGGCTGTCTAATGCAGTTTGTTCTCACAGGGACAAACTACTATTTGTTATGCCCTGAAAGGACCCACCATTTCTACAAAAGAACCAGAGGACGGAATACCCCTCGGCCCGTTAGAGAAAGTCTCTAGTGGTGACGCAATGTCATGATATTTCGTTTGCATTTGAATGATAAATTAATGTATAACACACGAAATCATTAAGCAAATATATTCATGTATAATTTCTCATTTAGACTGCCCATAATGTTTGACTTTTACATTAATCGTTGTCCATAGTTAGGGTGCGTCCATATTAAGCTTAGCATTAGTTATTGTAGGCCTCATTTAAAGACTCCATAGTAATGAAAGGTATTTCTGCTCGATGTGCATAATCTTTATCTTGATTCACATGTAGCTCAGTGTGTCCTCAGATTACTTTGTAATGTTATTGTTAGGATTTTATGTGAAGGTCAACTCTTGCAATTTATTGATTTGGATTGTAGTTTCATTCACCGGCGAAAGAAAGGAGTCGACGAAATAGAAGCCCTTCCATTGTCTGATATCTCTGAAGGCCCTGGGACTGAAACTATTTACTGCATTACTCATGTGAAATAGGCTGATACCATGCTCCTCCTTGAATTTTTTGTTTTGATTGGTTCCTTCTCTGTGGGAACCCATGGAATATCTTTATATGAAGTTTCCTGTTTAATTGTGCGTTTTCAGACTTTAGCTAGTTATACTTTGTTAGAAAACCGGGCAACCGGGTCAGCAGTCACCCGGTTTTTCCAAGCACAAGGGGTAGCTTGGCTCGAGCGGTCGGGGGTCAGGCACCGTGTTAAGCGTACGTCACACCCTCACAATAACCATGCGTTCATCCGTTCCAAAAACGACTCTACACCGTAAAAATTTATGAAAGAATCTCTTTGTGTTTATCTTAATTTTCTCTTAGTTGCAGGGTTATGTCACAAATACAATACAAAAGGATTTTCTTCAGCAATAGCAGGTCAATTAAATAATAACACTTTACAGGTGCAATAAATAGGATTAGGTCATAAATACACAAGGAATAGATAGTGGTGCGATAAATACATAGGGCAAATAAATACTGTCAGACAATAAATACAAGGCAGGAATAAATACAGTCAGACAATAAATAACACACCTTCAATAAATAATATAAGCAGTCAAACAATTGCAAATCAGATCACATTTATGAGGTAGATTGATTTTACCATGCCCAAGTACAGCTTGTGGTCACTGGGGTGGCCTGGGGATGTCCCACCTAGAGTGGTCAAGGCTGGGGCCTAAGCTGAGGTAGAATGAGGGTAACCTAAGGTTCTGACTCTCCAACTACACAGTCCCTCACACAGGTCCCTGCACCAGTCTCAGTTCACCCCCTAGCACTCTCAGGTTGGTCCTAACACCCCTCTAGCCCCTGGAATGGTCTTTTAGAGCTCCACAGGACCTCAGATGCCCTTTCTACCACTTACTGCCCTTTTCACGATGATCGGCTCCGCTCGGCGCCAGGTCGGCGTCGCTGGACGGCTCCGGTTCGATGTCGCGTCGATCTGTTCCACTTGACACCGTGTCGATGCCGTCTGGCGGTTCCGGTTCGATGTCGCTGGGCGGCCTCGGTTCGATGTCGCGTCGATCCGCTTTACCTGACGCCGGGTCGGTGCCGTGAGGCGGCTCCGGATCGATGTCGCTGGGCGGCCTTGGCTCGATGTCGTGTTCCGGCGTCACAGGGTCACGGTCTCCCCGCTTCCGGGTGTCTCCGGAGTGCGACCTCCACTCCCGACCTCCGTCGGCTCCACCTCGGGTTCCGGCGACTCCGGAGTGCGATCTCCACTCCCGACCTCCTGCGCGCTTCACCTCGACCTCAGGCGACTCCGGAGTGCGACCTCCACTCCCGATCTCCTGCGCGCTTCACCTTGGTTTCCGGCGACTCCGGAGGGCGGACTTCACTCCCCCGTCGACGCCTCACCTCGACCTCAGGTGACTTCCTACTCGACCTCCGGTGACTCCACGACCTCCGTCGGCGCCCTCTATCGACCTCTGGCGGCTCCGGGTACGACGTCTGCTTTCAGTCAGCGCCGCTTCTCCACCTCGGGCTCCAGGTCTCCAGGCTTCTCGACGTCAGGACTCCAGGAGAACACTGCTGTACAGGTCAGGAACTTGTGGGTCGTCTTCTTTAAGGCCTCTTCACAATATTTAGGTCCTTAAGATGGTTTTTCTGGTCTTGGTCCCACACAGGGCTCTAGGCTGGGCTTGGTCAGTAGGGACTAGCATCAAGGGTGGGTTTCTGGACCCCACTCCAAGCACTGGTTTCCACCCCTGCTGCCTCACTCCTTCCTCCTTCTGAATCTCTGTCCTCTCTCCTCTCCAGTCAAGTGCCAACTGCCAACTGCCACACTGAGATGGCCTCCCAACATTCTAAACCGCCTCCAACTGTCACAGGGTTCCAGAATGTTGCAGAAGGTTCTGGAAATCTCCAGTGGGTTCTGATGATGTCACAGGTGGCCACCATTTTGTGTCTCAGGCCCCCAGACAGAAGTTCCAGGGGTGGGGAAAATGGCTCCCTGACACTGCATCAACACTAAAAAGTCTGGTGGTTCCCAAAAAGGAAAAATTCATAACAGGGTTTGAGGCAAAAGTGGGACAAAATAAATAATGATGAGGAGGGACCACCCAAAGGGCTGACAGGTCTAACACGCGTCCCCCCCAGCTGAAAGTGGGGAGAGCTACCCAACCCCTTGGGAGTTCTCATCACTAAGGCGGAAATACCTTGAGAGACCGTCTGAATTGGCGTGGTCCACTCCAGGCCGATGTTCCACCTGAAAGTCCATTCCCTGTAGGGAAATAGACCACCTTAGCAACTTGGGATTCTCCCCCTTCATCTGCATCAGCCAACGAAGGGGTCTGTGGTCGGTCTGAACCAGGAAGTGCGAGCCAAACAGGTATGGCCGCAACTTCTTCAGAGCCCATACCACTGCAAAGGCTCCACGCTCTATTGCACTCCACTTCTGTTCCCTGGGAAGTAGTCTCCGGGATAGGAAGACCACGGGTTGATCCAGACCCTCTTCATTGAGTTGCGATAACACTGCCCCAATGCCATGTTCCGATGCATCCGTCTGGACAATGAACTCCTTGGAAAAGTCTGGGGCCCTTAAGACCGGGGCCTCGCACATGGCTTGCTTCAGTTTCACAAAGGCCTGCTGGCAAGCCTCCGTCCAGACTACCCGTCGAGGTTGTTTCTTGGACGTGAGCTCCGTGAGGGGGGCCACAATGGTCCCGTACCCCTTCACGAAGCGGCGGTAGTATCCTGTGAGGCCCAGAAAAGCTCGGACCTCAGTCTGAGTCTTGGGGGGTTCCCAGGCCATAATAGCCTCGATTTTCACCTGGAGGGGTTGCACCGCTCCCCTACCCACCAAGTGTCCAAGGTACACTACCGACCCCTGCCCGATCTGGCATTTACTGGCCTTGATCGTTAACCCAGCTTGTTTCAGGGCCTGGAGAACAGTTTGCAGGTGACGCAAGTGATCCTCCCAGCTGTTACTGAAGACGGCGATGTCGTCCAGATAAGCAGCAGAGAAACTCTCCATTCCGGCGAGGATCTGGTTCACCAGACGCTGAAACGTGGCAGGTGCGTTCTTGAGCCCAAAGGGCATCACGCAGAACTGGTAGTGGCCCTTGGGCGTGGAGAAGGCTGACCTTTCCTTCGCTCCATCAGTCAGAGAGATCTGCCAGTACCCAGAAGTAAGGTCAAAGGTACTCAAATATTGGGCAGCTCCCAGCCGGTCAATCAATTCATCCGCCCATGGGATCGGATGAGCATCAGTCTTGGTTACTGAGTTCAGTCCCCGGTAGTCCACACAGAACCTCAGTTCCGGTTGGGCACCCGGTGGTGCAGCTTTTGGTACTAGTACCACCGGACTGGACCAGGGGCTGCTGGAAGGTTCAATCACTCCTAGCTCCAGCATCTTAGTGACTTCACTGTGAATGCTGGCCTTCACCTTGTCTGTCATCCGGTAGATCTTGGACTTCACAGGTGGGCTGTCTCCTGTGTCCACGTCATGGACGCACAGGTGAGTCCTACCCGGGACAAGGGAGAACAACGAGGAGTACTGCCCCAGAACCTGGCGGCAGTCCTCCTGCTGTTCAGGAGTTAGGGATGGGGAGAGAATCACTCCCTCCACCGACCCATCCTTTTCTTGAGACGCAAATAAGTCGGGGAGAGGCTCGCTTTCCGCGTCCTCTGCTCCGTCAGTCACCATCAGCAAGATGACTTCGGGCCTCTCATGGTGGGGTTTGAGGCGATTTGCATGCAGCACCCGTAGGGGCTGACGAGGGGTCTTCAGGTCCACCAAGTAGGTAGCCTTACCCTTCTTCTCCAACACCTCAAAGGGTCCTGACCAGCGATCCTGGAGGGCGCTAAGCTCTCCTGGTTCGATCACCCACACCTTCTGGCCAGGCTCCAACTCCACCGTGTGAGCATTGTGGTCATACCACGCCTTCATCACTGCTTGGCTGGCTTCCAAGTTGTCAGAAGCTTGCTTCCACAACTTAGCCATTTGGCTCCGGAAGGCCAGCATGTAGCTCACCACGTCCTGGGGAAGCTTCCTGGGAGTTCTTTCCCATCCGTCCCTCACCAGGCTGAGAGGTCCACGCACAGGGTGCCCATACAAAAGCTCGAAGGGGCTGAAGCCCACTCCCTTCTGTGGCACTTCCCTGTAGGAAAACAATAGACAGGGTAGGAGGACGTCCCATTTCCTCCGCAGGCTTTCAGGCAGACTTCTGATCATGCCTTTCAAGGTCTTATTGAACCTCTCCACCAGACCATTGGTCTGGGGGTGGTAAGGAGTGGTGAACCGGTATGTCACGCCACACTCCTTCCACATCGCCCGCATATATGCTGACATGAAGTTGGTCCCCCTGTCGGACACAACTTCCTTGGGAAAACCCACTTGGGTAAAGATTCCCATCAGGGCCCTAGCCACAACAGGTGCAGTAATGGTCCTCAGAGGTATAGCCTCTGGGTACCGTGTGGCATGATCCACCAGAACCAGGATAAACCTGTGACCAGCTGTAGTAGGCGGATCTAACGGACCCACAATGTCGATGCCCACCCTTTCAAAGGGGGTGCTAATGACAGGAAGTGGTTCCAGGGGAGCTTTCAGCTTCACCCCTGTTTTCCCACTGGCTTGACAAGACACACACGTCCGGCAGTAGGTGTCGGACGACACTTTCATCTGAGGCCAATAAAAGTGTGGGACAAGACGGGCAAAGGTCTTGTCTTGCCCCAGGTGTCCTGCCAAGGGGATTTCATGAGCCAATTCCAGAAGGAAGGCTCGGTAACGTTGAGGGACAACCAAGGCCCGTGACGATCCGTGCATGGGTGCCTTGGGTTCACTGTAGAGGAGGCCATCCTCCCAGTAAATATTATAGTTCCCCTCAACGTTCCCTGCTGCCTGGGCGTCGGCCTGTCGCCTCAGCCCCTCAAGGGTAGGACACTCCTTCTGGCCCTTGCAGAATGCCTCCCTGGTCGGCCCTCCCTCCACGTGCCACTCGGCCGGGATGGGTAGGTTCTCCAGTTTGGTAACATCCCCCTCCGCGGACTCCTGGTCCACCTCCTCCGGTGGCCTATCCGTCACACAGGGCGCGGATGCCGAGGCAGGCTCCTCCTGTCCTCGGTTCTTCCCTTGATTGGCAGCCGGCGGTGCCATTGTTCCAGGCTCCCGCCTAAACGAACTCCCCCTCCGGGTAGTCGCGGACCTTGTGCTGACACAGGCCCAGTCAGGTGTACCCAGCATCTCAGCATGAGTCCGGTATTCCACCTCCTTCCAAGCATTGTGCTCCATGTCATTCCCCAGCAGACAATCGACTGGCACGGCAGGGCTTACGGCAACTCGAAGTGAACCTGCAACCCCTTCCCATTCAAATGGAACCTCGGCCACCGGATAGTGGCCCATTCTGCCGTCAGCCATCGCGGCAGGGTGGAGTACATGGGGAATTACCTGCTCTGGAGACACCAGTTGGCTACGTACCATACTCATACTGGCTCCTGTGTCTCTCAGAGCCTCCCCTCTTTGGCCGTTGATGGTGACCCACTGCCCATACTTTATGGTATTTGCGGGCACCTGGATCTTAGGAACCATCTCCCGTTCTCCCAGGGACACTAAAGTGACACCCGCCCACTCCCTTCCCTTATCTAAAGGCATCTCCTCCCCGAGCACTACACTAGCTACTCCGGGGGCTTTTCCTCCGATGGGAGGGGGTGGTCTTTTCGGGCACTTCGCATCTCCCTTATAGTGTCCGACGCCACCGCACTCGAAGCAATGGACAACCCTTGGCTGCTGACTCTGGCCAGGATTAGGGTTTCTGGGTGGGTTAGCCCTAGGGGTGAATCCCGTTCCCTTCCCTGGGAAACTATTTTGGGGGCCTTTAGAGAACTCCTTTTTCTTTTCCCCTCCCTCTTTCTTCTGGAGGGCGCCCTGTCCGGCCTTTTGAGTATCCCCTCCAGTCCCCCTTGTGGACACCCGGGTACTAGCCCAAATGTCCGCCTCCTCAGCAAGCTTCCGGGGATTGGTCAGCTTGCTATCCACCAGGTGTTGACGCAGTTCAGGGAAATATTTTTCGAGCAGGTGTTCCTTCAACATTAAATCAAACAACCCCTCGTAGTCCCTCACCTCACTGCCCTGAATCCATCCCTCTAATGCCTTCTTCGCATAATCCAGGAAATCCACCCAATTCTGTGTGCCCAGTTTGTGGCTACCCCGGAACTTCTGTCTGTATTTCTCGGGTGTTAGTCCAAACTTTCTCACGAGCACCACTTTCATGGTGGGGTAGTGGGTCTGCTCATCCTGCTCTAGGGCCAATAATGCATCCCTACCAGCTGGAGGCATGTATTTGTACAATCCCCCTCCCCAGTACTTCTCTGGAACCCCATGGGCCCTTAAAGAGACCTCATAGGCCGCTAGCCACTTGGCAATATCATCCCCTGCACTATAGCTAGCTACTATGTCTTTCGGCAGATAGGGTTTGGGTTCCCTGGTGATCTCTCGGTCTTTGCTGCCACCATTAGGAACAGTTTGTGCCCCGACTCGTAAGATCTGGAGATCCATCTCCTTGAGCCTCAACTCGTGAGCCATCCTCCGTTCCTCCTTTTCTTTCTCCAGCTCCGCTAACTTCCATGTGAGCTGTCTTTTCTCCCTCCGGTCAGTTAACTCTGCTTCAGATAAGCCACCGCTAGAGACAGTGCTGCCCTTCCTGGAAATGGTTCTGGGCCCCGCTACTAGGTTCCCCACCTCAGGTTGGTACAATCCAGCCCCCTCGCTATCAGGCTCTCCATCCCTGTCCTCCTGCTCAGCCTTACTTTCTCGTCGTGCCTCCCCCCAAGCCCTCAAGCTGGTCTGGAGTTCACCCTTCTTTGCACCTTGGGGACAAAACACCCCCTCTCTCTGACAAAACTCTCTGAGTTGGGCCACAGTATACGTTTCCACATCTTCCAACACAAACTCCATTTTGCCCACTCAGATCAGAAGACAGGTGTTTACAGAAGCTATGCAGGGGGGTACCTTTTGTAATACCTCCTCCCACCACCAGAGTAAATTTGGAAAAAACAAAACTCAGAATTAGGAAGTCCGCTTTGAGAAAACTCCCGGTGTAGGCCTATGGACTACCCACAGTTATTGTCGAGTGGACGCAAGCACAGCTGTATCCCACCGCTGAACACCAATTATGTTAGAAAACCGGGCAACCGGGTCAGCAGTCACCCGGTTTTTCCAAGCACAAGGGGTGGTATCTTGGCTCGAGCGGTCGGGGGTCAGGCACCGTGTTAAGCGTACGTCACACCCTCACAATAACCATGCGTTCATCCGTTCCAAAAACGACTCTACACCGTAAAAATTTATGAAAGAATCTCTTTGTGTTTATCTTAATTTTCTCTTAGTTGCAGGGTTATGTCACAAATACAATACGAAAGGATTTTCTTCAGCAATAGCAGGTCAATTAAATAATAACACTTTACAGGTGCAATAAATAGGATTAGGTCATAAATACACAAGGAATAGATAGTGGTGCGATAAATACATAGGGCAAATAAATACTGTCAGACAATAAATACAAGGCAGGAATAAATACAGTCAGACAATAAATAACACACCTTCAATAAATAATATAAGCAGTCAAACAATTGCAAATCAGATCACATTTATGAGGTAGATTGATTTTACCATGCCCAAGTACAGCTTGTGGTCACTGGGGTGGCCTGGGGATGTCCCACCTAGAGTGGTCAAGGCTGGGGCCTAAGCTGAGGTAGAATGAGGGTAACCTAAGGTTCTGACTCTCCAACTACACAGTCCCTCACACAGGTCCCTGCACCAGTCTCAGTTCACCCCCTAGCACTCTCAGGTTGGTCCTAACACCCCTCTAGCCCCTGGAATGGTCTTTTAGAGCTCCACAGGGCCTCAGATGCCCTTTCTACCACTTACTGCCCTTTTCACGATGATCGGCTCCGCTCGGCGCCGGGTCGGCGTCGCTGGACGGCTCCGGTTCGATGTCGCGTCGATCTGTTCCACTTGACGCCGTGTCGATGCCGTCTGGCGGTTCCGGTTTGATGTCGCTGGGCGGCCTCGGTTCGATGTCGCGTCGATCCGCTTTACCTGACGCCGGGTCGGTGCCGTGAGGCGGCTCCGGATCGATGTCGCTGGGCGGCCTTGGCTTGATGTCGTGTTCCGGCGTCACAGGGTCACGGTCTCCCCGCTTCCGGGTGTCTCCGGAGTGCGACCTCCACTCCCGACCTCCGTCGGCTCCACCTCGGGTTCTGGCGACTCCGGAGTGCGATCTCCACTCCCGACCTCCTGCGCGCTTCACCTCGACCTCAGGCGACTCCGGAGTGCGACCTCCACTCCCGATCTCCTGCGCGCTTCACCTGGGTTTCCGGCGACTCCGGAGGGCGGACTTCACTCCCCCGTCGACGCCTCACCTCGACCTCAGGTGACTTCCTACTCGACCTCCGGTGACTCCACGACCTCTGTCGGCGCCCTCTATCAACCTCTGGCGGCTCCGGGTACGACGTCTGCTTTCAGTCAGCGCCGCTTCTCCACCTCGGGCTCCAGGTCTCCAGGCTTCTCGACGTCAGGACTCCAGGAGAACACTGCTGTACAGGTCAGGAACTTGTGGGTCGTCTTCTTTAAGGCCTCTTCACAATATTTAGGTCCTTAAGATGGTTTTTCTGGTCTTGGTCCCACACAGGGCTCTAGGCTGGGCTTGGTCAGTAGGGACTAGCATCAAGGGTGGGTTTCTGGACCCCACTCCAAGCACTGGTTTCCACCCCTGCTGCCTCACTCCTTCTGCCTCACTCCTTCCTCCTTCTGAATCTCTGTCCTCTCTCCTCTCCAGTCAAGTGCCAACTGCCAACTGCCACACTGAGATGGCCTCCCAACATTCTAAACCGCCTCCAACTGTCACAGGGTTCCAGAATGTTGCAGAAGGTTCTAGAAATCTCCAGTGGGTTCTGATGATGTCACAGGTGGCCACCATTTTGTGTCTCAGGCCCCCAGACAGAAGTTCCAGGGGTAGGGAAAATGGCTCCCTGACACTGCATCAACACTAAAAAGTCTGGTGGTTCCCAAAAAGGAAAAATTCATAACAGGGTTTGAGGCAAAAGTGGGACAAAATAAATAATGATGAGGAGGGACCACCCAAAGGGCTGACAGGTCTAACATACTTAGACTTACTTCTTTCCTCCTTCCGAGGCGGACGTCCATTTATCTGCTTTTGGCACCCCATGCTCCTTTTAACCCTGCTTATAGAGAAAGCTTCTGGAGCAAGCAGATGTCTTCTTGTCTTGACTGGAACCTTCATTTGCTTCTATTTGAGGTGTTATATTTGCTGACACCTGCTGCTTATGAAACCCCAGACTTTGCCCCATCTCTAGCTCAGCTCTAGGGAGTTTCCCTTCAGGGAACATATTTTGCTATAATTTCCATATTTAATCTTTAAATAACTTGCCTTCACATTTGCCTTTGGATTTGTCTTTATTATATTCACGTTTTCAAATGATTATTGACTTATGGCTAACTGATATGATTTGAAACTGTAACTTTACCAATGTGTTAATAAACCTTCATGGTTTGCAACTGCACTCCTCTCTGTCATTACTGTAGGGCAACATCTGCTTCATTGTCATTGGTATGTTAGTGAATTAATGATTTAAGACGTAGATGGAGATCAAGATTCATTTGAGTAGGTATAGCGGCTTTGGAATGTGCATCAAATTTGCACCAGTGCAAATACTATCATTTCATCCCTCTATCACTAGCATGCCTGAGAAAGTGTACGAGAGAGAGCGTGAGCTTTTCTGTTTTTTTATTTTTTGCTTTCAACCCTTGGTGGCTCTACCCATATGATGCGCTACCATTCTTACTCTCAGGTACAATGTGTGTTCTTGTATACTCAAAGCGCAGGGAATTACTATTTTCCGAACAATGTTGTTACCACCCTATGAACAGATAAGGGTGCACCGGATTCTTACAGGAGAGTACCGATCTGATGGTTTCTGTAGGTTTTGTGAATGAGTGTCAAAAACCATAGGGCCCAAGGAAAAAAACGTGACTTTTCACAGGTAGAACCCATTTTACTACTATGAGGTTGCCTCATTTATACATGCACAAAAGGGAGGAATTTAACACTGTTAACTATTGTCAGCGGCGTCGCTCATCATTATCAAAACCCTCTCTTCACTGGACTACTGTACATCAGCTCCTTATGTAAATAAGTATTTACACGTAAATAAACGTTTTTCTCCATTATGTGAGGAATTGAGTGCTGGGGTGTGACCGAGCCAGCCAAGATGGCGGACATGCCTACCTAGTGCTCTGTGAGCGAGCCCGACCATCGGCTATCATAGTGGCTGGTAGCGCATCATAGGGACCACACGAACCAACGGGAAGCTTGCTGAGACACACCTCCCTTGTCGATGCCCTGGGGCCGTGGGCGGCGAGGCCGGGGAGGCTACTAATCCATGACCTTCACTGGCCTGAGTGGCGGCTGTGGTGCTACCCCTGTGACGTCCGAGGTACCGCAATGCGAAGAAGCGGAGAGTCACCTGCCCACCGGCAGTACCCCTCGGGTCGTCCCACCCTTAGTGGCAGGGGGCTTCCTCTCTGGGTCGGGCCCCCCCAGGCCCTGAGGTCACACAAATCACTGCATGCTGCCTGATCCGGTGAGGCTACCGTGGGAGAGCGGGGCGTTGGTCTGCTGGCCCGCGTGGTGAGGAAGCAGAGTAGAGGATTCTGTCATGGCCCGCGCGCCTCGGCACCTGGTTCGTGATGCGGCGGAGGACCGCATGTGCCTGCTGGAGCTGGGCTGGGTGACACTATTGCTGGCCTCCTTTCTATCACTAAGCCCTTCATGCATGGTCTCCCTCGCCTTGATCCGCTGATGAGTGGGCGGTGACCCCCATTGCCGCCATGGAGGTGTGTCCTGAGGGCCTTGCGGTGCCGGGGATGACCGGACCTGCCCTGTTGCTTGCACTGAGGCCTACAACAACTCCTGCTTTTGTGGGGACTGCCGCGAGACCGGCTTTTCGGTGTGCTCCTGTGGGGCATTAGCCATCGATTGCAGCAGGGTGGTGAATCAGGTGATGTGCCCAAGCAGGGGTCTGTCAGACTGGTCCCTCATCCAGGCCCCTGTCTTGGCGCCATTATCGAGGAGTATCCAACTGAGCACCAGACACTGGGCCCAGACAGGTGAGGAATGCAGAGGCGTTCCCGGGTGGGGATTGCTGGCCTGGGCCTCTTCCATGTCCCAGAGTTGGTGCCATAATTGAGGAGCAAGGGTAAATCCACCGCTAAAGAGCCAGGCTCTGCTTATTCCTGGCACTCCTCTGTTCTTCGACCAGTGTGTGTTCGCATAATTATTTACCAGCAACATGTGTGGCACTCCCACTTCACTGGTTTACTTCCCCAGTGAGGACCAGTGTCCTAGGGCTATTGCGTGAACCCACAGCTTTACACTAGTCTCCAAGGGCCCCGGGAGGACCAGAGCTACAGGAACATTGTTGTGTACCTTCCCTGATCCTTGTGTCTGTGCCTGGTGGAGCTGGGAGCAAGCATCACAACTGTGCCTGCCTGCATGTTCTGACCACAGGCAGGCTAAAGCAAGCAGGGGGCTCCCTGACTGGATAGGAGAAGGGAAGGTCATAATCACCTTCCCGACCAGCATAAGAGTAGTGTGTTCAAGCAGAAGGGAACCCAGTCCAAGATCACAGGGTTTGAGCTTCTTCAAGGCCACAAAAGAAAGTAAATGGAGCACCAATCAGAGAAGAAAGGTATTTGCACAAAAGAGTGCTTTTTGTTAAAAAAAAAAAAAAAAAAGCACTAAACAAAAGGATAAAGATAATGTAACAGTTGATCGACCACAGAAATATCAAAGTGAGCACTGCGGCTAGCTCAGCTGAGGAGAGAGGATGCCATATAAGACCTCCAGAGACCCTTAGAAATGTGCATATTTACAAACGTGGAGTCCGTGGAAGGTCAGGGGCACAACGGGGATTGAAGAGGGCTTTTGGGGGCTTCACAGAGAACGTCAGAACCCTACAGGAGTATTATTTGGAAATTTGGTTTGTCACCTTAACTTCCAGGTAAATGTAAATATGACCTAGGCAGATTTTTTCCACTGTAAAAATGGTTTAATGACTATCGGGTGTATGGCCCTTTGTTATTACGTTCTATGATGCTACATAACCAGGTTAAAGATAGACAAAAGACTCATGTAGTGCACAATAATGAACACTGAAAAAATATTGATCAGTGCAATAGAACATATTTTGATGAATACATTAAAAGGACGTGCCATCGTGAAATGGTTTAATATTGACTCCGTTGTGTTTTAACTCTATGGGGCATATTATCAAGAACGGCGTTAAAATTATCGCCGCTTTTGGGAAATATGCCCTTGAGAATTCCAATAGAAGCCCGTGTTCTGGTATCAACATGGGCTTCTATTGGAATTCTCACGGGCATATTATAAAGTTCATTATCGCCGTTTTAGCAGCAGTTTCCTGCCGCTAAAGCGGCGATAGTTTAACGCCGTTCTTGATAATATGCCCCCAAGATTTTTGCCTTTAATTATTGCGGTGACAGACTCCCTTTTGGCATATTCTTAGCACATTTATCGCATTTTGTAGTCGGAGCAGAGCGAAAATAGAGGTGCCCTTTGTTTTTTGTTTTTGTACTACAATCAATATTTAACTTTACAGCTGGGAGGGTGGAAGCAGGGCCGGTTCTAGGGCGATGCGACCGGTGCCACCGCACCGGGTGCTGACTGCGCATGGGGGTATCTGTTTGCTAGTTTATTTGTGCGTTAAGTCAAGTCAAGTCAAGTCAAAGGCACTTATATAGTGCAAACATATCACTCCGAAAAGTCTCATGGCGCTTGCAGCGACTCTGGACAGACTGAAGAGGAGTTACTGGTCAAACAGCCACGACTTCAGGTTCTTCCGAAAACAACTGTGGACAGGAATGGAGCGTAAGTATAAGGGCATTTTATTCCAGGAGGATGGCGCAAGATACAAGAAGGATCTGCCACCTTGTCTCGTCGTGTGTATTTTGAAAGGGTTAAGCAGTGACACAGTGTTGGACCTAAGTGCCCTCTGAGGCTTGTACCAGTAAAGCTTTTAGACCAATATTGTGGGCCTTTCCCGTATAGATGTTTATGCGTGAGGCAGAGGACTTTAAAGAGAATTCGCTTTCTCACCGGCAACCAGTATAAGGCTTTCAGACATGGAGCGGAAGATGTTCTATGCAGAAGGTTCAGGATCATTCTGGCCGCAGTCTTCTGTAGAATCTGTAGCTTATTTAATAAGTTTTCATTTATGGACAACAAAAGCGCATTGCCATAGTCCATTCGATTTGTGATAAGTCCCTGAATCAGTGGTTTTCTAGCCTCAATGGGAATCCATTAGAAAACTTTCCGCATAGTACGCATTATTCCAAAGCATGTGCTACCAATATGGTTTATTTGGGTTTTCATGGACAGTTGATTGTCCATGTAAAAACCCAGATTGCGGACCACCTCTTTGGGAGCAGGACAGGTGCCAAGATCAGATGGCCACCAATCGGGCGACCAGTGTTCAGGCGCTTTCCCAAAGAGCATAATTTCTGATTTAGTACCGTTCAATTGGAGATGGTCACTTTTCATCCACCTATCAATGTGGGACATGCAGTTTTTAAAGCGTGCCTTGGTTTCAGTAGGATCAGGACCCAGTGTAATCAGGATTCGAGTGTCATCAGCATACAATATGACATCAAATCCATACTTTCTGATCACTGGGGCCAATGGAGTCATGTACAGATTAAAGAGTGTAGGACTCAGGAAGGAACCTTGTGGCACTCCCATCCTAACAGATCTTGCGGAGGAAATGCTGTCTCCCGTCTGAACCATAGTTTTGCGGTCCGATAGATAGCTTTTGAACCATTTCAGGGCATTGCCTCTGACACCAATCTCCCAGAGCCGTTGTTCTAAAATACTATGGGAGGTGGTGTCAAATGCAGCCGACAGGTCGAGGAGGACGAGAATAACTGATTGATGTTTAACCAGAGCCCGTCTGATGTTATCTGTAACCTCGACCAGTGCTGTCTCAGTACTATGCGCAGCCCTGAAACCAGACTGTGAGGGGTCCAGGAGATTGTGGCTCTCCAGATGGGCAACAAGCTGTTGATTGATAAGGGATTCCAGTATTTTCCCTAAATAGGGAAGTAGAGAAATTGGACGGTAATTTGAGAGGAGTTTAGGGTCGGCTGTGGGCTTTTTCAAGATTGGTTTCACACGGGCAATCTTCCAACTCGAGGGAAAGACTGCCTCCGAAAGGGATTTATTGAATAGGTCCGTGATATTATCCACCAAAGCAGGAGCAATAATTAAAAATAGTTTTGGGGAAACAAGGTCAATGGGAGAGCCAGATTTTATCTTTTGCATAGCACTAGAAACTTGTTTAGTGTCGCATTTGGTAAATTCGTCTAGAAGGTGGGAAGGAACAGTGAGGGTGCCAGACTCGTCAACTAGATGAGAACTGTTACTATGAAGTGACAGAGATAGATGAATAGCTAAAATCTTTTCTTCGAAAAAATTAGAAAGGGAGCCCGCCCAGTGTTGAGAATCGGGTGTTGACGGCTTGTTTCTAGGGGTTGTAAATTCCTTCAGAATTTGGTAGAGTTCCTTGGTGGAATTTTCGGCCTTATTTATCCTGTCCGTTAGAAACGATTTCTTTGCCACTTTAATTTCAGTCATGTAGCTATGGTATATATTTTTATAATTTGCGCGGTCAACCGAGTTTTTACTCTTGCGCCATTTACGTTCCGCTGTACGACATGTGGACTTTATGGTTCTTAATTGATCTGTGAACCATTGGGCAGTTCTAATATTGGTCTTTACCTGTGTAGAGGGAGCAATTCCATCCAGCATGGTTAAAATTGCCTTCTCTAGGATTTGTAGTGTTTGATTTACACCCGCATCAGGACTAATTGGATCAAGGCAGAACTGTTCTAAGAAAAGAGGCAAAGTGACTTTACGCCAAGGTCTGCGTAATGCAGTCTATTTTCAGGTTTTTTTTATTAGCGTGATTGGAATCGAGAATTTTAGAAGATAGTGATCGGTCCACAATAATGGAACTGGGGAGGTTACAGTAATTTCGGGCCGGTTAGTAAAAAGAAGGTCAAGGGTGTGGCTAGCAATGTGTGTGGGTTCATGTACCAGTTGGTCGAGGCCTACAATGTTCATATTGGAGATCAACTTCTCTGTATCGGAATCAGATAATACATCTACATGATAATTAAAATCTCCGACTAGGAGAAAGTTGACTGATGCCAGTACATGGGGAGCTAAAAGCTCCAATAGTTTATCTGAGAAATCGCCTTTGGGTCCAGGGGGGCGATACATTAGAGCCCCCCTCCAGGAACCATTTTGGTAGCCATTTATCTTAACCCCTTCAGCGCTGCGGGAATTCCCCCGCGGTGCTGAAGGGTTCGAGCGCGGGCGGGGCCATGACGGAACGGTTCCGTCATGAGCACAGCGCAACCGATGCTCATGACGGAACCGTTCCGTCATGGGCATGGAAGGGGTTAAAAAAGAACATTTCTTGATGGCTTTGAACATGGGTTTCTAAAAGGGTAATATCAAGATCATTTGCAGGGGCTATTAACAAAACGCCTCCTTTAGTCTGTGTCCTATCTACTCGAATTATCTTGTATTGAGGGGGGAAAGCAGTGTGTATGTCCAGAAGAGCATATTCATATAACCAGGTCTCTGTAATAAAACAGATATCTGGGGCCTCTTGATCTAACAAACTCCATATCTCAACGGAATGTTTGGGAATGGAGCGGGCATTGAGGTAGATGGCACTGAGTTGCCGAGAAGTCTTTCCATTTTTAGTGCTGTGAGGTTCGGCTTCTGTGGGTCTAACTATGTACGGGATTCCTAGAACTTTAATAGAATCTACTGCATGAGCGTCAGTCGTGACAGAGTTAGAGGTATTTAGTTCTATGAGTTTATTTCTGGAATAGTTTAGGACCATCATATTGCCTCAACAATTCAACAGTTCTAGGATTTTCTTCAGTCTTTAAAATAAAATAGAGATTACCGGTGGGTCAAGGGTCCTGGCGTCTAGCGGCGGTCAGGTGCAGACGGGCTTGCATTTGGTGCGCCGCTGCGCGCGTCCGCGCCCCTCCCCCGTTTAAGTAGAAATGGCGGGGGAGAAAGCTACAACACTGACCTGCCAGTTCCAGTAAACCGGAAGTTTGTACTGCCGACCGACCCTCCGTTCAATCGGCACAAGCCGTGACGGAACGGGGCTAGGCAGCTAGCTACGAGGCCTGGTGAAATAGGAGGGTAAGTGCGGCGCAAGGAATAATAAAATGTAAAAGAAACAAGTTTGTCACATGTCAGTAAAAACACAGTAAAAAATGCAATAATATCACCAATGCGATCGTGGGAAGCAGCGGGGGCACAGATTTGACTCAGGCGCCGGTGCGCGCGCCTGTACCCTTCCCCCGTTTCAGTAGAAATGGCGGGGGAGAAAGCTACAACGCTGACTTGCCAGTTCCGGTAAACCGGAAGTTTGTACTGCCGACCGATCCTCCGTTCAATCAGCACAAGCCGTGACGGAACGTGTCAGTAAAAACACAGTAAAAAAGGCAATGATATCACCAATGCGATCGTGGGAAGCAGCGGGGGCACAGATTTGATTCAGGCACCTGCTTCCGCGTTCCTGGCCTCCAGCAATTTTGAGGCAACAATTAATATGTCAAAAAAACTTCGGTGATTAATGCTCTTCCAGGTTGATCAGAGTTTTGTCTATTAGAAGTTTTGTTTTGTGAAAGTTTTAATTAATGGTAAGGTAGCGCCAAAATACCTGCTGCAAAGAACATGTACACAGATCACAAAGTGAATGTAATGTAAACAGGTCAGTGGGTTAAGGCTTTTTTCAGAGACTTCCTTTTGTTAGTTGCAGTGTACAGTAAGCTATTAAATGTCATAGAACTGCGTGCAGACTTTAAGGTATAGATTAGAGCGTATGGATTTTTTTCCCCAGACTTTCATTATTTTAATGTTCCAAAAAGGGTTAATTTGGGTACAAATCAGTTCTTGTTATTATAGAGAGCCCCAATCCATTGTGTTACATTTTAAATTCAGAGTTTGTGCTTCTACAGACCAACTACTCTTCAACTATGGTGCCTACCTGTATGGATAATATGTGAATCCCCCCCTTGTTGTCCTCTATCTTATGTAACATTTCATTATACACTGATATACACACTTATGATTGATAGTCTCTGTCTAATGTGTGTGAAATGTAAAGCGCTCTGACACCTTTCACTTTTATGAGTGACGCTATAAAATTAATTAAATGCATCTGAGAGACAGGGCTTATGGAAACTGTTAAAGGGTGGTGGGGAGGGAATCCGTGGAGGATGTGGTCATTGGGGGCCGCCAAAAAATATTGTCGCAGTGTGTGCCAATAGTGCTAAAGCCGGCCCTGGGTGGAAGAGGAAAGTATTAATAAAGCTGCCTTGGTGAACACTGGCAAATTTATTCGGCCTGCATTTCCATCAATTCACCTCCTCAGTTAAATGATGCTTACTACTTGTTAGGGTTCAGGACTTGCTGATGCATCTCCAGCACAGAGAGTACAAGGTAGATTTAGGGATACCTGATATGTGGGACCTTTCTTTAGTGTGCACCCGCAGATGGTTATGAGGGCCCCTAGAGAACGTCATAAAACGTATTTCTACTTGTCATTTTGTGTATATTTGTTAATTTTGAGTAGTATTTAATAGTGTGTGCAACAAAGTACTTTTCATAAGAAAATGTACTGGTAGTTCATTGAAAGGTTGTTTGTTTCGTTGCTGATTCTCTAGCCTACATCACCTCCCCTGAATAAGTCTTGGACTGCTCTGCCTTACTACGTTGAGAGGTAAGTGCTAAAAAATGTTCCCATTTAGGAGTTCTGCATTACTGGGGGCCACAGGACGGCAGCAGCGAAAGACCCCAGTTGTTACAATTAAGGGCGAGTTCATCATCTCTACTATGTAACCTTGTCAAAGTGCTTACACCATATTTTTCTGTCAGTGGAAAGCAGTCCAAGAACAGGATCTCTTTCAGATAATATACACACATCACTAATCAAGAGGATTATATACCCATAAGGCTTAACTGGTATTTTGAAGATTCTGGTCACGGAAACTCATTCATGTAAATCCTTGATGCGTTCGCTTTCTGACAATGAACCACTAGGAACACCATTATCTGGTAGTAATTAAAGCTAAATTATAGAAATTTATAAAAAAAATAAACAAAAAACATCATATCTGTGGTCTGTGAACGTTTTGTCCACTCATCAGAATGCTATATTTTCTCTGCTGCCAGCAGTTTTTTCCACACAAACCTTTCCTGCCACCATTGGTTGTCACAGTGTGGATTGCCCTACCCCTGCTCATACTTGACATGCCTGAAAGGTCACTAGCCATGGAATCCATTCAGTGCTCTGCACTCCATATATTTTTCTCACACAGGACCGTTTACTCTTCTTCCATACTTACTAGTCCCACAAGCTGACCACTCTGGCAGCACACTCCTGTGACTGAACATGCCATTGAATCTGACTGTGCTGCCTTTGAGCAACTGACTAAGGGGCATATTATCAAGGACGGCGTTAAAATTATCGCCGCTTTAGCGGCAGAAAACTGCCACTAAAGCGGCGATAATGGGCTTGATAATATGCCGCAGAGAATTCCAATAGAAGCCCATGTTGACACCAGAACATGGGCTTCTATGGGAATTCTTAAGGGCGTATTATCAAGCCCATTACCGCCGCTTTAGCGGCGTTTTTCTGCCGCTAAAGCGGCAATAATTTTAATGCAGTTTCTTGATAATATGCCCCTAAATAACTCAGTTTTGCTCCTGCTTTCTACCTGTGCCAGAAATAACTCATTGTTCTCACAACATAGGTAGGTACACTAAGTTATTAAGTATAAATTCAACACAGGAAAAATACCAAACAAATTTAGAAAAATAAAGAATATTTTAATCTATAAAATGATACCAAAACAGCAAAAATCCGACCAGTATAACCATAGATTTTTAAATTAAGTTTTAGGTTAAAATAGCGTAAAAATGCTCAAAGCGCCAGCCGTGATTACCTGGTCACTCTGGAATGGAGGAAAGTAATACGTTCTAGCTGCCCACGATGGAGTGAGAGACAGATACAGGGACCACGTATGTCCCACTGAAGTCACCTTCTCCAGTCTACGCGATGAGCTGCAGTTCTCATTGGAGGAGGCCACAAGAAGGTTCTGTTCGGCATGAGGAGAGGGTCAGGTGTAGCTGATGGTCGCAATTGTACGACAATAAGTTGGTCGTCATTGCTGCTTCGCATTGGTGGTAGTCGCACCTTGTCACGTTCGGTGCAAAATGCAGAACTCGCGTTAGCAGTCGTTGCAGACAGTTGCTGTTGGCCCAAAGAGTAGGTCCTGCTGGACCTTCATGTTGGTTGTAGTCACAGGAGAAGGATTCTCTGAATGAAGAGTTAACTTTGCAATCATGAGAAGCCCAAACATCTGTATCTTCACCTTTTCTTCCGGAGGAATACAATGTGATATCAGCCAAGGATCCGTGATCTAAGGGGGCACTTTCAGGCAGGATCAGGACTTATTCCAGCAGAAGTAAGCAGCAGGGCTCAGGCAGGTCCACTGGGTGCTGGTCAGCTGGGCAGTTGCTGGGAGGCCTCTGGAAGCTTATTCTGTCCCTATAGCTCAAACAGGAGGCCAGTCAATTGCCCTTGAAGTCACTTCTGGAGAGCCTGGGTTTAAGGCAAGCAGGTCCAATCTTCCTTTTGCAGACAGCAAGGAAGTCCTTTTTCTGAAACTTCCCCAGGTCCAACAGTGTTCTGATGAGAGGTTCTGAGGGTGCCACTTTCACCCTCAGCGCCAGCCTGAGGGTGGGGGATGCCTCCTTTGTACAACCTTCCCCCTTCCCTAAGTTTGGTTCCAAATTGTATAAAGCAACAAAGGGCAGGCAGGCCTATGTGTAAGCTGCATTTGTCAGTGGCAGAGCTCAGAAAGGCTGAGTACAACCCCTCAGAACAACATTCTGTTCACGGGAGAGCAACACCCTTCCCCATGCCTAAGGCCCTTTTATCTCAATATCTGGAAGGAATACACAAGACACTGCAGGAGAGTTATTCGCAGAAATGAGACCCTTGGCACTGGAAGAAAGGCACATTTGGTTTATGCAGAATAATCGTAAATTTCTAAAAGTGTATGTCTTCTGCTTCTGTTGTGCCTCAAAACATTCCTGGCTCTCAGGAATTATAAATGCTCACCATATTATCCATTGTACACAATATTACTTGCTCAGTCCATTTTAACAAGTCAGAAAAATCTTCCAGAAATGGCGTTCTGTCTCAAAAATAAAATTCTTCCAGGAATAGTATTATGCTGAGCAGATGTAATTTGGTCAGTGCAGTTGATATCTACATGTGTGCGTAGGCTGGAATATTGCATGGAATTAGCACCGCCATAACTATGGAACCGAGCATCAAAACTAATTGTCTTAAAGTTAAAAGCTAACAAAGATGTCAATGCCTTTCTAAAAATTTTAAATTGGAAATCAAATTTTAAAAATCGATCGTGGCAAATATATAATGTATGGGGCCATTAAAGATTTATCCCATTATGGTCTTTTCCACCAGGTGGTCATTTTCGAGCTGCCAATCAGACAGATCAAATTATCTTGTGCTAATATTTGTCCAAATTTGTTTCCTGGAAAAAAATAAATGACAACTTTAAATAATGCCTTAGCAATAAAATCAGCTTTAGATGCTTCCGTAAAGACGAAATCAGAAAGTGATATATAAACTTTGAGTTTCAGCTCTACTCCTGGAAATACCAGCGCTTTACGGTAACTATATATAATAATCACACAGTAGATCAAATGAAAAATACTTAATCACCCTTTTCAATCATTTTTTAAAATGTTTGTCCTTTAGACATTAATAAACAGTGGCAACCAAAAGGGCATATAATTTTCGACAATATAATATCACATCTATTATCAAATGGAGGAAGTTGAAAAGAGTGTGGTGGCTGCAAGAGAATGGCTGCCACTCTGCTCTCGGTGACAAACTCAAGGGACTAAAGTCTTAGTGGTTCTTTTTAAAGAAATTCTAGAAGACTGTGATCTTCCAAGCTCATTTACTGAAGCAGTGATCGCTAGCTTTATCAAAAAAGACAAACTCCCAAGAGTCCGGGTTTGTACCGTCCAATCAGCCTGTTGAACAGTGACTATTTAATCTTCACCAGCATTACGAGAAGACTAGTCCCGTTAGCACAGACCCTGGTCCACTCACACCAAAGTGGCATTTTGCCTACTAGGCTGATTTCATCCAAAACCAACTTAGTGGTACAGGCAATCAAGTATTACTTAGCAAATACTACAAAGTCCACCATTAAAAAGCTTTCAACCTAGTACAACGGGAGGTCCTGGTCACTATACTGTTACGCTTTGGGTACCCTCAGAAACTTGTCCACTTCTGCTAAATACATATAAGCACACTGAAGCCAAAATTGCAATCAATTTGCAAATGGTAGGGCAGGTTACAATCAAGGGAGGCAAAAGGCAAGGGTGTCACCTGTTCTCTTTGCCCTAGTCATTGAGCCTTTGGCTGCAACATTAAGGCAGGGTCTATGAATTAGGGCCCCAATTAAAGGTGCCCCAAAGATAAAAATCTTTGCGGCCGACATGATATTATATTTGGCAGCCAAGGAACAAAATATTCTTATGCGCTCGCTACAATTCAACATTTTACAGACATTGGTGGGTACAAGATTCATAAGGCTAAGTCTAAAGCTCAATTACTTAATAGTAATCGCCCCATCAGATATCTCGGGATTTATGTCACAACTAATTTTGCAGATTTATTTCAACTAAATGATATTACCACCTTCAAATAGATATGGGGGCTATTACTTCAATGGCACCCACTACCCCTAACTATTATGGGATGTGTAGCATTAGTCAAGATGGCTATTCTTCCATTATTTTTATTGACTTTTCCAAACATTATGATTAAAATCCATCAATCTTTTTTGAAATGAGAAAGACCAAATGATACGTTACTTTCTATGCCAGGAATTCCTGTGTGAATTCCTAGCGAAAATCGAGATATGAGTGGCTATAAAAATATTTAAAGGCTGCAAAACTCTTTTGTGAATGGAGTTGCATTTTTTTTTACTGGGGCCAAAGAAACTAGTAATGTTTGGCTTATTGAGAAGCCATTATGTATAGGCATTGCCTTCCCAAACTCAAAATATTTACCTGTTAAGGACTTCTTCCACCGAATCTCCATCAATAAGTATGCAATTAGATTCACATTAATTCCACTTAATATGTGACAGCATTCCTGACTATAGTCTACCACCCCAAACAGTCAATGCACTTATTGCAATTAGCACTTCAATGCCTCAAAGAAGCAGCTTTCTAACAAAGGGTGGCTGAGGAGGCAGCCGTGGCAGGGCCCATCTGTGAGATGCAAGGCCTTATTGGCCATCAGGTCAGTGGCAGAGCAGTCCTCGGCAGAATACCAGAATTCCAGGGTGAAGTACACTAGTAAGACTTGGAAGGACACATAAGGAGAGTGCAAATGGGTAAAGTAAAATCACTGCACGTTGGCCTGTGGTGTATAAAAGTACTCATCGCCAAGTGTGGGGGAAAGTTGGACAGTGCACACAGTGGGAGAAAAAATGCTGATTATGTGCATCACAGCAACACAATTGCAAAGCCATTTTACAATGGTGAACTTAAGCAGTTAGTCTGGAATTGTATGAGTGAAAGTCATGCCTGCTTCATTCAGTAAAAATACATAGGTGTCTCTAGCCATACGTGGTGAAAGGAGACACTCTGTAAAGAGACCTGTAGAGGTAGACCTTCCGTAGAGGATATTGCGCAAAAAACTTTAGAACATAAAGAAAATCTTCAAATGGAAAGAGACATTAGGTAAATGGTTTTTTACTACGTTAGAAAATGAAACCTCACTGCCAAGAACAATAATAATCTGGTCACCGGTTTCGCCGGTGACCTGAGATAGCGCCCGTTTCGAAAGAAAAATGGAGCCTGTACATTGGGCCTAAATATACAACAACAAGGTTGTTCTATTTTTATCTATGATACATACAGACTGAACTAAGAGTCCGACTAATATTTGAACTAGCCGGTGACGCATTTATGATCGCATCTATATTTGGAGAGGTCGTATACAATTTTATATGAACAAACATATCACTTGGAAGTCGGCCATTTTTGAAATTTGTGGAGGTCGTTCCTTAGAAACAATCTATGCCCTGACGAAGTTCGTAGAGAACGAAACGCGTTGGCTGAGTTTGATTTTTCTGAAAGTTGAATGAAAATAAAAGAACAACAATTGGAATTCTTGAAAAGACTTTTCCCTTGGTGCACCGTCTCTTTGTAAAAGAGTTTGTATATCTGTTTTTCCAGTAGAGCACAAGTACGGCATGCTCTGGACGTGTTTTTGCACCTATTAAGAAATTGTGTATTGTGTATTGATTTGGGATTTGGTGTGCTTAACATTGGTCAGCCGTACGTTTTTTTGTTTATAGCTCCCAATGAGTGCCGACAGAGGGGCCATATTGGTAGCCGACTGGCTGCAGCTACTGGGGGAACGCGAATCTCAGAGACAACTGCTGCTGTGAAAGTGGCTGTGGGCGGCTCTTTATTTGCGTTCCTGAACTGTTGGCGGGGCAGAGGAAGACACGCAGTCGCTTAATTGTTGCTGGCTTTTTCTTTCAGTTTCTTTCAGTTACTGCTTGCTCGCTGGTCTGGTTTTGCACCGTATGCACTGTTGTGGGCTGGTAATTCCACTGTATGTTTGTTGGCGGCTGTGCCATTGGGGAGGAGGAAGGTTTTGTGTCTGAAGTGTGGGGCGTCTAGAAGCACTGCTAGAAGCACAAGCTGTATTTGCCAGGATGCCTGTGAAAGGTGCCTCAAAGAAGGGTGGCCATCTGGGCACAGATACGTTGCATATCTCCCATATCTCCCTGGAGCTGGAGAGGAAGCGTTTGTTGCCCGATAAGGTGGGGGGGGTGGCAGTATTAATACTCGCAGTGGGCAGAGGGGGGTGACAGTTGTCTCTTGCCCTTCCTCCCCTCCCACAAATGTGCAGGAGAGACACGAGGATTCCCCTGTATTGCCTACTGTGGAGACACTCCCAAGTGAGAGGACACCTGGGTACACTGTGGTATCAGCTGGACCGGGGAGGGACAGTCTAGTACCTAGCACCCAACATACAATGGATGCATTTTTGACAGTGGGCGCATCCCTCCCCGCTACAACTACATCTACAACTTCTGAGTCCAGTTTGGATGGGGAGTATCTCTTCTGCTGCCACCGCAAACTCCCCCCTCTGTTCTGGTGAAGTTACATCTAGCGGTGGGAGGCTGATCCCACCGATCTTTGTCTTACCCTCTCAACTAGATTCTCCAGTGGGCCTTGTCCTAGTGGCTCAGGTTGTAGAGGTTTCAGTAGCCCATCAGATATCACTAGTCAAGTCAAAATCTCTCCTGGCTACTTAGCTTCCATGCCCTGGATGTTTTAAAGGTTGCTGCGACTGCGGGGGGTGGGGGGGGGGGGGGGTGGGATTGTCCTGGGGCCTTTTCTTTTTTAAATCTCTCCATAAGTGATTTGGATGAAGATCTTGATCAGGCAACCCATACTGTATTGGCCTCTAATGTTCGAAACAGTTCCCCTAGGACTACATTGGGGGCCTTCTGCCTCCTCTGTGTTTTTATCTGAACAGAGGGGATGGATGCCTGCAGACCCAGCAGAGGGTTGTGTGTCTGCAGTGATTGATCAAGGTCTAATCGACCCTGTTGCCCCATTGGAGGCAGAAGACGAGCTTCTATGGGACCCGAATAGAATACAGTTGACGCCTACGAATCGCTCTCCTCTCGGGGGCTCATCTTTGGTCGTACCATCTCGCTCTCATGACTTGGCAGTCCCCATAACTGCCTTTGGATCTCCACCTACGTTGTCGACGCAGGATTCCCCAATGTTAGGGTCCCTTTATCATCTCCCACTGCAGCACAGAGAGGACTATCGTACGAACTTAATGGCATTGAAGGCCACCCATCTAATGACTCAAGTGGTTCTCCGTAAACTATCAAAAAATATGGGCATCATCCAGTCACGGTTGGGAGTTATGGAAGCCTTCCAGTCGACACTCCAAAAAGGAGTGGAATCCAACAGCCAGAGGGTGGCCCAGCATGAGCAGCAGATTATCACCTTGTCTTCAAGGGTGTAGGACTTGGAGAATAGGTCACGTCAGAACAATTTGCAGGTTTTGGGGGCTCCTGAGGGGGTACAAGGTGATGACTATCCTGGCTGAAGAGGGGTGAAACCCCGAAACCGGTCATTTTAAAGACGTTTTAACAGTGATTGCGATTTTGCACATTGACCTCTGGTTGCTGCTCCATTGCACATTGTTCCCCCCTTACCTGCACTGAATCCAGGGAAGCGAGAGCTGGCCGCCATCTTGTGGGAACTTTGGTCGGCGCTCTAGGCTTTCTGGGAAACATCTACTTAACCGATGCCAGCGCGCAGCGGGCACGCCGCTGGCGCGCCTAAGGAAAGCCCGTCTGCGCCCGTCCGCGCCTGTCCCGCGCCCCGCGCCAGTTCCCCTGTTCGGTTCCCCCTAGATCCTTCTGGGCGACAGGTCTACTCCAGTGAGTTATTACATGCTCTCAAGGCCGAGGATTTTTCTTGCAGGCATAGATGCATCTTTCCCGACATATCACCTGTTCCCAATAGCATCACCTGCACTAACTGTGAAAGAAAGATACAGCTACTCGGACACAAGAAGGCTCATAATAGATATATCATAAGTAGGGTAGGACTAAGTAACGAAATAAAATGTCTTCTATTAAATGCCAGGTCACTAGTAAAACATAGTACGGAGTGTGCCCACCTCATCGAATACGAAGGAATCAAGATAGCCTTCATAACGGAGTCATGGACAGATAAGGCCTCTGGCCCGGATATCGTCATAGCTAGTTATATCTGTTATATCCAGAACAGAGTCAACAAGAAAGGTGGTGGATTAGCTGTAATCTATCATGAGTCCATTAAAGCCACATTCAATAATTCTACTAACTCTGACTGTGAGGCCTTGGATTTCTGCTTCCGCCTTTCTCATCAATACACGTTTAAAGGTACCCTACTATATAGGCCTCCCGGACCCAAAAGCTGGGTTCTTAGTACAAGCTAGCACCTGGGTGGAAAATGAACTAGGATCAAGCTCTTACTCAATCCAAGGAGACTTTAACTTCCATCTAGAAGCCGAAGAGGACCCAGATACTATCAAACTTATTGATTTATTTAAGACGATAGACTTGACTCAACGAGTCATGGGACCCACTCATAAAGCTGGTCACACTTTGAATGGTATTTTTACTAATAACACACAGGTTACTTTTAGTGATTCACTATCTGTGACCTGGTCTGATCATAAAGCTATATTATTCTTAGTCTCACCCTCCATGCATGGTACAATAAAAACCACTGCTAACCATACGGAATATCGTGCCTGGAAAAAAGTTAACGCAGTTGATTTGATTAATCATCTGGCAAAATCCGTTCCTGTCATTCCTAAAGATTTGGACGCTGCAGCCCTCAACTATTCCAAGTGGCTGGACTCAGCATGCACGGAATTGGCCCCCAGGAAACCACGCCACAATTTTAGAATTCGACCGTCGTCCCCATGGTACACGCAAGAACTAAGAGAACATAAACGTGACTGTAAACGTTTAGAAAGAATATGGCGAAGAAACTATGATATACAGGACAAAAATCGCTACAAGACCTGTCTGTCCCATTACAAACAACACCTCCTTAAAACCAAACAAGATTGTTACGCCGCAAAAATCAAAGAAGCAGGAAATTCAACCAAAGAATTATTTAAAACGGTTAAATCCCTCGCTGACCCTATCACCCCCCCGATAAAAGACAGCCAAGAAATTTGCGAAAAAATAGCTAACTTTTTCTTTGAGAAAGTGGATAATATTTTCTCCACATTTACCCACTTAGCTAATGTCACAATTACATCAGGGTCAGTGGACTGACATGGTTTGGCTAATAACGCTGTGACGCTGTATAATTTTTCACCCACATCTTCCGTCGAGGTTCTCAAACTTCTGGAGACAACTAAATCGGGTTCCCCCATGGATCCTTGTCCCCTATCCGTACTTAGGTTAGCACCTGAACCAGTCACTGAAACTCTTACGTCTATCTTGAATTCGATATTTGCTAAAGGATATTTCCCCAGGATTTGGAAATCAGCATCCATCCTTCCGCTATTAAAGAAACCTCAGTTAGACCCCCTGGACCCTAACAACTTCAGACCGATATCTAGGCTCCCTCTACCTGCTAAAATTATTGAAAAACTCATGAATATACAACTCAGCAGATTCCTGGAAGAGGCCCAGCTATTAGATCCCACACAGCATGGTTTTAGAACAGGACATAGCACTGAATCTGCTTTAGTCAAGTCAACCGAAGAAATTAGATCTACTTTGGATCAGGGAGGAAAGGCTGCAATGATCATGTTGGATCTGTCTGCAGCCTTTGACACGGTCCATCATGGTATATTGATGGACCGGTTACATGAAATGGGCGTCAAAGGAAAAGCATGGAGGCTGATTAAGTCCTTCCTAGCAGACAGAATACAGGCGGTCACGTTGGGAGACTTTACGGCCAAGGCTTTCTCCTTACCATGCAGGGTCCCACAGGGATCTTCCATCAGTCCCACACTCTTTAATGTGTACGTGAAACACCTTGCACCCTTGGTAGAATCCTTTGGATTCAACCTTACCTCCTACGCAGACAATACCCAGATTGTGGTATTGATTCTACCTGGAGTCATATCAAACGTAGCAGAAGGTTTTAAAGAGTGCATGACTGCAATAGGCAGATGGATGACCCAAAACTGCCTCAAGCTGAACTCCAACAAAACTAAGGTGGTTTTGTTTGGAAATGACCCAAGTTTCTGGACTCCTACCTGGTGGCCAGATTCACAGGGTCCTCTTCCCACACCTTGTAGGAAAGTCAAGAACTTGGGCATTATCATTGACGATAAACTTTTGTTTAAGGACCAAGTCAATGCAGTAATTTCCTCCACATCTTTTATCCTGAGATCATGTAAGAAGATACTGCCCCTTCTCCCTAAAGAGTCACACTGGATGGTCATCTCGGCCTTGGCCCTATCTAAACTAGACTATTGCAATAGTCTTTACCTTACCATTCAGGAGGGACTTCAGAAAAAATTGCAGCTACTGCAAAATGCTGCGGCAAGACTGATATCTGGCACCCCGAAATATGCCTCTATCTCGGCTGAGATAAAAAATCTTCACTGGCTGCCAGTAAATAAACGAATACTGTTCAAAGCTCTGTGCATTACGCATAGAGCTCTACACAAAAAAGGACCCCTCTATCTAATAAGGCTCTTTCAATGGTATTCACCGGGAAGAAGCCTGCGGTCCTCCGAGGCCAAATTGGTCGCAGTCCCCAGGGTAAAGAAAGCCAACTGGTGAGGACGCAGCTTCCAGGCAAAAGCTACCAAGGCTTGGAACCTTCTGCCGCCATGCCTTAGACATATATCTAACCATCAAGAATTCAGGAAGGCACTTAAGACCAGCCTCTTTACATCTTAACTCTCTACGCCGCCGCCATGACTTAGGATGGTGTTCTTTCTATAGCGCCAGGACACCCTCGGGTATTAGTCACGCTCTACAAAACTTCATAACATAACATAACATAACATGACCCCTGTGGGTTTGTAGTGCGTTTATTCCGAGAGGCTTTCCCTGCTTTGAGTGATTGGGATATGGATTGTATGGTACAATGGGCACATCGTTTTCCTTTCCATCTTCCCAGTAAACCCTCTCGGTACTCTTGGGCCATACTGGTTTATATGGGGATTCATCCTTCGACAAGAGGTTTTTCAGGCAGCAAAATCCTAAGCACCCGGCCAAAGCATGTGGCAACAATTTGTTTGTTTGCTCAGACTTTTGTAATCAAACAGTCGTGGGACGTTGGCAGCTACGGGAGTTCATTTCAACACTCCAGAAAATGGGGGCCTCGGTCTCTCTTATGGAGCATGCAACTCTACTGATTGTCAGACTTTTTTATTGTTTGATGGTTATAAAATACAAGAAGTGCTAACTAAGTGGCAACCAGGGATAAGGTGAGGACCCTCCCTTTTTATTCTCTCAGAATTTGGTATATGTCTGGCTAGTGAGCTGCCTTGGGCACTGTTTTCTTATGATAAAGCACTGGGTTTGGAACTGGTCTGGGACTAGTCTCTTATGGGCTTCAGGGCTGGATATATTATGCTTAGTGGTTGACAGGGTGGGGGAATTTCTTCTTCACTTGCGGTGGGGCTGCTGATGAGCAGGGTTTCCTCTTCCCTTTCTTGTCAAGGTATGCTCTATAATTGTGCAGATGCGGCCGGCATGACTCATGGGTGGGGTGGCAGGGTTCGCGCGGGGAGGGGGTTAATTCTAAATTTAAAAATACGTACCTTCGGTGGTCCGGTCCCGCATCATCCTTGCAGGAAACAGCCACAGGCAGCCTCCCTCCCCTCCCCTAAGCCAATCACAATGTTGCAATGTCAGTGTTGTGATTGGTTGAGACGCCGACTGCACAGGCGTCTATGGGGAGGCCATTTTCTCCATGCAGGCTGCATGCAGCCTACATGGAGAAAAGGGCAAAGTGTGCATGACTGGTTTGGTCGGCCCTGGGGCGGACCAAACAGTCAGCGCCCATAACATTGGGCTAGCCTCTCCTCCCCGACCCGCCCGCCCCCAACCAAACCCTTCTTTTGCTTTCTCGCACTGCGAGAAGCAGAAACATAAAATTGTATTTTATGTTTCTGCTTCTCGCACTGCGAGAAAGCAGTGGGGCATCACTCCTCCACCCACATGGAGGAGCCGCCCCTGTTCTTGTGCTGGTGCGTAAGCTATGCCTTCCTCTTGCTTTTTTTAGACTTGGACTCTTGGGTGCATGTGGGGGGAGTAGTGGGATGCCTTTCTCTTTCCTTCTCTTTCTTTTTTTCTGGTCTTAAACGGACTTTGAGGCAGGTGGGGCCGGTCCTAAAGTTGTGTCAGTGGTTGGCCGGTTTTGAACCACAACTCAGGTTGGGCCCCAGGTGCTCGGGGAAAGGCGGGGTGGGTTGGCTCACCGCATGGGAGTCAGGGGTGGGCTCAGACGTGGGTTAGGGGCTTTTGTGTTCACTCTTCAGAGCATTTGAGGTATTATTGTTGGCAAATTGACTTGGAGCAAGGTTTGTTACATTGTAGGTAAAATATTCAGCTTGATCTGACAAAACATTCTTGGAGCGAGCATATCTTTTAGTGTGGTGGGGAGGAGAAGCCCGTGGATAATGTAGGGTTATGGTTATAGCTAGGACAGGCAGAGGCTCTGGGCAGCTGCTACATATTTTATTGTGGATTATTATTGGGGTCAAGCTGAAACTTGTACGGGAGGAATTGAACAATCTCAGGCCACAAATTTTGTGTCTCCAAAGGCTCATTTATCTCAGACGGAGAGCTCAGTATTAAAAGAACTTGGATATTAGACGTTATCCCTTTCGAGTTGCCCCAGAGGGGGGTTGTACTCATGATATGGGATGGCTGAAGGGAGGTTTTGTGTCAAATTATGGATTGGCGGGACAGGCTGCAGGTTGGTGGCAACTATTCAGAAGGATACCGAGCTCTTTACTATTTGCGTTCTCTATGGGCCTTATACGAATGATCGTTTTTTATCGAGTTGCATCTCTGGGCCCCACCTTACATTGTGGCGACATTAATGTTACACTGTGCCCTAAGATTGAGTCGTCATCCCAGCTTGGGCCCTCAGATCAGCTTTTTGATGACCTGTGGTTTACGTTCTATTCCGCTCCTCATTAGGCCATGTCAAGATTGGATATGCTTTTGGTTAGCAACACGCTGTGTTTCCTCTTCGAGGATCACGTGTAACACAAGGTGTGAGAAGCTGGCCTGGTATTTGATGTCCACTAATGTAAGTGGGCACCTTGCACCAGTCCAGACAACTCTTATGGTGATTTAAGAGGTCTCAGACAACCTTAGAAAGCTATCCAAGTGGTAGCTGTAGTGAGCACCCCTCAGGCTTAGTTTTGAAGGAGTGTAAAGCAGTTTGTTTTACCAGAATGCAATCTTATAGAATAGATTAAATGAAAGAGAACCACACAAGATATTTATCAAAAATGTGTATTTATTATATAATACTCTCTAGTACATCCCAGTATCTCCCACACAGAGATATACACAAAGGACACAATAGTATAGAAAATAAATCACAGTAATAGCACTAATACACAGTGGACCCCAGGGGAGGACCGAACCATATACTAAAAAGTGATATAAGAACCACGACTCGAGTCAGGACAATGTCAAGAGAACATAGAATTGCTGGGACCCCAAGGAACCACCCAAGGTGAGTAGATAGGGACCCCACAGAGTGCTTCTGCAGTGTGGGAACACGACTGCGTGCTCTGTACAAGTCTATGTGCAGGTTGGGGTTGGATTTTTAAAGGTTAAGGACCCTTCCCAATGGACTTCAAAGAAACCCTGTGGAAGACAGAAGGTTGAAGAGCCATCCCACCTGTGGATACTGAACTACCCAAGTTATTTAACCCAGGGAAGCTGGGTGCATAGGTGTGAAGTGGCGTTGGAAACCACAGTCGAACCCAGTGGAGGACTTTGAAGAAGAGCCGCTGCTGGAAGAGGAGAAAGTGACAGTTGGAATCCAAACGTGGATTCTGGTCGAAGAGTACCTTAAAGCAGAGGGGACAGAGTCTGGGTCACTTGGGAGTGACCAGGGGCTCGGTAGACGAATGCCCACCGATGTCAGATGCTTCAGGATAGTTGACGGTGACCTTGACTCTGTGGCTGCGGGGACCAGGAGACGTTGAGGATGACCAGGAGCCAGATGCGAGCTGTCCCACAAAGGATGTTGAGTGCTGAGGGGTCAGTGTCTGGCGGGAGCACCAACAAGGCTTGGCAAAAGCAACCCATGCAGTAAATTAAGTAAGTGTACGGTTCGGACCAGCAAGGTCCAGGAGAACCACCACAAGCAGGGGAGTCAGGACAGGCCCTGAGCAATCAGGGTAGCCCAAGGAGATTAAAGATGACCCTCAATTGGACCCACAGGCCGGAGGCACAGGAGTCACGAGAGGACCTTGGGCAGCTTCACCAAACAACAGGCCACGAAGCAAGCGGTGTGAGGTGGTTGACGATCTTTGTAGAAAGAGTTTCCAGAGGTTGGGGCTACTTGAAGCCCAATGCACTTGTTGCAGGATTGCCAACAAGCACATGCACTTTCAAAAGTACATGGTGCACAGGGGTTTGGGTATTGCACAAAGGATTCTGACCTCAAACTCAGTGAGAGGGCAGCTCAGACCTCGAGGGACGTAGAAACCCACCCCCTGTGTCGCTGAGCCTTTTTGAGCCTATAGGAGCTTTGGATCAACAGACCAGTCAGCAGTGTTGCGGTGCCTGTGAATGCAGGGGAGTGACTCCTTCCCTCCAAGGGAGATTATCTTCAGGTGTCTTGGATGCTCCACAGGTCCTACACAGATCCTGTATGGTGCACAGACGATGCAGCAGACTGAGAAGGAGACGAAGTCAGGCCCAAATGAAGTCCAGAGTGCCCAGACGGTCGAAGTGCAGTGGTTTCAGTTCTGAATCTTGTCCACGACGAATCTAAGGTCCTACAGGCAGGTAAGCCCCTAAGTACCCAAGGGAGAGGGTTGGAAAGATTCAGGGGACCCTCCCAGGCGAGGGTCTGGACAGTGGGGAAGTTACTCCCATGTCATTTGTCCAGTTTTGTGCCAGGGCGAGAGCCAACGGCTTCGAGGACTGGTTTGGACTAGATTGTGCACAGGGACACCAAATGTGCCCCTCATGCAGACTTTCAGTCGCTGCCAAGCGCTCCCACCCAGCCCTAATACACTAAATCCTGGCTGGGAGGGGGTCACACCTCCCTGTGACAGGATGCCTATTGTTCATCCTTCCCTTGCTCGAGCTTGGCTCAGCAGCAGGAGGGCAGAAATGTGTTTCTGGTCGGCAGCAACCATTTTGTGCTGTACGGAGCTAGAAGGCTGATACCAGGAACACCAGGAGCCCCACTAAGGATGCTTCTGAGAGGTGGAATCATACATCCCACACTAGTTACCACTGTGGGGGTATGATTCCAACATGTTTGACACCAAACACGATAGGGTTTGTTTCAGCCGTTTTAGAGTTGGTCATCACACAGTCGCATAATGCCCCTCTATAGTAGTACATGACTGCATCACCGACAACTAGGGAGAATGGACTCCATAGGCAGCAGGGGTGTCCCGCTCATGCAGGGGGACCCTCTCACTTAGAACCAAGCACCCTGCCCTCAGGATTGTTAAGGCCTGCTAGAGGGGTGACTTAAAGGTTTTAAGTGGTGGCCCTTAGATATAGTAAACCTATATCTTAAGTAAGTGGTGCTTGCACCAACTTACACCAGCAGCAATGGCAGGCCTGTAGTTCCATTTTGCATGGCCTCTCATGGGTGGCATACTACATGCTTCAGCCCATGGGAGGCCTCTGGAGCACCTGTGTACCATATACTAGGGACTGAAAAGGGTACCCCTGTATCCAATCTGGAGTGTACCCAAGTACATAACACAACAGTTTAGGGAGAAAGCAGATAGACTGGGGTCCTGATTAGCAGGATCCCAGTCAGACTAGTCAAAAGCAGCATTAGATCTAGCAAAAATTGGGGGTAACCATAAGAAGCAGATCCTACTTTCCTTCACAAGGGTTCTTTTGAACCACAACCCCTTGTCCTTGTTTTTCCAACTTAGTGAGTCTGCTCAAGCATCTGGCCCCGTATCTAAATATTTGAATGCAGGCTACTGTAAGAAGATGGGTATGTTACTTCACTGAATTCGCATATAAGGGAGTTTCTTGAATTTAACATTGAAACAGCATCACTTCCGGTGGTCTGGGACTCTTTTAAAGTGTTTTGTCGAGGTCAGACTCTTCAATTCACTTCTTACCAATGAAGGATGTCATTGGGGGAGGAAACTATGATTCAATGGACTCTGAGGTCAGTTGAATCCGATCTGGAAAGCAGTGTTAGGGTGAAGGACTGGCTAAAGGCTGAGCAGCTTTGGGAACAGTCTGCCGTCCTTAGATCTTCCCTTAGGACAATAATCTGGGAGAATTGGTCAAAAGCGGTAGGGTCCGCCAGATAGCATACTTCGAGAATAATGAGGAAATGGGGTGGATTCTCTCATTGAGGGTAAAAGATCAATCTAGGTCAAATTATATTCTGCAAATCAAGGATAAGAATGGGCTTCACGTTGCTGATCCCGTTTCTGTTCATGAGGTCTTTCATCGGTTCTTCCAGGACCTCTATAGGGAGGACTGTCTCTTGTCCAGGGAATATATCTTTGAATTTATACAGCAGTATTTTGGTTGCTGGGCGACTCGTGACCAGTGTTTTAAACTAGAGGCACCTATTACTCTTTTTGAGGTTAAAGAGGTCATCAGTTCCTTGGCTCGTGGGTGAGGCTACCAGATACCATCTGAATTTAATGATACCTTTTCACAGAATTTGGCCCCAGTGTTAAGGGATCTTTTTAATTTGTTGGATTTATTGGATGACGTCCCTGAGTATTGGAAAGAAACGAATATTGCTGTCTTTCCAGAAAAGGGGAAGGATCCTACTTCCTGTGGGTCATACCACCTTATATCTGAAACTATTGCGGATTCTAAAATCTATACTTGCATTCTTGCCAATTGGTTGGCAGCGATTATCTCAAAACTGGTGGCTCCGAGCCAGCATGGTTTTATTCCGGCTGTGATACAACATCCCATGTAAGCATGACAATTATGACTTTGGAGGTGGCCTCTTTGGCAGGGAGTCCTGTCAGTATGATTTGTCTGAATGCTGAGAAGGCCTTTGACCGTGTCTCTTGGCCCTTCGGCTGGGTGGTAATGGAGTCCACTGGTTTGGGTTCTATATTTGTTTCCAGGGTTCGGCATCTCTACCTGGGCCTTAAGGCAAGAGTATGCAGGCCCTTTATCAGACCTTATTGCCATTCTACGTGGTACCTGGCAAGGCTATCCTCTTTCTCCACAGTTGTTAGCACTCTATATTAAACTATTTATTCAATCTCTTAAACAAAATAAGGGGATACAACCTTTGCGGCTTAACCAATCTGAAGTCAAAATTCTCGCATATGTGGATGACATCGCCATTTTTATATCTCCTATAAGTGTGGGATTGAAGGCAGTGGTGTCAGCAGCTCAATCATTTAGGGCTGTTTCTGGCTAGAAACTGAACTCCAATAAGACTCAGATATTAGCAAGTGTGGACCCCCTGTCCAGGATCAGAGGTGGATGAAGTCCTTGGTCTTCCTTGGGGTCATTTTAACTATGAAAATTCCAGATATCTTGGACCATTACTTTGGGAAGTTGTATAAGCATTCAGTGGAGGTTTTTCTTAAATGGAACATCTGCATCTGGGGCTTATAGGTCGCTGTAATCTTGTTAAGATGATTATTCTCCCATATTACCTGTACTTTTTCTTCTGTATTCCACTTTTTCTTACTGCAGCTTTATTTTCCAAAGTGGAGGCATGATGGCAGAAGTTTATTTGGGCCTACCATATACCTCGATGTAAGATTCAGCTTCTACAGCAGTCTAAGGAAGGAGGGTTATCACTTCCTGCTCTTAGATTTTATTTTTGGCAATAATTTTTCACTCGACTCCGGTCAATGTTGGGGTGGACTCTGTGCCACTGGCAGGCATGTTCTCAGAGTTTCTTCCATTAGGTCAATTGATTGTCCGCAGTTCGGGTCTTGTTGACACAATGTACTTCAGGCATACTCGCATTAAGACCCTTAAAGTCATTCATCAGGTTTGGTGCGTTTTTTTAGGAGACTGTTCCTGGGTAGGACCCCGTTTAATCAACTTACGTATTTGGGGTATAATCCCAACATTCCGAATGGAGTTCACAATGGGTTTCAGGAAATATGCGGTAGGGTTAATCTTCTGACCTTAGGACAACTGTTTGAGTATGACAACTTCTCTTCATTTAATAGTTTACAGTAGCAGGCTTCCCTTCCATCTAGGTTATTTTTTAGATATTTACAGTTGCTGAATTTTACTTTCAGCCTTAAGGAAGACCTGAATACTACCGAAAACCTCGGCTTGGACCTTATAAGGACTACTCCTGGTAAGAGAAATATTGAGTTTGTCTACAACTTAATTTATGAGGCTTCACATAATCTAATCGAGGACTGGTACCAGCAGAGGGATAATAAGTGGAGTTCTTGGCTGTGCAAAGAAGTTGTTACTGGGGCCTATCTTCGGTGTAGTAACTAGGGGTGGGCAGAATTTGCGTAGTCCTGCTACGCAAAGTTCAGCGAAACGGTAAAAAATCTCCGCGAGCACGCAGAAATTCTGCGAACACGCAGAATTGCTTGTTTGCGATGCTTTTTTCCTGTTCGCTAACGCTGTTTGCGTGCTCGAGGGAAATATCTCATGAACACGCATTTTGAGAACGCGAACAAGCAAAAACTTCCACGGAACGCAGAATTTTGGGCAAATCCGCGTTCTACGCGGAACGCAAAATTACCCAAATTGTACAAATTCCGCAAACGGAACGGAATTTATCGCCCAGGCCTAGTAGTAACACGCTGTCCCATTTAGTTTTGAGTGTATCTCAGTTGAAGGTACATCATCTTAAGTGCATTAATAACTGGTACTATACCCCGCATTGTCTTTTTATTATGAAGCTACTGCTTGATGAACATTACTTCTGCTGTGGGATGGCTGGTGCTAATGCAGTACATGTTTTCACATCCTGGCCTGTGCTACAATTGTTTTGGCAATTTATCTTTGGTAAACTGGGCTATATATTCAATATGGTGGTCTCTGCAGATGTGAAGCTTATTATGTTGGGGAATTCACCAACCATCCTCCCCGTGTTTTTTCCATCCGTTTAACTAGGCTGGTTTTAGCACAATTTTGGCTTGCCAGTAAGACACCTGATCCTTAGATATGGTGGCGGGAATTTTTACATACGAGTAGGTTAGAGATGGTACTAATCGATAATAGCCTTCGGAGGAGTCGGCTAGGTCGGATATGGGATTCCGTTTGAGGGTGGCAGACCGAGATGGTGTCTTGTCAGGGCTGGTCCACTTAGTCTTGAGCTTTGGGTTTCATTACGTTAATCCGCGGTGCTCTCCTTCTCCAAGGTATTAGGTCATGTGTCGATTTTCATGTATTTTTATTATGTTTTTCATTTCTCAATTTGCTTATGCTGGATTTGTTATGCCTTTTATCCCTGTGCTTGGAAAATGGCTACTTTTTGTTGCTCTAATGAAAAATCTCCTAAAAATTTTTTTTTTTAAAGAAAAGAGATTAAACTTAATCTGAAAGGAAGTAGGACATAGAAATGTTTGATGAAATTGGGGAAAGGAGATTGGAGCACATTCAACAAATAAATCTCCAACCCAAATAATTCTTTATCTCTCCCGGACTTCCAAAAGAAAGGTTTATTATGAATCTTAATAGCGTTATTATATCAGAGAGACATTCAAATGCGGAATTGGTCAATGAGTTGTGAGAAATGTGAAAGTGTAGTACTTTACATAATTGTATGAAAATTGGAGAAGAAAGACGCGGAGGATGAGATGAGTGAGAAATATATTTGTGGAAAGAAAAGGAGGAGATAAGAGATTTTTCTATAGTCAATCAAAGAGGTAAAGAAGCGGAAAGATTCTGCAAAGCCAGAAAGATACCTGCTGAAGACAAAAGGCTTTGTGATATCATTGAAAATCAGTGAAGGTAACTCCACCAACACACTTAGGATGTTTAAGCTTAGATAAGGAAATGTGAGATCTTCTCTTATTCCATAAAAAGACTGATAAGAGATAACCAAGGGGCATATTTACAAGGTTTGTCGCTATGATGCTTTGACGCTGATTAGCGTATTGTTTTTACCGCTGCCATACACTAATTCCTAACGCCATGCTTGCACCATATTAATAATACCACACTACGTGGCATTAGGAATAGCTAGCGGCTGGAAAAAATGAAGCTAACGCTAGCGTCAAGTCATAAGAAAAAAATCTGTTAGCATGAAAAAAAGTGCCAGCCGGCCAATTAGCATCAAGAAAAATCCTGTTAGTCAGACAAACGTCACATTTCAGCATCTAGCGTGGAACAAAATACAAATACTCCGCTAAGGAGGAAAAAAACCTGAATGGAGCAGCCAGGAACAAGCTCAGCACAGAACAACTCCACCAACAACCAGGATGTCCAGCCAGATTCCAACGGATAGAGCAAGAGTAAATGCAGATTCAGTGAGGAGGAGAATGAGATCCTGATTGTGGAGGTGACGGAGCATCAACACCAGCTCTTCGTCAGCTGTCATTGGGGACCTAAAAAGCTATATGGCAGGCCATAGTGAACAAGGTGAACTCCATCGTAGAAGTCAAGAGGACAGTGACGGACTGCAAGAAGAGCTGGCATGATGCCAAGCGCAAAACTTAGCAGAAACAGGCAAGCAATCGGCAGGCAGCATTGCAGGTCGGAGGTGGGAGTCCAGTGCCCCAGGAAGAGCTCGATCTCTTGGAGGAGCAGGTGTCCCAGTCATCTGTTAGGAGTCGGTGGTTGGAGTATAGGGAGAGAACTATGCTGACTATGACCAACTACATCAACAACAGGGTAAGTACCAACAAGGGACTTGGGGGGGAAATATGTCATGTCGTCCAGTCCAGGCACCTATACCTCAGCGCTCTCCCACACTGTGTGCAGGTCAAACAGTAGCCACCTAGGTACTCTATGCATAGAAATAATGACAAGTGAACAGTCATGTGTCTTTAGCACAAATGTTTGCATAGGGCAGCGTTGCAAGACTCACAGTTGGGCTATATTAACACACAATGTAAGACCAGCCATGAACATTGTTGTCAAGATATGGCCCTTTCCTGTAGTAAATATGGGGCATTTTTCCTATAAACTTGCAGAGCGCTGTGTTACTCCAAAGTTGATAGTTTATAAATGCAGGGATGGGCTGAATGCACAAAAATACGATGACCCCTTGCATGTCTCCTAGTGCTGGTGCTAAAATAAAATTGCCTTGCACAAGCGCAGCCACCCTTGTGCCATGCTGCTAGGGTGCCTGCGCTGCAGGGGTATATGTTGATGTGCAGGAAGGTGCACCTCCTTGCACATAAACAATCCTTACATGATATTTGCCATTTCTATGTGTACAGCACAATGCAGCACACATAGAAAGAGTAAAATATGATGAGAAATCAATATTTTTTTTACATATCGCCATCCTAGTACCATGGGTCTTAAGCCTCTTGTGCAGCCGCTGCATCACTTTTAATATGTGAAAAAGTGACATACCAGCGGTGCAAGGGGCTTTTAAATAAGGCCCATGTTTTACCTGGCCTTAGTTGTTGGTGCTGCCCAAGCCTTGTAAATGTGGGGAAGCTTAAAAAAGCAATAGGTGGTGTGGAAGAATGCCCACTGCAACACCCATTGCATGACCCTTTCATACTAAGTGAAGCGTGGAAAGGAGCCTTAGTTACAAGGTCAAGTGGCTTCACACTGCATTGCAAATAACGAGAAGGGGATTTTGTCACCAGAACGTCACCAAAAGTCACGTTTTGGTGGCGATATCACCTTGTAATTATGCCCCTGGGTTTGAGGAGGAATGCAAATGTGCACATATATAGAACATAGGCCATATGTAAAGTCAAAAGTGGTAGGATGCAAATGCATACAGACTGGTTTGTGCCAACATGCAACCTTTCACAAATGCATGGAAGGGCCATATACACTGGAGTACGTGTTATCCCTGTACACAACCCTGTACTGCTGCAAAAAGTTCAGCTGTGCAGCAAGGCATCCATCCTTGAACTCTGGCTCAAAGGTTCTGAGTTGCTGCTTGACATTCTTCATCATTGCCACTGCAGGGGAAAACACAAGGGGAGTACACGCTCATTCTGAGTATGGTGCTGTCCTGTGTATGTGTAAATATGATGGGTTGCATAGATAAAAGTGCCGGCAGTGCCATGTTTTGTCAAAATCTTGTCACAAGCACCCTCCGTAGATACATCTCACAATCCCCCCAAAAAACATCTGGGGTGCTGCATGACACATGTCACCTTGTAAAGCTTGCAATAACAGTCTCTTGGGGATAGCCACACATGATGTACGTGTAGTAGCTACTGGATAAGCCACTCATGATCATGGTCACATCATAGTGTGGCAGTAAGTTGGTTGTCTGTACCATTGTTTTGAATGCACAGAGGCATCAATGCACACATACAAGTGTGTGAAAGAAATCTATAAGATGTCTTACACCCTACAGATGACCAGCTCTGCACATGATGAAACAGAATGGATGTCAGTGATTCCTATATGACTACTAGGATAGGCCTTATCCACTCAGTGTTGTCACACAGTGGTAATGTCATAATCCTGAGCTCCTGACATGTAACATTTATGGACAGTGTAAACTGCCGTGCACAGCCTAGTGTAACAGGTGTAGCATGGATCGTAGAAGAATGGAAAGTGTCATGCACTTTGAATGTCAAATGCTTAAAAAAATGTCATCATGTAGGGACAACATCAATAGAATTTGCCCTTTCCATTGCAGAGGATGAAGCCTTACCTCCTGGTCAGCACCCTGTTGCAGATATCACCAATGATGGTGATGATGATGAAAACCTATCAACCACGACACTCTCCAAGAGCTTCTGGACTCTATAGGAACACCATCTCTGGACCCAGGGAGGGTCAGCAGCATTGTGGCATCTCAACATACCCCGCCAAACAACCAACAGGCCCCACCTACCACCACAGCTACACCCATGGACTCCGAGGACCCACAGAAACATCCTTTGGGGTTGTTATTCTGTGAACTGTCCGTGTGTGACCCAATTCTGTTTGCACATGTGTTTTATCTGTCACCATGAATCTGGACAAGTATAGACCAATGGATAATATGTGTAGCCACTTAATCCCATACTGCAAAAAGCTATGACATTGTGTCTGCAGACACTGGGACTATGATAGGCAGTGAGAGTAAAAATAATCTTTGAACCATCCATGGTGTGGTTTGCTTTGAGTGCAAAGTCAAGGTGGCCTCGATAATGTTTAACTGGTAACATGTGGTCAATGTGAAGGGTGAAATCATTCCTACTGCAAGTGTGATGTACATCCATATCAACCAGTGAAACATAAATCAATAATAGAGGAACGGGGGCTTTTAAGAGACAGGTCCAGCATACATGCCCAAGGACATGTGGATCAAATAGAAGTATGCGGTTCCTAAAGGGAAGGTCAGAGAAGGGAGGGAAAAGGGAAACCCAGGTGTGAGAAGGATCAGAAAGGGGAGAGCTCCAATAAGGAGAAGGGCCCTCACACACCCCAAGAGGTGTCATGATTCATCATAGGGCAGTTCCTCGTTGGGCCGGCTCTGCAATGCCCTACAGGCCCCTCAGGGGGCTCTTTGCCGGAGGTCTTTAGCTAAACACACCAGGAGGCCCTATGTGTATGGTTGGAGGGGCGTGGAGTAGTGAGTAAAGTGGATGTCATGCGTATGAGTGAAAATAAAAATAGCTATCAGTGCTCCAGTGAACCTTTATTAACTGGGCACTGTGCTATGGTTAAAAAAGACTACATGAGTCTAGGCTGGCAGGAGCAATTCAACCTGTTGCAGCTAAATAACGTGTAATGACGAGTGAGAGTGGATTTAAAAGGTCGACATGTTTCACGCCTACAATACAACTGGATGTGTGGTGTTTCTTCAAGACCGGGGGGGGACATCGTCCCAGGAGATACCACCGCAAGGAGGAGGACAGCCCGGAGACGCCAGAGTAGGTAAGTGATTATTTCCTGTTCTGATGGGCATGGGCGCAGGGGCTAACTCTGCTATACCACGGAGTCGGAGCTTTTACCTGAATTCCAAGTTCCCAACGGAATGCTGGGTTGGTAAAGCACTACAAACTCTGCTAGGTGAGCAGAGATTGCCACCCGACTTCATATTTAGCAGTCTTTCATCAGGCAAACATATCCTGGTCTGTATCGTATGGATGTCAGATTCTGTAAATAAAGGGGCAGTATGACAGTACCCTGTCCCTAGATCAGGATACTACTCACACATTGTGCTACACGACAAGCTAAGATACCTTATAATATCCAGACTCAGATGAGCACAATAGATCACTGATACACATTAATAAATACTTGAGTTACGAGGGGCGAACATGGCGGCTGGTGGTTAGGCAGGTCGCAAGCTCTCTCACCTTCCGGAAGCTTAGAGCAGTGTTTGGCAGTGTGCGGTGCAATACGGGGAATCCTGTAGGTGTGGAGTGTGTCGGAGGGCACGGAGTGTTCGGAGGACTTTCCCTTGGCCTCCAGTGCAGTGTGTATGCAGCAGTTGAGGACGCAGAGACGGGAATCAGCCGGGATAGCCGTGGGCACTTCCCCCCAGCGTGGTGTAGGAGTGTGGGCAGAGGCTGCCACAGGGCTTTACTGGGACCGGTGAGCCTCAGGCTGAATCTGCTACTGAGGAGTCCTAGGAGGTGCATCTCAGACGGGTTATGAACCCTGAAATACTAGGGATGAAGAACGGTTGAGGAGTCAGTTTTCCATACAAAGGGATGAGACAACATTTATGACACCGACAAAACAAAAAGCAGGAAGAGACCAGCAGGAGTCTTCAGTACTAGGGAAGAAGTTAGATAGCTCAGGAATAATAACCAATAACTAATAAGGAGGCTGAAGGGGGGTTCAAAGTGACAGGTCAATAGATATGCCCTGAGAAACAAATATATTTTAGTAAACTATGTAACACCAGAATTCCCCTGAAATACACAGGTTCCACAGGATACTACTACTTCCCTCCAGACCCCAAATAATCTGCACAAACTGGTAGAGGGTCAGAGAATGGGAAAAGAAGGAGAGAAAAAAGGACCAAAATCTCTTGCTCGCGTTAAAATAACCCCGTCCTTGCAGTCTTATTTTAAAGTCGAAGCTCAGGGAAAGGCGAAGCCAAACCATACTCCAATACTAGGCACACTCTGTAAAAATCAACATCAAGCAGATATTACAGATAAGGCAGAGGCAGCGAGAAAAAACTTACCAGTAATTGCAATGCTATGGAAACTATGGGAGATCTAGAGATTACAAACAGATATCAAGTATTGGCAGATAATGGCACAGAGGAAATGCCACAGGAAAAGAGTCCAACTCTACCCGTTGAACATCCTGTATACTTGGAACCCCATATGCAAGTAGAAAAGGGGACACACCCAGGGGTGGAAAAAATGATAACATCCCTCTTCAGTGAAATGAAAGAACGATTTGATATATCGGAAAAAATCAGGGGAAGATACATGATGTTTGTGAAAGTCTGGAGTGTAAGGTGAACTCTTTAGTGGAAAGAATGGAAAACATGGAAGTATCCATAGAGACTGGGGAGGTTGAAATAAACCAAAAAGAGATATCTTCCCTTAGAGCAGGTGAAAAAGATTTAAGAGACAAGATTGAGATCCTGGAGAACAACGCACGAAGAAACAATATGAGGATCTTAAACATACCAGAAGGCTTTGAAGGGGACAACATAAAACAAGCTGTGACAGGTTTACTAAAGGAATTCATCCCAAATCTCGACATTAGTACACTGGAAGAAGATATACAGCGCATACACCGGGATCCTTTCCGCAAATCTACAGCCCGGAAGACAATGAGGAAGATTCTAGTAAATTTTTAAACATACACGCTCAAGGAGACAATCTTACTAGAAGCCATCAAAGCAGGCTCACACACAAGGGGAGAATGGACTTTTAGAATCAGATCGGATATTTCTAGGACAACCCAGGATAGGCAATGGGAGTTGGGTAAGTCTATGCTAGAGCTAAGATCATTGGGTGCCACTGTTCAAATGTGTTTGCCAGACACATTAAGGGTAATGTAGAGTAATAAGATGCATAATATTAAAGACCCAAAAGAAGCAGAAATGTTGATTGATCAGATCAAAGCACACCAAAAATAACTTAGTTTAATAAATCCCGGAATGGTGACAGGATTCAAAAAATAAGAGTGCCCTTAATAAGGACACTTGATTATAAATGGGAGGGTTCCCCAGGGAGGGATCGGGGGGACACATTCATGTAGGAAGTTTTTCTATTATGTTCAGCACAGGGTGGGTGAGCATGAGGGGAAACAAAAACAAGGTGCTCCTTGACACAAAAGCGGCAGATCCTTTTAGACTGGGACTTTACCTATTTGTTGTATATACTAAGATAGAAAATTACTGGGGTATTTAAATACAAGGCTGTGAACATTTTAACTTGGAATGTCAACTGTCTTGGTGTTAGTAGGCGGAAATTGTTTTTGAAATTCTCAAAATTGTCTAATAGTGAGATAATAATAATACAAGAGACACACTTGTAAAAGGAGAATGGAGCAAAATTTAAAAAAATCTAAAATGGGTAGAACACTATGTGTGCACAGATCAGGAGTGCTGTACAAAAGGGGTAGCAATTCTCTTTAAAAAATATATTAAGGCACACCTAGGGGAATGCATGGTAGACAAAAGGAGGAGATAGGCCATGGCTAAATTTAAATTGTATGATAACTGTCTTGCAGTTGTAGGATATTATGGCCCCAATATTGAAGACCCAGTACTGCTTCAGGACCTATATAACTCCCTCCTGGATGTAAATGTCCCTGTTATATTGGGGATGACTTTAATGTTTTGATTGACCCAATCCTTGATAAATCGTCCCCCATGAGTACAGTTAACAATCCAATAATGAGATTTTTTAAAACTTATGATGGAAAACCTGGGTTTAATAGATATCTGGAGGGGAAAGTTAATCAAGGATAACAGATATACGTTTAATAACAAAAAATATGGACACTCTTCAAGAATCAATTTTTTCTAAGTCAATAGCAGGATTGGTAATAAAGTCTCCAATGTAAAACACATAGTAGAGCATTTATCAGATCATTCAGCGGTCAGTTTGGTATTTATATTAAATCAACCACTGACCCAAAAGAGATGGACGATAAACCGTGTACTATTAATGAATACCAATTTAGTCAAAACTTTAAAGATAAAGGAATTTTTTCAGATTAATAGACCTTCAGCCCCGATGCACATAGTTTGGGAAATTTATAAAGAATTTATAAGGGGACGTCTAATCAATCTTTCTATAAATCAGATTAGGGATAGGAAAGTCAAAATCGAGAAACTAGAATATAATATAACTAAGTGGTCTAAGGAATTAGAGAACCCCTTCAATACACAAGCCCAGACTTTAATACGGGGTAATCTACAGGAAGCGAAATTTATATTATCTAGTTTCCTAGAAGAAGAAATCAAAAAGAAATGAGAGACTAGTAAGAGTTCTTATTATGAATACAGAGAGAACTGTGGAATCTGCTGGCATGGAAAACTAAATCGGAATCAATCAGGAACAATATTGCAGAAATTTTAGATCCATAATCACGTAGACTGTGAAAGGGAGGTAAAGAATTGGAGGACGCTTTTGTATGGCTCTTTAAAGACTTGTATAATGAAGACTTAATAGTATCTAAAGAACAATTAGAAAGCTATTTTGAGGGAATAGATATCCCATGGTTGACACCCTCCTGAACAGAACTCCTAAGTGCAGAGATAAGTTTAGAAGAAGTAATACTGGGAATGGGAAGAAGGGAAAGCAGCAGGCCCAGACAGTCTCCCCAATGAGCTATATGAAGTTCTTAAAGAGGAACTGGCCCTATGGTTTAAAGAACTGATAAACTGTGCCTTTTTGGAAGTAAAAGAATTACTATGCTCCTGCGAAGAAGCAACAATCAGTATCATTTAAAAACCCCAAACTATGTGAATCACATAGGCCGATTTCTCTTTTAAACTCAGATTATAAAATCGATACGCAAATCTTGGCAAAACGATTAGAGAGTGTTATTGGTCAACTGATACATCCTGACCAAAAGGGTTTTACAAAGGGGAGACATCTGCATTATCTGACCCAGGAACTGATTGGAACAATAGACGTAGCAACAAGTAAAACTCCTCTGACAATCCTCACTTTTGATGCTGCTAAAGCATTTGATAGGGTCAGCTGGCCTTTCCTACAGTGGTTGATTAGGCAAAATGACTTAGGGGAGAATTTCTCAAGAGCAGTGTCAGCAATATATAATAATCCCACTACTAGGATTCTGGTAAATGGGACTCTCGCGGATCATACAGAAATTGAACGTGGGACACGTCAGGGTTGCCCTTAGTCACCCTTACATTTCAACATATATATTGAGCCGTTGGCATAAAAAATAAGAGCACATTTAAATATAAGACCTTTTAAATATAGAAGTTGGGAAAAGACGGTGGGTCTCTATGCAGATGATTTGATGATTTATACCAGTGAGATGGAAACATCCTGTTCAGAGATTTTTAAAACTTTTAAGGAATTCGGTAAATATCAGGATATCTTGTAAACCAGCAAAAAAGATCAGATACTTGGGGGTTCAGGTGGTACAGAATCTCAGTGGCCTGGCTCAGATACATTTTGCAAAATCAAAAAAAGAAAATATAAGTCCATTGAGGACCTGGAATAGTCTAACTTTATCCTTCCTAGGTAGATCAAACTTATTGAAAATGTTCATTGTACCTAAGTTTACGTTTATTTTTTATACAATCCCTTTGGAATTTAACGTGGATGCTGTTAAAAAACGACAAGGGACATTGTGCAGTTTTATTTGGGCAGATAAGGGAGCAAGGACTGCGTGGAAAAAGTTACGTCTGAGAAAGATCTATGGGGAATCGCAAGTCCTGATCTGTTAATGTATTGCCGGGCCTTTTAATTTAAGACCTTTAGATCACTTCTTTTGGAGAATGTTTTTTATATCCCACTCTTTAAGGCCTTAACAACAGAGGAAATGGCAATGGCAATTGCGCAGGAGGTGCGGCTGGTCCAACCTGTGCATTGTAAGTAGTTAAACGAGGACTCGATCGTCCCGTCGGGTCAGGTTACAATCTTTTAAACGATACAAGAGATCTGTAACGCGTGCCTCAGCTACGCGAAGAAGGTAGAACCGCACCGTCCGTCTACCTGGCATCAATGGTCACCACCTGCGCAATTGGCATTGATCCTGAGATCCACTCGTATCACTAACAGGCCGAGTCTACAGGCATTTTCTCGTCCAATATACCGTCATTCACCACGCTGTGCATATCCGTGGTTGCCAGCCTCTCACACCGTTCCTCACATTGGGCACCCGGCTGGGTCCCGTGTGAGTATTCTCTTTACTTCTTTTCTCACCTGACCGGTGTTTCACACTCTTCACGTGGCTGCGCAACCCCCTTTCAAATGTCCCTACACCCACAGGTCCTAAAGAGACCTTATAACGCATGAAGGGTCGAAACATCGTCGACAGCTATTTAAAGCGAACCATTTGATCAGCTCTGATTATTGCATACAGTAGCTGTGATCATTGTAAAGTTATGGATGGTTGCCTTTAAAAATTGTGGAAACCAAGTTGTATATGTCACAAATTCACCACTTTTTGCTTTATGGTTCCATTCACACTGGGGACACAAAGCACTATTGTGTAATTTCCTTTTTGTACATACCCGTATATTCTTTGAATTATATAAAAGAATTATTGTAAATACAAACAGAGGTGTTCATGGTCTCCTTTCCTTCTGACATCAATCCAACCAGTTATCATTGCGATTGTGCATATCATTACCAATATAGAGTAGTATTTTGTCCGCAGGAACCACTGTTTCTCTTACATACCCACATCATAGGCAGGCGTTATGATGATAATAATCCACATTTGTAAAGCACGAACAATCACCTGTAAGAGTCTCTAGGCGCTGGGGGCCATCGGGCAGATTAAGCAAGCTATTGCCCAGAGTCACATGGTGCTGGGCTAATCTGCCGCCGGGGATCGAACCGTGATCCCCAGATTCCGGAGTCAGTCGCCCTGGCCGCGGCGCCACACCTCTTCCTTCTCCGATCATCTCCGTATTTGCCATATACAGGTACATAATTGCGTCTGTATTCATGGATTGGTGAATACATTTACCATGTCTGTTAAGTGGTATACCTTGGCAATCATTCAATAGCTGTCATGCTACAGCATGTTTCTTGCGTCCAAATATTTTGAGATAGATGGGACAAAGAGCTTTTTGTGGATACATTCCTTCCTGTACAGATAACCTGGTAAGCATAAAATGTAATACTGGATGCATCAAATGTACAACACATCAGACAGTGGCATGTAAACAACTCCATATTTTGACATTATGGCACTCTACCGTGGGCCATACCAACCCTGTAGAAATGTAGACAAGTTTTTTAGATGTACATATGACATACATACTGTAGCAATAACACCCTATTCAGGCCGACTTGTACTACAATTACCACATACATTAGCATTGTTAGACAGTTTCATAATTACACACCTCACACACAACTTTCATCTTGCAAGTTCAAGTTAGTCAACATTTCATCATCAATACTAATGAGAAGGTGATATACTTGCAACACTTGGCCACGTCTATCCATTACCTATGCCACATCTTCACAAAGTGAATTGGTGGGTAGGATGCATAATGATTCAGGCAAATACATATACATCTGACATGAAACTGACTCCTTGCAACACACTTGTTATACAGATAAAGACACTTACCGGTAAAGTTGGGGTTGCCGAAGTTGGCCATCTCTGAATCGGTATAAGGTGGGTTCCATCTGCAAGATATACCATGTACAGGACATCATAATTTTTTTCGCACCTACATGGAATGCAAGAACAACACACTACATATGTCACACTATTGGCCATGTGGCCTATCAGGTTGTAAGTGGTCAGATAACATATTTACATACCTAGATGACACGCATTTCCTAGGATGGCTAGTTGTAAATACATGTGATATTATTGCACATGCACTGGTTGGCCATGTAGCATCTCAAAAAAGCTACACACATGTAGCTGACTTGCATGATTGTCTGCACCTACAGAATTCACATACATACATACATACATTGGCAATGGTTTCTGGAGGCCCTCTGTTTACACACACCATTAAATCATCATCCTGCATATATTTGTGATCATACGTACTGGTCCCAATTTATACTTGTGCAGCCTAAATGTCAGTGCTGGTGAGGGTATGGGATCGTACAACACAATTTCAATACATCCCTACATCATGTACAAAGTTAATTACTAGGGATTAGCAAAACAGATTAAGCCATGGCAGACATCAAAGATGCTAGCCAATTAAGAGGTGGTATGCCAAAGATCATCAAAAGCAGATCACAATGTTGTCCCTTCACAAGACACATGCCTATAGCAGGACTACTTCCTTTGGTGCACATGCGCAGTGCCACCCTTTTAATCACATGAAGGGACATAATGAAGAGAACGTTGCGGTGCGCAGTGCAACGCCCTATTTGATAAAGCTGTGGTCCTTCTGTTTAAAAACGCAGGGATGTGCCTTATGTACAGGAATATGACGCCCCACTGCATTACCCCTAGTGCAGGTGCAATAGAAGCAGCGTAGGGCCAGAGTCTTTACCTTAGAGTTATTTTGCTAGGGTGCCTGCGCAGCAGGGGCAATTGTTAATGTTCAGTAAGAGACACATTTCCTCACATAACCTATTTGTACAGGGGTTCTGCTCTATATATACATGTATGTGTGCAGCAGAAAGCAGCACATGTGGAAATATCATAATACATGGAGGAATATAACATTTCTCACTGTATCGCCTGCTTCAGATCAGGTTTTTCCTGGTGAAAACATTTTGCACAGACCCATACCATGTGAGGATGGGGCAGCATCATGCAGCAATGGATGTTGTTGTGGAACACCCCGACAACACACATTACATGCCTATTTCATGCAAAATGCTGCATGAGTAGGGGCTGTATTTGCAAGCAGGCTTAAGTGAAGCAGTGCCCCCTTGTATCTGAGGTAAAGTGCTGACCTTCACCAGAACGTCTGAATAAGATGTGTACTGATGATGGTTACTCCATGTAAATTGGCTCCCAAGTTTCAGTAAATGCATTGCAATGCGTGTGAAATCCATGCTTACCATGAACGCATTTCACTCACCTATGGTAATAGTGAAAATAGTGATGGTCACATTGTAACACAGGAACCAATGATTCACAAATGTGATAATGCACTATAGCCATGGTATGTCTAGATTATTTATCTAGCACAAGACAATATAATGTGAAACATCATTGTGACCCTTACTTCATGGCCCATAACTGTTAAAGCGTAACATGATACACATTACATCTCAGTGACAAAAATGTACTTACGTATAGGTCCACCAACTGTAATCTCAACATATTCCAGCTGGTCTGACTCCCTGTCCACAAGATCTTGCCAGCGATGCTTTAACTTTTGTGCCTTCTGGTCCCCGTCATATATCTGCATGATCTGCTGCCGGATATTCTCCCACAGGCTTTTCCGCACCGACATGCAATAACGCTGGATAACTCTACTACCAGCTTCTATCAGTCTGGGCAGGTAGTGCATTACCAGCCACAGGAAAGTGCCCAACTCCTTGGAGTTCATGGGCCTGGTGCGCTTTGGGCCCGGCATTATACCACCCACTTAAAACGAATTAACTCTAACTAAACCCCTAAAACCCCCAATACAAACTATCCCAAAAGACAGACACCCAAGACATAACAGTACCCTTTACAAAAAACTACACAAATTACACACACAATTGGACACAAAACACACAACTAGGACAGCAGACACAACACAGCTACTCCACAAACTCTCCTGCTCCACACACACCACCACTTCCCAGCACAGACAGATAAACTGTGAATAAATGTGAAAGTAACTTTGCAGTTCCTGATTTCCTGCTTGCAATATCCATTACATCACTTCCTTTACACAAAAAACTACACAAATTACACACACAATTGGACATAACACACAGAACTAGGACAGCAGACACAGGAAAGCAAGTCCACAAACTCTCTTGCTCCACACACACCACCACTCCGAAGCACAGACAGAAAAACTGTGAGTAAATGTGAAAGTAACTTTGCAGTTTCTGAATTCCTGCTTGTAATATCCATTACATTACTTCCTTTACACCATTACATAATTTCCTGTGTGGATGCTGGACGTTTTCAGGCTATGCGTGATTTCTTCCCCCCAATAGCGCACTTTACCACTATTGCACTTAAGGGCTTGCTATGTTTTTCACAGTAGAAATTACGTCTATGTGGCATAATGGCTTTTTTGTGTATAAGCGGCGGGTATAAAAGTTCCTGCAGATTTGCTGAGCGTGATTTTTTTCAGTGCTAGAGCAAATTGCTATAGTAAATTTTCAGTCTGATGTGTCATTCATGCCCCAATGACAGTGCATGTTGTGTGATGTGTGTTGTTGGACTGTTGCCATTGTCAGCTCATGTGTGTAATGTGTGTGAATAATCGTATACATGTGTTTGATCATCCGTGTCATGGTTCCAATATTGAGACATGATCAGACACAATGATAAAACCTTTGCACACTTTTTTATGGACGGTATGTGTGGCTGTTAGCTCAAGCCTACCTATGAATATGTGGTTCCACCTATGAAGCAACTGTCAACCAAGACAATGGCCACCATATAATACATGTATTAAAACTCTTTGCAAGGGAAAAATGGGCCATGTAGCACATTGGAGTCCCAAAGGTGAAAGTGCAGAACGTTTGCCTGTACACACATGTACGGGGGTGTATGGATGGGGCTATGTGAGTTATTGCATGAGTCCCAAATGCGTCTAAAGCCCAAATCCCATACAACAGTGACAGTGTGGACATTTGTGGGCAAAAAGAGCATGAAAAATTGTGTTTGTCACCATAAATGCCTTGGTAAGTTCGAAACTTTTAGATGACAATAAGTCTGCTTACATGTCTCAAGATCTCCAGTATTCAAAGAGATGGTGTATCTTGTGTATTGCATTGGGAGTACAGATGCATCACCGTGGCCTAGGCGACGTTAGATAGTTACCATTCCTCAACATCAATGGAGCTAAATATCTGATCGTGACATGTAAAAAAAAAAGTATCATGAATGGCTGTTGACTGTAGTTGTGTGAGTGTGGTTCCATGCACAACCTATGTGGAATACTGCAATGTACTCCAATTAAAAATGGCCTCTACTGGTAAGCACAAGTAGGAGATCAAACACATGACTAGCAGCTGGGGTGGCATACACACAATTGGGGCCCACCATCTATGTGATGATACAAAGATAATAGTTAGGCTTTCCTGTTTTCAGTTTCTATTTTTAGTAAATTCTGGTGGTGTATTTTCAGTTTTTCCAGTAATTTCAGTACCTTAAAAAAACAGTGTTTATCAGTGGTTACACATTTTCGCGCCATTAAAAACAACAGAAACAGTGTTTTTTCAGTGTTTATGGAACATTTTGCTTTTATAATTGCTTTCTTTCTGCTCTGATAGTGCCTGGTATATAGACAGTGTACATACAGTGTATATGAGGTCCAAATACATTTTTGCAAATCAAACTTATCATGACACACAATACAATACTTCTTCAGTGAGTATTTGGTCATGCTCGTTCGATCTTTCCTTCCCATGCAAACTTTATCCGTGAAAAGGCCCTCTCAACATTGGCACGTGGGACGGGCAACGCCAAAACAGACAGTACACAATTTGCTAACTCTGGCAACTGGCATGGCTTTCTATGCTAATACTGGTGCACCTGAAGATTGTGATTCTCTGAAACAGGTTCTGCAATATATGCATTGAACTGGGCGCATAATCCCTCAGAGTTACTGAAGCGGTCAAAAATTAAGCAGTACTTTTCAAAGTCCAGAGATAATTCTCCTTTATGGAATGGATAAGAACTTGTGCAGAGTACCACAGTGAGACTTCATTGACTGCAAATGCCATGGTTGGTGAAGGGATATTTTTTATGCATCATTGGAAGCCATTTCTCATGCACTGTTAAATAAAATTTCCTGAATTGCTCCTCAACATTTCTTTGCTTACCAAGTGGTAAGCATTCTAACATGGAACATGTTGCAGTGCCAACGTCACTAAAAGTTTTGCCCAGCTCCAGCCTACACTCAGGAGATGTTTCACATCTGGAGTAAAAGGAGGTTGAGTTTTAGATGGAGAGTCGGAATCCTTCTTTGATCTCTTGACTGAAGCAGAGATCTTTTTGGAGATAGCCACAGACGTTGAGGTAGAACCTCTCAATCCGAGTTCACTAGAGCTTTCCATAGGGGCATACAAGGATTTAGTGACAGGGTCCCATTGATGAATTTTAGTACAAGTAAGGAGCTTAGTAGAAGATGATAGAGGTGGGGTGTTGTCCTTCTGACTACAAGATCTGCCCATAAAGTTAAACTGTAAATATGACACCATAAACTAATCAATCTGAGACACCAATCTAGAGGGGCTATTGTGCTGACATTTCCTTAAGGAGACTTGTGTAAGGTTGAAAGCACGTTGAAACAATATATCAGAAGAACCAAAAAGCTTGCCCTAAAACTGATTTGAAAGTTTAAAGAGCTCTGACAGTGTTTGAAGAAGCCAACAGAACACAGTCAATGTGATAAAAACCAATTTGTGGAGATATTTGCTTGAACGACTACACTGGAGAGGGTCAAGCGCACTTAGGAAAGGACCTTGAAGAACACAGAAAACCAATGTCTTTAATCACTTTGAAATTGGTTAAATTTGAAGTGATATAGTCTCCCAGATGGTACATCAATAGAAAAACATCAGGTATTGAAAAAGCCCAGAAAAGTGAATGCTTCCTAACATAAAGAACAGCCTACTTGTATGAATAAAAAGAGCCAGCACAATGCAGCAGAAACAATAGGTACCTCATGCAGAAGAAGAAATATTTGAGGAATTGTCAAAAGGGCAGCCTGGAAACCACATAAGGAGATATACAGGTAATCTTCTCAGCCAGCAGGAATTCTGTCAGCTATATGGTACGTCTATAAATGGCGGCTCTTCACATCACATACAGCTTGCCAGGTAGAAAACATACAAGGAAGGTATGAAAGTTGCTCAAAAAAGGTCTGCTATGTAGCGCCGACCTTCCAACCTAATAATCTGATTGCGGGACATTCATTTATGACAATAAGGCGCTGAGTCTCTGTGAAGATGTCCACGCCAACTGGAAGCTTCAGAGTCCAGCAACCATATTGTGCTGTGCTTGCCACACTGCTCCCTGAAGTGCATACTAATTCAAACACACACACCTCATTTGCACTTATCACCGTTACATTGTCATTCAAGCTCCTCTTTCCATATTTAAGCACTCATTATCACATTTAACTCTCTGTTACACACATACACACAAAAATATGCTGAATTCTGTTCAGTAATACCTACTGGCACTCACTTATACTCACACTAACGTCCATGCATGCTTATTAATGCACACTCATTTGCATGCACTTATTCATACACACCATTTATCGTGCCACATATTCTCATGCTAATGCAGTCATATTCATAACAGTGCAAACATTCACGCTCAAAAGCATGCCTACTTATGCACTTTCCATCACACACACAGATACCCACACAGTCATTCACATACTATCAGTTTCACATTTCCACACACACTCACTCAAATGCACATTCCTGTTACAAATGCAATCTATCTGGCTTTAAGCAGATTTATAAAGTGAATGCTAATCCTCGAGAAGGTCTCTTGTCGGTAATATGCATACGTATTATAATAATATTGACTTTCTTATGCCACGCTTTATACAGCTCTTCTGACATTTACAGATGCTATAAATAATAAGTACTACTATTAGTAATTTAATGGTAATCAATGTAATGACCCACTAACAATGAAAGTCTGGGTTGACCTTGTGGGATTCAAAGTCCTGACCTGCAAGTCAACACAGAAGACAGTAGAAAGTTGCTATTTAACTGAGCAGCCTTGCAAGCTTATATATGTACTAAGGCTCACACAGGAAAATCTGGTGTTAATGTGCTCGCACAGGCATGCATATGAACCATTTGTGCCATCTCTCTCTGCAACCTTTCTCTTTCTGTGCTACCTTCATCTGCCCTATTTTTAGGTTTCACTTGCACAGCCTTTGCACTTTGCTTGTATTAAAAAAAAGAAACCTTAAGAGGGACTTAGAACTATCCCATTATTTACCTTTCCTTACCATTGGCTGACTCCCACGTGGCTCCCACATCACTTTACATACAATTTGCTGGCTCCCACGTGGCTCCTTCTTCCAAGATTGCATTGTAATCATGTATTTGAGTTTGAGCGTGTCCTTATCTGCATTCCAAGCAGCAATAATTTGTTCAATGGATAGAGCTTCTAGTGTGCTTGATCTCACAATGAAGTTGTGATACTCTTCAGCCGCTTTGGACGTTGAACTGTGGCAATGTAGTGGCACTCGTGAAAAGTAGTCAGTGAGGTTTTGACCTTTCTCAGGGTTGTGTACAATCACATAGTCGTACTCTAGTAGACACGATCCCCACCTCTCGATACGAGGGTGCTTCTTAGCTTTCGGATTTCTGAAGATTGCGAGCAACTCCTGGTAGTCTGTGATGATACTGAAACATTTCCCATATGAAACCACAAGAAAATGTTTGCAGGCACACACTGCCAGACTCCCCTTCTCCAAATGAGAGTAGGTACGTTCTGTTTCAAACAGGCTTCTACTGGCACCGGCTACATTGTGTCTCTTGGCATTCGGATGGCCATTGTGTTGAGCAAGGATTGCCTCTGACCCCACCAAGCTCGCATCTACTGTGACCTCAGTATGTAAATCAGGTTCAAAGTAGGTCGTTTCAGTTGCATTCTTAATCACATGCTTTAAGTCTTTGAAACTTTGGTTGCATTCAGGAGACCACTGGGAAGGGACATTTTGCTTTGTTAAGTCTCTCAAGTCACTAATGTATCTTGAGTAATAACTAGCCATGCCTAAGAAGGATCGAAGCATGGTTACATCTTGTAGGGGGCACGCAGATGACAATGCATGCACTTTATCTGGGTCAGGAGGAATTCCCTCATCAGAGCATATGTGCCCAAAGAATTTGAGTTTGGTTTTGTGAATCTCACACATTGCCGCATTCAAAGTGAGATCTGTATGTGTGATAGGTTGCACTACTCAGCTGATGACATCTTGAAATATCTACTCAGTGAAGACACCCCAAAACTCAGTCTTTTGTATCTGATTAAACCAACATGAGTTGAGAAAGTAGTAATGTACCTACAGTTTTCTTTCAGCTTAAGTTGATGGTATCCTTGGTTCAGGTCAAGACGGGAGAAGACTTTGGCTCTGTTCAGCTGCATGATAATGTCTGCGATGTAGGGACAAGGATGACATTCTCCCTCGATTGCTTTGTTGGCCTGGGGCATATCAACACAGATGCACACTGCACCTCCACTGTCCTTTTTGACACCATAACTATGAGCGAAACCCACGGCGTAGGACAGGCAGAGCATTCAGTGAGGTCATGCTTCACCAAGGGGGTATATTTACAAGGGGGTTGTGCCACCAGAATGTCACTTTTTTGACGTTCCGGGGGTGCAATGCCCTGCACCATATTCACAAAGTGATGTTAAGCCACTTTTTGTAGCTTAACGACGCTGTGTAAATATGATACCCATTCACGCTGGTATCTGCGTGAAAGGGGCGTGCAATTGGTGTTGCTGTGGGCATTCCACTGCAACACCCATTGCTTTTTTTTGACGCTTCCCCAGATTTACAAGGAGGTGTAAACTTGAGGCAGCACCAAAAACGAACGTCATGCAATAGCCGGCGTTAGAATGGTACAATGAGGAGAAATACTTTTAATTCTCTTCATTTTGCATTTTGCTTTTCCATGTGTGCCTCATTCTGCAGCACACATTGAAAGAGAAAAATGCCATTAATGATTGTTTATGTGCAGGAAGGTGTTCCTTCCTGAACAAAAACAATCATTAAATAATGCAGATTTGAAAATCGGCATTATTGATTGTTTATGTGCAGGAAGGGGCAACTTCCTGCACATAAACAATTGTTACCTGCAACACAGGCACCCTTGTACTATGGCGCAAGGGTGTCTGCGTTGGTGCTAGGCAGCTATTTTTAGCGCCAGTGCAAGGGAAAAGACAGGGATGCGCTTTATTGTTGTAAATACGGTGCATCCATGCGTTTTGAATATGGTGTAGCGTGGTGATGCTAAATTTGCCGCAGCTCCGCGCTGCATCATACCCTTTTAAATATGCCCCAGTGTTTCTAGTTCTTTCTCAACAGCTTCTTGTAAGTAGAATGCAGCTATTGGGCAGCAGGGCAAATGTCCTCATTAATATGAAGTTGCTCTTTCATTATTTTGTGCCTACCTAGGCCATGAAACAATGGGAACTGATTCACAATTTCATACTGAGTACAAATGTTGTAGTTGAGAGATTTCAGTCCCATGTCAGCAGCAGTGACAAAGCTAAGTAGGCATCCACTTGAACTTCCCTGAAGAACATGAATTGGCACTTGCACTGACTTGTTTTAAGTTACATGGTTGCTGTACATGACCCTTGACTCTGTAATGGTTTAGACACAGCCCACGTGAATACCGTTGTGTTCGACTGGGAAAGGCGTGGCACAGGAGATAAGCTGTTAAATTTCTCTACTGGCATGATATTAATCAATGGACCACTGTCTATAATGAAAGTTATGGGGCAACCGTTCAATTTAATGTAATTTATAGGCAATGTCCAAATGAAATATTTTGCTCCTGTTGATGCTTCTCCTTTGACTTTTGATCTGCTTTGCAAGCAGCTCATTCTACATGTGGATGTCGTTCTTTGGTAGATGTCATCAAGACACATCCGTCTTCTTCACTAGAGTTTGATGGTGACATTGAAGAACTTTTCTATGATGAATTTGATGATGATCAACTTTGTTTTTTTCATACTTGTCGTAACTGGTGTTGCCTTTTGGTCTTATGGGCATGGCAAGAATGCATCTGGAACCTTCTGGCACCCATTTTCTCTTCTCGCTGTGACACATTTGGTTTCTCTTTTCTCTGCAGACCGTTATGAAGTGGTTTTCTTTCCTGCATCCTTTGCATGTCCGCCCCATGGCTGGATATTTACCTTCATAGGGAAATGAGAACCCACATCGTAAACAAGGTGGTGTCTTCAGGAATGTAGCCTTGGTGTATCAGTGAAAACAAAATGAGTCCCTATTCAGATTATATGCATGTATGGATCATGTGTTTCACACGTAACTTTATATTATAACAATGGTTATGCAGTAGACAATGCAGATAGTCAACAAGAATGATAAACAAAGTTAATATGACAGTGTTAAAAATATTTTTTTATTACAATTAAAACAATATGATCACATATGGGTTAAAAACATATCATATACTTAATACATTGTTAATGGTAAACATCACAGGAAAACTAAAAGTGTTGATGCAGCGTTTCGGCGAGTTGTATCTCTTTCACCTTCTTCAGGACAAAGTTTTCTAAGTGGTTAGAAACATTTTATTATTATCACTTTAAACATAAAGTGACCCATCAAACAACAATCAATGTATCCAAAGGACTTAGTTTAAAAAACATACATGTGACTACTATTATACATTGTACTTCATTTAGTGAAAACAAATCAACAGTTCTCTGCAAAATATAATGCACAGAGATATACTGCATTTAATTTAACTAGTACATCACTATTCATCAACACATGATCCAAACAAACATGTAGGGCAACGTCAAAAGACATGACCTACCTAAAAATGCTTTGGCATTTAATCTGTTCAACAACAGAAGGAGAAATATTCTTCTGTGGTACTTTTGTTGATAATATACCCTAAAATAAGGTAAAGAGTAGAGTTTATCGATGGTAAATACATGATATCTCACTAGTTCAAACCAATCGTCCTCATTGCATACCTTGGTATTGATAACCACTCAATGAGAGTTGTATTAGTTGGCGCCACCGATAACAAATCAATCGGGATAAATATTAAAACATGAATCTAGGTAAAAGAAATGAGATGATAATCCTAAATTAATTACCAAATGTGGTATAAGCTCCCATTAGATATACCCAATGTATAGTTGGGCTCACCGTATCTGAACTGCTACATTCATAGAGCAAACAGATGTGCCGTGACTTAGGATACGATTTTATGATGATATCTGAGTTATTCGTCGTTTTCAATAATTGGCGAAGAAGTAAAGCACTAAAGAAAAACATGATGGATTACTAGGCATACTGATCAGAATCACAGCTATTTGATATATAACCGTTAACACCTTGTAATCTGTTTATAATTACCTGATGCGGTTGCTCTGAGAATAATGCAACAGACAGAAAATATAATCTGTAATAACAGAAAAGGCAACGTTTTACTCATACGTGTCATCAAAAGTTCTTGTTTTGACTGAAACCGCCTATTTGGTATTAAGTGAAGGGAATCTACATGGTATAGCCACTAACTTTACCTACATTTTGAAATAGGAGTTATAGTAATAGAATTGGTGGAATAACTAAGGAAATATCCTATATTGCCCCTCAGTTAATCTTTGTCGTATGCGACTACCACTTGTTCCAAATTTAGTAGCCTTTGTCTTCATCTTTGTTATTTATGTGAAATATGTCAGGAAGGTGCTAGAATTTTCAACCAATAATAAATCACACAAAGTACACCATATTTTACTCTCTTACTCATCTCTGTGTCTATGTTTATTTTTTACGCTCAGAAAAGAGAAAAGGAACCGGTAAACAAAAGGCAGTCTTCTTGTATTTACCCCGTATATAGGTCAACAGAAAACTTCAATGCCTAACACCAATGAATGGGGCAGTCAAGTTTGCATTGCTATATCATAACCCTACCAAGGCGGTCAATCTAGTTGATAAACAAAGCCTGCATATTGCGACGAATATCCTGTCGGCCCTCACCTTCTAAAAGCACTTTGGTCTCCCTGCTACCAACAAAGAGCTTCCGGGTCGGGATACACAACAGTGACGACCCGGAAGGTTGTTTGAGTACGTTTTTGACGCACCACGTGATACGCGCTGGGAACAATGAAATTTATTGAAAAACGAGTTTCTCTCTCGAGTACTATTGTTGTTATCAACAAATTGAAGATCAGATGTTTTTTATTTTATAAATTCTAGAAATATCTGTAATTTTAACTATATAAACTAAATGTTAAAGGCCATGAGTCATAGTGAACATGGCGGCCATATTGGAAAAGGAATATAAAAAAACATTAATCCCCAATTTCACCCGGATTACGCTTATCACTTTGTTAGTTTTAATGTTATTCATATAGAATTTACATACGGTTCTTTCTTATATCATACTCCCTTAAGCCAAAGTCATCAGAATACTATGTAACTGCCGTCTGCATGTGGCAGATAGTAACAACCAGGGTAAATTCCTAATTTAAGTACAAATATTCAATGTTCCTATTAAGCGCCCCACATGAAGCGTGCCAAACATAAAAAAAAACATTGGGCATAGAATTAATTTTGCCGCTTGGTTATCAGCCTCTGTGGTGTATCCAGCCTCTGTGTTTTAACCTGGACCATCATGCCCAATCCAAGGTCGTATAGCATTGTCTCCGCACTTGATGATGAGTAAATGTTCTGTTTTTCGTACATGGTTGTCGTAGCCTTTGTCTTCTTGCATCATATGAATAATCGCTTTGTGTTTTGGGTGCGACCCAGTCTCTCTGTCAGCAGCCTTACCAGCAGGTTTCTGGCTGGTTGCTTGAGTGTGCTCCTCTGCAGGGCCTTCAACTTCTTCAATGGACATGTATGGGCTGGAGCAGGGCTTTGACTCCACATACGCCAACCACAGACTGCTTTGCATGGATTTAGGGTCCATGTGGCATGCATGAGCAGTTTGCTATACCATTCCTAACTCTCAGGGAGAGCAGTCTTGTTTCTTTGGGGCATGTATCCATTACTCGTGGTCAGTTGTAGCATCCTCCCCGGCCCGGGAGCATGCAAATGAAATACACCGCACACAGCTCAACATCTAACCACACACTGCACGTATTGTGTCATAACTTTTATAGCCACACCTTAACACCTCCCAGCAGATTACATAATTCCTGTTTAGAGTCTGCTCAGAACCACAAGGTCCTAGCACACTTAATCTCAAGACACTACAGGTGCGTTGATTAAACCGGGTTCATCATAATTACCTCCTTTTGTTTTCTGACGCATCAAAGCTTTTATCACTGTACATTTAGTTGGACACATTTATTGTCAGATGATCCTAACTATTACTGAGGGGCTGCTTTTTGATTCGGATATAACTGGCTAGCTCATTTCTTAAATGAAAACATTATTTTGCAGTGCACCATTTCTGGTGTTTTGATAATCATCTGGGGCGTATTCATTTAATAGGAATTCTCAGTGTCCCAGCACTCACTGGCCATGTTCTGATCTTTTTCCTTGTTCGCGCCTGCAGACTACCAGAGCACGATCTGCAAGCCCCAATGACCATCTAATAACACTATGGTTCCATGAACACTCACAGGGACATCATGAATCCTCACTTTGGTAGCTACAGGAGGGGCGGGGATCTTTATGGGCCTATTCTGTCTGTAACTGGCAGACAAAATCTCATAATTAACACTATGAAGGAATACAGCATTAAACAAGCATTGGCATAGCCAATAGGTCTCGCCTTTGGTACCTTTTAAGTGTTTAGATAGAGCTATTGGCTATGCCAATGTGTTAAAGTTATGGTGTAGAAAAGTTTGGCTGCTGTCTAGCATATTGAAAAATTGTAATAGATAAAAATGTGTTGGTTCCTCTCATCCACTTCGTAAATGGAGACCCTGACATTGTCCTTCTGGCTTATGCTTATGTTACAGTACACTGGTGTACATTAGTGAGAAAATTGATGGTGCAACAGCAAAATTAAATATTGTCTGTTGAAGCGCTCCTTTTAACAAAACAAGCAACCTTTGCAAGACCAAAGAAATTGACATGGACCACCTGTGTGAAGCACTTCGTCATTTCCAGAACTCGGGTCCAGTTCTGGTGAGACCACTGCATTTCTTTGATGTCATAGAACCTAATGTTATTTGTTTTCAAACTGCTGCTCACTGACCTGCCTTTCACTGTGGATTCTGGCTTTGGGAGTAGGCACTGTGATGTGATAACTCAACTCTAATAACTTATTAGAAATAAGCATCTGTGTCAATTTTGTCAGTGCAGATTATTCCTCGACTGGAATAAGGAACTGAGATTTGGATTTATCCAGGAAGTTATGCTCCAGCGAATTATGAAATAAATAAATATTAATAAAACAAATTTGTTGCTTATCGTTAATTAGTATTTGCCAGCGAGATAATATTCTAAGAATGAAATAATTTTTCCATGTTTTTTTACATGTTTATTTATTTTTAAATAGCACAAACTTGACCCGAATCGGGTATCAGAGTGCTTTACATAGCACCAGTTGCGTTACATTAGGACACATTAATTTTTGTTAGGCACGGGGAGATTAAGTGATTTGCCCAGAATCACAGGATGTTCAGAGTCATTGCCGAGACTCAAACCCAGTTCCTAGCCGTTAGGCCAACTCCTCTCCCCTATTATTTATTATTACTAAACTCGATTAAATAGAAGTTTGAAACAAGTCTAAAAAGGCTACAACACATCTGCACTCGAAAAGATTAGTAAAACAAACATTGATTTGGCATTAAACAATGCTTTTCAAACACCAAACTGTAGAATGTTCCAGACTAAGTTGCAGCCAGGAACATTCCTGCGCAGCACCTAGTCTGTCACTTTGGCCATCTTCGGCGGGACACTTGGCTGCAGAAAACATGTGACCGGATATAGGAAACTCCATCATGCCAGGGTGGGAAACGTTGCCAACGTTACTTTGCCAATGTTTCAAAGAAGAACGTTTTCCAACTTTGTGGGTATGTTTTAATTTTGCACAGCCCTGCTAAAGACTAAAGAAGTGAATGACATTTCCTAGAAGAGAAAGAATAAGGCAGAGGTAGCACCTAGGTCAATATCTCAGAGTGTTGCAGCAGAAAGAAAACAGGTATCCTAAAGATAGTGCAACACTTTGGAAATGCGGAGGGCCCGATTCACAGAACTAACTTAAGACAAAATCCTAAACTTACTACCATTTTCGTATTGACAGAAGGCACTTACTCATTTTGGTATTCACAAAAGACACTTACTCACTTCGGTATTCACAGAAGTTAGGAGTCCTAACTTTAGGACTCCTAAATGCCTTCTGTGAATACCGAAAGTCTTAAAATTAGGATTTTTCTCAGTTTAGGAGTCCTAAAGTTAGGACTCCTAACTTTACTACTACTAAACTGAGAAAAATCCTAATTTTAAGGCTTTCGGTATTCACAGAAGGTATTTAGGAGTCCTGAAGTTAGGAGTCCTAAGTTTACTACTACTAAATTGAGAAAAATCCTAATTTTAAGACTTTCGGTAGTCAGAGAAGGCATTTAGGAGTCCTAAAGTTAGGAGTCCTAACTATACTACTACTAAACTGAGAAAAATCCTAATTTTAAGGCTTTCGGTATTCACAGAAGGCATTTAGGAGTCCTAAAGTTAGGAGTCCTAACTTTACTACTACTAAATTGAGAAAAATCCTAATTTTAAGACTTTCGGTATTCACAGAAGGCATTTAGGAGTCCTAAAGTTAGGACTCCTAACTTCTGTGAATACCGAAATGAGTAAGTGCCTTCTGTGAATACCAAAATAAGTAAGTGCCTTCTGTGAATACCAAAATGGTAGTGAGTTTAGGATTTTGTCTTAAGTTAGTTCTGTGAATCGGGCCCGGAGACTTTAATGGGCACCGGGACTGGCTGCATTGGACGATCCATCGTTCACCACTTGAAGTGGCCTCTTGGGAGAAGTCAAGGAAGAGGATCAGAAACATGTAGAAGAAGAGGAGCAGCACCTAGAAGGCCTTAAAGATGAATTAGGCGAAAGCCTATGACATCAACACCATGTGAAATACTTTCCATACAAGAAACAATAAGCCATGGCAGGAGGATGCCAAGACTCGAATGGTCTCCCAGCAGATCCCAGCATGGGAAAGCACGCCGCCTTCTGCACGCCACGAGGACCAATGCAAGACTGGCCCTCTGCATTGTTACGGAAAGCAGGCTACAAGTAACGCGTGACCTGCAGCCTGCAGGTTACAGAAGGTTCTACGCAGCAGCAGCATTAACACACTCGGCTAACAACAGTACTTCTCTTCTATGCAAACTGGCATGCTACTAAGGCGCAGATGGTGGGGTGGGGAGGTTCAAAGGTTGGATGCAGCAGAGAAATGAACTGGTCCTGCACTTGAAGGCCTGCAGTGGGCACGCCGATGTGCCCGAGCTCGCCAGGCGCTGCCAATCGATGACCTCTTGATTGTGGCAGTGTGAAAGGGCAGCTACATCGAAGTGTGGGGGGTAAGACCTGCAAAGCCCGGGCAGTGGCAGGGGGGAGGGCTTGCTTGTATAACAGGAAGCAGCGCACGCTTGTCCCCTTTATTCACACATGTTAGAAATGCAAAACAGGGCCTTTGTCTGGGGATTTTTATCTTCAAGGATGCCTTTGCTTGCCCTGCCACCCGCTGCAGCCTCCTGCAGGAGCTTAAATGGCCCTATCACCACTGCAGTTAATCACAGACGAAATCTCGGCAGCAGCTCACCCACTTCGACACTATCTGCCTTCAGACACCGGGTGCAGAGGGGCTGGCATGGCTGGGGCCCCGGGACTCCAGAAGGAGAAGGGAATGGGTGGGACTAGCTAAGAGTAGTGCCAAAGAGGGCAGAGGTGGGACAGGTTGGGGCACCGGACGCAATGTGATGAGGCAGAGGGGCAGAACTGGAGCTGGGAGGGTGGCCACTGGCCAGACCTTGGAACTGGTAGGAGGAGGGACTCCCAGGTGCAATAGAGCCTTAGTGAAATGGTAGGGGGAAGCATAGTCAAATGAAGAACTGGGGAAAGATGAGTGGTAGAGTTGGGCCTGGCACGCGGCTCGAGAGGGAGCTGAGGCTGTCTGGGGTCACACACCTCCTCTCCAGACACTGCCCAAATGTAAGGTTACTGAGAGGGGGCTGCCCAATGCTAATCGAGCCTGGCATATAGCCTGTTCCCGAGAGCAGTAGTCAGTCCAGAGCTCACTGCTGCCCAGCATACAGGCATCGCCCGGGGAGTGTGTGTGTGGGAGTGGGGGTGGGGTGCACACTGCACCTCATCGGAAAAACTTTGTGCCATACGCTAAAAGGAGGCAGATCTCAAGCTGCACCACACGCACACAGGACAAGAAAACACACACCCTTGCCACAGTCTAGCAGAAGCACACGTGCACAAGACAAACCGTAGTAGCAACCACCCTGGGAGCCAAACAAAACTCGGCAACTTTCTCACATACCTTCAAACAATAAATCAAGCGGCAACGCATTGTAAAACTAAGGGAAACAAGGAGTCACTGCAGCTGCTCGCCCCCACAGGAAAAATGCAGTGGGATGCGAGGAATGAAGCTGCAGCATCCCGCGAGTGGTGCACACACGCTGGTGGAGGCCATGGGAGGAAACCCGCCTTTGGCCAATTGCATACTTTCATTTTTGAAAGCCACATGCAATGGGCAATACAATCTGTGCAAAAAAAACACACACACGAGTTTTCTGAAAAGCTGGAGTGATTCCAAGAGGTCATTTTCTAGAGCAGCGCATGCGTGCTGCGCTAGGCTCGACCTAAAAAGCTAGAGCAAGGAAAACCAAAAGATGTGTTAATAGGGAAAGAAGGAAGGAATTTTGTATAGAAGGAAGGGTGAAAGGAAGGATGGAGAGATGAGTAGGTAGATGAAGGTGTGGGTGGATTAATGTGTGGGTAGATGGATGCATAGTTGAAAGAATGAGTGAATGGATAGGTGGATAAACAGGTTAAAGGATGGCCCAGTGGATGGATGGATGGTTGGATGGTTGGATGGTTGGATGGATGGATGGATGGATGGATGGATGGATGGATGGATGGATGGATGGATGGATGGATGGATGGATGGATGGATGGATGGATGGATGGATGGATGGACGGACGGACGGACATATGAGAGGATGGTAGAATAGAGGGCTGGATGGACGAGAGGGTGAAAGGACGAGCAAATGGATGGCAGTGGACTGATGACAGAAAGGATGGTGGATGAATGGCAGAGTGGATGGATGATGGCAGAGTGGATGGCTGCATGGATGGATGGATGGATAGATGGATGGATGGATGGTACTGTAGATGAATGGATAAGTGGATGGATTAATGGAATGGGGAACGATTGCCTGATGCATGAAAAATGAATGGATGTAAAAATGTAAAGGTGAAATTGTGGCTATCAGATGGAAGGGTGAAAGGATAAATGGAAAAATGTCTGGATGGAAGAGATGAGAAATTTGCATTAAGAAATGGACTATAGAGTGAACATAAGTAGCATCCATTTTGTCTTTGGGTCGACATTTATTTAAATCGAAGCAACCTGAAATTTTCCACTTCACAAGAAATGGTTTTGCCCTTAAGTTTGTTTGTCTCAGCAAAGAGCTTTGTTCGTTTGCAACTTGCTGACATGATGGAAAAATGACCATTGTGCCTCAATTTGCTTATCTGTTTGTGACAAGCAAATGATAACCACAGAACTAGGAGAAGTTCTTATCACTGATGCTAAACACATATCTTGTAAGGTGCAACCTTTGTTATAGTCACAGGTTCGCACGGGGAATTTCCACTGTTAAGCAAATGTGTAGGAAGTCAAGTAGCCCTGCTTTGAGTTTGGTATAAATATAAGAGGCTAAGTGTTGATCTTTGTCCAGTCTACACAGGCCATCTTAAGTGCTGTGTTGTACATTATACCCACTAAGCGTGTAGAAGTGGACATCAGCTAGGCCTACTAGTGCAAGGGGTTCGCCTTTCTCTGCACAGAGTCCTCAGACCAATAGGAAGAAGTTGGCACAGAAATTGGAATAGAAAATACAAAGTTTAATAAACCTCATGAGGTAGAACTACATTCACACAGCACCCTTCGGTAATGAATGAAGTAGCACACCGAACAGAAGGAGCATGGTCCTTTTATACCCACACAGGGGCCCAAAAGAAGGCGGTACAAGTACAGAAGAAGGTTTTAAGTACACATAAGGTCATATAGAAATGCACAGTCGACAAGTAGGAGGAGTTAACAGTTTGCCAATGCTAGTAAACACATCCTGACAGTTACATACTACTAACAGCTGCAAGGACAGCTGCAAACTCAACTGGGCATGTGCGAAGGTGGAAGATGCTAAATATAGTTTGTTTCTAGGCAGATTACAAGAGCAGTCAACACTGAGGGAGGACAGAGCACATGGTGAGCACGTGGCAGCACATGGCAAACAAAATGGCTGCCAGAAATACAAAATGGATTCCACAAAATGGACAAGATAGCCTCTAAATACAAAATGTTTTTCCGCTAATGCTAACCCAATCGCTGCCAATTTACAACAGACGACCCTTTTAGCATTAGCTGAAGACATTCGTTCCTCTGGGGTAATCTAAATATGCATCCCGTACATCTATTAGCATTATTTCGGACACCTCTTTATTCAACATTTGTTGGGCCTTTGTTTCTGCAACATTCCTTTTGACAGGTATACAGACAGAGATGCAAATGGAGCAAAGCATTGGACCACATTGGATACATACACAGCATGTAAAAAGTATCGTAATCATTACACACAGGATAGTCAGTAGCTTCCAGCCCCTAGCAGAAACAAGAGTCCAAAACCATCCAGCAAAAGTCCAAGTACCAGTTTCTGGATGAATTTCTGCAGCAATCTTATGCAGTTTTGATATTGTGTCATATACTGAAGGTGAGTGATCCAGTATGAATACGCAACAGCTGCTACCGATGATGCGACATGCACCACCTCGATCAGCTAGAACCACAACTAGAACCATTCGGTTCTGGAGAGCTACAATCCTTGCAATTTGCAGTTCCTCCGTAATGTTCCTAAGTGCCATAGCTGTCTGATTGGTAACAGCTTCCACAACTCTAGTCAATCGTCTTATTTTCCTACTGTTTATGCAGCACCCACAAAGAGGAACAAACCTAAATTAAAATCGACATATTGTTGCAGAGTGGTATCAGTTTGGTCTACTTTGTCAGCACTTATTGTCCTTTTGTATCTATTTCTAGAGATATCGTCGAATAATTTAAGGTCCCGGTGGTATGATGCAGGTGCCAGAAACACAGGGGGCAATAGAAAGGACACATAGCACACACCTGACCACCCACCAGGTAGTTGATAATATCCTTGGCTACCACAGATAAAGTAAGTATTATGTGAGGCTATAAAACTACTGTTATTTACACCTTCAATAGTCAGAATTACAGTACATTCGCTTTTCCCCACTGGAATTCTCCCAATACTGCTTATACATAGATCTGCTTTAGCTCTAGTAACAGAAATCACAAATTGTTCATTACTGGTAAAAGTTCTCATATTTGTGAAGATATATGGTGTTGAAATATTGTCCGGTTGATACTCTCCCCATTCCCATTTGGTCCCTTTGGCTTGAGCATAACCATCTTTATCTTGGTAGCATACTTTATTAAGGCGAAAAAGAAGCCCGCCTACTGTATGTCTTCCAGATGCAAACAAATGCGCATACCACGCTTGACAAGAACCATTATGAGAAAAAGGAAGAGGAATAAAAGGTGTTCCTCCTTTCTTTTGATGTGCAGGTATCATCCCACACACCCAACAGTTGGTAGTATTTGTGGCATTATGAGTATGATGCAACATCTGGATAAAGGTATTATTTAAGTAGGATTGTGAATGCTTCTGCTCATGGTAGGGAAGCGTAAAGTAGTGGTGTTCAACTGATACTGGAGTAGTGGTGATCAAAAGCTCTCGAGCAGGAGCCATTTTCTCAACGAACCAGGTTATTACTGCTACAGCCACCATAGCAACCTATAGCACAAATGATCTTTCTCTTAGCAACAGTTGATCTCATTGTGGACATGATCAGCTTGTCGTTGGAAACACACGTTGGAGCTCTTATCCCTAGGCAGCCGTTGGTTTCTTCATCGAGGGTCAAGACGGGTGTCGCTACACTATACAGGACTGATCCCCCCCCCCTTGCCACATCGGCATTCAGTTTCACTAACCCAGGGCGGTTGCTCAACCAGTCTATTTCGACGACGCAGGCTCTTTCCGTTGTCTCAGTTGGTATTGGGATACTCCAGGAATCGTGTGGTCCGGGAAGACTTCCCCAGGTTCGTCAGGTGATATGGCTTGGCCTCTCTCTGTATCCAGGATGTCCCAATGGTCGATCAAGGCAGCAGGATCCACCAAGGTAGACGGCACTTTCTTGCAGTGGGAGGAGTGCACCCAGTTCCTCCTGTTCGTCACTCGGACCGCAGTTTTCGTTGAAAGGAGCACCTGCTCCGGGCCGCGCCACCTCGGCTCCAAGCTGCTCGACCTCTGGAAAGATCGGATCATCACCTGGTCTCCAGGTCGAAGTCCATGGCCTTCACCTGCAGACCTATCAGGAAGAGCTTCTCGAACCTGTTGATGAATAGAAATCAAACTGTCAGTCAATTGTGATAGGTAGTCACTCATCAATACACTTGGTACATCATGTATGGGACGTGGTTTAGGAATTCCCCAAATGTTCATAGGCCTTCCGAATAAGGGTGGGCATAGTGGGCGTAGTGGGGCTACGTGAAGCAGCGCGTAGTGTGCCCAAATCTACGCACACTACGTGCTCCGCGTAGCCCCACTACGCGCCACCCGCCTCCCGCCCGCCCTCCTTTTAAAACATACCCTAATTGTAAATTAAATAAAAGTAAAGACACTTACCCGAAGCGCGGCGTCTCCGGGGCTCCCTCTTCCTGGTTTCCAACTTCTTCTGACAAATGCGCATGCACGGGCGTCCGCGCATGCGCATTTGTCAGAAGAAGGTGGATGGAAAGCAGCATGAAATTTCTGCTTGATCCCTAATCCCTTCAGGACATATTCGACAACTTGCCCAATAATATGGGGTCCGTTGTCACTCCATAAAAGTTTACAAATACCAAATCTAGGGAAGACTTCCTTCAAAAGTACCTTTGCTGTAGTGAGAGCTGTATTGTCCTTCGTAGGGTATGCCTCTATCCATTTACTGAAGGCACATACCACTACCAAAACATACTTTAAGTTGTTACAGCGCTCAAGCTGGATGTAATCCATTTGCAAAACTTCAAAAGGTGCGGTTTGTGTCCCTTTACCAGGATTATGCTAAAGACAAATCAGACAAGACTGCACCATCTTTTTAGCTGTGCCGGCAATTTCTGGATGCTCCCAAACATGCGTCAGCAATTTCGTTATCGAGGAGGCTCCAACATGTGCCGGCCCATGTGCCATATGAATCATAGGTTGTAAATAGGCTGTAGGCAATCTCCACTTGCTCATCTCTTTATTCCTCCAACAGCCCTCATCGTCCAATGTTCCCTCCTTAGACCATTGCTCAATTTCTTCTGCAGAAGCAGATCTCTGCATATCTAGCACTTCCTGTCTGGTATCATGCCAGCGTTCAGCCTGTGACTTCACTACGTACATAGACGTGGTGCTTCGCTGCATGGCAGTTTCACGGGCTGTTTGGTCTGCAAAAGCATTGCCTTGTCCTATCTTATCAATTACTTTCTTATGTGCTCTACATTTAACAATTGCTATTCTCTTCGGGTATGTTAAATCAGTCAAGAGATTATGTGCTAATTCTCCATGCATTATTTGCATCCCGTGGGATGTAAGAAAGCCCCTCTCCTTCCAGAGTTGCCCAAAATCATGAGCCACTCCGATGTTCACAGATAAGTCCGTGCTAAGTTCACATGCTCATGTCAAAGCTATTAGCTCAGCTGCCTGAGCTGACTTCTGTGGAATACGAGCTGTCTCAACTACCATCTGAAGTGTTGTAATTGCATATGCAGCTGACGTTGTACCATCTGGTAACTTCAAACAGGACCCATCAACCCATAGTTCCCATCAACACTTGAAAGGGGCGTGTCTTGCAAATCGACACAACCCTTTGTCTGTTCCTCAGTAAGGAATATACAATCATGAGACTCCTGTGACTGAGACTGAGTCACTGGGTATGGCAACAAAGTGGCTGGGTTTAGTGTCGCACATCTCTTCAGTGTAATGTGAGGGGCCAACAATGTCAATTTGTATCCTGTCAGACGAGCACTAGTTAAATGCTGCGTTTTCATCTGATTTAAAAGGGCATCAACCGCATGGGGTACTAGCACCAACAGCTTATGTGACAAAACTATCCCTTCACTCTGACGTATTGACACAGCTGTTGCTGCAACTGAACGGAAGCATCCAGGCAACGCACGAGCAACAGGATCAAGTACTGCTGAAAAATATGCACAGGGACGCTGTTTGTCACCGTGTGTCTGCACTAAAACTGAAAGTGCGCAACCATCTCCTTCGTGTACATAGAGTGTAAAAGCCTTGGTGGAATCCGGAATGCCTAATACTGGTGCAGAACATAGGGCTTGTTGCAATTGTTGGAAAGCATTCTGGCATTCAGTCGTCCATGGAAGGGGCATTGGAGTATCTTTAGTCAAAAGTGCCAACAGAGGTTTAACAATATGTGAAAATACTAATATCCATTGCCTATAAAAAGAAGTAAGACCAACGAATGCATGGACATCTTTCTGAGTATGGGGTACTGGTGTGTCTAAAATAGCTTGAATGCGATCTGGTGTGAGTGCACGTCCCTCCTTAGACAAAAGGTGACCTAAGTAGGTTACCTTCGGTCTACAATATTGCAATTTCTTTTATGACACTTTGTGATGATGGGAAGCAAGATAAGAAAGTAAGGACAAAGTACATTTTTCACACTGTTCAGGGGTATCGGCTGCCAACAAGATGTCATCAACATATTGTATGAGAGCCACACCTTCAGGAAAAATTAAAGAATCAAGTTGTCTTTTTAATGCTTGACTGTAAATACTAGGACTCAGTATAGCCTTGAGGAACTCTACAAAATCTATACGATCGATTATTCAAAGTGAAACCGAACAAATATCGGCTATCAGGATGAATAGGGATCGAAAAGAAAGCATTCTTCAAGTCTATCACAGAGAATGTAGTTGTTGTCGGAGGAACAAAAGTAAGAAGTGTCGTTATGTCAGAAACCACGGGGTATTGTGGGACTACAATCTTGTTAACTTCTCGCAAATCAATAATGAATCAGTAAATCCTAGTGTCAGTATCTTTTTTCAGAATAGGAAGAATCGGACTGTTACAAACATTGTAAGGAACTTCCTCAACAACCACCACGTCAATGAGATCATGGACAATACGTATGAGTGCTTCTTCGCCTTCCTGTGAAATTTTGTATTGAGGCAAACGTGGCAGCACAGCGCCCTACTTGACACTAATATGTACTGGTGGAATAACCATTTGCCCTCTATCAGTGTCTGAAATAGCCCACAAAGTACTAGGGAGTGAAGCTGATGCAATATCCTCTTTAACAAGACAAGCTCTCTCCGTCACAGGATGGTTGTCATTCAAGATAACACGTACACCTTCTGGAGAACATCGTATCATAGCCCTGAAATACTTGAGCATATCAAGACCCACAATATTGTCTGGTGTATTCGGGGAAAGCAAAAATGGACATGGAACAGTAAATTTATCCACATGGAATGCAAGTGGTTGCAACAGTGGGCTAAGGGAAGGGGTTCCATCGAAACCTATCGATGTAATGGTTAAGCCAGACAGGGGAGCCCTTGGAACCAATTGTTTAGACAAGGCGCTACGAGTAGCTCCTGTATCAACCAGTAACTGATCAGTAGAACCCAAAACATGTGCCGTAACATAGGGACCCCTCTGATCTACTGGAACTTCAACGGATTCCTTACCCCATCCTAGGCAATCCTATGCATAAGTAGTATCTTGAAAATCAGACGGCACATAGTCGGACATTTGATATTGGTTCCTTCTATCAAAAGTGTTAAACCCATCCTTCCCACATATATTAGCATTAAACCTAGCACGATCACCTGTGCTTCCTCTAGGCCCTGAATATCCTGAACGATTTCTCATTTGTCCCCGACCACGTGGACACTGCTGAGCACGCAGTGCTGGACAATCGGAAGCCCAATGTCCAAATTTCTTACAGTACGCGCACTGGTCAACAGACAAATTCGAACGAGTATAAGAAGGGAAAGACAAACCATAAGACCCACGTCCACCTCTATCACTACCTCTAAAAGGCGGACCATAAGCCTGAGCCAACATAACCTTTGTTTTTAATTCTTTAGTCTTCTTATCCTCATTACCCTTTGCTTCGAATTCCTGGCGTTCATAATACTGAGCCATAGTCAAGAGAGAAACCGGAGAAGAGGTAGTCCATGAACTCTCACTGGCTTTTAGGCGACTAGCTATTCCTGGCAACAGGTTTGCAACATATTTATCGACAAACAGATGTCTGCCCGTGTCATCTGTCAAGGAATGGCCACTAAAATCGTGGAATGCTTCTTCAAAGCGTGTAAAGAAATCAGAGACCGATTCATCTGCCTTTTGCTTACAAGACGCTAAAACAGTCCAATCTATCTTTTTAGGGGGAATAATCGTTTTTAACTTAACTAATATAGCTGCGGGAAGATCTAAAATTAACTGACATGGCTTCTGTGCGGGTTCCCTTTCTACATCCATTTGTTCTAAGTCTTTCCATAATGCCCCAAAAGCTGCACGATCATCAATTTTACAAACAGTTCTCCACATCAGGTGGTAATATCAATCCGAAAAATAAATCAATATCAGGCAAAGTCATAGTACAAGAGCTAATAGCACCCTCAACTTCCTCATAAAAAGCGGCTGGATTTTTCGGCGGATCAGGCAATGCAGCGTTAAGTGCCATGACATCCGTCCTATTCCAAGGAGTGTAAACCCAATTATAAATAAAATAACCCTTTGCATCGATAGAAGCCTTATCATCACTTGTACCCATTCCTTTAGGAGGAACATACAAAGGCGAGGCCTCCCGCATAGGTTTCGCATGAACTATCATAGTCTTATCTGTCCCGAAGATAGAAGCTCGTGCCATGCCGGTCTGAGATGTCTGTGCAGCTATGTCTGCAGCCTTTTTCTCCTCTCGCAAACGGACTGCATCAACACGCAGTTTAACCAAACGCCTGATTGTATCAGTCACCTGGGAGAAAACAAAAAGACCATCACGGAATTGCTTACAATTATCTGCTACATTTTCGGGCTCTAACTCCTCAGAATATTTCCTAAACAGCTCAAGGACCTCTGCGGCAAGCACCTTAGTAAAATACAGCTGCTCCCTTTCCTGCCACCCTTTCATACTATCTAGAAGTTCAGAGGCGGGGGCAGTGCTATGAACTGCTTTACGAGCAGCAAATCTAGGCTGGGATGCACGCTCAGCGGTCAACATAGAACGAGTTTCTCATGCCTGGTGTTCCTCCGAACCAGAGTCCTCATCTGACTCATGAGGGGCAGAAGGAACAGTATATGGAGGTGGAGGACGATCTAATAACAAGAAATCATCTTGTGGTTTATTAAGTATAGGATAAACGGGCCGTCGAACAGCGTATTGGCCAGTTACCTGTAAATTGCGCTCCCTATCTTCTCTCTCTTTTAACTCTTTTATTTCTTTGTTTTTCAACTCTAATGCTTTCGCATAAATGTTCTTTCACTGTTCTTTTTCAATCAAGGCTTGCTCACGCTTCATTCGTTCACGCACTTCTTTCTCCCACATTCATACACAGTCAAACATATCTTGCCTAGTCTTTCGCTAAAACATACATTGTTCCACATCCTCAATCTTTCGTAAAATAAATGACCCATACATAGGCCAACGCAACTCAGAATCCTTACGAGTGTATTTATTCCATAATGTGCTGTACATTATAGAAGAAAGACCATACTTAATATACATATCCCGATTAGGCGTCCCCACCGGTGGGGCCGGTTGTGCTTCATCGAGTCTCAAATTGGTATCACTACAAAAGCAACACATCCTATGAAGTGTGCTAAAAATTGGCATGCCAAAAATAGTGCAGAATATGCAGTATTATAATCAAAGTAGCACCTAAGGTACCTTTAGTACGATGTGCCGTTCAAATCAATTCAGATAGAGAAAATTCTCCTCATTACCTGCCTATCTAAATTGCTATTTATACATGAATCCCATAGAAATCCAAGTTGGCCAATACAAATTCCAAAATACAAAAGCTGCAATAAGTGTTACTAAACTACCTTACCAATCCCAGGCATAAAAACCAACAGCAAGCGCCGCAGAACGACTCTTACCAATCACTTGGTGTCCAGGTTCCAACTGCCAAGTTCTAAAATCGACCAAATGGTCCCTACACAGCGAATCAACAGAAGAGATCTCAGTTGAGGACCGGCACCACCTGGATGGTCAGATCAGAAAGAAAGGAAAAACGCCGTGGTTGCCAAGACTGGGGTCTCATCGGGCAGCGATCACGTCCAGAGCGAGATTCCAATCCTTCGTCGCGACCAATCCTTCGGGCATCCGAGTCGCTGATGAGCCCCACGTGTCGTGCGCCAATTTGTAGAAGTGGACATCAGCTAGGCCTACCAATGCAAGGGGTTTGCCCTTCTCTCAGACCAATAGGAAGAAGTTGACACAGAAACTGGAATAGAAAATACAAAGTTTAATAAACCTCATGAGGTGGAACTAAATTCACACAGCACCCTTCGGTAATGAAGGAAGTAGCACACCGAACAGAAGGAGCATGGTCCTTTTATACCCACACAGGGGCTCAAAAGAAGGCGGTACAAGTACAGAAGAAGGTTTTAAGTACATATAAGGTCATATAGAAATGCACAGTCGACAAGTAGGAGGAGTTAACAGTTTGCCAATGCTAATAAACACATCCTGACAGTTACATATTACTAACATCTGCAAGGACAGCTGCAAACTCAACTGGGCATGTGCGAAGGTGGAAGATGCTAAATATAGTTCGTTTCTAGGCAGATTACAAGAGCAGTCAACACTATGGGAAGACAGAGCACATGGTGAGCACGTGGCAGCACATGGCAAACAAAATGGCTGCCAGAAATAAAAAATGGATTCCACAAAATGGACATGATAGCCTCTAAATACAAGATGGCTTCCGCTAATGCTAACCCAATCGCTTCCAATTTACAACAAGCGCAATAAATGGCTTTTGTTAAAGCTTGTCTCCGACTACTTACACTTTAACCCCTTGAGTGCCCATGACGAGATGGTCTCGTCATGGGCCGCGGTTGCGCTGTGCCCATGACGAGACTATCTCGTCATGAGCCCCGCCCGCTAATGAAACGCCCGGCACAGGGCGTGGAAAGGGCGGGGCACTCAAGGGGTTAATCATAGATGGACAGAGTGGTATTATCCAGAGCGTAGGGGTACACTTTCCACAGATGGCGACTCCGGTGGGAACTCTACGTGGGACATGCAACAATTCTTGAGTCTGTGGCTGAGGTGACCAACCTGATTGTGGGGGCCCCTGCAAAAGAGAGGCAAGTTTCTCGCAGCTGCCATCTGATGTTTCAAACCATTGTCCCTCAGCAGCAGGATTTTCCTGGTAGAAGTCCCGAACAGGTTGATTGAAGACTGACACATTTGTCCAAGTGCAGGTTGGACGCCCCCACATTAACTTCGTGAGTTTGTTCTGAATGCATATTTGCACAAATTGATTGAATTGAGGAGATAATTGTCGTTTTGGGAGATTGGAGATTGGATTATTCGTTTTCTCATGTATTGAGGGTCTCCAATATTAGGGGACAATGAGTAAACTAAGGAAATGCATTTCTCGTTGTTGTTTTTTTGGAAGTCCATTTTTGGACAGGTTGCTCCACTCCCTACCACTGTGGAAGGGAGCTCGGCTTGGAGAATGTTGGCTTAATTTGGAGTTGGGGTGAATATTTGGAATAAAATAGAAAATTCAGAAAACAATTAAGGATTTAAAGTCTAAAGTGTTATTGCAACAGTCTTTTCCAGATAGGAGAATACAGAGAGGAATGGAAAATATAAGAGGAGCAGAATGTAAAAGAGGTGCTGGTCACGCCTCATCAGCCCCGGCGCAGCAACATAAGGCAGTATTAGGCCAAAATCAGTGCGCCTATTGCTTTCGGAAAGGTCATTGGAAGGATGAATGCCCTAATTTACAGGGCCAAACAACAGTGGCGAAGGGAAGGGGAAATTCATTGACAAGGGGTACAAACAGAGGTGGGGTGAGCAAACAAGATTTTGCCCAATGGTTTAATGACAACAGACGCCAGAACTATTTTGATAGTATACAAACAGAAGCTTTTACAAGGATGACTATACTGACATTGACTATAATACCTTTGAATAATCTCATTAGGACAGTCAAGGAAAGGGCGGAAGGAAGTTCATGATACCAGGCAATGAAGCTGGCCCCTATATTACTGTATAGCTGGGGGGGGGGCAGGAGTTCCTGGTAGATATTGGTGCTACTCGCACCTCTCTGGTTCATAATCACTTTCCTAGGGCTCCCCTCTCAGGTAAATCTAATACATCTGTGGGATATTCTGGCATCCCCATTGGAATCCCTATTTCACAACCACTGACCTGGGTCTCCAACCTTTTCTATAACAAAAGCTACTAGTGATGTCCAAGTGAACACCCTGTCCAAGAGTGTCAGCAGTGATCACATTGGCATATTAGGCAGGGTTTCCAGCATCAATGTAAAAAAAGGCACCCTAAAACAAGGAATAAATATGAGTAATAAATATCTCCAACTCAAATAATAGCTTTAAGCACATTTTGAATATTCAACTCACAGACATCACCTTGTGAGTCATAAAAATACTAACATTTTTGTCTTCAATACACGCTTTTTAATTTTGATATACATATAAAAATTCAACCAAGCACAAGCTTTGATAGTCATAGACTGGGCTGCACACAGGAGAGCTACTTACAAGTACCTGGTGAGCTACGGGTAGCTCACGAGCTACTCGTTGGAGACACACCAATACAGAAGAAGGTTGTAAACAGAATACAGTGAAATTGTTGCATCACTTAGCCTCCTTGGGACATAAAGTCTCTCTTTCCAAAGTACAGTATTGTCAACAGAAGGTTACCTATTTAGGTCATCTCCTGTCGAAGCGGGGTAGGAACCTGCACCCACAAAGGATATGATTGGTGTAGAACATTCAAAGACCATGGACTCAATCTTTTTTTTGTTTGTTTAAAAAAAATATTTTTAATGAGAGTTCATGCAAATTACAAAACTACAGAACTGTCAAGTAAAGTGCATATTGCGAAATAATCAGAATACTCAAGTTGTTTTACCAGTAGACAACGTACAGAGAAAAAATACAGCATTGCATATCAGAAACAAATACCGTATAAAGTGCGAAGTACTAAACATTTAGGAGTAAACATATCTCATCAATCTTTCACATCGCCCTGTTGCAGAAAATAGATACCGTATAAAGTGCAAAGTGCTAAACATTTAGGCGTAAACATAACCCAACAATCTTTCCCAATGCCCTGTTGCAGAAAAGAGACAAAGCAGTCGTGTAAAACAATTACAGATCACAATCGGATAAAGTGCAGAGTGCAAAGTGCTAAATTTTAGGAATGAACATAACCCAACGTTCTTTCAATATCCTTATTGCAACCAAGAAAAAGGGGGCAGCAATATAGTATAAGCTAGAGGATGTATAAAGTGCCTGAGAACGTACGATAGGGTAAGAGTTGGTTGGGGAGCTGACCTTGCGGACTAGGCTTAGCTATTCAAATTGCCACCGCACCTTCTCCTCAATAATAATAAGCATTCAGATAAAAGCCAGTTTTCCCTATCTCTAATCTATATCCCCAGTAAACTCCAGCGTTTCTCGTACTTTTTTATTGAGCCTGATCTTATTGCATATTTTTTTCCTATTATTTGATTTTGCTTAATTTTGCTCTCCATGCTTGAAAGGAAGGTACCCTATCGGTTCACCAGCATTGTAGAATTAGGGATCTTGCTACCAATGCTGCGATGTATAGGCATTGTTCTTGTGTAGAAATATCGGGGGAGCAACCCAGAACTGCAATAGATGCATCAATAGAAATGGAAGGGTCTAAGGTGGATCTGAGATAAATTTCAATTCCTTCCCACAAACTACTAATTTTCGGACATTCCCAAACAATGTGTGACCAGGTGCCACCACCCTATTTTGTGCAGCGGAAACACCCGTTCTCGTTTTGTGGGTATATCTTATGGAGAAAGAAGGGGTCTATTATCATGATAATCAAAACTCCCTCTCATGTTGAATCTGCTCACCCCTTTTGATTCCATTGTAATGGCCACTCGTGTTCATTCACCTAGCTGTGCATGGTTCTCATTTCTCTTGGCATATGTATGCCTTTTAATTTCAGAATGTTGTTAAATATGTGATAAAGCCATTAAAAAATAGCTCAAAACATCAAGAGGTCCATGAGATTGATGGAATAATGTTTATCGTAGTAACGTTTTTTTTTAAAAAGCTGCCAAAATGCATATTTACGTTTAAAATTATTGGTGAAAACACTCTGCACGTTGTTTGAACTAAGACTTGCAAACCACTCCTAATATTCACGTGTGAGGCCTATGCTGGCTCTCACGTTTTAATGGTAAAAATTTGCATTCACATGGAGGATTGCTGCAGGGCTCTCACGTGGCATACGCGAGTGGCTGAGAGTATTTAAAACGCTCGCGTACATCACCCCGTGCTTGGTCTCATCTAGCAGCCATACCTTTTTTTTTTGTTTGAAAACTCTTTTTATTGGCATTTGTAATAAAAACATTGCATACATTATCACAATTGGAAATGCAGTAGGTGTGGGCCCATGAACAGGAGTGTACAGACACTTCATTTGTGGTCAGCGGAACTCGCAGGCCTAGGGTGTTATGATCCCCGCTTTGTCTCTGAGTTATAAACAGGCTACCGATGCCTGGGCCCAACCCACTAGTGTGCACTATGGACGCCATACCATGCGGGGGCTACTAAGTGTATCTATATCCCCTTTGTGGTGTATCACGTAGGTCATAGCAGTGCAGCCACCTGGTAACTGTTAACAAACTAGGGGTATGTAAACTGGGGAGTGCACCATATCTTGAATTAGAAGCAGTGAGAGTCTGGCGTCTAGCAGCCATACCTGTTGTTTCCTCCTTGGATGTTCCTCTGTTCTCCTCCGGGCTATTCGTCTTGTTTCTTCTCCTGACTCCTGACACCGGTCTTAATCTTCCGGAACGCCTGCCTAGTTCCCCATTTACGATTCCTGTACAACAAAGAGATAAACAGATAAGTGAAGGCTCCGTTAGAAGCTCGTATTTAGAAACTGAAAACGACAAAGATCAGTGAGTTATTTTGACAAATAACTTTTTGAAAAAACATCGTTTTATCAAGGCAAAGAAAGACATTTTGCTTTGAACTTGACTTTGTATTAGAAAGCTCGAACTTCCACAGAGGCTTGAGATAATTAAAAAAAAAAATTATTTTGACATTTTACAAAGACTGCGCATTTGTTTTAAAGGACTTGGTTATTACTGTGTGGTAAGAATAATTACCACAAATCAAAGGTAATGAGGTATTATTGAAAAGGCACCGAAAATTCTAAAATCACTTCTAAGATTGTAGAGATTTATTTAAACCGCAATAATTAATTTTTCTACAGGACAAGAAAATTGAGGCAACAAATAAAAGAAGGTGCTTTTACGAATGTAAAAAGACAGTACAATTTTAGGTAACATTCTGGTGTTTACTGTGTATGTATATATATATATATATTATAATATTTTTTGTGACACACTACGGGAACCAGAATCCTTTGCCTATGGTGGGCGTGGTATCGTATTTGAACAGGTGTGTCCCATTTTGCACTCGGATGTCAAGCCTTTGAAAAAGAAGCGACAGGCTTTGAAACGCGTCAGGCGGAATTGACTTTGAAGCTGCAATATCTGTATACGCAACGTGAGTTTGCCATTAAATGATGAAGGACAGTCTGTGTCCGAGTGCGTTCTTAAACCGAAGGGGCAGTTGAGTTGGATGTATGCACGCGGCAGCCCTTGCCGCGAAGGACGCACCACCCCACCAGCATTGGGGGCCATGGGGCTCGGTATGCAACCTAGCCTCTCCCATGGGACATGGACTATGGATTTATCTCACGTCCGTATGCGGAGGCCCATCCATGGGCTTTGAACTTGAGCAGCGGAAACGAGTGCACCCATTCAGGGAACCCATCCAGGGAATATTTTTTGTGACACACTACGGGAACCAGAATCCTTTGCCTATGGTGGGCGTGGTATCGTATTTGAACAGGTGTGTCCCATTTTGCACTCGGATGTCAAGCCTTTGAAAAAGAAGCGACAGGCTTTGAAACGCGTCAGGCGGAATTGACTTTGAAGCTGCAATATCTGTATACGCAACGTGAGTTTGCCATTAAATGATGAAGGACAGTCTGTGTCCGAGTGCGTTCTTAAACCGAAGGGGCAGTTGAGTTGGATATATATAGATATATATATTACCTACTGGCGGTTGCCAGTAGGTAGTTATAGTTAGGACCCTGTTTCCATAGGAAATCCGCAACATTCTATTTGGAATAACTTTGGCGCCGGTCGACGAATCCTCGCGAAATTTTCAAAATAGGTGGGGCGCTACGCTCCGCTCCTACCCTGAAAGTCTCAGGGGGATTCGTCAAGCGGGGGCTGAGAAAAAAGGGGGGTCCCAAAACACGTTTTTCCCATGCATTTTTCCATAGGACCTTTAGACACAGCTACAGCCCGAACGGCCGAACAGAGTTACTTGAAATTTGGCAGAGAGGTAGTCCTCAGGTCAAGGAAGTGCCTTTTGTAGGTCTGGTGTAAATCTGTTCAGTAGATCCTGAGAAAATAGCATTTAAATCAATATATATATCTGAGCCAGCTTACGGTGCGCTTACCGTGCGCTTACGGTAAGCTTACCGTACGCGTACGGTGATGTGCGCGAGCGCGATTCTGATTGGCTGTTAGATCTTAGTAAACATTTGAATCGGTCGAAACCAGGAAGCGGCGGCCGCCATTTTCTCTCTCGCACTCTGAGGGGGGGGAGGAAAAACAAAGGCAAAAAACATGTAAAGGGGCTGTTTAGACAGCTCCTAACCACATAGCCTTGATGAAGGTGTCCCCAAAGAACCCCCAAGGTCAAAAAGACAATTGAATTTTTTTTTTTAAATCACCGATTACGCTTACCGTACGCGTACAGTAAAAATTATTTAAAAAAAATAAATTAGCCACACTCTCCACACCCCGTGTGCAATTGGTGCCCGAAGTGCACCATTAGCGCATGGCATATTTAATGATTAAAAATTTAAAAGATTATCCACACTCTCCCCACCCTCATATTTAACTAATGAAAATTTAAAAGATTACCTTTCACAACGAAGCGCATAATATGTCCTCCATGTGCGCACAGTGCGCGAAGCGCATCGTGCGTACATGGCCCATCCAGCGTAACGTGGGCACGCGGTGTGCGTAGCGCACCGCGTGCCCACCGTGCGTGCACGGCACTAACTGCGTAAAGTGGGCGCGCGGTGCGCAAAGCGCACTGCGTGCTCACTGTGCGCGCACGGTGCGCTTCGCGCACCGTGCGTGCACGGAACGAACTGCGTTAAGTGGGCACGCACGCCACGAATGGCGTAAAGTAACTTAGCATTTAAAAAAACGTACAAATTCACTGAAAAAACCATAGGTTTCAGACACGTTATAGTTAGGAATTAGCACTTAAAAAACCTTGCAAATTCACTGAAAAAACCATAGGTTTCACACATGTTATAGTTAGCTGGACATTTTACTGATAAAAAACCAATGAAATTCCCCCGTTATAGTTAGTGCAGGCAACTATAACTCATGCGACTGCAATCCTCTGCTGATGACATTTGTGTCTTTATGAAAAAAAAATATTATATGTATAGCTAAAATTTAATGGAAGAAGACATGGGCAAATAAGTGTCTAAATACAGTATTAGCATCAGCAGAGGATTGCGGTCGCGTGAGTTATAGTTGCCTGCACTAACTATAACGGGGGAATTTCAATGGTTTTTTATCAGAAAAATGTCCAGCTAACTATAACATGTGTGAAACCTATGGTTTTTTCAGTGAATTTGCAAGGTTTTTTAAATGCTAATTCCTAACTATAACGTGTGTGAAACCTATGGTTTTTTCAGTGAATATATATATATATATATATATATATATATATATATATATATATATATATATATATATTCACTGAAAAAACCATAGTTTTCATGCACGTTATAGTTAGGAACTGGCATTTAAAAAACCTTTGAAATTCACTGAAAAAACCAAAGGTTTCGGGGCGTTATAGTTAGGAATTGGCATTTAAAAAACCTTAGAAATTCACTAAAAAAAACATAGGTTTCAGGGGCGTTATAGTTAGCTGGACATTTCCCTCATACAAAACCCTAGAAATTCCCATTATAGTTATTTCAGCTAACTATAACTCGCGCCCCCGCAATGCACTGCTGATGACGTCACATATTACATCACTCATGACATGGTCAGTGACATCACTGGAGTTGTCCACAATCTGACCCACAGCAATAGTGGTCTTAATATTGCATGTTGATCTGTTCGTTTCATTTTTAGGTCCAGGAAGAGGGGTGTCAATGGGGTATTAATAGATAGTTTTAACAATCCCGTAAGGAACTTGTTCTCAAGGCTTTCAAATGTACTTCTACATACAGGTCCCCATAATTCTGCCCCATATAGTACCGCTGATTGTACCTTGTACTTAAAAATCTCTAGGGCAGGGGTGACTGCCTTGTTCAAGCATTTATTGTGTCTTTCAAGGATTGGGAAACAGTTTTGTTTAAAGACTATCTTGGTCCTTTCTAGCTGTGATCTCCATGCTAAGGATGAATCTATAGATACACCTAAGTAAATAAAATTCTGCACATAATCAAGCTTCTGTCCATTTAACATTAAGTTTTTCCTAAAATTTTTATCCGGGCTCAGAGCCATGTATTTCGCTTTTTTTAATATTAATTTCTAAACCTTTCGAAATACAATAGGACTGAAACCTTTCCAATAGGTTCTGGAGACCCCGTGGTGTTTGGGAAATGAGGATGGTATCGTCCGCAAAAAGGAGGGACGAGACCCGTTCGCCCCCCAATCTTGGTGAATCATTGTCACTATTCTCCATATAAGACGGACAAACAGGGAGAATAGGGTCAGGGCCAGTACACACCCCTGGCGTACTCCCCTCTTTATCGGAATAGCTTTAGTGAGTTCCGCAGTTGGACCCCACCTGACCTTGGCATAATTATCCGTATGTAGCCCCATGACCAATTTTAATAAATCTACTGAAAGTCCCTGGGTTTTCAATGATTCCCACAAAAGTTCTCGGGGGATAAGGTCAAATGCCGCCCGTAAATCAACAAATGCCACATACAAGTGGCCTTTGCGGAGGGTGACATATTTCCAGTACAAACAACAAAACCTTAGGACTTGGTCAATGGTTCCTATTTTTGCTCTGAACCCAGCTTGATATTTTGTTAAAATTGATTCATCTTCCAACCATCTATTAATGCGATTTAATATATGCCTAGCATACATTTTTTGGGTTATGTCTAGAAGACTTATAGGGCGGTAGTTGGCGGGATTGCTTCTGTAGCCCTTTTTAAAAATAGTAATAATTTCCGCTCCATTCCATGTGTCCGGGATTGCTTCCCCAGCTGCAACAATATTACACAAATGATTAAGATATGGTACCCAGACGTCCAATTCATGCTTGATTAGGTCGCCTGGTACTTTGTCAAGCCCTGGAGCCTTCCTGTGTTTGACTGAATTAATTGCTAATTCTGTTTCCTGTAAGTCAAAAACTATTTGTGTGGGTTCGGCATCTACAAGCGACTGAGCGTGCTCTTCCTGTACTACACCTTCGGCCCCTTGAGCGGCATACAAATTCATGAAGTGGTCAATCCAAGTTGCCTCATCAAGAAAGACCTCTCTTGAGCACTTCTCCCTTTTGTTACCCTTAGCCACTGTTTCCCAGAATAACTTTTGGTCCTTCATTTTGGCTGCCGACAGCATACAGGACCATAATTCCTCGTCCCATAAAGACTTTGCGTTGGCCAGCACCTTATTATATAATTTCCTGCTTTCTTTAACTGCCAGTGGGTTTTTGGTTAAGCGTTTCAATCAAGGTAGATTTTGCTATTCGTCATTCTTTACTAAACCATGATTTACCTACAGGCTGAAAATTCACCCGTCCCTTTTTTTGGTCTTTTTGTCATGAGTTCTAATAATTCACTAAAGAACACTTTGTGTAATTTAAGAAATTGACCAGGTTCACTTTTAGAGGGGTTATAAGTATCGAATATGTTGGTAAGGCAGCTATAAATATTTGCCATTAACTCCTCTTGCTCTAGGATATATGCCCATTTAACAGTCCGTCGGTTATTGCTTAGTATAACATTATCTGGGGCTGCTTGATATCCTCCCTCTTTAGCTTCCAACCCCGTTAATAAACTCTTTACAAAACTAATTTCGAGGGGACGATGATCACTGTCAAGTCTTACTTTGACCATCAGGTCTTTTATATATAGCCACAGGTCAGAGGAAACAATAACATAGTCAATTATACTTTGACAGTTATGTCTCAGAAAAGTAGGTGCCTTGGGACTATCAGATGGTAAACGCCCATTGCATGCCCTCAGTCCATGACTTGTCAATACCCTTGTGATTTGGAAAGCTAGGGTAGAACCAGCAGCAACCCCATTACTAGATAAGGATGGTATACCATTAGCATTATCTTCATCCTCATACAAATTGTTCATCCCTACAATGGGCTCAAAGTTGCAATTCATGTCCCCACATATGATCGTACTTGTTTCCGGGTCCAGAGTATCCAGTATTGACTCTAATTTGTCAATACATAGTGACTCCTTATAAAATGGGCACGGTCTGTTATATACGTTAAAGAGGTGGATCACCCGTTTATCATCGGTAACCATTTCCAGTCCGAGTATATCTAATGAGTCAATTCTTAGTTGCTGGATGGCTATGTTAATAGACACACTAACCCATATTATCAACCCTCCTGAAGGACGGCCTCTTACTGATGGAACTGCATCCAACTGGTAGGTTCTATACCCAACCCTATGCATGGATTTTATAGCCCATGTTTCTTGTAGAACACAGATATCAAAAGAATTTATATAATGGTTCCAATCAGGGTCACTTATTTTTGAGCCCACTCCTGCAACATTCCATGAAACAACCTTAGCTAAAGAGGGGCCATGATTTAAGCTGCTACTACCGGCTGGTGAGGCTTTACTTGGCCTACTAGATGCTCCTGGCCTGGTACGGTTCTGTTCACTCAGCTCTACTTGATCTATTCGGTCGGCTCCTAATATTAGCCCTGGAACTTCCATAAGTTCTTTTATAAATAAGTTATTTTCCCCCTGAATACCGGGCGACAGCAATCGAGGCGGGCTATCATGATGATCTAATGGCCTAGGTGGGCTAATAACAGAAGTGACGGAAGTGACCGGTGAGACAGATGGACAAAGAATACATTTATGTTCCTCCCCATGTACAGTGAGTCAATCAACAGCCTCCAATCCACTGAATCTATTGTAACAGGGGATGAAGGGTTGTACAAACTGCGGGCCCATCCATTCTCCACGGTACTGCATACTACCGTATTGAGGCCTCCCTGCCCTACGTTGTATTACAGTCCAGCCGTCATCCCCCCCCACTTCCCAACTATTAGAATTCGAGTCCCTGTACAACTCACGCCCAATTCCGCCCCTAGCTTGGTTTGTGTCCCTGGTCCAGCTCCATCTATTATCGGGCTGTTCCATTGGCGTATAAAAATAAGCCAGGGATCTTGCCACAATCGATGAACCGTTTTTTCTAGGCACCCCTGAGCAAATATGTCCCACTGACCGAGAATCTCCAAATGATACAACCACGCAGTCCCCTTGTGTTCTTTTTCTATTATAACCTACCCAGGGGCCCTCCCTACCATTAAAATATTACTTCTTATTGTTGGTGGTAATGGGTGATTGGTATTTAGCCAATATGACACTTTATTTTTGAGCGCCACATACGGTTCTATAGTTGTAGGGCCTAATTCCGGAACCCCAGTCAGGATGACTACGTAATCACACGCTTCTGGGGGTAGATTAATGTTCTTACGCTTTTCTATGTGCGTTTTATCAGCATTATGTGTAGGTATACTGTGAAGAGCCGGTTTTTTAACCACTATTCCATGTGCCAAGGGAGACTTTGCACTGGCTTTACCTATATCAGTATTGGTAGAATTAGGCGTAGGGACCTTAGGTACTGATTTTCTGCCTTTTCCCCTTTCGTTATCAGGTATTTTTAATGTCTGCACTTTACTAATAGGGGCTGGTACCTGAATTACCTTTTTTGACTGGCTAGTGCAGTGGTTTTTTATCTCTTTCTTCAATTCTGTAAGTTGTTTTTGTATCCCATCTAATCTTACTTCTATAGGAGTGAGTAGGGTCTTCAAAATTTTTGTCAAGGATGGTATGAGTAGATCTTCATTCCCTATACTTATACCTGTACTATCAGCTGTTGGGCTATCTGATAGAATATCAGCTAGGGAATTGTCTATAAGAATATCATCTATACTATTCAGCGGTAATATTTTGGGGCCGGCCCCTTCTTTCCCAGATTCATGGCCCTGACTTTCCCTTGCTGCCCTTACATTGACTATATCCTTTTCATTACACTCCCCTATCTCTGCAACTTTAGTGGTTTTAATAGAGGGATGTTTTTTATAAGTCCGCTTACTTTTATTTTTGGGGATAGCTCCCTCCCTTTTCCCTCTTGTTAGGATATTAGTACTATCTGCCTGAATGTCTAGCTGTGGGGCTAACAAGGTGCTTCCTATGGTTACCAAACCCTGAGGGTCAAGAACACTACAGTCTTGAAATTCAGAATGTGTACCAGTAGTACTATGGACCACCGCATTTATGTGTAAAGTGTTAGAATTGCTTAAAGTGTTATCAGGGGTTCGCACTGGGGTTCGAGCTGTGGCAATGTGACCCATGGAGGATCTCTTAGCTCAAGCGAGGTCTTGAGAGACCCTTCTCTCCATGAGGACAATACCCTGGTCTATTAGTGTGTTAGTGCGTACTATAAAATCGTCTACTGTTCCTGTTAGTTTTGAGCTACCTACCACAGCTTTACTACTTCTTGTTTCACATGAAGTCATATCTATATGATCCAAAAAAAAAAGAGAAAAATAGCAGTGCCAATTACAGTAGTAGCGATAGGGTCCCTGTAGAAGAACGTGGATAGTACACCGATATCTAGTATCCTCTAAACAGTTCTTACCACATCTAAATATAGGCACTAATGAAGAGCCGGTCCTTTATAGAGTTAAAAAGCTTGCTTACAATATCAGGAGATCATGTGATGGAACAACCAGACTCCCTGGCCCAGTCCAGTCTCTTCAGGCCTCTGAGGGCCTAAGAGGGCCCGCCCTTTGCCCGGGCTTTGCCCGGCGCGTTCCCGCGCGCTTCTCACGGTGCGCGTTTCTGGTGCAGATTTAAATCACCTGGTCGGCTCTGGGCGTTGCCGGCGATGTTCAAGGTGCCCCACTGCCTTATGGGAGATGTAGTCAATTTGGAAATGACTACTCGCTGGTCCCGGTGCGAGCATTTCCCGCGGAGCGGGAAACGTGAGGAGTAGCTGCTTGTGGCGTCCAGTGGGGTTTTTAGAAATCAGCCCCTGTTCCAAGGTCCTGCTTTGGCTGCTACTCTCACGATGTGTCTCGGCAGAAAGAAAGCTTTCCCGAAGGTTGTTCCTCCGGTGCAGATTTAAATCACTTGGTCGGCTCTGGGCGTTGCCGGCGATGTTCAAGGTGCCCCACAGCCTTATGGGAGATGTAGTCAATTTGGAAATGACTACTCGCTGGTCCCGGTGCGGACCGCGGGAAACGCGAGGAGTAGCTGCTTGTGGCGTCCAGTGGGGTTTTTAGAAATCAGCCCCTGTTCCAAGGTCCTGCTTTGGCTGCTACTCTCACAATGTGTCTCGGCAGAAAGAAAGGTTTCCCGAAGGTTGTTCCTCCGGTGCAGATTTAAATCACCTGGTCGGCTCTGGGCGTTGCCGGCGATGTTCAAGGTGCCCCACTGCCTTATGAGAGATGTAGTCAATTTGGAAATGACTACTCGCTGGTCCCGGTGCGAGCGTTTCCCGCAGAGCGGGAAACGTGAGGAGTAGCTGCTTGTGGTGTCCAGTGGGGTTTTTAGAAATCAGCCCCTGTTCCAAGGTCCTGCTTTGGCTGCTACTCTCACGATGTGTCTCGGCAGAAAGAAAGGTTTCCCGAAGGTTGTTCCTCCGGTGCAGATTTAAATCACCTGGTTGGCTCTGGGCATTGCCAGCGATGTTCAAGGTGCCCCACTGCCTTATGGGAGATGTAGTCAATTTGGAAATGACTACTTGCTGGTACCGGTGCGAGCGTTTCCCGCGGAGCGGGAAACCCGAGGAGTAGCTGCTTGTGGCGTCCAGTGGGGTTTTTAGAAATCAGCCCCTGTTCCAAGGTCCTGCTTTGGCTGCTACTCTCACGATGTGTCTCGGCAGAAAGAAAGCTTTCCCCTGTGCATAGATGTGTGAGTGGGTGATTCAGTGGGTGCATGGTTTTAAGAGTGCATCTGTAATGGACTATATGGTTGGGTGACTGTATGTAAGGGTGTGTTAGTGATTGAATGTATATCTCAGTTGTACATGTGTCAGTAACTACATATGTGAACCACAGTGTATATGTGTGTAAGAGTATATAACTATTTATATGTGAGAGTGTGTGATTTTGGGAGTGGCTGTATGGATGAGTGTGTGCTTGTATCAGTAATTGTATAAGAGCGTCAGAATTTGTTAGTATTTTTATGAGTAAGTGAACTTGAGTGTGTTTAACTGAATAGGTGAGTAAATTGGACTGTAATTAATTATTTGCATGACTGACTAGGTGTGTCAGTACCTCAATGGATGATTGGCGGTGTGTGAGTGTCTATATAGGTGTATAAATGCATATGATTGTCCTGTACTGAGTTACTGTAAGGATGAGTGACTGTACAGGTGAGTGAGTGGAGGTGTATGTAGACCTAAGAGTCAATGAGTGGGTATGCAATTATTGGTATTGGAGTATCTATGGTTTTCAAAATGACCATCTGAAATTTTGAGTCGGTGTATCAAAGGTTATATTAGGGTGTTTGAAGATGCACTAATTTATCACATGGATGACGTCATCAGTGATGTCATCAGTGATGTCATTTGAGATGTCGTGAGTGATGTCATCGGTGATGTCACTGACCATGTCATGAGTGATGTAATATGTGACGTCATCAGCAGTGTATTGCGGGGGCGCGAGTTATAGTTAGCTGAACTAACTATAACAGGGGAATTTCTAGGGTTTTGTACGAGGGAAATGTCCAGCTAACTATAACGCCCCTGAAACCTATGGTTTATTTAGTGAATTTCTAAGGTTTTTTAAATGTCAATTCCTAACTATAACGCCCCTGAAACCTTTGTTTTTTTCAGTGAATTTCAAAGGTTTTTTAAATGTCAATTCCTAACTATAACGTGCATGAAACATATGTTTTTTTCAGGGAATTTCAAAGGTTTTTTAAATGCTAATTCCTATCTATAACTTATCTCTAAAGATATCATGTTTAATGATTTTCATTCGATTTCTATATTTTTCAAATTCAGTGTGTCAATTTCATGAATTATGTTTTTTTGAAATTCTTTTTTATCACCATTGTTTAAATTAATTTTTTTAATTAATTCTTTTAAAGATTAAAAAATATTATTTGTTTTTATTGGGTTTTTCAAACATATTTTTTTATATTTTTAAAAATATTTCTTTAACTATATGTTCAAAACTTTATTTTATATATATTTTTCCCATGTTTTTGGATCCGCGCACCCTATGCGCACCGTTCTTGATCCCTACGCGTTAGCATCCGCGCATGGTATGTGTTGGGTACGTGTTTAGTGCGCCACCGCAATGCGACAGGTACGCGACTCCCAGCCTATACGCGACACGTTCGATGTACGTAACGCGACGTTTACGCGCTTCGCCAATGCGTCATCTGCGTCTATGACGCGGTAGGTGCGTGGATGCCGCGAAATATTTAACATTAAAAAAACATATATATATGTATTTCATGTGAATATTAATTGAAGACAAACTCTAAACTAGTCTTAAAACTAATATATTTTTACATCTAATCCTATAATTTTTTTTAATTCAATTTCGCGGATGCGCGCTGGGTGCGTGCTGCCTATGCGCAGGGTGCGCGGATCCCATGTGACCTGCAAAAAAAGAAATTTGATTGGTTCATTACACTTCCTCTTCTAACTATTGAAAGACCCCTCCCAATTCAATCATTCTTCTTTGACCTTCTTTGGAGGAGCATCTCTTTGCAGAGAAGAAGATTTTTTTAGACTAAGTTTACACTTAGCTCTAGCTTTTTTAAACTAAAAATGGCTTCAGGGCAGCAGGCATCACCTGCATCTCCTCTGAGGATGAATTTTTGGAGGAGGCACCACGCAAAGAACGTTTTTCTTAAGTGGTGTGGAAATTTTTTACTTTTCCCGAGGGGCAGAATAAGACCAATGCCACCTTGGTCACATGCAAGATTTGCAAAAGAGTGCTGTCGCGAGGGGATCCTAACAAGAAATACTCATGCGGCATGGCTAGTATGATGAAGCACCTAAGGACCCTTCATCCAAACAGTCTTGCACGAGAAGAATGACGACGGATGAGAGACACTCCTGCTCCTGCGCCTTCCACCTCATCGCAGCCGAGCACTTCAAGAGTGCATCCATCAGCCCAAAATTTGGACATCCGTCCTCAATTTCAATTTTTAAAAGTGCTCTGCACTAGGTGCAATGTGACTTTGTGCTACGGTGAGCAGTCGATCGATCTGATCTGCCGCCGGCAAGAAAGTCACATTTGCTAGTTTTTTTTTGTTTTTTTTAGTGTTCCCTGAAGTTCATTGTTTGGTTCCTCCTGTTTTGTTTTTTGTTTTGTTTTTTGCAGAAAAACCCAAAATTCTTAAAAATTGTTCAGAAAACCCCCCAAAAAATATAAAAGAAGAAAGAAGAAAAAACAAAGTTCTTGTAAGAACTAACTTTCCTGGTTTAAAAAAAGAGCTAAATTTCTTTGTTAGTGTGTGAAAGTTTAGATGAATGTATGTGTAGTACGTAATTGACTGAATGAATGCATTAGTAGCGTATGGTGAATATATAAGTGCAGAACTATGAGGAAGTGCTGCAGCATCACACAGTAACCTCTTTAACTACAGTGTGCTGTAGTACTTCCGAAGCACAGGGATGCAACATATGTACATAAATATGTTGCAAATCTATGCTTCTCTCCGCACGGCTGCTTAAACTGCAGCCATGTGGTGACACAGGCACCCTTGCACCATAGTGCAAGGATATCTGTGTCATGTGATGTTTGTTTTTGTGCAGGAAGACACACCTTCCTGCACAAAAACAATCAGTAAAGGCATTTTTCTCCTTCAATGTATGCTGAGCATTGTAGCATGCATTGAAGATATAAAAATGTGGAGAGATGAAAACAATTCTCCTTGTTGTGCTTTCCTACACCAATTTTAGAGTGGTGCAGCATTCACACACATATCGAGATTTATGATTTCTGACGAATCTAGACATCTGTCTTGTTCTATGAGTATTCAGTGCAATCATGCACAACAACACTTATAGAACACCCTTTCAACGCAAACTGGTGTGCATAATGAGGTTGTATTTACATGAAGTATAAAAAGTGCACAGAGTGCCGTGCCTTTTCCTCTCTTTGTAAATATGAAAGTGTCTTGCGCAATAACTATGTTACAAAAAGTGACATATTTCCAGTTTTAAAATTCCTTGCGAATAATAGAAGGCAAGCACAGAGTTTTGTCTGCAAAGATGTTCAAAGAAGAATGATTGAAATGATTGCGGTCCTTCAATAGCTACAATAGGAAGTATTATGAACCCCTCAAATCTCTTTTTTGCAGGTCACGTGATATCTGATTATGGTCAGATTTTAAAACTACATAGGTATAAATAGAGTGTTTTTACAAACGTGTTTCAACTTTGTAGCTTTTTGCAGACCTCCTCATTCTGCATATTGAGACTTAGTTAAACTTACCTTCACAGTAATAGCAATAAAAAATGGTATACATTTTTTTCAGATTTTAATTACAATCTAAATTCATATAAATTGCTTATTTTAAAATTTGGATCTGTGAAAGAAAAGAAAAAAAAAATTATAACATGTAAAAATACATTTTTAACCACACAGCATAATTTCCACAATGTAATTTGTTTGCCTTATTTGCTGTTCTCAGAATATATTGAATTTCACTAGAAATGGTGATTTCAATCGTACTCATCACTTAACAGCGGGCAAAAAAAACACAATCAGAAAGATTGTTAAAAAAAAAACCAACATGCTATTCTCAGTAAAATACCACAAGATACAAATCACAGATATATAAAATGCTTACGGCTAACAAAATTTTATAAGTTTAACTTATAAAAACTGTAAAAATTGCCGCATTAAAATATTCACCAAATCAATGACCACCAAAAAGTCCATAATTCAAAAATATACCTTTCCTTGAGGCCAAATTGTATTTTTGCACTCCTTCTTTATGTACATTGTCCAATGGTAGTCCTATTAAATTATAATAATAAATTCCTCAGAGAGTGAATTATCTTCCTAAAACTTTGACTTTAAAAATATTAGGTAGGAATTTTGTAATTCCCTAGGCAAACGTTGTTTAAAAACCAACTGGGAATCATTACAAAGTGTCCACCCTTTCTCACATTTTAGATAGGCTATGTAATGTCCAGATGTGGTGGAAGGACCATCATGGAAAATTATTGCAATTGCTACAAAAGTCCTTCCAGATATTGATAGTTGTGCTGCTACAAATTGCTTTATTAAAGTATGCAATTTTCTTCCGTCAGCTGTACAACGTTGCATCATTAAAATTATGTATTTTCCATATTTTGTTAAGAATAATGTGGATAACATTTCTGATTTACATTGGCTACACTCCATGTTTTGATTTGCACCTTTAACTAATTTATTGAAAGACACTGATTTACAGTCTGGTAATGTTAAATACAGAAATCTCTCAGTGTCTACATTGGTGCTACAGGTATACATGCAATGTTCACAATGATGCTCCCATTTGTAAGAAAGGCCAAAAATATTTTCTATTTCTACACCTTCATTTTCAAAAATGGTAAGCATATACATTAAAAATTCCTGAGCATCTTGTTGGATATTTTGTGTAAATTGTGTAGAACCAGAACACACATCCAAAAGACTACGAACATCTGAAACAGATTGTATTTTACTTCTATCTGTTGACAATTTTTCACGAACAGAATGCAAAAGAGAACATCTTTTTTCCTGATTCTGCATAATTTGTTCTTGCAAACCTTCCGGATAAAAAACAACATTGACCACTACATTAACATAGCAGTTGACACCAGAACTATTTTCAAACTGATAACCAACAATCTCTTCAACAGTGTCCAATTTCTTTTTACCTGCAATCACAACATTATCTTGTTCTTTTCCCTTCTTCACACCTTCAGAACAGATATTCTCTAACCTTCTTTTTCGACCAACCACACGCTTTTCAAATACAGGATATTGACCTAAATTTGGTGCATACGCACTTCTTAACCTATTATACTCTTTTACACAGTTTGCATCTGCAGTAACCTTTGTCTCATCAAAATCAATCAAAAACAAACCAGATAATGTTCTGACTCGCGACAAAGCAATATATGCCATACCCTCTTTAAATACAGTAGATCCAATGTTCACCAATGCACTGTCTACACTTAATCCTTGAGATTTATGAATAGTCACTGCATATGCCAGAGAAAATGGAAATGGTTTCCTACGGACATATAAATCTTTAACAAGCAAAAAAACAAACTGAACAACTACCAATTTCTTTAACTTCATCAATCTGATCAAATTTAATTTTTAAAAATTCAATTCCTTCTTTTTTCTGATAATTCACAAAATCCACCACTTTACCCATTGCACCATTAACTAAACCTTTCTCTACATCCAAATTACGCCTTAAAATTACCCGACAGTTTACACACGCATATAGGGCCTCATGTAGGTAGCCCAATACCGGTCGGTAACGGCCGATTTTCGGTAAATATACCGTTACCGACCGGTATTTAGGCTTTTGATATGTAGGGGGATCATTTCTGTATTCAGTAATTTACCGAATCGGTAAAATTACCGAATCGGTAATTTTACCGATTCGGTAAATACCGAATACAGAAATGAGATGTAGGGGGAGTGTGTGGTGGGTGTGGGGATTCGTTATTTACCACCAACTGAAAGTTGGTGGTAAATGACGAATGTCTCAGTTAAGGCATTATTTGGCCCTTAGATGTGTGCAATGTGGCAGACACACATGCCCTCAGGGCATGTATGTGTGCCACATGTGCACACATGCAGGAATCAGGGGTGCAACAGGGTGTCAATGTGACACCCTGCCACCCTTGATTGAGCTCCCCCCATTACCGATTCGGTATTTACCGATTCGGTAATGGTAACTGGCTTCCCATTGATTCCTATGGGCCTCCTGGCCCATAGGAATCAATGAGATACAGGTTACCATTACCGAATCGGTAAATACCGATTCTAAAATACCGACACTTACCGAATCGGTATTTTTTTACCTACATTACATTTACCGATTCATAAATACCGAATCGGTAAAATTCGGTATTTAAGAATCGGTAAATGTAATTTACCTACATATGGCCCATAGTGTCTTTTCTAAACCAGCAGTTTTAGATATTTTTTTTTCTAAGCAATCTAGTTTTGATCTCAACTTTTCCGTCAAAATAATAGTGATTCCTTCATGCAGTATTTTATCGATGGCTTCCATTTTTACAATTTCTTCATTTTCCAGTTTCAATAATTCTTCGTTGAATATGGAACACTCACGCAGTGTTGGCATTAAGCAAATCACGTATTTATTTTTAGCAATTTCCACGTACACTTTTGCAGGAACTGCATTTTTATTTGGAAAGACTTTGCAAAGTATTCGACTCTCCAAAGCTTGTTTTCCTTGTTTTGAAATAATTCCAATTCTTATATCTTGAAGAATACTTCCATATTCAGCATCATTTGCCTGTCGCATATTTGTTGTCAGTTCTTTGTATTCAAAATGAGTCCAAATGTTCACATTACCAACACTGCCAAGAGACTTTCTAGTATCTTCATGGGCTAGTGTTTTAAATACCGGTTGTCCTTTTACCGGAGTTAGTTGCAGTAGATCTCCAAAAACGGTGACGTGTTTTCCTCCAAATAACAAGCCATACTCTGTTTTAAGAATTTGCTGCATTCTTAAATGCACAAAGGCAAGCATCAAGTTTGAGACCATGCTCACCTCATCAATAATGAGAAGTTTCATTTTCTTCAGGACTCTTGAAACTTCACAACAAGCTTCTCCAGATAGCTTGTGGTATTCCAATTTGTTCTCATGCTCTACTGGCAGCATTAGTAAACGATGTAAAGTAATTCCTTTAATGTTATGTGCTGTCAACCCAGTTGGAGCAGTGACAACACAAGACAAATGCGAATCAGTTGTTTTCTGTAGATAACTTGTAATTACTTTAATTAAGAAACTTTTTCCTGTTCCAGCTTGACCACTCACATACATTCGGATAGGTTGAAATGATGTACATGAGCACCCTCTCTTTTCATGAAGTAATCCATGGTCAATCTGCTCTTTCACTTGCTGATATATTTGTTTCTGTTCAACATTTAGTTGTTCTTTCAAGTTTCCTAACTGTATTGCATCTTCTTGTGCTTGATACATTGCTGTTTCCACCTCATTCATTGCAATCGCTGCTTCATTTTCAACAATTGGTTGTCCTAGTGGATCTTGACTCAGTGCAGCAGAACTTTGACTGTCTTGAGAACTGTCTCTAGCAATCTCAGCTGCAATTGTAGCTTCTTGATCAATTTCATCATTCAACATTTTGACCTAATTTGCAAAAGCACTGCATTGTATGCTATCTTTAGAAGCATTAAATGAATCTTCATAGCTGGGAAAATCTCCAAGTAATTCCAGTTCTGAACGCCATGGTTTGAACATTTGCAAAAGGGCTAAATAGTAAAATTTCCTTTTGTCAGCAGTGTCGCAACTCAGTTTCCTGTGATTAATTAAATTTCCTTTCCTTTGTTTCACCAGATATCCTTCGAAACCAATAACTGCATATTTTCCATTGTTGATGTTCTCTGTAGTATTCCGTTTAAAAGTGTAGTTTTGCAGCACTTCATAGAGACACATGTTCTCAAGATGATGACTTCTATTTGGGTAGTATGTGTCCAACATATTCGTTTTCAAAATATCTGTACTTTCTGGTTCATTTTCTGCAAAATATTCAATTTCTTGAACAGATTTCAGTACCCGATTTCGCATTCCTGCAAGACCTAGACTCACCCAAATGATTCTTCTACTTTTGGAATACAGACTTGCAGATGATAACCGATCTGAACATTCATATGCTCCCATTTCACGATGCGATAACATCTTCAAACTGAAACTGTATAATTTCTTACTTAGAGTCTTTTCATGAGAAATCTCTTCCCACATTTCTTTCAATTCAGTCTTTTCTGATTTAGTAATGTAAGACGTTACATATCGAGCAACAGCAATGGAATTGTCCACAACATACTGAATATCCATGTTAGCGTTCCACATGGATAAAATAACTGGATTGTAGTCATTTATGTATTTTGATTCTTCGCTTCTTCTTAAGTTGTAGGTGTTTTTCGGAGACTTTCTTGTGATGGTATGTCGAATAGCTGACATAAAACTGTTCACTCTTCCTTTGGATAATACAGGACGTGGAAATCCAAAACGACATTTGGTATAGAACTTATCCTTTGACTTGTACGATCGTCGACAGTATTTTCCACACCTGTGGCTTTGGAATTGTTGTTTTAAGTTCTCTGCTATTGGGAAGAGCACATGTAGCATAATCTTCAATGAAAGACAAAACAGTTTCATCTGAATCTGTTCCAAATTTGGGGGTGTCCTTGATCCACAACAACATATGTATGTGAGGAGCACCTCTTGCTTGATACTCCTTTCTCCAAAAGATATCCACAGCTTCAAACCTATGATTGAAATATCTGCATACATTGACAGGATCCAAAGAGCACAATTCTCCAGGTGTCTTGTATTCAATATTTTTTATATTGGAATTTGCCTCTCGAAGAAATTCAAGTAAATCATCCCAAGCATACTCAGCACAGCTTAGTGTAACAAACCATGTAGGAGTTCCCAAGTTCTGTAGCATACATTTCAGTTCTCCATGTTGACGGTACCAATATTCATTAGTCCCACACTGACATGCCATCAGATTAATCAACTGAGATTCTAAATGATCATCTCTCTGATGCACTTTATCCATAAAATCCTTTGCAGTTCCATTTTGAAGATGCATTCCAGTTTTTAAAATGTGATTTACTGCATATGAAAGTCCAGACAAGTCACTTTCAAACATAAGATGAAACATATAAGGGATACATTGTCGAAATCTTGGATCTTCTGCATATCATCTTGTTGTCCGATATTCAGATGCAGGAATCTGCACAGGACGTTCATCATATCGTCCACCTTTTCCTGTTGGAAACAACTGCGGGAAACAACGAGCTTCCAAGCTCTCTTCCCATACACTCATGGGACTTCCTGTTGCTTTTGTCATTTGAAACAACTCAATTGTATTTCCCATCACCTCTTTGGAATGAAGTGGATGTACACTGTAATGTTCAAAGATCTCTTCACATCTGGACATGTCCACTTTTTCTATTTGTCCACTTATTGTTTCAGTATCTTCTGCTAAATCTATTTCTTCTTCTCCTGCAAACACATTTCTATAGTACTCATTATTTTTTAACAGATACAATGACGCCTTTTGCACTTTTCTAACATCCACTAACTCTTGCCAAATTTTCTTATTCTTAGTAGGAACACCATTAACTAGAATGACTAGTGGCTCATTTTCTGCATGGTCTACACCAATAGTTTCAGTATTTTTCCTTAAATCTAACGGTAAATACACAACTCTTCCTTTCAATCCTCTTTGCAACTCTGATGGAGGTAATTTACCTGTTTTGGGCTCCATACTAACAATAGCCTGAAACGGGTGAACACATTGTATGCGAATAGACTCATACGTATTTAAATCTATCCGCTCTGGAGGAATAGCAACCAACTCTAGATTATTATGAACAGCTCTAGCAGGCATTTTATTCTCATCTAATTTGTTATAACAATATTTGCAAATACACTGCTCAGATCCCAAATCAAAACAATGCTCCACCAACAAATAAGTTGCAAATTCCATCCACTTATCATTATCCTCTATTTCACTTTTTAAATACAGATTGACACACCTAGTCTGATTTTTATAGTGACTTCGCCGACAACAAATACACGAAACATTTGGGTGCCGATTACGATCCGGTAAAAAAACTCCCCGTACGACTCGTATCCGGTCTTTTTACCGTACGAATCGTACAAGTGCCCCTACAAACTGCCAATTACGATTCGCATGGGAAAAAGACCATACGAATCGCATTGGGAATTATTCCCCACAGGTCCTCGGGTCGGAAAATGTGTCCGACACGTCCTCGGACGATTTACTGTACAAATGTGAAAAGTGAAGTCCGACCGCGGAATCACGATCCATCCCGTGCGTCCGATGTTACAACCGTATGGAAAGAACACCGTCCGCACCGAACTCCCATAGCAACCCTGGAGACATGTGCCCGCATACGTGCCCATCACTCCCCCCAGCCCCCGTACGTTCGAGTCGTACCCCCGTGTATGTACACCCCCACCCGTGTATGTACACCCGTGTACGTGTCGTACCCCCCGTGTATGTACACCCGTGTACGTTAGAGTCGTACCCCCCGGGTATGTACACCCGTGTACGTGTCGTACCCCCGTGTATGTACACCCGTGTACGTGTCGTACCCCCCGTGTATGTTCGTGTCGTACCCCCCCGGTATTTACACCCGTGTACGTTCGTGTCGTACCCCCGTGTATGTACACCCGTGTACGTGTCGTACCCTCCCCGTGTACGTTCATGTCGTACCCCCGTGCATGTACACCCGTGTACGTTGGAGTCGTACCCCCCCGGGTATGTACACCCGTGTACGTGTCGTACCCCGTGTATGTACACCCGTGTACATGTCGTACCCCCCGTGTATGTTCGTGTCGTACCCCCGGTATTTACACCCGTGTACGTTCGTGTCGTGCCCCCGTGTATGTACACCCGTGTACGTGTCGTACCCCCTGTGTCTGTACACCCGTGTACGTGTCGTACCCCCATGTACGTTCGTGTCGTACCCCCCCGTGTATGTACACCCGTGTAGGTGTCGTACCCCCGTGCATGTACACCCGTGTACGTTAGAGTCGTACCCCCCCGTGTATGTACACCTGTGTACGTGTTGTACCCCCCGTGTACGTTCGTGTCGTACCCCCCCCGGTATTTACACCCGTGTACGTTTGTGTCGTACCCCCGTGTATGTACACCCGTGTACGTGTCGTACCCCCCGTGTACGTACGTGTCGTACCCCCCGTGTATGTACACCCGTGTACGTAAGAGTCGTACCCCCCCTGTATGTACACCCGTGTACGTGTCGTACCCCCCGTGTATGTACACCCGTGTACGTGTCGTACCTCCCCCTATATGTACACCCGTGTACGTGTCGTACCCCCCGTGTATGTTCGTGTCGTACCCCCGTGTATGTACACCCGTGTACGTGTCGTACCCCCGTGTATGTACACCCGTGTACGTGTCGTACCTCCCCCTGTATGTACACCCGTGTACGTGTCGTACCCCCCGTGTACGTTCGTGTCGTACCCCCCATGTATGTACACCCGTGTACGTGTCGTACCCCCCGTGCATGTACACCCGTGTACGTTAGAGTTGTACCCCCCTGGGTATGTACACCCGTGTATGTGTCGTACCCCCCGTGTATGTACACCCGTGTACGTGTCGTACCCCCCGTGTACGTACGTGTCGTACCCCCCGTGTATGTACACCCGTGTACGTAAGAGTCGTACCCCCCCTGTATGTACACCCGTGTACGTGTCGTACCCCCGTGTATGTACACCCGTGTACGTTAGAGTCGTACCCCCACCCACGTATGCATGGAGCATACCCCCACCCCAACATTCTCAGTACGGAGCGCACCCCAGGCCCCAACATCACCACCTTCACACAACATCGCGCATGTACGAGTCATACCAAGCCACACACAAGAACAGCACTGTACAACAAAATGGCCCATGTACACACCGTACGCACGCTAAAAACGCACGTACACAACCAGGACAAACCAAAACGACACAAGAATACACCATTCGAATGGCACAAAGCCACAAAACATGTCCAACAACTACTAAAACAACACATTCACTGACCTGCAACTGCCAAAAACAAAAACAGAGGCCCAAAACACAACCACTCCTTATAACACACCCACCCAAAGTTCAAACACAGCCACACCCACCAATGGACCAATAAAAAGGGCCCACACACACAAACCATGAGCCTTTGCAACAGACTCACTGCTGCCAGACCCCACAGACAACCTACAGCACGATACTAGAAGCTTTACCACACCTTACACTTGCACACCTTCACACACACACCTTCACAAACACCCCCTCATCACATTCACACACACACCTGCACAACCACACCCACACACCCACAACCATCCACACCCCCCACCATCCACACCCACACCCCTCACCATGCCCACTAACAAGAATCCAAAGTTCACTAGCCGAGAGTTGGAGGTCCTTGTCGATGAAATCCTCAGAGTCGAGCCACACCTCTTTGGAACATTGGTCAGACAGACCAGCACTTCAGCAAAAACAGCCATGTGGCAGACGATCGTCGATGCTGTGAATGCTGTTGCGGACACCAGAAGGAACAAGCAGGAATGCCAAGCCAGGTGGTACAATCTACGGAGGAGGGTCCGAGCCAAGATGACTGATGAACACAACCAGGCCAACGTCACTGCTGGAGGGCCGTCCCGCAGACCAGTACACTACCATCCCTGGGAGGAGAGGGTGATGGCCATACTGCCGGTGGTGGCAGTGGACGGAGTAGATGGACTCCGAGAGCCGGGTGAGTACACAAACAACTCACCTCACATGGGGGGAACGTCATCCACAACCAAACTCACAAACAGGCACACAACCAACCCAAGCTATCGCATGACTCAACCACACTCCATGAACACGCACATGCCACTGGCGCCACCATGCCCCATGCACCCAGCTGGACAATGTCAAGTCACAGGCCACAGAAGACACCAACACATGACACGGTAAGCCGGATGGCGGGAAAGTGGGCCCAAAAAATCACATAGTGCAACTCAGAAGCAGACAACAATGCCCCCTGCCCATATGGCCTAGGTCACAGCCAGACAAACAGTGTGTCCCAACACAGGAATGACTTGCCAGCAAATGGCGGATGCCTTGCATCAACACATGGGGGTGACGGCACGTTCTTCCACATGACAGCAGCTAATGAACAGCCAACACTGTGAAAGAGTGGCAGCACACACCACCACAGCAGCAGTGCAGACACACACACTACACCCAATGGGTGCCTGGAGATCAGAAACAAACTCACATCAACAATCCAAGGGCCATTCAAAGATCTGCTAACAGTGTGTGCACAGTAAGCTGGGCTGAGGTGACAGAGGGTGACACACAGAGGGAGGGAGAGGGGAACAGAGAGGGAGGGAGACACAGGGAGACGGACAGAGGGAGGAGGCTGACACACAGAGGGAGGGAGAGGGGGACAGAGAGGGAGGGAGACACAGGGAGACGGACAGAGGGCGGAGGCTGACACACAGAGGGAGGGAGAGGGGGACAGAGAGGGAGGGAGACATAGGGAGAGCAAATCAGCCTTGTGGTGTGTGGGAATGTCTGCTCGTCAGCAGGTGGACTGCGTGCATGTAGACAAGGGTGGCCAGTGCCAGAACCCCCCCTCTCCTACATGGCAAAACACAGGGCCATGTCACAACCTGTGCACGAGCACAACGACAGCTACCTGCATCATATAAGTGTGTGGAACAACTCCATTTGCCCACGTACAGTGCTACACAGAAGGCGCCAATGCACGGCTCGCCACACCTGCCCACTCCACTGCTGACTGCAGTCACACTTGACGCAGCAAGTAAGACTGTGCCACACATAAGTCGCCAAAGCTGTGCCCAAGGGACATACCCATGCACCAGTGCACTGTGAGTGGAATGCAAGACATACCCAAATTCCCAGAGGAAATGTTCCAACTTTGAAACGAATGAAACATGGATGTTGCATGGAACAAAATTAACATTGTCTCTCTCACACACAGGTCAACGTCGTGGATCACCCCCCAACACTGGGGGGGAAGACTCACAGGACCCGGCTCGGAGGGATGAAGGAGCCACCGGCAGCGACGACTCTCACCACTCTGTGGACGAACCCGACCCGACCAACCTGGCCCCTCTGGTGTCCAACGACCTGCAGCACCTGCGTCAGGTACAACCGGGCCAACCACCACCCCCACTCCCGCCACATCCCAGGAGACACCCAGGATCCCTGCCCCAACACCACAAAGCAGCCAGGCTGGCCAGGAGGGACACGGTGTCCCGGGCACCCAGGAGGAGGCAGGCGACAACGCCAATGCCACCCCTCAGGGGTCCCGGAGACCCGAGGTGCCCACAAGGGCATGCCAGGTGCAAGTGGGCAGGGGTGGTGGGAGTGGAGGACGGCGGAGGCGCCAGCCTGACCAGTTGGCTGGGGAACCGGTATATTCCCATGTACGAAACATCCTGGACACATACCGGCAGGACACCACGGGCATGGCCCAGGTTGTGTCCATCCTCGAGGAGATCAAGACCCAGCAGGCCCAGCAACATGCGGAGCAACATGCCTGTCTACAGCAACACCAACGGCGGATGGAGGACAGACAGGCTGAGCTCGTGACGGTGTTCACAGGAATTCACAGTACACTCCGTCGGATGGCCGACAACATGGGCAACCCTCCCTGTGCCATCAGGCGTAGAACATCACCACCCACAGGGAGGGATCAGGAGGAGGAGGAGGAAACATCCGATGGAGCATCCCAAACATCGTCACGGCCTGCTTCTGAGGGTCCCCGCAGGAGGGCGGGTCGCCCACGTAAAAGACCGTGAGGGTTGGCGCTACAGCACCATCTCCCAGGACACCTGGCCTGGCACCTGGCACACTGGAGCAACAGCAGCACAGCATCAAAAGACATTCTCTGCCACATGGCCTTGCTGGTCACTGTCTGACCAATGTTGACAAAGACTGTGGCATGGACTCTGAGGATTTCAAATGGCAAGGACACCAACTCCCCTAGTGAACTTTGGATTCCACACACCCGGAAAGCCCCTCATGTCAAACCCCCCCCCCCCCACTAAAATAAAAAGTCACACCATGAAGAGAAGATGCCTACTGGTTGCATTAATACCTTACATGTGTCTTGTAAAGTATAACCATGCCTGAGTTCTCATTTGACTTCAACCATCCACACCCTGGGGCCTGAGTCTGGCACAGGACACACGGGTCACAGTGTATTAGGCAAGACAGACATGGAGCACCATACACACCCGTGATGGGCCCAACCAGCTGAGGGGGGGCCGCACAACCGTGCCGACAGACATATTGAGTACAGCGACAGCCATGCGCAGAGGTCAGGGATCATGTGGAGTGTCCTGGGGGCACCCAGGTATGTGTGGACAGGTGGCAGAACCATGTCCTGCAAGCTTGAGTCAGGTGGATGCAGATAATGGTGGCCTGGCCAACGTTGGATGCATGGGGATGGCACATGTCACAATACCCACACAGTCATGGACATCATGCACAATACACAGTCTAATCCCACACAAACAGCTTGCATCTTGCTACTCTACACATAGACACATAGCCACTATCACGGTAAACCATGCCAGACATGCCGTATGCCCCATGGCAACACACCAGCATTGACTGAGAAGAGGCACCTTGGAGGCATAGGGACACCTTTATTAGTCATGTATTTGGGATTGCAGAGGCAACTCGGAGTACACATGAACAGGTCATGTGGAGTAACATGTGGGTCCAACACTGGCACCCCCCTTCTGCACCACAAATGCGTGATATCCATGGAACTGGCACACAAGTGTCGGCTAACAGCTAAACACCCCCTGCTGCTCACGGAGAGCCTGCCATACACCATTGAACCGCTGATGTGGAAGTCCCACACCATGTCAAGCCAATGCAAACCGTATGTGTCCGAGGGCAGTGTAACACACATTGATGCCATCATCACATTCCACAATCCCATCACTGATGACTGTCAACAAGTCTGACCATCTATTCAGGTGTACCCAGATGCATGTCATGTGTACCATGGTGATGCGACATGTCTGCAGAGGAACCAAACATCCACAGGGGCAGTGTGCATACATCGTGAACAACTGCCACACCCAATACACCCCTGATGCATCCCTTACCCTAAGGAGACTTCCAAACTTGTCAGTGCGTGTAACGCTGAGTCAGCACACAATGACGTGTCCATGAGGAATAGCAGTGCCACAACAATGCAAGCAGCAGACGGCATGCGCAAGTACCTGGGGAAGAGAGACACACAAGAAGTCAGCCACAAAAAGCACAGCCACTTGCATGTACATGTACTCGACACATGTATGGATGACTACATGCTAGGTCACAATTATGACTGGGGAAATACACTCATCACTGGCACCATCACTCCAGTGACACATCCACACACACCTCTGACTCACGTGGCATACATGCAGATGGACACACACATCGCAACACATGCCACACGGGGACCAATGCGTGCACACTCAGACACTGGTACTCACCACTAAGCAAAGAAGTCGCGTATGAGCCGAGTCCGGATGTCCTCTTGCGGCTCCACATCCTGCACATCACTAGCCCCATTGCCAAGCCCTTCGTCCTCTACGGGTGGATGGTCCTGATCATCTTGATCCAGGATGAGTGGCACAGCTTTCTCAACTGCCATGTTGTGCAGCATGCAGCAGACCATGAAGATTTTGCAGACCTTCGCCGGGGCATATGGGAGGGCGCCGCCGGTCTTGTGGAGGCATCGGAATCGGCTCTTCAGGAGGTCAAATGTCCTCTCTATCACTCGCCTTGTCCGGCCATGGGCGATGTTGTAGCGGAGCTGGGCTGGCGTGATGGGGTTGCGGAGAGGTGTGATCAGCCATGGCATGTTTGGATAGCCAGCGTCCCCTACATGGAAAGCACATGGACATAAGTAGGACAGGAGAAGCGGTCGTGCTGGAAGTCTACGCAAAATACAGTACAGACAGAGTGCACCCACCAACAACACATGCTCGTTCGTTGCGCAGCTGCGTCATCATTTCAGGCACCCTGCTACGCCTCATGATGTAGGCATCGTGTGCTGATCCTGGAAAACGAGCACAGACAAGTGAAATCACCATGTTGGACAGACACACCACAAGGGCATTGATGGAGTGGTAGTGCTTGCGATTCCTGTACGCTACCTCCTGTGCCTGTGGTGGTACCAAAGCCACATGTGTCCCATCTATGGACCCAATGACATGGGGCATCCCTCCCAGGGCATAGAATCCACGCTTGACCCCAGTCAACATTTCAGGGGTTGGGAAATGGATGAAGTCATCCAGGTGAAGCAACATGGCCTCTAAGAAATCATGCAGCACACGGCAGAACATGCTCTGGGACATGCCACCAACATGAGCTATGGTATTTTGAAAGGTACCCGTGGCAAGAAAATGTAGGGCTGCCATTACCTTCAGCTTGGGTGTCAGTGCCATAGGATACCTGTGCAGCAGTTGTAGGTGTGGTGCCAGTCTCGCCGTCAACTCCAGAATCAACCGTTGGGGGAAGCGGTAGCACCGGATACAGTCATTCTCCCGCATGGCAGCCAAGTCCGGAATTGGTCGGGGAAGAGGCGGCGCTCTGCAGTAATTTGGAAGTGACAAGGAAGAGTGAGTGCACCACAACAACAATTTATTAGTACTGAGCACATGTTAATCTGTCAATACACATATGCTACATACGGAGTCAGGTATGTGCCACATGCCCTGGATACGTATGGCTGCCAGGTGACACTCCTACCAAGACCCAGCTACACACGGAGATTGTGAACCTCCACATGCCATGGCATGGGATTAGCTGTGTCCCAGTGTAAGTGAACAGCCAGACGCAACACAGGAGTGACATACATCCACACATCAGCAGAAGTAGGATGTCGATTGCAGAGACTGGTAGCGGAACACTAGAGCCACAGGTCACATGACATTAGACTAGGACAGCCCACACACCTTGCCATGAAGGTGTACATGTGATGACTCACCACACATTCATAGAGAGGATGCAGACATGTCCTTGTTACGCTACTCCGTGTCCCATGCATACATACGCACCTCACATCCGATACCACATGTGGCATGGTGTGCGGAACAGTGTGCCATGTCAATCTACACACAGACACATGTTGGTTGCTGCAACAGCTGCAGCTTTTGAGGGAGCTCCAACATCAAGCTAATGGAAATCCCCCACACATACATGACATAGTCACATCGTGCACCGTGGGTAGTGACATGTCAGGTGTGATAACCCCTGTACCGGGCCTCAGGGGACACTTCCGTGTGTTGTTGTCCGTGCCATGCCAGTGACGCTCATCCCAAGTGTGCAGTACGACATGCACACATGTCAAAGGAGTCAAGGGCATGCCTGGCACACATTGCACCGTCACACATTACATGTGTACACATCTCATCATACATCTGGTGCCTTCTCGACTCTGGAGTAATGTGGCACATCACAGCCTTTCACACCTGTGCCCCACACATGTAGTACTGCCCAGACAATGCCTTGATGTCCATCCATGGACAAGTATGTCAGCCCTATTCCTTCCTGTGTGCTGCCTGTCACCACTGTGATGTGTGAAAACCACCGTACTTTCGCAAAGAGGGCCTGTGTACGTTCCCGTATCACTATGGGAGTGCTGCCGTATGTGTACCCATAGTGATGGTGAGCGTACAGGCGTGTGTACGGGCCGTACCACCATGAGTACGCATACGCAAGAACTCCCATAGTGGTACGGACCGTACAGGCGTGCGTACGTTCACTTTCACTATGGTTGTTCGCGCGTGTGCGTACTCGTAGTGGTACGGCCCGTACACACGCCTGTACGCTCACTATCACTACGAGTACGCATACGCGAGAACACCCATAGTGGTACGGACCGTACAGGCGTGCGTACGTTCACTATCACTATGGTTGTTCTCGCGTATGCGTACTCGTAGTGGTACAGCCCGTACACACGCCTGTACGCTCACTATCACTACGAGTACGCATACACGAGAACACCCATAGTGATAATGAACGTACGCACGCCTGTACGGTCCGTACCACTATGGGTGTTCTCGCGTATGCGTACTTGTAGTGATAGTGAACGTACAGGTGTGTGTACGGGCCGTACCACTATGAGTACGCATACGCAAGAACACCCATAGTGGTAGGGACTGTACAGGCGTGCGTACGTTCACTATCACTATGGTTGTTCTCGCGTATGTGTACTCGTAGTGATAGTGAACGTACAGGCGTGTGTACGGGCCGTACCACTACGAGTACGCATACGCGAGAACAACCATAGTGATAGTGAACGTACAGGCGTGTGTACGGGCCGTACCACTATGAGTACGCATACGCAAGAACACCCATTGTGGTACGGACCGTACAGGCGTGCGTACGTTCACTATCACTATGGTTGTTCTCGCGTATGCGTACTCGTAGTGATAGTGAGCGTACAGGCGTGTGTACGGGCCGTACCACTACGAGTACGCATACGCGAGAACAACCATAGTGATAGTGAACGTACAGGCGTGTGTACGGGCCATACCACTACGAGTACGCATACGCGAGGACACCCATAGTGATACGGAAGGTACACACGCCTGCACGGGCCGTTGCTATGCATTTGGGGTGCCCTAGGGCCCCGGAACGCACCGTACCTGTGTGTGAAGCTCAAAATTACATAGGGGACACATGAGGGACAAGTATTAAGGCCTACATGCATGCTGGTTGTCATGGAGACCAAGTTTAAAGTTTGAATTTGTTCTGGAAGGTGCACAGCAGAAGTCAGTTGGAATGAATCTACTTTGTTGCAATGTGTTTGTGGGGTTGACATCATGCTGAAGAAAAAACACAATAAGAACCCACTGACTGCTAGGTTTGAAGGGATTGGAGGAAACATAGGATGCAAATGTGAGTGACCAATCACTCTGTACTCCTGTGCATGAAACAGGCCAGCAAGGCAGATATAAGGCAGCCAGGTCCCATGAGGGAGCACTTGCCTGCACATCTCTGGATTCCACGACCCAGCTGCTGCTACTGATTCCCTGGAACCATGTCAAGGTCTGTGGAGAGGTCACAGCCCTTCACCCTGGAGGAGAACCTGGCTTTGCTGGATGTGATCCTCCCACAGTACCCCATGCTGTATGGGCGATCAGGGTATCAGGTGAGTGCAGAGTCCACTAGCACAGACTGTGTCCCTTTTTTGTGACTGTGACTTCTGCCATTGTGTCCAGGTGTCTCACACATGCTATGTACTGTAGGGGGGTCCCAGGGGGGGGAATGCCTGATGTCTCCCAGCCAGAGCATGCAGTGGTGCATGGCTGCCGTCCTCACTTGCATTGTGTTTACTATGACAATCACTGCATGGTGCATGCCACATTCTGCCTGTCTTATCCTCCTGGGAATGTTGCCTCTACACTCCTCATGTGATTATGTGGTCAGCCCAGTGTGACAGGTGACTGTACCCACAGATGTGTTTTAGTTCTGTGTACCTGTGCTGAGAGTGTCCACATGATGTGTTCGTACCCTGGACATCGGTGTGTGTGTAAGTCCCCTGTCATGTGGGTGGGTGCATATGTGGAGTGTGGCACCCGGGCTGCATGAGGGATGGATATACCCTGCCCATGTGATGTGAGCAGGGAGCAGTGCTGTGTGTCTGACGTGCAGAGCCAGCCCCACACCTGTGAGCCCCCCCCCCCCAGTCTAGTGGCACATGTGCAGAGTGAGGTATGTCGCTGCATTTGGCAATGGCAGGTGAATGTCCTGTGCCTGTGTGTGTCTGTGTACTCTGCTGCGGTAGCGTCAGTGGCCTGTGGCATGTGACTGCTTAGAGGTGCTGCACATTATCCTGGTGTAGCTTGTGATGCACAGTGTGAGCCTGGATCATTGATTGTGTTGCACCCCTCATTCCACCTGTGTCCTTTCAATGGCACGTACTGCTTTTGCCCTTCCCCAGAGGATCATGTCCCTATGACAAAGGTGCAATGCGGTGGATGCATACTATGCCTTGTTGTAAACAGCAAATGTGTTCTAATATGTGTCTCTGTGACATGTGCCAGGTGTATTGATGTAGTGTCACTTATTCATCCTCACAGGTAGGCGCCTCTGCCAAGGAGCAGATATGGCTGACCGCCGTCAGCGCCGTGAGGAGTGCAGATGGTCGGAAGCGGCGCCTGTCCCAGGTGAGGAAACGCTGGCAGGATATCCGGTGCTGGACGCGGAGGATCGCACGGGTCCTGCTGGGGGACTCACCTGAGAGCCATAAGAACCGCGGGCGCCGCCGACTGACCCACATCCACAAGCGTGTGCTGCCGGTGGTCTTTCCAGGCTTGGAGAGGCGCTTACAGGAGATGCAGCAGCAGGAAGGGGGTAGGTACATGTGTGCTTGTTGTGTTTCACCAGCATTTGTAAGTGCACAGTTGCATGGATACACTGCCAGGGTTTAAAGGTGCTGTGCAGATCCAGTTACCCACAGTATAGCTGTGCTCTCCTGCCTCCCTTCCCCTCCTTGCAATGTGTTCCCTGGTCTGTGTGTAGTCACTCCTTCACAAGGTAATGTAGGCTGGTGCTTTCTCCACGTGAACTATGCCTGTAGCATCATGTGTGGGGGTGGTGTGTCACAGGTTTAGGGACCTTGCCTGTGCCCTGTCCAGTTCAGTACATGTGGGTTCCATGTCAGTTGGCACTGATGCTGAGTCCAGACATGGGAGTTAGTCTCTCAAGTGTAATGCCTTACAGCGCGCATGTCCTATGTTGTGGCCTGTTACATGATGTGCATGAGTGTGCGATACGCATAGTGCAGGGATGGTGGCGTGTGTTGCAGTCATTCCCATTCAGGACCATGGAGCTGTGTTGCCACTACTGTCCCCTGGGTCATATTTTCCTAGGTGTCATGTGTGTCATCACAAAACGTGGACACTCTCAGTGTCTACAGCATAGGTTGTGCTCTTTGCCATTGTCCCCTGGCACCATGTATATAGACGTGAAATGTAGTACAAGTGTCCACTGTACAGCCTGACCTGATTTTCCTTGTTCATAGTCACAGTGGCCAGTGCCTGTGTGTCTTGTTACAATCATCTGATGATGGCCATTTGTACATGATTATTTGGACAGGCGCACCTCGGGTATTTGGCGTCCAATCTTGCATTTATGCATCCCCTGTGTATTTCACCCGGACTAAGAGATGTAAGTGCCACCTGTGTCTCAACAAATTGTCTCATGTAGGGGGTGGTTGGTGCGGGGCGAGCCTACATGTCAAAACCTGAAATCTCCTTGCTAGTTCTGGCCAGTGTGTGATGTTTGTCTGGACATACACTCAAGGTGCAGTAAGCCAGTCATGTTGGGCATGTTTTCAGTATTACCTATGCAGCATGTGCCTCAAGCTCATGGATTTGGTCCCTCCTCATCCCTATTTTCGGCAACGCTGTGTGGTGCAGATGCAGTACTGTATTGTCCCCAGGGCCTGGCTCCTATGTCAAACTCCATTTCATGTCATTTGCTATTGTGTCATGCTCTCCATGGATTTTCATTGGCATGGTGGGTCAACCAACTGTGTGTTGCATGCCCTACATCTGTACCTTGTTTTGTAGATGTTACTTAACTTTCTTTGCAGGCTATGCACTGTAACCTATGTAGATTGGACTCATGTGACATATGTATACAGGTGTGTGATTAATTGCTGTCTCTTCACCTTGCCCACAGCATCGTCGGGGGACACGGAGGGAGACATGAGCACAGACGGAGCGGAGGGACCGAGCACCAGTGCCAGCGTTGACATCGTGGCTGGCACATTGAGTGGTACAGAGGCGGAGGAGAGTGAGGCCGAGGACCTGTCCACTGGCACCACCGAATATGAAGCCGACGGGTCCGAGGATGATCTCTCCGAGTGGGCGGAGGCTGCACCACCAGCTGACAGCGGAACAACATCGCACCCCGCCCCCTCCATTGCCATCAGCCGCCTCCCACTTGCTCGTGTCCCTTCCCAGCCTGCCCGGTCACCACATGTCTCCTTCCTGCCAGGCACCGCACCCCCTGCCCCTGTCTCCACTGCTGCCGCCAATGCCGCATCTGTGGACATCCAGCGGCAGTTGCAGGTTGGTCAGGCTGCGATCCTGAATGTCCTCCATGGCCACAGCCAAGTGCTGCACAACATGGAGGCATACTTGGAGGGCATTTTTTCGTCGCAGGCTGACCAACGCCAGTTGCTGAGGTCCATAGACTCGACACTGACTGCAGCAGTGGGTCTCCTGCAGTGCTACGTCCCACCCCCTACCCCTGCCCCATCCACACTTCCCACTCCCATGCCTGTCCCACGTACACCCACACATCAGCATGCACCCACCACAACAGACACAGGCACCACACCAGCAGGGAAGGTCATACGCACACCTCCTGGCACACACACACAGGGTGAGGTAGGCACACCCACTGGGTCGGGGGGCAAACGTAAGACACGCAGCCAGAGTGGGAGTCCGCATTCCATCCAATCCACTCCCTCCAAATCCCCTCCCCTCAGCTCTCCTGGCCACATATCGGGCAAGGACTCCTTCATGGCCGCTCTGTCCCTGAGCCCCACTGTGACACCACCCCTCAAGCGGTCAAGGGAGTCCCCGGTCAGGGTGGTTGAGTCCCCCCCCTGTCCACACCCTCCCCCAGTGGCGCTGCGACCCATCCCTCTGCCCCCCCCCCTCCTTGGGGCCTGTGGTTCCTTCGGGTGCAGGGGAGACGCTGGAGGACCTTGCTAAGGTGTGCAGCGAGATCCTGGCCTCCGCCCCTGCCCCACCCCCTGTGGTGGAGTCCTCCATCCCTGCACCCACAACGCCTACCCATCGCCCTCCTGTCCCTGCGGTGCCTGGTCCTTCCCCCCAACATGATGCCCTCCCCGCTGTGGAAGACGAAGGAGTCTGACTGTGCAGGCAAGCTAGGGGACACGCGTCCCACTGTGTCCCCCGTCCAGCTGTGACTCATGGACTGCCCTATGGGCTTTGTAAATATTGGACTTTCTGCGAACACACTATTTAAGATCATGCTGATTAAAGCCATTTTTGTTTCCTTTGAACACTACTGCTTTTCTGATGTTGCTGTTGGTGGGGCTGCTACATGTTTTTGGGTGGTAATCATGTGTTGGGTGTGTGGGAAATGTAGTAGTGTGCTGGTCATAGGGGGGACCCTGGTATCTGTGTGCCATCACACGGTGTTAGCTAGGTTTCTCTGTTCATGTAAGCAGTTACTGCATGGTGAAATTGTCCCAAGGTGTATTCCTTCCTCTGTGTACCCTGCCATCTTCCCTGCAGGGTGTTCCCAATATTTAGCGCTGAGCTGTGTGTACATTAGCTGGGTGTGTGACGGACTCCTTCAAATTTGCACATGCATGCTGAGCGATGTCTCCACCTGCATCATTCGTGGCATCCTTGGTAGTCATTGTACTTGTCTATGTGGACTATTGACATGACTTCATGTGGACATGTTTTCTTTTTGGCGCTATGCATGCGTATACTCCCAGCCACGCGCACAGGTGGCACATGTACTGCAGGGTCTTTGTGCACCTGACTGACATTTGTGGGCATGGTATCTGTGGCTGCTCCACCCTTTGCATTCCATGGGCACTGCTGGGAGTGTTAGGCACCCACCCCTCCTGTGTCTGGGCACTGCTGGGAGGACTCTGCACACACCCCTCTTATGACTGGGCACTGCTGGGAGGACTCTGCACACACCCCTCCTGTCTCTGGGCACTGCTGGGAGGACTCTGCACCCACCCCTCCTGTCTCTGGGCACTGCTGGGAGTGTTAGGCACCCAACCCTCCTGTGTCTGGGCACTGCTGGGAGGACTCTGCACCCACCCCTCCTGTGTCTGGGCACTGCTGGGAGGACTCTGCACACACCCCTCCTGTGTCTGGGCACTGCTGGGAGGACTCTGCACCCACCCCTCCTGTGTCTGGGCACTGCTGGGAGGACTCTGCACACACCCCTCTTATGACTGGGCACTGCTGGGAGGACTCTGCACACACCCCTCCTGTCTCTGGGCACTGCTGGGAGGACTCTGCACTCACCCCTCCTGTCTCTGGGCACTGCTGGGAGTGTTAGGCACCCACCCCTCCTGTGTCTGGGCACTGCTGGGAGGACTCTGCACCCACCCCTTCTGTGTCTGGGCACTGCTGGGAGGACTCTGCACACACCCCTCCTGTGTCTGGGCACTGCTGGGAGGACTCTGCACACACCCCTCCTATTTAACAATATGTACGCTTAGAACATACACGTGTGTGGGTTTGCTCCATGCATACGAGGTGGGGGTACGTGTCGTACATACACGGTTGGGGTGGGGGTACGCTCCATACGTACGCGGGTGGGGTACGGGTCGTACTTACACTGTTGGGGTGGGAGTACGCTCCATACGTACGCGGGTGGGGTACGGGTCGTACTTACACTGTTGGGGTGGGGGTACGCTCCATACGTCCGCGGGTGAGGGTACGGGTCGTACTTACACTGTTGGGGTGGGAGTACGCTCCATACATACGCGGGTGGGGTACGGGTCGTACTTACACTGTTGGGGTGGGGGTACGGTACATACATACACGGTTGGCGTGGGGGTACGGTACGTACATACACGGTTGGGGTGGGGGTACGCTCCATGCATACGCTGGTGAGGGTACGGGTCGTACTTACACTGTTGGGGTGGGGGGTACGCTCCATACGTACGCGGGTGGGGTACGGGTCATACTTACACTGTTGGGGTGGGGGGTACGCTCCATACCTACGCGAGTGGGGTACGGGTCGTACTTACACTGTTGGGGTGGGGGGTACGCTCCATACGTACGCGGGTGTGGTACGGTTCGTACTTACACTGTTGGGGTGGGGGGTACGCTCCAAACGTCCGCGGGTGAGGGTACGGGTCATACTTACACTGTTGGGGTGGGAGTACGCTCCATACGTACGCGGGTGGTGTACGGGTCGTACATACACGGTTGGGGTGGGGGTATGCTCCATGCATACGCTGGTGAGGGTACGGGTCGTACTTACACTGTTGGGGTGGGGGGTACGCTCCATACGTACGCGGGTGGGGTACGGGTCGTACTTACACTGTTGGGGTGGGGGTACGCTCCATACGTACGCGGGTGGGGTACGGGTCGTACTTACACTGTTGGGGTGGGGGGTACGCTCCATACGTATGTGGGTGGGGTACGGGTCATACTTACACTGTTGGGGTGGGGGGTACGCTCCATACGTACGCGGGTGGGGTTACGGGTCGTACTTACACTGTTGGGGTGGGGGGTACGCTCCATACGTCCGCGGGTGGGGTACGGGTCGTACATACACTGTTGGGGTGGGGGTATGCTCCATGCATACGGGGTGGGGGTACGGGTCGTACTTACACTGTTGGAGTAGGGGGTACGCTCCATGCATACGGGGGTGGGGGTACGGTCCGTACATATCCGTACACACGCTATGGTATGCTTGTGCGGCCCGTACCCAGGCCTTTGCCACGTGGATACAGCCGTCCCACCATTGTTGGGGTGACGTAGGTGTGGGCGTGGTACGACACGTACCCACGCTCTTAAGGCGTGGGTACGGGACGTACCTGTATTGTTGTGTTGTCGGTTCGCGTCGTCAGGCACTTCCGTTGTGGCGGACGCTGGCTTTGCTGGACACGCCCCCACCCCCTCGTAGTGACCAGGGCCTGGGGGTCAGGTCAGGTATGTCCAGGGCATGTGTGCTGTGTGACTTTGGTGGGGGTTTTGTGGCCTGCCCCTGGTACTGCCCCCCCCCTTTCCCCCCTCCCTTTGTTGTTCTGACCTTCTGCGGCGTCTGCGTCCGAACCTGTAGAGGAGGTCTACTGCTATGAGGGCCGGGATGACACGTAGGTTCGGGCCCATGTCTGTCCGTCGCGTACAGGTACTCCTTGTTCGCGTCGTCCTGATTTCCCGGCAGTTTTTGGCAGCCGGAAAATATTGTCCGTGCGGGATGACGTCGGTGCGAATCGTATTTCCTGGTTCGTGAATGGCAGGCTGCGTGCGTCCCGACATCACGTCGGCGCTTTCCCGGATCGCATTTGTATGTTTATTTTCGTCGGTCGGGGTTTTGTACGATTCGTACGGAAATGGAGTTTCCGTGCGAATCGTAATTCCATGTTTGTAAGTTTTGACGACCGGGTACGCGTCGGACGGAGAATATGCTCCGTCCGACGGTTCGTACCCGGTTTTTACAGGATCGTGATCGGCACCTTGGTCTTTCACCTGAAATTACCTTAAACTTTGTGATTTCATCCTCACATTTTTCTGTAATTACGGGTTGTACATTGTTTTCAACATTTTGTTCTACTAATGTGTCACTTTCTTCACTCTCTTGCTGAGGACCAAAGTAACAAAACACAATATCATCACAGACCTGCTTCACATCTGATACTGACCCACGCAAAAGAGCACTGTTCAACTCACTTAACTTTAGTGCTGGACTTTTTGCATAATACAACCTTCTCACTAACTTCCGCATTTGAGTATGATGTACTGCCAGCATTCTGAAATGGTGAAAAACACTTTGACAAACTTTCCTAGAAAGACAAGCCAGAGAATGACCTGGCAAACCAGTATGTTTTCTCACTCTGCAAGGGTCTAGTCCTTGCAACAGCTTAATCTTTTGTTTTACACTTTTTTTAGTATAGGCTCGTAAAAAACGACATAATTTTTCAATAGATTCCTGTCGTACACTGCAAGTACTACTGCAATCCCAAGTGTACACAGGGTTTTTAGCACGTCTCCCTAAAACTTCATCAGCTATCACTTCTTCTGCATTTCTTTCAACCATTTTCTCTTTCTCAATTGGACAACCGTCTCTAACCTCATAACCTCTACCACTGGTGTCAACTGCATACAATAATTTTTCGCTCTGTGAATAACTCTCTTCGTTAAAAAAAGGCTCTGAACTGGAACTGTGTTTCCATTCTCCCAAAAAAACATCACAACATTTTTTTTTATTAATAACTCTTTTCCTCCTACTTTTGGCCTTCATTACATGGATTGGTTTATCTAGTGATCGAATTCTGTTTAATACTAAAATAAACAGTTTCCTTTTTATTTCAAAAGCCTTTTCCACAATGTTTTCAATATGCTTCTTCTTTTTATAAAACAAAGCTCTCTTTTTATATTTCTTCACATCTTTCAGCAAATTATGCACTACTCTCTTGTAAAATATTTTTTTGCGTAATTCCTTATACTGATTTTGTCTTCTTTTACCATACATAGGTGCCGATCACGATCCGGTAAAAACCGGGTACGAACCGTCGGACGGAGCATATTCTCCGTCCGACGCGTACCCGGTCGTCAATTTCTACAAACAAGGAATTACGAATCGCACGGGTACACCATGACCGTACGATTCGTAAAAAAGTCCGACCGAACAAAAAAACACCTACCAATGCGATCCGGGAAAGTGCCGACCTGACGTCGGGACGCTCGCAGCCAGCCATTCACGACCCAGGAATCACGATTCGCACCGACGTCACCCCGCACGGTGAATATTTTGCGGCAGCCAAAAACTGCCGGGAAATCAGGACGACGCGAACAAGGACCACCAGTACGCGACGGACAGACGACGACGCGAACAAGGAGGACCAGTACGTGACGGACACACAGGACGACGCCACCAAGGAGGACCCGTACGCGACAGGACGACGCGATTGGAGTACCAGTACGCGACGGACAGACATGGACCCGAACCTACGAGTCATCCCTGCCCTCATAGCAGTCCACCTGCTCTACAGGCACCGACGCAGACGCCGCAGAAGGTCAGAATAACTAAGGGAGGGGGGAAAGTGGGGTGGGGTGGGGGTGGCACGACCAGGGCAGACCACAAAACAACCACATAAGTCACACATGGCCTGGACATACCTGACTCCCATGCCCTGGTCACCACGAGGGGGTGGGGGTGTGTCCTGATAAGCCAGCGACCGCCACAACGGAAGTCCGTCACCACGCGAACCGGCAACACAACCAGACAGGTACGTCCCGTACCCACGCCTCAAGAGCGTGGGTACGAGTCGTACCACGCCCACACACACGTCACCCCAACAATGGCGGGACGGATCGTACCCACGTGGCAAAGGCCTGGGTACGGCCCGCACAAGCATCACATAGCGTGGGGACGGATATGTACGGACCCTACCCCCACCCGCGTATGCATGGAGCGTACCCCCACCCCAACAGTGTAAGTACGACTCGAACCCTCACCCGCGGACGTACGGACCGTACCCCCCATGCCAACAGTGGAAGTACGACCCGTACCCCCACCCGCGTATGCATGGAGCGTACCCCCATGCCAACAGTGTAAGTACGACCCGTACCCCCACCCGCGTATGCATGGAGCGTACCCCCCATGCCAACAGTGTAAGTACGACCCGTACCCCCACCCGCGTATGCATGGAGCGTACCCCCCACCCCAACAGTGTAAGTACGACTCGAACCCTCACCCGCGGACGTACGGACCGTACCCCCACCCCCACCAGTGTAAGTACGACCCGTACCCCCACCCGCGTATGCATGGAGCGTACCCCCCATGCCAACAGTGTAAGTACGACCCGTACCCTCACCCGCGTATGCATGGAGCGTAACCCCCATGCCAACAGTGTAAGTACGACCCGTACCCCCACCCGCGTATGCATGGAGCGTGCCCCCCACCCCAACAGTGTAAGTACGACTCGAACCCTCACCCGCGGACGTACGGACCATACCCCCACCCCCACCAGTGTAAGTACGAGCCGTACCCCCACCCGCGTATGCAAGGAGCGTACCCCCCACCCCAACAGTGTAAGTACGACTCGAACCCTCACCCGCGGACGTACGGACCGTACCCCCACCCCCACCAGTGTAAGTACGACCCGTACCCCCACACACGTATGCAAGGAGCGTACCCCCCACCCCAACAGTGTAAGTACGACTCGAACCCTCACCCGCGGACGTACGGACCGTACCCCCACCCCCACCAGTGTAAGTACGACCCGTACCCCCACCCGCGTATGCATGGAGCGTACCCCCCATGCCAACAGTGTAAGTACGACACGAACCCTCACCCGCGTATGCATGGAGCGTACCCCCCACCCCAACAGTGTAAGTACGACCCGTACCCTCACCTCGAATGCATGGAGCGCACCCACACCGTGTATGTCCCAAGCGTACATATCCAGAAATTGGAGGTGTGTGTGCAGAGTCCTCCCAGCAGTGCCCAGAGACAGGAGGGTGTGTGCAGAGTCCTCCCAGCAGTGCCCTGAGACAGGAGGGGTGGTTGCAGAGTCCTCCCAGCAGTGTCCAGACCCAGGAGGGGTGTGTGCAGAGTCCCCCCAGCAGTGTCCAGACCCAGGAGGGGTGTGTGCAGAGTCCTCCCAGCAGTGCCCAGAGACAGGAGGGGTGGGTGTGGAGTCCTCCCAGCAGTGCCCTGAGACAGGAGGGGTGGGTGCAGAGTCCTCCCAGCAGTGCCCTGAGACAGGAGGGGTGGGTGTGGAGTCCTCCCAGCAGTGTCCAGACCCAGGAGGGGTGTGTGCAGAGTCCTCCCAGCAGTGCCCTGAGACAGGAGGGGTGGGTGCAGAGTCCTCCCAGCAGTGTCCAGACCCAGGAGGGGTGTGTGCAGAGTCCCCCCAGCAGTGTCCAGACCCAGGAGGGGTGTGTGCAGAGTCCTCCCAGCAGTGCCCAGAGACAGGAGGTGTGTGTGCAGAGCCCTCCCAGCAGTGCCCTGAGACAGGAGGGGTGGGTGTGGAGTCCTCCCAGCAGTGCCCTGAGACAGGAGGGGTGGGTGTGGAGTCCTCCCAGCAGTGCCCTGAGACAGGAGGGGTGGGTGTGGAGTCCTCCCAGCAGTGCCCTGAGACAGGAGGGGTGGGTGCAGAGTCCTCCCAGCAGTGCCCTGAGACAGGAGGGGTGGGTGTGGAGTCCTCCCAGCAGTGCCCTGAGACAGGAGGGGTGGGTGCCCATCACTCCCAGCAGTGCCCTGATACAGGAGGGGTGTAACACATGTGTGTGAGGCCAGAATTATCCACATGCATACTGGCTACAAGGGAACATGTCCCCATGAACTCATGTCAACAGACTCCACACACAAGTACAGTGATCACCAAGGATGCCACGATTGTCGCAGGTGGAGACATGGCCCTGCATGCATGGCCAAAGTAGAAGGGCTCCGTCACACACACAGCTCATGTAGACACAGCTCTGCGCTAAACATTGGGAACACCCTGCAGGGAAGAAAGCTGGGTACACAGAGGAAGGAATACACCCTGGGACAAGTGCACCATGCAGTAACTGCTTACATGAACAAAGAAAGTTAGCCAACACCTTGTGATGGCACACAGATCACAGGGTCCCACCAATGAGCAGTACACTACTACACATCCCACACACCCAAACCCTTACACACCACCCAAAACCATGTAGCAGCCCCACCAACACCAATACCAGCATAGCAGTAGTGTGATAATGAAAACAAAATTAAGCTTTATTCAGCATGAGCACAATGTCCGTGGATCGCAGGCAGTTCAATCTTCACAAAGCCCATAGGGCAGTCAATGATTCTCAGCTGGATGGGGGACACAGTGGGATGTGTGTCCCCTACATTGCCTGCACAGTCAAATGGCATCGTCTTCCACACTGGTGAGGGCATCAGGGGGGGGGGAAGCAACAGGCACCGCAGGGACATCAGGGCAAAGGGGCGGCGTTGTGGGTGCAGGGATGGAGGACTCCACCACAGGGGGTGGGTCAGTGCCAAAGGCGGAGGCCAGGATGGCACTACACACCTTTGCAAGGTCCTCCAGGCAGTCCCCTGCACCCGAAGGGACCTCAGGCCCCAAGGAGGGGGGGGGGTCAGAGGGATGGGTCGCAGCGCCACCGGGGGAGGGTGGAGACAGGGGGGGAGACTCAACCACCCTGACCGGGGACCTCCTTGACCGCTTGCGTGGTGGTGTAACTGTGGGGCTCAGGGACAGAGCGGCCATGAAGGTGTCCTTGGGGGAGATGTGGCCAGGAGAGCTGAGGGGAGGGGATTTGGAGGGAGTGGACTGGGTGGAATGCGGACTCCCACTATGGCTGCGTGTCACACGTTTGCCCCCCGACCCAGTGGGTGTGCCTACCTCACCCTGTGTGTGCGTGTCAGGAGGAGTGCGGTGGACCTTCCCTGCTGGTGTGGTGCCCGTGTCTGTTGATGTGGGTGCATGCCGACGTCTGGGTGTACGTGTGACAGGCATGGGAGTGGGAAGTGTGGATGGGGCAGGGGTAGGTGGGGGGAGGTCGCGCTGCAGGAGACCCACTGCTGCAGTCAGTGTGGAGTCGATGGACCTCAGCAAGTTGCGTTGGTCAGCCTGCGATGAATGAATGCCCTCCAAGAAAGCCTCGATGTTGGTGAGGGTTTTGCCGTGGGCATGGAGGACATTAAGGATCGCAGCCTGACCAACCTGCAGTTGCCGCTGGATGTCCACAGACTCTGCATTGGCGGCAGCAGTGGAGACAGGGGCAGGGGGTGCGGTGCCTGGCAGGAAGGAGACATGCTGTGACCGGGCACGCTGGGAAGGGACACGAGCAAGTGGGAGGCGGCTGGTGGAAACTGAGGGGGCGGTGCGAGGTGTTGTTCCGCTGTCAGCTGCTGGTGCAGCCTCCGCCCACTCGGAGACATCGTCCCCGGACCTGTCAGCTTCGTAGTCTGATGTGCCAGTCGACAGGTCCTCGGCCACACTCTCCTCCGCCTCTGTACCACTCGATGTGCCAGACCCGATGTCACGGCTGGCACTGGTGCTCGGTCCCTCCGCCTGGTCTGTGTCCATGTCTCCCTCTGTGTCCCCCGACGATGCTGTGGGCAGGGTGGAGAGACAGAAATAATCAGACATCTGTACACATCTGTCACATGAGTCCAATCCACATAGGTAACATTGCATGGCCTGAAAAGGAAGATCCCTAACATCTACTGAACAGGGTACCGATGTAGGGCATGAAACACACAGTTGGTTGAGCCACCATGCCACTGAAATACCATGGAGAGCATGAGACAATAGCTAAACACAGGAAAAGGAGTCTGACATAGCACCCAGGCCCTGGGGACAATCCAGCACTGCATCTGCACCACACAGCGTTGGCGAAAATACCGATGACCAGGGACCATATCCATGAACTTGAGACACATGCTGCATAGGTAATGCTGAAAACATGCACAACATGACTCTGTCACTGCACATTGCGTGTGTGTCCAGACACATCACACACTGCCCAGACCCAGCAAGTGGTAATCAGGATTTAACACATAGGCATTGCCCGCCCCAACAAGACCCTACACGAGGCAAATTGTTGAGACACAGGTGGCACCAACATCTCATAGTCTGGGTGATACACACAGGGGCAGGCAAAAAGCGAGATTGAACGCCAAACAGCCAAGGTGCGCCTGTACAAATAATGTGGTACCAGTGCCCATCCTCAGATGAGTATAGCAAGACACACAGGCACTGGCAACTGTGAGTATGAAGAAGGACAATCAGGTCAGGCTGCACAGTGGACACCTGTACAAAATAGCACGTCTATATACATGGTGACAGGGGACAATGGCAGAGAGCACAACTTACGCTGTAGACACTGACAGTGGCCACGTTTATGATGACACATACACCACTGAGGAAAAGGTGCCCCAGGGGACAGTAGTGGGCACGCAACTACATGCTACTGAATGGTAATGACTGCAACACACGTCACCATCCCTGCACTATGTGTATCGCACACTCATGCACATCATGTCACAGGCCACTACATGGGACATGCGCGCTGTAAGGCATGACACATGAGAGACCAACTCCCATGTCTGGAGTCAGCATCAGTGCCAACTGATATGGAACCCACATGCAGTGAACTTGACAGTGCACAGGCAATGTCCCACAACCTGTTACACACCACCCCCACACATGATGCTACAGACATTGTTCCCGTGGACAAAGCGCCAGCCTACATTACCCTGTGGAGGAGTGACTACACACAGACCAGGGAACACATTGCAAGGAGGGGAAGGGTGGCAGGGGCACAGCGCTATACTGGGGCAAACAGGATCTGCACAGCACCTTTAAACCCTGCCAGTGAATTCATGCTACTGTGCCCTTACAAATGCCGGTGACACACAACAAACACACATGTACCTACCCCCTTCCGGCTGCTGCATCGCCTGTAAGCGCCTCTCCAGGTCTGGAAAGACCACCGGCGGCACACGCCTGTGGAGGTGGCTCAGACGGCGGCGGCCGCGGTTCTTGTGGCTCTCAGGTGAGTCCCCCAGCAGGAGCCGTGCAATCCTCCGCGTCCAGCACCGGATATCCTGCCAGCGTTTCCTCACCTGGGGCAGGCTCCGCCTCCGACCATCCACACGCCTCACGGCACTGACGGCGGTCAGCCAGATCTGCTCCTTGGCAGTGGCGCCTACCTGTGAGGTAGAACAAGTGACACCACATCAATACACCAGCCACATGTCACAGAGAGACATATGGGTACAAATTAGCTGGTTACAACAAGGCATGTCATGCAGCCAACGCATTGCACCTTTGTCATAGGGACATCATCCCCTGTTGAGGGGAAAAAGCACTACGTGCCACAGTGGGTACACAGGTGGAATGATGGCAATGTCACAATCAATGATCAAGGCTCACACTGTGCATCACACCCACCCCTCCTGTCTCAGGGCACTGCTGTTAGTGATAGGCACACACCCCTCCTGTCTCAGGGCACTGCTGGGAGCACACTGTACCCACCCCTCCTGTCTCAGGGCACTGCTGGGAGCACTCTGTACCCACCCCTCCTGTCTCAGGGCACTGCTGTTAGTGATAGGCACACACCCCTCCTGTCTCAGGGCACTGCTGGGAGCACACTGTACCCACCCCTCCTGTCTCAGGGCACTGCTGGGAGCACTCTGTACCCACCCCTCCTGTCTCAGGGCACTGCTGTTAGTGATAGGCACACACCCCTCCTGTCTCAGGGCACTGCTGGGAGCACACTGTACCCACCCCTCCTGTCTCAGGGCACTGCTGGGAGCACTCTGTACCCACCCCTCCTGTCTCAGGGCACTGCTGTGAGTGATAGGCCCCCACCCCTCCTGTCTCAGGGCACTGCTGGGAGACATCAGGCACCCCCCCCCGGGACCCCCCCGACAGTACATGGCATGTGTGTTACACCTGGACGCAATGGCAGAAGTCACAGTCACAACATAGGGACAGTCTGTGGCAGTGGCCTATGCACTCACCTGATACCCTGGTCGCCCATACAGCATGGTGTACTGTGGGAGGATCACATCCAGCAGAGCCATGTTCTCCTCCAGGGTGAATGGCTGTGTCCTCTCCACAGCCCTTGACATGGTTCCAGGGAATCAGTAGCAGCAGCTGGGTCGACGAATGCAAAGATGTGCAGGCAAGTGCTCCCTCATGGGACCTGGCTGCCTTATATGTGCCCTTCTGCCCAGTCTCATGCACAGGAGTACAGAGAGATTGGTCACTCACATTTGCATCCTATGTTTCCACCAATCCCTACAAACCTAGCAGTCTGTGTGTTCTCTATCGGTTTCATTCTCCTGCATGATGTCAGCCCCACAAACACATTGCAACAAAGTAGACAAATTCCAACTGACTTCTGCTGTGCACCTTCCAGAACAATTTCGAATTTTGAACTTGGTCTCCATGACAACCAGCATGCATGTAGGCCTTAATACTTGTCCCCTATGTAATTTGGAGCATCACACACAGGTACGGTGCGTGTGGGGGCCCTAGGGCACCCCAAATGCATGGCAACGGCCCGTACATGCATGCCTACCCTCTCCATCACTATGGGTCTGCACGCGTATGCGTACCCGTAGTGGTACGGACCGTACACTCGCATCTACGCTCTCCATCACTATGGGTCTGCACGCGTATGCGTACTCGTAGTGATAGTGAGCGTAGATGCGAGTGTATGGTCCGTACCACTACGGGTACGCATACGCGTGCAGACCCATAGTGATAGTGAGCGTAGATGCGAGTGTACGGTCCGTACCACTACGGGTACGCATACGTGTGCAGACCCATAGTGATAGTGAGCGTAGATGCGAGTGTACGGTCCGTACCACTACGGGTACGCATACGCGTGCAGACCCATAGTGATAGTGAGCGTAGATGCGAGTGTACGGTCCGTACCACTACGGGTACGCATACGCGTGCAGACCCATAGTGATAGTGAGCGTAGATGCGAGTGTACGGTCCGTACCACTACGGGTACGCATACGCGTGCAGACCCATAGTGATAGTGAGCGTAGATGCGAGTGTACGGTCCGTACCACTACGGGTACGCATACGCGTGCAGACCCATAGTGATAGTGAGCGTAGATGCGAGTGTACGGTCCGTACCACTACGGGTACGCATACGCGTGCAGACCCATAGTGATAGTGAGCGTAGATGCGAGTGTACGGTCCGTACCACTACGGGTACGCATACGCGTGCAGACCCATAGTGATAGGGCCGTACACTCGCATCTACGCTCTCTATCACTATGGGTCTGCACGCGTATGCGTACCCGTAGTGGTACGGACCGTACACTCACATTTACGCTCTCCATCACTATGGGTCTGCACGCGTATGCGTACCCGTAGTGACACGGACCGTATACTCGCATCTACGCTCGCCATCACGATGGGTACACATACGGCAGCACTCCCACAGTGATTTGGGAACATGCACAGGCCCTCTCAGCAGCAGTACGGCGGATTTTACACATCACTGTGGTGATAGGCGACACACATGTAGGAATAGGGCGGACATACTTGTCCATGGATGGACATACTTGTCCAGGAATGGACATCAAGGCATCGTCTGTGCATTACCACATGTGTGGGGCACAGGTGTCACAGGCTGTGATGTGGAACATGCCTCCTGAGTGGAGAAGGCACCAGATGTATGATGAGATGTGTACATGTGTACTGTGTGAGGGTGCAATGTGTGCCAGGCATGCCCTTGACTCCTTTGACATGTGTGCATGTGGGACTGCGCACTTGGGGTGAGCGTCACTGGCATGGCACCGACACCAACACACGGAAGTGTCCCATGATGCCAGGTACAGGGGTCATGACACATGACTTATCACTACCCACAGTGCACAATGTGACTATGCCATATATGTGTCCGGGATTTACATCAGGTTGATGTTGTAGCACCCTCAAAAGCTGCAGCCGTTGCAGCAACCAACATGTGGCTGTGTGTAGATTGTCATTGCACACTGTTCCCAACACCATGCCACATGTGTTCTCGGATGTGAGGTGCACATGTATGCAAGGGACACGGAGTAGCGTGACAAGGCCATGTCAGCAAACTCACAAGGAATGTGTGGTGAGTCATGACATGTGCACCTTCATGGCAAGGTGTGTGGGCTGGACTAGTGTAATGTCATGTGACCTGTGGCTCAAGTGTTCCGCTGCCAGTCTCTGCAATCGGCATCACACTTCTGCTGATGTGTGGGTGTATGTCACTCCTGTCTTGCGTCGGGCAGTGCACTTGCACTGGGACACAGCTATTTCCATGGCGTGGCATGGGGAGGTTCTCAATCACCGTGTGTAGCTGGGTCTTGGAAGGAGTGTCACCTTGCATCCATACGTGTCCTGGGCATGTAGCACATGCCTGACTCCCTATGTGGCATGTGTGTATTGCCAGATTTACATGTGCTCAGTAGACATGAGTTGTTCTCGTAGTGCACTCACTCTTCCTTGTCACTTCCAAATTACTGCAGAGCGCCTCCTGTTGCCCGAAGAATTCCAGACTTGGCCACCATGCAGGAGAATGACAGGATCCGGCTCTACCGCTTCACCCAACCGTTGATTCTGGAGCTGACGGCGAGACTGGCACCACACCTGCAACCGCAGCACAGGTATCCTACGGCACTGACACCCCAGCTGAAGGTAATGGCTGCCCTACATTTCCTTGCCACGGGTACCCTCCAAAATACCATAGCTCATGTTGGTGGCATGTCCCAGAGCATGTTCAGCGGTGTGCTGCATGATTTCTTGGAGGCCATGTTGATTCACCTGGATGACTTCATCAAGTTCCCAACCCCTGAACAGATGACTGAGGTCAAGCGTGGTTTCTATGCCCTGGGAGGGATGCCCCATGTCATTGGGTCCATAGATGGGACACATGTAGGTTTGGTACCACCACACGCACGGGAGGTGGCGTACCGCAATCGGAAGCACTACCACTCCATCAATGCCCTTGTGGTGTGTCTGTCCAACATGGTGATTTCACATGTCTGTGCTCGTTTCCCAGGATCAGCACACGATGCCTACATCATGAGGCGTAGCGGGATGCCTGATATGATGATGCAGCTGCGCAACGAACGAGCATGTGTTGTTGGTGGGTACAGTCTGTCTGTCCTGTATTCTGTTTGGCCGAGCAGCACTACCGCTTCGCCAGTTCTAACGATATCCATGTGCTTTCCATTTAGGGGACGCTGGCTATCCCAACATGCCTTGGCTGCTGACACCTCTCCGCAACCCCATCACGCCGGCCCAGCTCCGCTACAACACCGCCCATGGCCGGACAAGGCGAGTGATAGAGAGGACGTTTGGCATGCTGAAGAGCCGATTCCGGTGCCTCCACAAGACCGGCGGCGCACTCCCATATGCCCCGGCAAAGGTTTGCAAGATCTTCATGGTCTGCTGCATGCTGCACAACATGGCAGTTGAAAGAGCTGTGCCACTCATCCTGAATCAACATGACGAGGACCATCCACCCGTGGAGGACGAAGGGCTTGGCAATGGGGCTAGTGATGTGGAGGATGTGGAGCCGCAAGAGGACATCCGGACTCGGCTCATACGCGACTTCTTTGCTTAGTGGTGAGTACCAGTGTCTGAGTGTGCACGCCTTGGTCCCCGTGTGGCATGTGTTGTGATGTGTGTGTCCACCTGCATGTATGGCACGTGAGTCAGAGGTGTGTGTGGGTGTGTCACTGGAGTGATGGTGGCAGTGATGGTAGTATTTCCCCAGTCATAATTGTGACCTAGCATGTTGTCATCCATACATGTGTCGAGTCAATGCACATGCAAGTGGCTGTGCTTTTTGTGGCTGACTTCTTGTGTGTCTCTCTTCCCCAGGTACCTGCGCATGCCATCTGCTGGTTGCATTGTTGTGGCACTGCTATTCCTCATGGACATGGCATCGTGGGCTGACTCAGCGTTACAGGCACGGACACGTTTGGAAGTCTCCATGGGGTAAGGGATGCATCTGGGGTGTATTGGGTGTGGCAGTTGTTCACGATGTGTGCACACTGCCCAGGTCGGGGTTTGGTTCCTCTGCAGTCATGTGGCATCCCCATGGGACACGACATGCAGCTGGGTACACCTGAATAGATGGGCTGCCTGGTTGTCAGTCATCAGTGATGGGATAGTGGATTGTGATGAAGGCATCAATGTGTGTGACACTGCCTTCGGACACATACGGTTAACATTGTCTTGACATGGCGTGGGACTTCCACATCAGCGGATGTATGGTGTATGGCAGTCTCTCCGTGAGCAGCTGTGGGTATTTAGCTGTTAGCCGACACTTGTGTGCCAGTTCCATGGCTATCACGCATTTGTGCTGCAGAAGGGGGGTGCCAGTGTTTGAGCCACATGTTACTCCACATGATGTGTTCATGTGTACTTCAAGTTGCCTCTGCAATCCCAAAAACATGACTATTAAAGGTGTCCCTATGCCTCCAAGGTGCCTCTGCTCAGTCAATGCTGGTGTGTTGGCACGGTGCATCCTGCATGTCTGGCATGGTATTCCCAGATTGTGGCTATGTGTCAATGTGTCGAGTGGCAAGATGCAAGCTGTGTGTGTGTGCTGAGACTGTGTATTGGGCATGATGTCCATGACTGTGTGGGTAGTGTGACATGTGCCATCCCCATGCATCCAACGTTGTCCAGGCCCCCATTCTCTGCATCCACCGGACTCAAGCTTGCAGGACATGGTTCTGCCACCTGTCTACACGTACCTGGGTGCCCCCCAGGACACGGGCCAGGTTCCCTGACCTCTGCGCATGACTGTTGCTGTACTCAATGTGTCTGTCAGCACGGTTGTTCGGCCACCCCCTCAGCTGGTTCTGACCATCACGGGTGTGTATGGTGCTCCATGTCTGTCTTGCCTAATAAACTGTGACCCATGTGTCCTGTGCCAGACTCAGGCCCCAGGGTGTGGATGGTTGAAGTGAACAGATGACTCAGGCATGTTTAGACTGTACAAGACACATGTTAGGTAATAATGCTACCAGCAGGCATCTACTCTTAATAGTGTGATTTATTATGGGGGGGGGGACAAAGTGAGGGGCTTTCCGGGATTAGGGAATCCAAAGTTCAGTAGGGGAGTTGGTGTCCTTGCCATTGGAAATCCTCAGAGTCCATGCCACAGTCTTTGTCAACATTGGTCAGCCAGTGACCAGCAGGGCCATGTGGCAGAGAATGTCTCTTGATGCTGTGATGCTGTTGCTCCAGTGGGCCAGGTGCCAGGCCAGGTGTCCTGGGAGATGGTGATGTAGCAGCCACCCTCACGGTCCTTTCCGTGGACGACCCGGCTTCCTGCGGGGAACCTCAGCAGCAGGCCGTGACGACGTCTGGGATGCTCCGTCGTATGTTTCCTCCTCCTCCTCATGATCCCTCCCTGTGGGTGGTGATGTTCTCCGCCTTCTGGCACAGGGAGGGTCGGCCATGGTGTCGGCCATCCGACGGAGTTCAGCGTGAATCCCCTGGGACGCCGTCACTTGCTCAGCCTGTCTGTCCTCCATCCTCCGTTGGTGTAGCTGTAGACAGGCTATTAGCTCCGCATGTTGCTGGGCCTGCTGGACCTTGATCCCCTCGAGGACGGACACAACCTGGGCCATGCCCGTGGTGTCCTGCCGGTATGAGTCCAGGATGTTACGGACATGTGAAAATACCGGATCCCCAGCCAACTGGTCAGGCTCGCGCCTCCGCCGTCCTCCACTCCCACCACCCCTGCCCACTTGCGTCTGGCCTGCACTTGTGGGCACATCGGGTCTCCGGGACCCCTGAGGGGTGGCATTGGCGTTGTCGCCTGCCTCCTCCTGGGTGCCCGGGACACCGTGTCCCTCCTGGCGAGCCTGGCTGCATTGTGGTGTTGGGGCAGGGATCCTGGGTGTCTCCTGGGATGTGGCAGGAGTGGGGGTGGTGGTTGGCACGGTTGTACCTGACGCAGGTGCTGCAGGTGGTTGGACACCAGAGGGGCCAGGTCGGTCGGGGTCGTCCGCAGAGTGGTGAGAGTGGTCGCTGCCGGTGGGATCGGTCTCCTGCAGATCCGGGTCCTGTGAGTGTTCCCCCCCAATGTTGAGGGGTGCAGCACGACGTTGACCTGTGTGTGAGAGAGAAAATGTTAATTTTGATCCATGCAACATCCATGTTTCATCCGTTACAAAGTTGGCACATTTCCTCTTGGAATTAGGATCTGTCTTGCATTCCACTCACAGTGCACTTGTGCATGTGTGTGTCCCTTGGGCACCAATTTGGCCCCTTTAACTATGTGTGGCACAGTCTTACTTGCTGCGTCAAGTGTGACTGCAGTCAGCAGTGGAGTGTGCATGTGTGCCGAGCTATGCATTTGCGCCTTCCTTGTAGCACTGTACATGTGCACATGGAGTGGATCCACACACTCATATGATGCAGGTGGCTGTCCTTGTGCTCGTGTACAGGTTGTGACATGGCCCTGCGTTTTGCCATGATGAAAAGGGGGGGTTCTGGCACTGGCCACCCTTGTCTACATGCACGCAGTCCACCTGCTGACGAGCAGACATTCCCACACACCACAGGACTGATTTGCTCTCCCTGTGTCTCCCTCCTTCTCTGTCCCCCTCTCCCTCCCTCTCTGTCCCCCTCTCCCTCCCTCTGTGTCCCCCTCTCCCTCCCTCTGTGTCCCCCTCTCCCTCCCTCTCTGTCCCCCTCTCCCTCCCTCTGTGTGTCAGCCTCCTCCCTCTGTCCATCTTCCTGTGTCTCCCTCCCTCTGTGTCCCCCTCTCCCTCCCTCTGTGTGTCAGCCTCCTCCCTCTGTCCATCTTCCTGTGTCTCCCTCCCTCTGTGTCCCCCTCTCCCTCCCTCTGTGTGTCAGCCTCCTCCCTCTGTCCATCTTCCTGTGTCTCCCTCCCTCTCTGTCCCCCTCTCCCTCCCTCTCTGTCCCCCTCTCCCTCCCTCTGTGTGTCAGCCTCCTCCCTCTGTCCGTCTCCCTCCCTCTCAGTCCCCCTCTCCCTCCCTCTGTGTCCCCCTCTCCCTCCCTCTCTGTCCCCCTCTCCCTCCCTCTGTGTGTCAGCCTCCTCCCTCTGTCCGTCTCCCTCCCTCTCAGTCCCCCTCTCCCTCCCTCTGTGTCCCCCTCTCCCTCCCTCCGTGTGTCACCCTCTGTCACCTTGGCCCAGCTTCCTGGGCACACACTGTTAGCAGATCTTTGAGTGGCCCTTGGCCTGTTGATGTGAGTTTGTTTCTGATCTCCAGGCACCCATTTTGTCTGCTGTGTGTCTGTGCGCTGCTGCTGTGGTGGTGTGTGCTGCCACTCTTTCACACTGTTGGCTGTTCATTAGCTGCTGGCATGTGCAAAACAGTGCCTTCACCCCCATGTGTTGATGCAAGGCATCCGCCATTTGCTGGCAAGTCATTCCTGTGTTGGGACACAGTGTTTGTCTGGCTGTGACCTAGGCCATATGGGCAGAGGGCATTGTTGTCTGCTTTGGAGTCGCACTATGTGATTCTTGGTGCCCAGCCTCCCGCCATCCGGGTTACCGTGTCATGTGTTGTTGTCTTCTGTGGCCTGTGACTTGACATTGTCCAGCTGGGTGCATGGGGCATGGTGGCAGCAGTGGCATGTGCCTGCTCATGGAGTGTGGTTGAGTAATGCGATGGCTTGTGGTGGTTGCGTGCCTGTTATTAATTTTGGTTGTGGTTGCAGTTCCCCCCATGTGAGGTGCGTTGTTTGTGTACTCACCCGGGTCTCGGAGTCCTTCTACTCCTTCAACTGCCTCCACCGGCAGTATGGCCATCACCCTCTCCTCCCAGGGATGGTACTGTACGGGTCTGCGGGAGGGCCCTCCTCCGGTGGCGTTGGCCTGGTCGTGTTCCTCCTGTCTCTTGGCTCTGACCCTCCTCCGCAGATCGTACCACCTGTTCTGGCAATCCTGCTTGGTCCTCCTGGTGTCCACAACAGCATTCACAGCATCGACGATGGTCTGCCACATGGCTGTTTTGGCTGCCTGGCTGATGCTTCTGACCAATGTTCCAAAGATCTGTGGCTCGACTCTGAGGATTTGATCAACAAGGACCTCCAACTCTCGGTGACTGAACTTTGGATTCTTGGTAGTGGGCATGGTGAGGGGTGTGGGTGGGGATGGTGTGGGTGTGGGGGGTGTGTGGATGTTGGGGGGGGTGTGGATGGTTGTGTGTGTGTGTGAATGTGATGAGAGGGTGTTTGTGAGGGTGGTCGTGTGAAGGTGTGCAAGTGTAAGATGTGGTGTCGCTTGTAGTCTGGTTCTGTGGTGTCTGGCAGCAGTGGGTCTGTTGCAAAGGCTCATGGTTTGTGTGTGTGGGCCCTTTTTATTGGTCCATGGGTGGGTGTGGCAGTGTTTGAATTTTGGGTGGGTGTGTTATAAGGAGTGGTGGTGTATTGGGCCTCTGTTTGTTTTTGACAGTTGCAGGTCAGTGATTGTGTTATTTTAGTGGTTGTTGGCCATGTTTAGTGGCTGTGTGCCTTTCGAATGGTGTATTGTTGAGTTGTTTTGTTTTGTCCTTGTTGTGTACGTGCGTTTTGAGCGTGTGTACGGTGTGTACATGGGCCATTTGGTTGTACGATTTGGTCCTTGTGTGTGGCTTTGTACGACTCGTACATGCGGTTGTGATGTTGGGGCATGGGGTGCGCTCCGTACTTAGGAGGTTGTGTTGGGGGTGCGCCAGGAACGTACTGGGGTGGGGGTACGACTGGAACGTACTGGGGTGTACATAGACGGTGGTACGACACGTACAGGGGTGGGGGGGTGTACATAGACGGTGGTACGACACGTACAGGGGTGGGGGGGTGTACATTGACGGTGGTACGACACGTACTGGGGTGGGGGTACGACTGGAACGTACTGGGGTGTACATAGACGGTGGTACGACACGTACAGGGGTGGGGGGGTGTACATAGACGGTGTTACGACACGTACAGGGGTGGGGGGGTGTACATTGACGGTGGTACGACACGTACTGGGGTGGGGGTACGACTGGAACGTACTGGGGTGTACATAGACGGTGGTACGACACGTACAGGGGTGGGGGGGTGTACATAGACGGTGGTACGACACGTACAGGGGTGGGGGGGTGTACATTGACGGTGGTACGACACGTACTGGGGTGGGGGTACGACTGGAACGTACTGGGGTGTACATAGACGGTGGTACGACACGTACAGGGGTGGGGGGGTGTACATAGACGGTGTTACGACACGTACAGGGGTGGGGGGGTGTACATTGACGGTGGTACGACACGTACTGGGGTGGGGGTACGACTGGAACGTACTGGGGTGTACATAGACGGTGGTACGACACGTACAGGGGTGGGGGGGTGTACATAGACGGTGGTACGACACGTACAGGGGTGGGGGGTGTACATTGACGGTGGTACGACACGTACTGGGGTGGGGGTACGACTGGAACGTACTGGGGTGTACATAGACGGTGGTACAACACGTACAGGGGTGGGGGGGTGTACATAGACGGTGTTACGACACGTACAGGGGTGGGGGGGTGTACATTGATGGTGGTACGACACGTACTGGGGTGGGGGTACGACTGGAACGTACTGGGGTGTACATAGACGGTGGTACGACACGTACAGGGGTGGGGGGGTGTACATAGACGGTGGTACGACACGTACAGGGGTGGGGGGGTGTACATTGACGGTGGTACGACACGTACTGGGGTGGGGGTACGACTGGAACGTACTGGGGTGTACATAGACGGTGGTACGACACGTACAGGGGTGGGGGGGTGTACATAGACGGTGTTACGACACGTACAGGGGTGGGGGGGTGTACATTGACGGTGGTACGACACGTACTGGGGTGGGGGTACGACTGGAACGTACTGGGGTGTACATAGACGGTGGTACGACACGTACAGGGGTGGGGGGGTGTACATAGACGGTGGTACGACATGTACAGGGGTGGGGGGGTGTACATTGACGGTGGTACGACACGTACTGGGGTGGGGGTACGACTGGAACGTACTGGGGTGTACATAGACGGTGGTACGACACGTACAGGGGTGGGGGGGTGTACATAGACGGTGTTACGACACGTACAGGGGTGGGGGGGTGTACATTGACGGTGGTACGACACGTACTGGGGTGGGGGTACGACTGGAACGTACTGGGGTGTACATAGACGGTGGTACGACACGTACAGGGGTGGGGGGGTGTACATTGACGGTGGTACGACACGTACAGGGGTGGGGGGGTGTACATTGACGGTGGTACGACACGTACAGGGGTGGGGGGGTGTACATTGACGGTGGTACGACACGTACTGGGGTGGGGGTACGACTGGAACGTACTGGGGTGTAGGTAGACGGGGCTATGACACGTACTGGGGTGGGGGTGTGGCTCGAACGTACTGGGGTGTAGGTACACGGGGGGTACGACACGTACTGGGGTGGGGGTACGACTGGAACGTACTGGGGTGTAGGTAGACGGGGCTGTGACACGTACTGGGGTGGGGGTGTGGCTCGAACGTACTGGGGTGTAGGTACACGGGGGGTACGACACGTACTGGGGTGGGGGTGCGACTGGAACGTACTGGGGTGTACATAGACGGTGGTACGACACGTACAGGGGTGGGGGGGTGTACATTGACGGTGGTACGACACGTACTGGGGTGGGGGTACGACTGGTACGTACTGGGGTGTACATAGACGGGTGGGGGTATACATATACGGGGGGTACGTGTCGGACGTACGGGGGCTGGGGGGAGTGTTGGGCGCGTATGCGGGCACATGTCTCCATGGTTGCTATTGGTGTTCGGTGCGGACGGTGTTTTTTCCATACGGTTGTAGGCTCGGACGCACGGGATGGATCGTGATTCCTCGGTCGGACTTGGATTTTTACGTTTGTAAGGTAAATCGTCCGAGGACGTGTCGGACACATTTTCCGACCCGAGGACGTGTGGGGAATGATTCCCGGTGCGGTTCGTATGGACTTTTTACCATGCGAATCGTGATTGCCAGTTCGTACGGCACTTGTACGATTCGTACGGTAAAAAGACCCGATACGAGTCGCACGGGGGAATTTTTTACCGGATCGTGATCGGCACCATAGTCTCCTTTGACTGACCATTTGCTTTTTTGCTTTTCCTCTTATTTTGAATTTTTTTCTTACTTGAAAAATTCTCAGTAGTTCCAGCATTATGTACATTCTGTTTGCTCCTACAAACATTTTTAACAAATTGCTTTGTGATCTTACCAGAAGATTTTTTCCTTTTAGCCACATTATCTTGTACATTCAATACTTGTGGTTGATGTTTCTTCAAGTAATCCTCCTGTCTCTGTTCATTTTCTTTTTTTTTCTGGCATGATTTCTCTATTTTAACGTTGAAAAACAGTATCTGTAAAAAGAATCACAAATAAAAGTATATTAATAACCTTCAAATTTATACTATTCTATTACTGTAGAAAGACTTTTTATATAAAAACTGACTAAGAAACTATAGCCCTGAAGCACAAGTGGGACAATGGTTAAAACACTACATGCATAGTGCATACTACTTTGAAGCAGTTCATACCCTAATGCCTACCTCACTAAAAGACTACATGCTAACTGACTGAATGATTACAGTACTATAAGGAAACACACTGGGTGAGTGACAGGGTGTTTGCTAGAAGTGTATGAATACTGACTGGGGAATTGAAGGTGTGAACGACAAGTATGTAGGTGGTTAGAGGACTGCATGCATAGTGGATACGCGTTTGAAGCAGTCCATGTGGTAATGTATGGTTCAGTGCATGAATACTTGGGAACTGACTGAATGATTAGAGTACTGCAAGGAGAGTGCCTTGGTGAATTTATAAGTGTTTGGGTTTTGTCACAGTGAATGGATTAGTACATGGTGCTGAATGGGTCACTAGAGGAGTACAAAAGGAGAGACAGGGTATTTGCTGGAAGTGAATGAATACTTACTGAAGAATTGAAGGTGTGAAAAACAACCGTGTAGGTGATTAGAGGACTGCATCCATAGTGAATAAGCATTTGAAGCAGTCTATGTGCTAAGGCCTGGCTCACTGCATGAATACTTGGGTACTGACTGAATGATTAGAGTACAGCAAGGAGAGTGCCTTGGTGAATTTATAAGTGTTTGGGTTTTGGCACAGTGAATGGATTAGTACATGGTGCTGAATCGGTCACTAGAGGAGTACAAAAGGAGTGACAGGTTGTTTGCTGGACTGTATGGATACTGACTAGAGAATTGAAGGTGTGAAAGACAAGTGTATAGGTGGTTAGAGGACTGCATGCATAGTGGATAGGGGTTTGAAGCAGTCCATGTGCTAAGGTCTGGGTTGCTGAATGAGTACTTGGGTACTGACTGAATGATTACAGTACTGCACGGAGAGTGCATGGGTGAATTTATAAATGTTTGGGTTTTGGCGCAGTGAATGGATTAGTACATGGTACTGAATGGGTCACTAGAGAAGTGCAAGGGGAGTGACAGGGTGTTTGCTGGAGTGTATATACACTGACTGGGGAATTGAAGGTGTGAAAGACAAGTATGTAGGTGGTTAGAGGACTGCATGCATAATGGATACGCATTTGAAGCAGTCTATGTGCTAAGGCCTGGCTCAGTGCATGAATACTTGTTCACTTACTGAATGATTAGAGTACTGCAAGGAGAGTGTCTTGGTGAATTTATAAGTGTTTGGGTTTTGGCACAGTGAATGGATTAGTACATGGTGCTGAATGGGTCACTAGAGGAGTACAAAAGGAGTGACAGGGTGTTTGCTGGAAGTGAATGAATACTGACTGAAGAATTGAAGGTGTGAAAAACAACCGTGTAGGTGATTAGAGGACTGCATCCATAGTGAATAAGCATTTGAAGCAGTCTACGTGCTAAGGCCTAGCTCACTTCATGAATACTTGGGTACTGAATGAATGATTAGAGTACAGCAAGGAGAGTGCCTGGGTGAATTTATAAGTGGTGGTCTTTTGACACAGTGAATGGATTAGTACTTGGTACTGAATGGGTCACTAGAGGAGTGCAAAGGGAGTGACAGGATGTTTGCTGGACTATATGGATACTGACTAGGGAATTGAAGGTGTGAAAGACAAGTGTATAGTATGTTAGAAGACTGCATGCATACTGCATAGACATTTGAAGCACTCTATGTGGTAATGTATGGTTTACAACATGAGTACTTGGAAACTGACTAAATCATCAGACTACTGCTAGGACAGTGCCTGGGTAAAACTTTTACATTTTCAGTTCTGGTGCAGTGAAGAGAATACCACATGGTACTGCACTTTAGTATCAACCCCTCACTCATTTTATAAATGCATAAGCAAAGACAGGCTTCTAATGCTACTAAAACTTGACAACATGGCAGGTTTTAAAACAGTTATCTGTCACCAAATACACAATGTTACCAAATGCTTCTCTCACAGTGGTTCCCAAATGCACACAGACTCACAGTATGATTCTAGACAAGCACCACTATCCCTAGGAGTTTACCAAACTCATTCACTACTGTGGAAGTGGTAAGGGAACTGCACACAATCTACATATTTCAGGACTGCACTTTTGTGTCAAAGCCTGACTCATTTAATCAAAGCATAAGCAAAAACTACCTTCTAATGCTACTAAAACTTGACAACAAGACAGGTTTTAAAACAGTTATCTGTCAGCAAATACACGATGTTACCAAATGCTTCTCTCACAGTGGTTCCCAAATGCCCACAGACTCACAGTGTGATTCTAGACGGTAAACACCCAAAATATCGATTCCAAAATATCTACTGCCCAGAATATCGAAGTTAAAATATAGAGTGGACAGAATATCGACTCTACAAAATATAGATAGGGCAGAATATCGAAATTGGGGTACAAAATATCGATTACCAAAATATAGACCTTAAAAATATAGATTACCAAAATATAGACCTTAAAAATATCGAATACCATAATATCGAATTTTAAAATATAGATTACCATAGTATCGAAAAAAAATTGTGTTATGTATGTTAATATATGTGTTAAAATGATGTATTATTGTTGTAATGTATGTTTAATTTATTTAAACAAATAAATGTTATGTAATTTAATTATTGCGTAATTTAATTCCGTAGCGGGTTGTGGGTTTATAGGGGAATAGGGTGGGAAGTAATTTAATTATGGTTAATTAAATGTTAATTATATTTATATGTTTTGATAATTAATTAATTGATAAATAATTATTAATTGGTAATTTATTTTTATTAATTGGTAATTAATTTTTATTAATTGATTAATTGATAATTATGTTAATTGTATTTGTTAATAATAGGAGCGGGTTGTGGGTTTGTAGGGGAATTGGGTGGGAAGTAAATTAATTGTAATAAAGTAAATAATTTATTTTTTATTTATGTGTATTGATAATTAATTGATATTTCATTTATTATTTTGTAATAAATTTGTATTAATGGGTAAATAATTTGTATGAATTGCTAAATAATTTTTATTATTAGCAAAAATATTTTTATTAATTGATTAATTGATAATAATGTGAATTGTATTTTTTATTATTGGGAGTGGGTTGTGGGTTTGTAGGGGAATTGGGTGGGAAGTAAATTAATTGTAATAAAGTAAATATTAATTTTTTTATTTATGTGTATTGATAATTGATAATTAATTTGTAATTGGTAATTAATTATTATTAATTGGTATTACATTTTTATCAATTGATAATTAATATTTTTAAATGGTAATTAATTGTTATTAATTGGTAATTATTTTTAATTAACTTTTTATCAGTATTGATAATTAATGTCATCTTATATTTAATTTAAATCATTACTTTTCCTACTATTGCACTCTCTGGAGTTGGAATAGTAATTTTTACCCCTACGCTATCCAACGTTTTCCCTACTATTGCACTCACTGGAGTGGGAATAGTAATTTTTACCTCTACGCTATCCAACGCTTTCCCTACTGTTGCACTCTCTGGAGTGGGAATAGTAATTTTTACCCCTACGCTATCCAACGTTTTCCCTACTGTTGCACTCACTGGAGTGGGAATAGTAATTTTTACCCCTACGCTATCCAACGCTTTCCCTACTGTTGCACTCTCTGGAGTGGGAATAGTAATTTTTACCGTTACGCTATCCAACGTTTTCCCTACTGTTGCACTCACTGGAGTGGGAATAGTAATTTTTACCCCTACGCTATCCAACGCTTTCCCTACTGTTGCACTCTCTGGAGTGGGAATAGTAATTTTTACCCCTATGCTATCCAACGTTTTCCCTACTGTTGCACTCACTGGAGTGGGAATAGTAATTTTTACCCCTACGCTATCCAACACTTTCCCTACTGTTGCACTCACTGGAGTGGGAATAGTAATTTTTACGCTCTCAGTATCCAACAAAATCTCAACTTTTTAAAATTACTTATATTATGTTTACTTTTTAAGCTATTTTATATTATATTATGTAGGTTTTATTTAATTGTTTTTAATATTTAATTAATTTTATATTATTTTTAATACATTTAAAAAAAATCGATATTTTGGCTAACTATATTTTGACAGTCTATATTTTGGAATCGATATTTTAGTACTTACCTGTTTGTAGATAGGGAGTCGATATTCTGTCCCTCGATATTTTAGTGTCGATTTTTTGTATAGTCGATATTTTGTCCCTCGATATTTAGTCATTGAACCATTCTAGACAAGCAACACTATCCCTAGCAGCTTACCAAAACTCATTCACTACTGTGCAAGGGGTAAGGAGACTACACACAATGTATATATTAAAGTACAGCACATTAGTGTCAAAGCATGACTCATTTTATCAATGCATAAGCAAAAACTGGCTTCTAATGCTACTAAAACTTGACAACATGACAGGTTTTAAAACAGATATCTGTCAGCAAATACCAAATGCTTCTCTCACAGTGGTTCCCAAATGCACACAGAATCACTGTGTGATTCTAGACAAACAACACTATCAGTTGCACTATACCAAAACGCATTTCTTCATCTAGAAGGAGTACTACATTTTAGTGTAGAAACATAACTCACTTCACAAATTCATAAACAATGACTGGTTTCTAATTCTACCAACAGCACAGTTATCTGTCTGCAACCACATGAAAAACACAAATGCTTATCACAGAATGGTTTCTACATGCACACAACCTGTCAATAAGATTGTAGAGAAAATAAGTACTCCTTACCCTTTAGCAGGAGAATTACATTAGTCTGATTAAAATCAAAATAGTCTACATACATCCCCTCACAATTAAATAACTCACCTTTCAAGTTGTTTTGTAGATTAAGAAGTATATCAGTCACACACCAGATATCAGTCACAAGTTCAGCACACAATGTTGCTAATCAAGACAGCAAGTGTGCTTGACTTTTCAACATATCAGCTTATCATATATAATGTTCCTTACAATCAGTTTTTGTTAACCAATAAGAATCATACGTTTAAAAAACTGAAATATGCACCCTACCTTTCAGTGTAGAAGGTTGTCAAACAACCAATGATTACTTGTCTTTTTTCAAAACTGCATCTTAGCCACCATTTTAGAAAAATCTTACTTTCCAAACTGCCATTTCATTTACAGAGACCATCTGAGTGCATCCAGACCTCCTTTCAAGATGCTTAGAGTGTGGATTGTGGGACACAGCTATGTTTTCTGGAGCCAAAGGTATGCAGAAAACAAAGGCCTTCACAAAGACCTAGGTTTGCCAAATGTAGACATTAAATGGATTGGACAGAGAGGGTTAAAGTGGCACCAATTGATGCCATTGGTGAAATCCTTCATGCATATCCAACACACTGACCTCATAATAGTGCACTGTGGTGGCAATGACCTAGGCACTTTGACTGGGGTAGGTCTGGAAATGCTTATGAAGGACACATTTGCAGAACTGATTTCACTTTTTCCCAAAACTGCCTTTGTGTATTCTAACATATGCCAAAGACAGAAATGGAACTGCTCCGATCATTTTTGTCACACAAATTGAGAAAGCTAGGAAACATGGGAATAAATCTGTTTCTGCTTTTCTCCGAGACTATAGAACGGGGTCCATTTACAATAACAATTTGCGCTTTCATATGCAAGAGATGTATAGGAGAGATGGAGTACACTTTACTGATGAAGGAAACAGAGTCTTCCTCAACAACTTTAGACTCTGTATAGGTGCTTACTTATAAGTACCAAAAACTCTCAATGAACACAACAGCTCTTTTTAGAGCCACTCAAGAACAAAACACTTAAGCTTGATCTTTATCTCCCAAAAATGTAATTTTTTTTTTCCTTGGATCCGCACACCCAACGCGAGAGAATCCGTGCACCCAACGTGATAGGATGCGCGCACCGTGCGCGCATTTCGCCATTTAAAAAAAAAAAAGGGGGCCCCAGGGGGTCCTTCTGGGACCCCCTAAGCACCTCTAGAGGGTCAGAGTATTTCCACTCTGCCCCCTTTCTATGTTTTACACACTTATTCCCCTTGCTTCTTTAGCCTCGCTTCGACCGAGGCAGAAAATGGCCGCCAACAGTTCCTGGTTTCGAATGTAGACAGACACTCGATAGCCAATTAGCATTCAGCGCGCGATCGGGAGGGTGCGCGCTCGGTTCGGGGAGGGTGCGCTTATGGTGCGGGTAGGTTCTGCGGATCCTCCCCGGCCATAGATATCACTAACTTTTTTACCCTAATTTTCTCAGGAACTACTGAACAGATTCACACCATTTATGCAAAAGGCACGAGTCTGAACTGAGGACAACCTCTTTGCCAAATTTGGTGTCATTCCATTCAGCGGTTCAGGCTGTAGCTGCAACAACAGATCCTATGGGAATGAGGAAAACGCGTTTTGGGACCCCCCTTTTTTCTCGGCCCCCGCTTGATGGATCACCGCGAAACTTTCAGGGTAGGAGCGGAGCGGAGCGGAGCTGGGCAAAAGTTTGGAAAATTTCGCGAGGATTCATCAACCGGCGCCAGACTTATTGGGAATAGAATGTTGCAGATTTCCTATGGAAAATAGGTCCTAACATTAACGACCGCCAGTAGATAATATATATATATATATAATCTACTGGCGGTCGCCAGTAGATAGTTATAGTTAGGGCCGAGTTCCCATAGGAAATCTGAAAATTCTATTTTGAATAACTGTGGCGCCGGTTGACTTATGTTCGTAAAATTTTCAAAACTAATGGGGCGCTCTGCTCAGCTCCTACCCTGAAAGTCTCAGGGTGATTCGTCAAGCGGGGGATGAGAAAAAAGGGGGGTCCCAAAACGACCTTTAGTCGAAGGTACAGCCCGAACGGCTGAACAGAATTACTTGAAATTTGGCAAAGAGGTAGTCTTCAGGTCAGGCATGTGCCTTTTGCATATATGGTGTAAATCCGTTCAGTAGTTCCTGAGAAAATCAAAAGTAAAATCATATACATATCTGGGCGGAGCCTAACCACACATCTCATTGTGAGATCTGATTGGCTGTCAGCACTTCATCCAAGAAGTGTTGGCAGCCATCTTGGGACCAAAATACATGATAGCACCTCATTAAAAAGCATTGCAGTTAATAGAAGGTTTTAAGACTTTAGTTACATTATAAATCATTTGTTGATGGTACCATACTCATTTTAGGAATTGTGGTATGTTCTAAGATGATTTTACCATGTGAAAAAGCCTTCTGCTGGGATATCATGAATCATCTTTGAGAGAAAACTATTTTCACATGCTTTTCCCACAGAGGTTTGGAAGGTGATCTATAAGCTAAACTGAGAGCATATTTTCTGTAAATTCACATTATCTTTCTCAGTCATGTGAGAATGAAGTCTGACATTCTCAGTAAAAAATGTACATCCAACAAGGGCAGAGACTGTCAGTTGATTCCTTTGTGTTCTACTGCAGCTTCCCAGAGTGTTCCAAAGAACAGCTAGAGCGCTAACAGTCTTACTTATGACAAAGGTATGGCACACCTGAAGCCATCTTGATTGGAATAAAGTGGTAACATTTAAAACATTTAATTTAAAAAGGAACAAAATGAGAGGGTTCATTTTGCCATAGAATGTATGATTAGTGCTGCAGAAAGAAAAATTAGAGCACATTTTGAGTGACTTCTCAAATCCTCTTCTATTTCATTAAAGAATTCTGACATGCAGACTGAAACATGCACTTTCAATACCAGCAGCAGACTTCCCTGGTGAGCAGTAGCTTTACTACAGTGATCTAATGAGCAACTAGAGTGCTAACATTCTGAATTTATGGCAAATGTGTGACACATCTGAATGCCTTCTTCATTGAATAAAAGTAAAAAACTGACAGTATGCCTACTGAGGAGACTGCAGTAAATGAGGAAATTAGGAAACTTCATAACAAGTCTCCCAAGATGGCCACCAGAGACAAAAGAGCCCAAATGTAGCACAAATATCACCGAGATGTAGCCCAAGTATAGCCCAATGACAGAAATCCCAGAGTGTTTTAAAGAACAACTAGAGCGCTAACAGTCTTACTTATGACAAAGGTATGGCACACCTGAAGCCATCTTGATAGGAATAAAGTGGTAACATTTAAAACATTTAATTTGCAAAGGAACAAAATGAGGGGGTTCATTTTGCCATAGAAATTGTGATTAGTGCTGCAGAAAGAAAACTTGGGGCACATATTGACTTCTCAAATCCTCTTCTATTTCATTAAAAAGTTCTGACATGCAGACTGAAACGTGCACTTTGAATACCAGCAGCAGACTTCCCTGGTGAGCAGTAGCTTTGCTACAGTGATCTAATGAGGAACTAGAGTGCTACCATTCAGAATTTATGGCAAATGTGTCACATCTGAATGCCTCCTTTAAGTTAAAGCAATTCTGTTTGTAATTAGGTGGCTTTTTAGCTTTGCTTTTCTTAGTGTTTTTCAAAATTTCATGTACATAACATGCATATATGTATATGTATGCATGCATTTATATTTGTATTTATATAGATATGCAGATTATATATATGTTTATATATGTATGTATATATATATATATATACACCTACATATATATAAATGCATATGCATATATGTGCATATGTGTGCGTGTAGAGAGAGGTGTAGAGAGGTAGAGGTGTAGAGGTAGAGACGCAGAGGTAGAGAGGTAGAGAGTAGTAGAGAGAGAGGTAGAGAAAGGTAGAGGGGTAGAGAGTAGAGGATGAGTAATAGACAGTAGAGAGAGAGTAGTAGAGAGTAGCAGAGAGAGTAGCAGAGAGTGAGTAGGAGAGAGTAGTAGAGTGAGTAGTAGAGAGTGAGTAGTAGAGAGTAGTAGAGAGTGAGAAGTAGAGAGTAGTAGAGAGTAGTAGTAGAGGGAGTAGTAGAGAGTAGTAGAGAGTGAGTAGTAGAGAGTAGTAGTAGAGAGTAGTAGAGAGTGAGTAGTAGAGAGTGAGTAGTGGAGACTGAGTAGCAGAGAGTGAGTAGTAGAGAATGTGTAGTAGAGAATGAGTAGTAGAGTGAGTAGTAGAGAGTAGTAGGGAGAGTAGTAGAGAGTGAGTAATAGAGAGTAGTAGAGAGTGAGTAGTATAGAGTAGTAGAGAGTAGTAGAGAGAGAGTAGTAGAGAGTGAGTAGGAGAGAGTGAGTAGTAGAGAGAGTAGTATAGAGTAGTAGAGAGTAGTAGAGAGTGAGTAGTAGAGAGAGAGTAGTAGAGAGTGAGTAGTAGAGAGTAGTAGAGAGTGAGTAGTAGAGAGTAGTACAGAGTGAGTAGTAGAGAGTGATTAGTAGAGAGAAGTGGAGTAGTAGAGAGTGAGTAGTAGAGAGTAGTAGAGCGTGAGTATTAGAGTGAGTAGTAGGGAGTAGTAGAGAGTGAGTAGTAGAGTGAGTAGTAGAGAGTGTAGTAGAGAGAGAGTAGTAGAGAGTAGTAGAGAGTGAGTAGTAGAGAGTGAGTAGTAGAGAGAGTAGTAGAGAGTAGTAGAGTAGTAGAGAGTAGTAGAGTAGTAGAGAGTGAGTAGTAGAGAGTAGTAGAGAGTGAGTAGCAGAGAGAGTAGTAGAGTGAGTAGTAGAGAGAGAGAGTAGTAGAGAGTGAGTGGTAGAGAGTAGTAGAGTGAGTAGTGGAGAATAGTAGAGAGTGAGTAGTAGAGAGAGTAGTAGAGTAAGTAGTTGAGAGTGAGTAGTTGAGAGTGAGTAGTAGAGAGTGAGTAGTAGAGAGTAGTAGAGAGTAGTAGAGTAGTAGAGAGTGAGTAGTAGAGAGTGTGTAGTAGAGAGTAGTAGAGTGAGTAGTAGAGAGGGAGTAGTAGAGAGAGAGTAGTAGAGAGAGAGTAGTAGAGAGTGAGTAGTAGAGAAGTAGAGAGTGAGTGGTAGAGAGTAGTAGAGAGTGAGTAGTAGAGAGTGAGTAGTAGAGAGTAGTAGTAGAGAGTAGTAGAGTACTAGAGAATAGTAGAAAGTGAGTAGTAGAGAGTGAGTAGTAGAAAGTAGTAGCGAGTGAGTAGTAGAGAGTGAGTAGTTTAATTTGAAAGGAACACAATGAGGAGGTTCATTTTGCCATAGAAATTATGATCAGTGAGGAAAAAAGAAAAATTAGGGCACATTTTGAGTGACTTCTCAAATCCTCTTCTATTTCATTAAAAAATTCTGCCATGCAGACTGAAACATGCACTTTCAATACCAGCAGCAGACTTCCCTGGTGAGCAGTAGCTTTACTACAGTGATCTAATGAGCAACTAAAATGCTACCATTCAGAATTTATGGAAAATGTGTGACACATCTTAATGCCTTCTTGATGGAATCAAAGTAAACAAGCATTGAAAATGCAATAGGTCTCGCCCTCGTTTAAGTTAAAGCAATTCTGTTTGTAATTAGGTGGCTTTTTAGCTTTGCTTGTATTAGAGTTTTTCAAACTTTCATATACATACCATGCTATGTATGCATATATGTATATGTTTGCATGAATTTATATTTATATAGATATGCAGATTATATTTATATGTATATATATTTATATATATATATATATATATATATATACACATACATATATATAAATGCATATGCATATATATGCATATATATATGTGCATATGTGTGCATGTACAGAGAGGTAGAGAGGTAGAGGTGTATAGGTAGAGGTGTAGAGGTAGAGAGGTAGAGGTAGAGAGGTAGAGAGTAGTAGAGAGAGAGGTAGAGAGGTAGAGAGTAGAGAGCGAGTCATAGAGAGTAGAGAGTGAGTAGTAGAGAGTAGTAGAGAGTAGTAGAGAAAGTATCAGAGAGTGAGTAGTAGAGAGTGGTAGAGTGAGTAGTAGAGAGTGAGTAGTAGAGAGTGAGTATTAGAGAGTGAGTAGTTGAGAGTGGTAGAGAGTGAGTAGTAGAGAGTAGTAGAGAGTGAGTAGTAGAGAGTGAGTAGTAGAGAGTAGTAGAGAGTGAGTAGCAGAGTGAGTAGTAGAGAGTAGTAGAGAGAGAGTAGTAGAGAGTGAGTAGTAGAGAGTAGTAGAGAGTGAGTAGTAGAGAGTTGTAGAGAGAGTAGTAGAGAGTGAGTAGTAGAGAGTGAGTAGTAGAGAGAGCGTAGTAGAGAGAGAGTAGTAGAGTGTGAGTAGTAGAGAGTGAGTAGTAGAGAGTAGTGGAGTAGTAGAGAGTGAGTAGTAGAGAGTAGTAGAGAGTGAGTATTAGAATGAGTACTAGAGAGTAGTAGAGAGCGAGTAGCAGAGAGCAAGTAGTAGAGAGTGTGTGGTAGAGAGTGAGTAGTAGAGAGTGAGTAGTAGAGAGTGAGTAGTAGAGAGAGTAGTAGAGTAGTAGAGAGAGTAGTAGAGTAGTAGAGAGTGAGCAGTAGAGAGTAGTAGAGAGTGAGTAGTAGAGAGTGAGTATTAGAGAGTGAGTAGTTGAGAGTGGTAGAGAGTGAGTAGTAGAGAGTAGTAGAGAGTGAGTAGTAGAGAGTGAGTAGTAGAGAGTAGTAGAGAGTGAGTAGCAGAGTGAGTAGTAGAGAGTAGTAGAGAGAGAGTAGTAGAGAGTGAGTAGTAGAGAGTAGTAGAGAGTGAGTAGTAGAGAGTTGTAGAGAGAGTAGTAGAGAGTGAGTAGTAGAGAGTGAGTAGTAGAGAGAGCGTAGTAGAGAGAGAGTAGTAGAGTGTGAGTAGTAGAGAGTGAGTAGTAGAGAGTAGTGGAGTAGTAGAGAGTGAGTAGTAGAGAGTAGTAGAGAGTGAGTATTAGAATGAGTACTAGAGAGTAGTAGAGAGCGAGTAGCAGAGAGCAGGTAGTAGAGAGTGTGTAGTAGAGAGTGAGTAGTAGAGAGTGAGTAGTAGAGAGTGAGTAGTAGAGAGAGTAGTAGAGTAGTAGAGAGAGTAGTAGAGTAGTAGAGAGTGAGCAGTAGAGAGTAGTAGAGAGTGAGTAGTACAGAGTGAGTAGTACAGAGTGAGTAGTATAGAGTAGTAGAGTGAGTAGTAGAGAGTGAGTAGTAGAGAGAGAGTAGTAGAGAGTGAGTAGTAGAGTAGTAGAGAGTGAGTGGTAGAGAGTAGGAGAGAGTAGTAGAGTGAGTAGTAGAGAATAGTAGAGTAGTAGAGAGTGAGTAGTAGAGAGTGAGTAGCAGAGAGAGTAGTAGAGAGTAGTAGAGAGTGAGTAGTAGAGAGTGAGTTGTAGAGAGTAGTAGAGAGCGAGTAGTAGAGAGTGAGTAGTGGAGAGTGAGTAGTAGAGAGCGAGTAGTAGAGATTGAGTAGTAGAGAGTGCATATTAGAGAGTGAGTAGTAGAGAGAGAGCAGTAGAGAGTGAGTAGTAGAGAGTAGTAGAGTGAGTAGTAGAGAGTGAGTAGTAGAGAGTAGTAGAGAGTAGTAGAGAGAGAGTAGTAGACAGTGAGTAGTAGAGAGAGAGTAGTAGAGTAGTAGAGAGTGAGTGCTAGAGAGCAGCAGAGAGTAGTAGAGTGAGTAGTAGTGAGTAGTAGAGTGAGTAGTAGAGAGTGAATAGTAGAGAGTGTAGTAGAGAGTGAGTAGTAGAGAGTAGTAGCGAGTGAGTAGTAGAGAGTAGTAGAGAGTGAGTAGTAGAGTAGTAGAGAGTGAGTGGTAGAGAGTAGTAGAAAGTAGTAGAGTGAGTAGTAGAGAGTGAGTAGTAGAGAGTGAGTAGTAGAGAGTGAGTAGTAGAGAGAGTAGTATAGAGTAGTAGAGAGTAGTAGAGAGTGAGTAGTAGAGAGAGAGTGGTAGAGAGTGAGTAGTAGAGAGTAGTAGAGAGTGAGTAGTAGAGAGTAGTAGAGAGTGATTAGTAGAGAGTAGTGGAGTAGTAGAGAGTGAGTAGTAGAGAGTAGTAGAGCGTGAGTATTAGAGTGAGTAGTAGAGAGTGAGTAGTAGAGTGAGTAGTAGAGTGAGTAGTAGAGTGAGTAGTAGAGTGAGTAGTATTGAGTGTAGTAGAGAGAGAGTAGTAGAGAGTAGTAGAGAGTGAGTAGTAGAGAGTGAGTAGTAGAGAGAGTAGTAGAGAGTAGTAGAGTAGTAGAGAGTGAGTAGTAGAGAGTAGTAGAGAGTGAGTAGCAGAGAGAGTAGTAGAGAGTAGTAGAGTGAGTAGTAGAGAGTGAGTAGTAGAGAGAGAGAGAGTAGTAGAGAGTGAGTGGTAGAGAGTAGTAGAGTGAGTAGTGGAGAGTAGTAGAGAGTGAGAAGTAGAGAGAGTAGTAGAGTGAGTAGTTGAGAGTGAGTAGTTGAGAGTGAGTATTAGAGAGTGAGCAGTAGAGAGTAGTAGAGAGTAGTAGAGTAGTAGGGAGTGAGTAGTAGAGAGTGAGTAGTAGAGAGTAGTAGAGTGAGTAGTAGAGAGGGAGTAGTAGAGAGAGAGTAGTAGAGAGAGAGTAGTAGAGAGTGAGTAGTAGAGTAGTAGAGAGTGAGTGGCAGAGAGTAGTAGAGAGTAGTAGAGAGTGAGTAGTAGAGAGTGAGTAGTAGAGAGTAGTAGTAGAGAGTAGTAGAGTACTAGAGAATAGTAGAAAGTGAGTAGTAGAGAGTGAGTAGTAGAAAGTAGTAGAGAGTGAGTAGTTTAATTTAAAAGGAACACAATGAGGAGGTTCATTTTGCCATAGAAATTATGATTAGTGAGGAAAAAAGAAAAATTAGGGCACATTTTGAGTGACTTCTCAAATCCTCTTCTATTTCATTAAAAAATTCTGCCATGCAGACTGAAACATGCACTTTCAATACCAGCAGCAGACTTCCCTGGTGAGCAGTAGCTTTACTACAGTGATCTAATGAGCAACTAGAGTGCTACCATTCAGAATTTATGGAAAATGTGTGACATATCTTAATGCCTTCTTGATGGAATCAAAGTAAACAAGCATTGAAAATGCAATAGGTCTCGCCCTCGTTTAAGTTAAAGCAATTCTGTTTATAATTAGGTGGCTTTTTAGCTTTGCTTGTATTAGAGTTTTTCAAACTTTCATATACATACCATGCATATGTATGCATATATGTATATGTTTGCATGAATTTATATTTATATAGATATGCAGATTATATTTATATGTTTATATATGTATATATATATATATATATACACATACATATATATAAATGCATATGCATATATATGCATATATATATATGTGCATATGTGTGCATGTACAGAGAGGTAGAGAGGTAGAGGTGTATAGGTAGAGGTGTAGAGGTAGAGAGGTAGAGGTAGAGAGGTAGAGAGTAGTAGAGAGAGAGGTACAGAGTAGAGAGCGAGTAATAGAGAGTAGAGAGTGAGTAGTAGAGAGTAGTAGAGAAAGTATCAGAGAGTGAGTAGTAGAGAGTAGTAGAGTGAGTACTCGAGAGTGAGTAGTAGAGAGTGAGTATTAGAGAGTGAGTAGTTGAGAGTAGTGGAGAGTGAGTAGTAGAGAGTAGTAGAGAGTGAGTAGTAGAGAGTGAGTAGTAGAGAGTAGTAGAGAGTGAGTAGCAGAGTGAGTAGTAGAGAGTAGTAGAGAGAGAGTAGTAGAGAGTGAGTAGTAGAGAGTAGTAGAGAGTGAGTAGTTGAGAGTGGTAGAGAGAGTAGTAGAGAGTGAGTAGTAGAGAGTGAGTAGTAGAGAGAGAGTAGTAGAGAGAGAGTAGTAGAGTGTGAGTAGTAGAGAGTGAGCAGTAGAGAGTAGTGGAGTAGTAGAGAGTGAGTAGTAGAGAGTAGTAGAGAGTGAGTATTAGAGTGAGTACTAGAGAGTAGTAGAGAGCGAGTAGCAGAGAGCAAGTAGTAGAGAGTGTGTAGTAGAGAGTGAGTAGTAGAGAGTGAGTAGTAGAGAGAGTAGTAGAGAGTGAGAAGTAGAGAGAGTAGTAGAGTAGTAGAGAGTGAGTAGTAGAGTGAGTAGTAGAGAGTAGTTGAGAGCGAGTAGTAGAGAATCAGTAGTGGAGAGTGAGCAGTAGAGAGTAGTAGAGAGTGAGTAGTAGAGAGTGAGTAGTAGAGAGTGAGTAGTACAGAGTGAGTAAAAGAGAGTAGTACCGAGTGAGTAGTATAGAGTAGTAGAGTGAGTAGTAGAGAGTGAGTAGTAGAGAGAGAGTAGTAGAGAGTGAGTAGTAGAGAGTGAGTAGTAGAGAGAGCGTAGTAGAGAGAGAGTAGTAGAGTGTGAGTAGTAGAGAGTGAGTAGTAGAGAGTAGTGGAGTAGTAGAGAGTGAGTAGTAGAGAGTAGTAGAGAGTGAGTAGTAGAGAGTGAGTAGTAGAGAGTAGTAGAGAGTGAGTAGCAGAGTGAGTAGTAGAGAGTAGTAGAGAGAGAGTAGTAGAGAGTGAGTAGTAGAGAGTAGTAGAGAGTGAGTAGTAGAGAGTTGTAGAGAGAGTAGTAGAGAGTGAGTAGTAGAGAGTGAGTAGTAGAGAGAGCGTAGTAGAGAGAGAGTAGTAGAGTGTGAGTAGTAGAGAGTGAGTAGTAGAGAGTAGTGGAGTAGTAGAGAGTGAGTAGTAGAGAGTAGTAGAGAGTGAGTATTAGAATGAGTACTAGAGAGTAGTAGAGAGCGAGTAGCAGAGAGCAGGTAGTAGAGAGTGTGTAGTAGAGAGTGAGTAGTAGAGAGTGAGTAGTAGAGAGTGAGTAGTAGAGAGAGTAGTAGAGTAGTAGAGAGAGTAGTAGAGTAGTAGAGAGTGAGCAGTAGAGAGTAGTAGAGAGTGAGTAGTACAGAGTGAGTAGTACAGAGTGAGTAGTATAGAGTAGTAGAGTGAGTAGTAGAGAGTGAGTAGTAGAGAGAGAGTAGTAGAGAGTGAGTAGTAGAGTAGTAGAGAGTGAGTGGTAGAGAGTAGGAGAGAGTAGTAGAGTGAGTAGTAGAGAATAGTAGAGTAGTAGAGAGTGAGTAGTAGAGAGTGAGTAGCAGAGAGAGTAGTAGAGAGTAGTAGAGAGTGAGTAGTAGAGAGTGAGTTGTAGAGAGTAGTAGAGAGCGAGTAGTAGAGAGTGAGTAGTGGAGAGTGAGTAGTAGAGAGCGAGTAGTAGAGATTGAGTAGTAGAGAGTGCATATTAGAGAGTGAGTAGTAGAGAGAGAGCAGTAGAGAGTGAGTAGTAGAGAGTAGTAGAGTGAGTAGTAGAGAGTGAGTAGTAGAGAGTAGTAGAGAGTAGTAGAGAGAGAGTAGTAGACAGTGAGTAGTAGAGAGAGAGTAGTAGAGTAGTAGAGAGTGAGTGCTAGAGAGCAGCAGAGAGTAGTAGAGTGAGTAGTAGTGAGTAGTAGAGTGAGTAGTAGAGAGTGAATAGTAGAGAGTGTAGTAGAGAGTGAGTAGTAGAGAGTAGTAGCGAGTGAGTAGTAGAGAGTAGTAGAGAGTGAGTAGTAGAGTAGTAGAGAGTGAGTGGTAGAGAGTAGTAGAAAGTAGTAGAGTGAGTAGTAGAGAGTGAGTAGTAGAGAGTGAGTAGTAGAGAGTGAGTAGTAGAGAGAGTAGTATAGAGTAGTAGAGAGTAGTAGAGAGTGAGTAGTAGAGAGAGAGTGGTAGAGAGTGAGTAGTAGAGAGTAGTAGAGAGTGAGTAGTAGAGAGTAGTAGAGAGTGATTAGTAGAGAGTAGTGGAGTAGTAGAGAGTGAGTAGTAGAGAGTAGTAGAGCGTGAGTATTAGAGTGAGTAGTAGAGAGTGAGTAGTAGAGTGAGTAGTAGAGTGAGTAGTAGAGTGAGTAGTAGAGTGAGTAGTATTGAGTGTAGTAGAGAGAGAGTAGTAGAGAGTAGTAGAGAGTGAGTAGTAGAGAGTGAGTAGTAGAGAGAGTAGTAGAGAGTAGTAGAGTAGTAGAGAGTGAGTAGTAGAGAGTAGTAGAGAGTGAGTAGCAGAGAGAGTAGTAGAGAGTAGTAGAGTGAGTAGTAGAGAGTGAGTAGTAGAGAGAGAGAGAGTAGTAGAGAGTGAGTGGTAGAGAGTAGTAGAGTGAGTAGTGGAGAGTAGTAGAGAGTGAGAAGTAGAGAGAGTAGTAGAGTGAGTAGTTGAGAGTGAGTAGTTGAGAGTGAGTATTAGAGAGTGAGCAGTAGAGAGTAGTAGAGAGTAGTAGAGTAGTAGGGAGTGAGTAGTAGAGAGTGAGTAGTAGAGAGTAGTAGAGTGAGTAGTAGAGAGGGAGTAGTAGAGAGAGAGTAGTAGAGAGAGAGTAGTAGAGAGTGAGTAGTAGAGTAGTAGAGAGTGAGTGGCAGAGAGTAGTAGAGAGTAGTAGAGAGTGAGTAGTAGAGAGTGAGTAGTAGAGAGTAGTAGTAGAGAGTAGTAGAGTACTAGAGAATAGTAGAAAGTGAGTAGTAGAGAGTGAGTAGTAGAAAGTAGTAGAGAGTGAGTAGTTTAATTTAAAAGGAACACAATGAGGAGGTTCATTTTGCCATAGAAATTATGATTAGTGAGGAAAAAAGAAAAATTAGGGCACATTTTGAGTGACTTCTCAAATCCTCTTCTATTTCATTAAAAAATTCTGCCATGCAGACTGAAACATGCACTTTCAATACCAGCAGCAGACTTCCCTGGTGAGCAGTAGCTTTACTACAGTGATCTAATGAGCAACTAGAGTGCTACCATTCAGAATTTATGGAAAATGTGTGACATATCTTAATGCCTTCTTGATGGAATCAAAGTAAACAAGCATTGAAAATGCAATAGGTCTCGCCCTCGTTTAAGTTAAAGCAATTCTGTTTATAATTAGGTGGCTTTTTAGCTTTGCTTGTATTAGAGTTTTTCAAACTTTCATATACATACCATGCATATGTATGCATATATGTATATGTTTGCATGAATTTATATTTATATAGATATGCAGATTATATTTATATGTTTATATATGTATATATATATATATATATATACACATACATATATATAAATGCATATGCATATATATGCATATATATATATGTGCATATGTGTGCATGTACAGAGAGGTAGAGAGGTAGAGGTGTATAGGTAGAGGTGTAGAGGTAGAGAGGTAGAGGTAGAGAGGTAGAGAGTAGTAGAGAGAGAGGTACAGAGTAGAGAGCGAGTAATAGAGAGTAGAGAGTGAGTAGTAGAGAGTAGTAGAGAAAGTATCAGAGAGTGAGTAGTAGAGAGTAGTAGAGTGAGTACTCGAGAGTGAGTAGTAGAGAGTGAGTATTAGAGAGTGAGTAGTTGAGAGTAGTGGAGAGTGAGTAGTAGAGAGTAGTAGAGAGTGAGTAGTAGAGAGTGAGTAGTAGAGAGTAGTAGAGAGTGAGTAGCAGAGTGAGTAGTAGAGAGTAGTAGAGAGAGAGTAGTAGAGAGTGAGTAGTAGAGAGTAGTAGAGAGTGAGTAGTTGAGAGTGGTAGAGAGAGTAGTAGAGAGTGAGTAGTAGAGAGTGAGTAGTAGAGAGAGAGTAGTAGAGAGAGAGTAGTAGAGTGTGAGTAGTAGAGAGTGAGCAGTAGAGAGTAGTGGAGTAGTAGAGAGTGAGTAGTAGAGAGTAGTAGAGAGTGAGTATTAGAGTGAGTACTAGAGAGTAGTAGAGAGCGAGTAGCAGAGAGCAAGTAGTAGAGAGTGTGTAGTAGAGAGTGAGTAGTAGAGAGTGAGTAGTAGAGAGAGTAGTAGAGAGTGAGAAGTAGAGAGAGTAGTAGAGTAGTAGAGAGTGAGTAGTAGAGTGAGTAGTAGAGAGTAGTTGAGAGCGAGTAGTAGAGAATCAGTAGTGGAGAGTGAGCAGTAGAGAGTAGTAGAGAGTGAGTAGTAGAGAGTGAGTAGTAGAGAGTGAGTAGTACAGAGTGAGTAAAAGAGAGTAGTACCGAGTGAGTAGTATAGAGTAGTAGAGTGAGTAGTAGAGAGTGAGTAGTAGAGAGAGAGTAGTAGAGAGTGAGTAGTAGAGAGTGAGTAGTAGAGAGAGCGTAGTAGAGAGAGAGTAGTAGAGTGTGAGTAGTAGAGAGTGAGTAGTAGAGAGTAGTGGAGTAGTAGAGAGTGAGTAGTAGAGAGTAGTAGAGAGTGAGTATTAGAATGAGTACTAGAGAGTAGTAGAGAGCGAGTAGCAGAGAGCAAGTAGTAGAGAGTGTGTAGTAGAGAGTGAGTAGTAGAGTGTGAGTAGTAGAGAGTGAGTAGTAGAGAGAGTAGTAGAGTAGTAGAGAGAGTAGTAGAGTAGTAGAGAGTGAGCAGTAGAGAGTAGTAGAGAGTGAGTAGTAGAGAGTGAGTAGTATAGAGTGAGTAGTAGAGAGTAGTACAGAGTGAGTAGTATAGAGTAGTAGAGTGAGTAGTAGAGAGTGAGTAGTAGAGAGAGAGTAGTAGAGAGTGAGTAGTAGAGTAGTAGAGAGTGAGTGGTAGAGAGTAGGAGAGAGTAGTAGAGTGAGTAGTAGAGAATAGTAGAGTAGTAGAGAGTGAGTAGTAGAGAGTGAGTAGCAGAGAGAGTAGTAGAGAGTAGTAGAGAGTGAGTAGTAGAGAGTGAGTTGTAGAGAGTAGTAGAGAGCGAGTAGTAGAGAGTGAGTAGTGGAGAGTGAGTAGTAGAGAGCGAGTAGTAGAGAGTGAGTAGTAGAGAGTGCATATTAGAGAGTGAGTAGTAGAGAGAGAGCAGTAGAGAGTGAGTAGTAGAGAGTAGTAGAGTGAGTAGTAGAGAGTGAGTAGTAGAGAGTAGTAGAGAGTAGTAGAGAGAGAGTAGTAGAGAGTGAGTAGTAGAGAGAGAGTAGTAGAGTAGTAGAGAGTGAGTGCTAGAGAGCAGCAGAGAGTAGTAGAGTGAGTAGTAGTGAGTAGTAGAGTGAGTAGTAGAGAGTGAATAGTAGAGAGTGTAGTAGAGAGTGAGTAGTAGAGAGTAGTAGCGAGTGAGTAGTAGAGAGTAGTAGAGAGTGAGTAGTAGAGTAGTAGAGAGTGAGTGGTAGAGAGTAGTAGAAAGTAGTAGAGTGAGTAGTAGAGAGTGAGTAGTAGAGAGTGAGTAGTAGAGAGTGAGTAGTAGAGAGAGTAGTATAGAGTAGTAGAGATTAGTAGAGAGTGAGTAGTAGAGAGAGAGTGGTAGAGAGTGAGTAGTAGAGAGTAGTAGAGAGTGAGTAGTAGAGAGTAGTAGAGAGTGATTAGTAGAGAGTAGTGGAGTAGTAGAGAGTGAGTAGTAGAGAGTAGTAGAGCGTGAGTATTAGAGTGAGTAGTAGAGAGTGAGTAGTAGAGTGAGTAGTAGAGTGAGTAGTAGAGTGAGTAGTAGAGTGAGTAGTATTGAGTGTAGTAGAGAGAGAGTAGTAGAGAGTAGTAGAGAGTGAGTAGTAGAGAGTGAGTAGTAGAGAGAGTAGTAGAGAGTAGTAGAGTAGTAGAGAGTGAGTAGCAGAGAGTAGTAGAGAGTGAGTAGCAGAGAGAGTAGTAGAGAGTAGTAGAGTGAGTAGTAGAGAGTGAGTAGTAGAGAGAGAGAGAGTAGTAGAGAGTGAGTGGTAGAGAGTAGTAGAGTGAGTAGTGGAGAGTAGTAGAGAGTGAGAAGTAGAGAGAGTAGTAGAGTGAGTAGTTGAGAGTGAGTAGTTGAGAGTGAGTATTAGAGAGTGAGCAGTAGAGAGTAGTAGAGAGTAGTAGAGTAGTAGAGAGTGAGTAGTAGAGAGTGAGTAGTAGAGAGTAGTAGAGTGAGTAGTAGAGAGGGAGTAGTAGAGAGAGAGTAGTAGAGAGAGAGTAGTAGAGAGTGAGTAGTAGAGTAGTAGAGAGTGAGTGGCAGAGAGTAGTAGAGAGTAGTAGAGAGTGAGTAGTAGAGAGTGAGTAGTAGAGAGTAGTAGTAGAGAGTAGTAGAGTACTAGAGAATAGTAGAAAGTGAGTAGTAGAGAGTGAGTAGTAGAAAGTAGTAGAGAGTGAGTAGTTTAATTTAAAAGGAACACAATGAGGAGGTTCATTTTGCCATAGAAATTATGATTAGTGAGGAAAAAAGAAAAATTAGGGCACATTTTGAGTGACTTCTCAAATCCTCTTCTATTTCATTAAAAAATTCTGCCATGCAGACTGAAACATGCACTTTCAATACCAGCAGCAGACTTCCCTGGTGAGCAGTAGCTTTACTACAGTGATCTAATGAGCAACTAGAGTGCTACCATTCAGAATTTATGGAAAATGTGTGACATATCTTAATGCCTTCTTGATGGAATCAAAGTAAACAAGCATTGAAAATGCAATAGGTCTCGCCTTCGTTTAAGTTAAAGCAATTCTGTTTATAATTAGGTGGCTTTTTAGCTTTGCTTGTATTAGAGTTTTTCAAACTTTCATATACATACCATGCATATGTATGCATATATGTATATGTTTGCATGAATTTATATTTATATAGATATGCAGATTATATTTATATGTTTATATATGTATATATATATATATATATATATATACACATACATATATATAAATGCATATGCATATATATGCATATATATATGTGCATATGTGTGCATGTACAGAGAGGTAGAGAGGTAGAGGTGTATAGGTAGAGGTGTAGAGGTAGAGAGGTAGAGGTAGAGAGGTAGAGAGTAGTAGAGAGAGAGGTACAGAGTAGAGAGCGAGTAATAGAGAGTAGAGAGTGAGTAGTAGAGAGTAGTAGAGAGTAGTAGAGAAAGTATCAGAGAGTGAGTAGTAGAGAGTAGTAGAGTGAGTACTCGAGAGTGAGTAGTAGAGAGTGAGTATTAGAGAGTGAGTAGTTGAGAGTAGTGGAGAGTGAGTAGTAGAGAGTAGTAGAGAGTGAGTAGTAGAGAGTGAGTAGTAGAGAGTAGTAGAGAGTGAGTAGCAGAGTGAGTAGTAGAGAGTAGTAGAGAGAGAGTAGTAGAGAGTGAGTAGTAGAGAGTAGTAGAGAGTGAGTAGTTGAGAGTGGTAGAGAGAGTAGTAGAGAGTGAGTAGTAGAGAGTGAGTAGTAGAGAGAGAGTAGTAGAGAGAGAGTAGTAGAGTGTGAGTAGTAGAGAGTGAGCAGTAGAGAGTAGTGGAGTAGTAGAGAGTGAGTAGTAGAGAGTAGTAGAGAGTGAGTATTAGAGTGAGTACTAGAGAGTAGTAGAGAGCGAGTAGCAGAGAGCAAGTAGTAGAGAGTGTGTAGTAGAGAGTGAGTAGTAGAGAGTGAGTAGTAGAGAGAGTAGTAGAGAGTGAGAAGTAGAGAGAGTAGTAGAGTAGTAGAGAGTGAGTAGTAGAGTGAGTAGTAGAGAGTAGTTGAGAGCGAGTAGTAGAGAATCAGTAGTGGAGAGTGAGCAGTAGAGAGTAGTAGAGAGTGAGTAGTAGAGAGTAGTAGAGAGTGATTAGTAGAGAGTAGTGGAGTAGTAGAGAGTGAGTAGTAGAGAGTAGTAGAGCGTGAGTATTAGAGTGAGTAGTAGAGAGTGAGTAGTAGAGTGAGTAGTAGAGTGAGTAGTAGAGTGAGTAGTAGAGTGAGTAGTATTGAGTGTAGTAGAGAGAGAGTAGTAGAGAGTAGTAGAGAGTGAGTAGTAGAGAGTGAGTAGTAGAGAGAGTAGTAGAGAGTAGTAGAGTAGTAGAGAGTGAGTAGTAGAGAGTAGTAGAGAGTGAGTAGCAGAGAGAGTAGTAGAGAGTAGTAGAGTGAGTAGTAGAGAGTGAGTAGTAGAGAGAGAGAGAGTAGTAGAGAGTGAGTGGTAGAGAGTAGTAGAGTGAGTAGTGGAGAGTAGTAGAGAGTGAGAAGTAGAGAGAGTAGTAGAGTGAGTAGTTGAGAGTGAGTAGTTGAGAGTGAGTATTAGAGAGTGAGCAGTAGAGAGTAGTAGAGAGTAGTAGAGTAGTAGAGAGTGAGTAGTAGAGAGTGAGTAGTAGAGAGTAGTAGAGTGAGTAGTAGAGAGGGAGTAGTAGAGAGAGAGTAGTAGAGAGAGAGTAGTAGAGAGTGAGTAGTAGAGTAGTAGAGAGTGAGTGGCAGAGAGTAGTAGAGAGTAGTAGAGAGTGAGTAGTAGAGAGTGAGTAGTAGAGAGTAGTAGTAGAGAGTAGTAGAGTACTAGAGAATAGTAGAAAGTGAGTAGTAGAGAGTGAGTAGTAGAAAGTAGTAGAGAGTGAGTAGTTTAATTTAAAAGGAACACAATGAGGAGGTTCATTTTGCCATAGAAATTATGATTAGTGAGGAAAAAAGAAAAATTAGGGCACATTTTGAGTGACTTCTCAAATCCTCTTCTATTTCATTAAAAAATTCTGCCATGCAGACTGAAACATGCACTTTCAATACCAGCAGCAGACTTCCCTGGTGAGCAGTAGCTTTACTACAGTGATCTAATGAGCAACTAGAGTGCTACCATTCAGAATTTATGGAAAATGTGTGACATATCTTAATGCCTTCTTGATGGAATCAAAGTAAACAAGCATTGAAAATGCAATAGGTCTCGCCTTCGTTTAAGTTAAAGCAATTCTGTTTATAATTAGGTGGCTTTTTAGCTTTGCTTGTATTAGAGTTTTTCAAACTTTCATATACATACCATGCATATGTATGCATATATGTATATGTTTGCATGAATTTATATTTATATAGATATGCAGATTATATTTATATGTTTATATATGTATATATATATATATATATATATATATACACATACATATATATAAATGCATATGCATATATATGCATATATATATGTGCATATGTGTGCATGTACAGAGAGGTAGAGAGGTAGAGGTGTATAGGTAGAGGTGTAGAGGTAGAGAGGTAGAGGTAGAGAGGTAGAGAGTAGTAGAGAGAGAGGTACAGAGTAGAGAGCGAGTAATAGAGAGTAGAGAGTGAGTAGTAGAGAGTAGTAGAGAGTAGTAGAGAAAGTATCAGAGAGTGAGTAGTAGAGAGTAGTAGAGTGAGTACTCGAGAGTGAGTAGTAGAGAGTGAGTATTAGAGAGTGAGTAGTTGAGAGTAGTGGAGAGTGAGTAGTAGAGAGTAGTAGAGAGTGAGTAGTAGAGAGTGAGTAGTAGAGAGTAGTAGAGAGTGAGTAGCAGAGTGAGTAGTAGAGAGTAGTAGAGAGAGAGTAGTAGAGAGTGAGTAGTAGAGAGTAGTAGAGAGTGAGTAGTTGAGAGTGGTAGAGAGAGTAGTAGAGAGTGAGTAGTAGAGAGTGAGTAGTAGAGAGAGAGTAGTAGAGAGAGAGTAGTAGAGTGTGAGTAGTAGAGAGTGAGCAGTAGAGAGTAGTGGAGTAGTAGAGAGTGAGTAGTAGAGAGTAGTAGAGAGTGAGTATTAGAGTGAGTACTAGAGAGTAGTAGAGAGCGAGTAGCAGAGAGCAAGTAGTAGAGAGTGTGTAGTAGAGAGTGAGTAGTAGAGAGTGAGTAGTAGAGAGAGTAGTAGAGAGTGAGAAGTAGAGAGAGTAGGAGAGTGAGTAGTAGAGTGAGTAGTAGAGAGTAGTTGAGAGCGAGTAGTAGAGAATCAGTAGTGGAGAGTGAGCAGAGTGAGCAGTAGAGAGTAGTAGAGAGTGAGTAGTAGAGAGTGAGTAGTACAGAGTGAGTAATAGAGAGTAGTACAGAGTGAGTAGTATAGAGTAGTGGAGTGAGTAGTAGAGAGTGGGTAGTAGAGAGAGAGTAGTAGAGAGTGAGTAGTAGAGTAGTAGAGAGTGAGTGGTAGAGAGTAGGAGAGTAGTAGAGTGAGTAGTAGAGAATAGTAGAGTAGTAGAGAGTGAGTAGTAGAGAGTGAGTAGCAGAGAGAGTAGTAGAGAGTAGTAGAGAGTGAGTAGTAGAGAGTAGTAGAGAGCGAGTAGTAGAGAGTGAGTAGTGGAGAGTGAGTAGTAGAGAGCGAGTAGTAGAGAGTGAGTAGTAGAGAGTGAATATTAGAGAGTGAGTAGTAGAGAGAGAGTAGTAGAGAGTGAGTAGTAGAGAGTAGTAGAGTGAGTAGTAGAGAGTGAGTAGTAGAGAGTAGTAGAGAGTAGTAGAGAGAGAGTAGTAGAGAGAGAGTGAGTAGTAGAGAGAGAGTAGTAGAGTAGTAGAGAGTGAGTGCTAGAGAGCAGCAGAGAGTAGTATAGTGAGTAGTAGTGAGTAGTAGAGAGTGAATGGTAGAGAGTGTAGTAGAGAGTGAGTAGTAGAGAGTAGTAGCGAGTGAGTAGTAGAGAGTAGTAGAGAGTGAGTAGTAGAGTAGTAGAGAGTGAGTGGTAGAGAGTAGTAGAAAGTAGTAGAGTAAGTAGTAGAGAGTGAGTAGTAGAGAGTGAATAGTAGAGAGTAGTAGAGAGTGAGTAGTAGAGAGTAGTAGAGCGTGAGTAGTAGAGAGTGAGTAGTAGAGAGTGAGTAGTAGAGAGTAGTAGAGAGTGAGTAGTAGAGAGTGAGTAGTAGAGTAGTAGAGAGTGAGTAGTTGAGAGTGAGTAGTAGAGAGTGAGTAGTAGAGAGTAGTAGAGTAGTAGAGAGTAGTAGAGTAGTAGAGAGTGAGTAGTAGAGAGTAGTAGAGAGTGAGTAGTAGAGAGTGAGTAGTAGAGAGAGAGTAGTAGAGTACTAGAGAGTCAGTAGTAGAGTAGTAGAGAGTAGTCAGTCAGTGTCAGTCAGTCTGTCAGTGTCAGTCAGTGCCAGTCAATCAGTGTCAGTCAGTCAGTGTCAGTCAATCAGTGTCAGTCAGTCAGTGTCAGTCAGTGTCAATCAGTGTCAGTCAGTGTCAATCAGTCAGTCAGTGTCAGTCAGTCAGTGTCAGCTCTGCTGGCCTAGTTCTTATGCTACAGAGCAGCTCTGCTGATCTAGTTCTCTGGCTCTACAACAGCTCTGCAGACCTGGTTCTCTGGCTCTAAAGCAGCTCCGTTGACCCAGTTCTATGGCTCTGAAGCAGTTCTGCTGACATGGTTCACTGGCTCTATAGAAGCTCTGCTGACCTGGTTCTCTCCCTCTAAAGCAGCTCTACTGACCTGGTTTCTCTGGCTCTGCAGCAGCTCTGCTGACCTGGTTCTCTGGCTCTAGAGCAGCTCTGTTGACCTGGTTCTTAGGCTCTAGACCAGCTCTACTGACCTGGTTCTCTGGCTCTAAAGCAGCTCTGCTGACCTGGTTCTATAGCTCTAAAGCAGCTCTGCTGATTTGGTTCTCTGGCTCTAGAGTAGCTCTGCTGACCTGGTTCTCTGGCTCTAAAGCAGCTCTGCTAACCTGGTTATCTAGCTCTAAAGCAGCTCTGCTGGCCTAGTTCTCTGGCTCTAAAGCAGCTCTGCTGACCTTGTTCTCTCCCTCTAAAGCAGCTCTGCTGACCTGGTTTCTCTGGCTCTACAGCAGCTCTGCTGACCTGGTTCTCTGACTCTAGAGCAGCTCTGCTGACCTAGTTCTTAGGCTCTAGAGCAGCTCTGCTGACCTGGTTCTCTGGCTCTACGGCAGCTCTGCTGACCTGGTTTTCTGCACTCACGACGCACGCACCCGACTTCGCGAAAATATATTTAAAAATAATATAAGTTTCTTATAAGTACAAATATATTATTTTGATGAATATCTTACATAATCTCTTGCCTTAATATGTATATTAAAGACACATACATATCATTTTGGAACATAATTTTTTTTTGCAGGAGTCGCGCACCCAGCGCGCCCCAGGACGTATATGATGTCACGCGGGACCCGCAAGCGTGCAAACATCTCGTACCGTAATGCGCATGTGTCGCAAATGCGCGGGAGCAGGAGTCGCAGACTGGTCGCATACCAATCGCGCATATCACGTGATATTAAATGTATATGATGTAACTGAAAAACACGCAGAGTCGCACACCATACACGGATCCTTCATGACTTTTCTAAAATGGCGGCTAGAATGCACGCACCCACCGTGATGTGTAAACTTTGAGTGCGCGACTGCGAAAAAAATTGGATTTTTTTTTTAAGAAAATGATATAAATATATTAAAATAAAAAATGAAAACAAGGAAATTAATCAATATTTCAGTTTTAATTAAAAAATGTTTTTTTGCAATTTTCAGAAAAATATATAATGTTATTTAATGAATAAAATATTTATAAATAAACAGTTTAAAAAACTGTAGAAAATCAGTACAAAAAATAGATATAACTACTATCACACTTAAAAGTTAGCATTTAAAAAACCTTTGAAATTCACTGAAAAAAAACATAGGTTTCAGAGACGTTATAGTTAGAAATTAGCATTTAAAAAACCTTAGAAATTCACAGAAAAAACCATAGGTTTCAGGGGTGTTATAGTTAGCTGCCCATTTCACTCGTACAAAACCATAGAAATTCCTCCGTTATAGTTAGTTCTGCTAACTATAACTCACGCGCCCGCAATGCACTGCTGATGATGTCACATATTGCATCATTCATGACATGGTCAGTGACATCACTGATGACATCACTGATGACATCTCAAATGACATCACTGATGACATCATCCACTTGACAATCCGATACACCACATCATACACTAGTATAACCTTTCATCACTCACTGTAAAATACAGAGTACCATATTTGAAACCATTGACACACCAATACCAGTTACTACATACCCACTCACTGATTCCTAAGTCTACACACACAACTACCCATTCAACAACAGAATCATCTATACATGCAGTCATTAATTAATAGAACACTATCAAATGCACTTATACACATATATAGACATTGACACATCAGCAGTCATCTTAGTCGGTTATGCAGTCATCCTACTCACTCATGAAAAAAATGTATCGCACTTAAATTTACTCACTTACACAATTATCCAACGACACCTCATTTATTCAAACACATAGTAACTCATTGTTAATATGTTAAAAAAGCACCATTACAATTATACACTCATTCATATATTTGCTCTCACAATCACTGACTCTTACACAAACTTATTTATATACACCAACTCTCACATACAATGCCTTTTATTTTTTTACTTTGTTGAAGATGTACAACTAAAACATATATTCGCTCACCAACACACAAATAAATACACTCAGTCACCCAAACAACTGTTTCCACATGCACTCTTAAACCCATACACCTAGTCAATCAACCATTCACACATCTATGCATAGAGTTACACACACCCCATCCAACCACACACAAACTCAGTGTCCCATACAAATACTCACCCAACTAATCAATAACTAATATGCACACTCATGTAGTTAGTGACCAACTGAGGCAGCATGTTATACAACAACAGAGACAGTGCTGCACACATTCACATAGTTTAGTTACTAATCCATGTATTAAGTGAGACACTTTTAATTACTCACTTAAAAAGACAGTCAGACAGCTACTAAATCCTCCATCCAGACAGTTATATATCCACTCAATCTTCAATACAGATTGGTATATATATAATACATATTTAAATTTCAAACTAAACCACATTCAGTGGATGATGTCATCAGTGATGTCATCAGTGATGTCATTTGAGATGTCATCAGTGATGTAATCAGTGATGTCACTGACCATGTCATGAATGATGCAATATGTGACATCATCAGCAGTGCATTGCGGGCGCGTGAGTTATAGTTAGCAGAACTAACTAAAACGGAGGAATTTCTATGGTTTTGTACGAGTGAAATGGGCAGCTAACTATAACACCCCTGAAACCTATTGTTTTTTCTGTGAATATATATATATATATATATATAAATATATATATATATATATATATATATATACACATATATATTATCTACTGGCGGTCGCCAGTAGATAGTTATAGTTAGGACCGTGTTTCCATAGGAAATCTGAAAATTCTATTTTGAATAACTCTGGCTCCGGTTCACGAATCCTCGCGAAATTTTCAAAACTAATGGGGCGCTTCGCTCAGCTCCTACCCTGAAAGTTTCGGGGTGATTCGTCAAGCGGGGGCCAAGAAAAAAGGGGGGTCCCAAAACGAGTTTTCCCCATGCATTTTTCCATAGGACCTTTAGTCGAAGGTACAGCCCGAACGGCTGAACAGAATTACTTGAAATTTGGCAGAGAGGTAGTCCTCAGGTCAGGCATGTGCCTTTTGCATGTGTGGAGTCAATCTGTTCAGTATTTCCTGAGAAAATTGCATTTAAAAGCACATACATATCTATAGCCGCGCACCGTCCGCGCACCGTACGCGCACGGTGCGCGCACCCTAACGTGCGTGAGCGTAATTCTGATTGGTGGTTACATGACAGTCAACGTTCGAATCGGTCGAAATCAGGAAGTGTTGGCCGCCATTTTGTTTGTTGTGGGTGCGAGAGTGAAAAAGAGAGGTGGCGAACGTGAAAAGGGGGCAGGGTAGAGAGTTCCTGACCCCCTAGCCTTTGTCAGGGGGTCCCTAAAGGACCCCGAAGGGTGAAAAAACATTTTTTTTTTTTTTTTAATCGCGGGGTGCGCGCACGGTGAAAAACCTTAAAAAAAAAAACATACATAACTTAGCATTTAAAAAAACGTACAAATTCACTTAAAAAACCTTAGGTTTTACACACGTTATAGTTAGGAATTAGCATTTAAAAAACCTTGCAAATTCACTTAAAAAACCATAGGTTTCACACATGTTATAGTTAGCTGGACATTTCACTCGTAAAAAACCAATGAAATTCCCCCGTTATAGTTAGTTCAGATAACTATAACTCGCGCGACCGCCATTCTATCACAAGGATGATGTCATCAGTGATGTCATGAGTGATGCCACTGTCCATGTCAAGAGTAATGTAATATGTGACGTCATCAACAGTGGATTGCGGGCGCGCGAGTTATAGTTATCTGAACTAACTATAACGGGGGAATTTCATTGTTTTTTTACGAGTGAAATGTCCAGCTTACTATAACATGTGTGAAACCTATGGTTTTTTTAGTGAATTTGCAAGGTTTTTTAAATGCTAATTCCTAACTATAACGTGTGTGAAACCTATGGTTTTTTAAGTGAATATATATATATATATATATTCACTGAAAAAACCAGAGGTTTCACACATGTTATAGTTAGCTGGACATTTCACTGGTACAAAACCATTGAAATTCCCCCGTTATAGTTAGTTCAGCTAACTATAACTCGCGCGCCCGCAATCCACTGCTGATGACGTCACATATTACATCACTTATGACATGGTCAGTGACATCACTGATGACCTCATCCATTGAGTATGTGTTCAGAACAATTTTAATATGTTTAATATATATAGGGAAAGGCCTGTTGAAGAATGAGTGGGTGTACAAGTGTGTAAATGGATGATTTTCTGTGGTGCGTAACAAGATTCTATAAGTGAGTCATTAAATGTATCTTACTGCAGACGAGTGACTAAACTGTGTAAATGTCTGTATGTGTCTGTATGTTGGTGTATAAGTGGCTGCATGGTTTTGTGAATAGCTATATGAGTGTCTATATAAGTTATTGATTGCTTGTCTCAGTATCTGTATGGATTCCTGAGTGTTTGTGTGGGTAGGGTGTGTGTGACTCTATGCATAGATGTGTGAGTGGGTGATTCTATGGGTGCATGGTTTTGTACGAGTGAAATGTCCAGCTAACTATAATATGTGTGAAACCTCTGGTTTTTTCAGTGAATTTGCAAGGTTTTTAAAATGCTAATTCCTAACTATAACGTGTGTGAAACCTATGGTTTTTTCAGTGAATTTGCAAGGTTTTTTAAATGCTAATTCCTAACTATAACGTGTGTGAAACCTATGATTTTTTAGGAGAATTTGTAAGGTTTTTTTAAATCCTTTTTTTTTCTTTTTCTTTTTTCTTTTCTTTTTTTTTTTAAACAATATGCTACCTATGTATATAATCATTGATTTAATGTATCCTGCAATATAGAAAGGTTCACCTGTTTTTAAATAAATGGTTAGATATAGTTGAATAACATAGTTAATATCTTCTACAAACCTTTATTTATTTTATTTATTGTTTTTTAGGATTTTTTACCGTGCGCGTATGATAAGCTTACCGTACGCGCACGGTACGCTTTATGTATGGTGCGCGTACGTAATATTTATGCTCCGTGGGCGCATGCGTACGCGATTTACGTACGCGTCCGTACTTCCTGTGCGACGCGTAAGTGCTTGCTTCCAACACCACACCCATTCCCCTCATTACTGCTTGTGATTCCCTAGGAGAAGGAGCTGAATTGTCTTTGGGATACAATGGCAGAGCAGCAGTCCTCTTCTGGGAGTGAGCAGGGCAGCAGCATCATCAGACAGAGAAGGAGGAAACAGAAGAATTATTTTGTCTGGGAATATTTCACATTTCCAGAGGGGCAGAAAAAGGTAAATGCTCCATTAGTCACTTGCTCACTTTGTGAGCGTGTCTTATCTAGAGGAAATCCAAGGAAGAAGTATTCCTTTGGAAATTACTCTATGTTTAGACACAGTAGGGATGTACATCCCCGGACGTTTGCTCGACATACTGAAGCAAACCCTCCAGTAAGTCACCCGAGCACATCCGCAGAAGCTCAGCCGAGTACATCTTCGGCAGCTCAGCTGAGCACTTCCTCTGCGGTGGGAGCATCACCCTCTTCTGCTCCTCTGGACATGTACCCTCGGTTTCAGAGAGTACATATAAGGTGCAACACTTGTTACTCTCCTATTGCTATGGGGGAATCTAGTATTCCTCTAATAGATAATAAGATTGAGCAGCACAAGTGCGGTCCCTTCTAATATTCCCATTCTTTCTTTCCTCTGTCCCTGTATTAACACAAGGGCTCTTTTAAGAGCAACCCTACCTCACAATTTTTTTAAAATTTATTTTATCAGTTTTAAAAAAAATAATTTTTACCGTGCGCACCTTATTTTTTATTTTTTTTTTTTTAAATAAAATATTTATTTCACCCTTCAATGTACTTGAGGGACCACAAGGGAAATGACAAAAGCAGAGTGAGGAGAAGTGAAAACAAGGGACTACGAAAGTAAATGTGTGATAAATACAGATATTTCAAACTTACCTGAGCAACTTAATTATCATTAAATGTTTTTTTAATTGCTAGAAAAAAGGATTAATTTTCCTAAAATTTCTTTCTCAATCTGTAACAAAAGAAAAAAAGTATTAATATTTAACAATACATTTTAGAATACAGTACACATATTTTCATATTTAACAAAGACATGTTTTGCCCTTTTTTTGCTGTTTTCAGATTATATTGAATTTCACTGCAAATTGTGAAACCAATTGCATTCATCACTTAACAGCGGGCAAAAAAATTAACAATCTGAAAGATTGTTTAAAAAAAGCCCTGAATCTCTTCTCAGTAAAACATACCTTGATAGAAATATAATATATATAATAAAAATATCATCTAACAACAATAACTATTTGCAATAAATAACGTCTGTAAATCTTGTTGCTTAAGCTCATACACCCAAATAATATCTGTCAAAAAAGTCCACAAGAGAAATTTTTACCTTTCCATGAGGCCAAATTCTTTTTGGATGAAATATCCAAAGGTAATCCAATAAAATAGCAAAAAATGATTTGTTCAGATGTTGCAATTTGTATCTAAAATTTTGGTTTTAGAAAAAATAAATAGGGATTTGGTAATTCTGCAGGCAAACGTTGCTTGAAAATCAATTGAGAATCATTACACAGTGTCCAGCCTTTTTCACATTTAAGATAAACTGTGTAATGACCAGAAGTTATCGAAGGTCCATCATGGAAAATTATTGCAACTGCAACAAAAGTTTTTCCTGATATTGATAATTGATTTCCTACAAACTTCTTTATAGAAGTGTCCAATTTTGTTCCATCAGCTCTACAACGTTGCATCATTAAAATTACATACTGTCCATATTTCTTTAAAAATAACGTTGAAAACATGTCTGATTTACATTTAGAAAATTCCATGCTGTGGTTGGCATCTTTAACTAATTTACTAAAAGTGACTGATTGACTCTCTGGTAATGTTAAATATATGAACCTTTCAGAATCAACATTAGAGCTGCATGTGTTGAAACAGTTTTCACAACTATGTTCCCATTTATAAGAGAGACCAAACATATTTTCTATTTCTACCCCTTCTTCTTCCAGTACCATAAGAATATACATCAATTATTCCTGTGCATCTTGCTGGACATTTTGAGTAAACTGTGTACTTCCTGAACATACATCTAAAAGTTTTCTAACATCAGAGGCACTTTCTATTTTAGTTTTATCATTACTCAGCTTCTCAAAAAGAAAACTCAGCAGAGAACAGAATCTTTTTTCATGATTTAGTATTATCTGCTCTTGCAAACTTTCAAGATAAAATACAACATTCAGCACTACATTAGCGTAGCAGTTGACACCAGAGCTATTTTCAAAATGACAATCAACAACCTCTTCAGCATTGTCCTTTTTCTTTTTGCTTGCAATCACATCACTCTCCTTTTGTTTTCTCTTCTGTACATCCTCATTACAGATATTCTCAATTCTCCTTTTCCGACAAACAACACGTTTTTCAAACACAGGATACTGACCTAAATGAGGAGCATAGCTTCTTCTTAATCTATTATATTCCTTTACACAGTTTGCATCAGCACTAACTTTTGAGTCATCAAAGTCTATCATGAATAGACCAGATAATGTTTTCACTCGTGACAAAGCAACATATGCCATACCTTCTTTGAACACAGTTGAACCAATGTTTACAAACGCACTATCTACAGTTAATCCTTGAGATTTGTGAATAGTTACAGCATATGCTAGAGAAAACGGAAACTGCTTCCTACGTACATATAAGTCTTTCACAAGCAAGAAACGAACTGAACAACGAGAAATGTCTTTAACCTCTTCAATCTGATCAAATTTTATTTTTAAAAATTCAATTCCATCTTTTTTCTGGTATTTCACAAAACCCACAACTTTACCCATAGCTCCATTCACTAAACCTTTTTCTACATCCAAATTTCTTCTTAAAAATACTCGACAGTTCATACAAACATAAAGATTTTTTTCTAATCCAGCTGTTTTCGAAATGTTCTTCTCTAGAGAATCCAATTTATTTTTCAGTTTGCCTGTTAATGTAATAGTAATTCCTTCATGCTGAATTTTGTCCACTGCTTGCATTTTCTTAATCTCTTCCTTTTCCAATTTCAAAAGTTCCTCATTGAATATCGAGCATTCACGTAGTGTTGGCATTAAGCAGATTACAGTATTTTTTTCTGCGATGTTCTGGTATATTTTCTCTGCAACTATTTCTTCATTTGGAAATAAATTATGTAGCATCCGACTCTGTAATGCTTCTCTGCCAACTTCTGTAAGTAGTCCAATTCTGATATCTTTCAGAATACTTGCATAATCTTCATCGTTTGCTTGCCTCATATTGGTAGTGAGTTCTTTGTACTCAAAGAATGACCAAATATTCGCATTACCAATACTTCCTAATGACTTCTTTGTGTCTTCATATGTGACAGTATTAAACACTGGTTGTCCTTTAACTGGAGTGAGCTGCAGAAGATCCCCAAAAACTATAACATGTTTTCCTCCAAATAACACGTCATAGTCTCTCTTTAGAGTTTGCTGCATTCTTAAATGCACAAAGGCAAGCATTAAGTTTGATACCATGCTTACCTCATCAATAATGAGAACTTGCATCTTCTTCAACACTCTTGAAACTTCGAATTATGCTTCTCCTGTTAACTTGTGATATTCTATTTTGTTCTCATGCTCCACTGGTAACATTAGCAAGCGATGTAAGGTATTTCCTTTTATGTTATATGCTGCTAACCCAGTTGGAGCAGTAACAACACAAGACAAAGTTAAATCTGTTTTCTGCTGTAGGTAGCTTCGGATGACTTTAATTAAGAAACTTTTTCCAGTTCCAGCTTGTCCACTCACATACATCCTGATTGGTTCAAATGATGCACATGAGCACTCTTTCTTTTCATGTAGTAATCCATGATCAAATTTTTTTGTGACTTCTTCATAAATTTGTTTTTGTTCTTCATTCAGTTTCTGTTCCAAATATGTTAAGTCTACTAAATCTTCCTGAGCTTGATTCATAGCTGTTTCCTCTTCAGTCATTGCTATTGCAGCTTCATTTTCTACGATTGGTTGTCCTAGGGGATCTTGACTGAGTGTTCCAGAACTTTGGCTGTCTTGAGAACTGTCTCTAGCTACTTCAGCTGCAATTGTAGCTTCCTGTTCAATTTCTTCATTTAACATTTGCACATAATTTGTGAAAGTACTGCATTCAATCGTATCTTTACATGCATTAAAGGAATCTTCATAGCTGTGAAAATCTCCAACTAATTCATCCTCTGAACGCCATGGTTTAAACAGCTGTAAAAGTGCTAAGTAGTAAAATTCCTTTTTGTCAGGAGTGTCGCAACTCAGCTTCATGTGATTAATCAAACTTCCTTTTGTTTGCTTCACCAAACATCCTTCCTCACCAATGACTTTATATTTTCCATTGTTGATGTCTTCTGTGGCTTTCCGTGTAAAAATGTAGTTCTGCAGCACTTCATAGAGACACATGTTCTCAAGATGACGACTTCTTTTTGGGTAATATGTGTCCAACATGTTTGATTTCAAAATATCTGTACTTTCTGGGTCATTCTCTGCCAAATATTCAATTTCTCCAACAGATTTCAGTACCCGATTTCGCATTCCTGCAAGGCCTAAACTTACCCAAATTATTCTTCTGGATTTGGAGTACAGACTTGCAGATGATAACCTATCTGAGCATTCGTAGGATCCAATTTCACGATGCGATAACATCTTTAAACTGAAACTGTATAGCTTTTTATTGACAGTCTTCTCGTGAGAAATCTCTTCCCACATTTCTTTCAATTCCGTTTTCTCAGATTTAGTGATGTAAGATGTGACATACCGAGCAACAGCAATAGAATTGTCAGCTACATACTGAATATCCATGTTAGCATTCCACATGGATAAAATGACTGGGTTGTAGTCATTTATATATTTTGACTCTTCTTTTCTTCTTAGGTTGTAGGTATTTTTAGGCGATTTTCTTGTAATAGTATGTCGCACAGCTGACATAAAACTGTTGACTCTTCCTTTTGAAAGAACAGGTCGTGGAAATCCAAATCGACATTTTGTGTAGAATTTTTCTTTACTCTTGTACTTTCGTCGACAGTATTTTCCACACCGATGACTTTGGAAACGTAAAACTTGCTCTTTTAAGTGTTTCTCTTCTGTGCTTTTAGGTATAGCACATGTTGCAAATCCTTCGATGAAACTTAAAACTGCATCATCAGAATCTGTTCCAAAATTTTGGGGCATCCTTGATCCAGAACAGCATATGAATATGAGGAGCACCTCTTGCTTGGTACTCTTTTCTCCAAAAGAAATCCACAACTTCTCCAAGAGGTGGATTTTTTTTATTGCAGATGAAGGACATCATAGCCTCAAATCTATGACTGAAATATCTGCAAACATTAACCGGATCCAATGAGCACAATTCTCCTGCTGTCTTGTATTGGATGTTTTCAATATTTGAATTTGCCTCTCGAAAAAAATCCAGAAGATCATCCCAAGCGTACTCAGCACAGCTTAGGGTGAGAAACCATGTAGGAGTTCCTAAATTCTGTTACATACACTTCAATTCTCCATGGCGTCGGTACCAATATTCATTTGTCCCACGCTGACAAGCCATTAGATTAATCAATTGAGATTCCAAATGATCATCTCGCTGTTGCACTTTGTTCATAAAATCCTTTGCAGACACATTACGTAGATGTACTCCAGTTTTCAAAATGTGATTTACTGCATAAGATAGTGCTGACAAGTCACTTTCAAATAAAAGATGGAACAAATAAGGAATACTTTGACGAAATCTGGGATCTTCTGCATATAATCTTGTAGTCCGATACTCAGAAGCAGGAATCTGTACTGGACGTTCATCATATCGTCCACTTTTTCCTGTAGGAAACAGCTGGGGAAAACAACGAGCTTCCAAGCTCTCCTCCCATACACTCACGGGAGTTCCTTGTGCTTTTTTCATCTGAAACAGATCAATAGTGTTTGCCATAACTTCTTTTGAATGAAGAGGATGTATGCTGAAATGTTCATAAATTTCTTCTTCTTTTGACTTATCCACTTTTTCAATTTGCCCAGCTGGTATTCCTGAGGCTGGTAGTAAAACTTCTTCATCTTCATCCATATAAATTGTTTCATACCATTTATTATTTCTTTTCAAATATAAATTTGCTCCTTGTACTTTTCGTACATCTACCAACTCCTGCCAAATTTTCTTGTTATTTGTTGGTACTCCATTAACCAAAATAACTAATGGTTCAGTTTCCAATCTATCTACATCAATAGTTTCCATATTTTTTTTCAAATCCAATGGCAAATAGACAACTCTTCCTTTTAAACCTCTTTGTAAATCCGAAGGAGGTAATTTGCCTGTTTTGGGCTCCATACGAACTATAGTCTGAAAAGGATGGACACATTGAATGAGTATAGACTCATACGTATTTAAATCACTAAGTTCTGCAGGAATTTCAACCAATTCTAAATTATTATGTACAGCTCTTGCTGGCATTTTATTTTCTTCTAACTTGTTATAACAGTATTTACAAATACGGTGATATTCACCCAAATCAAAACAATTTTCCAGAAATAAATATGTAGCAAAATCCAACCACTTAGTATTATTTTCTTTTTCACTTTTTTTATAGAGATCAACATACCTTGTTTGATTTTTATAATGGCTTCTCCGGCAACAAATACAAGTAATATTTGGTCTTTCATTAGAGATGATAGTAAATTTTGTCATTTGATCTTCAAAATTTTTACTAATAGTAGGTTCTACATTCTCTTCCACATTTTCTTCAATTACTGTGTCATTATCTGCACTTTCTTGTTCTGGACCAAAGTGACAAAACTGAATTTCATCAGTAACCTTCTCTACATCTGATACAGATCCACGGAACAGAGCCCTATTCAACTCATTTAACTTTAGTGCTGGACTTTTAGCAAAATACAATCTTCTCACAAACTTTCTCATTTCAGTATGATGAACTGCCAGCATCCTAAAATGGTGAAAAACACTTTGGCAAACTTTCCTAGAAAGACAAGCCAGAGAATGTCCTTGCAAACCAGTATTCTCTCTCACTCTACATGGATCTAGTCTTTGAAGCACCTTAATCTTCTGTTTAACACTTTTTTTTACTATATTCTCTTAGAAATTCACGTAATTTATCAATAGATTCCTGTCGTACAGTACAAATACTACTACAATTCCAAGTGTACACTGGGGCTTTAGGACGTCTCCCCATAACCTCATCAGCTATCACTTCTTCCTCATTTCTTGGAACCATTTTCTCCTTTTCCATTATACAACCATCTTTCACTTCATAAGCACGATCTCTGGTGTCAACTGCATGCAGCAAACTATTACTTTGAAGATAACTCTCTTCATTAAAAGATGGTTCAGTACTTGAACTATGCATCCATTCTCCTAAAAACACTTTACAAAAGTTATTTCTTTTCACTACTCTTTTCGTTTTGCTTTGTGACTTCATTACATTGACCATTTTATCTAATGTACGGATCCTGTTCAAAATTAAAATGAATAGTTTTCTTTTTAAATCTAAAGCCTTAGCTACAATTGATTCAATATCTTTTTTTCGCTTATAAAATTTTGCTTTCTTCTTATATTTTTTCACATCCTTTAGCAAATTGGACATCACTCTTCTCTAAAACATTTTTCTACGAATGTCTTTAAATGCTGTTTTTCTTTTTAAGTCAATCTTTATTGCTTCTAATTGTACATTAGCATTTTGTAATTTCTCACTTTTGTTCTGTTGTTTTCTACTTGAAACTCTATTTGCAGTGGGGACATTTTTCAAATTTGTTCTTTTTTTGAAGATATTTTTTAAAAAATCCTTTGTTTGCTTACCAGAAGACTTTTTCTTTTTTCCAACATGAGGATCTTCAACTAATTTGGGTCTTCCAGTTGTCTTCAAATATAAATGTTTTTTCTGTTCTTTTCTCTTCCTTGATTTTATAGGCATCTTTAATAACTTATTTCACTGTTGCTCAGCAATACCTGAAAGAAACTAAAAAAAAATACCTTTATGTAATTTAAATTTATTACTATATTTTTTTGTGCTTTTCAAATCTTATAAAACTATCTACCCCTTTCCTACAAGTGAAAAACACAATAAAACCATCACGAATTAAAGCTTCCCCTTTCCTACGAATGGAATTCTAAAAGAACCAGAATACCACAAATTAAAACTCAGACAACAATTCCTGTGTGCGCACAGACTCATGTTGTGATTCTAGGCAGAAAATGAAATTTGATTTGAAATTTGAAAGCACACTTACTATTGTGGTAGAGCAAGTGATAATTACTGTAACAGTCTGACACATTTTCATTATATTTTTCAGAAACAGAAAACAGCACATGCCCAAACTGCTTTTTGAAACCATGAACATGTGCAACCTGAATGACATACTACACTCTAGCAAAGGTAATGAGCCTTGGTGAGGTTCAATGCATTAGCGTTACTCACTGCTATCTGAAACACTACACAGCACTGAATAGTAAGATTGACTGTACATGAGAAACAGCTTGCTCTCTGCTAAGAGTGTGCTTCTGGAGACTGTCTACTGTCAAGTGCAAAAGAGATCTGCATTGATCCTTGCGCAACTGCATAAACATTGGAGACATGTATGTAACACTACATGTGTGGTAAGGGTTAATTGGACTTTTGAACATGTACAAACTACATGACCCATTGCAGGAGTGCAAGGAAAATCTACCATGTTGATGTCAAATGTGTTTGCATTGCCCTCTCATTTGGGACATATTAATTTGGGCTCAATGGTAGCCATCACAGTTCAATAAAACAAGCTTCCCCTTTCCTACAAATATAATTCTGAAAGAATCAGAGTAACACGAATTGAATCTCTGAGAACAATTCCTGTGTGTGCACAGACTCATGGTGTGATTCTAGGCAGAAAACGAAATTTGATTTGCAATTTGAAGGCACACTTACGACTGTGGTAGAGCAAGTGATAATTACTCTAACAGTCTGACACATTTTCATTATATTTTTCAGAAACAGAAAACAGCACATGCCCAAACTGCTTTTTGAGACCATGAACATGTGCAACCTGAATGACATACTACACTCTAGCAAAGGAAATGAGCCTTGGTGAGGTTCAATGTATTAGCGTTACTCACTGCTATCTGAAACACCACACAGCACTGAATAGTAAGCTTGACTGTACATGAGAAACAGCTTGCTCTCTGCTAAGAGTGTGCTTCTGGAGACTGTCTACTGTCAAGTGCAAAAGAGATCTGCATTGATCCTTGCGCAACTGCATAAACATTGGAGACATGTATGTAACACTACATGTGTGGTAAGGGTTAATTGGACTTTTGAACATGTACAAACTACATGACCCATTGCAGGAGTGGAAGGAAAATCTACCATGTTGATGTCAAATGTGTTTGCATTGCCCTCTCATTTGTGACATATTAATTTGGGCTCAATGCTAGCCATCACAGTTCAATAAAACAAGCTGCCCCTTTCCTATGAATGCAATTCTAAAAGAACCAGAGTAACACAAATTGAATCTCTGAGAACAATTTCTGTGTGTGCACAGACTCATGGTGTGATTATAGGCAGAAAACGAAATTTAATTTGCAATTTGAAAGCACACTTACTACTGTGGTAGAGCAAGTGATAATTACTCTAACAGTCTGACACATTTTCATTTTATTTTTCAGAAACAGAAAATAGCACATGCCCAAATAGCTTTTTTATGCTGAATACAAACCATCACAATTCCAAAAAACAAGCTGCCCCTTTCCTGCGAGTGCAAGGCTAACAGAGCAAGAGCAACACGAATTAAATCTCTGATAACAATTCCTGTGTGCCCACTGTCTCATGGTGTGATTCTAGGCAGAAAACAGTATTCCTGGGTGATACCACTACACCTTAATTTATGGTGAACACATACTCCATAATATCTAACATGTTCAAGGCACTTAAATATCTTCCTTAACATAAAATGTAAAACACAACTTTTAAAGTGGTAGGAAAATGTACCAGGCTATTTTCAAATGTGTTTGCATTTGCCTCTCATTTGTGAGAAAGTGATTTCTACTGAATGCTAACCATCACACTTCAAGAAAACAAACTGCCCCTTTCCTGCGAGTGCAAGGCTAACAGAGCAAGAGCAACACAAATTAAATCTCTGACAACAATTCCTGTGTGCACACACACTCATGGTGTAATTCTAGGCAGAAAACATTATTCCTGGGTGATACCAGTACACCTTAACTTATGGTGAAGACATACTCAATAATATCTCACAACTTCAAGACAGTTAAATATCTCACAAAACACAAAATGTGAAAAACAACTTTAAAAGAAGAATCACATTTCTATTATTTATATCAAAATGCTCCACATACATTCCCTCTCAAATTCATAACTCACCTTTAAAAGTAGTTAGTTTAGAAATAAATGTGGCACTAAAACAGCAGATTATCAGAGCCAAAATCTCTGAGCTGTACACCTCTCACCAGAACCAGTTAATGGCAATGTTTCCCTCTCTTTTTCCACACATATACATGTTAACTCCAAATCACAGTGCTTCCCACAATTTTTTCAAATGGAAACACACATTTCTATTGGTTGCAAATTTCAACCCTTTCCAAATGATCCCTTCCCCCAACATGACTTCTGACTGCTACCATAGCAACAGATCATGGAACACTGGTGTGAGCAGAGAGGTCAGAAGTTCAGCACACAATGTTTCTAATCCAAAGAGCAAGATTGCTTGACTTTTCAAACCTAACAGCAAATCCAAAGTAATGTTCTGTGGGTACACATTTTTCTGAGCCAATACAAAACATGCTTGTAAAAATCTAAACATACAGCCTAGTTTTAACTGTAAAATGGTTTGAATCAGCCAATCAGTTCTTTTTTTTTAAAAAAAAGTATGTTAGCCTCCATTCTATCTTTCTTTTCATATTGCCATTCTACTGAAAGACACCTTCTGAGTGCATCCAGATCTCCTTGAAAGATGTTCACAGTGTGGATTGTAGGTCATAGCTATGTCTTCTGGAGTGAAAAGTTTGCAGAAAAAAGAGGTATTGTGAAAGACCTTGCTTTGCCAAATGTAGACATTAAATGGATTGGTCAGAGAGGGTTAAAGTGGCACCAATTAATGCCTTTGGTCAAAACCTTTCTACATCTCTCACAGCCTAACCTTATTATTGTGCACTGTGGTGGAAATGACCTAGGCACTTTAACTGGGGTAGGTCTGGAAATGCTTATTAAGGACACCTTTGTGCAATTGATGTCACTTTTTCCACAAACTGCCTTTGTATATTCTAATATATGCCAAAGGCAAAAGTGGAACTGGTCCAACCAATTTTGTCCGCAGATTGACAAAGCAAGAAAGCACGTCAATAAGTCTGTTTCTGCTTTCCTCAGAGACTATGGTATGGGTTCTATATACCACAACAACTTGCGTTACAACATGCAAGACATTTCTAGAGGAGACTGTGTACATTTCAAGATGAAGGGAACAGAGTCTTCCTCTTGAACTTTAGACTCTGCATCGGTACTTACTTGTAGGTACCAAAAAAACACTCAATGAACACAACGGCTCTTTTTAGAGCCAACCAACATCCAAACATTTCATTTTGATTTTTAATTCTATTTTTTTTTTTTTTTCTTACCGCCTTACGCATACCGTACGCGCAAGGTACACGTACGCCGCGATTTTTTTAAAGAAAATAAAAATTTATTTTTCACACTTCTGGGTCCTTTTTGGACCCCCTGACACAGGCTAGGGGGTCTGCAACTCTCTACCTTGCCCCCTTTTCACGTTCTCCACATTTGTTTTTTAGTGTGAGACACACAAAATGGCGGCCGACACTTCCTGATTTCGACCGACTGGAATGTTTACTGTCATGTAACCACCAATCAGAATTACGCTTGCGCACGGCAGCGTGCGCGTACGGTATGCTTACCGTACGCGCACGGTGCGCGACTATAGATATATATGTACTTTTAACTGAAATTTTCTCAGGAACTACTGAACAGATTGACTCCAGATATTCAAAAGGCACATCCCTGACCTGGTGACTACCTCTTTCCCAAATTTCAAATAATTCTGTTCAGCCGTTCGGGCTGTACCTTGGACTAAAGGTCCCTATGGAAAAATGCATGGGGAAAATGCGTTTTGGGACCCCCCTTTTTTCTCGGCCCCCGCTTGACTAATCACCCCGAGACTTTCAGGGTAGGAGCGGAGCGGAGCGCCCCACCTATTTTGAAAAATTCGCGAGGATTCGTCAACCGGCGCCAAAGTTATTCAAAATAGAATTTTCAGATTTCCTATGGAAACACGGTCCTAACTATAACTATCTACTGGCGACCGCCAGTAGATAATATATATATATATATATATATATATATATATCAGCAGAACGCTCGCTCCACTTCTCCTTGCTGGACTGCTGGAAAAAGCGAGAATGGACCCAATTTGGTGCTTATTAGGTTTTATTTCGCAAGCACAAGCACACCTTCCACCATGACGCGTTTCGGCAGCTCCTCTGCCTTGATCACATGACAGCGCTTACACGGGGAGGATACGTTTTTAAAGTGAAATTACATGGTCACATGATGAGTAAACATGGAAAACATTGAAACGTTACTGCAATGTCTAATTTAAAAGACAGACCTATAGGTTTCACAATTTCTATCACTGACAAACCTTTTGTAAGAATACGTTTTTGACATGTCAATTATTGATAAACTCATACAACTTTGTGTTCATAGAGTCATATCAAACAATTAAATAATGGCTTAAATGCCTAGTGACTGTATGTTTTCCGATTGTTTGCTTAGATTGTTTTACATGGGACCTGTGTGAAACTAAAATAAACCCGTGTAATAATTATTTTAAAAATATTAGTGAAGGAACCGGTGTATAAAAGAAATAATTTAAGTGAAAATATGTGCAAAAAGTGCTAAAAAACTTGTGCTGAGGGGCTGTGAAACTATATGACCTCCCTCAGTCTTTAATTGTAATAACGATAACAAGGATTATTTACTTATGTCCCAGACTATTCAATGTCTGAGCTGGATCTTCTGATAGAATGTATCATGGACTGGAGATATTCATGTGCCATGCGTTTGCTAGTTGAGACCGGTGTGGTATTATGGACAGACAACGTATGTAATGCGGGAGATTAAATGACTGCCAAATGCATCAGATCTCTGTTTGGGTATACTTTGCCAAAGAGCAGTCAAAATCACACATGTGTGGAATTTAGAAATATACAAATATATACATAATTAAATAAGAGTATAATAAATAAATAAATTCCAAAATATAAACATGTGATCCGTTTAAAAAAACACACCTTCTCCTTGCATAATAGGTAAAATACCAGCATTGCCAATCCATCATTGTTGTTTGTACCAATTTAAATGAATCAACCAACATTAAGACATAAACTCTAAAATCAATGAGGTAAAAAGGAGAGACATAGATTCCTGTGCTGGTGGTAAAATATGCAGAACATAAAATGTAGGTATTTAAAAAGAGTATCTTTCATATAAATATTAAATATTAAATAAAATACAATAAATATTAAATATTAAATGTTTAAATATTAAATATTAAATATTAATTACCAATTACTACACAATCATGATGTATAAAATCAATGGTTCATACCTACAATTCCATATTCTAACAGATGTCACCACCTACCCACTAGTTAATATTCATTTCTTAATATTACCTGCAGAAGCAACTAGAGCACCAATATCTGAATAATGCGCACTTTCTAGTCAAGGTATGTGTGTAGATCCTCACTAGTATTCAGACCCCCTGGAAATTTGGTATCTAGCTCCAAAATATATATATATATATATATATTCCAAAGAAGCACAAGGCGTTCCCCTGTTACCGGAGCTCCTGGCCCTTCAGGGTGGCCTCACAGATGGGCACGGGGCAGCCCATTAAATTCTCTTCGCAAGACACACAAGGTGAGGCCCAATACAGATGGGAATGATTTTATTCGAAATTTACAAGCGCATGTTTCCATTAGTCCAACGTTTCGGCGTGTTGCCTTGTTCACGGACTGGATTACAGGCGCCCAGGTGCGCTTGAGCCTGCTTTTAAATTAGTGCAACACGTGACTGTTGTTTTCAAGACTACCAATCCCATAGTGCTTTGTGCGTGATGTTGTTCTGCTTGGTGAAAATCACGCCTGTACTCATCCTTGGTGGTATAATCAATCTCTTCGCACAAGCGCACTATTGTAGTGGAATTATTTTGCCAAACAGTCAGGTGAATAAAACTTTACCGCTGCTCTCATGTAGTTATTTACAATTAGGAAAAAGTCATCCTCATACTGCACGATCTTGACAGCATGTAACTCTGCCAGAAACCCTTCCACGCACCGACCTTTTTTGCTCAGTGGCGATCCTGTTGTAGGCTGGGGGGTGCGAGTGGACCAAGCTCCTCATTAAACATTCCAAAGAAGCACAAGGCGTTCCCCTGTTACCGGAGCTCCTGGCCCTTCAGGGTGGCCTCACAGATGGGCACGGGGCAGCCCATTAAATTCTCTTCGCAAGACACACAAGGTGAGGCCCAATACAGATGGGAATGATTTTATTCGAAATTTACAAGCGCATGTTTCCATTAGTCCAACGTTTCGGCGTGTTGCCTTGTTCACGGACTGGATTACAGGCGCCCAGGTGCGCTTGAGCCTGCTTTTAAATTAGTGCAACACGTGACTGTTGTTTTCAAGACTACCAATCCCATAGTGCTTTGTGCGTGATGTTGTTCTGCTTGGTGAAAATCACGCCTGTACTCATCCTTGGTGGTATAATCAATCTCTTCGCACAAGCGCACTATTGTAGTGGAATTATTTTGCCAAACAGTCAGGTGAATAAAACTTTACTGCTGCTCTCATGTAGTTATTTACAATTAGGAAAAAGTCATCCTCATACTGCACGATCTTGACAGCATGTAACTCTGCCAGAAACCCTTCCACGCACCGACCTTTTTTGCTCAGTGGCGATCCTGTTGTAGGCTGGGGGGTGCGAGTGGACCAAGCTCCTCATTAAACATTCCAAAGAAGCACAAGGCGTTCCCCTGTTACCGGAGCTCCTGGCCCTTCAGGGTGGCCTCACAGATGGGCACGGGGCAGCCCATTAAATTCTCTTCGCAAGACACACAAGGTGAGGCCCAATACAGATGGGAATGATTTTATTCGAAATTTACAAGCGCATGTTTCCATTAGTCCAACGTTTCGGCGTGTTGCCTTGTTCACGGACTGGATTACAGGCGCCCAGGTGCGCTTGAGCCTGCTTTTAAATTAGTGCAACACGTGACTGTTGTTTTCAAGACTACCAATCCCATAGTGCTTTGTGCGTGATGTTGTTCTGCTTGGTGAAAATCACGCCTGTACTCATCCTTGGTGGTATAATCAATCTCTTCGCACAAGCGCACTATTGTAGTGGAATTATTTTGCCAAACAGTCAGGTGAATAAAACTTTACCGCTGCTCTCATGTAGTTATTTACAATTAGGAAAAAGTCATCCTCATACTGCACGATCTTGACAGCATGTAACTCTGCCAGAAACCCTTCCACGCACCGACCTTTTTTGCTCAGTGGCGATCCTGTTGTAGGCTGGGGGGTGCGAGTGGACCAAGCTCCTCATTAAACATTCCAAAGAAGCACAAGGCGTTCCCCTGTTACCGGAGCTCCTGGCCCTTCAGGGTGGCCTCACAGATGGGCACGGGGCAGCCCATTAAATTCTCTTCGCAAGACACACAAGGTGAGGCCCAATACAGATGGGAATGATTTTATTCGAAATTTACAAGCGCATGTTTCCATTAGTCCAACGTTTCGGCGTGTTGCCTTGTTCACGGACTGGATTACAGGCGCCCAGGTGCGCTTGAGCCTGCTTTTAAATTAGTGCAACACGTGACTGTTGTTTTCAAGACTACCAATCCCATAGTGCTTTGTGCGTGATGTTGTTCTGCTTGGTGAAAATCACGCCTGTACTCATCCTTGGTGGTATAATCAATCTCTTCGCACAAGCGCACTATTGTAGTGGAATTATTTTGCCAAACAGTCAGGTGAATAAAACTTTACCGCTGCTCTCATGTAGTTATTTACAATTAGGAAAAAGTCATCCTCATACTGCACGATCTTGACAGCATGTAACTCTGCCATATATGTATATATATATATAGAACAGAATGTATTAGAGTTTCTATGATTGATACTGTGGCTAATGTTAGTTATTGTTATTTATTTAGGTAATTGAAGGTTGCCAATTTAGAAACCATAACCATTTACACAGGTCCAAGACGCGATTGTGAATGACCAGGTTCCCTTCAGTGCAGCAGTGGAACAAGTGTCTCTTTCTTGTCTCGTTGATTCCCATTCCCTTTCCCTTTGGGAAGTACTCTAACTTCAGAGTATCCTGCACTCTGCTGTTGGAGGAGTTTCTGAGGAGACTGGGGTTCGGACCTCGTTAAAGAAGAACCAGGAGATAACAGGTTTGTGGCTTCCATGACACCTATAGATCAACCATTTTGAGTAGAATTGCATACGCTTAAAATTTGCGCCTGTGAGTGTTGATGCATTAGGTTTGTTATTTCTGTTCCAGGTTGATTTTGAGACCTGCATCCCTTCCGTTTTCCACCATCTATCACTGATTTTTTCATATAGCAAGAGAGGCTTGTTTTCGTCAAATTTTTTAAACCAGGCACTGATCCTCCGTTGTGTCGGGGAATCAAAGGCTTCACTGATACTTGCTCTAGCGGATACATTTTGTATATCGAATTTTCCCAACAGGGGTTTTATTCTGATAAATGACCATTTTAGTATTGTTTTAGTGTGAGAGCTCCATTTCGATTTCTGGCCATGACTTCCAACAATTACCAATAATAAAATCCTGAATCTGTACATACCCATTTCCTTCCCATTTTAAAAAAATACTAGTCTCTAAAAAACATCTTTCCCCCGTGTAAAAATGTTAAGAATTGAGATTTTTGCTTAAGTACCCATTGGAGAGTCTTATAACGTACTTTCATAGGGTACTTAGTTATTTTTGTGGGGTCAACAATATTATATTCCTTTAAGATCTTTTTAGAAGTTGTCTGCCTCCTAAAGGTCCAAAAAGAAAAATCTGAAGCTATAGTGTGCAAAGCTCACATGATAGTAGTTCCTAATATTTGGAAGAGACAGCCCTCCTTCTGCAACAGGGTAGCTTAAAGTGCTAAGTGCCAGTCTTGGTATCTTATTAGACCATAAAAAAGAAGAAAACATGGTATCTCTTTAAAAAAAACTGCTTGTAGTGCGCACGGAGCGGCGCTAAAAAGGAAATTAAAGAGTGGTAGAATATACATACGAATTAGTGCCACTCGACCTAATATTAATAGTGGGAGCTGGTTCCATCGTGCTAACAGGCATTTCACTTTTTTCAGCAACGGGGTATAGTATAGTTTTTCTCCGTCACAAAGATCCCTAAATATCTCTTTGGGCGAGTGTTATATACAGGCCTGAATTCTGGCAATAGAGAGTCGATAGAGTCAACAGAATTGCACAATATGATCTCTGTTTTGAACTTGTTTATTTTATAGCCTCATATCGCTTGGAAATCTGAGAAAATCCTAATGATTTCCTCCTGTGTCTCTGTTTTTCAACCTAAAAAAAGGACAATGTCATCGGCATAGAGTTTTATATTTGTCATCCCTTGAACAGGGACCTTGTACGCTTTTTTCTGTCTAATTGCTATTGCTAGGGGCTCTATAAATAAAGCAAATAAAATCATAGAGAGAGGACACCCTTGTCTAGTGCCTCTGTTTATTTGACATGTGCCTATATTCACAGAATTGATTCAAATTTGCACCTGTGAGTTCGTATAGAGCCGTCTTATTAAATGTATAAACTCCTCTGGAAAGCCACATTTTTCTAAAATCAAAAACACGACCGACGCCAACTCCGCAGCCAAAGAACTACACTGCTGGATCTCCAGCTGTGCAGACAAGCTTTCACCCCTCCGCAACTCTGTCAAACAACACCCCCTGAAGGCCGCCTGGTTCACCACCGACCTCCAAGAAGCCAGGCACTCCTGCAGCCGCCTCGAGAAACTTTGGAGGAACAGGAAAACCACCGAAGACCAGAACACCTACAGGAACGCCATGACTGAATACCACCAGCGCATTAGAGCCACCAAGCATACCTTTATCAAGAACAAAATCCACACCAATGCCAGTAACGCAAAGGAACTCTTCACGTCATACAGCAGTTCACCAAACCCCCCAGTGAAGCCACGGACGTCACACCATCCCAGGACCTCTGCAACAGGCTCAGCACCTACTTCCACCTGAAAATCAAGCCCCTCTATGACAACTTCAGTGAACAGACTCCAGACACCACCCCCTCTCCACCACCAACAACCAGCCCACCATCACCACCTGGAAACCTGCTACCACTGAAGACACCGTCACAACCATGAAGAACACCCACTCAGGAGCCCCCACAGACCCCTACCCACCGCACATCTACCACAGAGCCGCCGCCTCCATAGTACCCGAACTAGGCCCGACCATTAACGCCTCCCTCGAATCTGGCATCTTTCCCAACGACTAGAAGCAGGCAGAGGTCAAGCCCCTCCTCAAGAAACCCTCGGCTGACCCGACGGACCTGAAAAACTACTGGCCAATCTCTCTCCTTCCCTGCACAGCCAAAGTCACCAAGAGATTTGTCAACTTCCAGCTGACCACCTTCAGCAAAGAGAACGCCATCCTCGACTCTTCCCAGGCTGGATTCCACAGCAACGACAGCACAGAGACCGCCCTCCTCACCGCCACCGATGACATCCGCATGCTACCCAACCAGGGCCACACTGCGGCCCTCATCCTACTAGACCTCTCAGCAACTTTCGACACCATCTCACACAGCACTCTCGCAGCCAGACTCCAGGACATCAGTATATGAGGAACCGCCCTCGACTGGATCCGCTCCTTTCTCTCCGGCAGAACCCAAAGGATCAGACTCCCACCCGTCGTCTCCAAACCCACAGAGATGAACTGTAGAGTACCACAATGATCCTCACTCAGCCCCACGCTCTTCAACATCTACTTGGCCCCCCTCGCCGCCATCGTCAGACAGCATGGGCTCAGCATAGCATCCTATGCCGACGACACCCAGCTCATCCTCTCCCTCAAGAAGAATCCCAAAGACACCAGACTCTGCTTCCAGGAAGAAATTAAGGACGTCGCAGCCTGGATGAACAACAGCTGCCTGAGGCTCAACTCGGAGAAGACAGAGGTCCTTGTCCTCTGACCCTCCACCACCGCCTGGGACAACACCTGGTGGCTTTCCACCCTCAGAAACAACACCCACTCCATCAGACCACGCCGGAAACCTTGGCATCATCCTAGACTCATCCCTCACCATGACCCGCCAGATCAATGCCGTCGCCTCCACCTGCTTCAACTCCCTCCGCATCCTCCGCAAGACCTTCAAGTGGATCCCCCCGAATGCAGAAAGACCGTCACCCACACACTCATCACCAGCAGACTGGACTACAGCAACGCCCTCTATGCTGGAATCAACAGAACCCTGCTACACAAGCTCCAAACCATCCAGAACACCGCAGCCAGACTCGTCCTCAGAACCCCACGACACGAGCACATGACCCAGCACCTACTGGCTCCCCGTCGAGAAGAGTGTAACCTTCAAGCTACTCACCCACGCCTTGAAATCCCTACACAACATTGGACCCAAATACCTCAACGAGAGAGTCTCCTTCCACGTACCCAAAAGGAACCTCCACTCTGCCGACCTCACCCTGGAAGAGACCCCACACATCCGCAGAACCAGAGCAGGTGGAAGAGCCTTCTCCTACGTCACAGCAAAGACCTGGAACGGGCTCCCAGTCAACATCAGACGCTCACCTACTCTACACACCGTCAGGAAGAGCCTCAAGACCTGGCTGTTCAACTGATATGGAGCTGCACCCTCCCCCCCCCAAGCGCCTTGAGACCTTCACAGGTGAGTAGCGTGCTATATAAAACCCGGATTGATTGATTGATTGAATGTTCTTTGATAGTGTAGTGAGGGAATTTTGGAGAATTTTGATTACATTGCTCTGTTTCTGCCTGATCGTTAAGCTACTCTTTGTTCCCTTAGAAATTACACAACAAATACGTATAGGAAGAGGAAGGAAAGGTAAGAAACAACATAGGTTGAATATAAAGACCAGTAAAAGGAATAGTTTTAGGTGTTCTTCTAAAACAGGTATTTGTATATAGATTAGGTTGAAATGGGTGAACTTGTGGACCTGTTGTTAAGGCCCTTTGGGAAGGTATCTTCTGACCTATTAGGATAAAGAGATGTACTTGCCCCAAATCCCCCTACTAAAAGCTGGTAGTTTGGGACTAAAAGGAGTAAAATAAGAATACTTGAAGGTTCCCTATTGCTAGTATTGGAATTTTGGGGCCTATTTTGGTGGCTTGAAACATATTCCCCTGTATAAACAGTGCCTCCCACTCCTACCGCATCTGAACATTATCACTTCACCTTGTCCCCTTTTAAGGATTTGCTCCACCAAACGTATAAAAATAATACCTTGTTCAAATGTTACATAAAACGCTCCTAATGTTATTTTAGTCACACAAAAACGACATCGCTTAGCTGCTGAAATTAAACCAGGACAATGGAGATTGAACTTGGTCAGGATGTTTTTGGGGCCTAGCAAACCACTTGCGGTTGGAAACTGTTCACTATAGTGTGAATAAGTGGGAGGAGTTGTAGTAGGGTTATGTTTATGCATAAATTGCCTCCAATGTGTTGCCAATGTGTGTGTCATTCTGCGGACCTGCACCTACTTCTATTCACAAGACAAATGCCATGCTGATGCAACAAAAGGAAATATCTGATTTAATGAATATTGAGATTACATAAACCAAAAATAAATGGAGTTTTCGTTCAAGGGCAGATTGAGAAATTCGCTTTAAGTAATAGACTATAGAGTGAACATAAGTAGCATCCATTTTATCTTTGGAAATACATTTATTTAAATCAAAGCAACTTGAAAGTTACCACTTTACAAGAAATGGTTTTGTTTATCTCAGCGAAGAGCTTTGTTTGTTTTGCAACTCACTGACATGATGGAAAAATTATTGCTGCGCCTCAATTTGCTTATCTGTTTGTGACATTTAACTGATAACCACAGAACTAAGAGAAGGTCTCATCACTGATGCTAAATGCTTATCTTGTAAGGTGCAAGATATAGTGGTATTATCTAGAGCCGTGGTACTCATAGTACAGCCCGCGGGCCGCCAGCTGCCCGGCAGGCCTTCATTGGCAGCCCGCGGACCTTGCAGGTAATGTATCCATGGCCCCCTAGAGAGAGAGAGAGAGAGAAAGTGGAGAGAGGGAAAGTGGAGAGAGGGAGAGGGAGAGAGGAGAGAGAGAGAGGGGAGAAAGTGGAGAGACGGAGTGGGGAGAGAGAGAGTGGCGAGAGAGTGGAGAGAGAGAGAGAGAGAGATAGAAAGACAGTGGAGAGCGAGAGTGAGAGAGTGGAGAGAGAGTGGAGAGAGAAAGACAGTGGAGAGAGAGTGGAGAGAGCAGAGAGAGAGACTGACTGACTGAGAGACTGACTGACAGAGAGACTGACTGACTGAGAGAGAGAGACTGACTGAAAGACCGACTGAGAGCGAGAGAGATACTAACAGAGAGAGACACTGACTGACTGAAAGAGACTGACTGACAGAAAGAGAGACTGACTAACTGACAGAGAGACTGACGGAGAGAGACTGACTGACGGAGAGAGACTGGCTGACAGAGAGAGACTGACTGACAGAGAGAGAGAGACTGACAGAGAGAGACTGACAGAGAGACTGACAGAGAGAGAGACTGACTGAAGGAGAGAGAGACTGACTGACAGAGAGAGAAGGGCTGAGAGAGACTGACAGATACTGACAGAGAGAGAGACTGACAGAGAGAGAGAGAGAGAGACTGACTGACAGAAAGAGAGAGACTGACAGAGACGACTGACTAAGAGAGACTGACTGACAGAGAGAGAGACTGACTGACAGAGAGAGACTGACTGACTGACTGACAGAGAGACTAACTGACTGAGAGAGACTTACTGACTGAAAGAGCGAGACTGACTGACAGAGAGAGAGACTGACAGATAGAGACTGACTGACAGAGAGAGAGAGGGAGAGACTGACAGAGAGAGAGATACTGACTGACAGAGAGAGAGAGAGACTGACTGAGAGAGAGAGAGTGACAGAGATTGCTATTGTCTGCTAATAAAAATGTATTATCAAAATGTGCTCTTTGTAGTTACATCTGCTTTTGAAATACAGCATTGACGCATTGTCTAATGTTTTGAAACAAATTAGATTTTTTTTAACTCTAGCCCTGCCCCCCTGCTAACTCTGCCCCCACCCCCTACCGGTGCGGCCCTCGGCCACAAACCACACAGTAATTTTTGCCCCCGACAGAAAGTTTGTGAGTACCCATGATCTAGAGTGTAGGGTATGCTTTTATGCTTTCAACAGAGGCAGGGGAGTTCTTATAGGGAGGGGTCGGCTCACTTGGTTCGCTTGCTTTGTGTGCCATTTGAGCGTTCATTTCAAAGTGGGGGGGTTATTTAAATGTCATCTTACAAAGACGAGGTTCAGAGCGCACTGATGCCTTTTTAGAGAGATCACCATTGATAAGGTGACATTATGGAAAATAAGATTTGAGTGGCTTACGTATGTACAATGAGGTTATAGTATTTTGGGTGTTTGACTATTGCTGCAATGATTCGTAAGGATTTGTTCCAAGCATTTTTCTGGTTGCGATTGTTTACTTTTGGTCCGCTTCAGGGAGTCTATTTTACGCAATATGTTTACAAGTTACATGTTGTGTAATGAAACCACAATTTATATGAGGTTTTAACACAGCAGGCAAGATTGCTCAGCATACTGAGAATTCCTCTGTGTAACGTTGATAATCTCTAGGTCACAAGTGGTAGCCCTTATTTTCAGGGCTTTCTGGTGGGGGCCGGTAATTGTAGGAGGGGGCCGGGGTGGGCAAACACGTACACATACACACACACACTCATTCATTCACAACACTTATTCACTCAAATACATATGCATACATACGCGTAAGCACCAAACATCCAAAACCAAGACTTACCTTCTCTGAAGTTCTCCAGGAGGAAAGCCTCAATGTCCCAGGAGGGTTGGGACTGCTGACTTCTCTCATTGGATGACCTAAGGACAGCCAGTAAGGGAAAGCAGCAGTCCCTCACTCGTCATAGAGTGAGATGGGTTCAGTGAAACTGCTGACCCCACCCCACTTAGTGAGATGGTGTATCTGATTGACACTCGGCCTTGGGCACTTCAGGGCTTAAAACTGAAGTGCCAAGGTCCAAGGCAATCAGTGACGTTCCCCCTCATTAAAAGGGGGAGGGCCTCGAGGCAATTTTGCCAGGCAGAGAAGGTTACGCCCACAGGGCTGTGAAACCCTCAGCCTGGCAAAGTTCAGCTCAGGCAGCCAGGAGTCTGTGCATTTAGCTCTTGTCTAGCTCCTGGCTGCCTGACCTTAGCAAGAAGTGTGGCTGTCAGGTTGACCTGTGTTCAGCATGACAGACACTATTCTTGTCGTGAAAAAGGTTGGGTGCATGGCTCCTCAGCCCATACGAACGGGCCGATGCTGGTGTTTTAAATATGCAATATACAACGGAGCAGATGTGGTCTAACATCATATTCTGCCCATTTTGCAACAGAGGAAACAGATTTGAACCCTGCCATCCACTCAACATTCTGTGATTCTCGGCAAAGCACTTAATCTCCCCCTGCCCTAACATCTGACCTTGTGTGGTATAATCGGGCGAATGTAAAGCGCTCTTTTGCACTGGCACAAAGTTCGAGCTACATCATTTGCTTTGAAATGGCTGTGAAATTTCTTCTACTTTAGAGCACAGATGTGTTATGTTAAATACTCTTTGTGCTGATACATAGAATATTTGCTATTTTTAATGCATATTTTGTTTGACAGCTCTTTGGCTGAGATGGATGACTGTAATCAAGGTCTTATCCATCCAGTCATGTTAAAAGCTCAAAGAACCACCACGATCTGGTTGGAAAACCAGGGGCTTTCAGCAAGTAGCAGGGATGCATGCAGGCAATGCATTTATAGGTACATCTGTTTATTTTATATATTACTGAAGGGCTATTAAAAGTTACATTCTGGATGACTGTCCCTGTTAAAACTTAAACTTAAATGTAATTGCTTACCATACAGTATAGCCAAAAAGCTTCCATAACTAACGTTAAATAAAGACTTTAGTTAAACTTAAAAGTGTCTAATTTCCTAATGCTGAAGAAGTGGATTGTTCTACCAGATACGACTTATTATTACAGAAGGTAAAATTTAGTTAATTTGGACGTGCTGAGCCTGTAAAAGCAAATGTGTATCCTACGTTAATTTACCAAAATTCATGTGCATGTATTACTACTATATTTCTGAACAACATTCCATTTGGCATATGATATGGTCACCAGGTTGCCATAAATAATAGATTTACTGCAGTATTGTGGGAGTATTCGCAAATTATTAATGTCTTTATGTATCTCAAGCTGGCCACTCTTAGGAGACGGTGTAGTGGTTAAGGCCTCAAACTCACCACTTCAGTATGAAGGGTTTTAGTCCCATTGTATTGCAGGGCACGGGCATCGCGACCTATTACAAAACCTAATTATTTACTGCGCTACCTTTGATCTTTTGAACAGCCGTGCCTTAAGCATTGGGGTCTTCTTTCTGTGCATATTCTAATCATCTCCGGAATTGCTCGCTTCGGTTGCTTTAGATTTCAACCACGCTTCCCACTGAGTCTGAGCTGTCCATTTTGTCCAGAGGGCCCCTGGTTATGGGCATGTTTTAGCATCTAAGCGTTAACCGAATGGTCAAATCAAGTCAAATTTATAAGCATAGTTACTTAATTCATTGCATAAAAGGTACCACATATAAAAATCACCTAAAATAATAAAATATTGTTTAGACCAATTGTGAACCATTGTAAATTACAAGTTAAGTTTTTGAGTGTGAGTCAGTTCAAAATTGTGCGTCCTTGTAGGAGTACCCCTTAACAAAGAGCCCTCTTCCGACGAGGATTGATTTAATTTTGTGCCTATAGTGACACAGAGAGAAGTATGTTGTGTGAATGAGATGGTTTCTTCAAGATTGCTTTAAGTTAGCTATCAGCTGTTTTGGCAGAGCGTCCCTGAAAGGAACTTCACTTGAAAGGGAAGTCACGGTTTTAAAGATACATCTAGCGGTACAAAAAGTAGTTGTTATTGTAATCATGCGCTTTCACTTTAGCAGGAGCTAGGATCCCATTTTGTCTCTTGCCTATTTCAGGCAAGGTATTTGCTTACTCTCTGTATGTGTTTACTTAAACTTGAGCTCACATCTTTGGCAGTCAGTGTCCTAAGCTTTTCATTATCAGGTTAAAAGTAGGCCTGGGCAAAAATTTCGTTCCGTTCGCGGAAATTGCGATAATTTGACATTTTCGCGTTCCGCGGAGAGCGCGAAAATGTCAAAATTTCCGCTTGGCGATAATTTGTTTCTTGCTCGCGCTGTAAAATAATACATTCTCGCGCGCGCGCGATCGCCTTACCTGAATCCCTGCGTTCGCCGACAAGTTTTCTTGATCCGGTCGCGTTCTCCATGAGATGTTGGATTGTTTTTAGCCATTTGCGCTGTCTCGCGACAGTTCGCGCCCGCAGTGACGTCATGCGTCGCACGATCACGTCTTTCTTCTCGCGATCATGCACCGCGAGACAACTCAAAACAAGATGGCCGCGCCCGCGAGCAACCACATGGGTAAGTTGGCGACCCGCAACCATGCAGAAAATCTCGCGAACATGCGGGGAAAAAAAATCTGCATCTTCGCGATATTTCCGCTTGTTTGCGATAATTTTAAACATTTTCGCGATAATTTGCAAAAGTGGATTTCGCAAATTCCGCCCACCCCTAGTTAAAAGCTGCCCGGACGGCTATTTCACTTTCTAAATGCTACTGAAAAGCTGATGGATGCAGACACATGTCATGCAGAGACCTCCTGGGGTTGACTCTGCAAGACTACAAAACCATGCAGTGCCCTTGGCCAGGTTTCGTGTATCCCTAATTCATTTAGTCAGTCCACCTCTGGGAGGTGAAGCACGTGAACAGCACACACCAGCAAATAACTTATTTGATTTACAGATAAACAGGAGTAATAATCAAACTGGGCTTCCAAGGGAGTTCAGTACATCTATTCCACTACGCATTTTTGCTCCTTCTGTTCGTATGTCTCTCCTCAGTGCATGACATGGGAATCACCCGGCATGAGCATGTTTCTCAATACGAGTGCAACAGGGTTCCAAGAAGTGAGTTGTGTTTTATGACTGTAGTCCCCTGCGGAGATCCACAACCAGCCTCCTCCGTTATGTCATTTTCAGTATTTCTGAGTACTACATAGAGCGAGTACTTTCAGTGACCCTCAGTCTCTCCTATTGGACAAAATAAAGTGGAGCATTTGGATTTACTTAATTTAAGCCATGTTGCACAGCAGCCGTGCTGCTGTGCAACATCTTAAAGACAAACATTGACAACGCCAATAGGTCTCGCATAGGCAATATCTCTTGGCTTTGTCAATGCCTGTTCCTATTTCTCTCATTTGCTACACTGGGGCTTTTTGTTCTCCAAGCTTGTGGTTTTTTTTGGGAGGGGGTTTGTTAAAACCCATGCAGTCTTATTTGCACTTTTCTCTCTCTTTTTGCCTTTTTCCTTTTTCCTTTTTCAGACCGTTTTTCCCCGCCGCTGCTGTCCCCGCGGCCAGTGCAACCGGCCCAATCTAGCTCCCCTCCCCACTCCCACCTCCCAGCTATCCAGCCCTCCCCAACCTCTACTTAATGGCACCCGCACCGCTGGCGCGCCAAAGGCAAGCCCATCTGCGCTTGTCCGCGACCCGACTGCAACCAGCGCCAGGAACCCTGGATCTCTGCACCACCAACGCTACGACCCAGCAGCACTCCACGCTCTCAACCCAGGCCACAACAACAACTGCAGGCTAGCATCACCAGCATCACCCACGGATCCTTCAGCTGTCACTGCTGCCGGCACACCTGCAGCACCGCCAAGACCACAGACCCAGCGCAACCCGCCCACAAGAACACAACCAAACCGAAGACCTTGCAATGCATCCTCCTCAACGTCCGATCCCTCCACAAACACGCCACCGAAATCTGGGACCTCCTCGACAGCACCACCCAGGACGTAGCATTCTTTACCGAAACCTGGACCAATACCACCTCGGGACCGGACATCGCCATCGCCACTCCCCAAGGATACAAGATCTCCAGGAAGGACCACACCACCCGCCCGGGAGGAGGATTCACCATCGTCCACAAATCCATCCTCCGCCTGAGCACACTCCTCAACGAGCCCACAGACCTGATGGAACACCTTCACTTCAAGATACTGGCCAGCCCTATCTCCACCCTCTGAGGAACCCTCATCTACCGACCCCCTGAGCCCCGCGGACTTTTCGACAACTCCATCACGGACATCATCTCCCTGCATGCCATCGCGTCCACCAACTGCACCCTTCTGGGCGACCTCAACTTCCACATCGACAACCAACTGGACCCCAGCACCACATCCCTCCTGGACAACCTCCACAACATTGGACTCCACCAGATCATGACCGAACCCAAGCACTCAGCAGGACACACCCTGGACCCACTCCTCACAACAAGAAACTCCATCACCTTCAGCCACACCACCGAACTCCCATGGACTGATCATTGATGCGTTCACTTCACCTTCAGAACACCCACCATCCACAGACACCAGCACCTGCTCCCACGAAGAAACTGGACCAGAATCACCGACGACCAGCTAACCTCATCACTCAGCAACTCCACCCCAACCATCGCGGAAAACGACGACCACAACACCGCAGCCCGAACCTTGCACAGATGAATCTCTGACAGCCAAAAACACAATTTATAAAAGGGTCACAAGGCTAGTGCTGACTTTCTCTTGGCTAGTGCTGACTTTGCTACAACTATTATCGGCCAGCCTTGATACTTACCTATATATGTCGGTATGCAGCCATAAAGGTCTTCAGGGTCCTCTCACCGAGTACCTATGGAAATTAACTGATGTCTTGCATGATAGTTTTTCATTGTGCATCAATACACATGCATTGCAATGAGCATTCAAACTGTCTTGTGGTCTATTGTCATGGATACCCTAGTGATATGTTTCAGATATTTACCATACTCGTTGATATATACACATTGTAACCAGCGGCATGCGCTCTGTGTTCTGTATAACCAATTCCCTACGCGCATGCGCCTTTTGTCATTGTGGTTGGATTAATTACAGCTTGTGATGGGGTTATTTATTTTATTATTTTTTTGTAGAGAGCAACCAAATTGCCTTGCCAGCGTCTGGTTTATTCAACACGCCCCTTGGTCTATTAACAGGGTTACTCTAGCAGTATTTCCCTGCGCTTGCCGATATGTACATATTATAATTAGCGGCTTGCGCTGTGTGCTTTGTACAATTCACCTTTATACAGATTCGATCCTGCCATAGCGGTTGAAGTAAGCAGCTGCTCTCGATCACGTTACATTCATGAAGTGTAGCTCCCTAAACACGCATGCGCGAGTCAGAGACACCGGCCGTATTCATCTGCATCGGCCGGTGCGTGCAACGCGCATGCTTTGAAATGAGTGTCTCGAGTTGGGGCATGCTCTATGTGTTCTAATGACAGTACACATACACTGCACGTCCTCGCACCTGATTCGGATTGAATCGTTTTAGCATAATCAAGGCGGGTACTTAAGGATCCTCTCCCTTCCTGCCGCCACCTCCCAGACAGCTCGGAGGCTAGTCTGAAGTACCGATGGACAGGTAAGGAAGGGGGTCCTCGTGTTCTGGTGTTTGGTCTGTTATTGTCAGTATTAAGAGGTTTCCATTGAGAGCTCAGTGTTACTTGATCAACATCTTTATGCTGAACTCGACCTATATCATTTAGGCTCAATTTAGTCTCATTTTATATAAAAGGCGTTTTTATTTCTTTGTCTAGGGGTCAACACTGTTGGCAATTCTTTACATTTAAGTTCACATGGAGACTACTTTAGTTTGAGGGTTCTTTTAAGGGTTCAGAGTCACCAGATTACATCCCCTTGTTGAACTTTGCTTGTGTAATCTAGGTGTAATTTAATTTTACTCAATCATAAGGTGTCTTTGTTTCCATGTTGGGGTTCAGGTTGGTTGACATCTATCTAAAACATCTTATATAGATAAAGATTGTGCTTCTTCTTGAACCCTGATACATTTGGAAATGACGAAACAGTTTTTGGAAACATCACTTGATCTACCTGCAACAGCATGCCAGTGGGTGTCTTCTTTAGGTCTTTGACATTTTAGTTTTTTAGGTTTATTAGATTGTTTAAAGTTATGTGTATAGAGTTTGGACAGATGAGTATCAATATGCAACTTGTCTGTTTGCCCTTACATTTAAACAGAGCGGTGCCTCCATCTCCGAGCAGTCAGCTGGGTGAGGTGAGGCGTTTCTCCCACAAAAGGCTGGGTGAGTTCAACAATAGCACGTATGCTTGTTTGTTCATACCAATAATTTTGGGTTATTGTAAAGATGGCAGTGCATAATGGCCACTGTCGAATAGCGGCCATGAATGTTGTGAGTTATGTGTAAGAGTTCTTTTTTCTGACGGTTGATTCTCCGGATTCTCTCTAGGAAAGAAGATATAGTTCTTTCGTCCAAGAATGAGATTGCTTGTCCGGTAGGGTGGCTTTTGCCACAAGTTTATTTGACGTTTGTACTTCCACCCTCTTAACTTTTTTGTTTATAAATCACAATTAAGGTGTTTTTCCTGCAGTAGCTTTAATTTATCCACCTAGTTTTTGGTCCTGAAGAAAGCCGGGTCAAGTGACCACAACGGCTGAAACATGTCGACCACATAAAACCACGCCAAGAGTTAGTCTATTATTTCAAGACTATAGGTTTTTTTAGATATGGAACCTGGATAATTTCTAATAAACATATTTTTTGCCCAGGTCTTCATTTTTAATACACTTTCACACTTGAGCACTGCACACCACCGGAGTCCTCAGGGTTTGAGCGCACACCCTGGCAGGAGTATTTTCCTTTCTGGGAAGTATCAGGCTGTGCATCTAGCAGAGCCTTTGGCTCATGATTGTGGGCCCAGTCTGAGATTCCCTAGAGTCACAAATGACGAAGTTCCGCCAGTAAGGGTGGGCCGATGGACTCTTAACTCCTGTCGGGTGGTGTACTAACGATCCGAGGCGTCCCTTGCACTCCTTCACAGTGCGTAGTGGCCTGCTATTTCTTTTGTATGGACTTTGCACCTTCTGTTAGTTGTTGTAGAATCTCTGACAGCGCCAACACCATAGCCCCCTCAAGAAAAACAACAACACCCACGCCAAGAAAGCTAGATGGTTCACCACCGAACTTCGAGAGTCCAGATGCACTTGCCGCTGCCTCAAAAAGGCCTGGAGGAACACCTAATCCACAGAAGCCCACAACAACTTCAGAGCTGCCACCAACGCCCACCACCAACTCATCAGAAAAATTAGGAAAAAAGTGATTGAAGACAGAATCTCCACTCATGCACACAACTGCAAAGAACTCTTCAACATCATCAAGGAGTTCGCCCAACCCACCAGCGAGTCCACCGATATCTCTCCCTCACAAGACCTCTGTGACAAACTCAGCACCTTTTTCCACCACAAAATCAAGAGCATCTACGACAACTCCGACAAAAACAACTAACACACTAAATCCTCACCAACCACCCCCGATGCCCTGAAGCCAGCGATCGACAACTGGACAGCCCTCACCACCGAAGACACACTGAAGAAGATGAAGTCAATCCACCCCGGGGCCCCCACGGACCCCTGCCCCCACCACATTTTCAACAGCGCCTCTGACACCATCGCACCCATGCTCTGCCACACCATCAACCGCTCCCTGGCAACCGCCTCGTTCCCAGACGACTGGAAACACGCTGAGATCAACCCCCTCCTGAAGAAACCCTTGGCGGACCCCACCGACCTCAAAAACTACAGACCCATCTCCCTGCTCCCATTCCCAGCTAAAGTCATCGAGAAAGCCATCAACAGCCAACTCGACACATCAATCCGGCTTCAGAAAAAACCACAGTACGGAAACCCCCCTCCTCACCGCAACAGATGACATCCGCACCTTACTGGACAAAGAAGAAACAGCAGCCCTCGTCCTTCTTGACCTCTCAGCGGCGTTCGACACAGTCTCTCACCGCACCCTAATACGCAGACTCCACGATGCAGAGATCCAAGACAAGGCCCTCGACTGGATCCGCTCCTTTCTCTCTGGCAGAATGCAGCGGGTCAGACTCCCCCCTTTCCTCTTGGACCCTACACTTACCACCTGGGGAGTCCCCAGGGGTCCTCCCTCAGCCCTACGCTCTTCAACGTCTACATGGCTCCGCTCGCTCCCATTGTCAGAACCTACGGACTCAACATTGCGTCATACGCAGACGACACCCATCTCATCCTTTCCCTATCCAACGAACCCAACACCGCCAGACACAACTGTGGAGAAGACATGGAAGCTGTTGCCAAATGGATTAAAATCAGCTGCCTACAACTAAACACCAACAAAACGGAAGTACTCATCATGGGCCCAAACCCCGATGCCTGGAATGACACCTGGTGGCCCCCCGCCCTCGGAAGCCCGCCCACCCCCACGGACCATGCACGCAGAATCATCCTGGACTCAGAGCTCAAAATGGACCGCCAGATCAACTCCGTCTCGTCCTCCTGCTTCCACACCCTCCGCCTCCTACGTAAGACCTTCAAATAGATCCCCCTCAAACACAGAAAGACCGTCACTCACGCCCTGGTCACCAGCAGGCTCGACTACGGCAACGCACTCTGTGCCGGAATAAACAAAAACCTCACCCGCAAGCTACAGAACATCCAAAACACCGCCGCAAGACTGGTCCTCAACCTGCCAATACATTGCCACATCTCCCAGCACCTGCTCACACTCCACTGGCTCCCCATCGAAGCTAGAGTCACCTTCAAGATGCTAACCCACGCTCACAAGGCCCTCCACGACACCGGACCAGCATGCCTGAACAGCTGACTCAAATTCCACGCACCCCAAAGGACCCTACAATCAGCCCAGCTCTCATACGCCGTGGTCCCCCGCACTAGAAAGACCACATCGGGAGGCCGCTCCTTCTCCTTCCGCGCGGCCAGAGCCTGGAACGACCTTCCGCTCCACCTCGGACAGACAACATCGCTCTCCATCTTCACAAGAAACCTCAAAACCTGGCTCTTCGGCAGACCCCCTACTTGATGGACTGGAACCTGCGACCCCCCTCCCACCCCCCCCAGCGCCTTGAGACCCTTACGGGTGAGTAGTTGCACTTAACAAACACCTGATTGATTGATTGATTGATTGATTGATTGATTGATTGATTGATTGATTGATTGATTGATTGATTGATGCAGTTCCATACACACTGCTACCAATCCAATTGCCGTCTACACCTTCCATGTGTGCAGTGCTCTTTTAGCCAGCCATCTCAGGATGGCTTTGCCCATCGTTTATTGATAGTTTGGGGTTCCAAGCTTGCCTGCATGCTGAAAGTAAACCATGAGCCAACTTGAAACATTAACTAAAAGGTCTGGCCACTGCAAGGTACGTTCTTTGTGGTGGAGGTACAAAATGGCCCTCGTTGCTGCTCCTAAACGCACCAGCCATCTTGAAATGATAAATCAACGATATGCCAAAAACATTTTGCACGTACGCTTAACAGTGGCGTCTTTGAATAGTGTTTGTCACATTGGTTTGTGGCTATAAGATGGGCAATATGTTGTTTTCAATACATCAACCATCATGAAACGATAATTAATGAATAACGGTTTGGAAAATACCAATCTAAGATGCATGTATGCATGTCAACAAGCATTAGAAAAGCCAGCAGAACTGCAGGTGGTCATTAAGAGCCAGCTCCATGGGATTTACCAGTGCTTGTTAACTGTATAGTTTTTGAATGGTTTTATTGCACGCAAACAACTTGTTCACATTTGTCCAGAGGGTTTCCTTGCTGTGCAAACCAAGCTACAAAAAATGAAGGGAGCCCTTTAAAAACAACCATTGGCAAAACCAATCGGTCTCACCTATTGGCAAGTTATAGGCTATGCCAATCAGGTAGAGGTGCACAACTGTAACTGAGATGATCAAAATGAAAAGTTCTGGCTGTGTCATACTGCTTTAGCACTTTTTTTATTGCTGTTCTGGGGAGGGGAATAAGCATAATCAACAGGGACAACGAGGGGTGGGAGGGAATTAGGCAACATGGACAATTATGAAGTGGGAGGGGATGAAGCAACATGGACAGGTATGAAAGCGAAAGAAGCAAAAAAGACAGGGGGATGGGAGGGGACAAAGCCACGCGGATGAGGGATGGGAGGGAAAGAAGGAACACGGACAGAATGATGGGAGAGAAACAAGCAAGAAAATACAAAAATAATACCTCTATTAGAGTGCCAGAAGGGGAATGACCCTAATCCTGATATAACAATCAGTACTTGGCCCTTGCTCCAGCCGAAAGAAGAGGAAGTGAAGCTTAGCCAGCTTGCACTACCTAATTAGAAGCCAGCAAATGAGAGTGACAATGCAGCCCATGAATGGTAAGTATTGAGCGGGCTACAAGCCCATTGAAGAACACAATATCTCTCGCAAGCGAGAGATTATGGGCTAGGGCATGCGCTGTCGCACGCAAGACCTAAAAATGTGGCAGCTAATTTGCAACTCGCTTTAATTCTGTGACCTCTATCCCAAAACATGTGCCAGCTCAATTCCATAGAAGAGGTATTTACGCATACATTCCTAAGTATTGACAAAACTGGAATTGCTCACATGTTTGCCGTATATAATGGGAAACCAATATATTCATTCATTTCCTTGCCAAAAACTACTAGTCAGTGAACAATGAATAAAAGTTATGTAAAGCATTGTATGCTCATCCCACGACCTCAAAAAGTCACAGACTTTTCACATTGGGCAAGGCTCACTTTACAGAATCCATGTAATTAGGAACATCTGTCTTTATTCATTCCTTATGCTTTTCGTAGGCAGCTAGGATTTTAATCTGCTTTCTTCGCAACGGACCACACACTTAGTCGAGGAAGAATCACATAGATAAGTGATGCTAATACAGATGGAAAGAGTTCTTTGTGACATAGACTGCACAGTTTCTCGAGCTTCCTTTTTACTACACGTGTACATATAGGTATATCGAAACCAAAAAACTGGTTTTCCAAAAAAAAAAATTGCTTGCAAAGAAAATATCAAATTAGTTCTGTCCCTTAGGTTGACACAAGCAAAGATAAAAATGTTGTGATCTCATACTGCTCTCTTTTGACTAATTCTCAGATTCCCTCGGTAGTTTGTTCTCCTGAACTATACATAGCTCTTGGTATTTTTGATTAATGTTTATGAAAGATTATGCTGCCCCTTTACCAATTCATGTCTTTGGTGACACTAGCCTGGGCGTAGTCACGTAAGCCAGAATGCAATGGAATAGATTCTTCCCTGGAACCAGTGGTTCCAAATGAGATGTTTGTGTTATGTTTCCCTTTGCCATCATTATGAGTCGCCAGTAATGGTCCCCAATATTTCTCTTCCCTGGAATTACTATAACAGGGGTCTCAATAGTTACTGAAGGGGGAAAATAATGGTGATGACATTTTTTTGAGGAATAACATGTAGGAATCCGATTTATCATCCCCTGAGTTTCACTCAGTGGTGTCACCTTTTTGAAGCAGATGAGCTGCATGGGTGAAACGCCAGGGGTTGTGTTACACCATTGCCCCAGTGGGGCAAGGGGTGTGTGCTATTGGTTTCTGAGCCACCATAACACCTTGCTTCTACAGGAGGAGCTGCAGACGCTAAACACCGATCACACTGGTACTACGTATGCACCAGCGCAATGTCAAAGGGTTGTTCCCTCAATAAAGGAACTCTCTGTGTATGCGCCTGTGTCGTATTATAGGTACAGAGACAAAGGTCCTCTCAAGAGGTGTGAAGACTGTACACCACAAAGAGGTGCCTACAGTCATTGCACCCCCAAGGTGGACCCTTAAACGGAGGGATGGATGACCCACCAGACATCCCCCTGCAGGGGGAGCAGTCACTCACAATCATCCTGTAGGGGAATCACTTTGTAAGGCAGGCCATGTTGCAGCCTACAAAGTGAAAGATTGGCTGGCTGTTTCAAACAGTCATTCCGCCTTTCACTAATACGTTGCCCCCAGGGCAGACACAAGTTCACAGCTGCCCATGGGGTGTAATAAGGTGCATGTGGTATCCTGTGTAGAACTATATGTGCACGGTATTCCACCCAGCTTCTTATGTTCTGAGAATGATGGTAATGTTGTTATTCAAAAGGTGACTGTTGGAGGAGGCCGAAGAAGCTGGATGGGGTGATACTTTCACCTGAGGATAAAGTTCTTCTGAGAACTATCCACTGCCTTCGCCTGGCGGTAAGTAAAGATGCTAACCTTTGTGAAGAGGAAGGGAATGCTTTTGGTGGGGAAACTTATAAGGAGGAACTTCAGATGTGTGAGGATACCGGTGGAGCCATATTAAATAGTGAGAGTGAATAGAATTGGAGAAGGACCAAGGGGCATATCAAAAAGGCGGCGATAAGCCGCTTTTGCGGTCGTGTTCGGCCGAAAAGCGGCGATAATTTTATCGCTATATCAGCAAGGTCACGCTATCACGTGAATCCTTGCCTTAGCGCCCTTTCCCGTAACGCCCACCTTTGCATCTCTAATGAGATGCAAAGTGGGCGTTCCAGCTCAAAATAACTGGAGAAATGTCGCTAACCGACATTTCTCCAATTATCAATGGGCACGCTAACAAGCATAGCGATAAGAAAAGTAGCGCTAACCATGGTTATCGCTACTTTCCTTATGCCTGCTTTTAGTTTGACTTAGCCATGATATCCAATGGAAGGTGGATATCATGGCTGAGTCTGCCCTGCCCTATCAGCAAGCTATCGGCAAACGTTGTGCGATTATCGCTGTATTTCCAGCGATAATCGCACAATTGGCAGCTTGCGCCTGGAATTTTATCGCTTTTGAGATAAGCGTTGCTAATAGCACGCTATCTCAGCGATAAAATTCGGCGATAGCTGGTGATAATTATCCTAGCGCTAAGTGCGCTTAGCGATAATTATCGCCGGTTTTTGCTGATATGCCCCCAAGAGTTGCAGCAGGCGATTTAATTAGTGGTGACTTGTTCTGGCTGGTGAAGGGTGCAGGCGTGTGATCAGGTACTGAGGAGCTACTGGGAGGTGAGAGATTAGTTATTGGTCAGAGATGGTCTTCTAAGAGGGGATAAGTTGATTCCTCCCGTCATTTTGAGAGCTTGTGTAATTTCGCACATGAGAGTAATCTCTGTACTTCTACGACAAACATTCGGGCTGATTTCTGGTTGCCAGGTGGGGATATGATGATGGGAAGGAAGGTAAGGGAGTGTGCTGAGTGCCTGAAAAGTGACAAGATTTTGAAGTGTGGAACCCAGTCCATGATTATCAGAAAGTTACCTGCTGGTCAGTTGGAGAAAATCTATTTGAGAAGGCCAGAGGTAGCGATAGTGAACTCAATTGACTCAGGTGTGGCAATTCAGTTTCTTAAGCCCCTGTTTGATCGGGAAGGGTATCCTTCAGATCTCCAAATGGATAATCAAGTTGAATTTATATCTAGAGAGATTGCAAATGTTCTTAAGGAGGGGGGTATTATTCATAAAAAATCTGTGGGTGTATCATCCCGAATGGAAGGGAATAATTAAGAGGTTTAATAAAGTACTAAAGGAACCTATACAGCAATGATAGGCAAGTGGTAAATTGTGGAAGGATGAAGTCAGTGATAAGGTAAAAGTGTACAGGCTCCCTCCCCATTCCACCACTGGGTTAACGCCCTTAGAGTTATTAAGAGGCAGGAGCCCAAATTGATCTATGTGCCCAAGTTCGATGAGGATAATGAAAAACTGTGTTGTAGAAAGGAGGATGATGCATGGAAAGAAAGGGTCATGGAGAAGATGCAAAAGATTTGAGAAGGGTTTGACAGTTGTAAGGGTTTGAAAGTGACTAATGTGGTAGTTGGAGATTCAGTGACGGTTAGACTTCCCGGTGTGGGGTCAGGAGGATACATATTTGGCAAACCCATAAGAGTGATTAAACTGTTTAGGAATGCAATCAAGACAAAGGACCACGGGGTGTGAAATTTAAAAAGAGTTGCCATATACGATGAAGAATGATATGGAAAGTAAGGCTTTGAAACAGGAGAAGTGTGCCACTAATCAGAAAAGTGTGTTAGTTGATGACGGTTTAAGAAGGAGTTCAAGGTCAAGGGTTGTACCACTGTGCGTGAAAGATTATTCTATGAATTGATTGTATTTTACTCAATAAAACATATTAAGGTAAATGTTTAGGAACAATCCTTGGTAAACCATGTGGTCAGGTATATCCAATATTATGTATGTATAGTGTGTGTAGTTGTGTTGTTGTTAAGAAGGGGAGGTGTGTGGTATCCTGAATTATATGTACACGGGATCCCACCCAGCTTCTTATGTTCTGAGAATGTTGGTAAAGTTGATATACAAAAGGTGACTGTTGGAGGAGGCTGAAGGAGCTGGATGGAGTGATATTTTCCATGTAAGATTAAAGGGGCATATTAACAAGCCCATTGAAGCCCATGTTAGATGTCCTTCACATTTAACATGGGCTTCAATTGGAATTCCATAGAGCATATTATCAAGCCCATTATCGCCGTTTTAGCGGCAGTTTTCTGCCGCTAAAGCGGCGATAATTCTATCGCCAGGCTTGTTAATATGCCCCATAGTTCTTCTGATAACTATCACCTGCCTACGCCTGTACATTTCTACAGTGCACTGATTAGGTCTGAGGCAGGCAGTAGTTAGTTTGAGCTGGTGGTTGCTGGTGGGGGCCACCCACGCTCTTGGGGGCTGGCATTTATTTTTCTACATTAGACATATTCTGACAGCAACAGAGCAAAATATAAACGAATCAGAAAGATGAGGAAGAGAAAGATGGGAAACCGTCATAAGAGAAAAAGCAGGAACCTGCAAGAGTAAGATAAAGGGGCAGGGAATGGCTGGTGGTGGATTAAAGCGACACAAGGTGGTTTCAAGACTGCGCAGCCTTGGTATCTAACACACCAACATTTGATTGCACCAGTCACAGGCTTCTGAGCAGAGTCTGGGCACTGGCACTCAACCTTTTACAAACTAAGCACTGGTGTCATGTGCACCCAGTTAAATGTGCGCCATAATGCAAACCAGAGCAGTATGTCCAGTACACAATACAACTCCAGGGATTCCAGAAAAACTTCAAATTCCAATGGGTCCAGTTTTACTCAAGCTACTGGCCTCAAGAAATTATCGGACCACTCATAATGAGGGACTAGATTGCCAACTTACACCTTAAAGGAAAATATCCTGATTTGTATGTACTATGTTTTTAATGATCTCTTTTTTCATTTATTTTGCCTTATCTTTAAAGCATGTGCCATCTTTATTTGCTATAGAAGAGTACAGTGCATACTTGGACAGAAGAGTTTATTCAGACACTGCCATACCACCTCCAGAAATGTCCTGAAGTCATTGATGATAACTGTAGAGTTACAAACATGAGGAAGGAGTCATGAATATGTGCGTCCTCTTTAAGCTGTTAACATCCAAATGTGCAGCTGTTCCTGGATAAGCAGTTGTGCACCTCCCTTTATCCTGCCTCATGGTCTGTGGGGGAGCCAAGCAGAAAGCAGTTTGGTACATGAGTGATTTCATGGCAGATGCTGCTGATCTGATTCAGAGTGACACTAGTTTTATAGGGAGATTTTGTTTTTATCTACATCGTTAAAAAAGTATAAATGAAACCATTTTACGCACAAAAGAGAAAGCTGCTGGAAAGATTATTACACACAACGAGAGCCGATTAAGTGATAGGGGAAGGCGGCACAGCATTAGATTTACACAGGCAGGAATTCATCCATATTACACATAGCAATTATGTGAATATCTGGAATCGCTGGAATAGTAGATGCCCAGCAGAAGACCCATGAACCCATGGACGTGTGCCGAATACTTCAGGATTGATATGGAAGCAAGAGTAGAGGGTCCAACTCCTGGAAGTCCAGTCCAGTGTGCAACAGCTCACATTGGCGCACCATACACCAGCTTGAAGAGGAGAAGGACAGATGTCTTGCTCATTGCCTGTTACCAACCCTGTTCAAATCCTTTTTTTTCTCAGATCCTTCTTGACGGATTACCTCAAAACTTTGCATGAAGAAACCAGCCAAAAAGAGAGAATCTTTTTGGAAAGTGTTGTGAAGAATCGTTAAATTCCACTAAAGTTATTAGAAAAACAAAAAAGGCATTTCTATAACTATAACTGCCATTGGGTAAAATAAATAAATGTATAAAAACCCAGTAGCGTTCTCGCGAGCATCCCTCGAACCCAATTTCTTTAAATAGAGCATTCTGATTGGCCCAGGGAGTTTTTTTCCCCTCAGGCCACTTTGCTCCCATGGGAGACACACTCCTACGGGAGTGAGAGCTCCAATTGGCAGCCAGCAACATGAGAAAATTATTACTAGCACCTATTACAGGACTCGCAGACTTAGTCTACTGTATATATATGCAGGGTAGTAACATCCTGGCCCAATAGGCGGGACCCAGAGAGACCTCCCAGACCAATTTTCTTTCTTTAAATCTGCAATTTTTGCTGCAATCCCTAGGGGGGCTCAAGGGATTGCAGCAAACAAAATTATTAAAAGTGGCCTGCCATTTTATTATAAATATAAGGCGGTAGTGTCAGGTGGGCCCCCCTTTCCCTTTGCTCCTATCTAGGGAGAACATTTTTAAATCTCTCATAAAATAGTAGTAAAATAGTAGTAAACACTAAGTTTGCTCCCAGCCCATGGGAGATTTAAAAATGCTCCCATAGGCTGGGAGCAGACTTGTGTTCTGTTTACCTGTCTCCACTCCTCCAGACAGTGAAACAAAACACATATTGCTAACGCTCAGAGGTAGCATGCAAAAAGCAGCTGCCCCCTCAGGGCAGGCATAATCTCGGCTCCAGCTCCATGCATAGCAGGCAGGGGCCACAGGGGCCCTGGGGCTCCCACCGTGGTACCAGCATGTTGGTTGGTGGGTGCACCGGGTGGGCTCAGGGTCGCCCACCTATTACAAAGAGAGGCCCCCGGAAATGGCGTCCAGGGAGCCCGAGATAGCTCAGGAAAGGGGGCCACAGGGCCCCCTCCCCTTTTTAATAAAATACAGTTCGGGGAATGGGGTCCCAGGTGCCTATGAAGGCTCGATCAGGGGGCCCTCAGAGGATCGGGTCCCAGAGGCTCAAGAAGGATCAAGGAGAAGGGCTGCATGTCTCCCCTTCTTATTGGCTTTGTCCCCGGCGGCTGGGGTCCACAAGGCCTATTATGGTTCGAGGAGTGGAGCCACAAGGCCCCCTCCCCTTTTTTTATTGTATTTGGCCTGGGGGATGGGATCACGGGGCTTATTAAGGCTCAGGGAGAGGGGCTGCACACCCCACTCCCTTTAGATTTTGGCCCGGGGCGATTTGAGATGTTCTCAGTAATGCCATAAATGTTGCCACAGAACATGTTATGAGTGATGTAATTTGTGAGTTCATAAGCAGTGCATGGCAGGGGCACCAGTTATAGTTAGCAGAGCTAACTATGACTGGTGAATTTCTGTGGTTTTGTAGTTTAAAACCTCAATGTTGTCACCAACATATTTACCTATTTACAACGTTACTTTAACCTTTGGGTTTATTCTGTGAATTTTTAAACGAAAACAGATCTTTATATCACACATAACTATAACGTTATTTTAACCTCTGTTTTTTTCAGTGAATTTCTAGGATTTTTTTTTAACGTAAAGTAATATTTTATTACCATGCGTACAGCCATCTACTTGGGGGTGGGTTGGGTGCAGGTCCAGCATCAAACCCCTCTACCACACGATGCACAGGGTCCCAGAGCTGTGTGCGGTTTTTTTAAACGGGGAGGGGCCCTTAGCCTTTTTAGACCCCAGGGACCCATTCCCTGGGGCCAAATATATTAAAAAAGGGGAGAGGGGCTGCGTGGTCCACTCCCAGAGTCTTATTAAGGCCCATGGACCCGACCCTCTGGGATCACATTACACTATAAAGTGGAGAAAGGCCACTTTACTCGCCCCCTCAAGCCTTACTAGGCCCTGGGGACCCCATACCCCGAGGCCGCATTACAACATAAAAGGGAGGGGGCTGTATGACCCTCCTCCCAAAGCCTTATTAGGTCCCAGTAACCCAATCCCCTGGGGCCTAATATATTTATTAAGGGCCCCTGAAATAACCTGAGCTGGAATAGATTAATTCAAACTCACAAGGGGGCGGGGGGGGTAAAGGCAAAAGTCCTGCACCAGTCAATGTACCTCATCTAGGCTATATTTCCTATCTTGAGATTGGTGCAAAGGGCCTGGGTATTGACCTCCATTTGCCCCAAGGAAATGACATACAAGTCACTTGAACAAATTAAACAATGTTTCGCCCAGCACTCAAATAAGTAAACTATAAGTAAATATTGTTAGTTAACCATAGTCACAATGCAAGAGAGAACAGTCCGTCAAAATCTTCCCAATCAAAGAAAGGCACTGGTAGATTTTGATTGTAGGTGCAAAAATTCTTTTTTTCTTTATTGGAATACAAATTCTTAAAATGTATGATCGCCAAAGCATTTTGTCTTCATGCGGACTTCTTCAGGGCTAAAATATGTACAAACAAAACAATATTTACAACAAATACACACAAATATTAAGACATAACGTACAGATGAACCAGACAAAATATAGCTCCAAAAGGAAGTGGAGCTCATTTACACATTTGTAATAACACAAGCCAAATTCTTTACATTCGAGAGAAGATCACTGATGAGCACAAAATTGACATAATTGCACAAACCAACATAAGTATATAAATAAAATATTCCAAAAGAAAGAAGCACATAAAGAGCGCAAGAACCTAAGATTATTACAGTTAGCCATAAGGTAAACAATATTCCAAACAGATCTAAAAAAAATCAAAATATGCAAACATATATCGGGAAAAAGCAGAGAAATCCAGACGAAAGAGCTAAATATCTGAACCCGCTATCTAATCATGCAGGCATACCGTGCTACAGTCAAGAATTTCTTGAGCTGAAGTATTAATAAAAATTCAATCAGGTCAAAATTGCAGAGTAAGTTCATCTGAAATGGAGTAAGACACACATTGTCCTTCAGTTTGTTGATACAGATGCCTGGTTCCATTCCACCTATGTTGCATAGCATTGTTAAACAATACTTTTCTTACACTGGAGAACAATGGTCATATTCTACTATTACATTTGAAACAAAAATGATTGTAACATTATCCCTCCTCAATTATGTTTTCCTTCTTCTGCCCCAATAATTGGAAACATTGCCTAATGAGCAAAGCATTTCATCACAAAAGATGTAAAACCCACAGAGACACAGACATTCCAGCACAATAATCTATAACATAATGTGATAGCACAATTTTAAATAGCGAGGTTGATGAGTAAACTTACATGAAATAATTCTTACAATTACGTACATCAAAGTCATGTCCCGAAACCTTAGAAGGCCTGATTAGCACATGTAGTCCTTTAACAACAGTGATGTCTGTGAAAGATTATAAAAAATATATATATATGTATAGAGATTTGTTCACCCCGCCCTGTCATTACAATATAAACACACAAAGCTCGAAACATCGTCAAAAAGTTGGGATATAGACAGTTATACAGAGTTCTCATTAATACTTCCAAAGGTAAATGCCTATCAAGTTGTCATTAAGTTAATGCCCATATTAAGCGTATAACTGTATCGGTTATAAATTATAAAGTGGAATCGTCATAAAGCGACTACCGCAAAACAAGAGCACGTATTGTTTTGCTAATATTTAAAAAGCTCCACAAAGGGGAGCGCCATGTTAAAGCGCTCCTTGGTACAGCTCAGGGTAACCGTTAAGCAGAGAAACTACACTGACGCATAGATATATTCCATAGAGCTTAAGCGTCATGATTCAAAAGTAATCAAAGTGCACAGAAGGGGTGAGTGATGAATTAACTTTGTGAGGTTGAACGGATTATACCTATGGTAAGCTTAAAGGACATTATCAAATAGCAGTTCCAATGATGACATGACATATATTTAGTAAAGCAATAATATCTTATTTTCATATAAACTAATGTTAGAAGCCACCGATAGGTGGAATATATTGCAAATAATATTCTATAAAACTATATATATATACATATATATATATCTACATATACATATATATATATATATATATATATATATATATATATATATATATATATATATATATATTATCTACTGGCGGTCGCCAGTAGATAGTTATAGTTAGGACCGTGTTTCCATAGGAAATCCGCAACATTCTATTTGGAATAACTTTGGCGCCGGTTGACGAATCCTCGTGAAATTTTCAAAATAGGTGGGGCGCTCCGCTCCTTCCCTTAAAGTCTCGGGGGGATTCGTCAAGCGGGGGCTGAGAAAAAGGGGGGGGTCCCAAAACGTGTTTTCCCATGCATTTTTCCATAGGACCTTTAGTCCAAGCTACAGCCCGAACGGCTGAACAGAATTACTTGAAATTTGGCAGAGAGGTAGTCCTCAGGTCAGGGATGTGCCTTTTGCAGGTCTGGTGTAAATCTGTTCAGTATTTCCAGAGAAAATAGCATTTAAATCAATATATATATCTATGAGCGTGCACCGTGCGCGTACGGTAAAATGTACCGTACGCGCACGCTGCCGTGCGCGAGCGCGATTCTGATTGGTTGTTAGATCTTAGTAAACATTTGAATCGGTCGAAACCAGGAAGTGTCGGCCGCCATTTTATCCCTCGCAGTCTGAGGGGGTGAAAAACAAAGGTGGAGAACGTGAAAAGGGGGCAGGGTGGACAGTTCCTGACCCCCTAGCCTTGGTCAGGGGGTCCCAGAAGGACCCCCAAGGGCCAAAATTTATTTTAATTTTTTTCGAAAAATCGCGGGGTACGCGTAACGTGCGCGTACGGTAGAAACGGAAAAATTCCGCGAAATGCGTAACGTGGGCGCTCGGTGCGCGAAGCGCACCGAGCGCCCACAGTACGCGCACGGTGAAAAACCTTAAATAAATAAATAAATAAATACAGAACTTAGCATTTAAAAAACGTACAAATTCACTGAAAAAACCATAGGTTTCACACACGTTATAGTTAGGAATTAGCATTTAAAAAACCTTGCAAATTCACTTAAAAAACCATAGGTTTCACACATGTTATAGTTAGCTGGACATTTCACTCGTGAAAAACCATTGAAATTCCCCCGTTATAGTTAGTGCATGCAACTATAACTTACGCGACCGCAATCCTCTGCTGATGACGTCAGATATTACATCACTGATTACATATGTGTCTTTCTGAAAAATAAATATTTGTAATATATGTATAGCTAAAGATTAATGGAAGAAGACATGGGTAAATAGGTGTCTAAATACAGTGATGTAATATCTGACGTCATCAGCAGAGGATTGCGGTCGCGTGAGTTATAGTTGCCTGCAATAACTATAACGGGGGAATTTCAATGGTTTTTCACGAGTGAAATGTCCAGCTAACTATAACATGTGTGAAACCTATGGTTTTTTAAGTGAATATATATATATATATATATATATATATATATATATATATATATATATAAACATATCCATAGTATAGGGAAGCACAACATAAGAATAGTGTCAGGGATCGGGTAGTGCACGCCTGCCTGGCCTACAAACCCCAGAATGCTCGAGGACCGGGTGGGGTAGGAGCCGCGTGTACAAAAGGATCGACGCACGCACAGGACGTCGTGTGTAATTCCGGAGTGCGAGACCGTTCCAGATCTCGTTTGGAGAAGGGAGAGCCCGGCATCGGTTCTCTTTCACGGTGAGGGACAGAGCGGACAAGCTGATCCCAGTCTCGGCCGTATTTCAGGTGCACTTTGAAAGCAGCAACGCTGCTGCTGAAGACGTCAGTGCAACACAGCCCCAGGAGACTACGGCTGTATCTGCCAGATAAGTGTTGGTTGTCCACGCGTCCGGCGGGGGGTTGTCTCGTTGCTTTCCCTTCATGAGACTCCCGCTCACACGGAGTGACCAACTGCTTTGAATTCGTAGGTGTGGGTGAAACATTTCTTACTTACACGCCCGGTCTGAGACCTTGTTAACGGTGTTTGGGGGAGAAGTCCAGTACTTTCCTTTCGTTTGGAAGCACATTCCACCAGCGGTGTTATAACCGTATTCTGTAGACTATTTGATTTAATCTCAATTCCGGGGGGTGTTTCTCTGAACCTTGTCGAAACGCTGTGTGAGGCCAATGAACGCAGCGAGAGGTTAATCGCCAGTTTTGTTTCATGAAGCCCTGTCAACACATTTCAGTATACAAGAAGGGGAAGGGGCATTATTTTCCCTCAGTTGCTGTCATGCCATGGATAAATGTGTGGTGCTGAGGGGGGCTGGGCTCTGTGATATTCGCTAGTATGAATGTGAGAACATATTGGTGCTAACAGTAATCAGTATATGAGTAAGAGCTTGGTATCCCAAAGAGGGGGTCTTCCTTTGTAGTGAGACTTTAAGAGAGTAGTCATTTTTAGTGAGAATGTAAGAGAGTAGCCTTACATGACATTACCATTGTATTGTTTCGTGTTTGTATGTTGTTTTTCCTTTACAGGTTCTACTCCCCGCTGTTCCCTTCCTTCCCTTCCCTCACTTGATCACCCTAACCTTCCGTGCCATCAGTGCAGGAGTTGGGGCTGTCGAGGGGTGGAACCCCTATTGCATCACCAGAATCCTGAGGAGAGTTGGACTGGGGGACAGAATCGTAACAAATAGTGTATATGGATGATCTCATAATAGGAAACATTTGGAGGAAAAAATTAATCAATAAAGAGAGCACGCTACTAATGGCTCAGTGTAGTCGCTCCAAACCAGCGCCATCTTTAAATGGCTATTTCGAGTTCATTCAATATACGTCTGACAACTTAAAATCAAGGCTGAGTCCCTTTATCGTTGCCAAACAAATAAATATAATGGATTCTATACACACACCACAAGCCTTTAACCCCTTGTGTGCTCATGACAAGCCCAGCTCATCATGAGGCACAGTGGAGCTGTGCTCATAACGAGCTGGGCTCGACATAACGGCCGCGCTCCGCCCACGCGCGATTGATTCCCCGCCTGTGCGGGGAAATCAATCAGTGGGTGGAGTCGTGACGAGCTCAGCTTGTCATGAGCACAGCTCCACTGTGCCTCATGACGAGCTGGGCTCGTCACAAGCACAGCGCCGCCGCTGCCCCCCCACGCCGCGGTGGAATTACCCCCGCGGCGAAGGGGTTAAGCCCAAAAAAACAACGCGTAACCTAACTTAAGTTTTAAACATTCTACCCGCTCAATAAACTTACGGGAACTGTATCACCCATGCTTCTGTGAGGCCGTCTGGTTCCGAAAGCAGAATCTAACCGGATGCCTCGCGGTGCCACAATATATACTCCCAGGGGAGTGGAAAAATGAAAACACCTGTGAGAAGATGTGTGAGTAGTGTTGCGGTGTCCGGCGCTTATTAAAGAACGTCACTGCCCCACGGTCACGCCATATTGGAATAGTATCAAAGGATCTTAAATACAATCAATATGTTTAGATCGGATGTTTGGTCTAGTTTTAACATTGACGTGATCCTAGATTCTTTATACATTAGAAAACAGAAGCTCTTACCACGTAGTACTGAATGTCAGGAGTTATATACAAAAGTTATTCTTAAATCGGCAAAGTCAAGTAAACTTCAGTTATGAGATCAAGAGGCATCAGTCATTTAGATTCATGCCATCTTTGAGTGGTGTTGGAATGCGATAATTCCAAACTAGGCATATGGATTTAATTGGAACCCATTATGAAGCCACATATATAATATTATTGGGGCTACACGAATATTGTATTCTTGGAACCCATTCCGATGCCACATGTACTATATTTTAGGGACTACAAGAACATTATATTCTTGGAAAGAACATGACATTTATTAGCACTCAGATAACGTGAACCTGTCCCCACATTTTTATGAAGCTGCGCCATCCCAAAAAGAAAAAATCAGTAAGAGGGCACATTCAATATCCGAGCCAGGTTAAAGAGGGGCACCATCCTGAAACTGCCAACAAGGCAAAAAATAAAATAAAATAAAAGTCTGCATCCAATATCACACATCTGATAGGTGAAAAGGTGTGACAGACATAAACAACCTACCATATCTACACAGAGGGTAATATATAGTGAGAAGGGTACAAGTTATATTCTAGTTTGACCCAAGGACATGTACAAGGCGAATGGAATCAAGTACCAGAAGAAAAACACTATATCATTATAATGACAGGAACGAATATGTACACGCAAATAAAACATATGGTATTGCAGAATAGTAGATTTCGGGGGACAGCTTGTGGCATGTAGCACACTATTGTCCCTTTACAGCGTACTGTAAAGGGACAACAATAAAACACATTTTATTTCCAAGCTTTGTAAGAGGACCAAAGATCATATCTTGAAATTGGTTGCCTAATAAACCACATGGCTTCTATACGTGTGGCAACTGCTGTGTTTGGAACTATGGAGTAAACAAACTCACCAGTTTTAAATATAACAACTCAAGAGAATTTAGGATTGCATCGTTTATCAACTGCAATACCACAAATGTTGTCTATTTGATAAAATGTTCTTGTGAGAAGGTATATGTTGGTAGAAGTATACGCAGTTTGAACATTCGTATTCAGGAACATGTGAGGAGTATTAGAAATAGGGATGAGAAATACCCTGTCGCACAACACATTCATAGGATTTACCCTGAAAATACCAACATCACCTTTCATGCATTAGATCATATCAGTGTGAATGATAGAGGTGGAGATAGGATCAATTATCTTAGACAAACAGAGGCACGCTAGATCTGCCGTCTGAGGGCTGTGACCCATGGTCTGAACATTAACAATGAGATTCACCATTTTTTGGGAGACTACTGTGCCTAGATAGGAGTATGTTCTGGAAGTTTTTCCCCACTTTTGTCCACTTTAGTTGGAATTGTACGGTTGCTTTTGGCTAAATTGACTTTCTGTGCGTGTTTTATTTGGGTGTACATATTTTCTCCTGTCATGATAATGATACAGTGTTTTTCTTCTTGTACTTGATTCCATTCCCCTTGTACATGTCCATGGGTCAAACTGGAATATGACTTTTATCCTTCTAACTATATATCACCCTCCGTGTAGATATGGTAGGTTGTTTATGTCTGTTACACCTTTTCACCTATCAGATGTGTGATGTTGGATGCAGACTTTTATTTTATGTTTTGCCTTGTTGGCAGTTTCAGGATGGTGCCCCTCTTTACCCTCGCTCGGATATTGAATGTGCCCTCTTACAGAATTTTTCTTCTTGGGATGGTGCGGCTTCATAAAAATGTGGGGACTTGTTCACATAATCTGAGTGCTAATAAATGGCATGTTCTTTCCAAGAATATAATATTCTTGTAGTCCCTAAAATATTGTACATGTGGCATCGGAATGGGTTCCAAGAATATAATATTCATGTAGCCCCAATAATATTATATATGTGGCTTCATAATGGGTTCCAATTAAATCCATATGCCTAGTTTGGAATTATCGCTTTCCAACACCACTCAAAGATGGCGTGGATCTGAATGACTAATACCCTTTAATTTCATTACTTGACTTTGCCGATTTAAGAATAACTTTTGTATATAACTCCTGACATTCAGCAATATGTGGTAAGAGCTTTCGTTTTCTGATGTATAAAGAATCTAGGATCACGTCAATGTTAAAACTAGATCAAACGTCCGATCTAAACATATTGATTGTATTTAAGATACTCGGATACTATTCCAATATGGCGTGACCGTGGGGCAGTGACGTTCTTTAACAAGCGCGAGACACCGCAACACTACTCACACATCTTCTCACAGGTGTTTTCGTTTTTCCACTCCCCTGGGAGTATATATTGTGGCACCGTGAGGCGTCCGGTTCGACTCTGCTTTCAGAACCAGACGGCCTCACAGAGGCACACGAGATACATTTCCCATAAGTATATTGAGCGGGTAGAATTTTTAAAACTTAAGTTAGGTTACACTTTTTCTTTGGCTTAAAGGCTTGTGGTGTGTGTATAGAATCCGTTATATTTATTTGTGGGGCAACGATAAAGGGACTCAGCCTTCATTTTATGTAGTTAGACTGAGGGCACGTTAATGTATATTGAATGAACTCGAAATAGCCGTTTAAAGATGGCGCTGGTTTGGAGCGACTACACTGAGCCATTAGTAGCGTGCTCTCTTTATTGATTAATTTTTTCCTCCACATTATTCCTATTATGAGATTATCTATAGACACTATTGTTATGTTGTGCTTTCCTATACTATGGATATGTTTATATATATATATATTTTTATAGAATATTATTTGCAATATATTCCACCTAGCGCTGGCTTCTAACATTAGTTTATATAAATAAAAATAAGATATTCGTGCTTTACTAAATATATTTGTCTTGGTATCATTGGAAATGCTATTTGATAATGTTGTTTAAGTTTACCATATGTATAATCCGTTCAACCTCACAAAGTTAATTCATCACTCACCCCTTCTATGCACTTTGATTACTTTTGAATCATGACACTTAAGCACTATGGAATATACCTATGCGTCAGTGTAGTCAGTGTAGTTTCTCTGTTTAACGGTTACCCTATTGGTACCCTGAGCTGTACCAAGGAGCCCTTTAACATGGCGCTCCCCTTTGTGGCAAAACAATACGTGCTCTTGTTTTGCGGTAGTCGCTTTATGATGATTCCACTTTAAAAATTTTAAGGGATACAGTTATACTCCTAATATGGGCATCAACTTAATGACAGAGTGATAGGCATTTACCTTTGGAAGTATTAATGAGAACTCTGTAGAACTGTCTATATCTCAACTTTTTGACGATGTTTCGAGCTTTGTGTGTTTATATTGTATTGACAGGGTGGGGTGAACAAAGCTTTATACATATATATATATATTTTTTTTTTATAATCTTTCACAGACATCACTGTTGTTAAAGGACTACACATGCTAATCAGGTCGTCAAAGATTTCGGGACATGACTTTGATGTACGTGATTCTAAGAATTGTTTCATGTAAGTTTAATCATTAACCTCTCTATTTATAATTCTGCTATCACATTGTGTTATAGCTAACTGTTTTACATCTTTTGTGATGAAATGCTTTGCTGATTACGCAATGTTTCCAATTATTGGGGCAGAAGAAGGATAATATAATTGAGGAGGGATAAGGTTACAATCATTTTTGTTTCAAATTTAATAGTAGAATGTGGCCATTCTTCTCCAGTGTAAGAAAAATATTGTCTAACAATGCTATGCAACATAGGTAGAATGGAACCTGGCATCTGTAGCAACAAACTGAAGGACAATGTGTGTCTTACTCCATTTCAAATTAACTTACTCTGCAATTTTGACCTGATTGAATTTTTATTAATACTTCATCTCAAAAAAATCTTGACTACAGCAAGGTATGCCTACATGATTAGATAGCGGGTTCAGATATTTAGCTCTTTCGTCTGGATTTCTCTGCTTTTTCCCAATATATGTTTGCATATTTTGAATTATTTTATATCTGTTTGGAATATTGTTTACCTTTTAACTAACTGTAATAATCTTAGGTTCTTGAGCTCTTTATGAGCTTCATTCTTTTGGAATATTGTATTTATATACTTATGTTGGTTTGGACAATTATGTCAATTTTGTGCTCATACGTGATCTTCCCTCGGATGTAAAGAATTTGGCTGGTGTTATTACAATGTGTAAATGAGCTACACTTCCTTTTGGAGCTATATTTTGTCTGGTTCAACTGTACGTTATGTCTTAAAATTTGTGTGTATTTGTTGTAAATATTATTTGGCTTGTTTGTACATATTTTAGCCCTGAAGAAGTCCGCATGAGGACGAAACGTGTCAGCAATCATGAATTTTAAGACTTTGTATTCCAATAAAGAATAAAATAATTTTTGTACCTGTTAGACCTGGCACATTGGCGTGAGTCTCCCTTCCATTTTTCGCTGTGCCTCATGTATTTTTTGCTGGTGTTAGTTGCTCAGGGCACTGTGCCACTGCTGTCCAGTGCCACAGTGCAAGTGCTCCCTATTGTAAATTAATGTATGATTTGTGATTCCATGATTGGTTGGTTTGGTTTACTTGTCAGACCCTAGTACAGTGCACCAGGAGTGCCCAGGGCTTGTAATCCAAATACTGCTGGTGGGCTTGCAGCACTGGTTGTGCCACCCACAGAAGCAGCCTGTAAACATGTGTCTAAGGTCTGCCATTGCAGAGCCTGCGTGCAGTCTGGTACTGTCATGCTGACTGGACAAGTGCACCCACTTGCCAGTCCCTAAACCTTCCCTTTTCTTCATATCAGACACCCCTATGGTAGGCCCAAGGGCAGGGTGCATTGTAAGGATAAGGTAGGACATGCCCTGGTGTGTGTGGCATGTTCTAATAGTGAATTACAGCCATTTTCGTTTTTCACTATTGCAAGGCTACCTGTTCTCCATAGGCCAGAATGGGCAGTTTGGTTATTAGATTTTATAATCCTAACTGACTCAGGGAACATGGTAGAAATTCGAATTTAGTGTGCCTGAACTCAGGATGATAAAATACATCTTTTAGTAAAGTTGGTTTTAACATTCTGTGTTTGAAAATGCCACTTTTAGAAAGTAGGCATTTTCTTATCTAACCATTCAAACTTGCCTCTGCTAGGCTGTGTGTACTCCTTTGTCTGGAGTTTGAGTGACAGGGCTGGGGAATTCCAGGAGACAGGGTGAGGTGTCCCAGTGGTCAATAGAGAGATCTGCATCCAGATGGGTGGGAGGAGTTGCACCTGGGACCTGAATAGGGCTGTGCCTGCCTTCCACAATGCTGGCTCCACCTCCTGGGGAGCGGCTGATGTCTCTGCCCTGCACAGTGAATGAAGAGGAGAAATCCTGCCAACAAAGTGCTCCAGAGCTGTACTTGCCTTCCACAATGCTGGCTCCACCTCCTGTGGGGCGTCTAATGTTTCTGCCCTGCACTGTGAAAGGAAAGAAGAAGTCTGGTAAACAGAGTGCTCAGGAACTGGTTTGGACTGGGCAAAGGCCCCTCTGCCTTCAGAGGACAAAGGATTTATGGGTATAAATGTTGGGACTCTGATCCCAAGAAATTAGATCACTTTGGGAAAGCAAGAAGAACCTTTGCTGAGGGAGGAACCACAAGAAGCTGAGGAGGAAAATATCCCTGAACCTGGGGGATTGGCCTGCATTGGTTGCCTTACTGCCAAAGAGAGGAGAAAGGAACTTTGTGTGTACTTTTGCTCAACTTGTGAAGGATCTCCAAGGGCTTGGAAAAGAGCTTGCCTCCTGCTGAAGTCTCAGGAACAACAGACTTCACCCCCCAGCTCCCCAGAGTTCTTTGGAAGTGCCTGATGCTGTTGTTGGGCCTTCTGAGGGACTGCGTGTCGCAAGGAGCTGGAAGCGCGACTCAAGAAGGAGAAGCGTGCCGCCATCAGAGCTGTTGTCGTCACATCTCGTAAAGTGTGTCGCTGCTGCAGCATGACATCGAGCGGAAGCGTCTCGCATCATCCAGGAAGTGTCCCACAACGCCGAAGAAGCATGTCGCCATCGCAGCCATCGTAGCTGACACATTGCACCGCATCAAGAGAAGAGTCTCGCATCGAGGAAGAAGCGTGTCGCCATCGCAGCCATTATAGTTGTCGCATTGCACTGCATCAAGAAAAGCGCCTCGCATCCACGGAGAAGTGTGCCGCCGTCGGAGCTGCTGTCGTCGCATCGTGTAAAGGGGTGTCGCCGCTGCAACATCGCATCGAGCGGAAGCGTCTCGCAAACGTCGGAGAAGAGTGTCGTTGCCAAGGCCGCTGTCGTCGCATCGCGAAAAAGGGTGACGCCGCTGCAGCTGAAGCATCGAGTCGAGTCTTCTCGCAACATCGGAGAAGCGTAACGCATCTGGAAGATCTTCACGACTTTATTTCTTTGCACCAAAAACTTCATCGCATCAACATCGTTGCAACACTTTCGTTGCCCTGCGTGTCGCATCTAAAAGGTACATTGACTTAAAGTGTCGCATTTAAGAACTTCCGAGAACTAAGCAAAATTCTACTATCTAAAGTAACAGTATTGTGTGTTTTTGTCATTTAATGGTCTTGTGGTAAATCTATATATAAAGAATACTTATTTTTTATATAAAGCCTGTGTGGTGTCCATTTGTAGTGTTGTCACTTGGTTACTGAATGTGTTCACAAATGCTTTACACACTGCCTCTGAGATAACCCTGTCTGCTCGTGCCAAGCTACCAAGTGGGTGAGCAGGGGTTATTTTAGGAGTGTACCCCCTTACCTTAACTAGAGGAGAGGGTCCCTATTTGTCACAAGTGCATACCTGTGTCAACTAGAGACCCCCAAGTCTAACAGTACCTACAATCAAAATCTACCAGTGCCTTTCAATGTTGAATATGTAATTTAGAATGTTTTGTGTGGGCTTGGTAAGGGAGTTCCACACGGGTCAGTTGGAGAGCTGGCGGATGAGGACGACTGCACCAAGGCCATTTTATTGGAATAAATGTAAGTGTTTTTATCAACACTTCATGGAGTGTGGTAATTCACAAGAGTCCCCCTTCCCGAGCTGGAACTGGCTCACTTACTGTGTCCGGGGGAGCCCACCCTTGGAACACAGAAGTTTACCTGCCCACACTACCTCGGTCAGGGAAACGTGTTTGGTCTTGTCTGGCGGGAGCATTTTTAAATCTCCCGTCAAACAGGAGCAAACAGGATGTCTAGTCCCAGTCGTCAGGAGCTAAAAAGAAATGCTCCCGCTGACTGGAAGCAGACTTGTGTTCTGTTTCTCTGCCTGTACTGATGCACCCTCGCCCCTTGATCCATACTTTGGGCCCTGGGGATGGGTTACCTGGGGCTTAAAATGGCTCGGAAGGGTGGCTGCATGCTCCCTCCCCTTAAAAAATAGATTGGGTCCGAGGGATTAGGTCCCTGAGGTTTAAAACAGCTCTGTGAGGGGGGCCACGCACCCTCTTCCCCTTAAATATACCCAGACCCAGAGAATGGGGTCCCAGGGGCCCTAAATAGGCTGGTGACGGGGACCTACTGACATACCCTCTGCATATTTATATTAAAAAATAGCTACCTTTGTTTCTGGTAGTGAGACCTTGTTTTCAAAGTTGCCAATGATTATCTCCAGAATCTTATTCTCACAGGAAATGAAGAAGAATTTAGTTTTCGTATGTCATGTACGTGTTCTCCAGAAAGAAACCTGTGTGCCTGCACAGCAAATCTCATAATTAACTAAACAGCTAAACACAGTGTTGGCACAACTACTTTGTATTGTATTCTCCACACGTCTGATGACTTCAATACTATCCCCATTATACCACTGTAAATCACACTGTTATCTAAGACAGCTGAGCATTTGAAGCCTAGGAATCATTAGGTGTAGTGCACAGCAGAGGTGTAGATGAGAAAGAACAGGTCACATGTGTCCTATTGAGCTCTGACAAGTTTGGATGTTTCAGCCCTTTGTCTGTTTTTTGTCTCGGATGCAACCACATGTTGCTGGTGCTAAATGCTAAGCACTTTATAGTTGAAGGGGGACACAGCATGGTTTTAGAAAACACCACAACACAGAGTCAGCCCTGGTGATAGCAACAGAGGAAATACGAGAAGTACTCCAAAGGGGTGGGTCAGCTGCACTGATCCTCTTGGATCTTTCAGCAGCTTTTGATACGGTCAGCCATGAGATTTTGGCTGACCGTATGCATAGTCTAGGGATAGAAAAAACAGCTTTTGATCTATTGCTATCTTTCCTGGCAAACAGACAAAATAATGTGAAGATGGGCCAATTTGTCTCCAGGTCTTTTTCACTGCCCTGTGGAGTTCCCCAGGGCTCAGCACTGAGCCCAACTTTGTTTAACCTTTACGTTACTCCACTTGCGCCCATTATTAAAGAATCTCGCTTCTCCCTGGCCTCATATGCCGATGATACCCAAATTGTGGTATCATTGGCAAATCCTGAAAGCAATTTGGGTGCAGCTTTCAGTTCATGTATGAGTATTGTGAGCAATTGGATGGACAGCAACTGCCTTAAACTGCATGCCAATAAAACGGAAGTTATCATCTTCGGTAATAACCCTTCTTTCTGGCCACCGGACTGGAGGCCACCTGAGATGGACTCTTTATCCGAACCCTCAAACAAAGTAAGAAACTTAGATTTCCTGGTAGATACGGAACTGAAGTTTAAAGACCTAGTAAACAAAATAACTTTGGCCGCTTTCTGCTCCCTAAGGCTAATAAAATAGATAGAATTCTTTCTGCCCCGCGAACTACTCAAAACAGTAACAATGGGTCTCGCAAAGAGGCTTCAGATACTGCAAAACACTGCGTCTCGCTTCCTTTTTAAAATTGCGAAATATGAGTCAGCCAGAGGAGCAATTAGGAAATTACACTGGTTGCCAGTGAAGCAACAATGTAGTTACAAAGCTCTCTGCATGGCCTATAAATCTCTGCATGGACTCGGGCCAGACCTTTTTAAAAAGAAACTCAAATGGTACGTCCTAGCTAGGACACTTCGATCAGGCTCTGCTAGGAACCTAATTGTCCCCCCATTTAGGAAAGCCACCTGGGTTGTAAAGAGTTTTTTAGGGCTACTGCATGCTTTGGAATAGTCTCCCACTGACATTAAAAGCTGCTCCCTCCCTACTAGAAAAGTCTTAAAGATCTGGCTTTTCACACAGGAATAGAAGTTATTTGCATATCTGCCTGATCCGACTAGGACACTGTCACAGCCTAATCAGACTTCGATAGCGCCAAGACGCTCCAGGGCATGAGTTTGCGCTTTATAAGTTACATTTACATTACTAGTGTTACACAAATTCAAGGTCTGCTGATATTAGGAGTCCAACTTCTCACCCATTAGAATTCTAAGTGCATACCAAGATTTTACTTTTTTACTATTGTCCACAAAATATCCTCCTGCCCTGTGGTAGTGCCCACTCGTTGCTCTTCGCCTAACAGCAAATGGAGGCTATTGACGGACTAAGGACAGTTAATGGAGTCATATGTGATATGTAATTTGGGGGCTCTTTTTTTTTTATTACTTTCTAACCCTGGTACTTTTGCGAATTATCTGCCCCATCCAAGCGGGAGAAACTCGATATTTGCCAACTGAGGCGCGGGTTTTAGAAACTGATGTGATGGTAAATACTGAGAAACAAACAGTTTATTAAGATACTGAATTTGACTCAAATTGGTGTCTTGGATGAGATGAATAATAAATAAAACTTTTCTCGAGAATTAATGAAAGTGGAATGTGATGAAAATACAAGCAGATTGCACCTGTCACAATTAAAAAAATATGCTTCTAAAGGACGATTTCTAAGATAAACACGTGTGTGTGACCAAAACTCATATATAGATGTGAGTGACATTGTTAGACTGTACGCACAATATCGCAGGCCTTGGCACTACATGCATAATGCATTACAGAACACGGATGATGAAAAAACTGAGCCACGCGTTTTCCACATTAACAAACTGAGAGAGCAACTCTGTTGGGAATTTGTTTGCACTCATTGTATCGCGTTTTCCTAGCCACCAAGAGCTTTGATTTAAAAATTTATTTTGGAAAGTCGGTCAAAAAAATGTTTGGAAAAGTCAAACGCATGCATGTGTTGCAAGCCCGCATTTAAATATCGCAGTTGCTGGGCATATGATCAGTGTAGCGGCCGCCTGGTCAACTTTCTCCACATCGTTCATGAATGTTGTTTTCCGGTCGCCCTCTAGAGAGGTTTGAGTATTTCTAACTCAGGACGTGATTCTTTCTAAGAGCAGGCGAGCTATCTGCTGAGTTCAGGTCTGTTCAGATCCGTCAGCCCTCCCACTGTTTGATGTGGCGCGAGAGCGGAAATGCAGATGGTTGCGTGACTGGAAGACGTTTCGGAGTGATCCCTTACCTCTTGAACCCGACGTTTTCATTTCTAAAAGGGCTATGATCGGGTTGACAAGTGCAAGCCAATACTCAACGGGTTTACATTTAGTTCATGTTCATTGTGCAGTAATGCACGAACATCAATGCGCTGGCTTGCTAGCTATCAGTGCGAGTCAAAAGGTAACGGGACTGGGGGTGGTGAAGGCCACCACAGCAAGCATGCCAACCCTCCCTATTCCGGCGGGAGATTACCGATTTCAAGGCTCGTATCTCGCCTCCCTATTCATGAAAGAAGAAACAAGATTCGGGGTGCCGAATCATAGGGTGATGGAAACAAGGCACCTTGAACTCCTAAATATATATCCTGAGTCCGAATGTTGTGTCCTCAGTTTTTGGAGGGGGAGATTAGAGCGTGAGGAGCTAGACATTTAATTTTTGGCAGTTTTACATGATAAAAAACAGAGTTTATAACTCTGGGGCAGATTTACAAGCCCTTTACGTCACTTTTACACCGTCATTGCATCACTTTTGTGACACAGCGGCAGCGTAAAAGTTGCGGTCCATTTACAACGTGACGCATCTAGGGAGATGCGTCACGTTGTGAAGCTCTGCGCCACATTAAACCTCCGTCAGGTTTAATGTATGCAGGGTGGGCGTTCCATCGCAGGAAGCCCCGTAAAAGTGACGCAATGAAATCTACAAGATTTCACTGAGTCAATTTTATGTCCATGCTCCATCAAAACCCTGCGCCTGCTTGAAGCAGGCGTAAGGAGTGACTCAGCATGTTAGGCATAGGGCGCCCCTGAGCATTGCTGGGGTTGCGTTGTGCTTGAGACACGACTCCAGCAATGCGTGACTTTTCCGTCAACAGATGATTCAGAATTTCTGACGCATCTGACAATCCTTGCGCCATGGTAAATACGGCGCATCCATGGTGACGCAAGGATTTCGCATGTTGGCGCAGGGAAAGTGACGCATCTATGCGTCACTTTATTGTAAATCTGCCCCTCCTTTTTTGTTTGTGCTATGTTATAAAACTGCCAAAAATGAAATTCTGATTGTCTGTCACCATACATGCCAAGAGACCCGATTCAGACTTGCCATACAGATTTCCTCTGCTTCATTCTAAGTCCGTGGGGAAATACATTTTTTTTTCTGCAGATTTATATAGCGCGAACTTGACCCCAAGGTATTGGAGCGCTTTACATGAGCACCAGTTCTGTTACACAAGGACACATTCATTTTTTTGATAGGCACAGAGAGATTAAGTGATTGGCCCAGAATCACAGGATGTGGAGTCGACCCTGAGGCTCGAATCTTGTTTTCCCAACTCCAAAGTCGGCAGTCTAGCCCCGAGACCACATCCTCTCACCGATATTGTTTAAAATCTCCCACTTGCCTGCTCAAAAATATAGCCATGTATGCGTGACTGTGGGATGTGGTTATGGCTCCAAATATGTCTTCTGTTCCAGCTACTTCAACTGCATATGTAAGATGATTCTAAGACTGCAAACAGAAATGTGGTGTCTATTTTTCAGTGATAAAAATGTAATATGGCTCCGTACGAAAGTTTACAAGAAATTGACACCAACTTGGGAACCAGGCTTGCCAACTTATTGGTTGGCCCTGATCCTAGTTCATATGACCAGCTCCATCAGGGTCAATGCCTGGCAAGGTCCATGGGATGCCGTGAGTGCCGTACCTCATGGGCCACTTGAAAGATGCACGAAGGCATGCACTTCCTAGAACCCTACCCCATTACTGAGTCCCTTATTTATTAACTCGGTGTAGCACCAACCAACCAGCGGAAGACATACAAGCTGTCCTCCATTGAATCTGAGAACCAAGAAATAAATCCTAAAAAAAATGATGGGTGACTAATTAGCATAAACAATGACATCACTTCTTCATAGGAATGTCTTTTACAAACTCATCATTCCTTTAGTTGCTATTGGAGCTGAGACACATTATCTATGCATGCAAATATCTAACTTGGAAGATATATTTTCATACATAACCCTTACATTCATTTCTATCCACCTACTACAGAAAAGCAGTAAATGAGGTGCTGCATGAGCCTACATTTGAAAAAAATGCATTCATCTATAAATATTCAACCATACCTGCCATGCAATAAAACAAATTATGGAATGCAAATGTTGCTTTAAAAACCTATGCACTGACATTAGCTTTAACAATGTATATCACTGACAATGTATGATATCAAATGCACATATTTGTGATTTATTATAAAATGTGTGCCATAGGAAAAGGGTTCTGCTTTACATGAGGAGCTCTCAGATGTCTGTGATCATGTGATTTTTATTAGTGATCTGACGTGCTTCCTGACTGTCTTGGCACCATGCAAAAAACAAATGAGATAATACAACAAATGGAAAGGTAAAAATATCATTAAAAAGCAATTTTGTTTATTGTAAATCACATACATGTTTTTCGCATGCTAAGGGGTTGCGAGGTCTAGTGGAAAGCAGTTCAGGTAGGAGACTCCTTGTGTGAAGTAGAGATATAGAGTATTTTTAGCAGAATTTGTATTATATTATACATGTGACGCATATCATAAAATATTTCAGCTCTAGTCAGCAATAATGAAGTCTGAGGAGAGTAAACTATTCACAGTTCTCATGTGAATCATGCCTGTGGGTGGTTGAGTCCTTCTGTGAAGAGTTAATTTGTGTGCTGTTATTTGCTCAACGTGCGCTGGACCAGAGGGTTGGAACTAGAACAAGAATGTATTGATGGTTAGTGGTGGTTAACAGAAGAGTTGAGGGTTTGGATCTCGGCAATATTTCAGTCTGTGTGACTATATAGGTAGCTTTGTTCAAGGTTATGGTCCTGATTACCTTGAGTTGTTCTGGCACTATGGTGTCTGGTTTCATTCCACAGGAGGTGTTTGGATGATAATGGAAAGATGGTGGAATGGAGAAGAAAGAGGTGGTGGTGTAGTACTCAATAGGGATGCAATCCTTGGTATCACTGTTAACGCCCATAACTAACTTAGAATCTTTTACGGTCATCAGTGTATAGAGTTGATATGAAAGTGAGAAGGCACTGGGCCTTTCTTACCAACTGTCTCCGATCGATAGATTTGTTTAGAAGCCTGAGAGGAAAAGTCGGTTAACATAAATTTAAATTTCAGATTACAGTGGGTAGTCTTTACGACCACACGATAAACTCTGAGTCCGTAGGAACGTTTAAATGGTTTATTACAGACTCAAAGTCAAGCTGATATAAATGAGTTGCAGTAACATATTGTAAAAATACAGAATTACTAATGGAAATCCAAAGCGTTGAACAAAATGTATCCTCAATAACAGGAAGCATATGAGGAGTTCAGTAGCCACAATGAAGAAAATGAGAAACAGAATCTGATCATTAGATAGCAGGTTTCAATCCTCCTGCCTATTCATAATGATGTCTAGGAAAATGTATTAAGCCCTATTCTAAACTAGGGATCAGGAAAACCCTATTTAAATCAGGGAAGCAAGAAAGGTGTCAGCATATTGGAGACTTCAGTACAAGTTCTCCAAGTCAAGGGGAAAGCATAGCAAAGGTCAATACCTCTCCAAGTCTGAGGGCATCTGCTATCCAACCAACAATGCGAACGAGTATTAACACATATAAAATCTGCATCATTATCTCCAGTAAAATAGCATCATCTTCACAATTGAAATTGGCTACATCCACTGATTCTACCACCTTAAAATTGGAACATCAGGGAGACCTTGAGTGTCTGTTTCAGTCATGGGAATCAGTCTTCTACTTCATTAGCACGTCTCCTTCTTGCCAAAGGATTCCTCCTGTACCTCGCTATTTCTACATTACACAATACGCCTTTCTCTAACTAATGAAGCCTTAAAACTCCACCAGCAGAGTGCGCTAGGTGGCGCTGGCCAAGATGGCCGCAACAGAGTGAGGCTCTCGGCTGCCGGACCCCTCAGCGCTGATCCTTGCTCGTGGATGCCGTCCTAGGTCCCATCTGCAGACCGGCACGGGTGGGGAAACTGCAGCCCTACCCTCAGCCCGAGTTTCACCGGATCCGGCGCCCCAGCGGTGGAGTTAGACGGCCCGCGAGCCGCGCCGGACACTGACTGCATCCCTCCGCTTCTGTGCGCGGCGCTGTCCGCTACGTGAGGCCCCGGCGCGCCACGAGGGGCGCGGGCCCCACGCTTGTTGCTGGCTGCCCTGCCCCTGCTGAAGATTACCGGTGCTCACCTGGCGGAGGAGGGGCACAATTCGGCGGGGGGGTCGACCCGCATTCGCCTCGGCGGCGCTGGGCCGTCTGGGGGTCAGTGCCTGCTTGTCCCCGTTCTCTCCGGCCGCTTGGCCCTGCTGTCGCCCCTGGGAGGTGGATCGCCCAGATCGCCCCGCTGTGCCCCCCTGCTGAGTCCTTGCCTGCCGGAGTCCGGGGGTGACACGGGGGAGAGGAGCTGTCGTTGAATGCCCCACGCCCGGAGGAGCTGTGATCCGGGCCCCAGATGGCGGCGATTTCGAGGTGAGCTGGGACGGGTGCAGCTAGAGGGGCGCTTCCTGGGGGTGGCGAGGCCCCCGTCGGCGGGCAGGCCGGCCCACGCGGAGAGTCCCAGGCTGGTGGGACGGAGCTGTCGTGTTGTGGCTGCCTGCGTGGGAACCCCCCCTGTTGGCCCCCCCTGTTGCTCTCTTCTGGCGGACTCCCGGTGGGGTGATCGGGGGGTGCAGCGCCTGGAATACTCATCTCTCTACGGCGCCTACCTGTGCGGACTGCTGGGGTGACCCCCTGAGGCCCTGAATCACTGCCTTGGGACCGCTGCCGGCGAGGGGTGGGGCCCCCCTGTCGCGCCCACTCTCCGGTGCCGCATCGTGCCCCCTGATCTGGGAGGGGGCTGGGCTGTCGGCCCTGGAGTTGCCTGCTGTCCTGGTCGGACGACGTCTCGGTGGCCCCCCCCGCGGCTGACCGTTGAATGCTGGGTGGACGTTCTAGCTTGGGGCTCCCGCCGTTGTGACGACGCCCTGGTCCGGTCCCGACGAAGCAGTTGGGTGGTGCCCGTGCCCTTATCCTCGACCTCACCCCTTGTTGAACTGGTGCGGGGAAGTGCGCAGTTCGCAAAGCGGGAGTCACCGGCTGCCCTCCGGGGTCCCCTCACGGATCGGGCCTATCTTCCCCCGGTCCGCCATGGGCAAGGAAAAAGGCCCCAAGCTGCCGGGCACGTCCCATCAGACGAGGATCGACCAGTTTGCCAGCTCGGACCCTCCGGGTGGGGGAGGGGCTCCGGCCCCGAACAAAGACTTGGCCGTCATCCTTCAGGCCATTGATGCCTCCCGTACCTCCCTGGAGGGGATGGTCGGCGAGGTGAAGGTCGATGTTGCGCTCCTGCGACAAGATCTCCGCAACGCCACGGCCCGCATTACAGAGGCAGAGTCCCGGATATACACGGCGGAGGACGACATCCACCTGCTGCAAGACCAGGTCAGAGAACTCACAACCCATTCTAAAGAACTGCACAGGCGGGCAGAGGATGCTGAAAATCGTGCCCGTCGCAACAACCTTCGCCTGGTGGGCTTTCCGGAGGGAGTGGAATCTGGCCGCGCCGACGACTTCCTCGAGCGATGGTTCAAGTCCTGGATGCTGGAGACAGGGCTGTCGACCTGGTTTGTGGTGGAGAGGGCGCACCGGTCTCTGGCGGCCAAGCCTCCGGTCGGGGCTCCCCCGCGCCCGTTTATCCTGCGGGTCCTCAACTGTAGGGACAGAGACGCTATCCTGCGTGAGGCGCGTGTGCGTGGCCCCTTGACTTTTAACAACCACACCATTATGATCTTTCCGGACTACACCCGGGAGGTCCAGGAGCAGCGCCGCTCCTACACAGAGGTGAAGCAAAAGCTGCGCTCCCTGGGTCTTCAGTACCAGCTCCAGTTCCCGGCCCGCCTTCGTGTTGTCTTTCAGGACAAGACTCTGTTCTTTGATACCCCCCGGGCGGCCTGGACCTGGCTCACGGAGGAAAAGCCTCTGCGCCAAACCGCGGCGGTGTCGTCCACTGCGGGGGCCCGGGGCGGGGAGGTACTTGGCGCCCGACGGCCACGGCGCAGGAAACGCACGCAATCCCGGCTGCGCCGCGGAGGGGCGACGACCCGGACCCGGTCTGCCAATGCTCCTGAGAGACGTGTGAGAGACTCCTCGGCCTCCTCTGGGGCATCGTCTCATGTGGCTGGGGGACCCCGGCGCTGCCTGTCACCCAGGCCGGGGGGATCTCCCGCCCCCCTCACTATACAGTCTGACTTGTCTGACCTCTCTCGTAGTCCCGCCATGTAACTTGTTGTCGGATCCAAGTTTCCACAGGGAGAGGTGACAACCTTCTTCAAGGGAAGGGAGGAAGGGGCTCTACACGCCTACGCTTTCCCGCAAACACCTAGGACGCATCACTGAAATCCGTACTTCTGGAGGGGTCCACTACGCTCCTTACACCTGAGCATCTAGGCTTGGGGTCTTGTGACTGTTGGGTTGTTCGGGCGACAGATGCTTCCGTTCTGAAGTGTAGGGTGGGGGGTGGGGGTCTGGGGTTGGGGGCCTGTTGGCCGTTTTCTCTTGGGGAATTGTTTTGTTTGGGTTGGATTTGGTTTTATTTGGGCATCTGTTACTGCACCACACTCTATACACTGCTGTGCCCCTCCCTGCGCTCACCCGTGCTGGCCCCGCCGCCGCTTGCCCTCATGCGCGCTCCACTGGCCCTCCCTGGTGCAGGACCCGTGGCCCTGGCTTCTTCTGGCCGCTTCCTCTCTGGCGTGCTCTGCTCCCATCGCTCCCATGGCTGATCTCCCCCCCAAGGCCCATATGCGCATTTTGTCATGGAATGTGAATGGTCTGCTGGATAGACTCAAGCGCACTGCAGTCCTTAAGTATGCTGAACGCAACGAGATCGACGTACTTCTTCTTCAGGAGACCCACCTGCTGGGCGAGAGGTGTCCCTTCATGGCCAGATACGGGTACGACCGGGTGTGGCACTCGGGATTCTCTCGCGGATCTCGGGGGGTCGCCGTCCTGCTGCGCCGTTCTGTTCCCTTTGTCTTTACCCGGGTGGCCCGTGACCCCCAGGGGATGGGGATCGCTGTCAGTGGCACGCTGGAAGGTCGGCCGCTTACTTTTCTGTCGCTATACGCGCCGCCCACAGGGCTGGCTCAAGCATTGTCTCATGCTGCGTCCCTGCTGGCCGCTCTCCCGCCGGGTGCTGTTGTTCTGGGTGGGGACTTCAACGCTGTCTCTGCCCCGCTGCTCGACTCTTCGGGCCCGGTCTCGACGCCCCGCGCCGCACGGGCTAAACAGCTGGTGGGGTGGGCGGAGGCCCAGGGCTTGTGCGACGCCTGGCGTGTCTGGCATCCGCGTGTGCGGCAATACAACCACACTTCGGCCGCCCACCATACTCACGCGCGGATTGATGCAATCTTTGTCCCATCCACCGAATGTGCAGGCATCCAGGACGTTCGCATTCTCCCCAGAGGGATCTCCGATCACTCCCCTGTCCTCCTGGGTCTGGGGCCCCTGCCCCACGGGGCCCGTCAGATGTGGCGCTTCAACGCCTGGTTTCTCCGGGATAAAAGACTCTGCAAGGAAGTAGGGTCCGCGCTGGCGCAGTACTTTGGTGATAACGATGGGTCAGTCTCCTCGGCGGGCACCCTCTGGGAGGCGGGTAAGGCCACCATCAGGGGGGCCGCCAAGGCGTTGGTGGTGCGGCACCGCCAGGCGCAGCTTCAGCACCTCACTGCCTGCGAGGCCCGGGCGTTACGTCTGGAACAATCTCTATCCGCGGATGGGGGTCCGGCCGAGGATCGTCAGCTGCGGCTTCTGCGGGAAGAGATTCGCCAGCGGTCACTGGATGCGGCGAAACTTCTTTGGCAGTCCTCGGTGGCGAGGGTCTATGGGTGGGGTGACAAGAATGGGGCTCTGCTGCACCGGTTGGTCTCCTACCCCAGGGCATCGCGCATTATCCCGGCGATCACCGACTCGAACGGCCAGCTTCAGTCCACCTCCGTGGCCATGGCCAATGCCTTCGCTCAATACTATGCTCGGCTGTACCGGGCCCGGGCGTCGGACTTATCCCTAGCTTCGCTGCTTGCAGCTCACAGTTTAAAACTTCCTTGTCTTCGGTCCAGTGACTGGGAGAGTCTGGAGGCGCCCATCTCTCTGGAGGAGATCGGGGAGGCGATCGGGCGCACGTCGGCGGGGAAAACCCCGGGGCCGGATGGATTTCCGCAAGAATTTTACGCCGCCTATAAGGACCTTTTGACCCCTCGGCTGAGCGCCCTTTATGCTGAGGCGGTTGAACACGGCTCCTTCCGCCCTGAGGCCGATGTGGCCACGATCGTGGTTCTGCCCAAGTCCGCGCCGCCCTCCTGTGACAGATCGGCTTACCGGCCGATCTCCCTCATTAATACAGATATCAAACTCTACGCGGCGGTCCTGGCGCAGAGGCTTCGGCCCTTTCTGTCCACCCTGGTCCATCCGGACCAATGTGGCTTCATGCCGGATCGTGGTACCCGCCACTGCCTCCGTCGACTTCACGTGGCCCTGGCCCATCGTCACCGCATATCCCCGTATCTCACGCTCCTACTCGCCGACTTCGAGAAGGCGTTTGATTCGGTTAGGTGGCCCTATCTCTTTGAGGTCCTGGCTCATATGGGTTTCGGCCCCAAATTTGTCGGAATGGTGTGGGTCCTCTACGCGCGTCCTCGTGCCCGAGTGCTAGTTAACGGGGCGTTGTCGAAGCCGTTTCGGATCGGCCGGGGGACGCGGCAGGGGTGCCCACTGTCGCCTCTCCTCTTTGCCCTTGCCATGGAACCCCTCGCTGCCCTCGTCCGCGCGGACCCTCTTCTTCGGGGCTGGGAGTGGCCGGGCCTTGCGCCCGACAAGATAGCCCTTTATGCAGACGACGTGTTGTTGTACCTTAGCGACCCGGCGCGATCTGGTCCCCGTGCCCTCCATCTTTTGGGCCTTTTTGGCCGTGCGTCGGGCCTCTATGTAAACCCGCATAAATCGGTCCTTGTGCCTCTGCACCCCTCTCGGGAATGCTTTGACTGGCAGGATAGGATTCCCCTCCGCCGGCTGTCATTTAAATACTTGGGTATCTGGGTCTCCCGGCTCCCGGAATTGAGCTGGGCCCTTAACGTGGCTCCCCTGGTCAAGAAGGCCAAGGCTGACCTGGTGCGCTGGCAACCGCTCCCACTCAACCCGCTGGGGAGGGTGGCACTCTACAAAATGATGATCCTCCCCCGGTTCCTCTACGTATTACAAAATACCCCCGTGTCCTTTCCGAGGCCTTGGTTCCGCGAGATGGACGGGTTGGCGACTCGATTCCTCTGGGGCGGTGGGAGGCCGCGGCTGGCTTTGTCGACGTGTCGTCTACCCACCTTTGACGGAGGGTTCGGTATGACCAACCTCTACCTCTACTATTTGGCCACTCGCCTTCTCGTCATTCACGATTGGTTCGGCGGGGGATGGTCCGACCCGGCCTACAGGGTGGAACTAACAGATTTGGGTTTCCCCTGCATTTTGGATCGCCTATACGGTGCTCCCATCCCCGCTTCTTGCCCCGGAATCACCAGGGCGGTTATTTTGGCCAGGCGAGCGGCGCTTTGCCATACCCAGTGGACAGGACGGCTGACTCGCGCCACTCCCCTGTGGCACGGGGCGCTGTTGCGGGATGTTACTGCCTTGGAGGGCTTTCGGTCATGGGACCTGCTCGGCATCTCCCAGCTGGGAGATGTCTGGCGAGGGGGGCGCATGTGCTCATACGCAGAGCTGCAGGACCGCTTCTCCCTTCACTCGTCACAATTTTATAAGTATCTCCAGCTGCGCCATGCCATACGCACCTATACTCCTTTAGACGTTCGATTGCCAGACCACAGTCCCCCGGAAGCGCAGGTCTTGCTGGGTAACCTGGGGAGGGGGGGTATTTCCCGTATACACCGCTCTCTTATTAACAAAACCCCCGCGGTTCGGGACGGCCTGAGGGAGAGATGGGAGGGTTGGGTGGGACCCTTGGATGAGGTGGATTGGAGGGACGCCCTTATGGCCCCCCGGCTGGTGACGGCCTCCGCCAAGTTGCGGCTGATTCAAATATACTATCTCCACACTGCATACCTCACACCGGAGCGTCTACACCGTGCGGGTCTCTCTGCTGACGCATCTTGCCCCCGCTGTGGCTTTGACCCGGCCGACTTTATCCATATGGTGTGGTCCTGCCCGGACCTAGGAGATTACTGGAGGGGCATAGAGGCTGACCTCACGGAGGTGTTGGGCTGGGAGGTACCACACAACCCTAGACACGCCCTGCTGGGCATCACAGATGGTCTACATGGCACCCGCGCAGAGAAGCTGTTTCTCATGACAGCGTTTATGGTGGCAAAAAGAGACATTGCAGCGGCATGGAAACACCCGCGACCGCCTACTTTGGCTAAATGGAGTGCTGGCGTGGACTGGTGCGCGGCCCAGGAACGAACTCTCTATCAGGCGAGGGGCTGCCCCGAGAAATATCGTAGGGTATGGGGGAAATGGTTGGGCAATATACTTTGATCGGGCGCTTTGGGGGGGCGGGGGTGGGGGACGGGGCTTCGGGGGGGGAGGAGAGGGGGGGGATCTCACTCTGTGTGATTGTACAGTGGTGGTTTGTCAGGTGCAATGTTTTCTCCTGTTGTGTTTTCAAAATCTCCAATAAAAATTGTTTATCAAAAAAAACTCCACCAGCAGAGAGGAGAACATGCAAAGCAAACAAACTTTCACATTGAAGGTAAATCACGAAATCCCAAAAGCTTAAGGCCTTTGGTCATGCTAACTTTACTAAAACAAATGTGCACCCGTCATTTACATAAACGTGCACAACCAGTCACAATATTATAGTGAATTTGTGAGGGTAACTTAAGCAGGAATCATGACTACATTGTTTAATTCAATTTAAACTAAATGTTGCACAACTTAAAGTATATGTGTAACTACATATGAGAACTACGATTTCATGATTAACTTGAACATTAATATTTTAACATAACGGAAGGTGCACTCAGAGTCAAGTCCCAGTTAGTACATAGATTCCAAAATAAGTTTATCTTCCTTTATTTTAGAACCAGCAAGCAGCCAACGCATTTCGTTCCCTTACCACAGGAACTTCTTCAGGGCGTATTAGTAACTAGATGGATATAAACCATTCCATATGATTTTAACATGAGGCAAACTATTCAAAATTCAGTTTGACGTATGGAATATTTCAATTTGCGTCTTCAAATACGTAGGTGTCAATGTAACCCCTCAGGGGAAATAATTGTTGTATATAAGGAAGTAATCCCTCAGACGAATAACAGTCCATATAAGACTATCAAATCAACGAATCCCAAGGTGACGGGCGGCATGATAACCAGCAGCTGGTTTATAGTCTTATATGGACTGTTATTCGTCTGAGGGATTACTTCCTTATATACAACCATTATTTCCCCTGAGGGGTTACATTGACACCTTCGTATTTGAAGACGCAAATTGAAATATTCCATACGTCAAACTGAATTTTGAATAGTTTGCCTCATGTTAAAATCATATGGAATGGTATATATCCATCTAGTTACTAATACGCCCTGAAGAAGTTCCTGTGGTAAGGGAACGAAACGCGTTGGCTGCTTGCTGGTTCTAAAATAAAGGAAGATAAACTTATTTTGGAATCTATGTACTAACTGGGACTTGACTCTGAGTGCACCTTCCGTTATGTTAAATTTTTGGATCCTTTGAACGTCCAACAACGACGGATGTTGGAAGTTGTTGCACCACATTTATAAATCTGCTATATATTCTTTACACGAAAAAAGTTTTGGGGAATTTAAGTGCTTAACAGTGGTCCGTCGTTGGTGTTGCTTTGTTTTTGAACATTAATATGTGTATGTTATTAAATCTCTAATATTCTACAATGAAGCATTTCAGAAATACAGTTGAATACTCCACTCTCATTAATGACGCTAAAACATAATGCATGACTTATTTATGAGAAGTGAAGTATCGCTGCGTGAAAACAGCGATGCGTCAGTTCTCAGTTCGCCCTCCTTGCGACATGATGGATTCGTCATATTTACTGTATGACGCATCATGTCCAAGGAATGACAGATACTATCAGTATTACTGACGTATCTGTCGGCGTAAAACTGACACATTGCTAGGGTGTGTCTGAAAACAGACGTAACTGCAGCAATGTGTCCGTTCACATGGGGCAAGCCCCATGTGAAAGAGCCTGCATCAGTCTTAGGACTGCTGTGAGGGAGGCGTAAGATATTGACGCAGTAGCGTCCTAGAAGTGACCACTTCTACGAGGCTTGGATATGGGGGAACGCCCACCCTGCATACATTATACCTGACACAGGTATAATGTAGCGCAGGGGTTTACAGAGTGACGCATCTATCCAGATGCGTCTCTTTGTCAATAAGGCGCAACATGGCGCATTTTTTACACCGCCGGTGCGTCACACAAAAAAGTGAAACACCGGCGGTGTATATGTTTTGCAAGGGATCATAAATGAGCCCCTGAGTATATAAAGTGTTAAAGATGAAGATTCCCATTTCTGTTATGTTTAGGGGTTAAGCTAAAATTACGTTGCTCCATTCCCCCCTCAGATCGCAAATCAAGCCATCACATCATAACTATCTCTTATGTGAAGCCATCTAGAACCGTGTGGTTTTTATAATTTTTCATCTAGATTCCTCCACACATTTCATATCATCATAGTATTTTCACTGACTCTCATCCAGCTCTACATCCGCTCTCTATCTTTTCACTCCCTCACTTGCTTTTATCCTCCGATACATCTTAAAGAACACAACTATAGATATTCCACAGAGAGCAATAATCACAAGAGGCTTAAAGATCGAACTTACTATTCCACTTCCCACATTTTCAAACCATTTGCCTACTGCACTGAATCAATTATCAATGGCTTCCCATGCACCTGTTGCCACCAAACCCTTCAAATCTTTGTGTAAGTCAGTAATATTCTTAATATACTTTTGCAAGTCCTTACTGTTATTCTGGACTATAAATCCAACACTGTTGAATTTTCAACAATCAACAGACTCCACCCTCCTTGGCGAAAAGGATGTCTAAAGCAAGTGTATTCTGCAAAACCATAGACCTAATTGCAACCATTTCAGTATCTATAAGCAACAAAGCTCCAGAATTACTAGTAGATAGCCTGCCAAGTACAGTGGACAATTTTCTGATCTTAATATCATGAATATCACTACTACCAATGGGATGGTGGCACCAAAAATATCTCTCACAATTTCTCCAGCACTAGCTCCTCGTTTGGGTCTATTTCTCTGCTCCCACACAGGATTATCGAAATTTTCTACATGACATATTTTTGGAAAAACTACACCTAAATAGCATGTGCAATACCACTTCTTGGGTAACATAAGGTAAACATACTTTCCACAAGTGAAATAGACTCCAGGAATCACAGGATCCTCTACATCCAACAAATACAGTGTCTTACTAATTTATACAATTTTGTCCACATAGTTTACCTATATAGTGCTAATCTAAAGTCAACTTTCCCATAGTCCCTGCTCTCTAATGTTTCATTTCTTCAAGTGACCATTAGGTATCCTTGTTAGCCTAGTGGCATTGGCCATCACTGCTCTGTGTCTATCCTCCACTATGTTTAGAATTATGTTCTCAATTTCAGTCAGTAGGCAAGTCAAGTTATGTCTGTAGGCATAAGCAGTGTCTAAGGTTTTAACAGGGACAAGATATTGTCTGACTGTGTCACTTATTTGTGAATATGCATATTTATTTAGGTGCTTGAACATAGGAATTTTTCGGAGAACTAAATCATAGTTCAAATAATAATACCGGAAATGACCCTGTCCATAGAAAAGGCTCAACAGAAGACTACAAGAAATACCATATGCCAAAGGTATATGGTGATAGGTTATTGCTTACTATTGCAAAAATGGGGGGACCCCCTCTAAGGGATACTTTTAGGCTAGGGAAGAGAGGGGAGAAAACCACAAACAACTAAATATATTCCCTCATAGCCTTAACATTTACAAAAAAATGTAATTAACCAATTTAACTCATCTATTAATTCACAATAGTGACAAGAAACATGAATTATTTCATTGATTTATTATTTTCATTTTCTTCAATATTTTTCATGACATTATAATTTTGTCTTCAATGTATAGATCTTTTTTTACATGAAAGAAACATGATTATTTACAAAAAAATATTATTCCATATCCACAATTACGTACAAAATAGAAAAATGTCCCTATAAATGACTCAAATAAATACAAACATACCACATTCATTCAAAGCATCCATACTCTCACAAAAATTCATACAATCAACATCTGTTTATAGGAAAAGATAATGTGTGACAAATAACACTTCTACGACCAATCAGATGTACTATTACAGAGCAGAACAGCTCAGTAAGCGGTTTTGTACGTAATTGTGGATATGGAAAAATAATGTTTTGTAAATAATCATGTTTCTTTTTTGTATTGTGTATAAATTGTGATTATTTAGTTTCTTTAAAAAAAGTAAAAAAGTAAAAAAAGATATTTACGTTAAAGACAAAATTATAATGTCATGGAAAATATTGATGAATATGAAAATAATAAATCAATGAAATAATTCATGTTTCTTGTCACTATTGTGAATTAATAGATGAGTTAAATTGGTTAATTAAATTTTTTTGAAAATGTTAAGGCTATGAGGAAATATATTTAGGTTATTGCTTACGCCACTGATGTGGGTAACAGTATACAGACATAGCAGTCCCTTGAATCCATAGTGTCACCATATTCATAAAACAATCTAGTAAAGGCGTTTAAAGTGTAATCTCCTCTAGATAAATCTACATGTAAGTCTTGATCGTCTAGTGAATAAAAATCACCATCAGTAACATGTAATGATTTGGGTTAGTTTTTTTATTTATCCTCCACTACACTAGATTTAGGTAAATATAATCCTACATGTAAGACAATTATTACCACCACTACAACTAATACTGCACCCCCTCTTATGTATCTACATATACGAGTATAAAGGTTAGGTTCCATTACTTCTCCAGCAAGAGAATCTTCTCCGTCAATCTCCACCTGTGCAAACAGAAAAACCAAAGTTTGTGTAGAATGTTGCAATTTGATATTAACAAATCTTTGTGAGACTTCTCGAGCCCTACTCCGTGTTCTTCTAAGGGACAGCCATCTGTTTTTTCAGCAACTCCGGTCTCGGTACTATTCTTACTTCTTTTACAAAGTCTATTTAAATGTCTCTGACATGAAATTGTTCAAGTTTATTTACAACTAGTTCCAGAATTAAATGTTTCAATTCCCCTACGAGCACAGAGAATTCACTCACATCCAAAAAAGAAAATTCAGCAACATCCAGGATAAGGTTTCTCAAGGCACTTAATCTTGTTAACAAAGGAAGTTCAAAGGTATGATCAAATTGGAGAACAAGTTACTAAAGTTTCAGTTGAATCCTCACCGTTATCCCAGGTCTCCCAGAATTCACTCTGTCTATCATTTGCAACAAAATAAGTCCATTCAGGGTAAGAATTCCTTTGACAGGGTACTCTAGTCTATTTTGATCTTCTGAGTAAAGTTCCTTCACTTTCTCCGGCACTCAAATCCGACTCAGAGTTCTCCAGAATGGGCTGAAGTTCACTCTTTGCTGGCAAATTCAGTCTTCCTCTTTCTTGTTTTCTTGACTAATTTTCTCTAGCTGCCTCTCGCGGTTCTACAGCACAAGCCCCTTTGTGGGGGTCAGACTGTGGCTTATTCACTACCACAGGATAAGGCTCTCCTTCTTCAGCTCCAACTGTTGATTCATCCAGACCCCCCTCAGGCCAACCAAGTGCTGTATCAGTTTCTGACTGATCCCCTACAGCTTGACTAACCTGCTCCCGTGGTCCTTGAACCACCACTGGTGCTTCTGGGAGAGGTGCTGTTACATCATCAAGGGGACACTGAACTCTGCGAGTATGGATAGCATGCTCCCAGTTGGGGAGACATCCGTACTTTATAGCAGTCGTGGTGATGAGAATCACCTGGTAGGGACCACGTCAGCAAGGCTAAAGTCAACTTTTCGTTACATTTTTCTTCACCAGGATCCATCTACCAGGATCAAGGTCATAACACTGCTCCGATGAGGTGGGACTGTGGCTCCTTCAACCTGACGAGACACAGAATGCACTACATTAGCCAGCCCTTTGCAGTAATCAAGAATCATGTAATCTTTAATATTCACAAGCACATTCGCAGGCACAGCTGCAGTCTCATAGCCCTGTCCATGGTGATTTCATGAGGAGACAATCCTGTCTTCCAATCAGGAATACTGCAAAGACTCATCAGTACAAGATGCCTGGCATCAGGCCACTTCAAGGATGTAGAAGCACACGCTTTAGACAACTTGGATTTAAAAGTGCCGTTGACCTCCTCCACTATTCTGGAAGCCTCAGGTCAGTAGCTTCAATGTAGTCTCTGCTCCACCTGCAATGCTGCACACAACAGTCTCAAGACCTCATTATTATAATGAGTTCCTCAGTCTGACTCCAGAGAAGTCGGAATTCCGAACCTAGGTATAAGTTACCTCAACAACAACTTAGATACTCTGAGACTATCATTCCTTCTGGTTGGATAAGCTTCAACCCAAGGGGAAAAGATGTACACAATCACCAGGACATATCTCAAACCATTACACATGGGCATCTCGATAAAGAACACCTGCATTCTGTTAAATGGACCTCCTGATTTCCCTGTGTAACTCAATGTTACTACAGTCGGTTTTCCTACATTCATCTGCTGGCACACAATGCACCTATGACATAATGCTTCAGCCATCAATCTGAATCTGGGATTAAAATATGTTTGTCGAAACAAATGAACTATGGCATCTTTCACAAGATGAGTCGGGCCATGAGAATGCCTAGCCAGAGGTGGCATCAAACTATTTGGCAACACAGGCCTCCCATCTCCTGAAACCAAAATGTCATCATCTCTCTTAATACAACCTGCTCAAATCCAACTCTGCTGTTCTTCCTCTGAAACAACTTCTTGCAATCTCTTAACCTCTTCCTAAGCATCAAAAGTAGTTAACAAAAGTTTGCAATTGGTTTCATCTGCTCATTCATTGGTGTATTCTCCATTAAATGTACAAGCATTGTAGGCCCAATGCCTTGGAACTTCATCTGCATACTGTTTTCTGACTGCAACTTACTAGGGCATTTGCAAAACTTCCACTTTGTCACTTGTTCACTGCTGTGAATGGGGGACCTTATGAGGTCATGAATCCCTTCTGGGACCATAACTCTCTTAAGTCATACACTACACTAAAGTCATACTGACTATCAGTGAATTGTCACCTTTAGCTGATCTGAAACCCAGCATTAGCTAATAGGAGCAATACATTCGCCCACTTGTACAGAGACTATTCCTTGAAGCCAAGCAGCTTCCACTACTCCTGAAATGGTACATACTGCATAAATAGCTCTAAAATTTCCTTCATAGTCTTCTATGCACGAGCCATCCATAAACAATATGTAAACAGTCAGGTAGTTGCTCATCCTGTATGTCCAATCTCGGCTTGGTGCATAGTTCAGTGAGATCGAGACAGTCATGTGCCACTTCACCATCATCAATATCGTTCTCTGGAAGGGGTAACAGTGTAGCAGGGTTTAGAACAGCACAGCGCTTCAACGTTACTTTCTCAGCTGTAAGTATGACCTGCTCATAGTTCGTGAGGTGACTGTTTGTGAGGTGCTATGGGCGTGTTCTGGTCAACAAAATTTCAACTGAATAGGGAACATATACAGCCAGGGGATGTCCCATTACAATGATCTCACATTTCTCTATGTGTCATGATTGCAGAGAAAGCGGACGGATTGCCGAGATCGGATGCAACATGGCGGCTCGCTATCGCGCATGCGCGACAGCGTCAGGCAAGTAGAAAAGCCTGCCTTCCGGTAGTCTCGAGGCTTCGTGTTCCAGTGTTGCCCCGCAGGCTGTTTCTTGCAACTTCCTGTTTTGTACTCGGATTTTGAACTCCTAACGCCTCTCGGCGTTTGCATCTCTGACCTCCGTTTTTTGTTCGGTGTTTGTTGTAAATTAGCTGTTTACCTTCCGTACAGCTATTTGTTCAGAGCTCTGTTTTTTCCCGGGACATCCTTTGTTTATTGTACGTGTAGTTTCCTACACGCTTGGTACTTTGCAGTACCTTCGGCTCCCTTCGGTTGGGGCTTTCGCGAGTTGTGGTGTGCTCCGCCCGCCTTGCCGGATTTTGTCCTGTGGGCCGGCCGGGCTTAACTACTCTCGCCTCCAGTCCTTGGACCTTTTGCAGACTGGCAAAATCCTTTGCTCCTATCAGTTTACTCCCTTGCCTCTTCCTACGCTGGCACCCCTGGAACAGGTCTTCATCACTGCTCCGTGTATTGAATGGGCTAGGTGAAGAACTCCACCTCCACCTCTGGACCTGATGTGACCCTGATTCGCCGATGGACTCCTCCAGTTTGAATGGACGGTAACATTGCACTGGGTATCAGGGGTATATAGTTGATCTCTTTCTCAGCACTATCTAATTTCTGCTCCTGTTTTTAGGAACCTTATTCTTAGTAGACGATGGGAGACTCCTCAAAGCCTCTGCGCTTTCCTCAACCCTGTTAACCCTGTGCCTTTCCTGTCTACTTCTTCAGAAAACACTACAACAGTCGTCACTGTTCGGGAGCTAGGTATCCACTACTAGTAGACATTCCATATTCCATTTAGGTGGGTTGGGGGGCTTAAGTAATCACCCTGTATTTTGTACTCACTCTGTATTTGTACTCTCCTAGATACACGGTTCCACTGACACGCAGATGAGGTGAAGACAGCAGCTCCAGGGATTGTTACCCCTCTTTCCTTGTTTTGTTTCCCTTCTTTCCCCTATTACCTGTGTACTCTAGGGTTCGATAGAGGCACTAGGTGGTGGTGGAAGGTTGGGATCTTTGCAACAGCCTCTTGGAACTCTGTGGCGCTCCTGCAGAATCTTCTCCCGGTAAGATCTTTACAGAACGCGAAGCCCAAGTGGTTTATTCTGCCCGAGCGCCATGGACATGCAACAGGTGACATTAGCAGATCTAGCTAATATGATTGGGAATCTACAGGTAGAAACTCAGGCATTGGCAACTCGGGTTAACGCCATACAGAGGGAGAGACATGGGGAAGGCAGTTCTAGAGATCCCGCCCAGGTAATACACGTTACTACGCCCCCATCCATCCCTCTTGCTCCACCCAAAAGGTTCTCGGGTCAATCATCCAAGTTTGCGGTGTTCGTCAGCCAGTGTCAGCTGCATTTCACATGTAAGGCTCATTGTTTTCCTACTGACCAAGCGAAGGTGGCTTTTGTAATTTCCTATTTAGGGGGGTCCGCAGCTAATTGGGCGATTCCATTGATTGAAAGGGACGACCCTTTATTACAGGATTATGGGGCCTTCAAAGGAGAATTCAAGAAATTGTTTGACAAACATACCTATACCCATTCTGCAGATACAGAACTGCTCTCCCTCAAGCAAGGGACTACTGATCTTGCTTCCTACATTACATCTTTCTAGCGGTTGGTGGTCGAGGCGGGTTGGCCAGAAGAGAAACGTAGCACTCTGTTTTATAGAGGCCTTAGAGAGGATATTAAAGATGCCTTAGCCCAGATAGTGGATCTCCCCAGCTCTTGTAAAGAACGTATTGATTTAGTGGTCAAGATGGATCATCGTATACAGGCACGTAAGAGGAAAATCTCTATCTGCGAGAATATCTGGACACTATGTTGGCTCTGGGTTTTATTCGTCCTTCCAAATCTCCTGCTTCCTCATCTCTGTTTTTTATACCCAAACGTGAGGGTGGTCTACGATGCTGTATAGATTATAGAGCATTAAATAAAATAACAACCAAGAACAGATACCCTCTCCCACTCATCTCCTCTCTCCTTGATAGAGTAAAAGACGCCCAAGTGTTTACGAAATTGGACTTGCGGGGGCGTACCACTTAGTACGGGTTGTAGAAGGAGATGAGTGGAAGACCGCCTTTTGTACAAAGTACGGGCTTTTTGAGTATCTTGTAATGCCCTTTGGGCTTTGCAATGCCTCCTCAGCATTTCAGTTTTTTTTCAACGAAGTCCTTAAGGAGATGTTAGACGACTTTGTTATCGCATATATTGATGATTTGTTGATCTACTCCCCTTCTCTACAAGAACATATACCCCACGTAAGAAAGGTATTGAAATGACTGCAGGACAATCATTTGTACTGCAAACTAGAGAAGTGTACATTTCATGTGCAAACGGTCCCCTTTTTGGGTTTCATCATTTCACCACAGGGGTTAAGTATGGATCCACAGAAAGTAGAAGCCATTCATCGGTGGCCGCCGCCCCAGAAGGTAAAGGACATACAAAGTTTCATTGGCTTCGCCAATTTTTATAGGCAGTTCATTAAAGGATTTTCAGGATTGGTAGCGCCTATTACAAAATTGTTAAGAAAGGGGGTTCCCTTTTTGTGGACAAATGAAGCCGACAAGGCGTTCAACGCTTTGAAAATAGCTTTCACCCAAGCTCCAGTGCTGCAACACCCAGATCCTAGTTACCCGTTTGTGTTGGAAGCCGATGCTTCCCAAGCAGCGTTAGGTGGGGTGCTGTCTCAGGCGGACAAAACTACAGGGGAATTGCACCCGGTAGCATTTTTTTCCCACAAACTAACACCAGCCGAATTGAACTACGCCGTTGGGGATAAGGAACTATTGGCTATTAAAAAGGCATTTGAGGAGTGGCGACAGTATCTGTTGGGCGCTAGACACACAGTGACGGTGTATACGGATCACCGTAATTTACAGTTTTTGAAATCAGCCAAGGCTTTATCCATGAGGCAGTTACGCTGGGCTCAATTCTTTAGTGAGTACGATTTCACTATTCAATACCGTGCAAGAAAGGAGAATGGCAAGGCAAATGCATTGTCCCGGCTAGGGTTTGATCTTCCAGAAGAACAAGTTGAACCACCCCTCATAATACCTCAGAATCGATTTGTGGGAGGGACATCAGAAGAGGAATTCCTCACGAAGGTAAAAACAGACCAACAGACTGTGAGGGGACAAGAGTTGGTAGATGCTTTGGAACACGTTCTTAAAGCAGGATTTATGTACGTACAAGGGGGATTGGTTCTGCCGACCTTAGATCTGCAAAAACAAGCATTGGAATGGTGTCATTCACACCCCTTGGCCGGACATCCTGGGATTAAAAAGACCATTGCATCCTTACGAAGGTGGTTTTGGTGGCCTACCTTGGGAAAAGATGCTGAGCAGTTCATAAAAACATGCCATGTTTGCGCCCAAAGCAAGGTATCCCATCAAAATCCCACGGGGTTGCTTCAACCGTTGCCTACACCTCCTCGTCCATGGCACACAGTGTCTTTAGATTTTATTGTGGAATTACCACCCACTTCTAAGGGACATACTACTCTGTTGGTGGTAGTTGACCTGTTTACGAAAACAGCACATTTCATCCCTCTAAAGGGTCTCCCTACTGCTGCAGAACTCGCCACTATTTTCCTACAGCATGTGGTCAGATTACACGGTTTTCCCTCTGCGGTGATTTCGGACAGGGGTACCCAGTTTGTTTCCCGTTTCTGGAGGAAACTATGCTCCCTTCTGCAAATTGATGTGCGACTGTCATCTAGTCACCACCCGCAAACTGATGGACAGACCGAGAGGGTAAACCAGTGTTTTGAACAGTATATGAAAAGTCAATCGTTACACTCACGTACAGAATGGGATAAGATGGTGTGGGTAGCAGAATTCGCGTACAATAACAGTCAACACACGTCCACCAAGTACACCCCTTTCTTCTGTTCATACGGTTTTCATCCTAAATCCTTTCTCTCTATAACTACTTCAGAATGCACCGCTCCGGCAGTCAGTGAGTTCATTCAGGACATTCAGAACATACACCAGCTCACACAGATCAATTTAGACCAAGCTAAGGCCAGCTACAAAAGAGGGGCTGATTTATATCGGCAAGCAGAACCTTTGTATAAACCAGGAGATGAGGTGTGGTTATCCTCCAAATACATACCACTACGGGGTCCTTGTAAATTTAAGCCAAAGTTCCTTGGACCATACAAGATCACAAGAGTAATAAATCCAGTAGCTATGGAGCTGAACCTTCCTGTGACTTTTAAAGTGCACCCAGTCTTTCATGTATCCCTGTTAAAGCCTGTGGAACCTGGCACCCGGCTTCCTACGACCCCTGCTCCAGTGTTAGTAAACGGAGAGAAAGAATACGAAGTGGAAGCCATCAATGACTCAAGAAGGAGTAGACACCATTTGCAGTATTTAATACATTGGAAGGGTTACGGTATAGAAGAACGCACCTGGGAACCGGCCAGTCATGTGCATGCCCCTAGACTAGTGTGTCTGTTCCACAAGAGACATCCTCACAAACCCAAACCTGTGGGAGGTGTTCTGGGGGGAGTGTACTGTCATGATTGCAGAGAAAGCGGACGGATTACCGAGATCGGATCCAACATGGCGGCTCGCTATTGCGCATGCGTGACAGCGTCAGGCAAGTAGAAAAGCCTGCCTTCCGGTAGTCTCGAGGCTTCGCATTCCAGTGTTGCCCCGCAGGCTGTTTCTTGCAACTTCCTGTTTTGTACTCGGATTTTGAACTCCCTACGCCTCTCGGCGTTTGCTTCTCTGACCTCCGTTTTTTGTTCGGTGTTTGTTGTAACTTAGCTGTTTACCTTCCGTACAGCTATTTGTTCAGAGCTCAGTTTTTTCACGGGACATCCTTTGTTTATTGTACGTGTAGTTTCCTACACGCTTGGTACTTTGCAGTACCTCCGACTCCCTTCGGTTGGGGCTTTTGCGAGTTGTGGTGTGCTCCGCCCGCCTTGCCGGATTTTGTCCCGTGGGCCGGCCGGGCTTAACTACTCTCGCCTCCAGTCCTTGGACCTTTTGCAGACTGGCAAAATCCTTTGCTCCTATCAGTTTACTCCCTTGCCTCTTCCTACACTGTCACCCCTGGAACAGGTCTTCATCACTGCTCCGTGTATTGAATGGGCTAGGTGAAGAACTCCACCTCCACCTCTGGACCTGATGTGACCCTGATTCGCCGATGGACTCCTCCAGTTTGAATGGACGGTAACATTGCACTGGGTATCAGGGGTATATAGTTGATCTCTTTCTCAGCACTATCTAATTTCTGCTCCTGTTTTTAGGAACCTTATTCTTAGTAGACGATGGGAGACTCCTCAAAGCCTCTGCACTTTCCTCAACCCTGTTAACCCTGTGTCTTTCCTGTCTACTTCTTCAGAAAACACTACAACAGTCGTCACTGTTCGGGAGCTAGGTATCCACTACTAGTAGACATTCCATATTCTATTTAGGTGGGTTGGGGGGCTTAAGTAATCACCCTGTCTTTTGTACTCACTCTGTATTTGTACTCTCCTAGATACACGATTCCACTGACACGCAGATGAGGTGAAGACAGCAGCTCCAGGGATTGTTACCCCTCTTTCCTTGTTTTGTTTCCCTTCTTTCCCCTATTAACGGTGTACTCTAGGGTTCGATAGAGGCACTAGGTGGTGGTGGAAGGTTGGGACCTTTGCGACAGCCTCTTGGAACTCTGTGGCGCTCCTGCAGAATCTTCTCCCATTAAGATCTTTACACTATGCTGACACCTGTCACTGACACAGATTTGAGACATCTGGGCAACGGTGCATCCACTGGATATAATGTGGCTTAGAAGTAGTCAACTGGTCTCTCTCTCACTGCAGAAAAGTGAAAACTCTTTGTTGTAATCAGGCTTTCCAAGTGCCAGGTTGCAGCAGAGACTTTCTCTCAGCACTAGGAATGCAACCAAACGATCGTTATCCCAAGGTACCGAATCACACACATCCTTTTGTGTCAGCCTCTGTAAAGGCTTGACCAGTATGGAAAAATTGGGTATCCCCTGGAGATAGTAGCCCACCATTCCCAAAAACATCCTGACTTCCTTCTGGCTCTTTGGTGGATTCATTTGCATGATCGCTGAGATTCTCTCTTGTGACACCTTTCTTGCACCTTTCTCGATATGCTCACCTAGGTACAGAACTTCTCTAAAACAATACTGTTACTTAACATGTTTTTTGTCCATTCTCAGCCAAGTGGTTCAACAACGCAATGGGGTCGGTGCTGAAGCTTCCAGAGTATCTGACTCATAACAGCAGATAATCAATATACTGGACAAATACTGAGTTATAGGGCATAATTAGGGACTCCAGTTTATTTTTACAGATCTTATTAAAGATGGACTCTCTGTACACCCTTGTGGAACACGGCACCATGCCAAAACATAGCTGCCGAACCAAACACTGTTCTCATGCAATGGTTTGTAGAAGAACACCTGCCAAGGATACATGACAGTAAACCACTCACTCTCACATGGAATCTGAATCAGTATGACAGCTGGATTCAGTACCACGGAACAACAAGGGATCATAATACTATTTATCTTTCACAAGTCCTGGATTATGCTGTACTTTCCGCCGGGCTTCTGTAGGCCCATAATGGGTGAGCTACCTGGACTCCCCATATTCACCTTCACAATACCCTGTTGAGTCATGATCTCGATCACCGGAGTAACCCTAGCAATCATTTCAGGGGTTAAATTGTATTGCAGGGTTCTTGGGTACTCAGCATTTGACTCAACTTGTATCTGGACAGGGCTCAACTATTTTGGTGAGTCCAATGTCCTTTCCTAAAATATCCCAGTCTTCATTCATCATTATTGGGAACAGTTCAATTATTAGGTTCTGATTGGCCAATTTAAAAGCAACGTCCTTCTCATGAAGCTGGAATTCTATATCTTCCAGGGTACATAATTGGTACAATTCAATTTGCACAGCAAGTCACGTCCCAACAAACTCACCAGACTCGGATCACACAGCAAAAATTGGTGATTATCCTTTAAATTCCCTATTTTCACTGGCACATCCTCAGTGACAGGATTAAACATTTGCTTATTTGCAACACCTTTGACTGGATTCATTTTCCCGAGAGGAGTAGATTTGGAACTTCCACTGTTCTCACAGTAGAACGGATAGCACCAGCATCAACCAAGAATCATACGGTGTGGCCATTTACCTCCCCATCTACAAATGGGCCACTCTGGTCTACCTATAAAATGCGCCAAGCACACAATCCTCCTCCCCTCAGGTACCTTCAGGAGGGCTGATCGATGCCGTAATTGTCAACTGTGTCAAACATGGGATACTGTTGGTAAAGGTTTTTATTCTGAAATGCGCTCTGATTCACATTTGGGACCTGATTCAAAGCGAACCTAGGATCATTAACGGCTTGTTATGGTATTGGGGGTTGAGGAACCTGCATCACTGGGGCCTGTGCTACATTAACATTCTGAGACCTTGGTCTTACTGTGCATACCCTGGATTTTGATCTTGATTTGCAGGATTAAGACAGCATTACGGCTTCCAATGCCAAAACATATTGCAGTAGTGGCACAGGTTGGACTTTTTTACTGTAGCTATATTAATCCCAGTGCTTGGATCAATGGAGTAGGAAAGTGGGTTTCTGTTGCAGTACCCCCCTCCACTTTTTTGCCTGGCTTTTGATGCAACTTTGGCTGTAGTGTACTGGGTCCCTGCTAACCTCCTTCCCAGTACAGTGTTCTTTACCAAAAGCACAATTGGCACCACTCCAGTTACCCCTGTAGTCCCTAATAGCTGGTACACATGGTACCTAGAGCATGGGTACTGAAGTGGGTCCTCTGGGGCTGCAGCACTGGTTGTGTCACCCCATTGACCCCTCACCATGGCTGTGCACCCTGCCATTGCAGGCTGCATGTCGTTGTGCAGAAAAATCCAAAGAGATGACATGGCACACAGCCCTGTGTGCCATGCCTCCCATACACGGCATGGGATATAGGTAAGTCACCACTACTGCAGGCCTTTAGCCCTAAGACAGGGTGCACTATATCCTATGTGTGGGAATTTTAGCATGAGCAGATATGCCCCTACAATGTCCAGTCCATTCTAAGATGTTGTAAATGCACAGGGAAGCCATAAAGCGTACATGGGCTGGATGTTTGAGTTATCTAGCTCTGTGATGGCTTCACTGATTTCTAAGGTGTTTGGTACCAAACATCTTGTCTTAATAAATCCTCACTTATGCCAGTGTTGGATTTATTAATACGTTCACAAAGGAGGCCCTTTTAGAGGGTCCCCTGAAAACCTACCAAGCACTGATGTGGTTCCCCACACTACCAGACATGTATCTGGCCTCATGGGGTGAGAGCCAGCGCTCTCAGAGGACAAAGACAAAGCCTGCTCTGAGCTGAGGTGCTTCACACCTCCTCCAGGACATGATGGCCTTCCTGAGCGGGAATCTTCGAAGGCAATGCCACCTTTGAAATCTAACCCAGGAACCTCCTGATAGTAGGGGAGGCCAGGCCCCCTTTCCTGCTCCACTTTCGGAGGGAGGAAAGGTAGGAAACTTAGCTAGATTAGGAGGAGGGTCCCGGGGCGTGGCTTGAAGCTGATGTGAAAGGATGCTGGTTGCGGAGCTATGTCTGCCGCTAGTACCCGTAATCACTAATCCTAAGCCCCGATTGCAGACACGAACACAGATCTGTGAACCAGAGAGACCCGAGAGCATGGGGCGACAGGTGGAGTGCCTCGTTTTGCCCCAGAGGAGCCCAAACCTGTGGGGATCGGAGTGGGCTAGCGAGGCTGTACTGTTCCCAAGATGGCACCCATCGCTTGCTGAGCCCACTGAAGGAAGCAGTATGCTCCTAGTGGGCAGCGGAGACACTGAGGGATAGGGGCACAGACAAAGCAGGGAAATTCGTGAGGAGGGATGCTCTGCTGACAACCAAGATCTGTGACTGGGGGTGAATGTTTTGCCAATGTGCAACATTCCGTCCATCATCTTGTGTGTTTTGCTGTTCGCCCTATGTGGGAAGGGTATGCCAAGACGTGGGTACCGTGCTCACTACGCCACTGGAGTCAAGCTCTCCTGGCTGAAGAGGGGTGAAACCCCGAAACCGGTCCTAGGATGCTTGATTCCGATCCAGGGAAGACATGGCTTGGCAGTTCGGGCTGGACTGTTCCCATTAGGCACAGGGTCAAGACTGATTTGCATATGGCCATGTCTGAACTGGGGTGGCGTGGTGAGCAAAATAACGATGGATTAAACCCAGATCTGTGACTGGGGGTGAATGTTTTGCCAATGTGCAACATTCCGTCCATCATCTTGTGTGTTTTGCTGCTGACAACCAGGCAGCCCAGTGCTCAGCGGCGTAAGAGTGGGGGCCGCGGGCTGTGGGACTACGTTGGACCATTCTACGCTCAAAGCCGTCTAACCAGTGACCACCATATGGGTGCACAAAGGAGTGAGGACTAAGTGCTTCCAGAGTCAATAGCAGTTGGTAACAAAGAGGGGGTAGTCTTCCGGAGAACCCACGGCGGCAGTAACGAAAAGGGCAGCTGCGTGAGCGCTGGAGGCACGATACAGACAAGCACCCACTGCAATATCACGTGATTGGCCGCTACTGTGAAATGATTGCCCGACATTAGAGAGATGGCGCCAGAATCTACTTGAGGCGATGGGGCGAACGCAAAAGAAGAGAGGATATACAGTCCTCAATGTTGAAGCCCCTGGTGCCCAGACCGATGATGAAGAAGAGGTAATGGAAACGAGTAGCGGCACGACTCCCAGGAAACTAACGCTGACAGATTTCATGCAAGCGATCACAGCTTCCAGAGAGGCCCTGGAGGAAAAATTAGGAGCGATAGGCACGGACTTAAGCCTATTAAAAGATGACCACCGGAAGCTCAAAGACCGGGTGATAACCACGGAGAAGGAGCGTAGTGGCCTCCCAGAGAAGATGGCTGCAATGCAGAAGTCGCTAAAGGACCTGGAAACTAAAGTTAAAGTGCCTGAAGTGCGGGCCGAAGTCAGTGAGGGGCGATCCCCCAGGAATAATATCCGCGTCATCAGAGTGCCGGAAAAAGCGGAGGGCACAAATATGGTGCGTTTCCTGGAAGATTGGCTTAGAACAGAAGTAGCCCCAGAGGGACTGTCATTCTTCCACGCATTGGAAAGAGCCCATAGAGTCCCTGCAAGGCCTCCTAAACCTGGAGCCCCTTCCTGCCCGATAGTAGCATGACTACTGCATTTTAGAGACAGAGACCATATACTACAGCTAGCACGACAAAAACAAAGATTGCAAATTGACAACAACGCAGTAATGATCTTCCGGGTCTTCACAAGGGAAGTTCAGCGAACCAGAGCATCCTTTTTAGATGTCAAGAAGAGGTTTCACCAGTTACAATTGCCGTATGCAATGCTGTTTCCTGCGCGGCTTCGAGTGGCGGATACTGCGGGCCCCCGATTTTCCACAACACCTCAATAGGCCTGGGAATGGCTGGACACGTGGAGATCACCAGAGCATCCCAACTCCACATCAAACTGTTTGCAGCAGAGCCATCGCAGCAGCAAAGCAGGATACAGGGCTCCATCTCCTAGGGAACTCAACTTGGAGCGCCGCAGAGTGCTGCAGGAAGTAGCGCAGCATAGTCAACAGGGCACTAGTCCCATTTCAAGCAAAGCGGAATTGATGCAGAACGATCGGTAGGTTCACCAGCTCACAGTGAAAACGGTTCCTCAGAGACAGAGTTGCCACAGGTCACACCCCAGATGGCAGACAACATTGTCTGATGGAGTAGATCGGGTGCACTGCATTGTAGACGTCGGAGGTATGCCACGGACTTGGCCTGCGAGAGAGAGAATAAAGGGATATGTTGTTGGTTTCGAGGCAGCAAGGGATTTCGGGTGTCTACACCGGGGCGATGAAACTGCTGCAGGTACCGGGGGGTAGCAGGCGGAGAGGGGGAGCCAGGACTGAAGGCTGATCACCCCTGCAACCACTAGTGGACTTGGTGAGATTATGTAAAGTTTGTATGGGAACTAGTTCACTGGCGACTGTCCTGTGGAGGGGGAGTTGGGGTTTTTATTTGGTTACTGGGAGGTTTGTTGGGAAAAGGCGTGTCACAGTGGCAAAACATAGGGGAGGTAAGGAGTACCACATGCAATGGGACCCCCACTAGATCTTAAATGTATTACATGGAATGTGTGGGGGATGCACTCAATGGTACGGTGTCATAAAATGTATGCATACTTGATCTGTAAGGGGGGTCAGATTGTGCTGCTCCAGTAGACCCACATTATGGCAGCCAAAGGAGCAGCGTTGCAGCGTAGATGGAAGGGACAAGTATTCAATACCAATTACTCAGCATTTGCATGAGGGGTACTGATCTGGGTGAGGGTGGGAGTGACCTTTAAATGCAGCAAACAAATCATAGATCCAGATGGCAGATATGTGGTGGTATCCAGTAAACTGGACGGCAGGGACATTAGTCTGGGGAGTATCTACGCCCCTAACTCAGATCAACCAACCTTCTTTTCTCACCCCTCTGGGAAATTGGCCTCTATTCTCACAGGCTCAGTACTTTTCGGAGGGGACTTTAATTCCAATACTGATGTTGCTTTAGACCGCTCTCATCCGCAACTCCCTGATGCCCCCATGAATAAAGTAGCAGAGTCACGGTGGAACTGGCAACAGAGGTGGGGATTGGTGGACTCCTGGAGAGCCCAGCACCCGGATACCCAGGATTACTCCTTCTTCGCAGCACTTCATGAGCTCCATGTTCGTTTAGATGCCATATTGTGCTCCCCTGACATACACGAAGGGGTACACAGTAGCGAATACCTCACCCGGACGATCTCTGACCATAACCCAGAATTGGTAAGTTTGCAGTGGTCTCGTCCGTGGCCCAAAATACCTACATGGCGTTTGAAACCCAAGGCCCTAGAGGACCAGGTGTTTCATGAAGAGATAGGGGTAGCCATTAAACACTATTTCCAAGACAATGCTAATTCAGCATCGAGTTCCCTGGTAGAGGGGGACGTGGCAACCTCGGTTACCATGTGGTTCCTCGTGTTTTCCTGCTTGTAGCAAAGGAGGTAACTCTGACATCAGGAACTGTAAAGGACAACGGATGTAACCCATTCAGAGTGAGCGCTTTCTACACCACTCTGCTGTTGGGTTCCCATGACAACGTGCCATGCTGCATCACTGCAGCGGGCCCGTGATTACTATCGGGCTGCGTAGACGCGCATCAATGACGGTGTCACGTAGCCCACATGACTGAAACTATTCCGGGACACTGGGATCGCCTCATCAATATAAGCAGTACGATCTCCTAGCTGCCCCACACACCTACATGGCGGGAGCAGGCGAGCACCGATGAGGAAGAGCACCACCCTTGGAGTAGTAAGGAGATGGGGGAAAAGGGGGCACACAAGTCTAATTCTGTTTGGGTCCTGGTATCATGGCTACTTTTGACCAACGGGAGTTAAGGGGCCCCTCTGTAAAGGCCATTTGATATCGAAGAGAGGTTTGCAGAGAGAGTACATGAGGATCGGTTGGTATACCGCCGCCATTCCGATTGAGTACATCAATTACGGAGACATATGGTGGGTTTGGGCAAATTCAACACTGACACTATGAGGTTTGTGGAGTTGATGTGATGTGGGCATAAGTCATGGCGCCATTGCTACAGGCCTCTCTGCATAGTTTTGCCACAGGGGAGCTCCCAGGCTCCATCCAATACGAGAGCTCCCATATGGGATTGAAACCACGGGGCATTCACCTTACAAACCTGATACTGGTCCGAGAGAGCTAGCAGGTCACATTGGATCACACAATAGAGGGGTTTAACACTTACTCCTTTAATACCTAAACCGCATTACTGTGCTTCTGAAATGAAAAACGATTACAATGTCTTTCCTCCCCGAGTGTTTTTTTGCCTCCCCAGTGTGTGACAACATGGGGCCTCTCCTTGCCAACCACCAGTTTTAATATGATTTAGGGGTAAACTCGGTAAGTACACACTTTCCGAGACCCCTTAGAGAGCATGTGATTGGTTATATGATTTTATAGTACACTAGTGGCTCTGGAGACTACACCTACCGATTCGGGTAGAATCTCTAATTGGTTAATTTAAGAATGATCTGGATAACCATGAAGATTGGATCTCTTGTCCTCAGGGTGACACACCCGGTGTAATGGTGGTATTGGTATTGGTATTGGTATTGGTAGTGAGCATGGTAGTGAGCATGCCAGTGAGTGTGCGTGCATGGATGTATACTCACATGATAGAGAGTAATGAGAGAAAGATTCCTTCTAACCCTTTTCTCCTATGTCTCCTGTCTTCTTATTCCTTACAGTAAAAATCCACATTTCTCTAGAGGAAGTTCCTCAATGTAAGCATTAGGTTTTCTGATACCTACGAACCTCGAACAGAGGACGGAGCAGTACATAATATACTGGGACCGGAAGGGTCCTGAAGAAGGCCGGCGTGACCCTATGTATTGGGCATATACAGACGGCCAAAACATGTTGGCTACCTGGCAGTAAGGAGGGGTGTAAGGAGCACATTATATCTCCCTAGCACCACCATTCACATTCACATTTGTAATCCTGGCCGGAGGATCTAGGAATAAAATATAGGTTTATGGATACCTCCGAATCAGTTTTAAACTCACACCTCACTGCACTTTCACTTCCATCGTTCCCAGTCACGATTGAAATCATTGTTTTCTCTCCTTTTATGTTGTGTTTGTCTTCCCCTACCCTATTGCTCTACCCCAGGCGTTGGCTACGCCGCGGTGTATTGTAAGCAGCCCTCTGATGAAGCATGTCACACACCTGTGTGAGTGAGGGCAGTATTAGGACAGACAGCACGTGCCACCACCAGACCACAACACCACATTTTTCACTCCCTACTCCTCTCGGTGTGCATACGTTTTTGACAGGGGGTTCGGAGTAGGCGAGTTCCGTACCCTCTCCCCTTCCCTTTTGTGTGATATGGGTTTAAATCAGTCATCAGAGGGCGCTGTATATTGGGCATGGTGGGAACGCGAGGACCCTACCACAGGACATGCAGAGAGCGGACCAACGCCTAAGAGAACTAGCACAGGAACGGCCAGATAACACTGATAAGCAGGTAGAGCTCCTAGAAACTAGAGAAGCAGTGGCAGTACAAGTGGAGCAGCTTCGCTGCTTCGACTATAAAAAATATATATCCCGAGCTCACATGGAGAGGGATAAGTCGGGAGCTCTGTTGGCTTGGCTGGCTAACCCAGTCAGGAGGGGTTCGGTTATATTGGAGATAAGAGAGCAGGATGGGGTGGCAAGGTATGACCAGCAGGGTATAAACAACCTGTTTCTTGATTATTATACCGACTTATACAAAAGTAGATTGTCACCAGAGGAAGAGGGCATAGACGCGTTCATAGGTGACGTGGACCTGCCAGTCTTAGACAGAGATCTTGCAATTGCCCTGGGCCGAGATGTGGAAACTGGAGAAGTAAGGGGAGCTATTAAAAGCATGGCACAAAACAAAACACTGGGAACAGATGGACTGCCCACTGAATTTTACCTAACATACATTGACTTACTAGCCCCCAGACTGGTACAGCTGTACAATCATGCTAGGCAAGTGGGATACCTACCTGTCTAGACCAGGGCGGCGATTATCATTCCCCTGCTTAAACCGGGGAAACCATCCTGGGATCGAGCAGCATGCAGTCTGCTGTCCATGCCTAACCTGGACTACAAAATCTTGAGTCATATACTGCCTACTCGCCTACGCCCACATATAACAGCCTTTATACACAGAAACCAATCAGGGTTTATACCCACCAGAAATACAGCCCTTAATGTGCGACGCCTCATACGGATACTAGAGGCAGACCTATATCGGAAAGAGGTGGCGACGGTCTTCTCAGTGGATATTGCGAAGGCATTTAATAGCCTGGAATAGCTGTATTTATTTCATGTGATGAGGAAGGTTTGGCTGGAAGAGAGGTTTGTGGGCTGGACGGCTCTCTAATATACTAATTCTACTGCTAGGGTTAAAACAGGGGGGCTAATATTGGACACCTGTAATGTTGGTCAGGGAACGCGTTGGGGGTGCCCGCTTTCCCCCCTTCTGTTCGCACTAGCGATGGAACCATTTGCACCTCAGGCTAGGAAAGGGCAACTCTATCAGGGCCTAAATATCCATGCCCTCTACACGGATGATATACTGCTGTTCCTGGCACTCCAGGGTGCAAAAGACTTGCTACAGGCCCTAAGCAAAGTGGCCGGGTTGAAGGTGAATTGGGCAAAGTCATGTCTGTTTCCAGCGATGGAGGGTAGGGTAGGCCCACAGGAAACTGAAGGAGTGATGCAGCGAAGTTTACCAGCTCTACACATTCATACACACAACACTCATTTGGGCCCATATACATTCATACATGCAATGAGCTGGCAAATATCCACTGGTCATCAATTTTATGTTACCCTAGAAAACCTTTACACCAGTATTCTTACCATTCCTCTCTCCTGAGTAAATGAACAATTCGATAGATCTAGTAGTAGACTAGAATAGGGAGGAAATACAATAATTCATTTTAACTTTCATTTAAAGAACCACAGACTCAGAAGAAGTTTTAAAAATGTATCTGACTTAATATTTGTGTGAGTCAAATCAAAATACACATGGATATACCAGAAGTCTCCATCAGGAAAAATAGTAGTTAGCCTATAATCAGTTTGCATTAATACATTCTTTCAATGACAACACCTGAGGAGAGAAAGAACATAGAGCAAGTACGGAGCATTAACCCTACAGTTATATTTACCTAGAATGGTGTGAGGACCCCGACATCTGAGAGTCAAGGATTCAGGACAGGTTCAGGACAGGGAAAGGTGACCTCTTCTAGTGTAACGCCAGCATCACACCCCTCTCTGGTGCTATCCTCTCCGGCTCGTCCGGACCCCTTCCTAGATGTGCCTCTTCGGTTGTTCCGCGAATTTCCCTAGTGTGGGATTCTTCAGTCAGATTGCAGCAAAATCGGGCAGCGTCTCAGCATAGCATCAGCATCTCAGCATCAAGTGTGTCTCACTATCTAGAACTTACCTCTGTTATACCAATTTCAATGTATGATCCACCCCCAAATGTTTCAATTCCAATTTTGATTGGGCCAAGCAGTGGGGTGAGGACATCACACCATACTAAGTGCAATCATTTTCTTTAGTCTATTGTCTAATTCTCCGCCCCTTAATTTTAATACCACAAGCTTTATTCCCACAGACAATTCAAATGTGGATCGATAAGTTTATTTTACAATGTTTCTTCTCCTTCCTTTCGTAGGGTCAAAAGTTGGTTTCCCATGTCCTTGCTGGGCTTAGGGTTTGGCAGCCGGTCAATTTCCTTCACTTGTTCAGAATTAGCAGACGTTTGTGAAAGCATAGAAGCCACAAGGAAACAGAAACGCGGTCACCCTCCAAGGCCCAAATGTGGACTATTAATAAAGTCAAAGAAAAACACGTTAGAATACAAACTTAAATGAATTCACTGTATAGCACTTACTTCTACTCTAACCCCGTTTACTTAATACATCTTTGGCATTAATGGCTTACTAGAACTTGCATAGGTTAGTTTCAGCACGGCATGTGCATTATTGCGTTACTTTAAAGCGGCCATTTTAGAAGCTATTGCGCAGCTGCAAGTTTTCCCCCCAAGCGACAGAAAACGTCATACTACGTAGATGTAGTAGACATGTGCAGAAGAGTTCCCACGTTTTCGGCGGCCGTTTTAGGAAACTCTGGTTATTCATTAATAAGGCACATAGGAAAGCGTCCCCTAGATACAATATGTTGAATGTGGTGCCCTGTTAGTACTCACGGACAGATTGATTATAGTGTTACAGGTCATTCAAGAGAATTGCATACGAGCAAGTTTCTTTTTATGCGAAACCTTGCACCATCAATCCCCTCTCTGATGGCACTAAATTCTATTAAATCAGATGCCAACTTTACCATTCTACCACGTCAAAGACTCCAAATCTTTTATTCCTTCCTTTATCTTTCTTAAATTGGATCCTTTCATTCTTTTGTAGATATTTCCCTTCAATTCTTCAAGTTGTATTTCTTCTAATTTTCTTTTTCTACCTTTCTCATTCACTTCGTACCTTTTTCTTTTCCCACTGCATTTGCGACAACACATTATCATCAGGACTAGCAAAGTTATGCCCATGATTGGCAATAATATTTGACCTAAGATACCTTTACCTATATTAGAAAACCAACTACTGATGGCGGAAAAACTATTTGTTATTTACTTCCATACACTGTCAACCTCCAGTGGTTGCAGTTCTTCTTCCAAATGTGTAATATTTTTAATATATCTTCCAATCTCTACACTTTTGTCAGGTATATACGTGCAACAATGTTGTGCTTTCAGCATTTTACAGACTCCACCCTCTTTTGCCAATAAGATATCAAGGGCAAGTCAATTTTGCAAAACCATAGATCTAACAGCAACTAATTCTGTACTGATCAGTAGAAATCCTCCATCAGTGTCAGTAGATAACCGATCAACAACTGTTGACAATTGACACATTTTTCGAGAATTTAGCCGAACCCCCACTGAAGGTATCAATGCACCAAATATATCACATACTATTTCAGAAAAACTAGCTCTTTTATATCTAGTTAGTCCACTACTGTCATTATTGTTTCCAGTGATTCTTTTAACATGATAAACTTTAGGGAATACTATTCCGAAATAGCAACTCCCATACCAGTGATCAGGTAACCTAAAATGGGCTTTGTTTCCACAAATATAATAAATTCTCGGAAATATTGGATCAGTTCCTCTTTTTAGTCCCCAACCCCAAATTATTAGGAAATTATGTTCACATTCACTGGAACCAATAAATATGTTATGTTATGTTATGTTATGTTATGTTATGTTATGTTATGTTATGTTATAGTGTGTTTATATAGCGCACGGCTACTCCGAGGAGTGTCCCGGCGCTTTCCACATGCAGCTCAGTGTATAATAACACAACAGACAAACGACAAAGCACAAGGCAACAAGGGAAAAAGAAACCTAAAGGTTAAAAAGCCAGGTCTTCAGGCTCTTCCTGAACTGCAGCAAATTAACAGTGCTGCGTAGAACCAGCGGGAGCGAATTCCAAAGCTGGGGAGCCTTAAAGCTAAAAGAGCGCCCCCCGTGCGAGCCTTCCTCACCCGCGGAACCACGGCCATGAAAAGAGAATCTGACCGCAGTGAACGGGCTGGACGGTAAAGAGACAACCTCCGTTGCAGATATCTTGCGCCAGAGCCAAAAAGTGCTTTGTGCATCAGCGTCAAGGATTTAAACATAATCCGCTTCCGGATAGGCAGCCAGTGGAGCGTCTGCAGCAGCCCAGATACTCGCGCTCGCCTGTGAAGGCCAAAAATGGCACGAGCAGCAGAGTTCTGCGCCACCTGCAGGCGCTGGACCAAATAGTCCGGGAGACCAAGGAAAAGGGCATTCGCGTAATCTAACCTGGATCCAGTCAACGCTTGCACAGTGATCCGCCTGTGCTCCACAGAAAGCAATGGTAAAAACTTGCGGAGCATCTTCAGAATGCCAAAGCAGGTGCCAGCCAAGCCAAGAACATGCGCTCTCAACAGCAGTTTATTATCCAGTTTAACTCCCAAGTTTTTGGCAACCAGCGATGACTGTGCAGGAGGGCACATGTCCGACGGCCACCAATCCTGCCACTCCGGGTCAGTGGCACAGCCGAAGAATAAAACCTCCGACTTACTGGAATTGGCCTTCAGACTATTCTGTTGGAACCAGTCGAAGACCATCCCCAGGCACCCCCGAATGCTCTCTCCATCAAATGCCTGATCTTTTCCGCATGTGAAGAGGAGTTGCGTGTCATCTGCGTAAGACACGATCTGGGCCCCATGCGCCTCCGCCAAGGCCGCCAGGGGAGACATGAAGATGTTAAACAACGTCGGGCTCAACACAGAACCCTGTGGAACTCCGACTCCCAATGGCGGCATCTCGGCGGCGCTCTGGGAAACCCAGATCGTCTGGCGGCGGCCCTCAAGAAAAGATGTAAACCATTTGAACACCGTCCTCCTAAGGCCGATGGCATGGAGCCTGGCGAGGAGCGCCGCATGGGGGGCGGTGTCAAAGGCCGCCGACAGGTCTAACATGACAAGCATGGCCTTACCTCCAGCATCCAAAGTCTCGCGAATAACCTCCGAGACCTCCAGCAAAGCAGTTTCCGTACTTAAATTAGGACGGAATCCGGATTGGGATGGGTGAAGTAGATTGTTTGTTTCTAAAAAACCCGACAGGATGCCATGCACATGTTTCTCTGTAATCTTCGCCAGAGCCGGAAGAAGAGAAATTGGCCTGTAGTTGGCCAGGACCTCGGCATCCAAACCGGGCTTTTTCAGAAGGGGGATCACCATCGCCCTTTTCCAGGTACGTGGGACACTCCCCTCCCTCAAAGAGGCATTAACAAGAGAATTAACCAGTGGATTCACCACCGCTGCCATCCTAGCCAAAAATTTGGCAGGGCAGGGGTCAAGCGGCGAACCCGATTTCAAACTGGCCAACAGCAACAGGGACGCATCGCTGGAAACAGATGAAAAATCCGACAGCACGGCAACAGGCGTGGGCGATGGAGCGCGTCCGGCCCCAGAGCCGCAACACCCCTCCTCCGACCTGTCCAAGAAAGAGGCCTGAATCGCCTTAATCTTATCTGTAAAAAAACTGGCAAGATCACACGCCCACACGTCAGGTGAAACTGGTAGGGGCAGGTTGGAGCAGGGGGTCGTGAACTCCTTCACCACAGTGAAGATCTCCTTACAGGAGTTCACCGACTCCTCAATCCTCCTAGCGAGATAATCCTTCTTAGCACACAGGATATCCCGGTGATAAGCCTTCATAGCCGACCTATAGGCGAGTTTGGCCTTCCCGTCATACTGACGGCACCAGGCCCGCTCAGCAACCTTACATTGGCTGCGAGCCAACCGCAGCACCTCCGTGAACCACGGCGCAGATCGCCGAATTGCCGTGGACCGGGGGGACGTCATTGGGGCAAGATCGTTCAGCCTTTCAGTCAGCCATAGCTGCAGAGCCTCAGTGTCCTGTTCCAACACGCCCGAAAAGGGGCATGGATGATTCGCAAGCGCCTGCTCGAACATATCGGGTGTCACTCTATGCAGCGCTCTCACAGCTGGTCTGGGCAGTATGGGGGCACTGCTGTTCGTTCGCCCGTTCTCCAACACGGAGAACCTGATCAACCTGTGATCCGTCCAGAGCACAGGCAGAGTTTCAATATCCGCAATCGGGACCGACGAAAACACTTGGTCCAGGGTATGCCCTTTCTCATGTGTAGGGCCCACCACAAAAGGTGCAAGGCCCAGCGAAGATGTAATATCCAGCAATTTAATTGAGTCCAAATATAACAACAGAATATGTTGTTATATTCTGTTTTAAGTCTATGGAGACAGATTTTCCCTTTCTTTTCAAAGTCCAGATACATAGCAGCATGAGTCTTGCCAGTTACTAAAAGGTCTTCTCTTTCAGCCCATTAAGGTATCTGAGGTTATGGTTCAGAGGGTCTTCTTTGGAAATCCTGTCTCCTGTTTTCTGCTAAATTCAAAAATATATTTTCTTCTTCGTGCAATTTACATGTTAGGTTGCCCTTATATGCATCAGCTATATCTATTGTCTTCATTGTTAGGAAATATACATCCATGAATTTTGAGTCTCTAGTACTAAGGACAGGATTCATGCTCTTTCGCATGGGAACTTCTGAAAATATTACATCTACATTTGAATAATATAATGCAGTTTTCCAGTTCTATAGAATGGACTAGCCAGTACACTACATGAAATTCCATATGTCAAAGGTAAATGATAAGTTGCCCCTTCAGCTACTGAGCTTGGCAATTTCATGCAAACGTAACAATCACTAACTTCCATAATTTCTACATAATGTTCTAAGATTTGCAAATACATTTAAATCAGTTTCATTCGTATCTACAGTGTGGTGTAAATCTAACTCATCTGGGGTTTCTCAGTCTACTCCATCTCCTTAAAGGTTTGCAACTTCTGTATGTGCATTCGTATTATTTTGTTTGTCAGTAACCATCAGGTAGGGAATAGCTATTGCTAATATCACCCATATTATGAGGACTAATATTAAACTACATATACAGATCCTACAACACTTCTTTATACAGCTTTGTTTTGGTTTTCCAGCAACATTATCATCAGACATCTTGGGGCAAGAAGATTATATCTTCTTAACTTCAGAACCTGGTATGAGATAACAAGTTTCAAGCTTTATTCGACAGCATGTCATAAAAGCAAATGAACATCCTAACAATACTATAAATACTAGAATAAGATACAATATGTACATTTTTAAGAACTCATTAAATCAATATGCTGGCGAATAACATAACATTTTTTTAAAAAGAGTTAAACATCATCAATGATATAAAAACAGTTCAAGAAAAATAAAATCTTAGTGTTAAAAATTAATCTTGTATTGTGTAGAGTCCGGAATTCATTGGCCAACTTCTAAGGACTTTAAGGTGCGAGAGCGAATTATCCAGGCCCACCCTAAAAATTTTGCAACAATGGCCATACAGGGAGTGCAATCAGATTCAAGTATTCTTAGGGCCTCTTTATACCTGCGTGTTCCCAAATTTATACACACTGGTTTTAACCACCTATAGCGTGGGTTGGTGTACAGAGGACATACAAACAACAAATGACCTATGTCCTCGATCAAATCTTTACAATGGTGGCACTTATCATCCTGGGTGGATGACCAACTATGGGTAAATGCTTTTACAGGAAGGGACCCGATTCTAAACTGGAAATACAGTTTTCTATCAATGGTCCTTTCTATAATATCCCAATACGCCTCACAAAAGGGTATAGATTTGATATCAAGAAAGCGACCTGTTAGTTTGGCATTATGGCCAGAGCTGGAAACAGATGTCAGGATCATATCCCAGTACATTTTTTTAAGAATTGACTTAGATGGGAAACTTGAACCATTTGAGTCATTCCATACATGTCCTAGTTCCAGTTTTATTAACAGGTCTCTAACTTCCTTGAGCCACAAGATGGAATGAAAGCGGTCAGCCCTAATATTATCCTTCAGGGCAATAGCATAATGAGCTAGTTCAGGAGTTGTCAAAATCCGTCTCCAATAAAGGAGTGGGCGTAGTCGTGCCAAATCCTCAATTTTTTTCCTGCCTAGGTCATATGCAAGCGGAATCGTTGGGGTACTTTGGGGAACTCCAACTAGGCAGCGTAAGAACTTGTTTTCTGCCAGTCTTAATTTGTTCAAATTAGCAAAGTCCCACAGTTCCGAGCCATACAAGGAGGCACTAATGACTTTCATATTATAAATTTCTAAGGCAGGGGTAATGGGCTTGGTCAGGGAGGATTTAAATTTAGAAGTAATAGCACCTGCCAGCTGGAGAAATTTTAAGGCAGCCATGTCAATATGATTTATCCAACTCATGTTGCTCTGGAGGGATATTCCTAGATATGTAAATGCCTCAACCTGTTCCAACGGAATGCCATTAAAATTGATAACACCTCTAAAATTTTTCCGCTGATTTAGGCACATAAACTTAGTTTTAGAGGTATTTATCTCAAGACCACGTTTTTGACAAAAATCACCGAACATGTTTAATGCCTTCTGAAGCCCACTTGGTGTCCGCGAGACTATCAGCGTATCGTCCGCGAACATGAGGACTGGTACACGAGCCCCTGCCAATACGGGGGCATCCGTAGGGGAACAACTAAGGTGATTGACAATACCGTTAATATACAATGAAAACAATGTAGGAGCCAAAACACACCCCTGTCGAACACCACGCTCAACAGGGAATGGGTCTGTCACCTCCCCCTGACTTCCCCAACTAATACGTGCGTAATTGTTCTCATGTAAGCGGACAAGTAACGTTAACAGTTCTGGCGCCATCCCTGCTTCAGCAAGCACCCTCCAAAGTTTAGATCTGGGCACCAAGTCAAAGGCTGATTTTAGGTCTATAAAGACCGCATAAAGGGTCCCATTGGACAGTCTCACATTCTTCCAGTAAAGTGCTAAAAAATAAAAGACCTGGTCAACAGAGCTGGTACAAGGGCGAAACCCAGCTTGATAAGGGGATAAAATATTGTTTTCTTCTACCCAAGATTGCAGTTTATTTTGCACTAATCGACCTATAAGTTTTTGAACTGAGTCTATAAGACTGATAGGTCTATAGTTGCTAGGTAGGGATTTATCACCTTTTTTAAAAACTGGGATTATTTCCGCACCTTTCCATGTAGGGGGAATAGGCGCACCCATAGCCACGGAATTAGCCAACCATTGAATATATTGGCACCAAGATAATCTGTCGGTTAAAAACACATCGGCTGGTATTCCATCCATTCCTGGAGCTCTACCCCCAGTTACACAATCTAATGCTAGATTAACATCTTTAATTGAGAACACCTGCGTTTGATAGTAGATAGTGGGGGGAAGTGAGCACGCACCTTCAGATGGGTTAGAAGCATATTGCGGTCTGAAGAAATCAACCCACTGATCTTTGGCAACATTATTTTGGGGGGATGGTGCAATCCCACCTCTGTCCCACTTGACTATAGCCCAAAATTGTTTTTGATCTTTGGCTAAACAGGCATGTTTCAAGTCTTGCCAGTGCTCTTCATCCCACTGTTTCTTGGCCACTATCTGTGCGTGCCTATATATCTTTCTAGCAATTCTCACACCTTCAATATTTCTTAATCTAAGTTCTACACTCAGGTTCTGACGGGCAACTTTACAGGCTTTATTATACCATCCAGCCTCAGGTAATTTTTTCTTGTTAGCCTTTTCATTCTTAAAGGCTGCGTAAAGAACCCTTGGAGTTTAATAAAAAAAGAGGGTTTGAGCCTCAAGCATGATTAGGGGGAAGTTTTGATTAGCAGATTGACTGTTTAAGTTAGCCACTTCGTCGATCACCAGTTCTTTAAGGGCCTCTAGCTTCTCTGGCTTCTCAATGAATCTGTCCCATTTAACATGGCGCATATTGTTCGATACAACAACATCCAGAGTGGTTTTCTCCCCTCCAAGTTTGGGTTCTCTAAGCCCATTGAGAGCTTTAAATTCCATACAAAGGGGATTGTGATCACTTTCCACCCTTGGGATTATGATCATATCGCTCAACCTATGCCAATCTCTAATATCCACCAGGAAGTAATCTATGCGACTAGCGGACCTACCATTATCAAATAACATATGTCCACTCAGGATCCTTGAACTTGTTATTCAATGTCTTCAATCTTTGACTCCTTCGCTTTGGTATTACCTTGGATGGTGCAGATTGACTAGTTACTTCATTTACTTGATCAGGTTCTTCATTGATTATCTTAAATCGGTATCTCAGTCTCTTGATAATTCTTGGCCAATTATTACCTTTTCGACTTCTCTTAAACTTCACTGCACTGACAGGTTCTTCAAGACTCCTCTTATTTTCTTTAGATTTTGGCACAACTTGATCAGCTTCTTCTTCAGAGTTTCTCTCTATCTGACCTTGTCCAGGGCTTATTATTTCAGCCTGTTCTGCATGGATAGGTTCATCTATCTTAATCTGACCCTGTTCAGGATTCGTAATGTCTGTTTTTTCTTCTGTATCCTGAACTTGCGTTTCTATGCCTAGCTGGTCCTGTTCAGGTCTTTTTACCTCTTTACCTTCTTCTGCCTGAACGGTTTCTCTAAATCCTAACTGTCCCTCCTCAGACTCTGGAATGGGGCTTTGAGTTTCTTCTGTCTGAGTATATTGTTCTCTCCTTAGCTGTTCCTGCTCAGGCTCCCTAACAGTCGTTTCCCTACTTTCCTGAGCGAGTTCTTCTATTCCTGTCTGGTCCTCACTCTCTTCCTGTCTATCTACTTGTGTTTGATTTCTAGTTCTTATAAATACGTCAGGTATATCCACCACTGGAATCCAGTCGCCCTGATAAGTGCTCGGTTGATCTTGGGCAGCTACTTCAGGATCTTCTTTAGGAAGTTCTTCAGCTGCACAACCTTCAGCACCACCGATTTCTGGTTTCAATTGTAACTCTTCTTCTTCAGGAGCTGGTACCCTTTTGGTATGGCTTGCATGAATCCAATTAGGCAGCCCTGCACATTTTACAGCTGTTGAGGTAGTCAGAATAACTTGATGCGGTTTATCCCACCTTGGTGCTAAGCACGATTCTCGAGTGTGATTCTTCACAACTACCCAGTCACCGGGATTCAGATCATGCAAGTGGCTCTGCTGTCTGTTGAAAGCGTCCTCCCCAACCTGATGAGAGATAGAATGCACTCTGTCAGCCAACTCTTTGCAATACTCCAAAACCAAGTCATCAGTTATATTCAACAGCTTGTGTCCTGGTACACATGCTTGTCTCATTGCTCTTCCCATGAGTATTTCACGGGGACTCAATCCAGTATTTCTGTCTGGAATACTTCTGAGTCCCATCAGAACAAAAGGCAAAGTATCAGGCCATTCCAATGGGGTGGATGCACACACCTTTCCGAGCCTTGACTTGATTGTGCCATTCAATTGTTCTACCACTCCAAAAGCCTCTGGACGGTAAGCGCAGTGCACTTTTTGGTCGACTTTGAACGCTTCACAGATTAGTCAAATTATTTCATTATTAAAATGAGACCCTCTATCTGATTCAAATGTTGCTGGAAAACCAAATCTAGGAATGAGTTCTCTTAATAAAAGTTTGGCCACTGTCAAGCTGTCATTTCTTCGGATCGGGTATGCTTCCACCCAATTTGAAAATAAACAAACTATGGCAAGCACATATTTCAAACCTCAACAAGCAGGCAGTTGACTGAAGTCTAATTGAAGTCTCACAAAAGGACCCTCTGCCTTTCCAATCTTTCCCATGCAGACCACGGTTTTCCTGCCAGGGTTAATTTGTTGACATATTAAACATCTTTGGCAAAGGCTCTCTGCTACATTCCTTAACTTTGCGTTAAACCAATCTTGTCTGAAAAGTCGAATCATTGCATCTCTGCCCACATGTGTGTCTCCATGGTACATTCTAGCCATTGGCGCAAGCATACTGTCTGGCATGACTGGTCTGCCATCATAACAAACCCACACACCATCTTCTGCCCTTCTTTGACATCCTATTTTCACCCACTCTTCCTTTTCTCTCACGTCTACTGCATCCTGCAGATCTTTCACCTCCTCCCAGGTTCCCACTCCTGCAAGTAGCATAAGTTGGCAGCTGATTCCACAAGTTTCGATTTTCTTGTTTAAGGTAACCGGCTGTCACATAGTCATTTCCTGATTGGTGAGCAGCACACTTAACCACGGCCACCTCTTTTGGCAAATTGAATTGCCTCCAGTAATTCTTTCACAAAAATTCCATTTTTAATAGGGGTCCCTGAAGAAGTCAGGAAATCCCTCTGCATCCACAGTTGGCCAAAATCATGCACAACCCCATAACCATATTGACTGTCAGTAAATATGGTTACTTTCCAGTTTTTCCCATTTTTGCATGCTTTAATTAAAGCGATCAATTCAGCTACTTGTGCAGATCTGACCTCTGGTAAATAGGATGCTTCGACTATTCCAGTTAATGTACATACAGCGTAAGCAGCACTCAATCCTCCCTCCTCGTGTCTCATGCACGAGCCGTCTACAAACAGCCCATGTTCTGCATTTTTCAAAGGTTCCTCTTGTATGACAGGACGTGGTTTGGTGCTAAGTTCAGTCACATCAAGACATTCATGCTCAACCTCATCTCTCACTTCTTCTTCGTAAGGATCAAGTAGTAAGGTAGCTGGATTAAGAACAGTACACCTCACTATTGTCACATTTTCAGCTCCCAGTATTATTCTTTCATATTTTGTCAGCCTACTGGGAGTTAGGTACTGTGTTCAGGTCCTGGTCAGTAAAATCACTACTGCATGAGGAACATACATCTTGACAGGGTGTCCCATCACAATTGACTCACTCTGTTCTAAGCTTACACAGGTTGCAGCCACAGCTTTTAGGCAACCTGGTAATGCACAGGCCACAGGATCCAAGGTAGCAGAAAAGTATGCCACTGGCCTCCTCATTAATCCGTGTCTCTGTGTCAGAACTGAAAGCGCACAATTACCCCGCTCATAGCAGAACAATGCAAATTCTTTTGAATAGTCGGGCATGCCTAAAGCATGTGTTTCACAAAAATACTCGCGCAACTTTCTAAAAGATCCTATACTTTCCTCATCCCATTCTATAGGATCCTTTGCTCTTTTTCTGGTCATTTGTATCAGAGGCTTGGCTGGTAAAGCAAACCCTACAATCCATTGTCTACAATACCCTACAACTCCAAGGAACATTCTTATTTCTTTTTGGGTTCGTGGCAACTGCATTTGTCTTATTATTCTGATTCTTTCAGAGGTCACCCTTATAATTCCTCTTTCTATTTGATGTTCCAGATATTTAACTTATTTTTTACAAAACTGAAGTTTTTCAGGGGACACTTTATGTCAACCCTTTGCCAACTGATTTAACAATGCAATTGAATCAGTAACACAGTCCTCTCGTGTGTTTGACGCCACCAATAGGTCGTCAATATACTGCACCAGGACTGACTCTCTGAGCAATACAAGAGATTCAAGGCTTCTTTTGAGAATCCGATTAAAAATTGAAGGACTTTCTGTGTACCCTTGAGGCACACGATTCCAGACATAAACATGCTCTTCAAATTTGAACGAAAATAAAAACTTGCTATCTGGATGCAATGGGATAGAAAAGAATGCATGACATAAATCGATCACTGTGAACCATCCTGCTTTCCATGGTATCTGATAAAGAATCACCGCTGGATTAGGCACTACTGGGAAGCATGGTGCAACAATCTTGTTAATTTTCCTGAGGTCTTGAACCACCCTATATTTCCAGTTAGGTTTCTTAATGCCAATTATTGGTGAATTCCAAGGGCTACTCATTATTTCTTTCAGGATACCTTGTTCAACCAATCGCTCTGTCTCTGCTGTGGCACCTGCCTTTTCTTCTGGACTCATTTTGTATTGTCGGGTGTTTGGGTAAACAGCACCTTCTTTCACAGTCACTTTTACGGGATCTACATTTGCCATTAATCCTATTTCTTTTCCAGTAAAATCCCATATTTCTGCATTTACAGTCAGTTTGACTTCTGCAGATAATTCATTTTGTGTCATCATCGAATATAATTCATTTACTTCTGTTCCTTGTTTAGCTAACATGAACATGTAAACTCCATCTTCATCTGGAGTTTGTATTGCAACATCATCCGGTGTGCAATATACAGTGCAATTCATTTTGCACAACAGGCCTCTCCCAAGGAAGTTCACAGGGGTTGAGTCACAGACCACAAACTTATGCATTTCTTTAAAATTACCAATTCGCACCTCCATGGGTTCTGTAATTGGAGTGTTAATCCATTTGTTTGAAACACCTACAACTTGTATATTCTCTCCCAAAAGGGGCAGGTTAGGAATGTCTGCTGTTCTCACAGTAGACCTGGTAGCACCCGTATCCAACAAGAAGGTGATATCATTTCCCTTTACTTTACCCTCTATGTAAGGACCTGACTGATCTACCAGTAGGGATGCGCCAAGCACGCACTCCCCTTCCTCCCCCCTCGGGCACCGTCATTCCTGATCATAATCAATCAGTGGGTCCTGCAAAAGAAACTGTGATGTTACAACATTTTTCTTACCACTTCCTTCTGGAAATCCGGCGTCCACACTGTACTTGGCTTGACTCACAAAATTTGATTTAGGGGCAAGTGGCAATTGACTCTGAAGATCGATACCCTGTTGCTGATGACTCATTAACACCTCATTCTGCGTCTGTGGATTTTAATTTTGATTTGGGGCATTATTAATTTGTATAGCTTTACACTCGTTCTTCCAATGCCCCAACTTCCCGCACCCGTGACCGGGAAATTTTTTCTTTGCCTCTTCCCGATTTAATCTTCCCTGTGGCTTTCCTCCATTACTGTCACCTTGACCTTGTGCTCTTCCTTGATTTTCTGACAGCTTATTTAGTTGGAGCTCTTGCTGTTCAGCTAATTTTACTTGAGCCCACATTACTTTTTCTTCTAAAGCTTTTCGCTTGTTATCAATTTCGTCCCCACAATATTTTGCATATTTTAAAATTTCGTCAATGGGCTTTGACTGCCAGCACAGCATGTGCTGCTTAATCATTTGAGATATATCCAATTTCAGCCCAGACACAAATTGATACACAAAATGAGTCATGTCTTTATTTTCTAAACTTTCAAACCCACTTTACTGTTTGAACACCTGTAAAAGACGTTTGTAATAAGCATGTACAGACTCATCCTTTTCTTGATTTGTTCTGTCTATCTTTACCCAATCGGTTTCTTTCGGGGGAATTTTACTCTTTACAAAGGTGATTACCTGATGATACTTTTTGATTACATCCTCTGACAGGGCTCCTGTTTTTGAGTCCCTTGGATATTCCTCACTAGGCCAATCCACAGTTATCTTACATTCTGTCCACATATCTGCAGGTACTACTATGTAAAACAGACCATCCAGATCCTTCAATAAAACTTTTGAAACTTTCACAAACCTCTCAACTTGTCTGTACCACTCCACTGGTTTCTCCCTCAATTTTGGGAAATCATTCGTAAAAGACAAAATATCCTGTCTATTACATGGCACATGTACGTACCCACCTCCGGGTACTTCTCTCATCGGATACAACCTCTCAGCCTTTTCTGTTTCTCTCATGACATATTCAGATGTCGTTCGATTTACCTGTGCTTCTTCCTTTTTCTTTGCCCATCTAACTTTCCATCTTTCAAGATCTTCCCACTTTTGCAACAGAAATAACAATTCCCTGATCTGCATTTCTTCCAGACTCATTCATGTTTTCCAAATCCTTATCAGAAAATTCTGCTCTATATGGTTTCTGCAACACCTTTGATTTCCCTATATCAAATCCCATGTCCAATGCCAAATTTGTCAGTTTTTCATGGAATACCTTGGTGTTTCGTGTAATGCTTCTACAAATAAAGAGTAAGTCTTCCTCACTGTATGTGTTTAATCTGTTTAGGCCCACATTTCCAGCAACCATCTCTTCCAATTCCACTCTCAATTTAAAAATGTCTAATAATTTTGGCTGTGACTTTGGCTTCTCTATTGCTTGAGACCATCTTTCTATATCTTCTGGGGTTACTATGGTGGCACTTCCTGATTATGTTTCTAGTCTAATTTCCTTTGAACAACTGGGCAGATTTCTCTTCGGGGTTTCCATTATTGACTCTCTTATAGGCAAATCTATCAATGATATTACTGATTCACATTCACTTGCTTGATCATCTATTATTACCTTTTCTTTTCTAGGTTCTATACTTGGGGTAGGCATCACAGGATTTTTGGGACTGTTTGATTTTTCACCATACAATGGAACTACCGGACCTATTGTCACTGGTATGATCAATGCTTCAGGATGTGCGTTTATCTGAGCTATTCTCTGAATCAATTTGTCTCTATTTTTATTTATTGCTTCCCTTTCCTTTTCTTGAAGTACCCTGTCTGCGGTGTCATGTGCTATCTGTGGAACCAAAGGTGTTCCTATCATCGGGGCATTCTATTGAATCCATCATTATAAGGTGGAGGACTTTTCATCAATACGTCCTCTAAATTCCCTTCTTCTGTTTCTCCGCTATCTATCATGGTTAAGTGCTTGGTCTTCTCTGTACATTTACCTCCCACCTGCTCTTCTGATGTTAACACAGGATATAAACCTTCTGCCACCATGGCCTGTCTCCATTGTTTCATTTGACTATCTCTAGTCTCTCGGGGAAATTTCGGGTAATATTTGCTTAAAGTCCTGTTACTTCGTGGTCTGTCACATTCAAAGGCTTCCATTTCCCATTCTTCTAAAGTTTCCTATTGAGTCAATCTAGGTCTGGGTTCTAATTCATTTATTCATGTTCTTAAATTGTACAATATTCTTCCATTAAAACTTCTGTATTCGGGAAAAGCTAATATACCATCATCCTTTGTATATTCTACCCAATTTTTTAACCATACACAGGTATGATAGCCTCTCTCCACCATCATGTATGATGCAGGCATTTTTGGAGGAGGAATGAGAATCCCCTCTCTACTCTTAATGGGTTTGTCCTTTTTGAAATAATTCTTAACCCGTTGCATAAATGTCATTTTTCTCTTTTCTCCGTACATTGCGTGCTTGTGCTTGTTAAGGTACTGCTCATAAGCAAACCCTACAAATCTTCTATCTGGTCGAGTCCCTGTTAATGTTGGATCGTACATGCAAAATCCACTATCTATTATTATTCTCGGGATTTCTATTTTGTCAACCAATCAGACACTTGCTTTAATTCTAAAATTCTCCAATACCAGCACGTTTTCTAGTCTGAAGTCCAATCAACTTCTACTCTGCTCGCTCGCTCAGCCAATGCTTGAGCGGCTTTTCTGTGACGTCAGTATCACTCCTTACTACTGAGCCCTCCTTTACAATTTTTGCATCAACAGTATGCCCGCTGTTTCAACCAATCCCAGCGCGGCTCTCAGAGACGTCAGTGCAGCACCCGCAACTGACCCCTCCTTCACAAGGTAATGCGAAAACTTATTTTCTCACAATTCTTCACACAAATTCATTAATTAACAACGTATAAACATTCACTATTGTGCCTGACCCACTAATTCAAAGAATAGTAAAATGTATTTCACTGCGAGTAAAACCCTTCTGCTTACTCTTCACACACTACGAGCAAAACCTTACTGCTTACTCTTCACACAAGCATCAGAAAACCTGCTACTCCTTCAGTATTACCCTTTCTAGGTGTTAAGTTATGTTATGTTAACCATTCTTCTATAGCGCACAGCTGCCCCAGCAAAGGGGCGTCCCGGCGCTCTGACTAGCAGAAGAAGAAACATAGACAGAAAAGGAGAAAACAAAAGAAAAGAAGCAGCGGGGCAAGAAAAAAGGTCCTATACAGTATAATTAAAATCCAGGGGGGAAAAGATACATTTTAATAGCCCTCCTGAACGTAAACAAATCACCCAGGGCGCGCATATGGGCAGGTAATGAGTTCCAAAGCCTGGCCGCCAGATAGCGGAAGGAGCGCCCTCCCGCTCTGCAGCGCTTAAACTGTGGAACTGCTGCTAGATTTTGACCCAATGACCTCAGGGAACGAGAGGGGACATAGGGAGTGAGAAGATGCTCTAAGATCAGAGGAGAAGACAACTTAAGAATCTTGAAGGAGAGACAAAGTGTCTTAAACTCAATCCTTTGGGCCATAGGCAGCCAATGGAGTTTCCGGATAGTTTCCTTAGCAGAGCAAAACCTAGGTAAGCCCACCAAGGCTCTAGCCGCCGCATTCTGCATGCGCTGCATCCGGATAACTTCCGCCTGATTAGCCCCCAACAGGAGTGAACTCGCATAGTCAAGCCGGGAGAGTATGGTGGCCTGAATTATCAGCTGTCTAGTGGGGGCATCAAAAAATTTCAGGGCTGGCCTAAGCCCACGCAGGATACCAAAGCAAGTAGCAGCAACTTTTTTAGTGTGTCCACAAAAACTCAGGGCGGGATCCAGCCAGACACCCAGGTTTTTAACCTTGGGTACCGGGATGGGGGCTGGACCCAGCTCTGGGGGCCACCATTGAGCACCCCAGAGGTTGCTCAGCTTACCAACAATAAGGACCTCCGTTTTCTTGGCATTGAGTTGTAAACAGTTAGCCGTCATCCAACCAGCCACTGCCCTCAAACCCTCCCTGAACCTAAGTGCCTCAGAGTCGGAGTCCCCTTTAAGTGCAACCACCAGCTGCGTGTCGTCCGCGTAGGAAACCAAAGTCAGACCCCAGTTCTTGGCGACCGCAGCCAGCGGCTGCACATACAGATTGAACAACGTGGGGCTAAGTGCCGACCCCTGAGGCACTCCCTGCTCGATGAGATGAGGTTTAGACTCAAAAGGAGGTGTAGCGACCCGGAATGAGCGACCTGCTAAAAATGACCGAAACCAGTCAAGTGCCAAGCCAGAGACACCTGCTTCCCCCAGACGCTGCAATAGTATCACGTGTGAGACCGTGTCAAATGCGGCACTAAGGTCAAGTAACACCAGTGCCGCAGTTTGGCCGGAATCAAGTATGGAGCGCAGATGTTCCGTCATCGCAAGGAGAGCAGTCTCCGTACTATGGCTGCCCGAAAACCATTCTGGGAGGAATCCAGGATATTAGCAATCTGGAGATGTTGAGTCAAGATTCCATTACCATGGGCCACCGCAACCTTGCCGGCCCATGGGAGAAGAGAGATCGGACGATAGTTCTCCAGTTTGAGAGGGTCCAAGGCAGGTTTCTTCAGGATAGGAGTGACATAGGCTTGTTTCCACTTAGTAGGTACCATCCCTGAAGACAGCGAAAGATCGATAAGTTGGTGCACAGGGGGGAAACATAAAGCAGACGATTCTCTGAGTTGTGCGGGTCTAAGCGGGTCGGCAGGGGACCCGGATTTAACTTTAGCCAACAGCCTATCAAACTCTACCTCAGAGATTTCAGAAAGTGTGGCCAAAGCCACATTAGCAGTAGAATTCATCCTCAGGTCCTCACACTGAGGGATGATAGTAGGAAAAGAGCGATAGATGGTATGTATCTTTTCCAAAAAAAAAGGTGGCAAGCTCATCACAATGGGACACTGAGCATATCTCATCTGCTGAAGCTCTTTTAGCGGTTAGATCTTTAAGAACTTTAAAAATCAACTTCGCAGGATTAGGGCTGCGTTTGAACTCCTGGGAATAGTAGGCTGCACGAGCTCTACATATGGCTCTATGGTAGATTTTTGTTTTAGCAAGGTACAGTATTTTCTTCTCGATATCATAGGTTTTACGCCAGTCTCTTTCCGCATGTTTACATGATTTTTTTAAGAGCAATAGTGCACTATCATACCATGGACTGGGTTCCGAGGACCGACTTTTACTCCACTTAGCAGGGATCAGGGAGTCAAGTGCCTGGGTAACCCAATCACAGAAGAGATCATAGCCAGATTCGACGTCGTTGAAAGGGCCCAGCGGGTATTCGCTGAGTACCCGAAGAAAATCCTCAAGCTTAAGTTTCTTCCAAGGACGTTTGAAAATAGATATATAAAGGTTCTTAAGAGGAGGATTTCTGATCACAAGGTTTAATTCCACTAAAAAATGGTCTGACCAAGCTACCGGCATCGGCGGCAAAACATTAGCCATTGGCAGGTTGGTAAAAATGGGGTCCAGAATATGTCCACCCACATGCGTGGGGTGGGCGACCACCTGACTTAACTGCAGCGCCTCTAAATCTGCAAGAGTACTACTGATAGCAGGGGTGTGGCAGAGGTCAAAGTGGAGGTTGAGATCGCCAAGGACAGTAAAATTGGCCGATCCAACCGCAAGAGAGCTTACTATTTCAGGAAGAGCTTTTCTGGAAGGTGAGGTCATTGCCAGGGGGCCTATAAATCAGAAGCCCAGAGAAGGTAAGGTGGTGATTTACCGTAATACAAAAATGAGCACTCTCACACCCATCCATAACTAATTTTTTCCAGATACAGGGGTAGCATGATTTAACTATCACTGCAATACCCCCACCCCTGGAATTACGATTATGAGTAAAAATAGAATATTCTGGGGGGATTGCTAAGTTCAGTTCCACAGCAGCCTCATCATGAAGCCAGGTTTCGGTCATGAAAAAGATATCGGGAGCCTCCGCTAAGATGAGGTCGTGGATTGCGGAATGGTGTTTAATCAAAGACCTAACGTTGAGATTCCAGATTTTAAGATCCCGAGGAACCGAAGGTTTGCTGGCGGGAATACCTTAAGAGGGGGCTCACCTAATGCTCTAATAGGGGTAGGGGAGCTAAAGACGAAATTGCCACAGGGGCATCGGAAAGGGCCACATAACGGATCATAAGAGGAGTACTCGCAAGATGAGGACAACTGCCGAATACCAAGTAACTCATCTCTCGTGTATTGTCCGCCGGCAAGTTTATGAGGCACACTGACCCTGGTGCCAGGCGCCTCCTTAGCGCTGACGGGCGCGGACGGGCAGGACTCTGGCACGACTCCGGCGCAGATACGGCGCGACCGCTGATCGCGTCCGCTGCGCGGAGACATGACCGTCCTTTTTTATGCGCAGCTAGAGCGCGTCCCAGCGAGAGCCCACACCCAATATGGCTGCCGTCAAAGACTCGCCCACCCGCAGCTGGTCTCTCAGCGTCGGTACTCGGCTGAGAGTGGCCAGGCAGCGAGGGGGGGAAAGGTCTCTTAGCGGATGTCACCACAAAATAAAGGTAAGAGCTGATGGTATCACGCAGTAGAACACGCAATAATCACAATGACACAAACAATTTTAAAATAGACACTAAAGAGATAGAGAGATCTGCCGGCATCCGCCTCAGGAGGGTAAAAATACCGAACTGCCTAGTTGAAGGCAGGGCGTCCAAATGCCCCTTTTATGCGCAGCTAGAGCGCGTCCCAGCAAGAGCCCACACCCAATATGGCCGCCGTCAAAGACTCGCCCACCCGCAGCTGGTCTCTCAGCGTCGGTACTCGGCTGAGAGTGGCCAGGCAGCGAGGGGGGGAAAGGTCTCTTAGCGGATGTCACCACAAAATAAAGGTAAGAGCTGATGGTATCACGCAGTAGAACACGCAATAATCACAATGACACAGACAATTTTAAAATAGACACTAAAGAGATAGAGAGATCTCCCGGCATCCGCCTCAGGAGGGTAAAAATACCGAACTGCCTAGTCCTAATACTAAAATTTCACCAGCGAACTCCTCGCTACCAATTATTCTCACTAACATACAAGAAATGTTCCCTAACTTAGTGTTTCCAGCCCTGCGTAACTTTCAGCACTTTCTCGATCCAGACCAATAACCTCACTGCAGTGTGGCTTCCATTCACCACCCGCTATTCAATATTCCCGGGAATTTCCAGACAACATAAAACAATACATAACGGGTTTTGGTTAAAACATAAATCAATAATTCGAAATTTCAAATACAATCCTCACCTAACTAATTATACTAACCATGGAGGAGCGTGACTTGGCCGGCTGCAAGATGGACACACTCTAAGTGGGCTCTGCCGGCCAAGCGAATAATCCGTCAATATCCTGCAGATGACGGTACTTCTACTGCCTACAACCGGCATCACCTGCTCCGCTATTGCCTGAGGCATCATCTGGTGCTGCTCCTGACCTGAGGGCTGCGGCGGGCTTGAGCCTCGCGGGTCGGCGAGGCCCGGCCCTTCTCCTGCTGCGGCCTGCTGTGTGGCCTGGTGTCCCGCGCTGCCTGAGGGGTTTCTGGAGGATCAAGGATCGCCCTCCCAGTGAGTGCCGCTGCGGTGATTCGCGGCGGGGTAGGGGGCCCACCCGTTGTGATGAATACAGGCCCCAGCTAGGCCCGCAAGACACAAGGGTTCGCTCTCCTGTAACGGGATCTATAAGGAAGTTGGCACGGAAACTGCAAAGTACAAAACAACGTTTATTAACCCTTAAGGGTGGTCCTACAATCCACACAACACTCTTCAGTATTGCATGGAGTAGCACAAAGAACATTCGTACAGAGTCCCTTTTTATACACAACAGAGGGGCTCATAAGTGGGTGGATACAACATGAGGCCGAAGAACATTACCATTTATGGTCATTCTCGATACTGAATCAATACATGGGCGGAGCCAACACACTCCTTGAGCCCGCGAAAGGACATGGTCAAGCAAAGATAATTATAACAGATGTGGTCAAGTCTGGGCATGCGCCAGACGGACAAGAGAGAGCTATTTATAAACTGTTGCTAGGCAGATTACAAGAGCAACTAACACAGAGGTCGGACTCTCCTCGTGGTGAACACATGGCAGCATGCCAATACAAAATGGAGTCCGGACTTCGGTCAACATAACGAAGAAAACATGATCAAAAAGGGGAAGCATTAATGTTTTCAGTAAATGCTTAATCACATTCTGCCTTAATTTACAACAGACGACCCTTTCAGCATTTACTGAAGACATCCGGTTTCCAAGAATAATCATCATATATATCAATTATCATCATTCCCTTAACCTCTTTAGCTAGACCCTTCTGTCGAGCAACATCGGCAATAGCTTTCTTATCTGGAATGCAGAATGAAATGCATACGGAACAGCACAATGGTCCACATTGAATACACATACAGGAAAGGAACAGAACTGCTATAATAATGCAGAGACCAGTTAGGACCTTCCATCCCCAGGCAGTAACCAACGCCCAAAACCATCCAGAAAAAGACCAAGTGCCGTTTTCTGTGTGGATTTCAGCTGCTATTTTATGCAGCTTGTTAATGGCGTTATAAACGGATGGCGTATGATCAGGGATGAACACACAGCAGCTACTTCCAATAATTTTACAGGCTCCACCTCGATCAGCTAACATTACATCTAGTACCATACGATTCTGCAATGCAACAATCCTAGTTATTTGTAATTCTTCCGTAAGATTCCCAAGAGCGGCAGCAGTCTGATTTGTCACAGCTTCTACCACTCTTGTCAATCTTCGGATCTTCCTACTGTTCAAAGCAGCTCCAACAAAGAAGAACAGTCCTAAGTTAAAATCAATATACTGTTGCAAGCTGGTATCGGTCTGATCCACATCATCAATTGATAGAGTACGTTTATATCTATTTACAGTCACATTATTCAACAGTTTCAAATCCTTATGATATGACGCAGGTGCTAAGAATACAGGAGGTAATAGGAATGATACATAGCATACCCCGGACCACCCAGCCGGCAAACGGTAATAACCTTTATTTCCACATACAAAATAGGTATTATGGGACGCTAGGAAGGTACTGTTGTTCAGCCCGTCGATGTTCAGTACAGTTATACAATCACTGACACCAACAGGGATAAAACCCACACTCTGGACACACAAATCCGCTTGAGCTTGTGCTACTTGGATTACGAATTTGTCCTTCCCCACAGTGTCTCTTGTGTTCGTGAAGATATAGGGGATGGATTCATTGTCCGGTCGGTACTCTTCCCATTCCCAAATTGTCCCATTCGCTTGTGGATACCCATTCTTGTCTTGATGGCATTCTCTGTTAAGTCTAAAAAGCAATCGTCCCACTGTCGGTTTCCGAGTGGCAAACAGCAAAGTGTACCATGCTCTACAAGAGCCATTATGAGAGAAAGGAAGTGGTATGAATGGCGTTCCTCCTTTCTTCTGATGGGCTGGCATCATCCCACATATCCAACAGTTCGTAGCGTTCGTAGCAACGTGGGTATGATGCAGCATCTGAATGAAAGTGTTATTCAAATAAGATTGTCGATGCTTCAACTCTTGATATGGCAGTGTATAAAAGTAGTGCTCCGCAGGCACCGGAGTCGTCAACACAAGTGTCTTTCGAGCAGGAGTTGCCTCCTCCACAAACCATGTGGTTATCCCAACAATAGCTACTGTTAGCATGAACCCCAACGCACAAAGGATTTTCTTCTTCTCCATGTCAAAAGAAACAATACCCTGATATCTTCCTGAAACTAAAAAGTCTGTCAGAACTCTTCCCCTTGGGCAGCGGTTGATTTCTTCACCAGCGGGCCAAGACGGGTGTCACTACACTAATGCAGGGCTGATCCCCCCCCCTTGCCTCATTGGCTCTCCGTTTCACTAACCCAAGGGCCGTTCTGACAGTATGTCCCGGCACTGGAAACCTTACTTCCTTGGTCGAAGATGATATCGCCTTCCTCCAGAAGTCGTGTGGTCCGGAAAGAGCTCCTCAGTGTCATTCGGCTTCGCAGCACGGCCTGTCTCTGCTGCTAGGATTTCTCGTTGATCGGTCAGCACGGCAGACTCCACCAATCCGGGCGGTACCTTTCGGCAGTGCAAGGAATGGATCCAATTCTTCCGGTTCGAGACTCGCACTGCCGTCCTCGTTGCAAGGAGGACTTGTTCAGGTCCTACCCATCTCGGCTCCAAACTGTTCGTTCTGTCGAAAACCTTCACCATAACATGATCTCCAGGCCGGAGACCATGTCCTTCACCGGTAGACCGATCAGGGAGCGCCTCTCGGACCTGTTGATGAATAGAAACCAAATTATCCGTTAACTGTGCCAGATAATCGCTCATCATTACACAAGGTACATCATACACAGCCTTAGGCCTTGGTGGACCCCAAATATTCATTGGGCGTCCAAATACAATTTCATAGGGCGTAAGGCCAGTTCGAGAGTGTGGCACCGACCTAATTGACAATAACGCCAGTGGCAGGGCGTCTGGCCAAGTCAAAGATGTTGAAGCTTGGATTTTGGCGATCTTAAGCTTCAGTGTACCATTATACTTCTCGACTAGTCCTGCAGACTGAGGGTGGAACACGGCATGAAACTTCTGAGTGATGCCTAGACCCTTCAAGACATACTTTATAACATCCGCTACAAAGTGAGGGCCATTATCACTCCACAGAAGTCTACAGACGCCGTATCGAGGGAAAAACTCTTTTAGCAGCAGCTTCGCCGTGGTGATTGCAGTATTGTCTTTCGTAGGGTACGCCTCAACCCATTTGCTGAAAGCGCAAACCACTACTAGAACATACTTCAAATTGTTACAGCGCTCAAGCTGGATGTAGTCCATCTGCAGAACCTCAAAGGGTGCAGTGGGCGTCGCAAATCCTCCTGCTGGAGTTCGAGTGCCTTTCCCTGGGTTATACTTCAGACAAATCATACAGGTCTGCACCACCCTCTTTGCTGTGCTAGCAATCTCTGGATGCTCCCAGACTTGGGTAAGCAATTTCACAATTGCGGAAGCTCCAACATGTGCTAGCCCATGTGCCATTTGAACCATAGGTTGTACAAAAGCCGTGGGTAACTTCCATCTATCCATCTGCTTATTTCTCCAACAGCCCTCATCATCCAACTCTCCCTCGCTAGCCCATTGCTCCCGCTCTTTATCAGAAGCGGTCCTTTGCATTTCTCGCACTTCCTCCTTCGCATCATGCCATCTTTCCACCTGTGACTTTACTACATACATGGCAGTAGCGCCGGGCTGCATCGCAGTCTCCCGTGCTACTCGGTCTGCTAACGCATTCCCTTCTCCAACTTTATCAACTACTTTCCTATGGGCACTACACTTAACAATAGCAATTTTCTTCGGGTATGTCAATGCGGTTAAGAGATTGTGGACTAACTCCCCATGCATTATCTGTACCCCATGTGACGTTAAGAACCCTCTCTCCTTCCAGAGTAGGCCGAAATCGTGCGCTACTCCGAAGGCATAGCGGCTATCTGTGTAAACATTCACACACAATCCTGTACTGAGCTCACATGCTCGTGTTAAGGCTATCAGTTCCGCTGCTTGAGCTGATTTCTGTGGTATGCGTGCTGTCTCCACTATCGTGTGTAATGTGGTAATTGCATACGCTGCTGAAGTCGTACCATCTGGTAGCTTCAGGCATGATCCGTCTACCCACAACTCTCCATCTACCTCTGAAAAGGGCGTATCCTGGAGATCAATACGACCCTTTGTTTGTTCCTCAGTCACAAGAATACAATCATGCGCTTTCTGCGCCTCAGGCTGGGTCTCGGGGTATGGCAACAATGTGGCCGGGTTTAATGTCACGCACCTCTTTAACGTAATATGAGGAGCCAAAAGCGTCAGCTCATATCCCGTTAAACGGGCACTGGTCAAATGCTGCGTCTTTGTTTGATTAAGCAGGGCATCCACAGCATGGGGAACTAACACCAACAATTTATGGGACAACACAATTCCTTCACTTTGGCGTATTGACACAGCTGTCGCCGCTACCGAGCGAAAACACCCTGGTAATGCTCGGGCGACAGGATCAAGCACAGCCGAAAAGTATGCACAAGGGCGCTGCTTGTCGCCGTGCATCTGTACTAAGACTGACAATGCACATCCATCTTTCTCATGCACATACAACGAAAAGGGTTTTGCATAATCAGGGGTCCCTAACACTGGTGCCGAACAAAGGGCCTGTCTCAATTGCTGAAACGCAGCATCACACTCATCTGACCAGGGGATCGGAATGGGCGTGTCTTTTGTCAAAAGAGCTAGTAATGGCTTAGCTATATGTGAAAACCCCAATATCCACTGTCTACAAAAAGAAACAAGACCCAAAAATGCACGCACATCCTTCTGCGTGGATGGTCTCGGTGTGTCCAAAATTACTTGGATACGATCTGGTGTGAGTGCACGCCCCTCCTTAGACAAAAGGTGACCTAAATAAGTCACCTTTGGTCTACAGAATTGCAATTTCTTCCTAGATACTTTATGATTGTGGGAGGCTAAAAAGGAAAGGAGGGATAACGTGCTCTTTTCACACAACTCCAGGGTGTCAGCCGCCAACAAGATGTCGTCGACATATTGAATGAGGGCGACCCCCTCGAGTAGAACAAAGGAATCCAACTGTCGTTTCAAAGCCTGACCGTAAATACTAGGGCTTTCTGTATAGCCTTGGGGAATTCTACAAAAACGATAAGATCTATTGTTTAATGTGAACCCAAAAAGAAATCGGCTATCAGGATGAATGGGAATAGAAAAGAAGGCATTTTTCAAATCAATCACTGAGAACATGGTCGCCGTAGGCGGGACCAAGGTAAGCAACGTCGTGATATCGGAAACCACCGGGTACTGAGGTATCACGATCTTGTTTACCTCCCTCAAATCAATTATGAACCGATAGACCTTTGCATCCGTGTCCTTTTTCAAAATTGGGAGAATCGGACTGTTACAGATATTATAGGGAACTTCTTCCACTACTCCTACTGCGATCAAATCTTGCACAATCTGTATGAGAGCTTCCTCGCCCTCCTGGGAAATACGATACTGCGGGAGGCGTGGTAGCACCGCCCCCTCCTGGACACTAATGTGGACCGGAGGAATCACCCTCACACCCTCAGGGGAGCAGCGGATTGTAGCCCTAAAGTACTTTAACATATCAAGGCCCATAATGTTATCCGGTGTATATGGAGCAAGCAGAAACGGACAGGGCGCAGAAAAACAATCAACTTTAAATGCAAGGGGCTGTGAAAGAGGGCTTCGGGAGAGTGTACCGTCAAACCCTACCGATGTAACTATTGAGCCGGATGGGGGAGCCCCCGGAACCAAGTACCTAGACAATGCACTACGTGTCGCTCCTGTATCCACTAGGAACTGATCAGTAGAACCTAAAACCTCAGCCGATACATAAGGACCCGTCTGATCGACCGGCACCTCAACTGATTCGGACCCCCATCCAACGCATTCCTATGCATGCTGAGAATCATGATATCCCGATTGATTGATGTCCGATACATGATACTGGTGCTGGCGATCAAAAACATTTGAGCCATCTCGGTGCCGCCCGGCAGTATCGAAACGGACATTATCGTTAGAATTCCCTCTGAAGTTCGAGAAGCCCCCTCTACCTCTCGGGCCACCCGGAGTATGCCCCTGACGCGAAGCACGCAACGCTGGGCAATCCCTGGCCCAATGGCCCAACTGCTTGCAGTACGCACACTGGTTCCTATTCAAATCAGATCGGCCCGAAGGGGGACCATAAGATCCGCCCCTTCCTCTATTATTATTACCCCGTCGGGGCGGGCCATATACTTGTGCTAACATCACCTTGGTTTTGAGATCTTTCGATTTCTTCTCCTCCTGGCCCTGCGCCTCGTGCTCCTGACGCTCATAATACTGAGCGATAGTCAGAAGGGCCGTCGGCGTCGCGGAGGACCAGGAACTCTCGCTCGCTTTTAACCGGGCCGCAACTGCTGGTAGCAGATTAGCCACATATTTGTCCGCGAAAAGGTGGCGGCCCGTGTCGTCAGTAAGCGACTGGCCACTAAAATCATGAAACGTCTCCTCAAAGCGCGTAAAGAAGTCCGCAACTGACTCGTCAACTTTCTGCTTACATGCAGTTAACATATTCCAGTCAATCTTTTTAGGGGGGATAATCGTCTTCAACTTAGCCACAATAGCCGCAGGGAGATCTAAAATATTCTGGGGTGGTTTCTGTGCAGGCTTCCGTTCCCTATCCTCATCCTCAAGGTCGGACCACCGGGCCTTGAAGGCAACCGCATCATCTACCTTTCGGACAGAGCGCCACGTATCCGGCGGTAGGATAAGGCCAAAGAACAGGTCTATATCCGCTAAGGTCATAATGCAAGAATTCAAGGCCCCCTCGACTTCTTCATAGAAGGCCGCTGGATTCTTGCGGGGGTCAGGCAACGCATTCTTTAGTGCCATAACATGGGCCCTATGCCATGGAGTGTAAACCCAGTTATATACAAAATATCCCCTTGCATCGGCGGAGTTAATATCCGAGCTAGTCCCTGCTCCCTTAGGAGGAACATACAAAGGCGCTGCCTCTCGCATTGGTTTAGCATGCACTATGTCATCCTTATCTGACTGGGAGGCGGATGGGTGGCCCCCTGCTGCAGACGAATCCGACTGCTTCTCCTCCTCCGTTTGTTGACGTGCTTTCTCTCTAAGGGCCAGCGCCTCGTCCCGCAAAGCGAACAGCCGCCGAGCCGCCTCAGGAGCCTTAGGGGGAGAAAAAACACCATTACGTAATGCTCCGGCATCCGAAGACACTTCGTCAGGCTCAAGGACACTAGAATATTTTCGGAAAGCAGCAATTACTTCATCTGCGAAATGAGACAGAAAATACACCCTCTCTCTATCTTGCCACGACCCCCAAGTATGGAACAACTCCTCCTTAGACATCTTGCCCTTAAGTGCACGGAGGGAAAGTTTCCGAAGCTCAGCCATATGCTCGGCCGATAACATGGACCGTGTGTCTACCTTACCCGAAGCCGGGCCAGAATCTTGCGGCCGCGGAGCAGATGCGCCAACATAAGGGGGCGGAGAGCGATCTAGTAAATAAAAATCATCATCAGGATTATTAAGGACAGGATAAAGCGGCTGGCGAACAACATATTGACCCGAGACCTGTAGCCTACGCTCTTTCTCTTGTCTGTCCGTATGCTCTTTGTCCTCCCGACGCTTCGCTTCCTGCGCTCGCACATGGTCATTCTTCCGTTGCTCTTTATCAAACAGCGCTTTCTCACGTTTCTCTCGCTCACGCACTTCCTTCACCCATAATCGCACACACTCAAACATATCCTGACGAGCACGTCGCTTACACATACACTGTTCCACATACTCAATCTTACGTATATCAAACGATCCATACAAAGGCCATCGCAACTCAGGATCCTTCCTCGTGTATTTCCTCCATAGCGTGCTGTACATTATGGAAGAAAGACCATGCTTCACATACATATCTCTATTAGGAGTCCCCTCTGGGGGAGCTGGAGCAGATTCCTCGAGGTTCAACCGGTTACCAAAACAGCAGCACCACTTACGGAGTGCGCTGAAAGCAGGCATGCTCAGAAATAGTGCAAAATATGCAATATTATACGGAAAAATGGCACTTAATCGTTGCGCCGTTCAAAGTTTACACAGCTCCTGGAGAAATTTCTCCACATTACCTGCCTATATGTGTTGCAACGCATATATTTTCACAAAGACAAATTCAAAATATGACTAGTCATCATCAATCAAAACTCAAATAGCCAACCCAGGCTTCAAAACTCGGAGCAAGTACCGTACAACGGTTCTTACCAATCAAGAGTCCAGGTTCCAACTGCCAAGCTCCACAATCGCCCAAACGGCTCTCACGGCAGGACCGACAGAAGAGGTCTCAGTCGATGACCGGCGCCACCCAGACGGTCAGCTCGGAAGGGAAGGAAGAAAAACCTCGGGATGCCAGGGCTAAGACGCCGCTGGCAGTGATCACGTCCCCGGCCAAACTCCTCACCTTCGTCGCGACCAGTCCTTCGAGCATCCGAGTCGCCGATGAGCCCCACGTGACGGGCGCCAATTGATGAATACAGGCCCCAGCTAGGCCCGCAAGACACAAGGGTTCGCTCTCCTGTAACGGGATCTATAAGGAAGTTGGCACGGAAACTGCAAAGTACAAAACAACGTTTATTAACCCTTAAGGGTGGTCCTACAATCCACACAACATTCTTCAGTATTGCATGGAGTAGCACAAAGAACATTCGTACAGAGTCCCCTTTTATACACAACAGAGGGGCTCATAAGTGGGTGGATACAACATGAGGCCGAAGAACATTACCATTTATGGTCATTCTCGATACTGAATCAATACATGAGCGGAGCCAACACACTCCTTGAGCCCGCGAAAGGACATGGTCAAGCAAAGATAATTATAACAGATGTGGTCAAGTCTGGGCATGCGCCAGACGGACAAGAGAGAGCTATTTATAAACTGTTGCTAGGCAGATTACAAGAGCAACTAACACAGAGGTCGGACTCTCCTCGTGGTGAACACATGGCAGCATGCCAATACAAAATGGAGTCCGGACTTCGGTCAACATAACGAAGAAAACATGATCAAAAAGGGGAAGCATTAATGTTTTCAGTAAATGCTTAATCACATTCTGCCTTAATTTACAACAGTTGCACCACCCGGCCCGGGCCCTGTGTCTCTCTAGTGCCCTTTTTTACCTTCACTGGTGCCGACGCTACTCCCGGGCCCTGCGCAGTGAGTGGTGTGCCCCCCTTGTTTCCTCGCTGCGTCTGCCCCTGCCTGGCGCGTGCCCCGGGCGACATCCCTGCTGTGCTGTGCTGTGCGGCGAGATATCATCACGCACCCACCCCTGCTACCTTCATCAGCGGCCCACCGCACCACGTTCACGCCGCTCTGGGCAACTATTCACGGGCACCATCTCTGCTCATCCATGGCCTCCCTGCTGTGGCTCCCTCCCATGCCTGGCGTATCGCCTTCGGCTGCTTTCTGTGCCTGCCCTGGAATGGGAATCAGATATCGGCCACGGGGCTGAGCGGTTGATCCTGGGCCTGCAGCTCCCATCTCTACCTCCTCCAGAGGCCCTCTACGTCTTCCCCTTACGTCTGCTGCCTGGAGTGTCTGGTGCACTACCCGCTCTGACCTTGCCATGAGCCCTTCCAGCTGCCACACTTCGCCTAGGGCCTGCTTCTCTCCTTTACACTTGGCATCTGCTGGTGTGCTGCCCTGTGGGGTGAGGGTCTGCCACCCTGGAACTCTAGGACCTGCCTGGCCTTCTGTTCTACTGCGGCATCTCCTTGGCTCTGTCCGCTTTATGTTGGCTTTACACCTAGGCCAGCATCCCTAGGGTGGTGGCTACTGCGGCGCGGCCTGTGGAGTGCCCTTTTGAGTTCCTTACGCTCTCTAACTAATCAAGCTCGCTGTCACCGCCTTCACGTCTTTGGCCCTAAGCTGGACTGTTGCCATATCCCCTTGTTGGTCAGGGGGTCCCCGGAGACCCACTCGGTCCCCCTTGAGCTATCCTGACGGGTCGCTGCCCCAGCTCCTGCTACGTCTGCCGAGCCCCACTGCCACCACACCACGTTCTTGGGTGACCTGGACAGTCCGCAGCCACCCCCTAGAGAGAGGGACCCTGCCATCTCCACTGCTTGGGACTGCTGTGCGGCTGCCTTCGTATACTGGGCTAAATACGCCGACCAAATTTGACACCCTTTCCCTCTCTTATTCCCTGGTGTGATTCCCTTCTGTCTCAGCCTGCCATGGGGAGGACTGACCCCAAGCAGCCCAAAATCACTTTCGACCAGCGCAGATCTACGCGCCACGATGGTGCGGGATCGGATTGCGGCGATCTCGCGACCAACATGGAGGCTCTCCCTGGTCGTGACGACGACCTGAGGGCGATCATGCTCGAAGTCAAGTCCACGGTCACCGAAATTGCTGTTCAACTGGACCACCTGTCCGCCCGCCTGGACTCGGTCAAGGCCCACGTGGACTCATGATTCCCGCCTCCTGCATTTCGAGTCCTGGGTCTCAGACGCTGAGGACGCCACGACTCAGGACCGCCAGTAATTATTGCAAATGGACAAAATCCTGGACATTTTTCAGAAAAGAAATGAGGATTTGGAGGCCTGTTCCCGGCGGAGCAACCTCCGCATCATGGGTGTGCCAGAATCCACCAATATTCCTCATATGGAGGACTTTGTGGAGCAGCTAATCAGGGAACTCTTTGGTGACATTCTCTCCCCCGTCTTTATTGTTGAGCGGGCACATCGCTCCCTCGGCCCATGCCTTGGTCCCTGATTACCTGCTCGTCCTATAATTGCGAAGATTTAGATTTTTAGAGACCGCGTTGCCAATCCACGCACGGCTCAAGACAGGGGCAAAATAAGTCACCAAGGCAAATCGCTCTCATTTTACCCAGACTACACCGTTGAAGTCCAGGCGGCCCGACGTGAATTCCTCCCAGCTAAAACAAACCTTCAAAAATACGAAGTCACCTACTCATTGGCGTACCCGGCAAGTTTGAGGGTCCAACAGGGCGCAAAGACACATGTTTTTTTGGATCCCAGAGACGCTCTTGTTTTTGCTAAAAAACTTGACAAATCTCACCGTGCCTCACCTTCTAGCTCTCAAACTGCTGCGCCTGACCACCTCAGTGGCAATGATTAACTGGTTGTGCTTTACTGGCTTCATTTTTCCATTCCGATGTCTGAAGCTCTGGTAGCTTGGCCACCCTACTTTACTGCGGGGTAGTTCACTGAGCCCTGCCATGCCCTCACGGGATAATTCCCATATTTAACATGGTTTCCCTTTTTCCAAGTTGTGGGCGCCTGAGGTGGGTTTGGGTGGTATTGCAGCCTGATTGGGGGGGGTAGAGGGGCTTCTGGAAATGCTTTTTCGGTTGTGGGGGTGGGGCGGGTGGATCAGGGCATCTGTTGGGAAATTGTTGTTTCCTCCGTGGGCTACTGTATTGCATCTTACTGGGTGCATGGGTGAAGGTTGGGTTTGAGGGAAGTTTAAGTTTGCTTGTTCTCATTTCTTGCATCTCTTCATTCAGATTATATCTCTCGTCTGGACCGGCAAGCAACCTAGGATTGCCTACGACATCCTCACACTCCCCATGTCTGTTGGTGGCATGGGCGCTCCCAATTTTAAACACGGTGCTTTATGCGCCCAGGCCAGCTTTCTTCACTTTTGGATTCACCCCTTCCTTTTCAGCCACATGTCGCGGTCAAGACTGACCTCGCGGCACCTTGGCCATTGAACACTGCCCTGTTCGCCCTGGCCACTCGTCTGCGAGCTGAGGTGGACACGGTTGAGACACTGCGTTGGGCCTGGCTGGGTCTGCGTCGCCTCTCCAATTCCCCCATGTTATCTGCTAACGCTATGCCGATTGTACGCCACCCTGCCTTCCCTCCTCTCCAACCATCTGGCATGTCCAGGCATGCAGCCCATCTTGGACTTGCGACACTGGCGGATCTATACCCTGGAAATTCTTTCTATTCTCTTCCAGCCTCCTCAGGCCCTTTGGACACTTTGCTCTTTTATCAGTTGCGGGCGATTTGCAGGGAGTTACATCCCACTCTCCTCCATCGGTGCCCACTCTCAACTTCATTTATTCCTCCCCCTCCCCCAAGAAGCTGGTGACCAAGTTATATGCCATCACCCTGTCGACCGCCTCCATTTCCACCGACTGCTCTCGAGTGGCGTGGGGTGAGGACCTTGGTGAAGACATTTTTCAAGCTGACTGGCTTTATTGCTGCAACCAGACTAAAAAACTATCTCCCAATTATCGCCTTCGTCTTATACACTTTAAATATTTTCACAGGGTATATCGCACCCCCGCTCAGCTACATAAATTGGGACTCGTCCCCGACGATAGATGCCTGTGCTGCTCTGCCCCTGCTGCTGATTTTGCTCATCTGGCCTGGCTCTGCCCCAGAGTGTCTGATTTTTGACGGGAGGTTTGCGCTGCTATCTCTGAGATCACCTCTTCGCTGGTTCGGTCTGACCCACCACTTTGCCTGCTGGGCTTTGTTAAATTCTGCCCGGACATCTCTCGCCGACTGACTGCAATGTTGCTTGTTCTTGCGCGGCACAGGGTGGCCATGTGTTGGGGGCGCAGACCGGCACATAAATTCACCCAGTGGCTCGAGGATGCCTCTAGATGTTGGACCCTACTATCGGAATTCTGGGATCTTATGCCTGCTAGATCTCGTCCTCTAGACATATGGGGTCCCTTGGTGACATACCTTCATACCCGTTCTCCTCCTAGCCAGACTGCCTACCCCGTGCTCCCCGCCGGCACTCCGCCCGCGGCGGCCGCCGGTGCTGGTCAGTAGCTATCTCCCCTTCTCTACCCAATGCTCTGGAGTCGGTCCTGCTCTCTCCTCTAGGTGCTGACATTACATTATCCCTGTTCTGTTTGGCCTTTTGATGTGTTTTTCGTATTGTACTGGATTATGCCTTTATTTGATCGGCCTCTTTACTCTGGTGTTGTGCCATGTAATTGATTCATCATGCATGATGCTCTAATTTGATGCAGATTTGTATTCTGGTTATGCTGAATCTTTTGATAAAGGTTTTTGAACATTTTAAAAAAAATTATACTAACCATGCCTCTGCTACCAAGTAAAACTGATGCAGCGGAGTTTACCAGCTCTACACAACACTCATTTGGGCCCATATACATTCATACACGCAATGAGCTGGCAAATATCCACTGGTCATCCATTTTATGTTACACTGGGAAACCTTTACACCAGTATTCTTACCATTCCTGTGTCCTGAGTAAATGAACAATTCGATAGATCTAGTAGCAGATTAGAATAGGGAGGAAATACAATAATTCATTTTAACTTTTATTTAAAGAAACACAGACTCAGAAGAAGTTTTAAAAATGTATCTGACTTAATAATTTGGTGAGTCAAATAAAAATACACATGGATATACCAGAAGTCTCCATCAGGAAAAATAGTACAGTTAGCTTATAATCAGTTTGCATTAATAAATTCTTGCAATAACAGCACCTGAGGAGAGAAAGAACAGAGAGCAAGTACGGAGCATTAACCCTACAGTTATATTTACCTAGAATGGTGTGAGGACCCCGACATCTGAAAGTCAAGGATTCAGGACAGGTTCAGGACAGGGAAAGGTGACCTCTTCTAGTGTAACACCAGCGTCACACCCCTCTCTGGTGCTATTCTCTCTGGCTCGGGCACGTCCGGACCCCTTCCTAGATGTGCCTCCTCGGTTATTCCGCGAATTTCCCTAGCGTTGGATTCTTCAGTCAGATTGCAGCAAAATAGGGCAGCATCTCAGCATAGCATCAGCATCTCAGCATCAAGTGTGTCTAACTATCTAGAACTTATCTCTGTTATACCAATTCAAATGTATGATCCACCCCCAAATGTTTCAATTCCATGTTCACCTGCAATTTTGATTGGGCCAAGCAGTGGGGTGAGGACATCACACCACACTAAGTGCAATAATTTTCTTTGGTCTTTTGTCTAGTTCTCCGCCCCTTAATTTTAATACCCACAAGCTGTATTCCCACAGACAATTCATATGTGGATCGATAAGTCTATTTTACAATGTTGCTTCTCCTTCCTCTCGTAGGGTCAAAAGTTGGTTTCCCATGTCCTTGCTGGGCTTAGGGTTTGGCAGCCGGTCAATTTACTTCACTTGTTCAGAATAAGCAGACGTTTGCGCCTGCATAGAAGCCACAAGGAAACAGAGACGCGGACACCCTCCAAGGCCCAAATGTGAACTATTAATAAAGTCAAAGAAAAACACGTTAGAATACAAACTTAAATGAATTCACTGTACACCACTTACTTCTACTCTAACCCCATTTACTTAATAAACCTTTTGCATTAATGGCTTAGTAGAACTTGCATAGGTTAGTTTCAGCACGGCATGTGAATTATTGCGTTACTTTAAAGCGGCCATTTTAGAAGCTATTGCGCAGCTGCAAGTTTTCCCCCCAAGCGACAGAAAACGTCATACTACGTAGCTGTAGTAGAGGCATGTGCAGAAGAGTTCCCGCGTTTTCGGCAGCCATTTTAGGACACTTGGGTTGTTCATTAGTAAGGCACATAGGAAAGCTTCCCCTAGATACAATATGTTGAATGTGGTGCACTGTTAGTACTCATAGACAGATTGATTATAGTGTTACAGGTTATTCAAGAGGATTGCATACGAGCAAGTTTCTTTTTATGCGAAACCTTGCTCCATCAGGAGTGAGATGGAAGAATAGGAGCCTGACATACCTAGGTACTAAAACACTCAGGGAGACATCCTGGAGGGTAACATAGGGAGAGCTCTCATGGGCACAAAAAGTAATTGTGATTTCTGGGGTTCTTTGCCGGTGTTGGTGTCTGGCTGGGTGGCTCTACTTAAGATTGTGACCTTGCCGAGATTGCTCTATTACTTTGGAACCCTGCCGGTTTGGATACCAATGAGATACTGCACCAAACTTAAGTCTATGATCTCGGGGTTTCTGTGGAAGAATGGTAGGCGAAGAGTGGCACTTAGCGTTCTCATGCGTCCAAGAGCAGAGAGAGGGTTGGGTGTGCCTGACTTTGAAGCCTACTACCTTTCAGCACAGCTACAGTGACTCACGAAATGGACGGCAAGCCGCATTCGGCAACTGGAGGAGCCGAGAGAGGACTCCGTGACACTGAGAGTGATATCCCAAATTATACTGAGGCTAAATGTTTGGCCTTCAGCTCTCCCCCTAGAATTACGCACGGCCCACCGGTGTTGGCATAGGTACCTGAGACATGCCAAAATTAGATGCCCTTATGCCCTGGAAATCCCACTAATTATGTGCGAGACCTTGCCGCATGGAGGAAGTTGGCAGAGACTGGAGACTTGGTCTGAGCTGGAGTTGGATACTTTAGGTGACTTATATGAAGAGAACACCATGATCCTGTTCAACATTCTGCAAGACCGATATGACTTACCCAGGGAGACTTCCTATTGCACACTGCCCGCACCGCGGCCATACGAAAACATTGGGGGGGAAGGACTCACTGAGCCACCAACGTCATTAGGAGGTCTGTATCTGGTAATGGCGGCAGGGACGATTAAAGCGGTCACGTGTATATACAGGCAAATAATGAGGGAAACGCTGCAGCCCTTAACGGAGCTGCGATTAAAATGTGAAGCGGACTTCGGCAAGGATATTCCAGAAAAAACAAGGGGGGGGATATAGTTGAGAGGCCTTGGAAGAGCACTATAAATGCTAGATTCCAATTGATGCATTTTTATATCTTACACAGAGATCAATCAGTATTTTGATTCTCAAGAGGTAGCTTGTCCGCGATGCAACAGGGAGGGAGCTGGTTTTAGTCATATGTTCTGGGATTGCCCACAGCTGGGTAGCTTCTGGGAAGAGGTAGCCATGCTGCTGGCAGATATCATTGACAGGGAAGTCGAGGCATCGCAGGGATATTGCCTGTTACACTGGTTCCCACACACAACAAAAAAACAAAATCATGAGCAAATTCATAGATATGGGCTTAGTTTAGCCCAAAGTGATGCACTGGAAAGCAAAACGAGGTCCACATTTAGCCAGATGGAAGAAAGAACTTATTAAGTTAGCAGAGCGTGAAGGGATAGTTTAGGATGCAGATAGCAAAATGAACAAAAAGTGACAAGACACTGGAAGCAGCACAAGCATGGGAAGCCCTGGTGGTCTTACTTCGGCTCCCAGATGAGGTTGATGATGAAGAATCGATTGGAGAGCCTCAGATAGGGGTAAATTAGGCCCTATACATCCCTGACCACTAAGTAGCACAGGAGCGTTGGTTAGCGCCCATGGGGCACCGCCGTCCTCATAGGCCAAGGGTTCCTAAAATGGTACCTCTGTCAATTGCAAAGCACAGCCTGTACAAAAAGCTTATCACAAATGTGCAATCTGTTTATAAGTGACACGCCAGGGGGGAGGGCAGGGAGGTGAGTTAGTTGACGGGAGGGAGTTTGAAGTTGAATGTGTCGATGTAGGTAATAACCCAAGAACTGGGCTGGGCATATATGAACCTTGACCGTTGTATACATGTAGGAGTAGAAGGGGTCTTGTGAGTACAGCAAGAACCTGAGTGTCTTTCATGTTGTTGCATTATTGCTCTCTATGTATCAGAGAACCGCAACTACATACCCGAATACATGATATACGTGAAGTATTGATGGTCTCTGGATAAGTCTGTAAACCCCAATAAAGTTTGTTTCCAAAGCAAATTAGGAGGATGGTCCCCACTTAGACTACACCACCCTTACGGCGGGACAGGCTGGGAAGAGGTGTGGTGCAGCGGCCAGGGCGCCTGACTCCGTACCATAGGGGCTCATGGTTTGATCCCTGGTGCCGACGGCAGGTAAGGCCAGCACCATGTGACTCTGGGCAATAGCTTGCTTAATCTTCCCGATGGCCCCCAGCGGAGGTAGCTGTGCTCTTTACAAATGCTGGATTTCATTTTTTCATTTCATTTTCAAACCCCGCTCCTGAACTTCCACCATCTTGGGTTGGTGAGAAAACTTCCTATCAGGACTAGAATAGTGCCTCTTCACACAGGAAGTGGTCCCTAAAGGGTGTAGACACTGTAAAGGTAAATAGCCCATCGGTTACTGTTGGGACAGGAAGTCTCCTGCATTTCTCTAGAGAGAGTGCTTCCCCCACCTTATGCTAATCTCCAGGCAACTCACTCAAAAGCTACGGTATGGTTTCTAGATCCCTACCTCAGTGAGCATGACAATCATACATGTCCACTGAGGGTCTCCCTGTTTACATGGATTGAGACCCTAGAGTTTGGCTCTGAGGTCAAGGGGGCATGCCTAGTGCACCCCTTTTTTTCAGAGAGTGGCTACTGCCCTCTCCATCCAGGCTGTGGTAGACTGACAGTGGTGGCAGCAATAAATCTATAGTCAGGAGGGGTGTGTCCCTAGCCACCCTCCAGACCTAGTCTGTGGAGTATGCCATGCCTGTGGTCCTGTTGCCTTTGTCTACCTGACGTGTGTTTGAGAGCCCGTGGGTGTATTGAGGAAGAATGGTGAGCTGAGCCAGTGTGAGGAATGTGAGCTGTTCCGCTGTACATCCCAGCTCACCCCATGTCCCTCCCCATTTCCTTGAAAAGGCCTGGTGGACTGGGGTAGACACTCAGCTATTATCTGGGTTTAGCTGCACTAACTCTGCTAAGAGGACCCTCCCCCACTGGTCAGTGCCTCCTGGTCTGGAGTTAATTAAAATTCCTCTTTAGGCGATTGCACAGGCTGGTACCAGGAAACATGGAGGGTAACTGTGCGTGCTTTAGCCATGCATTGAACATGCCATGAATGGTTTATGATTGGAGGTGTATTCAGGATGCAAAAGTAGCAGACCCTCTGATTGGATGAGCCTATCAATCAGAGGTGATAAAAGTCTGGCCTGAGTGGTAAGCTGTTGTTCAAGACTGGTTTTATAACTGAAGAGGCGGTCACACCAGGTCCGTTCGAAGAAGATACCCAGGCGCGACCCGCAGTGTGAAGGCAGGAGATAAGACACTGCTCACTGCGTCTGGCACTTGAGGACGTTTTCTCTATGACGGATGGAGTCTGCTGCCAAGAGTTCAATGAGAATCCAGGGCATCAGCAGCATGGGAGAAGACCAGCTGTTTCTGTGAGACTTGTGGAGCATGCACTTTTGAACAAGGAAATTGCAGACAGCTGCCTGGGGTGTGGAAAGGAAGCTTACAGCACATCAAGGGAGTTGATGTGGAAAGGAAGCTTGTGGCACATCAAGGAAGCTGGTGTGCAAAAGGAAGCTTGCGGCACATCAAGTAAGCTGGTGTGGAAAGGAAGCTTGCGGCTCATCAAGGACGTTGGGGTGGAAAGGAAGCTTGCAGCACATCAAGGGAGCTAGAGAGGGGTAAGCTTGATTCTAGTCCTTGAAGGTGAGATCAAATCCCCTCTAGGCTCCTCCCCTGCACTGTGGGAGCCTGTACAAGCAGTATCTGGGAATAGAGGACAGTGAAACAGGCCCTCACCTTCCTTTTTGTGACCTCTGGGGGTATCAGGGTAAACTGGCACTCTGTCCAGCCACTACCCTCCTACAGCTAGCCAGTGGCTACTGGACTAGTGGGACTCCAGTAAACTGTGCCAAGACATCAGGCACCTGTGATCAGGTCCCTGTGTCCTCACTCAGAACGGGAGCGCACTTCTGTTGCTTTGGGTGGGGTTATGAAGAACCTTTGACTTCACATCATATGCTGAAACCATATTTTTTCAATCCAAAGACTGGTATCAAGGCTCTAGCGAATGAGAGCAGCCCTGTTAAACATGGTCTGTAATATGCAATGCTAATTGTGTGTTTTCATGTTAACTGTGTTTTTATAGTGCTTGGCGTCTAGGTGCTATAATACTGTTTGGGGTCAGAACGCTGGCCCAGAGGGTTGTAGAGACATCTGTTTTCACTGTTTATCCTAGTTTTATGTGTAGTATAATTATCTTGTGTGCATTAAAGTACTTTTCTTTTATAAAAAGTGAAGCACTGACTGGACATTGAGTTTATCAGCTGGTAGTACGGTGTGCACTGTATTCTGAATGTCTAACCCCACCTCACCTACTTGATTAAGCCTTGGACTGCTCTGTCCCGCTACCCTGAGAGAGTCAAGTGCTGGATTTGAGAACTTGGTTATCCAGTTTTGGGTCCACTAGTACTGAGGCCCCAGGACAATACTGGGGGAACACTCCAGTTGATGCGATTGGAGCACAGTACCCCTGAGTGCCCTGGTGCCCAGGACGCCGTGTCTAACAGTTACTACCTGTCTCACCTTGGAATACCCCTAAATTCAGTATGTAGGTGGCACCCCGAGACCTGAACATTAGATTCAATAGACAAGAGAAGACCAGGACGAAGAAGACCCACTGCTCGAGAGCTGAAACCCTTCTGCAGAAGGGAAAGACGCCAAACCCTGCTTGTTGCTCCCAGGACCCGACAATCACTGCTGCTATGCCGTCCTGAAACCTAAAAGGACTCCAAGAACTCCAGAGCAAACCAGCCTTCATGAAATCACCATGAAGCTCCCTTGGAGTGAAGGTATCACTCCCGTGCACACCACAGGTACCAGTCCTGTGAAGTTCGGTTTGTCGACTGGCTGATCCTCGACGACCTTGATGCAGCACCAAAGCAAAAAAATGTGCAACAGCTCTGGAGGGTCAGATCTGCCTCTCCACCACGTTTTGAACCACCAGGACCTACCGGTGCAGCAGCGTACCAATACCCGGGTTACCGTATCCCCAACAGCAAATGCTGAGAAGAAGAGTCCACTCCAGACTTTCAAAGCACCTGTTGAGGCACTTAGAGACACCCAAAACTCACTTCCTGAGTGGCCCAGCTGTCCCGAGATCGCCTCTCCAAGTTGCCTGCTCCTGACTGCGAGGACCTCAAGGACCCACGATGCCCGGCTGACCTGTTTGCTCTGCAACTGCCCCCCCCAGACCCCAGCACCAACCAACTGGCCCTCCCATGGTCCCCAGCCCTTGCAACCTCCTCCCTCTAAGGATACTCACAGGACTTACCTGTAAGTCACTCTGTGCAGTGCTTTTTCAAGTGGCCCCCTTCGTATTTGCGCCCCAGCTTCCAAGACATCAGCACCTCTGCCCCTGGCTGACCCGGTATACTCCCGAACTTCTCCTCCAGGAATTTTGGACCTCGTCCTGACATTGACCTAAAACAAGAAGGTGAACTTCGTTAAAGCGTAGCCTGAACTATGAATCCATCTTCTTTTTCTCCATTGAATCCTATGATACTTAATTGTACACAAAAGTGATACATTTGACTAACTTTGAAAAATCGAAACTCCAAAATTACTTACTTTAGAACTGTGCTCTTGGTCTTAAAAATCGTATAAAATTAGACATAATTTTTACAAATTGGTCTCTGATTTTTTTCTTGAGTGTGTCTCATTTATTGCCTCTGTGAGTTCAACAAATGTTAACACTACCCTCTGATAAGCCTAACTACTCACCCATACTACTACAAAAAAGATAGTATTATCTACTTTTACCTGTACCTTCCTTTTGGGGATTTCTTGCACTCTCTACTTAGTGTACTTCATTTTAGGACACTGTACAGAGAGGTGGTTTCCTATAAATGGGGAAACCCCGACCTCTACCCTGTTACTGAAATCCACCTCCACCTTACATCGTCAAAGCTCCTTGCTGATACACTTCCTGAATACGGAGAACACCACCTACAAAGGTTGATTTTTACCAACCCTATAAGCAGCCTACATTTATGCTACCATTAGTTTCTCTTACAGTTTTTTTGCCTCATGTCTATTTCATTGTTACAAACTTGGCATAACTCAAGATCTATGCTGCTTAAATTCCTGCAGCAACTGCTTATAATATGCACGAGTTCTCTCTTTTGGTTCCTGGGTCTTTCGGTCAATCTTGACCCAGTCAATATCCTGGGGAGAAACTTTAGACATCAACCACATCATCACTTGGTTGTACTTTCTCATTACTTTGGGTGACGAACCATTAGTCAAAGGATCCCTTGCTGGCTCCCTCTCCAGCCATTCTGTGGCTATTTTACTCTCTGTCCATAAATCACTTGGAACCACAATATCACACAAGGTATTCAAATCAGTTCATAAACCTTCGAGATTTTCACAAACCTCTCAACTTGCTTGTACCACTTCATTGGCTTCTCCCTTAACCTCGGAAAATCATTATTGACTGACACAAGAACTGTCCCACTCCAATGTACATGTACATAAGCTCCACTTGGTACCTTTCGTAAAGGGAAACGTGTAGCTTCTGCTCCCCTCTCTCGGAAAGTAGGCAGTTCCCCCATCAATCTTTTAAGACTTTTCCTTTTTGACCATTGGTGCCACCTTGTAAATATAGGAAATGGTGTTAGGCCACCGAAGCGTCAAATAAAGTGACGCTTCGATGGCGATAGGGGCTTGTACATATGACCCATAGTGTCTTCTATACTGTTTAGTATTATCCCGGGATTTTAGGCCTCGTCAGACCTGATTACAAATTAAACTTCTCTGCATAAAGCGCCACATTCACACAACAATTTAAAACATCTTGGAAAAACACCACACAATCTTCACCACAACACCGCAATCTAAATGCAAGTCACTGCAACACACAAACCTATTAATATTCACTCCTCCACGGTTACAACTCTTTCCCGTACTGCTGGAACTCTACTGATCTCCCAAGTCGAAACATGGGCACTAGGGATTGGAGTTGGGTCTGGACTAATGTAGAATACAATTTTCACCCCCGCCCCTCCTCCCCACTTCAGGAACTAACCATCCTCGCTATGCTACTATCTGAGAGGGCCCAGGATCTTTCTTACCATCTATCTCCGGTTGCAGATTTTTATAGTAACCTGAGAGGTAAAGGGGGTTAACATCAATTTAAATTTCAGATTACAATGTAGTCTTTACAACCACACAATAAAAGTCTGGTATGTAGTAAAGTTTAAAAGGTTTATTACAGACTCAAAGCTGAGCTGATAAAAAAGAGTTGCAGGAATATATTGTAAAAATACAGAATTACTAAGAGGAATCCAAAGTGTTGAACAAAATGTATCCTCAATAACAGGAAGCATATGAGGAGTTCCGTAGCCGCAATGCAGAAACTGAGACACAGAATCTTATGATTAGTTTGCGGGTTCGATCCTCCTTCCTATACATGAGGATGTATAAGATAATCTATTAAGCCCTATTCTAAACTAGGTATCAAGAAAAACCTATTTATATCAGGGAGCAAGAAAGGTGTCATCATAATGGAGACTTCAGCACAAGTTCTCCAAGTCAAGGAGGAACATTGCATAAAGCCACACAATGAGGAATATAGCAAGAAATCTGTACTTCTCCCAGTCAAAGTTCATCTGCTGTCTAACTAACAATGTGTAAATAAACAACGAAAGAATGATATTCAAATAAATTATTTTTTAGTGCCAAGGTCGCACACTCAATGACAAATTGTTTGGGTGTTTGGAAATCCCACGTTGTAGAATCCAAAGTATCCCCTATGACCTTGATGGTATCATCCTGGGGGATGCTCGAGTAGAGGCTCTCGATATCTAATGACACAAAAATAGTTACATCATTATCCACCCTCAAATCTTTTAATGATGCCATAAAACATTTGGTATCTTTCAAGTAAGTGGGGGTGTTTTGAATCAATGGTTTCAGGAAAAAATCACAATAAGTCGAGAGGGGCTCTAAAAGGGAACCTATACCCGAAACTATCGGGCGACCCGGAGGGGGTAACTTATTTTTGTGAGTCTTCGGCAGGGTAGAAAAATAAGGAATCGTGCCTACTCCTTTGGTCAAAAAATCTGCCTCATGTTTGGTAACATATCCGCTGGATTCGGCATGTTCAACAAGGTTGAAGATTGTGGCCTTTAGTTGCGGAGAGGGATCAACAGGAGCGGGATTACTCTTTCTCAAACGTAAGCCCTGTCTTTCTCTTCTTCCTTTGAAAGTGCGCACTACTTTTGTAAAGTGTGTTTACTTTAATGTTGGTTTGCCTAGTTAAAGCGATATTTGTAGTCAAGTCCTTGTAATCGTTTCCAACAGTTTTCATTAAATATAATACTGATAAACTGTGGTATCGAGTAAACTTACTCGTTTTTTATGATCATTCAGAAGATTAGTACACAGAATTTTCTCTTCTGATTTTGTCTAGTTCGGGCACACACGTAGTAATGTCAGTTCGTATGCCTGAATAATGAGCTTATCATTGATTTGAATATTTGACTGTGACATTTCATTAATTTTTTACGAAGTAATTGAACATACTGATGAATGGTGTGCAAATACATATTTTCTGCACCCTGAAATGTATGTTTCTTTACAGACATTTTATGGCTTTTGGGAAGTGCTTGAAGGCCTCTTCAAAACTGTGAGTTTCTTCAGTTCTTTTGCACCCGAGGTTAGGGTAAGCCTTAGCGAGCTTATACCGCCAAGGTGCCTTTTTGTAGGTCCTGAAGAAAGCTTCGTGTAATCACGCCTAGAAGCTGAAACATTTCAGCCAATACATAGGATGTACCTGATCAATTCACATCAGTGATTGACATCCATTTTTTCACTTGTTTTTACTCTGTGCCGGGTTCACCGCCATTAAAAGTGTTTTGGACGAATCCTGTGTATATTTTAACCAGCACTCATTTTTTCTATTTTTTGCACTTATCACACATAAAAATCCCTTCTTGTTTGATATTTGCGCTCCGCTATAAGTAAGCGTGGAAGCACACCAGAGGTGCAGTAGGCATCCCTGGTGGAACCCTATGATGAAGCATGTCACCAACCAGGTTGGTGAGTGAGGGTTCTTTATCCAAACTTGATTGATTTGTCATTGGCACATTGCTATACACAGAGACTTTTCTGTATACATTTACATTTCTTCTATATTCTTTTTTGTACTTGCACACTCTTTCGTTGTTTATTTACTGTTTTGGGTGATCAAGAGTGTGTCTCTACCCTCTCTCTCCTGTTGTTTTTTCATAACTAACAATGTGAACACCTATTAACACATACAAAATCTGCATCAGTATCTCCAGTATTCCATTGTCTTCATGGTAGCAAGTGGATACATACTTCGATTCTCCCACCTACCAATTGGAACATCAGATCAACCTTGAGCGTCCAGTTAAACAATAAGAGTTGGCCTCCTACTGTGTTAGCTCCTCCCTGAGCCCCACCTTTATTAACGTCTGCAAGGCTCATCATCAGGAACGCTGACGACACCCAACTGATCCTCTCGCTCACCAATGAATCCAAAACCACCAGAAACAACTTCCACAGAGGGATGAAGGCCGTTGTCACCTGGATCAAAAACATTTGCCTCAAACTCAACTTGGACAAGATGAAGTCTTCATCCTGGGACCCATACCCTCAGCTTGGGACGACTCCTGGTGGCCCGCCGCATTGGGAACCTGTCCACCCCATGGATCACGAACAAAACCTCAGCATCATACTGGACTCCACACTCCTAATTAACCGTCAGATCAAAGCTGTCTCCTCATCATGCTTCCACACACTTCGCCTGCTCTGAAAAGACATTCAGATGGATCTCCACCAAATCCATAAAAACATCTATAGCAGCGCACTCTACACTGGCGTCATCCAGAAACTCCTCAGAAAACTAAAGAACGTTCAAAATACCACAGCCAGACTGGTCCTCGACATCCCCCGCCACATCACCAAACACCTCCGAGATCTCCACTAGCTCAAAAATCACTTTCAAGCTCCTCACGCACTCCTACAAAGTCCTCCAAGATGCAGTACCAGCATACCTGAACCACTGCCTCTCATTCCACATACCCACCAGACACCTCCACTCTGTAATGTAATGTAATGTAATAGGCTATTTGTAGAGAGCGACTGTCACTCCGAAGAGCATCATGGCACTGAGCGGAACCCAGAAATGTAGGAATAACTGGTTAACTGCTGGCGGTAAGAAGGAGGCATCATATCAGAGTTTTGCAAAGAGCGTCCGATGCAGAGAAAATCCAGGTTTTTAGGGCTTTCCTAAAGAGGATCACTGATTTGGTCTGGTGGAGCTGAATAGGAAGTTTGTTCCACACCTTAGAGCCTATCACTGTGACCGATTTTCTTCCCTTCGAGGCTAATCTAAAGGCTGGTATTTTCAACAGATTAGCGTTTGACGATCTTAGACTCCCAAAGGGAGGAACCATAAATCTGGTTAGAAGATATTGAGGGCCCAAGGAGTGGAATGCCCTAAAAGTAATAATGAGGACCTTGAACAGGACACGTTTATGGATTGGCAGCCAGTGGAGTGTTTCTAAAGCCGCTGATGCAGATGACCTCCTAGGCCATTTCAGCACTAAACGTGCTGCAGCATGCTGGACCATTTGAAGCCAATGTAGGACCGACATATTGGCACCTGCATAGAGGCTGTTACAATAGTCCAGTCTGGATGAGATTAAAGCGATGGCTGAGATGGGAAGCAGATCAAAACATTTTTTTTAGAGTTTTTATAATTTGAAAACAGGTACCAGCGACTCCCAGTGATTGCTGTTTAAAAGAGAGAGTGGCATCACATTTTATTCCCAGGTTTCTAACCATGTTCACAGTGTTTGGCGGAGGGGTGGTATTTGCTGGCCACCAGGACTTGGGAGAGAAGGAATTCTCTTGGCCTAATGGTAAAATTTCAGTTTTTTCGGAGTTACACTTAAGGTGGTTTGAATTCATCCAGCTGAAAGTAGCGGTGAGGCACAGGCGTAGGTTTTCTTACGCCTGAGTGGTGTTATTTTCCAAAACCAGAATTAGCTGCGTATCGTCCGCATATGAGAGTCTCTATATTAAAGGACGATATCAGCCTAATCAGTGGGGCCATATAGGCATTGAAAAGGGTGGGGCTAAGGCTCGAACCCTGGGGTACACCGGAGAGCAGTGTTTTTCTTGCGAGTTGTATTGGCCTACTGTGATCACTTGTCTGCGATTCTGCAGAAAGTTCTTTATCCAGGCCAAAACTGTACCAGAAATGCCAAAGGATGCCAGACGGTCTAGGAGGATTGCATGTGAGACCGTGTCGAAAGCAGCTGACAGGTCTAACAGCACCAAGACTGCTCATTTTCCCTGGTCGAGAGCTGCTCTTAGGGATTCAGCCGTGTACAATAAGGCAGATTCTGTGGAATGTTGGGCTCTGAATCCAGATTGATTGGAGTGAAGCAGATTTGCTTCCTCCAAATATGCTGTGAGTTGAGTATTGACAAATGTTTCTGTAATCTTACTAAGACAAGGTAGGAGAGAAATAGGAAGCAGATTGGAAAGGGTGGCGGGCCCATCTGTTGACCCAATTCAGGAAGGATCTCAAGACCCGGCTCTTCGGCTGAACCCCAGCGCACAGATGATTCCGCAGTCCCCCCGCCCTTCCCCACCCCAGCGCCTTGAGACCATCACACGTGAGTAGCCGTGCTTCACAAACCCTGATTGATTGATTGATTAGCATGTCTCCTTCTTGACAAAGATTTCTTCCTGCACCTCACTATCTCTACAATTCACAAAATGCCTTTCTCTAACTAATGATGCCTTGAAACTGCACCTGCAGAGGAAAGAACATGCAAAGCAAACAAACTTTCACACTGAAGGTAAACATGGAAGCCCTAAAGCTTAAGGCTTTTGGTTATGCTAACTTAACTAAAACAAATGTGCACCCAACATTACCATATATGTGCACAACCAGTCGCAATATTATAGCGAATATATAAGGGTAATTTAAGCAGGAATTATGATTATGTGTAATGCAATTTCAACTAAATGTTCCACAGCTTAATGTATACGTGTAACTACATACGAGAACTAAGATTTCATGATTAACTTGAACATTAATATGTGTACGTTAATAAATCTCTTACATTTTACAAGAAGGCATTTCAGAAATACTGTTGAATACTCCACTCTCATTAACGACTTTAAAACACGCCGAGTATATAAAGTATGAAAGGCACATGAAGATTCAAATTTCTGTGACATTTAGGGGTGCAGCTAAAATTACGCTGCTCCAAAAGGATTGGATCATGGCCTTCCTATTTCCTTGCAGGGTGATGTGTAGCTCATATTTCTGGCTATAGCAACTGCGTTAGTACGTTTTTACTTATAAGGAATTTTTGTGTTCTTTGAGACAATGGATTCACAAAATCATTCATGCTACCGATTATGTTCTACAATCTTGGATGTACAAAAATGTAGTTCACAGTTGTGAAACCATTTGCACTACTCCATGTTGAGTGTCCTGGCACATACCCCTTTGTCCTTTTGCTCACCCAAAAAAATTCAATCTACACACCAACAATTCTGGAGCACCTTTCCACACTGGCTTAATCTGGAATTACACAAACTAGGTGGGGGGAAACCAACATTCATTACTAGGCTTTATCTCAGAGTGCACATACAAATGCGATGATATGTGGGTGTTTAGATCACCCATCAAAAGTATTGAAAGGTGTGTATATATAATAGCAAACCTATCTTCTAGTGTTTACAATACTGGTCGAGAAGCGTTCTGTTATTTCAACCAGAAGGCATTTTCGCATGAAATGGTTAGTTCCACGGCTAATAAACTAACTTGACTAATTGGAGAGCCAAGTCTGGTGTAAGTACATTTCTTATTTACTTATTTTAGGTTATTGGAGGACCATTTCGTCCATTTTATGGATAGTCTTGATTTAGTCGCCAACTACGGCAAATCCCAGATCATGGCCTGTGGCCAGGGAGGATCGCCAACTGCAGGCTTGTCATTAAGGGTCCGACATTGCTCAGCGTAAAAAATCAAAATGGGAGAAACATTTGGCCTCTTATGAAAGTAGACGCCACGAACAGCACTTACCTGCTTGGAGACTGCCTCTCGCCGTCCTGTTGCCAGTGCCGCTCCTGCTGCCCCTGGGTGCCTTCTTGCAGCGTGTCTCCCCCGCCGCCGCTATTTCCTTTCGCGGCTGAGAGCGGGGGGAGACTACAGCCCCCAGAGTCCTTTGCGGGCTCTGACGCGATACACGCGCCCGGAGGCATAAAAGCCGGTCGCTCCTTCCAGAGAGCGGGAAACTAGACGCCACGAACAGCACTTACCTGCTTGGAGACTGCCTCTCGCCGTCCTGTTGCCAGTGCCGCTCCTGCTGCCCCTGGGTGCCTTCTTGCAGCGTGTCTCCCCCGCCGCCGCTATTTCCTTTCGCGGCTGAGAGCGGGGGGAGACTACAGCCCCCAGAGTCCTTTGCGGGCTCTGACGCGATACACGCGCCCGGAGGCATAAAAGCCGGTCGCTCCTTCCAGAGAGCGTGAAACTAGACGCCACGAACAGCACTTACCTGCTTGGAGACTGCCTCTCGCCGTCCTGTTGCCGGTGCCGCTCCTGCTGCCCCTGGGTGCCTTCTTGCAGCGTGTCTCCCCCGCCGCCGCTATTTCCTTTCGCGGCTGAGAGCGGGGGGAGACTACAGCCCCCAGAGTCCTTTGCGGGCTCTGACGCGATACACGCGCCTGGAGGCATAAAAGCCGGTCGCTCCTTCCAGAGAGCGGGAAACTAAACGCCACGAACAGCACTTACCTGCTTGGAGACTGCCTCTCGCCGTCCTGTTGCAAGTGCCGCTCCTGCTGCCCCTGGGTGCCTTCTTGCAGCGTGTCTCCCCCGCCGCCGCTATTTCCTTTCGCGGCTGAGAGCGGGGGGAGACTACAGCCCCCAGAGTCCTTTGCGGGCTCTGACGCGATACACGCGCCCGGAGGCATAAAAGCCAGTCGCTCCTCCCGCATCGCGGGACGCGCGCGGGCGGCGCCGGGAGAAGCCCGGGACAAGGGCGGGACCGTCTGAGGCCGTCCGAGGTCGAGCGAGGACGGGACGGGCCACACCATTGCCGTCTGTGACACTGAGCTACCTCTTTTGGGACTGCCACAAAACAGGTACTGTTACTGATGATCACATCTATTGTTTAGGGTTACCACTTCCAGATTTATTTGCAGATAACCGCCACATATGGATACAATGTCCAAAGCAAGGAACTCTACAATGACTAATACTATGGACAATTATTTGGTCCAGATTGTCAGTAAAATTAACAACGATAGGAGGACTTCATTGGGGTTAACATGTTCTCCTAGCTCTCCACCACTGATTCCTTTGTCTGGTTTACCGTTGGTTTCTCCTTTACAGGCAACAAGTAGCATGTCCCTTGATCTAATGAGTGTAGATAGTGACATACCTGATTCTTGTCTGCCTTTAGCTCCTAAGTCGCCACTAGAAATTGTATTAGATATAGATGAGGCGGCTACAGGAGCTGACTTGCAGTCGCCCGCTCTTCCCTTGAGAAGTAGGCTAGTTAGAGCATGCAGAAAGTCCCAGTTTAAAAGTAATGGGTCTCGTACAGGGAGGAAAAGGGCTACTATTGTGAACAAAAGTATTAGCAAAGAAGATGCATCAGGGTCAGTCTCCAACATAAATCCTGATACTGAGCTCTCTGAAAAGATCAGAGACATGATCGATATTAAAATAGGAGGTATTATAACCCCATTGGTAGCCAAAATTGACCATCTTATGGCAGAGATAGCTAGGTTGAACGCCATAATAAACAGACCTGTGGATGAAGTCGCTAGAACTATACCTATATCCCCAAATGTACGTATCTTAAATGGGGTACCTCCGAACGGAGGGCAAAGAATAATAGGAAATGTGATAGCGAACATCCCAATCCAGCCACCTGGAACTAATAAAAATCTCCCGAAGGCAAGCACAGATACCCCTAAGGCATTAACAGTGGCAAATAACCAATTTCAATGTATTTCCCAGGCAGAACCTCTTACATTGGTTCTTGCCAATGTTCCTGCTTTGACTATTGACAAATCGGAAACTACATCTTCTCTGATCAGTAAATCTTTGTATTGGCTGGTGAATAACATGAAGATGTCTCCTTGGGGTAAGCAGAAACTAGCCAGGGAAATTATTATGGCAAGAAGGGTCCAATGGCTAGGGCATCACCCGAAAAAATTTAAAGGGGATTGTGTGGTTTTAAATTTTTCCAATCCTGATGTCCTCCCTGATATCTTGGCCAATATAAACCCCCCGCAACGAAGACAAGGTGTCATCATCCCGTTAACCCTCAAATATTTTTATTATAAGAGAAACCGAGGCAATCACAAAGGATTACCAAGATCAGGGTGGACACCGTCTCCAAGTAAAGGGGGTAGGAGCGTCTCCACCAGCAATTGGAACATTAGCCTGGAGAATAGGTTTGAGGTGTTGTCAGGCTTAAATGATTGCGATTGACTCAAAGATAGAACTAATGTGGTGAATACGGATATAGGGTTGGCCGTAGCTGGGGCAGACCCCATTCCTTTTGCTAGCTTTAGAGTTACTGAGACATTAGGGAATTATCAAAGAATTCAGACTGATGTCATTGACCCATTGGGGTCTAATTCCTTAAATAATCTTGGTGGGATGTGTTTAGCATTCGATCCATTGGAAAGTGTTTTACCAGCTAATCTAAGTGTTACTATTGATTGTCTGGGTAAGACAACAGGTGAGATACAGGATCCACTGACCAATAATTTACTTGATTCCCTAGCATTTGATTCATTGGTAAATGTCGCATCAGATATCTTAAGTCCCACTAGTGATTGCCAGGACAGGGAAACTGGTGAGACCATAGGACCATTGATCAAACACTCTTTCTATCCTCCTGCAACTGATTTAATGTATTTTTAAGCTATTTTACCTTAGTATTTATGGAATTGTTAGGATGTATTTGCTTTTATGACATGCTGTCGAATAAAGCTTTTGAAACTTGACTTGAAAGTATACAATGCACTCTGTGTTCCAGTTGCCACATATGGATCGGGAATTTGGGGTTGCCATAAGAACTCCCCCCTCCAGTTAGAGGAAAACCATATATATATGCCAGAGGTTTTTACACCTTCCTCTGACAGCCTCCAGTTATATTATGCATGTGGAACTAAACCAGCGAGATTCAGTAGAGTTCAGTGAGCCCCACTACTACTGTGGGTTACTGTGTGCACAACTTTGAAGAGACATCATTCTGGATTGTCTTAGCTTCAACAAATGGGGTGCTATTCTCTGATTAAACTACATCTCGTGTATATTTCAGGAGTTGGAGTTAGTTTCTCTTTTTTTGTCCCTGAAGAGTATCAAGAAAGATGACAAATTACTGGTCAAAAATCATTGTGGGGGATTTTGTGAAGCTTGAAGGTTGCAAACTGAGCTATCCAAAAATTCGGCGCAGGTCCTTTATAGATACCTTCCTATCGCGGAGCACGTCTTATCTTACACTTAGCCTTACTCAATGAGAGAGGTCCCTCCTTTTTCGTTTTAGAGCTGGTTCGGCTTGGCGGCTCATGAGCGCAGGTAACTCAACTGACATCTTGGGGGACCACTTTCAATGTGTTCTTGTGATGGCATCTCCGAGCAATCGCTATTACATTATATATGTTTTTGCAGCTTTTTCAGCTACTATCGTAGACTCTTGCTCACACCTCTTGTAAAATAATTGGACCATCGCAACTGTAGAGAGGCAGAGTGGGCTAAAGAACGGTGATGGATTAAACCCAGATCAGTTGACTGGGGGTGAGTGCTTGCAATGTTCAACACTCCGTCCATCATTTCCTTTGGTTTTTGCTTTGTTCGCCATAAGTTGGCAGGGTATGCTCAGACGTGAGTCCCTTGCTCACTTTCCAACTGGATTCAAGCAAGCCTGGCTGAAGACGACTGAAATGCCAGAAACCGGTCCTAGGAAGCTTGTTTCCGGTCCAGGGAAGACATGGCTTGGCAGTTCGGGATGGACTGTTCCCATGAGGCACAGGGTCAGACTGATTTGCATATGGCCATGTCTGAACTGGGGTGGCAGAGTGGGCTAAAGAACGTGATGGATTAAACCCAGATCAGTTGACTGGGGGTGAGTGCTTGCAATGTTCAACACTCCGTCCATCATTTCCTTTGGTTTTTGTTAAATATTTGACATCATTTGTATCCCTTTAATGGCACCCGGGGAACGCGAAGTACCATGTGTATTTTTGAGAATTGATGTGATTGTATTATATTGATTTGTGTCTTTTATGGCCATAATTGGCCGATCAAAGATTTGTTGATGATGATTAAACTCCATTCATATGTCCTGTGAATTCTGGGATGGTATCAGGCATAAATATCAGGAAATCAGGCGACAGAAAGTGTTGATATAACCACGTTTGCCATAAAGCCAGTAGGGCCAAGCCCTTGAACCATTTTAGTGAAGGATTATTCAAATACAGTGATATTTCAACAGACTAAGCCCAAGGCCTCATTAATATGTGTTGGATTCGATGGTTTAAACATTAATTTAGCTTGGTTGGCACCCAGCATCTTTTGTCTTTGCAGTCGCTTTTCAGTGACTTAGATTGACCCTGCTCAGGCTCAAACACTGCCCTTTGATTTGTTGACACAGTAATCTGCAGCTTGCTGATTTCATCAGATAAGCCAGGAGAGTAGGAAAGAGCATTACAAGTAGTCTATGTTGGGTTGCGGTGTGCTGGAAAATATGCTGCACATCTGATGGGACTGCCCTGGTTTTCAACCATTGTGGTCAGATATAATTGAGGACATGAAGATGACATTAGGCTATGCTATTCGAAATGATTAGGCTGTAATCCTTCTCAGGGCTTGCATGCCCAACCTACATAGCAATTAAAGGCAGACAATATACTATTTTGGAACTTCCAAGAGGCAGCAAACGTAGCATCAGCATCCCAAAGAAGAAAAAGGATGCTTTGCCTGTTATACATTGGCATGACAAAAGTCAAAAGGTTTTTATTATGATTTGGAATTCAAAGAGGTCCACATGAAAAAGACAGAGCTGTTTACAAGACCAAATCCCACAATTAATAATATACAAACTTAAATACATTGGCCTGCAGGTCAATGGAATGGTATAGCCATGGAAAAGCTCACTAAAATATGATTGACCAGTCTACTGAATCATTATGAAGCCTGGTATTGAAATCACAGGGGTGTCCCTTTCTGTTCTACCCAGCTAAACTCAAAACACTTAGCCTGTCACTTATTAGAAGTGTAGCTTGAGAGCAATGATTTCTAAATTGCATTAGTAGACATCCCACGGACTTCAACATCTGCACATTACCCACCATCCACTCACGGCAGCTTCATGACTAGCCCACTTAGATAAAAATGGAAACATGCATTTTAGAGGCACCAGTAAATCCCAGTGAATGTCAGCGGTAACCATAGTGAGGGGAGAGAGGGAGGAGTGGGAATGGAGTTTTAGTTGAACAGATAAGAGCTGGGAGCATAGTAATGATGAAGCAGAAAGACTTATATTTGCTGACAGAGGATATGAGTGACAATGATTCTGTAAATGGTTCAGATTCATATGCTTTACTTCGACATGTCATGTTTTGAAATATTCGATCAACAACCAATAGCATGACATGTTTACAAAGAGTGCATCTTCATCTCCTTCTTGAAATTGAAACAGTCTATCGGCAGTCCTGGCGGACACAGGCATGTCATTCCAGACCATGGGTATTCAATGGAAAAATACTGTTGCCTTGTTTTTATCTTTTTAAGACTTCCTTGTCTGCAGTCTGATGTTGTCCTTGGATGCAGTGCTGAGAGCACCGGGGATGGTGAGTTGGTCAGCTAGATAAGTAGGGGTGCTGGCTATAAAGTAGTTATAGATTATGCAGCTGCCTTTGTAGATAGACCGGGCTGGCAAGGGGGGTCGATGAAGATGATCGTAATGTGATCAGATTTCTTCTGGTCAAGGATGATCTGTGCTATGGCACTTACAATGCCTTTAGGGGGGGCTTGTGAGAAGTCTGAAAAAACATGGAGCAGAGAGTTGACACGCTCTAGTTAATTGTCAATGTAATTTGTGCTTTGGTTCACATTTTTGATTTACTTGATTTAATTAATCTCCTTTGTGGTGAGAGAGTCTACAATAAAAATGCTACTTGGCAATTTCTTTATCTAATTGACCATTACAATGCAGAGCCATAACATTACCTTTTTGTTTGATACTGTAATCCAAACTCTTTGGCAATTAAGGTTTCTGAAGTTGGTCTTGGTAACTATTACTATTACTGTACTATTACTATACATAGTAATTATTATGTAATTATAATCACCTACTTTAGCTGGAATAGGCCTTGCATATGTGAGTTTGAAAGAAACCATACTCACAAGTTTCACCCTAGAAAAGTCTCAGTTTCTTAGTCAACAACCACATGCCCTTGAGCCAGGAATCAGCATGCCAGCTTGGATTTTTGTCTTCAGGTTGTGAGAGTCCCGGTAGACAATAGAGACAAACAACGATCACCTAATTGAAGTATTGTTTACATTTAAATATAATTTGTAATAAAACAGGCATTGACAAAGTCAATTGGTTTCACTTTGCCAATGCATTATTGTTTGACACTACTGGCTTTGCCAAGGCTTGTCCAATTGAGCTGGCATTGGCAAAGCCAACAGCTTTAGAATGCCACCTTTAACGTGTATTTTCTATACTTTTAAAATGGCTATTGTGTTGCATACATACACAATGTGGCCATCTTCAATAAATAGAAAAAAAATATTTGGCTGGATTGGAAAGTATACTTCACTTATGACTGATGGGTTGCAATATGTAGTGCATTGGCCATATTGGTAGTATAGAAAATACACTTTTAAGAAGGCCACCAGGTTGTATTAAGCCATTTTTTAATTGCATTATGTCATGCAACATGGCGGATATCTTGGAAGTATAGAAAGTGCGCTTAAAAGATGGTCCGCCATCGTCTTCCACCGTGCTAATGCCACAAGAATTTTAGAAGCATATGACATTGGCAAAACCAATAGCGACAAGCAGTGGGAGGTTAGAGTGTAGCGGTGAAAAGAGGAGAGAAAGCCAAGGATGGTAAGAAAGAGGTTGAGGTTGGCAGAGAGTGAGAAATCAAGACCAAGCCACAGCAATGCTCTCTGACAGACTGAGGGAACAGCAAAAATGACTAGGTGATGGAGAGAGAGAGAAAGAGAGACCAGAGATGGGGGAGCAAGGGAAAAAACATGCACATGACAGGTGGGCAATAAAAAGATAATCATATAGGATGGTAAGAAAAGAAAAACTTGTTCCTTGACTGAACCGCTGAAACAAGGGTGATGAAACCTAAATGATCTAGATACGGGGCATACACAAGAATAGGGGGCAAAGCAATCAAAATAGGAGCAGCACTCTGAAATACACAAAGAAGCCATTCAATAAAGATTAAAAGACTGTAAGAAGTAAAAAAAAAAGCATGGACTGCGATGCTGTCTGTAGCACGACCTCAAAAAGTAGTCTTTTAAGTTGGTTTGAGTGGGTGTCTTTCTAAATTCACTGGCCTAAACTCCAGGGCACTTACCTTCTGTATGCACTTCAACCCTGCTTGTAAATGAAGACAACTGTTTCAAATAATTCAGGTCAAGCATCAAGGCCATCTTTATGTATTAATTTTACAAGTTCATCTCACAAATAAATGTTATACAACATGAGCTTTGAAGCATGTTCATGTTAAAATCTTGGGTGATATCAGTCCAAGTGTACAAGGCATTTTGGCCCAATTATCTTACTTTCGTCAAATAAATGCCGTCTTATTTGTCTTACATGACTCAATCTAAATTCCTTCACAAGAACTGAATTCTTTTCCGCAGACTCAGTACACATATTTGTCTTGAAGGCACATAGTGTGCAGTGCACATGACGCATGGAGATGGTGCCAGCAACATTTCCGTTGTGCGTCACCGAACGCTGCCCTGTATTCGTGAAAGATATGCAGTGTAGACCATGGTACATGTTCCATCCAATCTTAAGAAACGTTACTATGGCAACTGCACACATTGTTTTGGCCACATTACTTGGGAATCAGCAAAGTTGACTCTGGCGACGCCTTTCCATTCTCTGTATGGCCAGCCCAATGCCTCAATGCTGTGCCATCTGTGCATAACGAAGCATATTTTCAAAATCAACACTCAACAATGTTAAAGAATCTGCTGTTTTCTGAACAAAAACAAGCAGAGACGTTTTAATGCAGGGGCAAAGTGGGCTCTGGCCCAGGGCCCCAGCCTTTCAAGGGGCCCCCTGACAGAGTCAGCTCCGTTCTCCAGAGTTTTGCCCTAATGACCTTGAATATTTCTTAAACAGATTATTTTAAATACTGTTTTCCTTTCATTTATTTCTTATGTACCTGATGTGTGAGTCTAGTACAGCCATTTTGCAGAGAAATGTTGTGTTTGTTTCATGAAATATACAAAAAAAAAGTTTATTTTAGATCAAAACAAGGTCTAACATATAAGAAATGGGAGGGCGTCACAGAGATTATTTGCAGTAATATTGCTGAGCTGCTGCTGTGTTACAATATTGAAAACACACATCACTATCCCTGAGTATTAGATTTAAACTCATTTAGGGCCTTATTTATGAGAAGTGATGCATTGCTGTGTGAAAACAGAAATGCGCCACTACTTAGTGCGCCCTCCTTGCGACTTGATGGATACGTCATATTTACTGTATGATGCATCATGTCGCAAGGAGTTACAGATACGTCAGTATTTCTGACATATCTGTAGGCGCAAAAGTGATGCATTGCTGGGCTGTGTCTGAAAATAGACGCAGGTCCAGCAATGTGTCCTTTCACATGTGGCAAGCCCCATGTGAAAGGGCCTGCATCAGTCTTACGCCTGCTGTGAGGCAGGTATAAGATATTGACGCAATAGCGTCCTAGAATTGGTGCACTGAGTTCTCAAAGATTTCAATGTGCCACTTCTATGAGGCTTTTTGCGGGGGAAAACCCACCCTGCATACATTGTACCTGGCGCAGGTATAATGTGGTTCAGGCAGATCTTTTGGCCACCAAGAGCTCCAGCTAGGCGTTTCTGGATTATTTTATGTTATGTTAGTGGGTTTATAAAGCGTGACAGCTGCCCCAGCAAAGAGGCGTCCCGGCACTGACAGCAATGAGGTGACCAAGATCAGGGAGGGCCCAAGGAGGCCTACGAAGTCGGAAAGAGAAAGGTTTTGATGGCTTTCCTAAATTTGAGGTAATTATGGAGCCCCCACATGTGGGCCGGCAGTGTGTTCCAAAGGATGGCCGCTCTGTTCCGAAAAGAACTACCTCCGGCACGAACCCTCCTAACCAGGGGGGGCCACCACCAGGTGTTGTCCCATGGAGCGGAGCTGACAGGAGGGAACATAAGGTAGAAGCAAGTCAGTCAAAATATTAGGAGAGGCAAATTTCAGAACTTTAAAGGCTATACAGAGAGCCTTGAACTCAATCTGCCTAGCCACAGGCAGCCAGTGGAGACGGCGAATAGCGTTTGTCACTGAGCAGGCTCTGTGCAGACCGAGGAAAGATCTTGCGGCCGCATTCTGAACTCTCTGTAGCCTATGTATTTCTGTCTTGTTTGCTCCCAGATACAGTGAGCTGGTGTAATCAAGTCTTGACATAATCAAGGCCTGGATTATAATTTGCCTGGTGGGAGCATCAAAGAAGCCCAGAATGGGTTTGAGCCCTCGCAACAACCCAAAGCAGGTTCCCGCCACCTTTTTCGTTTGAGTCTGAAAGTTAAGGGAAGCACCCATCCAAACCCCTAAGTTCTTCACTGCCTGCTTGGGGGAAGGGCAGTGCCTAGGCTCTTGGGCCACCAGAGCTCATTCCATAGACCATGGTCCTTTCCTATTAACAACACCTCCGACTTGTTGGCATTAAGTTGGAGACAGTTGGCGGTCATCCACTCGGCGACTACCCCAAGATCGCCTTGAAATTTAAAAGCATCCTGCTTAGTCGCTCGAGAGAGCCACCACCAACTATGTGTCGTCGGCATAGGAGACCATGGTCAGCCCTCTGCTCTTGTCTACTGTGGCCAGAGGTTGTACATATAGATTGAAAAGCAAAGGGCTCAGGGAAGAGCCCTGTGGCACCCCTTGCTTCATGGGAAAGATGCCAGAGGTATGCGGGGAGCTATCACCTGAAACATCCTATCAGCAAGGAATGAGGCCAGCCACTTCAGTGCTGAACCAACAATTCCAGCCTTCTCCAGGCATCGCAACAGAATGGCATGGAACACTGAATCAAACGCGGCACTGAGATCCAGAAGGATCAGTGCCGATGTCTGTCCAGCATCCAAAGCTGTCCAAAGATGTTCTGTCACCGCCAAGAGAGCCGACTCTGTGCTGTGGCCAGAGCGAAAGCCATTTTGGGAAGGGTCAAGCCTGTTGTTGGAATTCAGGTGGTCTGTGAGGAGGGAGTTAATATAATATTACCAAAGAAAACAACTTCAGTTTTGTCAGGATTGCACTTCAGCTGATTGATCTTAAGCCAGTTAAAAACCTTTGTGAGGCAAGACCTAATCATTGCCCTATCAATGTCAGTTCCTTTTTCACATGTAAAAATCAGCATAGGAAACAATTTTGGCACCCTCTTCCTCTACCAGAAATGCAAGGGGGATAGATATATATTAAAAAGGGTAGGACTGAGAATGGAGACACCTACATTCATGGCCGGAACCGGGGCTGGGAAAGGGGGGAGCCAGATGTCCTGAGATCGGTTTGCCAAAAAGGATGACATCCATGTTAAGGCGGTCCTCCCCAGGCCAATGTTAGCAAGTCTCTCCAGGAGCTTCTCATGTGGGACCGTATCGAAGGCTGCCGACAGATCGAGCAGTATCAGAACAGCCTTGCCTGCCTGGTCCAGCTTACCTTTGACAAACTCAGTCACTTCCATCAGAGCGGACTCCGTACTGTAGTTTGCCCTAAAACCGGATTGGGACTCAGGAAGGAGCTTCCCATCTTCAATGTGTTTTTGGAGGGCCTTGTTTACATGCTTCTCTAATACTTTGGTGGAGAGGTCCGGAAGAAGGGAGATTGGCCTGTAGTTGGCAGGGTCCGTCGGTTTGGCTGTAGCTTTTTTTATCAGTGGGAGAATCTTAGAATTCTTCCATAAATTTGGCACGTTGCCTGAGGAGAGGGAAGCATTAAAGGGCTGGTTTACCATGGGGTTTATGGTGGGAGCTAATAGGTTCAGGATATTCACTGGACATAGGTCGGTAGGAGAGTCGGAGTTAATGCTTTGGAGAAGGTTCAGTGACTCTTCAAGCTGAAACTCAGGGAAAGCTAGTAAGATGGAGGATCCAAGAGGGAGAAGGTCAGTTCTTCCTCTGAGATGTTAGTGAAGGCTTGTTGGATCATGGAGATCTTTTTGTGGAAGAATTGAGCTATTTGCTTAGAACATACTTCCATGCATGGCCATTGGTTTGTGCCGGCTTTTGGTGCGGTAAAGAATTTAACTATGCTAAAGATTTCCTTACTCTTATTTTGGGCATTTTCTATCTTGGTTTTAAAGAAGTTTTTCTTGGCTGCCTTCACAAGAATGTAATGAGCTTTTAAGGTGTCTTTATACACCTTCCTGGCTTCAGGTAGATAGGATTTACGCCATTTCTGTTCCATTTTTCTACAATTTCTTTTGCTAGATCTGAGGGAATCGTTAAACCATGGAGCTGGTGGGACCAACCTCTTTGAGGAGCGGGAAAATACCGGTACCGCTGCACCAATGTTGGTTCGGGGCCATGAATCTATTGAGAGGGCGTCCGAGTCGGGGCGGCTAGACAGCTCTGGTGAGGAACGACCGAGGGAGTCTGCTAACATCGGGATGGATATTTTATGGAACGTCCTGTAATTAGGGACCCCCTGCCCTGCGTTAGCCCGAGGGGCTGTGGCAGAGTTGGGAATTACGAATTTTAATAAGAGGTGGTCAGACCAGGTAATGGGAAGAGGTAGGCTTACTGATATGTCAAAGTTGTGAAAGATTTGGTCTAGGGTATGGCCCTTTCTCATGGGTGGATGAAGAAATAGATGGAAACATGTTGCACGCCTGCAGCATCTCCAATAAGGAAATTGTTTGAGGGTCATTTAATTTCATGAAACTTTATTCGGTGTGTAGAAACAACCATAAAGGTATACAGAAAATACAGTACATCGCGAGTAGTTCATAACATAAAAACTCATAAAATGTCTTTAAAAAGATAGTACAATTACATCAAATCAACAAGAATTCAGCGCTCCATGGGAATAAATATGCTTTTACGTATATTAAGTGCATTTATAATAAAAAGCGCCATGTTAAAACAGACCCTAGCATCGCTGAGCTCGGCCAAAAATTTTGCTGCACCAAGATGTGATCCACCACCAAATGCGAGCAAAAGTGGTTTAAGGTAGTAAATTCTGAAACCAGTATAAAATTAGCAAAACAACACAAAGAGCACTGTGCTCGGTTTACTTTGTCCATCGCATGGGCACGGAAACGTGTTTGAGGGACAGGATTTTTATGGGAAAAGCAACCAAATGATGGACAATACCCAATCTTAGTCCAACTAGGACAAAGCGATGCATGGGATTGTGTATATAGGTCAGCTAATCCTGGCAGCCCTGTACTTGGTTAAGCGTTAGATAAAACATAACTGATGGTTTCTTATTCTCACTAACTAGCCGGGTTTCCCTCCTAATATTCATATATAAGTTTCTCTGATGAACAATTTACTAAGTGATAAAACTTGAAGGGGGTTATTCTGGATTGACATATTAAACATTTTGCTATACACAGAATTGATATAGCTTAGCCAAGGGATCATAATGGCGTTGTCCAATTTAAGACTGTCTTGGATAATTGCTTTGGTAAAGCTGGTTTTGTCTTTGGACCATAGAGAAGGCCAAAGCAATAGGGGGCGTGATGCAACTACATCTGTGAGGTACTGTAGTCCGACTTCTCTGAGAATAATCTCAGATGAAGCTGAGGTAGGCAGACAAAGTAAGCGTTTTAGGAAACCATTTTCCTTAGTCTGCAAAACTTTACTATTAAAATAACCCCATAAACCAGCCCCATATGTTGCAATGGATAAAACCCTTGCCTTATAAATTTCAGTCATCTCCTTAACTGGTCTGGAGCCCAACTTGGCAGAAAATCTAAAAATGCCATGTGTACTTCTGTCCATTTTACTCTTAACATTAATGAGTTCACGAGTCCAGGAGCCATTACCAGAGAAGGTAATGTCCAAGTAACAAAATGAATCAACAGAAGCCACTGGTAATTTATCCAAAAGGAATGATCTACATTTTTTAACCTTGGACCGACATGCCATTGTGTAAGTTTTACTTTTGTTAATGACCAGTTTCCGTGCACCAATAAAATTCCCAAAAGCATCCCTTAGACGTTGCAACCCCAGAGGGGTCGTGGCCGGCAGGACCGCATCATCTGCGTACTGTAGTACCGGAATGGGGCACCCATCCACTTGTGGGACATCAGCATGGACAGTTTGCAAAGTCTGATCCACCCCATTAATAAATAAAGAAAATGAAATAGGGGCTAAAACACAACCTTGTCGAATTGCTCGTTTAACTGCAAAATTATTAGTGCATTCTCCCAGAGAACCGTTGCACTATAGGGGACCCCCTCTAAAGGCTAGGGAGAAGAGGGGAAAGAACCAGAGACCACTAAATATGCTCCCTCATAGCCTATCTATTCCTTACATCAAGGGCTTGCTCTCTCTTACATATAATCACAACAGTGACACTTGACATTTAAATTTTCATTCATTTTATTATTTCATTGCTTTATATATTTTATAACATTTCACTTTTCTTTTTATGTATATCTTTCTTTCATTCAAATAGAAAAAACTGATTATGAAAATTCGTACAAAAAACAAAATCATCACAATAATTACATAAAATTTCACATGCACAAATTCATTTAATAGAAAAACAACCCTTGGACTAACTTCAATAAATACATCCATATCACAGCCATTCGAACACATGCATACTCTCACAAACTTCATACAACCAGCATCTGAACAAGGTAGAGGTTATGCGTGACGCAGAAAACCTCCACAACCAAATAGATTTTTATGTTCAGAGAACAAGGCTCAACATAAGGTCGACGCGCGTTTCGGCAGTATATGAAGAGTAGTTAGACCACCTTCATCAGGACCTTTCCAGATACCCACATCAATATCACAGCAACCAGGGGACAGGGTCAAAGGATTTATGGAAAATTGACAAATGGCAGCTATTCATATGGTCTCATTATAAGCGAAAGAATCCTCCCTATATTTCCAAGGCAAGTTCCTTAGCAAATGCGTAGTTTCAATATGTATTAGTCCTGGGGCCCAATGCGCGAGGAAGCCAAGCTTTTTCCAAAAGTTGTTGATGGGCAAGACCATAGAAGACCTTCTACGTTTTTCTTTCATCAATTTGTATTCCTCAATCGATTTTTTTCTTCCCCCACTTATATATGTTAGAGATTCAGAGTTGTTACACAACTCGTGCGTTCTGCTGCTCAAAGTACGGATGTCTGCACGCGATGGCCCACAGTTCTCCAATTGAGAACCATAATTGCTTACCAAATTCTCATACAGTCTGGCCAGGAAGCTCACAATTGGTCTAGAGCAGTGGTCTTCAAACTTTTTTGCTCGGAGCCCCCCATAGCAAAATGTTTTGGAGTCGGGGCCCCCCTGCAAAACTTTATGGCAAGGATCGGAAAACAGGAGATGCAGGGCTGAGCGCAGAGGCAGAGCTTTTGAGATCATATCATGGATACTTTTTTTTGTGGCTCATAATCCACAATAAATGTGAAACATATAATAGGGAAAATCATCAAACAAGAACAGAAATTGACTAAAAACTGTTCTCTCCATAATTTGGTTATTGTGAGCCCCTCACACTCCTGGGCTCCAATGCTACTGCACTTACTGCACTAATGATAGCTGAGGCCCTAAGTAGAAGTCTACCCTTCTCTGCCTCTTTCACAACTTACCGACCATGGCCATCACTCCAATCTTGAATCAGGTTATCCATCCCTTTTTTGGTTTTTGGAGGGAGGACCTGGCCCAAGGGTATTGGAAAACTTTACAAAAGCACCATATACATTACACAAACACTATTTCATATTCATTCATCGTATATTTTTTTTTATTTTAGGCATTGGACGATTAAGTGATTTGAGTTGCGCTGACATGAGGACCTGAACTAGGTTCCAAAGTAGGCAGCTCTCGCCATTAGGCTACAACTCCTCCCTTTCAGAAAAAAAGAGCTCCAGCGTGTTGCCCCCACCTTTTTGCAGCAAAGGTGCTCTCATCTCTATATGAAAGGTCCTTTTCACAGCTTGACTAGTAGGCTTTTTGCTATATTTGGGTATTAAACCGGTATTAATGAGGTGAAACCTATGCCCAGATAGTTTTTGCCAAATGTAAAAATGACAAAATAACAAAATAAATGTATGATAAAATGTGCTGTATAACATCACATAATTTTCCTTTTCTTGCCACATAATTTAGTCAACCCTGCCACATAATTTGGTCCTCCCCTGCCGCATAATTCCGGTGAGCCTGGCTTTAATTGGCCTCATGACGCTGGACCCTATGCAACTGGTTAAGCAACACATACAAAAGCTGCTGAGGAGCTAATATATGCTCTAACTGTTGGAGTCAGAGTGCTTTTTACCACAGGCATGGAAGTTGTAGCTCTATAAATACACTAGTTACTATTTCCCACTTTAAAAACCAGGATTCAAATCGGCGACTCTCTGGTAAGACAGAAATCTGCAGTTATTGCTTTAGCTAACTGAGGTTTATAACGTAAGACAGTATATTTTCAAAACATTTGTTTCATTTGCTTTGTTTTTTCATTTATTGTGTGTGTCTGAAGACATGTGGTCTAGGAGCACCCATACCAAGCAAGGTAGTCCAAAGAGTGAGGTGATCTACTAGATCAAAAGCGCTGCTCAAGTCAGCGAAACAAAGATATAATCTTCCACCTTTGGCACAAGTATACTTGCCTATAAGCAGGTCAAGATTCACGCATTGCTCGATAGACCCTAGGGCTTTCCGGAAACCAAACTGCGCAGGTGAGAGAATTGAACAGTCCCTGCCCATTCTTCTAATCTTTTCAGTAATACCTTGCTCATCACTTTAACAGACGAGTCTAACAATGAAATTGGTCTGTAATTTTTGGGGTCTGATTTATTGCCCTACTTATGAATATGAGCTATGATAGATGCACCCCAAGTAAGAGGAGGAGTTGATTCTGCAGCCATATTAAAAACTCTAGTTAAAATTGGTGCCCATAAACTAACATTTTGCTTAAAAACATCCACTGGTACCCCATCCAGGCCCGGTGCTTTCCCCTTTTGCTTTCATTCAGTGTCCAAACCACTTCCTGTAAGGTATTTATTTATTTGAAAGATTTTATATAGCGCTGGCTAGACTCAGAAGTATCAGAGCGCTTTACATGAGTATCAGACCATAGTTGCAGGTTACATCGTTACAAAGGTTACACAGTTATTCAAGCATAGCTACATAGTTACATGTTCAGTCGAGACTAACAATAAGGGCATATGCGTAAGGGAAAAAGCAGGCAAGGGGAGCGATTCAGTGGGGAGGGGGTAGGAGATGGGGAAGTAGACAGCGAATGAAGGAGGGAAAGAGGAGGGGGAGGGTGAGAGACACAGCATGAAAGAAGAGGGGGGAGGGTGACGGGGGCACAAACCAGTAGACAAGTAAAAGCTGCGTCCAAAGTCCAGTAAGCTGTGATCCCAGGGGAAGTGGTATCATTCCCCTAACTCAGATGCAAGAGCCTCCCTTTACACAGTGGACTCTCTCAGAGGGGTCTCTGAGACTCCAAGGCCTACCTACTGGATCCTTCCCCAAAAAGGGGAGAGGGAGTGCTTTGGCAAGGGGCGCCATACCATGCCTCAACTGTGAGTGGCTCCCTTAGTGCTGTGGACTCTCTGATAGATCACTGAGACTCCAGAGTATAAGTAGTTGGATCTTTCCCCAACGAGGGGAGAAGGAGTGCTTAGTTAAAGGGCACAAGGGACAGGGGGCTAGGAGGAGGGTCGGAACTGGCAGGTCAACAGAGGGGGAACAAACGGCAAAAGAAAATCGCATTAATTACAGAAAGATAACACCTACAATACCCAGATAAATTAGCGATCCAGAAAAAGACAGGATCCACTAAAGGCAAGGGTCAGGGAGGACAAAGGGAGGGAGTCAGTGAGTTGAAGAGTCTCACTAGGAAGATCCGTGTTAAGCTTGGTAGATTTCGCTAGGTCGTGGACCATTTCCAGGTTCCTGAGTATCATGTCCATTATGCTGGTACCTTCACCTTTAATATCCAGAGGTAACGATGGATTTATCAACTGGCCCCTTCTTAGAGTGGGCACCGATCCTGCTACAGGGGGATTAAAGATACTAGTGAAGTGCGCCACCCATGCCTCGCAGGTGACATGCCAGGAAGTCAGGAAGGGAATCATCCTTTAAAAAAGACGAGTTAACAGTGTCCCAAAAATAACTTAATATCCCTTATCTCCGCCGCTTGAGTCAGTTTTGACCAGGCTATTTCCTGCAATTCTTTTTTCCTTGCTAGAAGTACCTCTCTTTGTTTAAATCTAAGAGATTTAACCAGTAGGCTATCTCTAGGTTGTTTGAGGGTCTTTTCCATTGTCCATATGTATATTGAAATCTCCCAGAATAAGGCAGTTGTTGTATTTTAAGTCCAGGGAGGTGGTGGCTGTATTAAGTGTAGTAATAAAATTTCCAATTGCACCGAGAGGTCTGTAAATCAGAAAACCAGCTATGCTATGAATGGGGGGATAAGGTACAGCGGAAGCCTAAGGACTCTGCACCCTCGATGTTTTCCATTGGGATGGGAGAGCAGTCTAGTTTTTTATTGTAAATTATGGTGACACCGCCCCCCTTCCCACTCAGTCTGTCCCTCCAAAGGATTTTATAACCCGTAGGAATGGCCGAGGTGATAGTAGGGTTGGAGGCTTCAGACAGGCAGGTCTCAGTGAGAAATAAAAGATCAGGCTGTTCGTCTCAAAGTAGGCCATAAATGTGTGGTTCATGCTTTTGCATAGAGCAACAATTTAAAAGGGTGGCCTTTAAGTCCTCTGCTTTCTTATTGTTTTTACACTTATTGTTGCGTGGGAGGATCTTGGGTGCGAGTTTCCTGGGCTGGAGGAGAGACCAGTTGCACTTATTGCTTCGAAAGTCTACCTCCAAGCTCATATCAGCCGCTGTACACTGACATAATGGTAGCTGCCTAAGGCTAAGCAGTTTTCCCTATTGTAATATAGTGGAAGAAACTCACCAGAGGGAAACTGGGCAGCATGGCTGGCGCCGGACGCCTCCGCGAAGCTGACGGGCGCAGACGGGCTTGTCTGTTTGCATCAGGAATATATAGGCTAATGCCTGTGATGCAAACTGGATCACTAACGCAGCTGAGGAAGCGGAAACTGCGTGGGCGGAAGTGAGGAGCCCGGTAGTAGCCCCAGCCCTCCGCACAATCTGCGTATAATCCGTGGCGGACCAGGACTGGAGGAAAAGCGAGATGCGAATTGGAGCAGCTAAGGAGGTGTAGGCAAGCAGAATCAAGTAAAGTGCAAGTGCGCGTAGGTAGGAGAAATTGTTAAAAAGCACAGAGTAATTCAGCCCCACATATACAATTTAAAAAGTATTAAAAACCTAGTAGCAGGGTAGGAAACACTAAATCCTGCCACTGTCAGTTGTGTGCGTCCGTTTGCAGCGGGACTATATAGGCTAATGCCTATGATGCAAACTGGATCGCTACCGCAGCTGAGCAAGTGAAAACTGCGTGGGAAACAGGGACTCAAATTGGATCATAAATTCAAAGCTGTTCTGAAAAGGGGCCCCCAAAATATGTTTGGCCCAGGGCCCCCAAAATCCTTAAGATGTCCCTGAAAACAAGTACATACTATGGAGCTTGCTTTGCCCTACCTTACTTTATAAGGCCGCGTGCATAGAAAGACTGGAATCCCTATGCTTCTAAGTGATTATATCTCTCCAAAACTAAAGGGAAATGAAACGCTAGGTCTAGGATAATTATTACAATTCCTAGACAGCAGTCAGGAAAGTTACCATTTGAGCATGAAATGGGTCGAATCTCTACGCATTCTTAGGGTGCAAAGGATTGCAGAGCACAATGTTTAAGATGGAAAGTACATATACCGTCGAACATGGACATATTAACAGACACTGGCACTGCTAGCTGGACGTACTATAGCTACATGACCTCTACACAGAAGCACGCAATAGGAAGAAGCTGATGCTCAGTCATGAGTGCAGAGCAGTCATGTCTCATGGGAGACAAAATATCAGGAGCTGTATTTTCAAGTCAATCTATCAGGGGCTTCTAAAGCGCGGCTACTCACCCGTGGGTGTCTCAAGGCACTGGGGGGGGGGGACTGCTGGTCGAGCATCATTCGAAGAGCCAGGTCCTTCCTGAATTGGGTCAGTGACCCGGTTTGCCAAGTGACACTATAACAGGATGATTTGCTGAAGAAACATTTAGGGGAATGACTTCAGAATATGGATGGAACAGGCAAGTGCAAGTACAGGTGTGCCCTCCAGCATAAGCAGTGTGTGAAGAGTTAAGCAGCAGTATGATAACCCGCTAGGAAAAAGCAAATACCACAGGGAAGCAATAATCTGGCACACTTGCAGGAGGATGATGTAGTACTCATGTTGGTACTGTCCTTGGCAGCACTGACAGGGGCAATAGGTCCTGACGAGGGCCCTGCCACTTACGTTTTTTCACAAATTAAGCACTGCTTGTGTTACAGCCCCGCCAATCTTGAAGCGCATTGCCAAGTGATGCGTCAGTGATCAAACCAATGCTTCAGCAGGAGGACAAGAGGAAGGGATGGTTTCAACTAGAAGGAAGAAAACCACTAAAACCTGTATTGCAATCCGAGACTGCTAAGCAGCAAAGGTTGGGCTAAAGTACAGAAAAAAATTCCAAGCAAAATTGCGTTAATACAGCAGCAAGCAAACTAAAAAATAGGAGCAGAATATCCCAAGAGAGAAAAGACTCGGGCCAATGAAAAATGTACATCAAAAAATGTGACGTTCCGTACAGTTTTATACCTACATTAAGGTAAAAATCAAAAGGATTTATGTCGTTCCGGGGGCGCTAGAGTATACTTTATAGGATGCCCTGACCCTAACAGATGGAGGTGGCATGCTTCATCATCAGGTTGTGCTCCACGCTGGGTGGGCTGTGCAGTATGGTGCTGTCTTCTCTCACTCCTGCCCAATACTCTTCCCTTGGTGTGAGGTGAGGAAGCCAGCTACACTAGCTCCCCACCCTGCTCCGGGCTCCACCCTGGGCACGGGGAGAGACAAGAAGGCGGCGATTGCATCTAGGCCCAGGATACCTGCTGCAGGTTTTAAATCTCCACGCATGAGCGGCACATCCTTGGTCATCACTAGACTGAGGAGTAGTTTACAGCCACCAGAGACAGACTCCAGGGGCCGCTTAACACCTACAATCATCTAGGAAATTCCTTCTACCTACTGCTTTTGCCTCCTTAGCAGAAGCTTAACTAAAGGGGACTTGACTTGACCTCCTGCCGGCCCTGGTGATAACCACCTCTCTGCGACACCACTTCCGACCCCAAAGTCCTACATGGAAACCACGCTGCTTCCCTGGACTCTGTAGCCACCGGAGTTTCTAGTCACTTGCAAGGTAACTGTGCACAACACAAGCGTTCTGAGTGCCCACTCATGGGAGACCACAGGACAACACCCACGTTCAGTCTCAACTGTGCCTGGAGGGGTCAGGGAGCTGATGGGATCAGCCTTGGAGAGAGTTCGCAAGCATCCATAGGACAAGTCTAGTGTTATGCTAGAGCTCTGTGGGTTGCATGTTCCTGTGATAGCTTGTCAGAAACTGCTTCCATCAGAAAGTACCCCGAGTCATGTTGTTGTCCTTCATCTTTTACCCCTACTGAGTTGAGCAGGACTCCCAAGAAACCCCAGAGTCATGCAAGCCCCCTGCTATGTTACGATATAAAGCTTAATGTCACCGAACGGTCTCTTCTCTTGGCGCTAAGATTTGTCAACAACTGGAAAAAATAATAGAATTAAGTGAAATAACGGAACAAGAACATTTTGAACGAGTGCACTTACAGAATTCCAAATAGAAGGTGGTGGGAGAGAGATGGCATGAATTTCAATGTGAGATGTGCAGAACAGGGGAGTGCATGAAAGAATATGAACAGGGGAAAGAAGAGATGTGGAAGTACCGGGGTACGCATTTCGCAATGAATGTGGGGGCTCTGGCATAGAGGGAGTGAAGAACAATGCAGAACACTTGAGTGCGCGCAGCCAGTGCAGGGATGGTGTGGTGGAATGGCAGTGCTGCTGTCACTAATAGGCAGCTTGTTTTCGGAAAGGCTGAGGCGTGCAAACAACGATGCTTTGATGTCAAACTAGAGACTGCTACAGTAGTCCAGTCTAGAGCTTATGAGTACAGAGATTACCCCACAGAATCCTAAAATTGTTAAACGTGTCAAAAAGACTGAGGTAAGTACCAAATTTAGAAGACCAAAATTAGGGGAGCCGGAGATAGGTATTGTTGCAGACATCAGGATTCCTGCCCTCACAGTGTTCAATTTCAACTATTGAGGGATCATCCGCTGCCAGAAAATGATGCTGAAAGATTGCAGCTCCTTTACAAGAATCTTCTGGTGGACAGTGTCAAATGCTGCTGAGAAATCGAAGCGCATCAAGGCATGAACACTGTCGCTCTCTACAAATGTTGATTGATTGCCGATAATGGCTTCAATTTGAATGTCATCTACAATCTAGATAGAGACTACCTATGCACTATTATTGGGGTTAAGGCCCACCTGGTAATCATCCTGAATATCAGACTGGTCAACAAAAGAGCATACTTATGCAGCCACATGAGTTTCAAAGGTTTAGCCACCGCAGATAAAGGAACGTTACTTTAAAGTCCCCATGGACTACCAGACACTTCTTAATCAAGCATTGGCATAGCCAATAGGTCTCACCTTTGGGACCTTATAAGTGTTTAGCCATGCAACACTTGATGTTGTTGCACCAAGGATATTGTGCTGGTTAACTAAACACTTATAAGGTCCCAAAGGCGAGACCTATTGGCTATGCCAATGCTTGTCTTTTTTGGAGCTGTCGACAGAACTAAAAACCTGGGAGCCAGGGTGTTGAACTTTTTATGACCTGTTTTTCTTACTATGTTTATTTCTGGAGTCTGTTTTACTTTTGCTTTTTAATATAAAGATTAGTGCTTGCAGGCACCCCAAATTTTTGCACAAGTATGAAACTGAAGTTGTGTGATCCTGGGCAAATCAGATAAATCAATTTGCCCAGGATCACACAATTAAGGCACATTGCCCAGCCAGACTTCAGGCTTGAAGGTCAGGTCATATGACAATATGTTTGGCATACAACTTCACCAGAACGACTGCTTTTGATTTTTTAACATATTCGTATTTCAATGTTTGAACACCTACGGTGTTGTCATCCTCTTCCAAACCCATCAGTGATGTCAATGGCCTCATCTGACATCATCTATCAAGCGCAAGCAAAGGACAAAGTGATATCAAAAGTCAAATCAGTAGTTGGGATGAGGGAAGACAGTCAAAGCAATTTAGGCTAGTGGGAACAAAAGATGATAAAACAAACATGTGGGAACAATACCACCTTGTGGACAGTTGTAGTAACAAAGAGCAACAGGGAAGCTATCGACTTCAAGAATGTGAAAGAAAGCTCTCGTATCTTGAAAGCGGATGACACATGACGAGAGAGGAAAGCCATATGGCGCCTCTGCTTGTAAGCGCGTGCCTGCGCACATGCACGCAAGCTCTAGGCCACAGTGTAGCACTTTGAAAAGCCCCTTACTAAAAGTCGAGCAGTAGCGCATGCGCTACTCTAGGCTTGACCTAAAATCTAGGGGCACTGTCTAATAGCAGTGAGCAATAGAGGATTTCCAGTGCTAGGGGAACTAATATATTTCCCCGCTATTGGGTGGTTGAAAACAGATCTAGTGGAGATACAGATTTGCACTTAAAAGCAAGGAGGCTTGTCCAAGAGGCCGAGCCAAAACTAAAGGTCACAGATTGAGCTAAGAATATGGGCAAGTACTTTAGCAATGAGCTCGCTAATATTATTGATTTTGGATATTAATAACGCAGCCAGATCATTGCTGAACTGTTGAGAATATAAAGTAGGAATGAATGGTGTGCTATAATGAGATATTTCATTAAGTAGTTCAAAACGTTTTTGTTTAATATCAACAAGAAATGTTCAGGTAGAATAATAGGATGATGAGCATCTTGTAGGTTCTTTTGGTATTGGCCTCATTTTAAATTTGAATTTCGAACAACAGGTAGCATAACCAAAAGTTCCAGAAAAGCTCACAGCATCTTCATCTTAATCTTCATGTGAACCCACCCATATTGGAAATTAAGGTGAAGGATTGCAGAGTTCCCTGGCGGAAATCTTTGAATTTGCTGCAGAACACCATGTCCTTTGTTTTCGTATTGTTTTGTTTTTAGTGGGCAGACTTCTCAGGCCTGTGTCTCCAGCCCCGCTGGGCCAATGTTAACACATTTGGGCTCATTTTGCTTATGGTGACCAGCACCAGCCAGCAGGAGCATTCTTTTTAGATGTCCTTGCATCTAACGATGCTTTTTAAGGGCAGCTAGGATTTTAAGGGCCCCTTGCACCAGACCTGCACTCTGCATGTATCCTGGCACTCTTCTCCTGCTCATGGGGGTATCTTGCCCTATCTCTAGGAAGTCAGCCAGGAAAACACCCTCCCTGCTGTACTCCCCACGTTCCAGAGCATTTTAGCTTTTTGAAAGACATCCGTGGGTCATCAGAGTCCAGGAACAGTTAACAGAAGTCTTGAGGGGACCATCCATGGTACACCAAAAAAGCCATTCCCCCAACAGTTCCTAATAAGGAGACTAGCCCCACTGACCTGGAGTGAGGGGGACTAGCCCCACTGACCTGGAGTGAGGCATCCTAGCCCTGGGGTCAGCTGGAGTCAAAGTCCATCTTTGTAGGGCATCAGGTGGTTTCCACTTCCAACTGGGCATTTTTTCCCATCTCACTCCCAGGTCAAGTGTCTTATCATCTGTCTCTCCCTTGTATGGGGGCTTTTATGTGGAGTGGAAAGTGCTAGAATCCAGGCAGCCCATGTCAATTCTAGGATGCCACGTCATCACTCCACCCCTGTCACAACCCCTTGCACAGCATTCTGGGACAATCCAATATGGCGACTTAAATTTGTCTACAGATAGAGCTCCCCTGAGAGCCTCAGCTCTTCCCCTAGATGACACAGCTGCTTGATCCCCTCCCACCAAAACTTCCAAGGCAAGCCCTTCCTGTTGAGGCTACAGAGGTCTGACCATCCACTATTGTTACAGTGGGTCTGGGCTATCCAAGCCCAGGTGCAAAATGACAAGCTAATTGCCCTATTATGTGTGAAGGCCTTTGATGCCTCCACTGAGGAGCAAAGTAGTTAACTTGGCACAGTAGGAAGAAAAAGGCCTGGAATCTGATTCTGACCTGAACCAGGAAAATATGACAAATCTTAAAGTGTGTAAGTGGGATTTTAGGGACAGTAAATTCACACTTGCCATGCATACTTATCCCCAGATTGGTACCTCACTACATCCTGTAGGCCTAAATACAGCAAAATTGTACTCTAGGGCAGATTTTGCTTATAATATGTATTGCTGTGTAATCACAACAGACCTTCAATGAGCACTACAGACCTACAATATGAACTCCAACTCACCATATAAGTCCTACACCCAGGTCAGTACCAATCCATAAAGAGTCCATTCAGCACCAGCTTACCTATGCATAAATAAGGGGTAGTACAAGACAGTAGTCTTACATGCAGAGTCTGCACATGCCCGCACATGTGTTCCCGTGTAACCAGCCGAGAACCTCTAGCCCTAGCTGTACAGCAGGGACATTCTCTTAAAAGGTGGACACCGATGGTTAATGCTCTCAATCTAATTACCGTAAATTTAACATGAGTGAGACTCAAGTTGTGAGACCCTCACAGTAAAAGTCCCAAAACTAGGTTGTCAAATGCAAAATATCTAGGGGTAACTAAATGGGCAGAAGCCATTTGCTACTCAAGTTCAATTTGGTGCTTTGGAAAGTTTGTGCTATAGCAGGGAAACACCAATACACCACAGTAAAAAAGGAAACTAGCTTTGTATATTGACCTGTCCATTAACAGGAACAATAACAAGTACATTTTAATAGAAGATTGAATAGGGGCTCAAAGGACAACTAGAATATGTGATGTGGTAAAATACTGATCATCTTGGAATAGGTCAGAATGTTAAAAATGTGTTTGTGTGTGCTAGAAGGAAACACAGTCCCTCAGAAAAAAATAGTTGCAGGAACAATGGTTAGTTAAAAGGTAGTGTATATTGGAAAGCAGCTCTGAAAGTACTAGCAGTATGCAAGGCTTGGCTTCATGCAAGGTTCCCCTTGTTCCATTCAGTAAGGTATGATAACATCACCAACAAGCAAGATTCCTAATAGTGGCAAAATTCCATCCCCAGAACCCTCCAGATGGTAACCGGAATCCGAATATCTTCAGTCTCATATTCTCTCTCACCCTCTTACACACTTTCCCTTTCACATTTGTTTCAGGCTCTGTATTTAGGTCTGGTGTTCTCATCTGTGTGAGGGGGTGTGGTGGTATCCTCATCACTGCTCTTGAAACTTGAAGGCAATGGTTAGTGAGTGTACTTGGCTAATGTCTAGAGTGGGTGCACATGCCAAGCTCCAGACAATGGTTTCTTCAGATACACTTGTCCTTCCTCTCTTTTTCCAGGCCTATTTTGCCCCTGTGAGCCTGTGCCAAAACTCAAACAGGAAGGTGGAATTTTCTATGACTAGTAGGGCATCCAACCCACCCGGTGGTGCCTTATTACCCCTCCACCTCTTAATGTTACTAACAGGAAACATATTGCTTCCTGTTCAACCCATTTGCTGCCTTCAGGTCAGGTTTAACAATGACAGCTCAATCTAAAAGTGAGGCACATCCCCATCTCAGTGACTCACCGCCCACCCTGATCCGACTGTTCCCTCCTACATTCTCCACAGGACGCACTCCTGCCAAACAGAGACAGTTATCTTTAAATCAAGCCCTGGCACACATTTGTAATGGTTATAACATGTCAATAACTTAAGTATCAAGGCAAATACATAAAGAAAATGAATAATTTAATGATTTTCTTGTTGTTACTCCAACCAACGCGTGTTTCGTCGTTCGGGACAAGACACCCGCGACTTCCTCAGGGCTGGAAAACATACATAAAGAAACAGAGTGTAAGCCCAACCATTCGGGCATCAATAATACAGTCTTTGTTATGTGAATGGTAAGTGGTCCCAACTGTGCTCATCAAGTCACATCAGATATCCCTAAAAAGCGTGCAAATGCATCCAACATAGGACAGTGGAATCAATATATCCTGTGTCAAGAACATGTCAAATCATCACCATCAAAACCACTTTATTCGATTATTTAAAATCATAAAAGTATACAGTACATGATTGAACAGTTTAAAAACATTCCAACAGTTTCATAATTAAAAAATAAATTATCTTGGTGGATCAGATTTATAAAACCTAATTAATTTCCTCCAATGCTGTCTGTCTTTTCCTTCTTGACCTAATGGCTGCAACGAGAAAGCTGGCAACACCAAACATAGTCGCAGGGGATTCCATTAATTGTAAAAACAGCAATGCAGGTTTAACTTGTACAAAAACTTTCCCCCTCAAGATAGGGAAGATAAACCTTTTCCTAGCTTCCAGATACAAAGGACAAAAAAACATAAAGTGCATTGTATCTTGGAGAGAAAAATCATCACATTTACAAGGGGCCACATCTTCTGGCCTAGACCAACCATGAGGGACACTTAATACTAAATGGATCTGGTTGAAACGGAATTTAGTCAATAGCCATTTATGATAAAAGTTCGTAACTGTTGACAAATATGGGTGCATAGCTATAGATAAATTAAGCAAGAGGTGAGCTCTTACTGTAGGTTCACATAACTCTTGACATTCTCGCTCAACCTCGCAGTGCTTAATATAATAAGTTTTAACCCACATTAAATCGGCTTTACATAGGCCTTCGGGATTGGTGAAAAGCTCTGGGCGTCCAATTTTCTTAGATATCAGTTTAATATAGGACAGCCACTGAATTTCCTTCATATTATCTAATTTAATACAATCTTTCAGGATACTATGATTCAACGTAAGATCCGGATTCAACCAGATTCTGATCCATAACGGAATTGAGCAATTTTTATAATGTCAGAAATATATCCTGCCCCCAATTCAAGATGGACCGAATGTGTCGCAGTAGATTGGGGAAGGCCAAGAAGAGCACAAAAGAATTTATTCTCTTCTATTTGTATGGGATCAGTTTTAATGAACCCCCAAATTGCGGCCCCATACCTGGCTATTGAGACAGTTTTAGCTTGGTATATATTTAGAATAGCCTCACAGGGTTTCCCTCCCAACCTTTTCGCGAAACCCAATATTGCAGCCGAGGAGCTACGCACCGCATTCGCCTTGATCGATAATTGAGGAGCCCAGGTACCTTTGTCGTCAAAAACGACTCCTAGGTAGGTGAACACTTTCACTCTAGTGATAACTTCTCCATTACAGTAAAAGGTTTTAGGGAGGTTCTTTCCCTTACCCAGTGCCATAACGTGGGATTTACCATTGTTAACCACAAGGTCCAAAGATTTCATAAAATCCCCAAAAGAATTCAATAATCTTTGTAGCCCGAGCGGAGTCCGGGCCAATAAAACTGTATCATCCGCATAAAGAAGTACGGGTATAGGAGTACCATCTACCCGTGGGATGTCAAGAGATGCAGTTAACAGATTGTCTTCAAGGGAATTTATGTACAATGTGAATAACATAGGGGCAAGAATACAACCCTGACGTACCCCTCTGCCAGATTTAAAACTAGCAGTACATTTCCCCTCCTGAGTCATCCTTATTGAGGCTTTCAGATCTTTATGTAATTCTGCCAAAAAGCACACAAGGGGCCTATCCAAACCCAATTCCAGGAGCATAGACCATAGCTTAGACCTGTTAACCAGGTCAAAAGCCGTAGACAGGTCCATAAATCCTAGAAAAATCGAGCCCCCTGAAGCTTTTGTGTATTTTGCGACAATTAGGTGTAAATGAAGACATTGATCCTCTGTTCCCTGCCCTGCTCTAAAACCATACTGGGCATTGGAGATTACTCCTTTCTCTGTAGCCCAGTTTGATATCCTAGCCAAAATAACCTTTCCTAGGATTTTAAACGAAGAGTCCAGCAGGGATATGGGCCTATAGCATCTAGGGTCTCCCCTTTGGCCCTTTTTAAACACAGGGATTATAATCGATTGGGACCACGACTTCGGGAAAGCTGTTATGGCCGCAGAGTTAAAAACATTTAACAATAATTTAGCCCAGTACTTAGGGTCAGCCTTATACATATCAGAAGGCACCCTGTCTGGGCCTGGCGCCTTGCGCCCGGCCGTACCCTCGACAGCTTTCTCAACCTCTTCGATAGTAAAGCTAATAAAAGGGAGGGGAGGACTAGAAATTGGCACCACAAAGGATTCCTGCTCAAGGTTACTCCCATAGATTTTTTCGAAGTGACCTAACCAATCCTCCTCAGAGATATTCAGTTCAAGCACAGAGTTCTGGGAGCCAGATAACAAAGGGGAATTAATAATTTCCCAAAATTTAGAGCTGTCTTTCAGGATTGCATTATCCATTAAGGCTACCCATGCATCTTGTTTAATTTCCCTTTCACGTGCCTGAATTACTTGCGAATACTCTTTCCTTAGGAGCATAACTAGCCCTTTATTTCTAGGCTTGTTATTAAGGACTTTTTTAAGTCGATTATGAGCTGCGGAACAATTATGATTAAACCAACCACAGGCAGGTTTATTTTTGTTAACCCTGCCTTTCGTAGTAAGTTCATTGGCCACTTGTGAGCAAATAGCTTCAAAGGCCGTTATTACATCCCTACCATAAGATGGCGGATCAGCACATATGCTTAAATGTGGGCCAACCTTTGAGATAATTGACTTAAAGAAATCTTCAGGAATTACCTTATTCCATTTTAATCTCCTCCCCTGATCTTTAACTTTCACAGTAAGTAAGGCAGGTCTCAGAGCTGATTTATCCATTAGGGGGAAAACATTAGCTAATATCATTACCACCGGGTTATGATCACTAAAACAGGAACGTAAAGCATTATAAAAAATCACATACCTTAAAAGTCCTGCAGATAAAAATATGTAATCTATAATAGATTCACAGTCCCTAGCATCATACGTAGGGACACGGGTATTCTTATCCGGGAACCCTACTTCATACAGTTCATTATTAAACTGTTCAATCATGTACTGTATACTTTTATGATTTTAAATAATCGAATAAAGTGGTTTTGATGATGATGTCAAATCATCATATTAATGTGTCAATCAATAGATGGTGTCTAACATGCCAAGCCAACCAATATTGATGACCGCCCTAGGGACAAAGGGAGTGGGACCATGATAGGTTATAGAGAATGGAAATGAGTAGTCATGCAACTCATAACCAGCATTCAAGTGACATCCCATATGCATATTGTATGAGGGTCAACTTTCTGGGAGAACCCAGGCCTACCTTTAGGTCAATGAAACAGTCTTATGTGCCTAAAAATCAAAATAGAAATTTATAAAGTGTACGTCCTATTAAGATTACATCCATGTAGATATCAACCATAAGGTAAAGAACATACATTCTGACTGGTTATAATTCCGTCCCAGCCTGAATATGGCTGGGCAAGTTGCATGTATTCCACGGAAAACGGTTATTCTAGCATATATCTGTAAGAACATAACAAAATCCTATTTAAAATAGCGGGGCAGAATGCTCCTAAATGCAATTATTAGCACAAAGCATGGAGTGCATGCTTATAGTAAAAACTTGTGAGAAAGGTTTCCAATCATTGCACCAACCAACGTATCCATTAGGTTAACTATTTATAGTTATCTGCCAATGTGAGTTCTAGTTTCATCGCTACTAGTATTTTGTGAGGGTTGGTATATTCCAATAAAAAGAGTTCAAACCGTGAAGCTTATTGTATAGTTCACACAGTCACCAAGATCAAAAAACCATTGGATATAAAGAAATCCCAGTATAAGAGAAATAGCCATGAGAACACATTAAACGGTTCCCAGGCACACCAACTTTGTGCACGAGTGACCAGTGGAATTACAGAAAACCCATGTACTTGGTAACAAGCTTACCGTCGATGCACGATGTGGAGTAAATCTCGTGCTGGTGTAGGGGCTGCGTATTCAATCAGCCCGCGACGCGCTAAAATTTAAAAGGAATTCACAGAGATTCAAATTTCCTATTTAAAAGTATCTACGTCCAAATTCAAATTCTGAGTGCACAGGCAGGTACATACCTGTATTGAGCAGCGTTGGAATCTATGTTCGATCCACCGGCACTTCAGTTTGGCCGCAAAGTTCTGCAGATAACCGGAAGTGCCTCTTTTGGTGTTTACGAGACCAAATGACTAGCACGTGAAAAGCGGCAACAGCGGTAACGATGTCGGCCGCCATCTTGAGTATCTCATTAGATTATGTGACCCATGTAGTTGCTCTCCGTCATACGTATCCTTCTTATATTATGTCCATATATGTCCAAATATCCCGGTGAGGACTTACTTAATGTGTGTAAAAAATGTATTTCTTAAATCCAAGGCACATCTATTCATTACTATTAATAGAATTGCCACAATATGTAGTTAATGCGGGCTGATGGCGTCGGTAGTATCGATTCCGGCCGCCATCAACGCTGCTCAATACAGGTATGTACCTGCCTGTGCACTCAGAATTTGAATTTGGACGTAGATACTTTTAAATAGGAAACTTGAATCTCTGTAAATTCCTTTTAAATTTTAGCGCGTTGCGGGCTGATTGAATACGCAGCCCCTATACCAGCACGAGATTTACTCCACATCGTGCATCGTCGGTAAGCTTGTTACCAAGTACATGGGTTTTCTGTAATTCCACTGATCACTCGTGCACAAAGTTGGTGTGCCTGGGAACTGTTTAACGTGTTCTCATGGCTATTTCTCTTATACTGGGATTTCTTTATATCCAATGGTTTTTTGATCTTGGTGACTGTGTGAACTATACAATAAGGATAACGGTTTGAACTCTTTTTATTGGAATATACCAACCCTCACAAAATACTAGTAGCGATGAAACTAGAACTCACATTGGCAGATAACTATAAATAGTTAACCTAATGGATACGTTGGTTGGTGCAATGATTGGAAACCTTTCTCACAAGTTTTTACTATAAGCATGCACTCCATGCTTTGTGCTAATAATTGCATTTAGGACCGTTCTGCCCCACTATTTTAAATAGGGTTTTGTTATGTTCTTACAGATATATGCTAGAATAACCGTTTTCCGTAGAATACATGTCTTGTCCCGAACGACGAAACACATGTTGGCCGGAGTCACAACAAGAAAATCATTAAATTATTCATTTTCTTTATGTATTTGCCTTGATACTTAAGTTATTGACATGTTATAATCATTACAAATGTGTGCCAGGGCTTGATTTAAAGTTTGTGCAGATCTGCTGATCTGAATGTTGAGGTGTTGGATGATTACCCTCTCGCTGGGCACCTACAGTGATAATTTGAGCTACTAAATACTTACTGCAAATAGTGAGCGCCAATTCCATCCAGGGTACAATCATCCCAATTAGTAATCAGAGACAGATATCTGTGCCCTTCTATTGTCAATAACTAAGAGCATGTCTCTACTGGATTAGATAGGAAGTACAGGAGGATGGCAATGGAGATTCCAACCTTGCCACCTTCCTCCTGCAAGAGATGTATCATCCTCCTAGAATGGGCCTGTCGCCTCCTGGGTACCTTTTTCCCCTGCATGTGTAGCAAATCAATTAGCTCTCAGCAAGAGCAAGTCAGCGCAAAGGATAAGTCATTAACGGTGGACTCAGAAAAATATGCTCAATATAAATTAACTGAAGGAATCCAGATATATTAAAAATGATTTCATATTTAGGTTTTAGTATCATTCATTTTTGTACAAGCCAGCAGCAAAAACCAAACATAATGCACAGTGCCCAAGGAAGGTGGTGCAAGTCCCCTTAGTCTCACATCAAAGGATAACAATTTAGATTGGGTTCAACCTGCCACACTACCACCTATGGGCAGGTGCCAGGAGTTTGAAGATAGCACATGTACACCCTGCTTCAATCCTTAAGTCTAACTGCCCACAGATGGGCACCGGAGATTATATCACAAAATTATTTTATAATAACAGAACAGCCAGTTAGACTCCAATTGAAGAGTCCCATACCACAGCAAGGGGCCAAAAAGCGGAGGTTTAAAGAAAAACAAATTGGGGGGTTTCATTTATAGAATCCACTTCCTCACATAAGCCAGGTCAGCTTGGAAAAGGGAATGAAATTAATTAATCTAGTCTATAAGTGTAATCCCTTCAAACGTAATCACATGTAGGAGTGGGTTAATCCCTTACAGAAAAGCCTCTATTAGAACATACTTCTAAGAATTCTACTCTGACACAAAACCAACACCCTCCTTAGGACCCACTTGCCTGACCAAGTCATGAGTAATGTAATATGTGAGATAATTAGCAGTGTATTGTGGGGGCGTAAGTCATAGTTAGCTCAGCGAACTACAACTGCTGAATTTCACTGGTTTTGTACGAGTGAAATCTGAGCCTAATTATAACGTCCCTTAACTTTTGTTTTTTTCAGTGAATTTCTATGGTTATTTTAATTCTATTTCTTAACTATAACAACCCTGTAACCTTTGCTTATTCAGTGAATTTCTAAGGTTTTTTAATTGTATTTCCTAGCTATAATGTCCCTGTAACATTTGTTTTTTTCAGTGAATTTCTACGTTTTTTCGGGGAGACTGACACTATGGAATGCTGAAAAAGAATCTAAGGACATGGATGATCTGCGCCAATGCAATCCTTGCTCTGTGTAACAACATTGTGCGTGGTTACTTTGCTAATGGCAAGCCTGCCAGTAAGTTTGTAAGGAGCAGCAGTGTGGCTCTGTTCTATATCTCTGTGAATGTTTGCTCTCTTAAAATACAATAAAAAGAACTCTTAAACTCTCAAAAAAAATAATAATTCTATGTTTAAATAAATCTGATTTCTTAAATGTAACCTGTAAAGTTTGAGACTGAGTGTGTGAGTGGCCTTATAGGTCGGTGAGTGGCTGTATGAGTGGCTGTATGGGTCAGAGAGTGGGAGTGGCTGTATGGGTCTGTAAGTGGGTGTGTGAGTGGCTGTGTGGGTCTGTGAGTGGGTGTGTGAGTGCCTGTGTGGGACTCTGTAGGTGTGTGAGGGCCTGTGTGGGTCTGTGAATTGTGCTATGGGTCTCTGGGTGAGTGAGTGGGTGAGTGGGTGTGTGAGTGGCTGTGTGGGTCTAAAAGGGGGTGTGGGGGTAACTGTGTGGGTCTGAGAGTGGGTTTGTGAGTGCCTGTGTGTGTCTGTGATTGGTGTTATGGATCTGTGAGTGAGTGTGTAAATGCATGTGTGGGTCTGTGAGTGGGTGTTTGAGTGGTTTCTGTGAGTGGGTGTGTGAATTTGTCTGTGAGTGGGTCTGTGAGCAGGTGTGAGAGTCTCCGAGTGGGTCTGTGCTTGAGTCTCTGAGTAAGTCTGTGTGGGTGGGAGAGAGTAGGAGTGGTTCTGTAAGTTAGTGCATGAGTGTTTGAGTGGGTCTGTGAGTGGCTGTGAGAGTGTCTGACTGGGTCTGTGAGAGTGTCTGAGTAGTTCTGTGAGTGGGTGCATGAGTGCCTGTGTGGGTCTATGAGTGTGTGTGAGTGTGTCTGAGTAGGTGGGTGTGTGAGTGTCTGAGTGGGTCTGTGAGTGGGTGTATCAGTGTTGAGTGGGTCTGTCAGCAGGTGTGTGAGTGCCTGAGTGTGTGCATGTGTCAGAAGCTGTATGAGTGACTGAACCACAACGGAACCATATTGGCCCCTTTATCCAACAAGAGTCCACAGTTTTGCACAAAATATCTACTCAGAGTACTTTCTTCTGGTTAATTAGAAACTGCTACCTCATTGGATAAATGTCCAGTGCATATTCTACAATACATTTGTGTAATGGACCATGTGGAAATGTCTCCAGTGATCTGACTTGGCAGGAGCTGTCAAAACCTGTATAGCCATAAACACACCCATAGACTAAGCCACTCACACCCACTCAGAGATCTACACAGCCAGTTACACATGCAATCACACATCCACTCACACACTTATACACTCACTTACACACCCACACAATCACTCACGTACCCATACAGCCACTCACACACCCACTCAGAGACCCAGAAAACGACTCACACACCCATACAGCACTCACATAGCCACTCAGAGACCCAGAAAACCACACACACACACTTACACACTCACACAGCCACTGACACATTCACCCAGAGAACCACTTACAGACCCATAAAGGTACTGACACACCCACATACAGGCCCATACAGCCACTCACACATCCACTCACAGCCCCACACAGCCACTCGCACATCTACTCACAGACCCACACAATCAGTCACACACACACATACTCACAGACCCACACAGTCAGTCACACACACACACTGACACACCCATCACACACTCACACACCAACTTACACATCCACACAACCACTCACATGCCCAGGTTACTGGTATATTATAGTTAGGAAATCGAATTTAAAAAAGTAGAAATTCACTGAAAAAAACAAAGGCTACAGGCACATTATAGTTAAGAAATAGCAATAGAAATCATAGAAATTCACTGAAAAAAATAAGAGTCACAGGGACATTATAGTTAGGACATAGAATTAAAAAAACTCAGAAATTCACACAAAAAAAAAGGTTACAGGGGCATTCTAGTTCGGTTCAGATTTTATACACACAAAACTATAGAAATTCAGCAGTTCTTAAGTAACTATAACTTGCGCTCTTGCCATGCACTGCTAATACCCCATATATTACATCACCCATGAAATCTTTTAAGACATCATTGATAATATCACTGTAAGACTTGCAATGAAATGATTAATAAGAAAACTGTGCAGGGCGAGGGCACGAGTTATAGTTACCTTAGAGTAAGAGTTATAGTTACTTCAGATAAGTATGACAAAATTTCTATAGACATTTTGTCATAGAAATCTGAAGTAACTATAAGTCTTACCCTAAGGTAACTATAACTATATATATATATCACAATTGAAAATGCCTCTTCCCAAACCCTTGGCCCGGCGAAAGTGCTCTGTGCCGGCGGATCCTGCTGGTCAAAATATGACACACAAAGAGTAAAAGAAAAGCGCACACTCAGGCAAGTCACCGTGCAATGTAGGTTTATTCAATCCAGTTACGCATTTCAACTGCGAACAGTCTTGATCACACACAGAATGAAAGGTGAGGCCTCAATACATATCCTGAGGTAAATGTAAATCCGTATTTGTAAAGCGCAAACTATTCACCCTTACAGGTCTCAAGGCGCTGGGGGCCGACGTGGAAATTAAGTGAGCTATTGTCCAGAGTCACATGGTGCTGAGCTGAGCTGCCGCCGGAACCAGGAACCCTGTGCTCTGAAGTCAGCTGCCCTGGCTGCTGCACCACACCTCTCCAGGTAACATAAAAAACGGACTATTCAGTATAGGGGAATGGAAAACTATGCATACTGTGGCGGCCATCTTATGATATGTTAATACATGATAAAGCCATATGCAAAGTGGCCAAAACATTAGAAGCCAAGCAAATTAACACAGGAAAATAAACTATAAATCACAAATAAAATAAATAACCAGATCCATTTAGAAAATAGCTACCATCCTAAGACCTGTAACATACATTATGCAGAATTACAATTGATGGTGCTAAAATATGAAGCTGTGCATGTTAACACAAACTACACATAAGAAAGAAGTAAACAGAATTGAAAGAAACATATCATGATCAACGTCAGAGGTAAAGGTAAAGAAACATCATGATCAACGTCAGGGGTAATTAAATGACTGTAGAACCCATGTAGAACCATGCTGTGTGGGACTGAAAAGGGCATTTGCCAAAGCGAATATACTGGAAATATCCAACTGCTATTGATTCTAATGGTGAACTGACCCCAGGAAAGATTATTTCTATGGAGGTCTGTGCAAGCAGATTAAACACCTCAATGGGTCCTAGTGGCTAACTCCCAGAAAAAAGATAAATATATGCAGTATATTACAATTTAAATTAAAATGAGATATGTGAGCCAAATGGCTACATGAGAAATAGAATTGTGTCCATGATGGGAATAACATGCAGGACTGACAAGAGTCAGGAACGAAAGAGGTAAGTGACTTTATAGTTAGACTGACCTTTCCCTCAACAAAACCGGAGAAATTAAGCACATATAGTTAGCTGAGCTAACTATAACGTACGCCCCCGCAATGCACTGCTTATGACCTCACAAATTGCATCACTCATGACATGGTCAGTGACATCACTGATGACATCACTGATGACATCTCAAATGACATAACTGATAACATCTCAAATGGCATCACTGATCACATCATCCACACTCACACTCACACAGCTACTCACTGATTCATAGAGCCACCTACACATCAATTCACCAATACAACCACTAACTCACATATACAGCAACTCATGCACTACTCACTGACCAATACAGCGACTCACACAACCAGTCATACAGATATACAGACACTTACACACCCACTCATACACCCATTCTCATACTGGTCACCTATACAAATACTCACACACCTACTCACTCACCCATACAATCACTCAACCATCCCCTCACTTACTCATAGATATACTAATGCATCTACTCACTCTTCTACACAGTCACTGAGACAAGTACATACTCTCCCATACAACCTATCTCACACTCACTTACTCACTAATATAGCCACTCAAACACCCACTCACTCATAACCTCAATACCAGGATCAGCAATATGTTTTTCTCCTTCATCACCCTCGATTCTCACTCCCAAAACAAATTTCTCAAGTTCCTTGTGCTTGTCATCCTCATTTTCCTCATACTCCTCACTCAACATGCAATGAACACTGCTGTTCTTTCCTCCTCTGCACACTCTGAAGAAATGCCCAACTTTTCCAAATTTCCTATACTGTTGACCCTGGGCTGGGCAATTTTTAAATGAGGAAACATGCTAGAGAATCACTTCTAAAACAACACATTAGGGATTGTTGTGATAACATGTTTGGCCTAATCATTCCTCTAGGTTTTCTATTTTTAAGGGAATATTGGGGACTGATTTACTAACTAAAGCTCCTGAAATTATGGTCTTGGTTAAACATTTCTCCAACAGTTTTGCATCTTTGCAAGATCTTTCGATACTTTTAGCCATGTCTATAGCTTTATCCAGAGAAGGATTTTTACATTATTCTCACAAAATGGGAGAATAAGACCAGATGCGTTCTCCCAAAGTCACTATTCACACACAAGAGCAACTGGGCTAAACAGAAAAAGAAAAGATTTGGACCCTGTACAAAAAGGATTCCGTTTCCGAGTACCACTCTGGTATCCAAAGATATTGGAGTAGACACCTCACTCACTTTATCATGGGATGCTTCATCATTGGCGCCTTTCCGCACCCTGGTAGGGTTGTACCACCAGGGCGGTTCAACCAAAAGAATGGGAGTGCCTAGATCAAATCTGACTGGATAAGCAGGGATCGAAAAAGAGAGTGGAAAGTTTAAAAGACCTACAGGTATACTCAAAGAGTTGCTTCATTCGTACGGTACCTGGGGTATGAATTATAGTTTTTTTTAGGCTTTATGTTTAATCAAATTGTTCAATTAACCCCTAAAATGTAACACCAAACATGTTTCGGCCCACACTAAGAGCCCATCTGCGTCTGGAGCCTTTGTCAGGGTTATTTGATGCATCCCTGCCTTGCAACGCATGCATACCATACAAACACTCAGCAGGGGCCTGAGATTTGGTAACACATAGGTGTTTTATTGGTGTCCTATCCTTGACGAAAGTGTGACTATAGGATGACACTATGCTCCAGACATGCATGACCCACGAAAAACTCAGAATAAGGGTATTCCCCAAGGATGGACGTCCAAGTCAGGTGAGAGCCTTAGTCCTCAGGTGTGTGCATTCTGTAAATTCTAAGTTTCTCTCATTTTAGATGTTCCTGCCCGAGGGCCAACCCAGCACAATGCTGACATTATTATACAATAGATGCCATTGTACGATATGTAGAGAAAGGGGAGGGTTGTCCTAGCCGTCACATTCAAATGCTGCTAAAGCAATTTAACAGACTAAAGGCCATCAATTCAAACGATATGGGCTATAGGCATTTATTTGCTACTTCGTTCTGTGCACTTTACTCCACATTTAATCATGGGTCAGGTAACTGCGGATACGTTTCAATCAAGAACAAATTAATAGTACGATACGTGACATTTATCTTTCCTTCCCGGCTGAGCCCAAGAAATGGCTGCTCTGATGGTGGGGAAAAACCAATGGCAGCTTACATCTCCTGCACCTTAGGTTCATACATAGGATATACTACACCCCATGTCACTAAACAGACATAGTTTAACTACCAGATGCTGGAGATCTGGTTCCCTAGACGTGGATTTCTTACCTCTTGCGCGGGAATGCACATCAATCCAAGCCTTTTTGGGAACACAGTAAATTGAGAGAACAATAGCATGACAACTCTCACCCTGACACTCGCCCCCATGATAGCCCTTTTAGGCTATGCAAAGGATGATCCCAATAAATGACTTGTCACACTCGTTGTGCTGATGGGTAATGTAGAAACGAGGTGAACACTCCCTCCTTTTATATTGAATCACAGGAAACGCAGGGTAAAAAACGATTACGTTTATTTTCAGAAATACAAGAGTAGAACTCTAGCCACAGCTGTTGTCCTGAGCAGACTGTCACACTGCGCGCAGGGAGCTACACATAGAACGTTCAACACTGTGACATTCTACAGCATGTCACAGAGGTACAAACCAATGCAAAAGCAGGGGAGGGGGTGAGTGACAAGAACAAGGTACCCCTGCGAGCGGAGGATACCACGGGTAAGCACAGAGTAGCAAAGCATCCCCAAGGCCAGCGATGCACAATGGGTGAGGATTCTCACTACACGTTCCGCACACTCAGAGTTCTATGGTACTGTGCTGCCACACACTAGCAGCCCACCTGAAATATTGGGCCCACCGCACCAGTATTTACTGGCCTACCAACCTTCGCCCTGAGCCGTGGGAAGGCCCCTATGAGCCAGCCGTAATCAACTACGCTATTGAGCAGCTGTTTAAGAGAGACTGTAATATTATTCTCCCTTTTTAACGATATCCTGCACCTAATGATTGACTTTGTCCTGTTGTTTTTGCATTGCTATACTACAGCCGTAGATGTGCATCCCAAGTATGCTGAATGTTGACTGCAAGGATACCTGATGTTCTAACATTTGAAAGTAATTAAATTAAGGTCTATCAAAAACCATGAGAACCAAAGACTCTTCATACATATGATTGAGATTTTCCAATTTTTTAATGTATTGGACATTTTCTTAATTAGACTGTCTTCAAATTATAATCATGGATCAGCAGGACCTATGTCTGTAAATGATATCCTCACATTTTGAGTTTATTTTAATGAAAACGACCCTAGCATCTTTCTCTGGAATTTGATGCAGTCCATTACCGACAAAGCATATCACCCTTTTTGTTTTTTTGAAACACTCTTTAGTTTTAATTTCTATCTTTCACAATAAACCAAAATGTAGGCATTACAGTTAAACTGAGTTTTGCATATCATTTCTAGTGAATACAATTGTTATTAAAGCATAGCAACTTATCAACAACAAAAACTTGTGGCGTTGTTTAGATCATATGTTATCTACACTGTGGCCGTTCTTACATACAAAATCCCTTTACTGTATGTGCGTGTGCAGCTTTTCCATAATCATATTCTCTTTATTCTTCAAAGCTGTAGGTGGCTAGTTGGCTCATGGCCTCCAATATGAAGGACATATGTTACTCTCCAGGGAACACATTTTCTTGCCATATTTTGTATAAATGTGTAAGGCGTAAACTAATTACCGATACCCTTACTGTTTACTTATAATTCATCTGTAAAATAATGACAATGATTGTACATAAATTAATTCTATAGACTCCTCGGGTGTTATGTATTTTGTACTATTTACTCTACAACATCAATTCATTCACCAATTACAGGTTTTGCTATCACAGTACATAACACACATTTTTAGAGTAAACATTTCACTATTTTTCCTATTTAGGTGTGCACCCTGAATATCGTCCCCAGAATATCGATGGGACACAATACTGAAGATGAAATATCGAGAATTTCTTTTTTTTTGACGGGTAAGTAAGTCTACATTCTTTACATCTAACTCAACAGATATGTACCTATGTGGAATAAATATCTTCAAGGTATGAAGATGTGGAATTAGGAGTAGGAATGCTATACTTCCCTACGTGCACTTGCCTTTTGATATTTTGTCCCTCGATATTCTATCCTCCATGTTCCTGTACCAAAATATTCTGAGGTTCGATATTCAGTAGTATAATCCTTATTTTTATTGTTCTTGTATCTTATAATTGATAGCAAGACAAATGCTTCTGAGTTAAAGCAAAGGTTCAAGTCCTTAAGCCTTAGATCTGTGTCTTTTTGAATTACCCCCTTTATTGGTCTTTTTTAGTTGTCCATAAACCATAGGTAGAAATCCCAATCTGGTAGCTGTGTGTGGAAGCAGGTTTCTTGTGGAAAGCTGTTGGGTTTGGGCTTCTTTAGTTGTTTTTCTCAGGCCTCCTCAGGACTATCTCAAGGACCTAGAAATCAGAAGCGAAGTGTGAGTCCAAGTGTATTGACCATGTGGTAGGTCTCTTCACCGAACTCCTGGGCTCTTCAACATTGAAAATCAAGATAGATAGAGAACATACAGTGGGCAGATGGCTCCCAGATGAGAAGCAGCGTCCGAGATACATTTTAGCTAAACTGCATTTGTTCAAAACGAGGGAGGTGATCCTTCAGGCTTCATGTCCTTCCAGGGAGCCAATTGTACCCTGCTCCAAGATTTGGCCCCGGCGACTCTGGCCCGTCGTCAACAATGTTGTCTTGTCGCAGACAAACTCAGACAGGAAAATATAAAATATTGCTGGAAATGGGGGGTGCTAGAGTGCCTGAGGCAAGATGGCTGCACCTTAGTGCTGCTCAGCCAGCCAGGCACAGATATCCGACGTTAATCCGAACATCCCAGCTACAAACTGGTCATTAATGGTGTGAGCAGGGTCGGAGCGGCGCTGAGAAACTAATAATTTGAAAATTGCCAGGAGGTTGCTGCAGGGGTGAGCTGCAGCCTTCAGGGCAGCTAGCGTATCTCTGGCACAAAGGCGGGCCCAGTACTACGATACAGGCAGCACGGCGAAGATGCAGGCCAGGCCGCGCAGCAAAGAGCATACAGCCACTGGTAAGGAGCGGGCCCAGGAGTGGCAGAAAGTGTGAGGCGAGTCGCCTGCAGTGCCCCGCGCCGTGTACTGATGAGCGGACGGAGACGGACGCTGGTGCACTCACATGGTGGCCGCGCAGTGAAGGCTGTGGGAGGCCTGCAGCTGAGGCTGGTGGTCGCAATCTGTGACAGAGCTGTGGAGTACGGATCCGCTCAGGTGCTGCACGCATGTGGAGAAGCAAGAACAGCGGACTCAGCACCCGCGCGGCAAAGTGAGTGACTGGGCAGGATCGGTGCTGGGAGGCGGGGACCGTCTCGTGTGCATGGGCGGCCTCCTGCAGTGCTGTGTGGTGCACATTAGGCCATGTGGTGGCTAGTACAAGTCGGTCGGCACCAGTCAAAGAGCCGCTTCGGACGGGGTTTTGCAGTCAGGCACGGGCACAACTACTGAGACACAGTATGGATATCAGGGCCTACCAGTGTAAGAATAGCGGTGACGAATGCTGAGCAGTTGATGTGCGGTGTGCAGTCTAAACCTGGAAGGCAGTTACGGTGCCTGGGACTGAAAAGTGACTGATGGGGCTGACCACTGTAACCAGCCACGTAAGGGCAGTGTTACTTCAAGCACAGGGACAGAGTCTCAATATTGGCAGCTCAGGCAAGTAGGACACAAGGAACGGAACTTGTGCTGGAACGGTCTGTAAAGAAACCATCTGCGGGGCAGCGTGTCACAGTGTTGAGTTGCAAATCTAGCACCTGTAGGATCGGTGGCAAGTGCGCCTGGCAGGATGGGGAAAGCAGACAAATCTCAGCCGTGTCTCACCTTTGAGGCCAGGAAAGCCACAAAAACGGCGCAGGGAGAGCAGAGACGCAGACCACGAGTCCGAGGTGCAAGGGGCCACAGCATGAGCATTAACACTACAGGCGATGCAGCAGGGCCTCAGCTCCATTGATAGTAAGAAATGCTCACTAAATTTGCGCATCGACAGTATTACTACTAAACTGGATAAGCAAGCCACCAGAGTTACAGAGGCAGAACAAAGAATCTCGCCCGCCGAAGATACGCCTCAAGCAAAGACGAGTCAGTGCTCAGATATGGAGAAACTCCTGCAGGTAATTCAAGCTAAGAATGAGGATTTGGAGGCGAAGCAGCAATGTGCCAGAATCTGCCAATACCGGGAAAATTGAGTTATTCGTGGAGCAAATGTTCAAGGAACAATTTGGGTAGGATGCATTTTCATCTATGCTGGTAGTGGCACGTGCCCACCGGTCGCTGATGTCGAAGCCTCCGCCGGGGGCAACGCCAAGGCCCATCACAGCCAACATGTATAATTATCGGGACTGTGACACGGTCTTACACCTGGCGCGAGAGAAGCAAGAGCTGAACATTTAAGGATACAGGGTGGCGACCTATTCAGATTTCACCGTGGGAGTTCTAGAACGTCAAGAAGCAGCTTCGGAAGGAGGGAATTCCGTACGCTATGCTGTACCCGGCCCGCTGCGTATTAAACATGGAGGTTCACAGAAAATGTGCACGACCCGAGGGCTGTGCAGGACTTCCTACGGTCCATCAAGAGGCAGAAGCGTGGTCCCCGCACTCAAGAAGGCACTGACTCAGATCAAGAACTTTAAAGTGCTGGCGGCAGTAAGCATGTACTCATATAAGTGGCAAGGATAGCGCTTCTACCTGGTTCAAAGTGGTTCAAGTGGTGCTCATTTGGATGCCTGGCCCCCCCTCCAATCATGGAGGGAGCTAGGGCTCTGGCAGCCTTCCTAGCAGGAGATCCCATTGAGACTGATAAGTACTTTCAAAAGTTTAAGAGTTAGTTTATAAGCGGGGTACGAAAGGCAGTGTCTTTAGTATGTTTGGGTTGCTGAACTGGGTGGGGAAAGGGAGGGGGGATGCAGGTTTATTGTTTATTGTTTGTTGTACCGCAGCACACAGAAACCACTCATCTGTTGTTCGCGTGAGGTAGCACGCAGACACGTGAAATTTATACACTGGTCAGACGGCTCACACAAATGATTCGGCCACTATTAAACTGGAATGCATGATGTGGAATGTCCAAGGGCTAAACAACCCCAATACAAGACAAGACCGGTATTGGCATATCTCACCAGGCATGATATACAAATCGCGTTTATACAAGAAACGCACCTCACACGGAATACAGGATCAAGGATAGGCGCAGGCTGGGCCAGAGTTCGTCTGGCATCGTCGTACTCCTCATATGCACGGGGGTGCTCCCGCTTGTGATGAAAGGTATGTAATTCGGGGTAATGTATACTTCCACGGATGCCTCCGGGCGGTACGCAATACTACAGTGAAGCCTCTATGGCAAATTAATAACGGTTGTCAATGTATGTGGACCAAAGGAAGATGATCTGGTCTTTTACATGGACACCCTAAACGCCAAGCGCCTGCTACCGCAATCAGAGATAATTTGGGGGGACTTGAACACACATTTGGACTCAAACAGGGACAAATCGACACCTCACTGGGGACAGAATCCCAGGGCAGTGAGAATTATAAGAGATAGGATGGAGAAAATGGGCTTGGTGGACCATTGGAGGATCCACTACCCAGACCACCAACCGGTACACATGCTTCGACAGCGCACGGCTCATGGTCCAGGCTGGATTACTGGCTGGTGTCCACCGGGATGAACGCCTGGGTGGCTGAAGTAGGTCGAAGGCCTAGGACACTGTCAGATCAGAATCCGGTGATGCTCGCACTGCCGATCCCAACATGCACCTCACGCCAGTACACATGGTGTTTCACGGCGGAAGCACTGCTAGATCCACTTTTTAAGTCAACAATTAGTAAAGCCATTGCTGATTTTTTTCAAATTAGGAAGGGATCGGTTAAGGAAGCCTCCAAACTATGGTAAGCATTTAAGGTTACTGTAGGGGGGTATACATAAGCACGAAAGCAGGTATATTGAAGGATATCAGGTCACAGTTGCATCGCATTGAACAAACTTTATCCTATCTAGAACTAGAATATGAAGCAGACACGAATCAGGTCACACTAGCAGACATTTGAGAGCGTAACACAATGAATTAGCCCAAACAGCATCACGTTAACTATCAAAAAGACATGTAGCGAAGGCAGCAAGCCAGGGCACAGTCTTGTGACAAAGATAACTAGCAGCAGAAGCCACCAGAGCATCATTCAGCTAACGGATGACGCAGGGGAAAGTTAATATGACCCCCAAGGAATTTTCTCTCAATTCAAAAACTTTTATGAGGGTCTATACCCTTCAAACAAGAGATTCCACTCATATGAGCTAGACAATTACTTATCAGATGTAGCGCTTCCCCGGCTGTCTGTGGCTCAGAGGGAATATCTAAGCCGCACTATTAGCGAAGAGAAGGTGTTGGGGGTATACATCCGCTCCCGAAGGGCAAAGCGCCTGGTCCGGATGGACTGGGGGGCAAGTTTTATAAATCATTCAGGCATCTGTTGGTACCATAATTGTTAGAAATGTATCAGGAAGCATTTGATAGGGGCATTCTGCCAGCTACATTGCATGAGGCCTTGATAATAACACTGCTTTAACAAGACAAACCTCCAACGAGGTGTGACTCTTATAGACCACTGTCCCTTATCAATATGGATGCTAAAATATTAGCCCGCATATTAGCTAACAGACTCCAGCCCCTTATGGCCCAAATGGAGCTCCCAGATCAGTCAGGGTTCATTAGTATGAGATCTACCACTCATAACCTCCGAACGCTTTTTCAGCTCAACCCGGAGCTCAAGGCAGTGGCAGTTATGCTGGACGCTGCTAAAGCGTTTGACTCCGTATAATGGAGCTACATGCTGCAGATACTCTGTCGTATGGGTCTCCAGGCGGGCTTTCTAAAGTGTGGATTGGCCTGTTGTACACATCCCCAACTGCGAGAGTATGGGTGGAGGGGTACACTTCTGAACCCCTAGAAATAGGCAGAGGCACGAGGCAAGGCTGTCTCCTATCTTCGCTACTGTTTTCCTTAATGATTGAACCATTAGCATGCATAAGGCAGAGGCACCGAGACTCGGCACTGCAGTTTCAGCAAAGACCGCTAAGTAGCTCCTTATATGCAGACGATATGATAATATATGTGAGGGACCCTGAGATATATTTAGAAAATGTGTTACAGGAGTACTTCTGCTTTGAACGCTTTTCGGGACTTAGTATCAACTGAGGGAAATCAGTTATTATACCTCTAACAGAATTTACAATGCCATACGTGATCGAATTCCCACTGGAATGGTCTGCAGATCCTGTGAAGTATCTGGGAGTATGGGTGCATAGAAACACAGACCGGGTTGTACGGGAAATCTACGGTAAGGCTCTCACCAAACTGGAAAGCAGAGTATATAGGTGGATAAAAAGGCCATTATCACTTGCGGACAGGATAGGATTGATAAAAATGATAATACTCCCTGGTTTTCTCTATTTGTTTGTAAACATCTCTATTACTCTGCCAAGTGTGCTGTTCAAAAAGATAAATAACCAAATGCTCAGGCTAATCTGGGCAGGGAAGCAACCGATGGTTAAGTTGGACATCCTCACTATGCCCTACAAAAGTGGAGGATTTAGCGTACCGGATCTCTGCTTGTACTATCTATGTGCACAAGCGCATTTTGCGCATTATCAGTATCAACCTAATGCATTCCCGTAGGAACCCCCAACACTGAATGCGCTACAGGTGCTGCTTGTGGCCCCCACGTGGGATAAATTAATTACTAGATTATACCAGACTGCGCAAGCTGAAGTAAAGAGTACTGCCAACCAAGCACTTGAACGCTGGAACGGAGTGTTAGATTCCCAACTCATGCAGGAGGAATGGGAAAAATGTTGCAGTCAGACAGAGATGTTAACATCTAATCTACGTATTATCCATTTCAAATACATACAGCAAGTGTATTACACCCCTCAGCTCCTACATAGATATGGCATCATAGAAAATGATGAGTGTGGCAGATGTGGGGCAGTGGGAATGGATTTTATTGACTTAGATTGGGACTGTGACAGAATAAACTCTTTCTGGTTTGAGGTGGTGAAAACTATAAGCAAGATGATTGGGAGCGCAATACCGTATAATTCGCAAACCTGCCTACTACTGGGGCTCCTTCCTAATCTTAAGGGAGGATTGTATAAGTTTACAGCAATAGCGCTGCTGATGACCAAAAAAAATGTGGTGATGAAAAGGGGTTGGAGATCATCCCCTACACTGGAACACTGGGTACAGGACTATTGTCGAGAAACGTTGGCAACATATGCAGAGGAGCTCCCGGAGGTGTCTAGGCCAAAAGATATATGGGGTCCCCTGGTCGCATACCTAAGAGAAAAGGACGCTGAAAATAACTAAAGTGTGTAATTATGGGATTTTAGCTTTGCCACCTGACAGGCGGTGGTAACGGGGGAGGGAGCATGTGTTAAGTGACGCAAATGTCATAAGATGTGCTGCAGTACAGTTTTTTTATTTATTTTGTACTGCTGATCTTAGCTAAATAAAGAAAATATATATATATATATATATATATATATCGTGCTCTCTCTCCGTCTTGGTTCCCTGCACTCGCGATCGGGTGCTCTCATGCACGGTGACAGAAACCGTGCGGATTACGAATCCCCAGCTCACGGCAAAATACCAGCACTCACAAGAACGTACCCTTCAAATTTTTATTTGAAAGGATTACACACACAATAGACGCGTTTCGGCTTGCCGCCTTTGTCAATAGAGGCCGGCGCCAGTTTCTCACAGATTTAAATATCATCACATTATGAGACATCAACATAGGACACCTACACTTACTTCAGTAAAGGTGTCGTCCATCTTTGACTGGGTTAGTAAATATACATTGAGCCTTGTAAAAGCATAGCTATTTGCCCTGAATGGGCTAAATCAAAGTTGCCAAATGTAAAGAACATAATATTGTCCTTAGGTACCTGAAAAACAGAAAACATTACAATCATGCCCTGTATGGGCTTGCATCCTGTTATGTATTTTCATTATGGCTAACCCAATGATCTCTCATATTTTAAACAAAAAACAAAAACTCACAAAGTAGAGAATATTACAAACGTACAGCCATTTCTTCCCCACTATTGAGGCCACCTGGTCTTTTGGTCTGGTTATCGATAATGTGCCGTGATTCCAGTCTGCGTAATTGCAGCAGTCTGTTACCACCTCTCACGTTATTGGGCACTTGGTCCATGCAAAAGAAACTTAAAAGGTCTCTATTACTTTGATGGAACATCTCAAAGTGCCGTGCCACCGGATAGGTGGGATCTTTATTTTGTATGGCCCTGAGATGTTCTAGAATTCTGATCTTTGTCGGGTGAATTGTACTGCCAATGTACCTCAACCCACACGGACATACCAAACAGTATACCGTGTGGGTGGTATTGCAGTTCATCAGACTTTTAATTTTCTTAGGTTCCTTCATTCCTGGTACCTTATATTCCAGTGTTTTCTTGCTATTCTTACATGCCCTACATCTAAGACATGGGTAGAACCCTGCAAGTTTGCCAAAATGTGGAACTTTACTGTCACTGTCGCAGTGGCTTTGAACCAATGTGTTGCGTAGGGATTTAGCTCGTCTAAAAGTGAGTAAGGGAGCTTTTGGCAGATCCTCCCCTATTGTTGGGTCTGATCTCAGGATGTGCCAATGTTTAGCAAAAAATTTTCTAATTGCTCCCGCATCCCCAGAGTGATCTGTAATCATCCTCAAGGTGTTTTTGGTACCTTCCGTTTGTTTTTTTCTTTCTTTACTCACACTGTTCTCATCTAGCAAGTTTTTTCTGGATTTCTTTTCTGCTTTAAGCATGGCTTCTTCTAGAGTCTCTTGTCTGTAACCTCTCATTCTGAATCTGTTCATGCTCTCCCTTGCTGCTACTGTATAGTCACATGGACGTGTACAGTTCCTTTTAATTCTCAACAGTTCCCCGTATGGGATACTTGTTATGGTTTTCCCCGGGTGACAGCTACTTGCGTGTAATACGGAATTTCCTGCGGTTGGTTTCCTGTGCAACACAGTGCACAGTCTGCCTCCCTCAGGAAATACCTTGAGATCTAAAAATTCTACACTTTCTTTGCTCACCTCCCCTGTAAATTTTAGGTTTAGTGCATTCGTGTTGAGGATGTCAATGTAATCCCTAGCTGATTGTTCGGTGCCTCCATAGATGATGAATAAGTCATCTATGTATCTACTCCAGCTCACAATTCTACTGATCCATTCTGTATTGTCCGCTTCTGCCCAGGCCACCTGCTCCTCCCACCAGCCCACGAAAAGGTTCGCGTAGCTGGGGGCGAAGCAGGTGCCCATCGCAGTACCGCGTATCTGTTTGAAGAATTGGTCTTGGAAGAGGAATATATTGTTGCATAAACAGAATTCAACAAATTCAATGATCATACTATTGTGTTCAAATAGACTTATAGATTTTCTTCCTAGAAACCATTTGATTGCCTCTAGTCCTTGGAGGTGGTCAATACTTGTATATAGACTCGAGATATCAAGTGTTATCATGACCATGCTGTCATCCCAGATCAGATCATCAATTCGCTTTAAAAAGTCCTTAGTGTCTCTTGTGTACGAGGCCAGTTCTTTAACAAAATCAAAAAGAAAAAAGTCCACAAACCTTGACATATGTTCCGTCAAACTTCCTATCGATGAAACAATAGGGCGACCAGGTGGGCAAGTTGCATTCTTGTGTAGTTTCGGGAGATGGTAAAAAGTTGGTATGCGGGGATATTTGCACTCCAGATAGGCAAATTCCTCCTTGCTCAGCATTCCTCTATGATACCATCTGTTCAATAATGATCTATATGTGTTCACACTTTCTTCGAACACTTTTCTTGTCACTCGAATGTAGCTTGTCCCATCATTTAATTGTGTCATCGCTTCTTTGATGTAATAGTCTTTGGTCAATAAAACCACGTTCCCTCCTTTGTCGGATGGTTTACACACAATGTTTCTGTCTTGTTTCAAATCCATAATTGCTCTTTTTTGTGATTCCGTAATATTTTCCCCACTTCTATTCCTTTTATTTGTATGGCGGAGCTTTAGGAGATCCTTCGTAATCACATCCGTAAAGACGTCGATGGCGTCAGCTGGCATCAACGGCAGAATCTTGACTGCGGTTTGAAGGGACTTCCGGGATTGATTTGTTCTTCTCCTGCACATCTTATGGATGGTGGAATCAATGTTGTCGGGTTCCCTTCATCTGCCAAGTCCTGCAGAACTGCTAAAGTTTCCACATCACTCGCTGTCAGATTATCTTCTCTCCGTGTATCACATACATTTCTGTCCAAAGTGATGCGTTCTTTACCTTTGAAGAACTTAAGCAGTTTAACTTTTCTGCAAAATTTAAAAACATCGATTTTTGTTTGTGTGTATTCTGATGTTTTCATAGGGCAGAAACTCAGACCCAATTGCAATGTTTCCTCTTCTACTTTACTTAATTTCCTTGGTGTGAGATTCACAACGGTAAGAGTTTCCGTATTCATCTCTTGTTCCATTGTTTTCTGCTCCGAGTTACTCTCGGCGATGCGCTGCTGCTGCTTGCGCCACCCTCCTCTCCTCATCCGACGTTTGCTCTTCTTTGTCTCTGTTGCGACTTCTCTGGTGGCTTGCCTCTTCCTCCTTTGCTCCACGTTTCCCTGATTACCTGAAATTCCTCTAAAAAAGGTGCCGATGTGGGGCCAGCACTGTGTGTTGGTTTTGAGGCTCTGCGTTCTCTCAATCCTTCGTCCTCACTTTGATCTGTGACTTCAGACTCCGAGGTCTCTCTATGTTCCACAGCAAGTTTGCTTTTATCGGTTAGTAACTGCTTTCTTGATTGCTCATATCTTTTCGCAAATGTCAGGATGCGACCTTGTGAATAGTCTCGCTCGTCTCTTTCGAATTTGTCCTGTTTTCGTTGTTTAATCTTTTGTTCGTAGACTTTCAAACGTTTCTTCATATCCTCGCGTAATTCATTTTGTTTGTTGGTATCGGTATTTTCAGTAATTCGTTTTTCCAGTTCCTCGATCTCCAACAGAATTTGCTCTCTGTCACTCCAAGCAAATTTAATAAGGATGATTAACATCCCTTTTGATGATTCCGCCGTATGTTGTGCCCATTCCTCCAATAGTAGCGGGTTTGGATTTTCATACGCGGGGACCGTATAAATCCTGAGCCCCCGCGGGATCCTTCCAACTTCAATATAGTTTTGAAGTGAGGTTGCCTCCCACCATTTACGGGTTTCCCTTTCGTATAGTTTCTCTAATTGGGAAAATTGGTTTTTAAGGAGGTTGCTGCCATTGGCTGTTGTGCGTTTATCACCGCTATCTCCTTCACTACTTTGCGAGTCTTTGTGTTTTTTGAAAATTTCTGTGGCTGCCTTGCGTCGGGCCTCTTCATCAAACATATTATTGCAAGCTTGTTGCTACTTTCACGTGTGTTGCGTTCTTTCGATCTGCCGAGAAAATTCAAAAGCTCAACTGAGCGTCTTCGTAACAAATTCAATATTGTCCCGCGCTTTGAATCAGTTTCCTCTTTAAAAGCGCCAGCTGCTACGTTTCCGATACAGCTTCTTCGGACTCAATGATACAATGTTGCAACTTGCTATTCTCGGCGGTGAAGGGAATTATTCATCGTGCTCTCTCTCCGTCTTGGTTCCCTGCACTCGCGATCGGGTGCTCTCATGCACGGTGACAGAAACCGTGCGGATTACGAATCCCCAGCTCACGGCAAAATACCAGCACTCACAAGAACGTACCCTTCAAATTTTTATTTGAAAGGATTACACACACAATAGACGCGTTTCGGCTTGCCGCCTTTGTCAATAGAGGCCGGCGCCAGTTTCTCACAGATTTAAATATCATCACATTATGAGACATCAACATAGGACACCTACACTTACTTCAGTAAAGGTGTCGTCCATCTTTGAATGGGTTAGTAAATATACATTGAGCCTTGTAAAAGCATAGCTATCCGTGTGGGTTGAGGTACATTGGCAGTACAATTCACCCGACAAAGATCAGAATTCTAGAACATCTCAGGGCCATACAAAATAAAGATCCCACCTATCCGGTGGCACGGCACTTTGAGATGTTCCATCAAAGTAATAGAGACCTTTTAAGTTTCTTTTGCATGGACCAAGTGCCCAATAACGTGAGAGGTGGTAACAGACTGCTGCAATTACGCAGACTGGAATCACGGCACATTATCGATAACCAGACCAAAAGACCAGGTGGACTCAATAGTGGGGAAGAAATGGCTGTACATTTGTAATATTCTCTACTTTGTGAGTTTTTGTTTTTTGTTTAAAATATGAGAGATCATTGGGTTAGCCATAATGAAAATACATAACAGGATGCAAGCCCATACAGGGCATGATTGTAATGTTTTCTGTTTTTCAGGTACCTAAGGACAATATTATGTTCTTTACATTTGGCAACTTTGATTTAGCCCATTCAGGGCAAAATAGCTATGCTTTTACAAGGCTCAATGTATATTTACTAACCCATTCAAAGATGGACGACACCTTTACTGAAGTAAGTGTAGGTGTCCTATGTTGATGTCTCATAATGTGATGATATTTAAATCTGTGAGAAACTGGCGCCGGCCTCTATTGACAAAGGCGGCAAGCCGAAACGCGTCTATTGTGTGTGTAATCCTTTCAAATATATATATATATATATATATATATATATATATATATATATTCACTGAAAAAACCAAAGGTTTCAGGGGCGTTATAGTTAGGAATTGGCATTCAAAAAATCTTACAAATTCACTGAAAAAACCATAGGTTTCAGGGGTGTTATAGTTAGCTGGACATTTCCCTCATACAAAACCCTAGAAATTCCCCTGTTATAGTTAGTTCAGCTAACTATAACTCGCGCCTCCGCAATGCACTGCTCATGACGTCACATATTACATCACTCATGACATGGTCAGTGACATCACTGATGACATCACTGATGACATCTCAAATGACATCACTAATGACATCATCCATGTGATAAATTACTGCATCTTCTCACACCCTAATTTAACCGTTGATACACGAACTCAAAATTTCAGACGTCCATTCTCAAAACCATAAATACTCCAATACCAATAACTAAATACCCACTTACTAACTCTTAGGTGTACATACACCGCCACTCATTCACATGTACAGTCACTCATACTTACAGTCACTCCGTACAAGACTATTATATGCATTTATACACCTACATAGACACTCACACACCACCAATCATCCATAGAGGTTCTGTCACACCTAGTCAGTCATGCAAATAATTAATCACACTCCCATTTACTCACCTATGCAGTTATACACCCTCAAGTTCACTTACTCATAAAAATAGTACCACATTCTTACGCTCTTATACAATCATTGATAAAACACACACTCATCCATACAGCCACTCTCACAATCACACACTCTCACATATACCCACTTATATACTCTTACACGCATATATACTGCCTTTCACATATGTAGTTAGTCACAAATGTACCACTGAGATATACATTCAATCCCTAACACACCCATACATACACTCACTCAACCATACAGTTCATCACAGATGCACTCTTAAAAACATGCACCCATAGAATCACCCACTCACACCTCTATGCACAGAGTCACACACAGCCTACCCACACAAACACTCAGGCACCCATACAGATACTCAGACAACCAATCGATAACCCATATAGACACTCATATAGCTATTCACAAAACCATGCAGCCACTTATACACCAACAGACAGAAACATACAGATATTCTCACAGTTTAGTCACTAGTCTGCAGTAAGATACATTTAATGACTCACTTATTGAGTCAGTTACGCACCTAGAAAATCATCCATTCACACACTTGTACAGCCACTCATTCTTCCACAGGCCTTTCACTATAAATATATAAAACATGTTTAAACTTTACAGAAACACACAGTCACTGGATGATGTCATCAGTGATGTCATCAGTGATGTCATTTGAGATGTCATCAGTGATGTCATCAGTGATGTCACTGACCATGTCATGAGTGATGTAATATGTGACGTCATCAGCAGTGCATTGCGGGGGCGCGAGTTATAGTTAGCTGAACTAACTATAACAGGGGAATTTCTAGGGTTTTGTACGAGGGAAATGTCCAGCTAACTATAACACCCCTGAAACCTATGGTTTTTTTCAGTGAATATATATATAGATGCGCATATTACCTACTGGCAGTCGCCAGTAGGTAGTTATAGTTAGGACCTATTTTCCATAGGAAATCCGCAACATTCTATTTGAAATAACATTGGTGCCGATTGACGAATCTTCGCGAAATTTTCAAAACTTTTGGCCAGCTCCGGTCCGCTCCTATCCTGAAAATTTCACAGTGATTCGTAAAGCGAGGGCTGAGAAAAAAGGGGGGTCCCAAAACGCATTTTCCCCATGCATTTTCCCATAGGACCTGTTGACGCAGCTACAGCCCGAACTGCTGAACGGAATTACACCAAATTTGGCAAAGAGGTAGTCCTCAGTTCAGACTCGTGCTTTTTCCTTAAATGGTGTAAATCCGTTCAGTAGTTCCTGAGAAAATCAAAATCACATATATATCAGGGCGGAGCCTAACCTCACATCCCATCGTGAGATCTGATTGGCTGTCAGCACTTCATCCAAGAAGTGTAGGCAGCCATCTTGGGACCAATATACATGATAGCACCTCATTAAAAAGCATTGCAGTTAATAGAAGGTTTTAAGACTTTAGTTACTTTATAAATCATTTGTTGATGGTACCATACTCATTTTAGAAATTGTGGTGTGTTCTAAGGTGATTTTACCATGTGAAAAAGCCTTTTTCTGTGATATCATGAATCATGTTTGAGAGAAAACCATTTTCTCATGCTTTTCCCACAGAGGTTTGGAAGGTGATCTATAAGCTAAACTGAGAGCATATTTTCTGTAAATTCACATTATCTTTCTCAGTCATGTGAGAATAAAGTCTGACATTCTCAGTAAAACGTGTACATCCAACAAGGGCAGAGACTGTCAGTTGATTCCTTTGTGTTCTACTGCACCTTCCCAGAGTGTTCTAAAGAACAACTAGAGCGCTAACAGTCCTACTTATGACAAACGTATTGCACACCTGAAGCCATCTTGAATGGAATAAAGTGGTAACTCTTAAAACATTTAATTTAAAAAGGAACACAATGAGGGGGTTCATTTTGCCATAGAAAATATGATTAGTGCTGCAGAAAGAAAAATTAGGGCACATTTTGAGTGACTTCTCAAATCCTCTTCTATTTCATCAAAAAATTCTGACATGCAGACTGAAACATGCATTTTCAATACCAGCAGCAGACTTCCCTGGTGAGCAGTAGCTTTACTACAGTGATCTAATGAGCGACTAGAGTGCTAACATTCTGAATTTAAGGCAAACGTGTGACACATCTGAATGCCTTCTTGATGGAAACAAAATAAAAAACTGAAAGTATTTCCTACTGAGGAGACTGCAGTAAATGAGGAAATTAGGAAACTTCATAACAAATAAATCTCCCAAGATGGCCACCAGAGAAAAAAGAGCCCAAATGTAGCCCAAATATCACCCAGATGTAGCCCAATGACAGAAGTGTGCAAAACACTTATTTTTTGTGTATTTGCAGTTTTATATAGTGCAGACTTGGCAGGTATTGGAGTGCTTTACATGAGCATTGGTTACATCACACAAGATCAAATTCATTTTGGTTGTAGAGATCAAGTGATTTGACCAGAATCACAGAATGTTGTGCTGAATCAGAAACTCCAACCTGGTTCCCCAGTTGCAAAGTCTGCAGCTCTGGAAGTAACACCACATCCTCTCCCCTAGGTGCAACATTTAATCAAGTGGTCAACTGGATAAAAAAAATAAAGATTACAAATAATTTAAAAGTTCTTTGTCGCTATTTGAAAACTCCGAAAATATGTCCTCATTTTAGTTTTTTAGAGCACTAACCATAATTTTGATGCAAATAAGACCCTCTCATATATGTAATTTCTAAAGGAAATGCTCTAGGTATTACAGTTTTGATTACATCAAGATGACGTCAGGCGTTCCACACTTTTGTAATAAATATAGAATGTTAGCAATCTAGTTGTTCATTGGGATACTGGTGAGAGGCAGAGGCCAGGGGCACGGACTCTGAAAATTGAAGGCAGGTAGGAGAGTGCAGAGGCAGCACAACAGACTATGGAGGGCAGTGGAAAGGGGGGCAGGGGCAACAAACCAACAATACAGGACTGGCAAGAGAGGCTGTGGCAATATAATAGACCATTGTGGGCAGAAGGAAGAGGCAGTGGTAGTACAACCATACATGCCAACAGACCCGTTTCAGCCAGGAAACGTCAATGTTTTTAAGCTCAAATGGGCTTTATTTGATCTGTCTCCTGTCTACAATCTCCTCTTTTTCAATGAAACTCAAAGGGGAAAATCAATACCCCATTTTTTTTCAAAATCTCCCTCTTACCAAGTTCAAAATGTTCGCAAGTATGGTACATTGGATCATGGTAGGCAGGAGGAATTGGGGTAGGGACATGGACTCGGATAACAGAGGACAGTAGGGACATGGAGAGGTGCACCAAACTGACCCTACAGGGCAGGCATCAGGGTTTGCAGCAGCACAATACACCACACAGGGCATGCGGGACGGGAGTGCAGCACAACAATCCATAGAAAGCAATAGGGAGGAGACAGGACCATGCACATGGACAACAGAGAACAGAGGGGAAAGAGGCAATGGTAGCTAGCTGACCATAATGGACAGACAGGAGACAAAGCTGCAGCATAACAGACCATAAAGGGCAGGAGGGACAGATCAGGGGCATTACAATGGAACAGACATGCCATGAGGGAGGGAATAGGGGTCTGCACATGGAAGCAGAGGACTGGGGGCAAGGTGGCAGGGCAGGAGCAGCAAGATGACCATGGAGGTCAGGCAGGATGGGCACTACAAACAAGACACACCATGGAGAGCAACAATGAGACTATGATGGCATACACACAGACCATGGAGGGACGGTGGGAGGGGGTCAGGGGCAGCTAGCTGACCACACAGGGAAGGTGGGAGGGGCCATGGCAGCACAAACGGCCATACATGGCAAGCAGGAGGGTTAGTGGCAGCACAATGACTATGATGGGCAAGAAGGAGGGTGCAGGAGCATGCACAAAGGACCATGGAGGATAGAAGGGAGGGTCAGGACCTGGGCACAGACAAGAGAGTTCAGGGGAAGGGACCTCACAACAGACCGCGCGGGGCAGGCAGGAGGAGCAGTTGCAGCACAACAGACCACGGAGGGCAGAAGGGTGTGGCAGTAAAATAGACCATGGAGGACAGGAGGAAGGGGATAGGGGCATGGCATGTGGACAGGCAGTGTGGAGGTGGCAGGGACAGGTTGCAGTCATCTGACAATGCTAGGCAAGTGGGAGGGGAGTGACAGCTCAACAGAACACTCAGAGTAGATAGGCGTGGCAGGTCCATGGAACATGGTGGGCAAAAAGGATGGAGCAGGGGCATGCACAAAGACATCGGAGGGCATGGGGGAGGAGAATAGGGGCAGCAAGCTAAGCATAGAGGCTAAGCAGGAGGTCAATGATGGGCCATAGAATTGGGCAATGGAGGGCAGGAGTAGTGGACTGGTACATCATGCTAAATGGAGGGCAGTGGCAGCACATCAGACCATGCATGGCAGGAGGGAGGAGGCTAGTCCATGGATTCAGACAACAGAGGATAGGGAGGAGGTGGATGGGGCAGCAAGCTAACTGTTCAGAGAAGGTGGGTATTAGGAACTTCATTGTTTTTAAAATGTGTGTCTGTGCGAAGTATTTAAAATATGAACAAGTATGCAGCATAATCTTACTTTTATTCAGGAAGAAGAGGACGTTTGTGACTGTGACTCTGGGCTCACTTGGCAGAAACCCCCCCTGACCCTCCACCCACATCGCAAAATGTAATGCCTGTGAAAAGGGTAGGTGGACGCAGTGTTATATAGAACATAGTCCTGAGAGCACGATTGAAAATGAACACTAGATATAGTATATGGTATAAACTATGCACCAAAAAGTGTGATATAAGATGAACCGTGGCGTGAAATATAATATGCAATACATTGTGCGCAATGACAGATTAATTGGAGAGCGCGAGATAGCACAAGCACTAGCGCGTGCTATGCGTTATGCGCCTTGGAGTGTAATATGCACAGGGCAGTGTTGTGTAACCTAACTAGTCTCTAAAGTTGTAATATAAAATATATGCTGGGGAGTGTAACATTGCATATGCACTGTGACAAAGATATGGATCCCAGATTGTAATATGTATGGCATAGCGCTGTGCGTTACAACATAGGCATCGAGGAAGGCACGTTAGATGGGGCAATATAACCCGTGCGAAGGCAAGTGTGGCATGACATATTCACGTGGTGCCTTTACAATGCACATGGGCTAGAGAGTGTCATAGCATACGCGCTAGCTGGTGGAATACAACACAGAGGTGTGTGGCACTCGGCGGGCACTGGTGGGTGTAACACAGCATTGGGCTCAGCCAGGAGCACGCCGTGACTCTCAAGTGAGGTTTGTCTCCTTTCCAGAGAGTAAAATAAAAAGTATTACACATTCGGCAGTGGATGTGTGTTTTATTAACCGTGAGGGGGGTTTCTTGCATAGTTTGGTCGAATTTTTGTCGAATCCCCTTTGAATGGCTTGGTGTGCGTGTGTATTAAATGTGCCCGTCAATAGCTACCCATGTTTGTATAAATAAACAACAAGGGTGTCTACTTGGAGAGTACCCACCGGCGGGGGCACCGGGATTAGGCACGGTAGGGCGTCAGACACGTCAGAGCTTCACTAGCGGTGTAATTACATTCCACGTGGATTAATTGTATGCATAGTCGCCTTTTAATGAATATCACTCAAATCGTCATGGTGATAGGTACATACGGTTTGTCCAGCATGTCCTAGGTGTTTCTATAAATATATATTTTTTTAAATAATAAAAAACAAAGGCCGGCCCCGGGGGATGGGGTCCCCGGGGCCATAAGTGGCCTGAGGAGGGGGGCAATGCAGCCCCCTCCTAAAGAATAAAAAAAAAAAAAGGCCCTGACCCGGGGGTTGGGGTCCCCAGGACCAATAATTTAGAAAAAGAAGGGGGGCCACACAGCCCTCCTTCTTAAAAAAATTAAATAAATAAAAGACCGCCATCGCGCCGGAGGCCACGCCCCTCCTTGCAACACTCTGCAAACGCGCCCCCTGGCATGTTGTAAGTTGGAGAATTAATTCCCCTTCAATACTGAGGGTCCCTGAGGGCCAACTAGCCCAACAGGTATCTCCAGTATGCGCCAGGGAGCTGCGTTGCAAACAGGAGTTCTGAGGCCATGCCCCTTTTTACACCTCTATGCAAGCAGCTCTGTGGCGCTTACTGGAGGTACCTAGTGGGCTAGTTTGACCCTAGGGACCCTTAGGATTCAAGGGGACTTAATCTGTCAAATTAGAACGGCCACAGGGCGCGTTTACACAGTGGTAAAGGGAGGGGACGGGGCCTGCGGTGACATGTGCAAACACGCCCTGTGGCACATTTTAAGTTGGGGAAATAATTCCCTTTCAATCCTGAGGGACCCTGGGGGCCAACTAGCCCACCAGGTGCTTCCAGTAAACGCCACTGAGCTGCGTTGCAGAGAGGTGGTGCAGGCTGTGCCACTTTTTACACCTCTCTGCAATGGCGCTTACTGGACGTACCTAGTGGGCTATTTTACCCCTAGGGACCCTCAGGATTCAAGGGGACTTAATCTCCCAACTTAAAAAACGCCCACAGGGCGTGTTTACACCGTGGGGAAGGGAGGGGACAGGGGCCTGAGGTGACGTGTGCAAACATGCCCTGTGGCGCATTTTAAGTTTGGGAAATAATTCCCTTTCAATCCTGAGGGACCCTGGTGGCCAACTAGCCCGCCAGGTGCTTCCAGTAAGCGCCACTGCTCTGCGTTGCAGAGAGGTGGTGCAGGCCGTGCCCCTTTTTACACCTCTCTGCAATTGCGCTTACTGGCCTTCTATAGTGGGCTATTTTGCCCCTAGGGACCATCAGGATTCAAGGGGACTTAATCTCCCAACTTAAAAAATGGCCACAGGGTGTGTTTACACAGTGGGGAAGGGAGGGGACGGGGCCTGAGGTGACGTGTGCAAACACGCCCTATGGCGCGTTTTAAGTTGGGGAAATAATTACCTTTCAATCCTGAGGGCCCCTGGGGGCGAACTAGCCCACCAGGTGCTTCCAGTAAGCGCCACTGAGCTGCGTTGCAGAGAGGTGGTCCAGGCCGTGCCACTTTTTACACCTCTCTGCAACGCAGCTCTGTGGTGCTTACTGGAGGTACCTAGTGGGCTAGTTGGACCCTAGGGACCCTCAGGATTCACATGAACTTAATCTCCCAACTAAAAATGGCCACAGTTAAAAGACACTCAGAATACAGTGAAAACGCCTACATACACTATGGAACACTATGCATTGGGGTCCCCCTGTGATCAGCATGAACTCCTCTGTAAGCCCCTAGTATATAATAGGGCAGGGGATTAAAACTACCTCTCAAAACGCGCCACAGGACGTGTTTGCACACGTTACCTCAGGCCCCGTCCCCTCACTTCCTCACTGTGTAAACACGCCCGGTGGCCATTTTAAGTTGGGAGATTAAGTCCCCTTGAATCCTGAGGGTCTCTAGGGTCCAACTAGCCCACTAGGTACCTCCAGTAAGCGCCACAGAGCTGCGTTGCAGAGAGGTGTAAAAAGTGGCACGGCCTTGACCACCTCTCTGCAACACAGCTCAGTGGCGCTTACTGGAAGCACCTGGTGGGCTTGTTAGCCCCCAGGGGCCCTCAGGATTGAAGGGGAATTATTTCCCCAACTTAAAACGCGCCATAGGGCGTGTTTGCACACGTCACCTCAGGCCCCGTCCCCTCCGTTCCCCACTGTGTAAACACGCCCTGTGGCCGTTTTTTAAGTTGGGAGATTAAGGACCCTTGAATCCTGAGGCTCCCTAGGGGCAAAATAGCCCACTAGGTACGTCCAGTAAGCGCCATTGCAGAGAGGTGTAAAAAGGGGCACGGCCTGCACCACCTCTCCGCAACGCAGAGCAGTGGCACTTACTGGAAGCACATGGTGGGCTAGTCGGCCCCCAGGGTCCCTCAGGATTGAAAGGGAATTATTTCCCCAACTTAAAACGCGCCACAGGGCGTGTTTGCACACGTCACCTCAGGCCCAGTCCCCTCCCTTCACCACTGTGTAAATGCGCCCTGTGGCCGTTCTAAGTTGAGAGATTAAGTCCCCTTGAATCCTAAGGGTCCCTAGGGTCAAACTAGCCCACTAGGTACCTCCAGTAAGCGCCACAGATCTGCGTTGCATAGAGGTGTAAAAAGGGGTGTGGCCTCAGAACACCTGTCTGCAACGCAGCTCCCTGGCGCATACTGGAGATACCTGTTGGGCTAGTTGGCCCTCAGGGACCCTCAGTATTGAAGGGGAATTAATTCCCCAACTTACAACTGGCCAGGGGGCGCGTTTGCAGAGTGCTGCAAGGAGGGGGCATGGCCTTCGGCGCGATGCCGGTCTTTTATTTATTTTATTTTTGTAAGAAGGAGGGCTGTGTGCCCCCCCCCTTCTTTTTCTAATTTACTGGCCCTGGGGACCCCATCACCCAGGGCCTGCACCCTCATTTTTTTTGTCGAAAAAAATAAATTTGGCCCTCCCAAGGCCTTAATCGGCCCCGGGGATCCCAAAGCTCGGGTCATGGCCTTTTTTTGTTTTTTAATTCTTTAGGAGGGGGCTGCGTTGCCCCCCTCCTCAGGCCACTTATGGCCCCGGGGACACCATCCCCCGGGGCCGGCCTTTGTTTTTTATTATTTTAAAAAAATATATATTTAGAGAAACACCTAGGACATGCTGGACAAACCATATGTACCTATCACCATGACGATTTGCGTGATATTCATTAAAAGGCGACTATGCATAGAATGAATCCACATGGAATGTATTGACACCGCTAGTGAAGCTCTGACGTGTCTGACACCCTACCGTGCCTAATCCCGGCGCCCCCGCCGGTGGGTACTCTCCAAGTAGACACCCTTGTCGTTTATTTATACAAACATGGGTAGCTATTGACGGGCACATTTAATATACACGCACACCAAGCCATTCAAAGGGGATTCGACAAAAATTCGACCAAACTATGCAAGAAATCCCCCTCACGGTTAATAAAACACACATCCACCGCCGGATGTGTAATACTTTTTATTTTACTCTCTGGAAAGGAGACAAACCTCACTTGAGAGTCACAGCGTGCTCCTGGCTGAGCCCAATGCTGTGTTACACCCCACCAGTGCCCGCCGAGTGCCTCACACCTCTGTGTTGTATACCACCAGCTAGTGCGTATGCTATGACACTCTCTAGCCCATGTGCACTGTAACACCACCCCGTGAATATGTCATGCCACACTTGCCTTCGCACGGGTTATATTGCCCCATCTAACGTGCCTTCCTCGATGCCTATGTTATAATGCACAGCGCTATGCCATACATATTACAATCTGGGATCCATATCTTTGTCACAGTGCATATGCAACGTTACACTCCCCAGCACATATTTTATATTACAACTTTAGAGACTAGTTAGGTTACACAACACTGCCCTGTGCATATTACACTCCAAGGCGCATATCGCATAGCACGCGCTAGTGCCTGTGCTATCTCGCGCTCTCCAATGAATCTGTCATTGCGCACAATGTATTGCATATTATATTTCACGCCCCGGTTCATCTTATATCACACTTTATGGTGCATAGTTTATACCATATACCATATCTAATTTTCATTTTCAATCGTGCTCTCAGGACTATGTTCTATATAACACTGCATCCACCTACCCTTTTCACGGGCATTACATTTTGCGATGGGGGTGGAGGGTCAGGGGGTGTTTCTGCCAAGTGAGCCCGGAGTCACAGTCACAAACGTCCTCTTCTTCCTGAATAAAAGTGAGATTATGCTGCATACTTGTTCATATTTTAAGTAGTTCGCACAGACACACATTTTAAAAACAATAAAGTTCCTAATACCCACCTTTTCTGAACAGTTAGCTTGCTGCCCCATCCACCTCCTCCCTATCCTCTGTTGTCTGAATCCATGGACTAGCCTCCTCCCTCCTGCCATGCATGGTTTGATGTGCTGCCACTGCCCTCCATTTAGCATGATGTACCAGTCCACTCCTCCTGCCCTCCATTGCCCAATTCTATGGCCCATCATTGACCTCCTGCCTAGCCTCTGTGCTTAGATTGCTGCCTCTATTCTCCTTCCCCCTGCCCTCCGATGTCTTTGTGCATGCCCCTGCTCCATCCTTTTTGCCCACCATGTTCCATGGACCTGCCACTCCTATCTACTCTGAGTGTTCTGTTGAGCTGCCACTCCCCTCCCACCTGCCTAGCATTGTCAGATGACTATAACCTGTCCCTGCCACCTCCACCCTGCCTGTCCACATGCCATGCCCCTATCCCCTTCCTCCTGTCCTCCATGGTCCATTTTACTGCCACACCCTTCTGCCCTCCCTGGTCTGTTGTGCTGCAACTGCTCCTCCTGCCTGCCCCGCACGGTTTGTTGTGAGGCCCCTTCCCCTGAACTCTCTTGTCTGTGCCCAGGTCATGACCCTTCCTTCTATCCTCCATGGTCCTTTGTGCATGCCCCTGCACCCTCCTTCTTGCCCATCATAGCCATTGTGCTGCCACTAACCCTCCCGCTTGCCATGCATGGTCTTCTGTGCTGCCATGGCCCCTCCCACCTTCCCTGTGTGGTCAGCTAGCTGCCCCTGACCCCCTCCCACCTTCCCTCCATGGTCTGTGTGTATGCCATCATAGTCTCACTGTTACTCTCTATGGTGTGTCTTGTTTCTAGTGCCCATCCTGACTGACCTCCATGGTCATCTTGCTGCTCCTGCCCTGCCCCCTTGCCCCCAGCCCTCTGTTTCCATGTGCAGACCCCTATTCCCTCCCTCCTGGCTTGTCTGTTCCATTGTAATGCCCCTGATCCGTCCCTCCTGCCCTTTATGGTCTGTTATGCTGCAACTATCTCTCCTGTCTGTCCATTATGGTCAGCTAGCTACCATTGTCTCTTTCCCCTCTGTTCTCTGTTGTCCATGAGCATGGTCCTGTCCCCTCCCTATTGCTTTCTATGGATTGTTGTGCTGCACTCCCGTCCCGCATGCGCTGTGTGGTGTATTGTGCTGCTGCAAACCCTGATGCCTGCCCTGTAGGGTCAGTTTGGTGCACCTCTCCATGTCCCTCCTGTCCTCTGTTATCCCAATCCATGTACCTACCCCAATTCCTCCTGCCTACCATGATCCAATGTACCATACTTGCGAACATTTTGAACATGGTAAGAGGGAGATTTTGAAAAAAAACTGGGGTATTGATTTTCCCCTTTGAGTTACATTGAAAAAGAGGAGATTGTAGACAGGAGACAGATCAAATAAAGCCCATTTGAGCTTAAAAACATTGGACGTTTCCTGGCTGAAACGGGTCTGTTGGTATGTATGGTTGTACTACCACTGCCTCTTCCTTCTGCCCACAATGGACTATTATATTGCCACAGCCTCTCTTGCCAGTCCTGTATTGTTGGTTTGTTGCCCCTGCCCCCATTTCCACTGCCCTCCATAGTCTGTTGTGCTGCCACTGCCCTTCCTGCCTGCCCAGTGTGGTCAAATTGTTGCATCTGCACTCTCCTACCTGCCTTCAATTTTCAGAGTCCGTGCCCCTGGCCTCTGCCTCTCAACAGTATCCCAATGAACAACTAGATTGCTAACATTCTATATTTATTACAAAAGTGTGGAACGCCTGACGTCATCTTGATGTAATCAAAACTGTAATACCTAGAGTATTTCCTTAATTACATATATGAGAGGGTCTTATTTGCATCAAAATTATGGTTAGTGCTCTAAAAAACTAAAATGATGACATATTTTCTGAGTTTTCAAATAGCGACAAAGAACTTTTAAATTATTTGTAATCTTTATGTTTTTTTATCCAGTTGACCACTTGATTAAATGTTGCACCGAGGGAAGAGGATGTGGTGTTGCTTCCAGAGCTGCAGACTTTGCAACTGGGGAACCAGGTTGGAGTTTCTGCTTCAGCTCAACATTCTGTGATTCTGGTCAAATCACTTAATCTCCCCATGGCTACAACCAAAATGAATTTGATCTTGTGTGATGTAACCAATGCTCATGTAAAGCACTCCAATACCTGACTAGTCTGCACTATATAGAACTGCAAATACACAAAAAATAAGTGTTTTGCACAGTTCTGTCATTGGGCTATACTTGGGCTACATCTGGGTGATATTTGGGCTACATTTGGGCTCTTTTGTCTCTGGTGGCCATCTTGGGAGATTTATTTGTTATGAAGTTTCCTAATTTCCTCATTTACTGCAGTCTCCTCAGTGGGAATACTTTCAGTTTTTTATTTTGGTTCCATCAAGAAGGCATTCAGATGTGTCACACATTTGCCATAAATTCTGAATGTTAGCACTCTAGTTGCTCATTAGATCACTGTAGTAAAACTACTGCTCACCAGGGAAGTCTGCTGCTGGTATTCAAAGTGCATGTTTCAGTCTGCATGTCAGAATTGTTTTATGAAATAGAAGAGGATTTGAGAAGTCAAAATGTGCCCTAATTATTCTTTATGCAGAACTAATCATTATTTCTATGGCAAAATGAACCCCCTCATTTTGTTCCTTTGTAAATTAAATGTTTTAAGTGTTACCACTTTATTCCAATCAAGATGGCTTCAGGTGTGCCATACTTTTGTCATAAGTAAGACTGTTAGCGCTCCAGTTGTTCGTTAGAACACTCTGGGACATTCTGTCATTGGGCTATACTTGGGCTACATCTGGGTGATATTTGGGCTCTTTTGTCTCTGGTGGCCATCTTGGTAGATTTATTTGTTATGAAGTTTCCTAATTTCCTCATTTACTGCAGTCTCCTCAGTAGGAAATACTTTCAGTTTTTTACTTTGGTTCCATCAAGAAGGCATTCAGATGTGTCACACATTTGCCATAAATTCTGAATGTTAGCACTCTAGTTGCTCATTAGATCACTGAAGTAAAGCTACTGCTCACCAGGGAAGTCTGCTGCTGGTATTCAAAGTGCATGTTTCAGTCTGCATGTCAGAATTGTTTTATGAAATAGAAGAGGATTTGAGAAGTCAAAATGTGCCCTAATTTTTATTTCTGCAGCACTAATCATAATTTCTATGGCAAAATGAACCCCCTCATTTTGTTCCTTTGTAAATTAAATGTTTTAAGTGTTACCACTTTATTCCAATCAAGATGGCTTCAGGTGTGCCATACTTTTGTCATAAGGAAGACTGTTAGCGCTCTAGTTGTTCGTTAGAACACTCTGGGACATTCTGGCATTGGGCTATACTTGGGCTACATCTGGGTGATATTTGGGCTACATTTGGGCTCTTTTGTCTCTGGTGGCCATTTTGGGAGACTTATTTGTTATGACGTTTCCTAATTTCCTCATTTACTACAGTCTCCTCAGTAGGAAATACTTTCAGTTTTTCACTTTGATTCCATCAAGAAGGCATTCAGATGTGTCACACATTTGCCATAAATTCAGAATGTTAGCACTCTAGTTGCTTATTAGATCACTGTAGTAAAGCTACTGCTCACCAGGGAAGTCTGCTGCTGGTATTGAAAGTGCATGTTTCAGTCTGCATGTCAGAATTTTTTAATGAAATAGAAGAGGACTTGAGAAGTCACTCAAAATGTGCTCCAATTTTTCTTTCTGCAGCACTGATCATACTTTCTATGGCAAAATGAACCCCCTCATTTTGTTCCTTTTTAAATGAAATGTTTTAAGAGTTACCACTTTATTCCAACCAAGATGGCTTCAGGTGTGCCATACGTTTGTCATAAGTAGGACTGTTAGCGCTCTAGTTGTTCTTTAGAACACTCTGGGAAGCTGCAGTAGAACTCAAAGGAATCAACTGACAGTCTCTGCCCTTGTTGGATGTACATGTTTTACTGAGAATGTCAGACTTCATTCTCACATGACTGAGAAAGATAATGTGAATTTACAGAAAATATGTTCTCAGTTTAGCTTATAGATCACCTTCCAAACCTCTGTGGGAAAAGCATGAGAAAATAGTTTTCTCTCAAACATGATTCATGATATCACAGCAGAAGGCTTTTTCACATGGTAAAATCACCTTAGAACACACCACAATTCCTAAAATGAGTATGGTACCATCAACAAATGATTTATAATGTAACTAAAGTATTAAAACCTTCTATTAACTGCAATGATTTCTAATGAGGTGCTATCATGTATATTGGTCCCAAGATGGCTGCCAACACTTCTTGGATGAAGTGCTGACAGCCAATCAGATCTCACGATGAGATGTGTGGTTAGGCTCCGCCCAGATAGATATGTGATTTTACTTTTGATTTTCTCAGGAACTACTGAACGGATTTACACCATTAAAGCAAAAGGCACGAGTCTGAACTGAGGACTACCTCTTTGCCAAATTTGGTGTAATTCCGTTCAGCACTTCGGGCTGTACCTTCGACTAAAGGTCCTATGGGAAAATGCATGGGGAAAACGCGTTTTGGGACCCCCCTTTTTTCTCAGCCCCCGCTTGACGAATCACCCCGAGACTTTCAGAGTAGGAGCTGAGCGGAGCGCCTCATTAGTTTTGAAAATTTCACGAAGATAAGTCAACCGGCGCCAAAGTTATTCAAAATAGAATTTTCAGATTTCCTATGGGAACTCGGTCCTAACTATAACTATCTACTGGCGTCCGCCAGTAGATTACATATATATATATATATATATATATATATATATATATATATATATATATATATATATATGAGGGCGGCGGCAAAGACTTATCAAGCGCAGCTGAGGTGACCTGTAAACTTGCCAGTGAACAAGGGCAATCCGACCGAAACGCGTATTGCGCTTTTGATGTGGAGGTGCAGTTTGCTGTGTTGTGCATACCTACAATAAAGAGAGGTTTTCCTACAGCGGTTGTTGCCGTTCTCGAAGCAAGGTCTCTTCTTCTTAATGATATATATATATATATATATATATATATCCAACAAAAGTCGCCTCCTTTAAGAAACAACAGGGGACTCAGCGGTACAGTTCAGGTAGGTTTATTCAGAGATGACATGGCATTACGCGTTTCGGATATTTTCCTTCATCAGATGCCATTGCTCGCTACACTGGCACCTGTTGTAGTCCCTCCTTTAATGTAGAGTACATACTCCCCATTGGTTGAAGTTAGAGGACTGCACGATCCAGCATCCCTCTTGACGAATGGCAGAAAAGGCTGCCAGGACCCAAAATCTGAGCCCCGGGGACTGAATACGCCGTCCTGCCCTGTCCAACGCCTTCTGCAGCCTCCGTTGCGGGCTTACCCGGGAAGCGCTGTGGCAATGCTCCGTGCCTCACCGTACAGTCACGTTCCCATCTAGGCCGGATGTTCGCCCTTCCATGGCTGCATTGTTCCAAGCACTGTATCGATCCCTCGAACTTCCTCTGTTGTGCCACTAAAGGGCTTGGCTCGTTAGGGCGGGTCCCCTTAATTGCGCTGTGGACTCGCAAAAAATGTCCAACAAAAGTCGCCTCCTTTAAGAAACAACAGGGGACTCAGCGGTACAGTTCAGGTATGTTTATTCAGAGATGACATGGCATTATGCGTTTCGGATATTTTCCTTCATCAGATGCCATTGCTCGCTACACTGGCGCCTGTTGTAGTCCTTCCTTTAATGTAGAGTACATACTCCCCATTGGTTGAAGTTGGAGGACTGCAAGATCCAGCATCCCTCTTGACGGATGGCAGAAAAGGCTGCCAGGACCCAAAGTCTGATCCCTTGGGATTGAATACGCCATCCTGCTCTGTCCAACGCCTTCTACAGCCTCCGTTGCGGACGTACCCAGGAAGCGCCCTGACAATGCTCCATGCCTCACCGTACAGTCACAGTCCCATCTAGGCCAGATGTTCACCCTCCCGTGGCCGCAGCGTTCCAAGCACTGTATCGATCCCTCGAACTTCCTCCGTTGTGCCACTAAAGGGCTTGGCTCGTTAGGGCGGGTCCCCTTAATTGCGCTGTGGCCTCGAAAAAATGTCCAACAAAAGCCTCCTCCTTTAAGAAACAACAGGGGACTAACCGGTACAGTTCAGGTAGGTTTATTCAGAGATGACATGGCATTACGTGTTTCAGATATTTTCCATCATCAGTTGCCATTGCTCGATACACTGGAGCCTGTTGTAGTCCCTCCTTTAATGTAGAGTACATACTCCCCATTGGTTGAAGTTGAAGGACTGCAATATCCAGCATCCCTCTAGACGGATGGTAGAAAAGGCTGCCAGGACCCAAAATCTGATCCTTGGGACTGAATACGCTGTCCTACTCTGTCCAACGCCTTCTGCAGCCTCCGTTGCGGGCATACCCGAGAAGCGCCGTGACAATGCTCTGTGCCTCACCGTGCAGTCACGGTCCCATCTAGGCCGGATGTTCGCCATCCCGTGGCCGCAGCGTTCCAAGCACTGTATCGATCCCTCGAACTTCCTCCGTTGTGCCACTAAAGTGCTTAGCTCATTAGGGCGGGTCCCCTTAATTGCGCTGTGGCCTCGCAAAAAATGTCCAACAAAAGTCGCCTCCTTTAAGAAACAACAGGGGACTCAGCGGTACAGTTCAGGTAGGTTTATTCAGAGATGACATGGCATTATGCGTTTCGGATATTTTCCTTCATCAGATACCATTGCTCGCTACACTGGCGCCTGTTGTAGTCCCCCCTTTAATGTAGAGTACATACTCCCCATTGGTTGAAGTTGGAGGACTGCAAGATCCAGCATCCCTCTTGACAGATGGGAAAAAATGTTGCCAGGACCCGAAATCTGATCCCTTGGAATTGAATACGCCGTCCTGCTCTGTCCAAAGCCTTCTGCAGCCTCCGTTGCAGGCGTACTCGGGAAGCGCTGTGGCAACGCTCGGATGTTTGCCTTCCCGTGGCCGCAGCGTTCCAAGCACTGTATCGATCCCTCGAACTTCCTCCATTGTGCCACTAAAGGGCTTGGCTCGTTAGGGAAGGTCCCCTTAATTGCGTTGTGGCCTCGCAAAAAATGTCCAACAAACGTCGCCTCCTTTAAGTAACAATATATATATATATCTCTCGCTGGACATACCCATTTGGGCCAGCCTTCAAATTCCATAATAGAGCCCATCAGGTTATAGATGTGGAGGATGCCTTCAAGCACCTGTCACATCCGGAACAGATTCCACAAGATCTCAGGGAGGGGGCCTGTGACTCTCCTGTTGGTCCCTTAATCAGAGGAGATGCTGAAGTGTTGCAGCTCTGGAATGGTCACACCTTCATAGAGTTCAGATTTGCAGCAGAGCATACAAAGAACTACGCATTCCCAGTGGGTTCAACCGACACCCCGGGAGGTACCTTTCCTGGCTTTGATGTGGAAGATGCCGCCTCAATGGCATTTTCTGGCCTTCCAAGTCTACAGCATTCTTCGGCAACTAGGAGACCATTGCTTATAATTTTTGTTGTAAAAAAAATGGCCCTCGCACAATGCATACATGGTAGAGTCTTTGGTCCGAATTGTCGCCCATGACCATCACCTACCATGAAAATGTACTTCATTCAGGACCTATTGTCCCTACTGGTTCGGTATTGGGGTTTTTTCTTTCTTTTTTTCTGATAGCAGGTACCCAGGAGCTTTATGATAATCTGAGACAATGGACGTCGAAGTTTTGGGTAGGGGGTTTACTGCTGGAGAAAACATCAAGGGCGGGGGAGGGGAGACAAGTTGGTGACCAAGGCGGGGAGGAGATGCAGGGTAGAGAGTTGAGCCGGAAGCAGGTGGGGCCCCTCAGGGAGGCACAATGGTAGTTACAGTTCTTACATGGAACATTAGGGGGCTTAATGCACCAGCTAAGCGACACAAGCTGTGGAAATATCTATCGGACCAACACTGTGACATTGTAGTGCTGCAAGACACCCACTTTAAACGTTCAGAGGATCATAGGCTTAAACATAAAGTGTAACCCCTGATTTACAAATCCTCTGTCAACACTAAACACAATGAGGTAGCGCTCCTATTTCAATCCACATTAGAATTCCAACCTGACGGATACAAAATGGATAAAGAGGGGAGAGTGGTCATGGTGAAGGGTTGCATCAGGGGGAGCCTATGTACAGTGGCAGCGACTTATGCTGCTAACTCAAATCAAGTAACTCATATTTCATCTCTGTTGAATCTACAAGTGGGCTTTGCAGAAGAAGAACTAATTCTCATGCGAGACTTCAACCTTACATGGCATTCCGGTATGGACAGTACACACCCCCATAGGACGCCAACGGGTAGGTTCACAAAAGACCTGAAACACGCAATACACTATCTCGATTTACTCAATGGGTCAAGGGCGCAACATCGCAGAGACAAGGACTACACATTTTCTCCCATGTCCACCGTACATATTCCAGGTTGGACTATGTATTCCTTAGTCAAGCTCTCGTGCACGAAATTCAAGACACGAAGATCCATTCAATTACCATAGCGGACCATGCTATGGTTGTCATCACTCTTGAATGGAACAACCCCGCCTAAATATAAACGGTGGTTCTTTCCCCATTCCTTGCTTCGGGACAGGTTGTTCCGAGACGAGCTTTGCAAAAACATCATAGAATTTTTCCAACTGAACAAACCTCAAGATACATCCCCTTCCAATAATTGGGATTCCTTTAAGGCTGTTCTGCGAGGCTAATGTGTGGCATTGAATGTGTCCCTGAGCAGAGGACCAAAGATAGATTGACATTACAGGTGGAGCTACACACCCTAGAGCAAGCTCATAAACAGACCCCCACACTAGCCCTCCAAAGAAAGTGACAGCAGAAAAGGGGAAACTTAATGCAATATATACTAATAGAGCGGAGCTGACGATCCTACAGCTTAAGCAAGCATCATACTTGCAGGGTAATAAGGTGGGGGCACACCTAGAAAGACAATTGAGGATACGCCGGGAACAAGAATACATAGGGGAAATACGCAAATCCTCAGTAGAAGTGGAAACCTCGGACCAGGGAAAGACATTAGTCTTTAGGCTGTTTTATTTAACTCTATACATGGCAGACCCAGTAGACTCACAAATCCAACAAGATTATTTACACACAGTAGATTTTCCACAAGTGACACCAATACAAAATTAATACTTGGGGGCTGCTATCAGCGAGGAAGAAGTTGGACAGGCTATCAACGCGAAGCTTCATAAATCACCAGGTCTGGATGGTCTGACGGTACATTTACATAAAACGTGTAGGGCAGAGCTGATCCCCCACTTAACTGCTCTCTTTAACCATATTGTGGAAACAGGGAGGGTAACCACAACAATTAGAGAGGCAATGATCAAGGTCTTGCCAAAACCTGGCTGTGGTTCCTACCGCCCCATAGCATTCTTTAACCTCGATGCAAAGCTCTACTACAAAATCCTAGCCGCACGTATAGAGGACCTGATGCCTAACTTGATCCACCCAGATCAATAGGGCTTCATTAAGGGCCGGCAGGCACACAACAATCTACGGAGGGTAATACACCTAATTGAGAAGGTTACCAAAAACAAACGTCCCAGCTGTGCATCTGGATTTGGATGCCGAAAAGGCGTTTGACAGGGTGGACTGGTCCTTCATGTTCCACACTCTAAAGTGATTCAGCTACGGCGAATCGTTCATTGGATGGTACAAGCCAACTACACGGCTCCCTGTTCCAGAGTAATAGTCAATGGAGTAAGCTCTGAGATGTTTCCTCTGGGGAGCAGAATGAGACAGGGGTGCCCGCTATCTCCCCTCCTCTTTGCGCTAAGTATAGAGCCTCCAGCAGCAAGGATAAGGGCGCATCAGGTGATTAAAGGAATAAACTTCAGGTCAGTATAACATAAGATCTCACTGTTCACTGATGATATTTTACTGACACTCACAGACCCCCAAAGCTCCCTGTCCACACTGCTGGATGAGCTCAAACTCTTTGAGAAGGTAGCGGGCTACCGTATCAATCTATCTAAATTCTCCCTCCTGAACTTAACACTTCCAAACAGAATGGGGTTGCTGGAGAACATGACTCCTTTTCGATTAACAAAGAGCGAACTTACCTATCTTGGTATCGAACTTACTTCCAAGATCTCTAGTTTATTTCTGTCCAATTCCGCCCCTCCTCCTCCGCAAACCACAGAACGATCTTAAAAGATGGACCCCGATGTACCTATCATGGCTAGGTAGAATACATGCAATTAAGATGGTGGCCCTGCCGAAGTTTCTACATTTATGTCAAAGTCTACCAATTGTCCTGGAGAGGGATTATTTTAAAACGCTCCGCACTCTACTGATGAGGTTTATTTAGGAAAATAAAATCTGCTTCGGCGCCCGAGGGATGAAGGGGACTAGCGCTCCCGGATTTCCATCTCTACTATAAAGCTGCCCAAATACGTACCATTGAAGAATGGTCTCAGAAAGAGTCAGAAATAGTCAGACAAGCACTGGCTCCATATGAACAGGGCAATAGCAGGGCGGGTCATATGGGACATGTTATGAAAACCAAAGGCAGACTGCTCAACTAATGGATACCCAAGCACACCCACGATAACAACATTGCAAGTATGGGATGAGGTGGTAAGGATTGCCTACTGGACAACGTTCCCTTCCCCCTTCACTCCCATACATTACAATCCTGCCTTTGTGCCGGCACTACAACAGAGTCCATTTGACGCCTGGAAAGAAGGGGGTTGCCTCATATTATCCCACCTATTTCACAACTGGGACATTCTTACCTTTTAACACTGTAAACAAGTCTTTCAGCTCTCGGATGCCAAACACTTCCATTATTTTCAACTACGTCACTGGGCATTACAGAAAAACGTTAGGGACACTGGAAATCACGCAGGAAAATGCTTTGTAAAAGGGGTTAAAGTGAATAAAGGTACAATGTCTTTCTTACACTCATGACTTTCCCACACATTGCCTCCCCCACAACCAAGGCACATGTGCATACTCTGGAACACGAAATACAGAAGGTACATTGGAGGTCTTTATGGAGGGGTATAGCTCGTCACAATCGCTACTTAGGCCTTCTGGAAACCCACTACGAGCTACTTTACGATTGTTACTTATACCATACCAAATTAAAATGGCTTTTCCCTAATACATCAGGTTTATGCTGGAGTGGTTGTGGCATGCGGAGCGATTTCAGACACATATGGTGGGATTGCCCAACGATTCCCCCATTCTGGGCAGAGATCCAGGCACAAACCAAAGATATGTTGGGATACCCACTCCCAGATTGCCCAGACAATGTTTTACTAGGCCTGGGAGACTCCTCTTTTAAATATCAAACAAAAACAGACTGAGTTGTGGTGAGACTTTGCTTAGGAGCGGCAAACCTGGTGATAGTTCCAGCTTGGAAGAAGAGGGAGGCCCCTGCACTGACGCACTGGCATGCCCAACTATGGCTGGCAGTCACGATGGTAAGAATAATTTATATACTTAGAGATGAGTTCAAGAATTTTGAATATGCTTGGGGTCCCCTCATTAGTTATCTCTCCAAGGGCATACCTTGTGTGGCCTGCTCCTCCAGAGTACAAGCACTGCACTTCTTTCAGTTCTGAACAGTGCACCTAACCAAACAGAGATGTCCATACATAGCGTAACACCACGGTAAACACACCCGGGTACCTTGCAAGGCTTTGCCTTCTTTTTTTTGTTAGTTTACAAGTGGGGGTGGAGTAAGACGGGGAGGGAGGGAGTTGTTGAAGGGGAAAATACTTAAGTTACTTAGGTTCAGAAGACTGGTGATGCATGCCAAGGAACATGTTTGGAGGATATTCATGAGATATAGGGGAACGCTGTACATTACAATAGCTTCAAGATGACTTCTTATGGTTCTGTAATTCGAGCATGACAGGCCTGCGTTGCAACTTGTCTATGCTATAAATCGCAATAAAAAGAACTTTGACTAAATAGGAGTTGTAACAAGTTATTTTGATGTGGTTCCAAATGCCTGGAGCCCCATGTACTATGTAATGTATGTGTAATTGCTGTGTACATTAGAAACTGCGAGGGGGGGCTACATTCCTCCAACAAGGTCTCAATGGGGAATAATTAAACCAGATCACTGTTTGAATCCAATTGGACAACAGTGCAAGATTAATTTAAATTAATCCCTCTTTTGGTTGTTCACCACCATGCCACAAACCTGGGGCTGAAGACGACATGATTTATGTCCTTGGAGCCGACTTGACCCTTCTTGTATTACAGGGCAGATACGGTGAAACCGGAAGTCAGACAACCCTGGGGAAACCGGAACTCCATTGGGACTTGCAATTAACTAGAAGAGGAGGCAGAGCAGACTCTGCAAAGGAGAGACCTAAGGCTGGAGAAGAGAGCTGCTGTGTGCTCGTCCAGGCGGAGTTGTGGCGGGAGACTCCAAGCTACCAGTTTCGGACTAAGAGCCTGAGAAGCAGGTGGAGTGGAGACGGGAAGAACCGGAAGTCTGTGCAAGCATCAAGACGACCTCGGCTGCAGCCAGTGATCGAGAGATGGGTTTGGTTGGCTGGTCGAGTCCGACCTCCTTGCCAGGGTCCAGGAGGGACGTGGCTTAGTCAGGTGTGTGGAAGGATACTGAATAGAGCTGGCCAATGGGAGAGATAGCTGTAAACAGGAGGGGGCAGGAATAAAAGGAGATAATGATTTTCTTTTGAGAAGACGGGTGGAGAAGGGAAACTGAACTATCCTGTCACTCAGAATGTTTCTGGGGATTGAGCTTCTTCTTCCCACTATTTCCCGACCATTTTTGCTTGAAGCACCATACCTATTAACCACACTTCCTGGGATGAAATCTACAAAGGATCACTGAACTAACCTTCACAATGAAAATATAAAAACCCCTATAACAGTGACTTAACTGAACTCTCCTTTCTGTCAAGGATATTGGTGAACAGGAACTTCCTGAGAAAGAAAGGAAGAGAAGGAGAAGAGGAAGCTTATTAATTTGGGACTCCAGACTTTTTGTTTTTTTAAAGACTTTGAAATAAAAGATATTGGAACAAATTCCCTCAGTGATTGATTTTGGTATTAAACCCACTGAGAAGCTGACAAGTGGTGGAGAATGTATCCATCTTCCCTCCATTGATACACAATGGATGCTTTAATTCAAAACCTGGTAAAAGGACAACGAAAATTAGAATGGGCTTCAGGACGCCAAATGTCTTCAGCTAAGGCTGATAGAGAAATATTCTGTGATGCATTGAAGACTCAAACGTAACATCTCAATAAGCTGACCCAGGAGCAATTACCGGTGATATCTGTGTTGATCCACAATAGGGGACCAGTAGATAGTGCCCCTATGATAACCTTGCAAAGATTACTGCCAGGAGAAGATCTTGATGCCTTTTTGGTAAACTTTGAACGAATAGCAAGGGCAAGTGCTTGGCCCCTAGAGAGGTGGTCCTTTTATGTAGCCCCTTTATTGAAAGGTGATGACCAAGCTGATCACCAAACAGTCAATCACAATGGAGAGGCCATGTATTAATAGGTAAAAAAAAGTGATATTGGATAGGGCTGGGCTAGAAGAGGAAGCCTATCAATTGAGATTTGGACAAGAGAGGTGAAACCCAGGTAATACCCCAAAAACCCTTTACTATAAATTGAAAACAGCAGCGAGAAATGATTACAACCGCTCGACCATACTAACAAATAGATTATGGACAAGATATGTCTAGCAAACACAAGGCGATGATGGACGGAGCACTGAGATTTTTCAGACACTCATGCCTAGTCACAGAGCTGGGTTGACTCTAACCCTGGGCGTAGTTTGCGTAGTAGCACTACACGTAGCTACGCGAAGTACACTTTGAACTACATGCTCAGCTAGCGTAGCTGTTAAAACTGTGTGCTTGTTTGCTCTGAACAATAATTGCAAACAGCATCTTGCACAGTGCAAGTTATGATAAAATAAGTATCTCTATCTTTATATGCTAAAATGCATATAGTCATTTCACAAAAGTGAAAATGATAAATTAGCAAGCAGTGAGAGAGGTGATGATTTTGGGATCCTCCCTAACCTAGGGAGAGAACCAAACAGATGCCTTGAAAACAAAAAGCACATCTTCTTGAACGATTCGGTGGTAGTCCTATCCTCTTAGGACCACCCCAAGCACAGTTATTGGCAAAAATACAATCCCAACCAAAGGTCCTGCAAAGCATTATGGGACGAGATTAGCAGTGGGCAGTGAATATTATAGTATCCAATATCAAAATAATTCTACAAAGAGCTGCAGTTCAACTAGTCCTTACCAGATGTCCCTCACGAGTCAAATGCAAAAGCATTGAAATTATTACATCAAGCTGCAGTTCCACTAGTAGTTACTAGATGTCCCTCACGAGTCTAATGCAAAAGCTTCATGAAAGGGTTTCAATGCTTTTGCATTTGACTCATGAGGGACATCTAGTTACGACTAGTGTAACTGCAGCTTGATGTAACAATCATTTCAATGCCTTTGCATTTGACTCGTGAGGGACATCTAGTAACGACTAGTTGAACTGCAGCTCTTTGTAGAATTATTTTGATATTGGACACTATAATATTCACTGCCCACTGCTAATCTTGTCCCATAATGCTTTGCAGGGCCTTTGGTTGGGATTGTTTTTTTGCCCATAACTGTGCTTGGGGTGGTCCTAGGAGGAAGGGACCACCACTGAATCGTTCACCAGCATGATATGCTCTTTGTGTTCAAGGCATTTGCTTGGTCCTCCCCCTAGGTTAGGGGGGACCCCAAAATCATCACCTCTCTCATTGCCTAATAGTTTCATTCACAGTTCACTTTTGTGAATTGGTTATATGCTTTTTAGCATGTAAAATTGCTTTATCAAAGCATTTGTGGGTATTGTTGAAATTGCTGCTACGCTACGTGTTGTAGCACATTTTTTGCACTGTGCTATTGTTGTAGCACATTTTTTGCACTGTGCTACACTAGTGTGTAGTAGTGCAAACTACACATGCTCCATGAGCGAAGCGTAGTACTACGCCCAGGGTTAGTTGACTCCATCGTCATTCTTTAGATCAATTCGCCATTACAGTTCAGACCCAGCTATATGACAATCAGTCTTGACCCTGTACCTCATGGGAACAGTCCAGCCCAAACTGCCAAGCAAGGTCTTCCCTGAACTGGAAACAAGCATCCTGGGAACGGTTTCAGGGTAACACCCAACTTAGGGTAAAAAAAAAAACACAAGGAGATGATGGACAGAGCGCTGAAACTTTTCAGACAGTCACAGATCTGGGTTGAATCCATCATCATTCTTTAGCTCACTTTGCTACCCCAGTTCAGACCCAACTTTGTGCAAATCAGTCTTGACAGAGTGCTTCATGAGAACATTCCAGCGCGAACTGCCAAGCTAGGTCTTCCCTGGACTAGAAACAAGCATCCTGGGACCGGTTTCGGGGTCACACCCGTCATCAGCCAGGCTAGCTTGAATCCTGATAGGTCTAGAACAATTTCTCGAAGCTTTATCCTATCATACTCAAAAGTTGTTACACCAACATTCAGGACCTGGCATTGAACAGGCTGTAGAGATGGCTACCACCTTTTCACAAGTTCAGCCTCACTTTCATTTAATAGAGCTCAAAAAGAATTTAATGAACCCTTCTAAACAGATGAATTGTCATAATGGCAGAAAACCTCAGAAGGGTATGAATGAGGCAAAAAGAACATATCCATCGAAGAGGGAACTTCAGATTCCTTCTGGTCCCCAGTGTTTTGAATGTGGTGAATGGGGCCTTATAGCCCATTTCTCTAAAAAAGAAGAGATCCTCAGCGGAACCAATGGAGGTCAACTATCCTTCGAACTCCGTTTACTTTACTCAAGAGACGGGTCCTTGTTTTTTTGTAAGTGTGCAAATTAATAAAAAATGGACAACCGCTTTGTTGGATTCAGGTTGCAAACAATCAGTAGTACAAGCTGACTAAGTACTTCCCTAACAAATTATACCCCGGAAATTTGTTAAAATTAGATGTGTACATGGTGACATAAAGACTTATCCCGTAGCATGACTGGTAATCTCTATGACCTTGGCTAAAAAGGTAGAAGTTGAAGTTGGGGTACTTCGAAGTCTACCTGAAGATGTTATTCTGGGGACTGATAACCCACATTTTTTACATTTGTTCCATGAGACAATTCTCAATCAGGTAATGGGATCCAAAGAACAAGTAAGGGTCCAAACCTAAACTCCAAAAAATGCCTCACTAACTCCTGAACCATGGATGATAGACCACAACTTTTGCTTTACCCAGATGAATGACGCTCTTTTCCAACCTAATTGGGATAAGGCTCGTCAAAAAAATACCCATACTTATCCTTATTTCAAAATAAGAAATGGACTCCTATAACGAAAAGCAGGACCCTCCTATCCTCCTCAGATACTAGTGTTTACAGATCCCCATGATCAAATTATGTTTTATGCCCATTCACATTTATTAGCAAGGCATTCAGGACCCAAGAAAACAACCAAGTAAATTCTTCAAAACTTTTACTGGCCCAGCATTTTTGCACATATAAAGAAATACTGTCAAGAGTGTGAAGTTTGCCAAAAGAAAAACCCTTACCGCCCTCCTAAAGCACCTCTCCAACATTTGCCCATAATAGGCACCCTGTTTTAAAGGATTGTTATGGATCTAAATGGTCCCTTACCAAAGTAATCAAAAGGAGATCAATACGCTCTTGTGTTGGTAGACTATGCTACCTAAGATCCGGAGGCCTTTTCTATACGTAGCCCAGATACAAAAACTATAGTTTTTTCTTGGGTTGGGTTCCCAAAAGAGATCCTCACAGATCAAGGTACCCCCTTTGTACCACAATTATTGACTCAGATATGTAAACAATTGGACATTAAACATATTAAAACTTTGGTGCATCATCCCCAAATAGATGGTTTGGTCGAGAGATACAATAGATCTCTAAGACTCATCTTAAAGAAAATGCTTTCAGGAGAAGGTATAAACTGGGACCAAATGCATTCCATAACACTTTTTGTGTTGAGAAGTCAAGTACAAAGTAGTGTAGGGTGCCCATCGTTCAAATTACTCTATGGGCAAAAACTCTGCACACTTTTAGTGATAACCCGAGAAGCTTGGGAAAAGGATGTGAAATCTGGAGCAGACCAACTTCTAGAATATACCTAACAGATAAAAGCCCATATAGGGAAACTTAGAGAGCTGGCATATAAAACTTTGGAGGAGAGCCAAAGAAATCAAAAACAAATGTATGATAAGGGGAAGAAATTAAGGATATACCAGTCAGGTGAGTGGGTTCTAGTCTTACTACCTAATTCCACTCATAATATGAAATCCTAATGGAGAGGGCCCTTTAAGATTATTGAAAAAATTGGAAAGCTCTCATATAAACTAAAGATGGGGACCCATAAGGAACAAACCTTCCATATAACTCTCCTAAAGAAATAGCTGGTACCTCTACCAAAACATGTATGTACTATACAGCCTGAAAATAATACCGGTTCTACAATAGACCAGGTACACATAAATGAAGAGATATCTAAAGAGCAAAAGGAGGAATTGAGAAAGACTTTACAATCCTTCTCCACTATATTCTCAGATGTACCGGGAAAAAACGACCTAACAGAACTCTCTATTCCTGCCATGGAAGGGAGAGTAGTAAAGTTAAGACCTTATCGGATTCCCGCAGCAAGACGCCAAGCTGTTCATAAAGAGATAGAACAAATGTTAAAGATGAAGGTTATAGAACCTTACCAGAGTAACTGATCTCCCATAGTTTTAGTGGCAAAAGCCGATGGGAGAATACGTTTTTGTATAGACTTCCGAGTAGTTAATAATATATCTAATTTGGATGGTAATCCTTTTCCCAGGGTTGACAAACTGATTGAGAGACTAGGAGATGCAAAGTATATAACCACTATAGACCTTACCAAGGGCTATTGGCAAGTCCCATTTAAAAAAGAGGATAAAGAAAAGACAGCCTTTACTTCACCTTTTGGGTTGTTCCAATTTACAGTACTTCCCTTTGGACTTCACGGGTCCCCTGCTACTTTTCAGCGGCTAATGAACCTAATCCTTAAAAGTCATCAAGAGCATTCCTCAGCCTACCTAGACAATATTATTATATTCAGCCGTACTTGGGAGGAACATTTAGTACATTTAACAAAGGCCTTAAGTGAGTTAATAAAAGCAAACTTACATATAAATGCAAAAAAGGTAAAACACTTAGGATAGATGGCGGAGGACCGGCGTGAGGAGTTGTAGTGGCGTGAGTCTTTGGAGTAAGTGTGACAACAAGATCACGGTCCCGGGTTTGGAGAATTGCTGATAAACCCTTAAATTTGTTCTCTCTCGGAAATTTCCCAGAGTGCACGATTGCAGCGACTTTGGCTGCCTTGAGGATACAAGGTAATAACTCCAATTAGGAGTACAGACCAGATAATACGGGACCAACACCCTGATGAATGCCAGAACAACCCAGATGGGCGTGTAGTATTGGCAGAAACATGTTGGTATACGCAGCAGGGATCTAGGGGTCCTTATCTCCCCTAATCTTCCCGAATTCTAATTTTTAATCCTACCAAGGGGTGACATGAATAAAGAATGTTGATAGTTCCCTCTTAGGTAGTCTTAACTGTTTGTGTCTGCACTTTTTGGTCCCTTCCTAGGGAATACTTTTCCCTGTTATTGTTTAACTTTTTTGTGTTTTCTGTTGGTTATGTCACTCTTCCTGTACCCTCACCACTAAACTTCATTTCTAAAAAATTGCGCTCCGTCTAGTGTGTTGGTCTGCACCTGGGCGTCAGATGCGGCCCTATGATGAAGCATGACACTGCTAAGTGTGTGAGGGCAGTATTAAAATAAGGATTTTCTTTTCCTCTTATTATTACTTTGGACTTTGGTTAGTGAAGGATAATTGTATCACTGTCGCTGCCCTTTGTCCTGTACAAGGAGTCTTAATGAGCGTAGTTCTTCTCTGTCGAGTGAGTTTTCAAAACACTTAGGATACTTGTTAGGAAATAGAGTCGGAGAACCACAAACCGAAAAAATTAAAGCTATCACTGAAGTTCCTTTCCCTACCAATAAAAAACCATTAAGAGCCTTTTTAGGGTTAATTGGGTACTACCGAACATTTATCCCAGGGTACTCTACGATAGCTACATCGTTAACTGACCTTATAAAAAAGGGGCCCCTAAAGCAAAATTCCAACACCCATCAGTTGAGGCCATGAAATCATTCCAAACTCTTAAAAAGGCTATTACCTTAACTCCAATCCTGATCCCCCCTAATTTTAAAAATCCCTTTATCCTGCAAACAGATGCCTCAGACGTAGGTATAGGAGCTGGTCTCTTCCAAACGGAAGATAAGGAAGTAGAGAAACCCGTCCTTTATAAAAGGTAAAAGCTATTTCCCAGAGAATATGCATATTCCACTATAGAGAAGAAATTTTAGTAATCAAGTGGGCAGTCGATAAACTCTATTATCTTGAGGGTAAACGATTTCTTCTTTACACTGATCATGCTCCATTAACCTTGTTAAGTCGTAATAAAGGAAACAATACCAGAGTCCTTAGATGGTTTCTTTCACTTCAATGAAGTTCAACATAAATCTGAATTTAACAGGCCAGGACTTCTTATCCAGATTCCCCCCTTTCCCGATCAGTAAAACCCAGCGATTTATCTCCCTGGAGCGGACTGCGTCCTTCTTCTATTACAGGGCTGATATGGTGAGACCGGAAGTCAGGAAACCCTGGGGAAACCGGATCTCCCTTGCGGCTTAAGTGTAGCTAGAAGAGGATGCGGAGCGGACTTGGCAAAGGAGGAGACCGGAGGCTGGAGAAGAGAGCTGCTGTGTGCTCCTCCAGGCGGGGTTGTGGCGAGAGACTCCAAGCAACCAGTTTCGGACTCGGAGCCGGAGAAGTGGAGACAGGAAGAACCAGAGGCCTGTGCGAGCGTCGAGAAGACCTTGGCTGCAGCTGGTGAACAAGAGACGGGTGCGGACAGCCGGTCGAGTCCAACCCCTAACCAGGTTTCAGAAGGGACGTGACTTAGTCAGGTGTGTGGAAGGATCCTCAATAGAGCTGGCAAACGAGAGGGGAAGCCATAAATGGGAGAGGGCAGGAATTGAAGGAGATAATGATTTTCTTTTGAGAAGACGGGAGGGGCAGGAAAACGGTACTATCCTGTCACTCAGAATATTTTTGGGGACTGACCGTCTTCTTTCCAATATTTCCCCAACCTTATTTGCTTGAAGCATGTTTCCTATTAACCCCACCTTCTGGGGGAAATTCTACAGAGGATCACTGAACTAACCTTCACAATAAAAATGAAGAAAAACCTTATAACAGTCACTTACCTGAACTCTCCTTTCTGTTGAGGGTACCGGTAAACAGGAAATTCTGAGGGCCTAAAGTAAGGATTTAATTTGGGACTACAGACTTTCTTTTTTTTTTTTTCTTTTTTTAAAGACTTCGAAATAAAAGATATTGGATCAAAATCCCTCAGTGATTGACTTTGGTATTAAACCCACTAAGAAGCTGACACACCATTTTAAAAATCATTATTGATTGGCCCCATGACATCCAAAATGTATTCTGAAAAAGTTAAACAGGCACAGTTAATTTACTTTCTAGTGCCCTTATTATATTTCGAAAAGTCATTTCACATAATTGGATCCATAAAATGAGTGGCCACAATGTTATTTGTGCGAAGAGTGAAGAAAATCTGCTTTGAACCTATTCTCTTTAATGCTTTATCGAAAGGTTTACAGATCTAATCTTTACACATTCGGAAACCTGAGTAATATGGGGTTATTCAGTAGAACAGGGATCCTGAACTGGAGAAGCATTGTATAGTGGCTCTGCTGAGATATCTAGAATTTCCTCTTTTGCATTCTGAATAATATTGTAGCTATAGATTTTCAATGCACTTTCTTGTTTCTTGAGCAGCATACATTTTCTCAATCATCAGTATTAGCATCCTAATAAGTATCTTTTTTTAAATCTGACAACCACACATTAGATCCTATTTAGAGGTGATGTAATGGCTGAGAGATTTCATCATTTTGAGAAAAGATAAGCATTGCAGGATAGCCACCTTTTCTGCATTTTCACCCCCAATATTTCAACTATTTCTGCTGCCTTTAGGACTATGTGCACTTTACCCTTGCTAACCAAAAGTAATGTGCCTCTGTTTCCCCCTTTAAACATGAGCAAATTGGCGTATTCTTAATTGACCCATTTAATTTGCCTATACGACCCTAGTATATTGTGTAGCAAATGCACTCAGGGCCTGGAATTTAAAGGTCATATATGAACTGCAGCACCTATTGTGCCATACACAAATGGCCCTACAAAACATGGCTTTAGTTCTACCATTACAAATTGACTGCTGCAGTGTAAAACCAGCAGTGTGAAATGTGAAAATAACTATTTTTGACAGGCAAAGTCCTCCCTATGTAGGGCATGTAGCCCACAAAGGAGGGTGCATGGCATTTAAAACATGGAACATGTTGAATATTGATGTCACTGCGCTCCTACAGAGACAAGGCCCTAAAAGCAATTTTTGGTGTGTCAGGCCTGGCTGGCCTATGCAGAAAACCAGAGTACAGATTATAATATTAATTCTGTTACTCGGGTTTGATACAAGCTAGAAAAATAATTGAACCATCCACTCTTTTTAATATTTATTAATTCCCTATTCAATGTTATATTTTTAATAAATATTTTGGAAAAGTAACTTTTAGAAAGTTACCTTTTCCTGCCTGAAGGTCCTGTGGGCTGATTAACATTAGCTCTCCTGCAGCTGCCAATCAAGTGTTTGATCTTAATGATATGTGAAAGGTCGACCCGAATAGGAGGGGATGACTCCTCTGCGCTCAGCTTGACATTCAGGATGAGGGCTGCTGCCCTTCCTGTTCACACATTAGTGTCAAATCCTCCTCAAAAGGCCTGTCTGAGGCCCATCTAAATCTTTTGCCTCCTTGAAAGGGATGGATCAAACAGGATCAGATCATAATTCTTGTGTATCCCGTGTCTGTCCTCATTTTTTGTTGTGGATCCAGGGTCTGCGTCAAACTGGATTTTATTGCTAGAGGGAGGGAGAAGCCAGTCATTTCCATAGTATACTCTCCAACACACCCATCTCTCAGAGCCCATGTTTAGTGTGGCTGAAGACTTTGGCCATATTGGAATTGCCCTATCACATTGCATTTTGGGCGTGTTTTCAGTAGTTAAACGGTAACCACTGAAAACGTAGGTAGGCCAGGGGCTATGACCTCATTGTTTAGGGAGCATCCAAGAGTTACCCTGCTGTTTAGTTCCTACTAATACGTAGAATCTGCCTATTGTTTGGACAACATAAACTAAGGGCTTGATGTCCAGACTGATTCCAGACCCCCGCAGGACATGTCAGCCTATGGACTAGTTTGCTCAAACTGCTACCATAAGCCCCCCTAACCTTACCAGGGAGCAAATAGACTCTGACAACAACTGAAACTGACAACTATGATTATTCAGGAATCATGGCAACAGTACAGGATCTTTCGCTCAGTCACTCGTGCTTACTTTCTCTCAGAGAAGTATACAGAATACACAGTGGGACGTTTTTTTCAATATATTTATTAAACCAACGTTATTCTTGTAGAAATACATGTGCTGTAATGATTAGGAGACAGAAGCAAATAAAGGAGATTACAAGCACCAAAACAGTGAACAGTAAATACATTTCTACAATGTTGCTGAAGCAATGAATATATGCAATATGGTAATCTAACGTACTCCTACGATGCAGACCCTACTCTGAGTGTACCTAGAGTGTGTATGGGTGTAGAGCCAAGAATCTCCCCAAGGGACGGTACACCCACATTACCTGATCAGATGGAGTGAAGGACCTCATCTTGGTCTCGAGTTGGACACCCCTCTTGGAATGTCAGACCGGGGCGTGGTGGATTCTCAGTATGCAAGAACCTTCAGTGTCAGCAGGCGTGCCTCCTCTACCAATCTATCGGGAGGCCTATTATTTATAATATAAAGCAGCCTACGCAATTTGCGCGTTAGATTAGCGATGTTATGGATATGTAGATAGCGCTGTCGCCCCGTGGATGAAGATGGGACGACATTTGTACCTAGTGCATGTAGAGGCCTAGTACATGATGTTCAAGGCATTGTGATAATGTTGTGCGAAGCTGAATTTTAAACAAAGTAGTTTCAGGGAAACAAATCCTACATGGTTGTGCATGCAAATGTGTGCAAAAGTTCACCACTGAAATGTTAATTTCTAGGAAAAATTAAGAAATAAGCTACTTTGCTACATGGGCCTAACCCAGGAATATAACAACCCTAATCCACGAGCTAGTGCAAACCATAAATGAGGTACCCTCTTCAAAACACTTTCTGGACCTGAAGGAGATCAGAAGAGAACTGGACTTGCTGCTTATGGTCTGAGAGGAGCCCTGAAGAACTGGACCTGCTCCCACTTTAACCCAGGACAAAGAAGTGGACTCCAAAGGTCAGTTGGCTGACCTCCTGTGTGGCTACAGCGACACAAGAAACTGCAAGAAGTCTTTCTACTGAACTGCCCAAAGATCAATGGCAACTGGACCTGAATAGGACTTTGCCCCTAAGGTCCAGGGGGTCTTAGAACTGCACTCCTGTGATCGTGTGGGCACCAGAATAAGATTTAGAAACTTTTGAAACCTTTTCCTTCAGAGCTTCAACAGGCCCCACCAGGAGAAGCATCTGACAGGCAGTTCCACAGTTTCAGGTCCACGTTTCAGAAAAAATGACAAAGTACCATTCTGAGTTTGAACTTAGAAAACGGTCAGCAAGAATTCTGAAAGCTCCAGATGGTCAACAGAACACCAACCTGTTTCAGGTTTTCAGGGGCAGATTTATAAAAAAGTGACACATGGGTAAAGATGCGTCACTCTCCCTGCGCCACCCTGAGAAACCCTTGCACCACCATGGATGCTCTTTATTTATAATACAGCGCACCATGGTGCAAGGGTTGACAGAGGCATCAGAAATTCTGACTCATCTGTTGAGGCAAAAGTCACGCATTGCTGGAGTCGTGTCACAAGCACGACGCAACTCCAGCAATGCATTTTGAGGCCTATTCCCACTACACTGCCTCACTCCTTATGCCTTCTTTAAGCAGGCGTAAGGTTTTGACGCGGTGGCATCCTAGAAGTGACGCAGTGAAATCTTGTAGATTTCACTGCGTCACTTTTACCAGGCTTTCGTGCGTGGGAATGCTTACCCTGCATACATTATACCTGACACAGGTATAATGTGATGCAGGGCTGTACAACGTGACGCATCTTCCTGTGTCAAAGAGACACAACGGCGGCGCAAAAGTGTCGCAAGGGGCTTGTAAATCTGCCCCTCAGACTTCTGTTCCACGGTGGTGGCAACAGTTTCTGCCACATCCCTCGCATAGAGGATTTTTCTTACAAAAAAGTGGCACAATTCCTTATTGAAGTGGAACCTAGAAACTTTTTCAAACTTTTAAACTTCAAGACTTTCACAGGACCAATCCATTTGGTGTATCCGACCCGCACTCCTTCATGGTGGGCCTCAAATCGCACATACATCTGGGTCTACCGCGACCATTGACTACCATCAGTGATATCAGCTTTTTGGAGCTATTTTCACATACACTTTAAAACCTCATATATCTGGTTCCCATTATTCGATTTTCATGATGTTTAAATCAGTTTGTTTATTAAATTTTATTCTTTCTTTCAAATCTTTATTTCGATTCAAGGAATCATAAAAGAAATCATAAACATACAATCACAAAAAAAAAAAATTACAATAATAAAAACATCTATAATCTAGAGTAGATACAGCAGCAGTTACAGGAGTATTTCAACATAAAAGAACCACAGAATGAAGAATTTTAAATTTCAATTCGATAAATAAATTCTTCTAATATTCCATGCAGCTGCTAGGTACTTGGTGATGGCAAATACGGTGGGGGGGGATAAATCACTTTTCAGCAGCCTATAGGCATCTAAATGGTGCCTAAAACCCCAATTCCTACAAATAGGAATTATCCACTTTTTCCTAGACTTAGTGTACGAGGGACAAAAAAACAATAAATGAATATCGTCCTCTAGCTCGCAGGAGCAAGCAGGACAGTTTTTTAGAGTGGGCGGGTGCCATTTACTAGAGAGGGCTCTTATTGGGAGTGCATTATATCTCCATTGTAGAAATATTTTTCTCAAGGTGATAGGATTAATATCATCCAGCACTGTTTCCAGGTTGTAATAATCCTTCATAGTTAAGAAGGTGATGGTCATTGGTCCCAGTTTATCACTTACAAGGGATGCAGAGAGATTGTAGTTGTGATATAATGCAACCAATTCTATGCGCGATATAGTTGCACAGGCCTCCAGTGGTTTTGTCCACAGGGTCAAAAGGCCCAACCTAGAAAGTTCGCCTTTGACGTACTTAAGCCATGGAAGGTTGCATAGAGCTGGGTGTAGGTAGAGTTCCATAAGTTCGGAACGATAACTCAGGAGTTCAGGGGTTATCCAAAGGCGCCTCCAGAAAGTTAGGGGCTTCACACCAAGTTCCTCCTTTATTGGTTTCAAACCCATGTCGAGCCTTAGGGGAAGAAGCGGCGTACTTGTTGGAAGGGTAGCCAAGTTCCGTAAGAACTTGTTTTCTGTGGCGGTAATTTCCGGGGCACAATCAATGCCCCAGAGTTCGCCGCCATATGTTAAAGCCCCGCATGCCTGCATTTTATAGATTTCCAGAGGAGGACCGATAGGATGGGTCATGGATTGATTCCATAGTTTCAGAATGCCCCCCACCCTTTGAGTTAGCTTTAGGTTAGATTTTATCTGATGATGGGACCAAGACATTTTTTCATTCAAAGTTAGTCCCAGATACTCGAAAGTATGGACTCTCTCTAGGCTAATGCCATTTATGGTGGGGTTAGGGCGAAGAGACCTAGGGGGATTAAAGATCATGAATTTTGTCTTTGCCGTATTGATCTCTAGCCCCCGATCAATACAGAAAGAGACGAAACCGTCTAAGACTCGTTGGAGCCCCATAGGGGTCTTAGATAGGAGCAGGGTGTCGTCAGCGAACATAATGGCAGAAATGCCAATGCCCGCAAGCCGTGGAGCATCTCTATTTGGCACATCGTTTAGATGAGAAATAAGACCATTTACGTAAAGACAAAACAGCGTGGGGGCCAAGACGCAACCCTGCCGTACCCCTCTTTCGACAGGGAAGCTAGCTGATAGGCTACCATCTCTACCACATCTTACCTTCGCATAATTATTAGTATGAAGGCGGACTAATATGTGCAGAAGAGGACCCGGAAGGCCTAAGTCTTGTAACACAGTCCACAGTTTCGTGCGTGGGACTAAGTCGAAGGCCGCACGCAGGTCAACAAAGACTGTGTAAAGGGAACCCCTGTCTATCTTTACTGTTTTCCAAAAGAGCATGCATAATCTAAAGATCTGGTCAGTTGTAGAGACGCTCTTTCTGAAACCAGCCTGGTAGTTGCTCAGAATCCCAGAAGTCTCTGTCCAATCCATAATACGGTTCAGGATCAGCCTCGAGAAGAGTTTCTGGGCAACATCTATCAGACTGATAGGCCTATAATTTCCAGGCAACAAGGGGGACCCTTTTTTGAAAATAGGCACAACTTCAGCACCGAGCCAGGTAGGAGGGACAGGGAAACCATCAAGAATTGCGTTAAATAATAATGTAAGATAAGGTACCCAGACTCTTGGTTCATGTTTGTACAGGTCTCCTGGGACCCCATCCAATCCAGGTGCCTTACCTGGAGGGAGCAAAGAAATTGCGAGTTGAATCTCACTCAGCGTGAAATTTATCTGATCCTGACCAGGTGCGGCATATAATGGGGCCTCCGAAGCAAATGATAACCCCTTATAGAGAGAGCTGAAGTGACTTTCCCAAACTTCAGGAGCAATATTTGTTTTTGGAATTGCAGGAGGTTCGGTTGTGCCATTTGACACTATCAACCAAAATCTCCGTGCGTCCCTAGATTGTAAGGCAGATGTTAAATTATCCCAATTTTCAGAAGCCCACTCCAATTTAGCATAGTGTATTAAGGATCTATAGATCTTTCTCTTGTGTTGGATATCAGGCCTACAAGCTTTCTTTTTTATTGCATCCAACAAAGCACTCTTGGCCAATCTGCAGGTCCTATTGTACCAATGAGGCCGATTTGCAGATCCTTTTTTACGGGGGACAGTTGGGTTTAATAGACGAGACAATGTGGAGAATAGTTCCTCATTAGTGCTGACCAATTTTCCGAAATAAGTGGAAGAGGAATACTGCTCTAAAATTTCTACTACATTGTTTAATGCAAAGGCCACTACTGCGTAGACTTTAGATAATTCTTGCTGGTTACCGACCAGTTTATTCCATTTAATTCTACGTTTATTGTTTGTAAGGGTGGCTGAGTCTAATGTCTCCGTGTTAGCTGATGGCACTAAATCAAGAGGGCTCAGACCCGCTAGGGAAACATCTAATATCAGGGGGTTATGATCACTCTCCCCCCTAAAGATCACCTGAAAATCAGAAACTCTATTCCATTCCTTGGTCTGTACAAAGATGTAATCGAGTCTGGCCTCCCTACCTGACCTACTAAATGTGGGCCTTGGGTGATTATCTGAGATGGTTCGTCCGTTACAAGCCCTAATCGAATGAACCATTGTCAGGGAAGTGATCTGGATAGCTAGAGGGGCCCAGGCCCTAACCATTGGGCCCGCCACCTGGGGAATATTCCAGATTTCATCCTCCTCAAGATTTATTTGGTCCACCAGCCCCTCAAGTGGTTTAAAATGAGAATTCAAATCACCAGCTATAAGGAGCATTATGCGATCGGGGATCTTGGTTAGGACATTTGACAGGGCATCAATCACCCTCGATTCCACACAAGGATTCACGGGCCTAGCATACACATTAATCACCACTAGCTTAGTATCTAAGCCCCAATCCAATATCAAACATAGAATATCATCAGAGCCAGTTTCAAAGTTCGTAGCAGTACATCCCAAATGAGTGGCAACCCAAGTAGTGGAACCTCCAGAGGGACGGCCTCGACCACCCCACACAGCCGGAATTGAATAAGTGGCAAAGCCTACTCGATGATAATCTTGTCTTGCCCAAGTTTCTTGAAAACAACAAATCTGATGGAGATCTATAAAGGAGCCCCATATTGGACAATCAAGTTTACTGGCTAATCCAGCTATATTCCATGACAGGACTTTGTGTCTAGCTATACAATTGGAAGCAGCAGCGGGGGTTCTACAAAAAGGAGGGTCACACAAATTCAGCGAAGTAGTGGTAATAGAGGGAACAAAAGTAGAGGCAGAACAGGGGGACTGCTATTTAAAAGGTGGAGACACATCCGGGGAGGGAAGAAGAACAGGAACCGCCTGCCTGAGTCAATCAACATCTTCAAGACAGGCATACCTGTTGTGAGTTAAATAGTCAACACGTGAAGGTTCGCCAAAGCGGGTGTGCCTCAGTCTACCTCTCATTGAATTAGGCCCAACTTTAGACCAATTACCATCCGGCTCAACCTGAGAAAAAATGTCAGTTGGAGGATAGAATGAAGACAGTGGTAAGGGGTCAATAGAAGAGGTGCCAGTACTTCCAATCCAATTAAAAATATAGGGAGCAGTTAGAGAATTGCTCAAATTAACCAAAATGCAATCACCCTTAATATTCTTCGTAGTGCTTCCTAGCCAAGGAACCCTCCTAACCATTAAAACCTCGGACCTGATATTTGGGGGGAGAGGTCTATGCGTATTGAGCCAATTGATGACTTTATTTTTTAAGGAGGCGTATGATTCAGACTCAGGGTTGGTATGTTCTGGGACGCCAGTTAGGATTACAACATAGGGTGAAGCTTCTGGAGGGAGATTAATTACATTTTTCCTATTTGCTCTAGCCATATTTGAGTGAATGCTAGCACCTGAATCTCCTGTGATTTGACCCACGTCTATATATTTTGGATTAGGTATTGAAATGAGGTTCTTGGTTAAGGTTTGTGATTGGCATTGGGCAGGAACAGAGGTAGAAGTTGGGGGAGCAGAGGATGTATGCGAGGGAAGATTAGGTGTAGAGCCTGAAATTCTTGGTGAGAGGATATCCTTTCTAGAGAGAGAATTTACCAAGCCTGAGGATGTGGGCCGGGAAAGAAAATGAGAGTCAATCTTACTCGTTTCACATGCGTCATGCGGCTTGCCTCTACTCTCAGATAAATTTACAGGTGCTGATAAGGCCCTTTCTATTTCTTTGAGCCTTACATCAATAGCATCAAACCTAGCAAACAGCGGGATAAAACATCCCTTAAGAGCAGTATTTATACTATCAGTAAGTCGAGCATGGCCCTCATCGGGTCCGTGATCACGGTCAGAAACAAGTATAGGAGTATTAGGTTTCGGTGAAATTGATACCGATGGTAGTGTTGAAGTACCACTGGTAACTTGTACAGGTCTAGTACGTGTTGAAGTAGATGCATTAACAACACTAGTATGAGATCTATTAAGTCTAGCTTTCTTCCCTCTCCTAATACTCCCCACGTATTTTCTTTTAGGGACTGCGCCCTGCTTAATGTACTGGGCACAAGTCGGCGTCAAATCGGGTGATAGTGGGTGCGTAATTTGATCTGTACACTCAGGGATAGATTGAAGAGTGTCTCTGCGTGAGGGGGAACTAGATCTTAAATCATGTAATACAGATTCAATTGTATGGTCAATACTATCCATTAGTGCTGCCTGTGAATCATCAAGGTTCGAAGGGGACCCTACAGTTGCAATTAAACCCAGTGAAGACCTCCGTGCGCTAACAATACCATCAGATAAGCGCCTTTCTAACATATTCAGTTCCCCCTGAATTACAGAGTTAGCCCTGATGATGAAATTGTCCAGAGTACCAGATACAATAGGTCGGGGTCTTAGTAATTTACTGCGAGTATCCATGGTATCGGGCTTCCTCAAACACAAAGGCGTCAATGTAGCAAAGCAAAGGGACGAAGGGACAGGGCCAGGTCTGGTCTTGACCGTGCCTGAACGGGCTTAAACGGGCCCGCCCTTTGCCCCTGACTGCGCCCCGCACGCGTCCCGCTCACGCGATAGTAGGCGTGAGTTATGTAGCGGGAGGGGGAGGGGCCGGGAAGAGTGACCAGGTGCGCTAAGCAATTTCGTGGCAGGGCACCCTGGGCCTCGCAGTCCCAGCAACACCAACAGGCTCCGAGAGTAGCAGCGCTGTGAAGAGTGTCCCAGAAGGTCCTCTGTGCAAAGAGATTAAAATGGTTTTAAAACAGGAGACAAAGTCCGCGCCTACGAGCGGCTCCCGCGAAGCGGGGGCCGCGAGGCGTTATGTAGGCGAGGCACTTGGAGGAGGGGCCGGGAAGAGTGACCAGGTACGCTAAGCAATTTCGTGGCAGGGCACCCTGGGCCTCGCAGTCCCAGCAACACCAACAGGCTCCGAGAGTAGCAGCGCTGTGAAGAGTGTCCCAGAAGGTCCTCTGTGCAAAGAGATTAAAATGGTTTTAAAACAGGAGACAAAGTCCGCGCCTACGAGCGGCTCCCGCGAAGCGGGGGCCGCGAGGCGTTATGTAGGCGAGGCACTTGGAGGAGGGGCGGGGAAGAGTGACCAGGTGCGCTAAGCAATTTCGTGGCAGGGCACCCTGGGCCTCGCAGTCCCAGCAACACCAACAGGCTCCGAGAGTAGCAGCGCTGTGAAGAGTGTCCCAGAAGGTCCTCTGTGCAAAGAGATTAAAATGGTTTTAAAACAGGAGACAAAGTCCGTGCCTACGAGCGGCGCCCGCGAAGCGGGGGCCGCGAGGCGTTATGTAGGCGAGGCACTTGGAGGAGGGGCGGGGAAGAGTGACCAGGTGCGCTAAGCAATTTCGTGGCAGGGCACCCTGGGCCTCGCAGTCCCAGCAACACCAACAGGCTCCGAGAGTAGCAGCGCTGTGAAGAGTGTCCCAGAAGGTCCTCTGTGCAAAGAGATTAAAATGGTTTTAAAACAGGAGACAAAGTCCGCGCCTACGAGCGGCACCCGCGAAGCGAGGGCCGCGAGGCGTTATGTAGGCGAGGCACTTGGAGGAGGGGCCGGGAAGAGTGACCAGGTGCGCTAAGCAATTTCGTGGCAGGGCACCCTGGGCCTCGCAGTCCCAGCAACACCAACAGGCTCCGAGAGTAGCAGCGCTGTGAAGAGTGTCCCAGAAGGTCCTCTGTGCAAAGAGATTAAAATGGTTTTAAAACAGGAGACAAAGACCGCGCCTACGAGCGGCTCCCGCGAAGCGGGGGCCGCGAGGCGTTATGTAGGCGAGGCACTTGGGGGAGGGGCCGGGAAGAGTGACCAGGTGTGCTAAGCAATTTCGTGGCAGGGCACCCTGGGCCTCGCAGTCCCAGCAACACCAACAGGCTCCGAGAGTAGCAGCGCTGTGAAGAGTGTCCCAGAAGGTCCTCTGTGCAAAGAGATTAAAATGGTTTTAAAACAGGAGACAAAGTCCGCACCTACGAGTGGCTCCCGCGAAGCGGGGGACGCGAGGCGTTATGTAGGCGTGTCCCAGAAGGTCCTCTGTGTACCGAGGAGTTGCTGGAGAGGGTTCCTCGCTGGCGATGGCAAATCCCTTCACGATCCTGCTCTTCTGATCTGATCCTGTGGCTCTGCTTTCCGTCCTGCAAAAAATTTTATTCTGTTTTGCTAATTTATTTGGGGATTTTTATTGCTTGGTGTTTTGACTTTACTGCTGTTTTGGTACTACATAAATACTTCACACATTGTCCTAAGTTAAGCGAGCATTCCAAATTCTTGGAGCAAGACCAGAGAAGGCACAGTTGTAAGTTCTTTTCTTTCGAATTTGGGTGATTTCAAAAGTAGAGTGTTAGAGCTTCTTAAGTTCCGACTCGAGCCCGAAAGCTCAAGTTTGTTTGCTAGGTAGACGGGTGTGTTGTAATGAATAGCTTTGTGTGTCAGGCAACCAATCTTGAAGCGAATCCTTGCTTCAATGGATAGCCAGTTAAGCTGAATTAAGTCTGGAGTGATATGGTCATGTTTTCAGGAGCCCGTGATGAGTCTGGCCGACGCATTAAGAGTGGCTCTAAGCAGTGCCAGACTAGCTTTAGGAAGGCAGGCTAGAGTCACCAAACCATATTCCAAACGTGAGATAACTAGGAATTGGACTGCTGACTGGATGTCTTCAGGCGGCAAGAATGGTTTAACTTTCCTTATGGTGTTGAGCTGATGATTGGCACCCCTAATAGTGGCACTAATGTGAGCTTGCATGTTTAGGTGTTAGTCCAGCGTGATGCCTAAAGATCTAGCACAGACAACAACATGAGGGGTGCAGTTGAGTGCAGAGAGTTGTTTGATCCAGTCTTGGGTAGGAGCCGAGTGGTTGTGGGTGGAAATCAGAAGGAATTCTGTTTTGAGGTTATTTAACAACAGATGATTATGTGTTAGCCAGAGTTGCATTTTCCAAACTGCAACATTTAGTGTTTTTATGTCCTTGTGAGAGGAGATCTTCAAATATAGTTGCGTGACATCAGCATACATATGGTATCGAATGTTGGAACGTTCAGAATATTGGAAAGAGGTTCCATGAAAAGGTTGAAGAAAGTGGACAACAGTGCAGAACCTTGAGGTACTCCAATAGTGACCGGGTACTGGCAGCAAGTGACTGATTGACTTTGAATCTTTGGGGACGGTTATGCAAGAAAGAAGCAAACCAATTTAAGACAGGGCCCGGTAACCGAATCCTATGTTCAAGAACAGCAATCAAGTTTTCATGTTTAATAGTGTCAAATGCTGAGGACAAGTCAAGAGGTGATGAGTGCCGATATATGGTTTGTGGTATGGGTGGCTTGTTTGATGATTTCAAACAGGTTTTTGGGTCTGTTTTTAGCGCTGTCCAGCTGGGCCCTGAAGTGATCTGATTTCGCACTGCGAAGGTGTTTGTTGTATGCGCTTCTCATCCTCCTTGACTGATTGAGGCTTGTAGTGGAGGGAGAGTTTCTCCATAGTCTCTCAGAAAGCCTAAGTTTGCGACGTTTCTCATTTAGTGATTCATTAACAGGGCTTGGATTGTTTGCTCGGAATCCTTTTGAGTTGCATGGGAGCGACAGAGTCAACTATACTTGACATTGGAATTGGTGTAGAGATCCATTAGGTCGTCAAGTTAGACATGTTAGGAGGTGGCTGAAGCAAATTCTTGCTAATGGTAGTTAAACTGTTACTTCTGCACCTGGCTCTTTCTTAGTTGAAAAAATTTGGTTAATCTGTATAAGAACAGCCTTCCTTCAGTCAACAATCAATGTGATATTCGAGTTACCCAAAAAACAGGTAATCCTTCTACTCTAATCTCTCAAAAGGGCTGAATTTACCTCAAACCCCTTTGTATGGGCTTACTCTGCCATATCAAAAAATGTTACTTTAAAGATATCTTGTGCCACCACTTGTGATTAATCTGCAAAGCTTAAATAAAACCACATAAGATTTAAAGGATATGCACAGATCTTTCCACAATTCCAGAACCTCGAAATTGGATGCAATATAGTGCATGATAAAAATATTAAATCCACTACATCAACTGCTACTGTATCATCAAGGTAAGTAGAAGTGGAGCTAAGAATAGTACATATATACATACCTAGATGAACTAGTGGCAGATTATGTAGTGGATATGATATTTTTGAATCCTGCATTCCTAGGCCAACACGTCACAGAAGGACTAAATGTATATCCCTGGGAGGATCTTTCACAACACTCATTGTGCCTGGAGTTTTGATACCACCCTCAAATAAAATGTCTGGGTCAGAACCAGCCTGAGTAATATCAAATACATACTTAGTATATTCAGCGAGCTGTTTACCATGCCTAGAAAGGGAAATTTGATCTCTTAATACTTTATTGTCAGTCATAAACTGCTTCTCCTTTGTTTCACCATGAACAATCTTCCTATGGGTGCCACCATATACACCTTTTTAATCCGTGGGCTTGGGCTACAGACTTGGCAATGATCTGTGTAGGAAAATAGGATCTGCTTTCATGGTTATCCCCACCTATTGCTGGTGTTATGCTGTTTTCTGACTAGTCTAACTGGGATCCTGCTAATCAGGACCCCAGTCACTGTGCTCTCTCTCTAAACTTGGCAATGGTAATACTTTGGTACCTCCACAATTGGCTACTGTTGTACCCTTTTAAGTCCCTAGTATACAGGACCAAGGGCTTTGGTACACAAGGAGTCTCCCATGGACTGCACCATGTACTATGCCACCCATGAGCGGCCACTCAAACTGTGACTACAGGCCTGCCATTGCAGCATGTGTGAGTGGGTGATTGCACCCCTCACCACAGATATGTTTTCTTATATCTGAGGTCACTACACTTAAAACCTATAAGTCACTCCTACAGCAGGCTCATCAGTCCTGAGGGCAGGGTACTTGCTTACAAGTGTGAGGGTGCCCCTGCATGAGCAGGGTGCCCCTACAAACTCTGGAGTCAATAAGTGAGGTCAGCCATTTAATACATATAGTGGATATTAAGTCAAACACGAGATTTGTAACTATATAGGGGCTGCACCGAAACTGGTCATGTTTGGTATTGAACATGTTTAAATCCTACCTCAACACCGATTCAAGTGTTGGATGTAGGATCCCATGTACTGGCGGGCTTCCCTAGGGTTCCCCCTTGTATTCCCAGTACCAGCCTTTCAGGGTCTAGCAGCAAGCTAGTGCTGCTGCTAACCACAGACATCATTCTGCCCTCCAGCTGCTGAGCCAAACTCGAGCAGAGGAAGGTAGAACAATAGGTTTCCTGTCGCAGGGAGGTGTAACCACCTCCCCAGACAGGACTCAGTGTATTGGGCTGGGGTGGGGGTGCTTGCCAGCGCCAGCAGACTGCTTTGAAGGGCACATTTGGTGCCTTCCTTGCATACTCCAGTTTGAACCAGCTCAGGAAACCCTTGACTCCCGCTCTGGCATGAAACTGGACAAAGGACAAGGAAGTTTCCTCCATTCTGTCCAGCCACAACTCTGGGAGGGATGCTTGAATCGTCCCAACCCTTTCCCTAGGGTGCTTAAGGGCTTACCTATGGATGACTCTTCAGATTCATCGTGGGACAAGATTCAAACTCAAAACCACTTCAACTTCAACTGTCCGGGCACCTTGGAAAACCCTGGAGACCGCGTGGAACCGAGACTGCACCAAGGAAGACTCCTGCTGCTCCTGGTCTCGCTGTTCTGCAAGTCGTCTTCATAATCTGTGCTTCATCCAGGTTCCTCTCCAGGCCTGTGGGTATCAAAGACAAGTGAAGGAATCTCCCTTGGAGTAGGAAGGAGTCACTCCCCTGCATCTGCAGGCACCACAACGAATCTGACCAGTCTGCTGCTCCTGACGTCCCATGGACTCTGGAAGGCTCAGCAACACAGGTGGTGGTTCTGCAACTCCCTCGAGGCCTAATCTGTCCTCTCAGTAAGCTTGAGGCTAGTATTCCTTGTTGGAACTGCTGGAACAGAACTCCTGTGCACCACGTTGACTTGCCATTGCCAATGCTTGTTGGCTCTGTCCTCCAGAGATCGTCGGGCAATAAGAAGCTCCAGCCTCCTGCATCTCTTCCTACCAAGGTCTTTGTCCTCACCACATCCTCTGCACTGTGGGCCTGCATCTTTGGTGACCTGCTTGAGGTCCTCTTGCAACGCCTGTGCCTTCGGCCTGTGGGTCCTCCTGAGGGTCTTCTTAGGCTTCAGTGGGCTTCCCTGCTTGCTCGGGCCTGCTTTGACTCTCCTGCCCTTGGTGAGTTCCTTGGTCCTTTCTGGTCCCAACACTGCACCTTTTTATTTTACCACTTTGCTGCTGCTGCCAAGGCTTGTGGTGCTCCCGCTGGACACTGACCCCCCCTGGTTCTTGAGTATCGATGTGGGACAGCTCGTGAATGGCTCCTGGTCTTCCACAGCGTTGCCTGGTCCCCACAGCTGCTGCGACAAGGTCACAGTGATCACCCCTGCATCTTCTATCATTGGTGTTCCATGCCTCCTGCCCACCTCCGAGTGGCATAGACTCTGTCCTCTCTGCTTGCAGGTTCTTCTCTTCAAGAACCCATCCTTGCATTCCACCGGACTCTTTCACCTTTTTTGTCAGCAGCATCTTTCCTGAAGTCCTCCATTGTGGTCTACGGCGGTTTCCAACATCACATCTCACCTATGCACCCAGCTTCCTGGTGTAAGTATCCTGGTTCCAAGGGTATCCAAGGGTGGGGTGACTCTCCAACCTTCTTTCTTCCACAGGGATACTTCAGGGTCCACTGGGAAGCGTCCTCCTTCTTAAAAACTGCAACCGTGACTTTCCCTTTGACTTGTATTGAGTACGCGGCTGTGTTTCCACTCGGCACACAGCCTCAGTGGGGTTCCTGGGTACTTACCTCGGGTGGCTCTTCTGAGTCTTCTGGTCCAAGTCCAGACTCCGGTCGCAGTTCGCGTTCCACTTCTTTAATATATGGTTTGGTCTCCCCCTGGAAACCACTGTGTATTTGTGCTTACTTACCTGTTTACATTTGAATTATTGTGTGTATTGTGTTGATATCTCTGGGTAGGAGATGTAGCAAGGTGGTAGTGAGTGGGTATAGTAAATATAACTGCTTTTATAACTACACTGTGTGGTTCTTTTTCGTTTAACCTACACTATATGATTAATTCTAGTAAAACAAGCTGCTTAACACTCCTTCTGGACTAAACCTGAAGGCTGCTCTCCTCAGCTACCACTTAGCTTTCTAAGGTTGTCTAAGACCCGCAAAATCACCATAAAGGGTTGTCTGGATTATTACAAGGTGCTTCACTTAAATAAGTGCGCTCACCATATACTAAGCCATTCTCCTAAAATCTTAAAACTATCATCTTTTTGACAATCACATCTTCTGAATTTAAATGCTTCATTTTCCTCATACACTTCCTTCCTTTTGATTTGTTTTTGCCAGCCTTCTTATTCTTAGTTAAGGAATAATATTCCTCCTCTACATCGTCCTACGTTTTTTGCATTTAAATTAAAAAAGGTAAGATCTTTGGCAGCCATTCCTCACCCTACTTGCACAAGAATTCCGGGAGCTGTCCTGCCCGAGTTATTTACGCCTCTTACGCCTAACTGCACCGGATCCCTCTACATAGGCTGACTGGCCTTTAGGAACGACACTCCGCTTTGCGCAGCGCCGCACAGACGGAATGGACCGGGGGAGCGTGGGGGGTGGTTCTCTGTGTGTCTTCTTCCCTTTCTTCTTCTTCCGTTTCTTGGGGTGGTGGGTGGGACTGTACCAGTTAATTGTTGATTTTTGTAATACCAAAGCACTTATTAGTATTTATGGTGGGCCCTGTGTGGCCCGTTTAATGCGAGCTTGCTTCCTGCATTGTTCAAGAAAAAGAATTAAACCATAAATTAAAAGGTAATCCTAGTGTCTCTTTCACCAAATCTTTATTATTCATAATAATAATAAATTTAATATTGTGCTTCAAAAGTACCTCAGTACCAACGGAATCAGCATTTTCTGCTTTCATCATAGTAGTTCCTAAAACAATGTTCCTTCAATAGTTCTAAAAATCATTTTCAAAATATTTGAATAGTGTCTGGGAAAACCCATATATCAGCACTTTTCGGGCATTTACTAAACAAAATGGCCAATCCAGCATGTGTGTGTAATATATTAAGTGAGCCCGAAAGACCCAACGGCAGAAACTATGTCCTTCAGAGAACTCGGCCCACCTCAGTTGCATCACAGATTCAAACACAATGCAAAGGATACTGCGCCTGCCACACAGGTGTGTAACTCAAACCTCTTAACAGATGCTAATTATTTTACTTAAAAAAATATATATATATATATATGCTAAACGTGTGAAAAAACACAAACAAAAACACAGCATGATTGAAGTTAGTCCATAAACATTCTAAACCTGAAAAGTGAAAACAATCTGAAGCGAATGTAAAACTGATTCTCAACTAAAATAAAAACCACATTGTTCCAGTAGCCTAAAAAGCCTCATGTTTTAGAAACATAACACCATTCTGTAAAACTTTTAAGGGGCTGATTACGAGTTTGGCAGTGCTGGAGTGGGACCGCCCCACTGCCGCACTACGCTACCAAACCCTTCGTTGAACCGCCGGCCAGATTAGAAGCTTTCTCCTGGTATGGCAGGCGGTTCTTAGGCGTTCCCACAGAATTGCCACTGCAGTGGGAAGGCTAAAATCAATACCTGCATGACATGGACTGCTGCAGTCAATGCCGTGCAGGTACTGGGGTGCATGGACAGAGGGGACACAACATGTGCCCACCTGCATCCATCCCCAAGCCCAAAGGCACAAGAGACCCTACTTTAGGCCACCCTTTGTTTCCTCTCCGCCATGGTTTTCATGGCGGTGGAACTGCCAAGAAAACCACGGCAGGGAAGAATCTTACTCGTAATATGTTTAGCAGGAATGCGGCAAACCCACCAAGCATTATGCAGCCTCAAGATTGTCGCGCGTCCCAAGATAGCCCAACTGCCCCAGTTGTAATGGAGCAGTCAGAAGACCGCCACGCCCCTATAAGTCTGGCGGTCCATGGACAGCCAGACTCATAATTAGCCCCCAAGTACAACACAAAGGCCCTGATGACAAGTTGTGCGGATTAGTGTGGGGTATTTACCACATACTGTAAATATCATTATCGTGGATTGATTGATTTTCCGGATGTAGTAAATACTTCCTGTTCCGTGTTTTCAACTTGCAAATGAAAGATACCATACCAAATTTATATTTAACACACCAAATTCTACATGGTTTGCCTTTTTCAGCTTTCTTCTCACAACAAATATCAGCAGGTTTGACCTGTCCTTTAACCCTTGTATGCTCATGACGAGCCCAGCTCGTCATGAGGCACAGTAGAGCTGTGCTCATGACGAGATGGGCTCGTCATAATGGTCGCGCCACTTCCACGTGTAATTGATTCCCCGCCTGTGTGGGAGAATCAATCAGTGGGCAAAGTCGTGACGAGCCCAGCTCATCATGAGCACAGCTCCACTGTGCCTCATGACGAGCTGGGCTCGTCACGAGCACAACGCCGCTCCCCCCCCCCCGCGACGAAGGGTTAAGTCAATCTTGGTTGTGCACATCCGGTGAGGGAAAACAACATTGTGGCAGCTCTTTCAATCAACACTAAAGTACTCCTTACTAACCAGCTATTAAGCGATTTATCTGCTTAAGTTCATCCGTCTGTCAATGTCCTACAATCTCTGGAGCTCATTTGAAGGCACTTCACACATACGCACTGACAGGGCTGTACTTTTACTTTCCACTGCTCCCACAACCATGGAAAGGCCAGAAACAGACACTTTCCCCAAATACTAAAGGATTGGATTTAGAATAGTAAATCATACTCTCCTTGAATACTTGGGGATAGTTCTATGCATCCTCTGGAGTTTCAGGTGAAGCAACAAAATACTGGCACTTCTGAAAGTCACGAACAGACAGAGCCACTTGAATGGTTAGAAAATCAGAACAAACTCATACGCTTGTGGTAACACTCCTGTCACTCTTATTCACTTATAATTCGCCAAATTCAAAGCTCTCTTCTGCATCAATATTTTAATTTGGAGCCCAATTCACGAAGTAGAAATAGGCATTTCATTCATTCATAGTGTTGCAGTAAATAATAAAATAGAGAATCCAAAATCTTGAGAAGTGTTAAACAGCTCTTAACACGGAGAAGTGTCAAGAGTTGTTTAACAATGGGGTTACCAACATTGGAACTGGTTCAAAAACTGCTTTTTGTAGTTTGTTAAGTAGTACTATAGTAGTATTACAAAATGCAATTCACAAACCTAAAGACGGAGACCTCTGCCTCCACCTTTCCTATCTTTTCTGTGTGGAGCTTGTACACTAGGCATACATTTTAGTAAATGTGGGAGAAACCAGAGGGGGCAAGAAAATGTGGAATAATTACTATTAAATGGTAGGGGTTTAGGTAAATTTAAGTCAGGGTTTGAGAGGGATGTGATAATACAAATCACACACTCATAAAAGAATAAGACAAATGCAATTTGCAAAATACACTTTTAAAGTTACTATAACCTCAATGGTATCAAAACAGGCTCAACAGTACTCCACACCAGCCTGGGAGTAAGTCAAGTTCCAAGAGTCAACCACTGGTACTGCAACACACTTGCATAGAAAACAATGGAGGCAGGGAAATAATATAGCACCATATAAACTACTGTTACCTAAATTGAAATGTGTGACTATGTAAAAGTAGTTTTAAATAATGCCAACAGTATATACATTTAGGAATTTCTTGTTATCAAAAATTATTTGAAAAAATCTAACTTAAAAAATTAATATTCTTTAAAACGTTTAAAATGTTTTTAAATTAAATAAATATAACCTTTAGCCAGGTTTGTTAAATAGCAAATAAAAATAAAAATGATAGTTAGAGGTGTTTTTTTTATTATTGTTTAAAAATTAATATCCATAGATTAAATCAAAATAATAGAATTATTTTATTATTAATATCCATTTAATTTGATTAGTTAATATGCTGGAATAATTTGTATTATTTTCAAGTTAATAAACATTTTTTCTTTTTTACAATTCTTTTTATTGAACAACAGGAATCAGTATGGATACATAAATCAAGTCAACAATTACAGAAAGGAGGAATTCATTCAGCATAGTGACAGTTATGATGATCACAGAGTGTAGTAATGGAATCTCATGGGATACAACATTTATGGTGAAGGGAAGGCATCAGCTGCGGTGTTGCAGGGAGGGCTACAGATCTCTCCTCTGTATGTATTCCATACCCCCCAAATTTGGGACCACTTCCTGGGACAACCCCTCGCAATAAACTCTGTCTTTTCCCGAAACATACACCAGTCCATGTGTTTCTTCCAGTCTGTTATAGTGGGTGGATTTGCGGCTCCCCACAGCTGAGTAATATTCTTCTTACCCACCATGAGGCCTAGTGTTACCCAGATCTTACCCATTCTGTTTAGGTCCGTGGGTTCCCATACATTAAATATGCACCTCTTCGCTTCAGGGTGGATAACCAGTTACATCACTTCACCAAGTACTACATGTATCTGGTGCCAATACCTCTGGTTTCAGAGCACATTCCCAGAGGATATGCATGAATGTTCCCTCGTGACCACACTTTCTCCTGCACTCTCCCCCTTCCACCCTCCCCATGCGGACCATACAAGGTCCAATTATGTATACTCTGTGAAGGATTTTAAGCTGTACAAGTCTCAGCCTGGCTGAAATGGCTACTTCCCTCGGGGAGGACAGTGCCTCTTGCCATTCCTCGTCATCCACTTCAAGGCCATCTCTCTCCCATTTTGCCCCAGTGCCCTGGAGGGGGTTGGCTGTGTTGTTTACCAGTTTCTTATGTGTTAGGGAGATTGCTTTCTTTGGCAAGTACCCATCAAGCAATCTATCTTCGAGAGGGGTGGATTCTGTCAAGCAATCTATCTTCGAGAGGGGTGGATTCTGGGGGGGAGGAGCCTTTAGGTAGTTGGGACTGTAGAGCATGTTGGACCTGGAGGTAATGGAAATATTCTGGGGTGGGGAGCTCATATTTCTGCTGAAGAGTTTCGACAGTCACCACGTCGCCCCTCACCCACATATCCTCGATACTTGAGATCCCTATGAGGTCCCATTTGTCAAAGCCTTTCGACTTCAATAGATCGCCCAACCTCTCCGAGTCCCAGAGGGGCGTTGCTAGTGTCAGTTTCCGTTCACATCCCTGAATTTTGGATGCTGTTTGCCATATCTGTACAGAGTGTCTCATTGGTCCAGTGAGGGGAAACCGCTGTGGGTTGGAGTAAAGAGCTCTGTTATAGTTCCCACCCGGGAGGAGCCATCGGTCCATGGCGTAGCCTGGGTCATCCATACGGCGATATGTGCTTTGATTGATAGCTGCGAGGTGAGCCGCCTAATAGTATTTTTTAAGGTCGGGGTGGCTAATCCCGCCGTCATACCAGTTAAGGGTGAGTTTGTTTAGTGCTATTCGGGGTTTCCCTCCCCACAACAAGTCCCTCTGCAGGCCCTCAATTTCTTTAAAGTAGCGAGTAGGCACGAAGTCTGGGCAGTTCTGTAACACATACAGGAAGCAGGGCAGGAACGTCATCTTAAAGAGTGCTGCCCTGCCTTACAGTGCGAGGGGAAGCGCCTTCCATGCAGTTATGTCGCGTTTCAACCTTTGCAATGGCGGGAGTAGGTTGCGATCATAACGGACCAGGGGATTCGATGTAATATAAATCCCCAGGTATTTAAAGGCCACTGTGGTGATTTGGATAGGACAGCCTCTGGGCACAATGGGAGGGTCTCCATAAAGGACGTAGATGAGAGATTTACCCCAGTTGATGAGTAACCAGAGAATTGTCAAAAGCTCGCAAATATATCCAGCACTGCTATCAGGGACTTTTTTGGAAAAGGTAGACACAGAAGGATATCTGCATACAGCGAAATACGGCCTTCCCATGTTTCTGCCCAGCGCAGACCACGTATAACTGGGTCTACACGGATCCAAGCCGCCAGGGGCTCCAGGGTAATGCACATTATTGATAATGTTTTATTTATATTATACTTTACAATTGGTTCATGCATTTGTTGACAATAAACGTTGATAAGTTTCCCTATACTTTCCCACAGGGAGACCTGCACTTCGGTGGGGAAAACCTCCATCAACAGAGATCCACGGAATATTTCCCATATTTCAGTGTTCACTGTGAAATTTGGGTTGTTATACCATTGCATTTTGTGCACGAAACACATCCATGTAAAATACATGTGCGTATACTTACCTTTTCTGAATCTTCCACTATTTTCTGAGCAAAGAACACCTGCCTTTAAGTCATGTTTTAGTCGCTTCACACAAATTTCAATTTTAGACCGCTCAGTTAATACTCAACATTAGTACTCACAGTATTCACAAATTTTAATCCTCAAAGCTTTCAGAAATTGCGAACCAATAAATTGGCTACTGCTAACACCTGTAAATTACAGCACTTCAAAACGGCGTAAGTGTTTATATAAAAAAAATGCAATTTCTTCAATTTCAGCGACTATTAGAGCTCCCATAATCAGCGAAACATAATTGTTACTTGTAAATTAATCGACATATTTAATGGCAAATCCAATTAATGAACAACTTAAACATCTGTCTCACGATGACTAACTTGTATTGTAGAAACGAAATACTTAAAGGACCCAGTATGCTATTTACAAGGCAAATTCGCTTACAATGTTTTTTTTTTGCTACATGATAGTTCAACTACTTTTTTCTCTAATCACTAAGCAACACTGCCCCTTTGTGGACAAATCAGCAAACTCTCTGAACCGGTTTCTTGGTTTTCGTTTTTAAAACCGAGCACGGGCTAGTGTCGCTGTCGTGTCAGATGACAATCAAACTAGGCTTAAACTTTTGAATGCCCTTTGGTGGGAAACAGCCTTTTACGAGATTTGTTAGTGAAAGAATGCAGTCCTCTAGAAAAGACGCTAAAGTTGAAAAAAAATGGGCGAAGTATCCCCTATATGCTGAAAAATATGTAGCCGCCCTCATTCTGTCTGGGACTGACACGTTCCCTCATTGTGAGTTCAACCGCAAAGTCATGTGTTAATTGGAGGGGCTGAGTGACTTGAACGGAAGTTGTATAGCATATTTCGATGGCCCGTATGTGTGTGTGTGGCATAAATAAGGCTCCATCCGTGTTGGCGCCATGGCACAATCCCCATCTTTTTACTGCAGTTAGTTAAATAATATAGTCCAATATTTCACTACTTTTGAATTATTTTCTCATTATCAAAAAAACACCTTTTCAAGCAATCTAAGTGCCCTAAAATAAACATGCAATATAAAAAATACATAATAGGTACCAAGTAATATGGTCCTAGTTTGTCATATGATGGTCTGGTGACATTTACAACCCGCGGGGCCTTTTGGTTGTATTGTATTTTACAAAAATAATGGTTTTATTTGAAGTCTTTTGAAGCCAAACTAAATGCTTTATAACAAAATTTAGGTTGACAGTTTTCGTAATATCTGTTAAAAAAAAGTATAGATGGATTCAAATCTTTACAGGGAATGATCACTGGTCACAGGACCATCCAAGGTAGATTAAAAGCTAAAACATTTTTAAACAAGCATTGACAAAGCCAAAGGGCCCGGGGTTGGCTGCAAGTCTTTTTGGCTTTGCCAGTGAATCTCCTGCTTTATTTGAAAGCATGAGGCTCTGGCAGAAAGGAAGAAAGGTGTAGTTATGGGTTGGTAAACTAGATCAGGAGTGAAATTGTACCATGAACTAGTCAGGCATTAGAAGCATCTTCAACTGAAGAAGGTGTGTTCATGCCTAGGAAGGAAAATGTACAATAGAATGTTTGCCTGTCAAGATTACCAAAACAAAGTGCAGTTTCCCTCTAGAAATAAACTGCACTCTTTTGTACCATAGTCTATATTAAAACTAGTAGTTTCAGCGCAGGTGAGACCTGTGTGGTAGAGGGTCCTATATAAATGCTGTCAATCAAATCTGAAAATGGATCGTATTTGTTCCTCACAAGTGCAGGACTTTACAAGAAACTCAGTTAGATCCATATCAGCTCATCTCATTTGCAACTATGGTTTTACAGAATCAATGGTAGAAGTGCACAGTTGACAAAATGTACCCACACTCTAAGTAGTGCATGTAACTGACCTATATCTCGGGTCGGGTCGGTTAGCCAGAGGGGCTAGGGTCTTCCATAAAAGTGTAAGAGAACATTCTTTTCTTTAAATCGGCCAGGACCCTGGATTCCATATGCAAATGAAGAAGAGGAGCTAACTGTGCTTCATGGTGTGTTCATTCGCTACTTGACAATTCTTCTATGAACCGGGCACAGGTTTCAATATTATTGTGCGAGGGCCATCTACTCCTAGCACTCTTCCAGGGAGTCTGAAAGAGAGCCTAAACTGTTATGTCTTCTTTCCAGTCTTATGTCTTATGTCTTCTTTCCAGCACTAAATCCCCTGGAGTGTGGAGAACCCTTTTTCGCAGCTAGTTATGTTCTTGTTTCTTGAATGGTCTGCAAAGGACTGACAGGTGCTTCAGTTTCCAACTCCACCTTGCCAGGGAGGAAGAGATCTGGCACACATAATTCTAATACAAAATAACGTTCCTGAAGGCATACACATCTCGAAAGACTATTTAATATTCTCGGTGCCTGAAATTCGATGTAGTACTATGACAATCCTGTAGACAACACCCTGAAGGTCAATGCTTGTTTGAGGACGTTGGTGGCCTATTTGATGATTCTGGGCCAGATGTACGGATCGCAATTTGCGCACCGACTTTTAGTGAATCCAGCGGTATTTTGAGAACTGACCCATGCAGTGCTTTATAGAAGTGCAGATGCTTACTATTTGGAGTATCTGGTTGCTCCTAAGAAGTCCAGGTACTCTCCTATTAAGTGTATTGTAGCAGAGCTGAGAAGTGCAGGTACTTTTTATATAGCTCATAATTAGATTTTTCAAGCAATACAAATACTTATACAATGAATGTAGGAAAAGGCCTCTTTTGACTTGGTTAGCCCCCACTGTTTGCCTGATGTGATTTCAAACTGTAAGGGCACTGGGTCCCCTCTAACCAGGTTCCCAGTGCCAGATCTCTTTTCCAAAGCATGTACCACGATTGGCAACTTCAGTTACACCTGTAAGTCCCTAGTACGTGCTCCCCTGGTATCCAGGGCATGGGTACTGAAGGGGGTCATCTGGGGCTGCAGCACTGGTTGTGCCATCCCAGGGACCCCCTCACCAAAGCTATGCTCTCTGTCATTGCAGGCTGCGTGTCTTTGTGCAGAGAAATCCAAAGAGTCAACATGGTATTCAGCCCTGTGTGCAATGCCTCCCATACACTGCATGAGGTATAGGTAAGTCACTCCTACTGCAGGCCTTTAGCCCTAAGGCAGGGTGCTCTAAGATCCTATGTGACGGCATATCCACATAAGCAGATATGCCCCTACAATGTCCAGTCGATTCTGAGATGTTGTAAGTGCAAAGGAAAGCCATGAGAGTGCATGGGCTGGTTACTTGTCAACATGAATTTCCTAGCTCCATGATGGCTTCACTTGTTTCTAGGATGTTTGATATCAAACATCTTGTCTTAATAAATCCTTACTGATGGCAGTGGTGGATTTATTAATAAATTCACGCATGAGACCCTTTTAGAAGGCCTCCTAAAAACCTACGAAGTACTGGTGTGGTTCCAGACTTGTTTTTGCCAGTCTGCCACTACCAGCCATGTTTCTAACCTCATGGGGTGAGAGCCAGCACTCTCAGAGGACAAAGACAAAGCCTTCTCTGAGCGGAGGTGCTTCACAGCTCCTCCAGAACAGGATGGTGTTCCTGGATGGAAAGCTTCAAAAGCGATGCCGCATTTGAAATCCAACCCAGGAACTTCAGATAGTGGGGAAGCCAAGCCTCCTTTCCTGCTCCACTTTTGGCAGGGGTAAAGGCGGTAAAATTAGTTAGATTAGGAGGAGGGTCTCCACTTAGCCTAAACCACATTGTGGAGCAGGGCAGGTGATGTGAACCCTTCTCCTGAAATGCCACCATCTTGGGATGGTGAGAAAGCATCACTAGAGTGTGTAGACACCCTAAAGGTAGTTAGCCCATCGGCTACTACCTGTCTCCCCTTGTAACGCCCCTAAATTCTGTATTTAGGTGGCATCCCAAGACCTGAACAGCAGATTCAATGGACAAGAGAAGACCAGGACAAAGAAGAACCTGCTGCACAAGAACTGAAGCCTTGCTGCAGAAGAAGGCGCCACACCCTGCCTGCTGCTCCTAGGACTCGACAATCGCAGGTACTCTCCCTTTCAAATTAAAAAAGGGACAGGTACTCATTACCAGACTGTACCTGCCCATTTAAAGCACTGGACCTATGTACTAATAGGTCAGTTAAAAAATACTGAAATGCAGTAGGTCGCAATTTGAGCTACTTCATGAATATTTATTAGGTAGTTTGCAAATTATGACCCACTATGATTCACTGACACCACAGGCATGGTGGCCTGCTAAGGTCAGCAGACCCCCATATATGTGATTGCTTTAAATAAAGCAATTTGTTAGTTCAATGCAGCCTCTTTTCCTTAAAGAACAATGGGATTCATTTACAAAAAAGGGAAAATATTGTAAAAAACGTTTTCAAGAGTATTAATATTAATATCCACATTTGTAAAGCGCGAACAATCACCCGTAAGGGTCTCTAGGCACTGGGGGCCGTCGGGAAGATTAAGCAAGCTATTGCCCAGAGTCACATGGTGCTGGGCCTATCTGCCGCCGGCGCCGGGGATCGAACCGTGGTCCCCAGATTCCGGAGTCAGTCGCCCTGGCCGCGGCGCCACACCTCTTCCATTGTAGGCGTACTCCTATTTTTAAGAGTAGGCCTACTCCAATGGATGTCATTTAGGGGTTGCCAGGTATCTCAGCTGACTTGCCTCTTGCAATCCCTGGTACGGTCTTTGCAACCCTTGGCCTCAGAGGTGGCGAACTCAACGCCAAGATCACAGAGGTCGCTCCACATTCTTTACTGTCTGCCCATTTTTCATTATTCTAATAGTGCATAATAATCTATTATGCACTATTAGAATAATAGAAAATCGAGCACACTAAGGGCCTTTGTTGGAAGTTGTGGTAAGTACAATGGTTTTAAATGTATGTTGTATGCGTGCTTGCAGGTGCGTTTAAGTGAGAGAGAGCATGAATATATGTGAGCAAGTGAGTCTGTATGTGTAAGCATGTGTGTGTGAGTGAAAGTGAGTGTGAGTCAAGTGACAGCTAGAAAGTAACATTGTGTAAAATTGAGGCCTAGATTTACTATTTATTGATGCAAGGCAATGTTGCACCAAAGTTGCTACACTGCCTTGCGTCTAAGGGGGAGAGAAACACACACAGCCTTGTGCCACAGTTCAAGGGTCTGTGCATTCTCTGAAGCATCATTTTTGTATTGGAAGGTGTGCCTTCCAGTACAAAAACTGTGCTTTCAGGCTTTTCCCACTTTGAATGTGTGCTGTACAATGCAGCACAGATGCAAAGTTGGAAAAATGAGGAGAAATGAAAAATGTCTCATTCTTAATCCTGCCTCGATAAGGTATAATATTTTGGTGCAAATTCCCTGTCTACCAATGTTTGCAGATAGGGATTTGCATCAAAACCCAAAGTGGTTGCACGGCAACACCCAAGGAATGCCCCTTGATACAAAATAACACATGGCGCAACTTTGCAATACTATCCAACATAGATCATCAATTGTTGTTATGTCAGGGTCATGTGGCATGCCTTCCCAAAAAAAGCAGGGTCGGGCCATATGATGTCACTTGTAGTGATGTCATTAAGGTCAAAAGGGTATGTGATGTATTTTCCATAATCCTGGCATTTTGGTGAACACTCAACATCGCCTCGTTGAAGTGTAGTTTGACAGTTCATGATCCCAGAGCCTCAAGGTGCACAAATGCATATGTTTCAATAATGGTAATCCCCATTCATGCTCTTGAACAGGAATCACTGCAAGCAGCTGGTGAATTGCCAGATCTGTTGCTTCTCCACAATTGTTACTCAGAATGATTGAGGTAACTGTTTCAAAATGTCATCTCTAAATCCAGAGCTAATGCAGCTCTGTGTTCATTTTCTCCTTGTTTTAATCATCTGGAAGAACTACTAAAGAGGGTATGCATGCATAGTATAAACACAAACATTTTTCCCCGGTGTTGCACGCTTTGCCGGTAGCACCATCCCAAAGGCGACACATATTCAAGATTCCATGTTTGTCTAGGGGAGTTGACTAAGGATAGACCACTTCAAACTGGTTGGTCTCAAAACCAATTCAGAAATGTTGTGTTTCACAGGTGCTTTACCCAGGTCCTTGTGCCAGCTCCCCCTGTGACAGGTTCACTACCCTCTGCTGCCTGTCTCCCTGCTACCCTCTGTTTGTGCCTCCTCTGTTATTTTCTTGGTCTGTTTCCCCTTTACTAGTCTTTCTGCCCTCTGTTTTGCTTTTCCTGCTCATTATTCTGCCCTCTGTTTTGCCTTTTCTGTTCAATTGTTTACTGCTCTCTGTTTTGTCCTCTTCTGCGCTGTTTTGCCTTTTGAGCTCACTTTTCTGCCCTCTGTTTTGCCTTTTTCTGCCCTCTGTTTGGCCTTTTTCTGGTCGTTTCTTCCCTCTCCCCACAATTTTCCTCCTCGCATCATTTCCCTCCTCCCGCCACTCAGCACCCCGCCCTCCCTCCAGGACCTACCTAAGGGAGGCTGCAGCGCCAGAATCGTGCCAAAGGCAAGCCCATCTGTGCCTGGACCGTGCCCAGCGACAGGACTCCTGGGCCTCTCTCCACCCAATGCTACACTGCCAAGGAGCTCGTGGCCGTGGAACCGGACACTGAAACAACATGTTCTGCACTTACTTCCCACGATCAAACAAAGGATATTTCACCTGCCACCACTGCTGGTTCTCCTGCAGCACAGGGCCACCAACCCACCTCGGATCCCTCACCACTTCCACCCAGAACAACCCGAAACTGCTTCAATGTATCCTGCTCAACGCCCATTCTCTCTGCAAGCACGCTATGGAAATCTGGGACACCATCATCACCCGCTCTCCTGACACTGCCTTCATCACCGAAATTTGGCTCAACCCCTCCTCGAACCCAACATCACCACTGCAACACCCTATGGTTACAAGATTATTCACCAAGACCGCATCGCCATCATCTTCAAGGAAACCATCCAATCAGGGCCGGACTGGCCGTAGCAGGCACCTGGCATTCCCCCGGTGCGCCGCACGGGTGGGGGCCGGTTTTGGGACCCTGGGGGCCGTTTTTGTTACAGGGCCGTTTTTGCAGCAAAATCCGCCCTGAAACAAAATCAGCCGAAAACCGGCCCTGGCAAAGAGCTCAGCGGCACCCCCAAGCCCCGGGGGGGCCGGCCGAGCACTTTGCCAGGGCCGGTTTTGGTTCCCAGTCCGGCCCTGCATCCAATGCATTGCCACCAACTACGACGCAACAACCCTTATGGCATACATCAACGTCAAACTGCAGACAGACGCCAAGACCACAGTAACAGGCACCCTTGTATACAGACCCCCTGGGACCCTGACGTGCTTTCTGCGACACCATCTCCAACCTCATCGCTCCCTTAGCCAATGACTCCTACTACTACGTTCTACTCGGTGACCTCAATTTTCATGTCCACGACCCCAATGATGCCGACTCCACTTCCCTCCTGGAAAACCTAAACAACATCGGCCTCACCCAACTGGTTATTGGACCCATACACAAAGCGGGACACACACCAGATTCCATTTTCACTACCAGCGACAGAATCAAAATCAGCCACTCACTTGGACCGACCACCCCATCATTCACTTCATCATGTCGTATGCTCAGCACACCATCCTTAAGCATCACAGCTCCTCCCACTGCTCCTTGGACATGCAACGGACACACAGTGGACACAAGCCCTCATCGCCACCCAACCTGAAGCTTCATCAGACCTTGACCAGGCCGTCTGGAACTTCTCCATATGGATCACCAACTTTGCCTTAGAGTTGTCCCGATAACCCCAGCAAAACCTCAAAACAAACCAGCTGGTACACGTCGGAGCTCAGAACCACAAGCACAACTGTTACTGATTTGAGAAACAGTGGTGCACCACCAACAGAGCCACTCACAAAGCAGCCCTCAGCAACTACCACCAGCGCATCAAGGAAGTCAAAGAAATAGCTATCACAGCCCACATCAACACAGTGGCCAACCACACGAAAGAGCTCTTCAAAATAGTCAATTAATTCTTCAACCCAGCAGCCACAGAAAACACGATCCACCCCTCCAAAGAACTCTGAGACACCCTCTCAGAATACTTCCACAGCAATATTGCCACAACCTAAAACAACTTTGACTCCAAACCTACTGCTCTCAACCTCAATAGTCTTGACCACCAGCCGATTGATCACCACTTGGTCTCCACTCACTACTCAGACTATCAGGGCCATCATGTTATCCATTCACTTCAGGGCACCCACCGACCACTGTCCCCCTGTCTTTTCAACCTCGGTACCAAACCTATCAGCACAGAACTTACCAGCATCATCAACATCTCCATCACCACAGCAGCCTTCCTGGACAGATGAAAACATGGAGAGGTGAGATCCCTCCTAAAGAAACCCTCCACTGACCCCATCAAACTAAAAAATTATTGACCAATCTCCCTGCTCCCCTATCCGGTCAAAGTACTCGGGAAGGCCATCAACAAACAGCTTACTGAATACCTGGAACAAAACCACCTACTTGACGCCTCCCAATCAGGATTCCATGCCAACTACAGCACTGAATCCAACCTGATCGCTGCCACAGACGACATGGGAACCCTCCTCCACCACAGATCAACTGTGGCCCTGATCCTTCTCGACCTCTGCTGCTTTCAACACCATTTCCCACCACATGCTCATCAACAGACTCTACAACATCGGAAATCAGCAAAACGCCCTCAAGTGGACCGCCTCTTGGACGCTAACAGAGCATCCGGCTGCTTCCCTTCACCTCCGAACCCAAGGACATCTCATGCAGCGTACCCTAAGGATTATCCCTCAGCCCAACCTTGTTCAACACCTACATGACCCCCCTCGCAGACATCGTCAGATTCCATGGCATCAACATAATTTCCTAAGCAGATGGCACTCAACTCACCTTCTCACTCACCGAAGACCCCTCCACCACCAGAATCAACATTTGCACCATCATGACCAATGTAGCCAACTGGATGAGAGACAACTGCCTTAAACTCAACTCCGACAAGACAGAAGTACTGATCTTCGGGAAGATCCCAACCGTATGGGACCACAGCTATTCGCCAGCAGAATTTGGATAAACATCCACACCTACCATGCATGCAACTTAGGCATCATCCTCTAAAGACAGCAAACTGACCATGAAATGACAAGTCAACGCAGTCTCCTCGTCCTACTTCCACACCCTTTGCTCGCTCTGCAGAATCTTCAGATGGATCCCAGTCAACACCAGAAAGACCATCACTCAGGCACTCATCACCAGCCTCCTCGAATATGGCAACAGGCCCCCACCAAGCTCCTCAAAAGACTCCAGACCATACAGAATGCTGCATGCAGACTCATCCTGGACCTCTCCAAATGGACCCACATCACCCCCCACCTCAGTAACCTCTAATGGCTCCCCATTCAGAAGAGATGCCAGTTCAAGATCCTCGCAGACACCTACAAAGCTCTACATGATCAAGGACCGGCCTACATCAACCATCGACTGAACTTACACCTACCCACAAGACACCTACAATATTCATCACTAGCCCGTGCACACATCCCCACATTCGTCGCAGCTGCAGCAGTGGCCGATCTTTCTCCTACAACACCACCAAGAACTGGAACGACCTACCCCTCCATCTTCAAACATCACCCTCCCTGGCAAACTTCAAGAAGAAACTCAAGACCTGGCTCTTCGATGGAGATGTCGCGCCCACAGCACCCAGATACCCCTAGGGGTGACAGGGCTGGACTATACGAAATGCTATTGATTGATTTATGGATGATTGCATTGATAGTCTGTGGACTGATTTCCTGTATGGCAACCTTCCCCTGTGGCATATGTAACTCAGGAACAGCTCTGCCTGTTAGATTCTGTAGTGCAAACTGCCTAAGTCTCCTGTATAGAGACTCTATTTGATTTAATAATCTTACAACCACTCCAAGCTGTAATTGCTGCAGATTAGGAAAACATGTATATCTGGCCACTACAGGCAAGGTGGCCTCTTCATTATTCTGATGACAGAATTTGACATTGTGATGTATATGTGTTAAGTGACCAACACATCAGTTCTGGTGTACTTGGCAGGTCAAAAAGACTTCTAAGTACTGAATGCCCTATACTGTGCAGGCATGCCTGCTGGTGCATATGCGTGAAAATACCCTTTTGCTGCATCTATAGGATCAAAATTCACCCAAGAGTAAAAGATTTCGAATGCAAATGCAGCGTGTGCATTGACCACAAATGTTACTGCAACCATGTTATCACCATCGCCTCTATCTTTGAGATGTTTAGAAACTGCTGCCCTGTTACTTACTTCTATCCCTACAGGAGCCATTTCAGAGAACATATTCAATAAACATGAGATCCAATAGTAGAAACCACAGATTGGGGAAAAAACTTTGAAGAGCCATGCTTGACAAAGCTACAGTAAACAGGGGCATCATATATAATCTGAAGGGAGTAACAAATATCACAACAGACGTCTCTGTGTATTTGTAAGAAATGTTTTTTTGAGCGTGGCATCAAAAACATCTAAAAAGTCCAGAAAAATCAGAGGCCCTTGAGTTCCAAATGATACAAAATCTGGGTGGTCCCCAGAGCCACTGGGGTCAGATCTCTAACCTTCTGATGCAAGGACTAAGTTCAATGCACCAACGTGTAATTAGAAAGCCGTTTGGACTGCTGCCGTAACAAGGGTCCACTGTGCAATTTTGCATAGGCCATGTTTTCAAGTTACTATCAGTTCACCTTGATGAGTTCAGGGACACAGTGGCAATCAAACACTATTTTGTCTATGAATAACATACTCAAAGATACCACTAAGATATGGGGACATATAGTTTAAAATGTTAATTTTAAAATCAGACAACAGTTTGAGGTTGATCAGTAGAATAACATATGAAAGTGGCCTTACCAGTCTTCGAAAAAGGCAGTGGTTCATGCAGTATGCAGCGTCCATTAAGAATTCGACTCCCAGAGTATGTATATATGGTGCCAATATTACCTAAAAATGTGTGACCTTGGTAGTCAAGGTTTCTTGATTCATCTCTCCTAGATCTTTTGGTGTCAAAGTTTCACCTTGTGGGGACTTTCCCGATTTCTGCTTTGAGCCTTTTTCCAGTTAAAGATCTTTTATTTCACGAAGTTTTCTATAGCGCAAACTTGACCCGAAGGTATCGGGTATCAGAGCGCTTTACATAGCACCAGTTGTGATACATGAGGACACATTCATTTTTGTTAGGCACTGGGAGATTAAGTGATTTACCCAGAATCACAGGATGTTCAGCGTCATTGCCAAGACTCGAACCCTGTTCCCCAGATTCGAGGTTGACTGCCCTAGCCATTAGGCCAACCGTGAGCTCCAAAAAAGGGACATAATCCAAAAGTAGAAAGTATGACCCAAAGAAGGTGGCAACCTGACCCGAGCAATGACAGGATTTCAGTGATATTGATTTCTGGCTTGTCCCACTCTGAGCTTTGGGCTCCAAAGCCGAAAATGTTAGCAGGATCTCCTATCCAGGGAATCTGGCCATAGTGTCCTGCCTTGCTTTGCTGATAGTTTCTGAGCTCCACAAAAGAAACTGACTGTAAACGTGGAAGGAGCCAGCAGTAAGTAACGGTAAGGAGCATGGTGAGGCAACTTCATCGGCTACAATTAGAGAAGGTGACATCTACATTCTAGGGCCTATGGATCCCCCAGACTGCATCAGGTTCATCCTAAATCTGGTGGTTCATGCCACTATGTGACCAGAGGCAATCGCTCTGAGGACTACTACTGCACCCGCAGTGGCAAAAGCCCTTATGAGGATTTTTGCCCGAGTGAGTTTCCCCAAGGAAGTTGTGTCTGACAGGGGCACAAACTTCATGTCTGCTTATATGCAGTCAATGTGGGAAAGGTATGGGGTAACATACAGGTTCTCCACCCCTTACCATTCACAAACCAATTGGCTTGTTGAGAGGTTCAGAAAGACCCTGAAAGGCATGATCAGAGGCCTGCCTGAGGCCCTGCGGAAAAAAGGGATATCCTCTTACCATGCCTGCTGTTCACTTACAGAGAGGAGTGGGTTTGAGCCCCTTTGAACCTTTCGATGGGTACCCAGTCAGAGGACCTCTGACTCTGGTGAAAGAAGGGTGGCAGCAAGCTCCCAGGAATGTACACTAGGAGTTAGTGAGCTACATACTGGCCTTCAGAAGCTATATGGCAAGGTTATGGGAGCAAGCTTCTAGTAACCTTGAAGCCAGCCACAAAGCCATAAAGGTGTGGTATGACAAAAAGTCTACCACTGTGGAATTTCAACCTGGTCCAAAAGTGAGGGTGATTGAGCCAGAAAAGCCCAGGGGCCCCTAGGACAGCTGGAATGGGCCACAAGAGGTGATTGAAAGAAAGGGTGAGACAACATATCTGGTGGACCTCAAGACCCCTAGGCAACCTTATAGAGTTCTGCATGTAATCGCCTCAAATCACACTGAAAAGTCTGAACTCACCATGTTGGTGACTGACAGAGAAGAGGAGAGTGAACCTCTCCCTAACCTCTTAGACTCCAAGGAGAAGTATGGGTCTGTGGGAGGAGTAATCCTTCTCCCATTGTAACTCCTGAACAACAGAGAGATTGCCACCAAGTGTTAGGGCAATACTCTTCTCTGTTCTCCCTTATCGCTGGGACTAACCACCTGTGTACCTATAATGTGGACACAGGGGAGAACCTCCCTATTAAGAATAAATCTTACAGGTTATCAGATAAGGTGAGGTCCAGGATTAAGGGTAAAGAGTTCAACATGCTGAAGTACAGGGTGATAGATCCCTCCAGTAGCCCCTGGTCCAATCCTGTGGCTCTGATACCAAAAGCTCGCCCACCGGGCACCCCACCCAAACTAAGGTTCTGTGTGGATTACAGAGAGCTAAATCCATCGAAGTGCTTAGAGAGACATGCAATGCTAAAATAGTTAGTCTGTTGTTATATGGGTGTGAGGTGCTGCCCGTAAAATACTGGAGGAGGGTGTGAACCATAGAAGTGAATGTCTGGAAGAAATGGCTTGGCCTACCCAGAGGAACCGTAAATAGTGCAGTCAGGCTAGAATTAGCCCTCACTAAGGTACTATTTAAGTACAAACAGCGGCTCCTTAATTACTATTTGGTCTCCTTAGAGCTGATGAGGGCTCCTTAAGGCAAATCATAAAACCTTGCCTGCAGGAGAAGTCTGCTGACAGTTGGGCTGCTAATCTCCTCGATATTACGGTATCCTAGAAGTTGCAGTAGGGTTTGAACTTCAAGGGTTGTCTATTGCACATCAGATACAAACATTAAAGCTTTTACTAAAAGAGGGCTCTAGGAGGAGTGACATAGCAGATGTGTGTAAGAGAGATAACTTGTATCATTTAGAGGACTCAAGATATGGGCAGCATATTCAGCCTTACCCGGGGGATATAAAAAGGTCTTGTATAAGAAAGTGGGCTTTGAAGGTTAGGCTGGGGCAGGCTCCACCCTTTATACAATGGAAGCTGGCTAGACAGACAGGGTCAGATATAGTTAAGTGTCCCTTTTTTCAAAGTGTATCATTAGCCTTTCTGCACAAGAAAATTGCTATTACCAGCTATTAGAACGACACAGGTGCCGTACAAATGATTTAATGATATTAATTCTAAGATGTGACAATATATTGTTGTGCTGTGCGGTAGGGAAATTCCTGTCCGTTGTTTAAGAATGGTTAATTGAGGACAATGGTCCGCTGCATTAGTGATATGGAAGGTGTACACTGATGTCCCAGAGTTTTAATCGCTCTTTTGAACAAATACATGTTTTGTATGTTGCTCTGCCACAGTTTTACCCTTAATAAAAGAGAGGGTATTTTATACAAAGTCAACACCTACTTTGCCTAATAGCACTCTGTATAGTTATAACCATATTTTGCACTACCGTCGCCTTATTTTGCACAAAAGAAATTGCATTTAGCACAATGATAAGCGCAGTGGCGGCTGGTGGAATTTGAAAGAGGTAAGGCGGTGAAAAAAGTTGTACCCAAGCGAGCGAGCGAAGCCCAAACCTACCTCAAAAGGAGGGTGCGGGGGGGGAGGGGTTCTGTCCCTGCAAGAAAAATTGATTCAAATGGTGGGTTTTACACCACATATTTACTGCAAATTGTTGGAAAAAGGGGGATTCAAATATAGCATTTTGAAGCTAAAGAAGATGGTAAACAGTGAAACGCTTGATTGAAGAGCACTGTTTTTAAGTGTTTCCTAAACTGAATAAAATTACCTACGTGGCGTAAGTGATCTGGGAGAGTTCCATAGGACAGGAAGCAAGGAACCAATGCATTCAGGACCTTAATTCCGATACAGCAGGTCTTAAACTGGATCCTGTGTCTGGCTGGTGGCCAATGCAGGGACATCAATAAGGCAGTGACATCTGTGATCAGTGAGTTTACATATCAGACATACATTTATACACAACAGTCACAAAGTCCTGATTTACATGCGAAAGCTCAGCTTTACAGCTTCTTATGCTTCACACTAGTTATAGTTTTTTGCGAGAAATTTTGAGATTGCAAGAAGAAATGTTTGGCAATTCTCAAATCTATCAAAAAAATCACTAGACACCATGTAGCACAACAAGACAGAACATAGCACCCAGCAAAGCATATGAACACATCACAGCTCAATACAATATCACAACTCAAGGCACACCACTGCATCGAATCATAGCTCACTGTAATCCATCACAACATCAGAGCTCAAGGCAACTTGTAACATCATGAGACATATCACACCACCACAGAGCAGCTCGTCACAGTATCAGGATGCACTGTTTCAGGCTCCATTCTGTTTTTATAAGACTCACAATCATAGTAAGTACTGTACAACAAAACTCACTAGTAAATCAGCATTCCAAGGTAATGCAAAGCAAAACTCAGAATCAATAGTAACATCAAAATATTATTATTGGTTATTATTTAGTGCACGAAAGTATATATTTGGAACGCTTCCACACTACTAAAAACGTAGCGAAACAGCTCGTCACACTTGAAAGCCATTCACACAAAGGTTGACTGGTCACCCTTCAGCTGAATATTGCTCTGTTTGTGTGTAATCTGGTACTAATGTGGTGGTCAAACCTCTGCCCAGTGTTAACATGTGAAAAAAATGACAACAGTATGAAGTGATACTATCAGATAATGTGCCACATTAAGCCACATAATTTGCCATTTCTTGGCACATAGTTTAGTCAACCCAGCCGCATTATTTAGCCCTTCCCTGTCGCATAGTTCCAGTGCCCTTGAATATATCTGAGCAAGGTGGGAATACCCTGCTCTATGTACCAAAAAAACCTGTGCTAATTGTGTGCAGTTCTCAGTTGTTACCTCTTAGTCCTTTCTAATGCATTGTAAAGCACTGTTGAAGGAAATCGTACACACGTGGCTGTTCAAACAGAAATCACCAGCTGAGACAGCAGCATTTGGCAACAAGGTCTACCTTTATTATGTGAACAAACTGAGACTAGGCAAATACCATGAACAATCACACATTCTGGGACTGGTCTGCGCCTGTCTTTCTCATTCTGCATATGAGCGTCACATTTCTGTGTGGAACGAGGCCACTCCATCATCTTAATTAGGAAGGAATTACTTGAAAGCTATTAATACGGTTTTCACTGCACACGTTACCCAACCCTCGAGTTTAGTGACTATAGAAAGTTCAGTGTGTAGGACTTTTAATGGAAGCCCACTTTTGAATATGTTTACTTGATACAGCGACCATGGACACATTTCCTCTCTGCAAGACTTCACGAATGAAATAATACTGAAAACAGATAAATGGTAGAACATAGACAGCACTGCAACAAGTCAGTTTTACTCACACACACACACACGGCTGGTGCAGCATCCCTGAAGGGTGTCCTTACTCACTCAAATTATGAAGAGCAGGCAAAATTTGGTGTACGGTCTACGGAGTTGCCTCAAAAATGCATCGGGTGCAGCCACAGCAGCAATACTTAAGTGTCTTACTTTCAAAACTTGGGTGGTACAGACCTCAGCAGTGCCAGCTCATAACTCATTGAAGTAGTTAGAGTACACTCCAGCAGCTTCCAGGTGCCACTGCCAATAAACGCGTCGCCAGCCAAACGTCAACTTATAAGTTATTTATTTTCAACAAGAACAGACTTATTATCACAGGTGATCTTCCCAAATCGCAGCCAGTTTGTCGACGTCATGACTGACTGATGAGCGAATGATTAAATAAATCAATCAAATCAAGGCTTGGGTGACCCAAGCATGAGCAGTAGGTGCCTTCTCAGCACTGAACACGAGGTGTGTGTGGCGGTCTGCTACGACGTCACGGTCATCATCATCAACCAGCAGACCGCCACAGTCGTCATCATCAACCGTAGAAATCGGACCAATCACTCTCTGCATGGCTTCACATAAGCCACAGTGATTGGTCATACTTACACCACAGTGTGCCACCCACGTGCGGCACCCAATGCCTCCGCACTGCGACGGAGGGCCCTGGCTAATGCGCGCCTTTCAGCCAATCCAGACGCTGCTCCAGCAGCGTCAGGATTGGCTTCAGCAGGGATAATCCCCGCTCATTAGGAGACCGGGGGCTGTGGCATGAAGCAACCCTCGCTCTCCTAATATGCAGGCTAGTGTTCATGTTCGGACTGGTGGGGAAAATGCCCAGCCCCAAACCGAACATGCGCACTCTTGCTGCTGCGCTAAACCACCCTTGCTTGCAATGCATGTTGTCAAACTTGTCAGTCAAACCCTGCTGCCCCTCCCCCTTCAGAGTGTACTGACTGCCTTGGGCGTGGCCCGGTGACTGGGCGGCACGGAATTCGAGGAAGTTAAGTTTGCTGTAACGGTGCGGCAACTGATGCGTCTCTGATGAATGAGGCCATGTGGCCTCACAAATATTAGTGAGGCAACGCCCAAGCACCCTAATGGACGCACTGCCACTGGATAATTGTTTATCCTGGAAGTACAATCCCATTGCCCATCTTGCCCAATTGCGCACAGTATAAAAATAATTGTTTAATTTTAATTGTACTACCAGTGCTTTATTTTGCACATAGGAAATTGTACCTTGTACAATGTGAATCGTTTATCCAATGCCTATCTTGCCCAATCGTTTATGGTATAAAAACAACAATGACAATGTTTACCTTGTTTAGAAATATGATCAATGCAGTATCTTTGAAAAAATGAGTTTAGGGTAGAGTGTTCCAGCTTGGACGGAAGCAGGAGAAATTTTAGTGTTTTAAATATTGATCAGATAGTAGGTAAAAATTAGCACTTGTTGATTTTAAATATCTTTTATGGGTGTGGCTAGGGTTCGCTAGTAAAAGATTTTGTTTTATGTAAATGTATAAGTTTTAAGATGACTGGAGTTTCTTTTTAAGTGCTATGTTTACTTTGTTTTATGTGTGTATACAAACTGTACTGCCTTGTTTGGCATGCTATCAAACTGTTAATACAAATCAAATCAAACACGGGGACAACCCAACTGTTAAGAAAAATCTCACAGGTTGTCAGAGAAGGTGAAGTCCAGCATAAAGGCTCAAGAGTCCAAAATGCTAGAGCTAGGGGTGATAGAACCCTCCAGTAGCCCCTGGTCCAGTCCTGTGGATCTGGTACCAAAATCTGTCCCACCAGGCACCACACCCGAACAGAGGCTCTGTGTCGATTACAGAGGGCTGCATTCTGTGATTAAGACCTCTGCTCACCCCATCCTCCGGGCAGATGAGCTGATTGAACGGTTAGGGTCTGCCCTGTATCCTAGTACTCTTGATCTTACATCAGGGTACTGGCAGATCGCAAAGCAGAGGTCAGCCTTCTCCACTCCAGAGACCCACTACCAGTTTGGAGTGATGCCCTTTGAATTAAAGAACGCCCATGTCAACTTCCAGAGGCTGGTTAACCAGGTCCTTGCTGGCATGGAGACCTTCTCTGCTGCTTATCTGGATGACATAGCTGTCTTCAGGAGCAGCTGGAATGATGCCCTTTTTCCAGGAAGTGCTTCAGGCTCAGCATCAGGCAGCCCTGACTATCAAGACCAGTACCTGCCAGATATGGCAGGGGTCTGTAGTGTACTTGGTACACCTGGTGGGCAGGGGGAAGTTGCAACCCCTTCAGGCCAAGGCAAAAACCATTATGGCCTGGCTACCCCCCAAAACCCAGACGAGGTCAGAGCACTCTGGGGCCTCACTGGTTACTATAGGAGGTTTGTCAAGGGATATGGCACCATTTATGCGCCCTTGACCGAGCTGACTTCTGAGAAGCAGCCTAGAAATGTGATTTGGACAGAGGTATGCCACACTGAATTTGACTCCCTGAAGCAGGCCATGTGCACAGCTCCTGTGCTCAAGGCCCCTAATTTTGTCCAAAGAGTTTATTGCCTTAGAGCATGGCATAGGAGCAGTTCTATCCCAACATAATGAGGCAGGCCTAGACCAACTAGTAGCCTTCATCTCCAGGAGGTAACACCCCCGGGAACAGAGGTGGAGTGATATTGAGAAAAAAAGCATTTGCTGTGGTCTAGGCAGTGAAAAGGTTGAGATCATACATGCTTGGCACTCACTTCCGAATTCAGACTGACCACAGGCCCCTCAGGTGGCTCATGCAAATGAGGAGTGAGAATCCAAAACTGTTGAGGTGGTGCATTTCCCTACATGTATGGAATTCAAGGTGGAACACAGACCTGGTGTAGACCACGCCAAAGCATAAGGTCTATCTAGGTTTTTCCACCTTAGTGATGAGAACTCCCTAGAGGTTGGGAAAATATCCCCCACTTTCAGCTGGAGTGGAGGTTGGGGGGACACATGTTAGACCTGGCATACTTAGGGTGTTCTTCCCCTGGACTTTTTGCCCTTTGCCTCCACCTTTTGCGGATTCTTTTTGTTGGCATTATGAATCTGACAAAAATAACAAATGATGGAAGGAATGCAGAACAATGCCATCATTCACCCCCAGTATTCTGTCCATCATTTGTTAATTTTGCTTTTGTCACCCTAAGTTGGGAGGGTATGTCCAGGTGTGGGTCCTTTGCTCACTATGCCACTGAATTCAAGCTAGCCTGGCTGCTGAGGTGTGATACAGCAAAACTGGTCCTAGAATGCTTGTTTCGGTCCAGGGAGTACCTGGCTTGGTAGTTCAGGCTGGACTGTTCCCATGAGGAGCAGGGTTGAACTGATTTGCATATGGCTGGGTCCAAACTGGGGTTGCATGATGAGCAAAAAACAATGGATTAAACCAGATCTGTGACTGGGGGTGAATGTTTGCATTTCATCTATCATCTGCTCGTTTTGCTTTTCCTTGTGACTCTGAGCACTTTACCACTGCTAACCAGTTCTAAAGTGGATGTGCTTCTCCCCTGAACATGATGATCATGGGATATACCTGATTGGCATAAGTTGTACTGCAATGGTAAGTCACTTGTAAAGTTGTATACCACATACCCAGGGCCAGTGCTTCAAATGTGATTAGTGGAATGCAGCACTAATTGTGCCACCCAAAGAAGTAGCCTTTCAAACTTGCCTCAGGCCTGCCACTGCAATGGCATCTAAAACTACTCAAGCCTGAACCTCCCCTTTTATTAAATTTAAGTCTCTCCTAAGGTAGGCCCTTGGTAGCCCTAGGAGCAGGGTGCCACGTATATAAAAGGTAGGACTTGTACTTGTATATTATGCATGTCCTAGTAGTGATACACAGCCTATTTTGTTTTCTTAACACTGTGAGGCCTAGCCCTCTCATAGACCAGCTTTGGGAATTCCTTAATACACTTTTAAGCTGTAATTCCTGTACATGGAGGAACAGATTTTTTCATATTTCATATGTTTGGAATGGTAATGATAAATCCTCCTTAATGGTGAAGTCCGATTTAACATTACTGTTTTAGAAATGACACTTTTCCAAAGTGGACATTTTCCTGTACTTACTGTTCTCTGTGCCTGACAGACTGTCACCATTACATGTCTGCGTTGGGTGATGGCTACACTTTGTGCATTCCCTCTAGACAGCCACAAACACAGGAAGGTGGGGCTCATCTGCATTCTGAGCACTCATCTGTATTTTGATGGGTCTACCTGGGCAGGGAGGAAAGGGAGGGGCTGACACATACTTCAATAGGTAGTGTCCTGTCTACACACAAAGCACTGATTTAACCCCCCTTCCCCCCACCCCCAGATAGATTGGCACACAGGACTGGGTTGAAAGGGATCCTTGTGCACTTCAGATAGCTTATTTGAAGTCACCCCCTACATCAAAGGCACTTTTGGGGATGAGTAATGGGTGTTTGCCCTGTAAAATCAGACACTTCTGGATCTTGAAGTGAACCTCTGTCCGAAGAACGTCTGTGCTGCTTAAAGGACTCATCTGGACTGCTTTTCTGGAAAGACTATTTTTCTGCTTGTTGCACTGCTACTTCCTCACTCTGCTGAAGGAGAGTTGGACTCTGCCTTCTCGGCAAGTGATCTTCAAGTGCTTGCCTCCTGTTTTCTGACATCTCAGGGACACAAAATTATTTCTGCAATTCTGTTGGTACTGCTGGGTTCTGCCGTCTGTGAGTCCTACCCTTGCCTGTGGTGCCCCTCCAAGTTCTGGGCCTCAGAAGTAGGTTCTGCAGCTGTTTTCTTTAAAAACCAATGCATTGTTACAACAGTGCTGATCACAACTGACGCATCGCCCTTCGACGACGATGCAGAGGCTGTTCAATGACAGTAGTTTTATAGCCTGCGTGGCCTGACAATGATGGCCTGCACGGTTTGACAACGACGCATTGCCTTCGCTTAAGCGAAGCTTGACGACGATGCAGTGACCCAATTGCTTGGAATAGATCAACGCATTGAGCCCTCAGCATCTACGCTTTACTCCATCCAAGGTACTTTCTCAGCGAGCCCTGTAGGGGTCCTGTAGTCAGCCTGCCCTCCTTTGTGGTCAGACTAAACTTTGGGTTTGCAGCGGTCCCTCGCGACCTCAAGTAATCTTTTGATCGCTAGTGACTTCTAAGCACTGTTTTTGCATTTAATCTTTGAAAATTCATATCTTGACTTCTACTGGTTGGATTTTGTTCGTTTTGGTCTCATTTTGCTACATTAAATAGTCTCAATTTTTCTAAACTTGTGCAAAGTCCTTTTGTGGGGTGTGGGTGGATGGTGTGTTTTGCACAAATACTTTACACATTGCCTTTAGATAAGCCTAACTGCTCTGTGCCACGCTACCAGACGGTGAGCATAGGTTATCTTTTAGTGTGTAGTTAGCTTCCCTGACTAGAGTGGTGGTACCTGCCTTTCCTGTGTGTATACCTCAGCCAACCAGAAATTCTATTTCTAACAGTATTTGTGTATCGTTTTACAGCTTTTCTTTAATTCCCCACACTTTGAGGAATTTTTACCACCTGCTTTTATCTGAAGGTGTTTTAAAGTGGATTTTATGGCCTCTCATACTTGTGATTGGATGCGATTTACCACATTCAGTTATTTTTCACATGGTAAGAATCACATATGGTAAATACTGCATGTGTTACATAGCACATGTGGACTACAGACTTGTGGAATTTTTTAACTCGGAATCAGAAGTTTCATTAAAGTCATGCGCAGTTTACCTCTGCATGCCGTAATTGCCACTATGCCTAACTCATAATCAGCGCCTAAGTAACGTAGGCTAATAAGAAAGGAGAATTGTATGGAAAATATGTAAGCAGTTACAGACAAGAAGGATCAAAATGGTCCCTAGTTTCTGAGTTAAAAATGTAGTAGGAAAATATTACTAAAACACACCAATAAGTGCCATGCACATGAATGTGAAAAGATGTTGAAATAAGATAAAATTACTCACAGGGTCCTGTGTGCACAGGAATATGTATGCAATGCTGGTAAGATACTCACACTCTACTTAGCAGATGGCAACCATATTATCATAGAATTTTTTTTTAATGAATATCCTTCAGTCGAAACTTGTAAATGAAACGAAAAAGGATGAGGCATTACTTATAATCATATGAACGAGGTCACAATGAAAGTTATCCTGGAAAGCGAGCAGCTTTAGTCCACAATAAACAATTAAAGTAAACTTTAAGCAATGGAAAATTGATAACAATTAAAATGGAACAAAATCCAGTGGTAGGCATAATGGTGACTCGAGGAATTTTTCTAGTGGGGCAAAACAGAAGCAACACAGCCACGCATCAGTCCGTGTCCGCGATGTTCAAGTGATGCGCCTGAACGTGTGGGGCACAGTCCTACTTTCTAAAGATGTCAAATGTATAAGAACACAGAACTAGAAAGAAAATACACCCATTTTTTATTGTGCTAAAAAAAGGGCTTGTGTCCCACCCTCGACATCTACAATCCCTACATAAGTTCAAGATGTTGACTTCCGATCAAAAGACTGTACTGTAATGTAGTCTCAGTTCTACACATAGGATCGCTACAAACACACTGGCTCTAGTTGCGGTCTAGTTATGCCAGCAGAAGACCCACTGTTAGTCTTACTTAGATGACTATCTCATTTAAGTAGGATCTAGTGTGGCGTACACTTCAACCCTAACCTATTCAAAATCCTTTTTTATTTACCTCACAAGTTGACTCAGTTCATAGTTGTGATTCTTTGCTCCATCCTGGAAAATGTTCTCCCTCCTGCAAATACTAGCCATGCAATGGATCATTCTTAACATTAGACTAAGACAGCCTGATTTTTCCAAAGCTGGTGATTTTCCAAGCATCTTACATATAAGTGGTTCCACATGCCAAGCTCGTCAAGCCTTCTTCGCAACTCCATTTTGCAGCGCACGCACACCTGCTGTAAGACTTTGAAACTCATCCTGGTCTATCAACCCTTTCTTCCAACTTTGGAATGGTAATGACGTGATTCCAACTTTTGATTCGATGTGCCTTCTGCATTTTTTGTCCACAGCTTCCTGTAACCTTGGACTCTTCTTAATATTCTAATTTTAGGAGCACTTATCAGCACCTTGTGAGATAAATCAGATATGTCCAGCACTAGGAAACAGGGCAGTGATGGTCCACAGTCACTTTGTCTCATCCCCCTTTCACATCAGGAAGCAAGAGGCAACCACTCACAACTGCTCTGCTCTCCTGACTGTAATTCTGTAGGAAAAGGCATCTCCTGATAGCCTGTAACACAGCAGCGATCAACAACACCAGAACGACACCTAAATGGTCCACTATCACAAGTGGGAGTTCCTTCAGGAATGCCTTGACATCAAATTTGAGGCCTGATGCCATCCTACCTCAACTGAAAGTGTAATCCATTTGCTTCTTGGACAAGCTAAGGCCCACTGTTCCCTGGAGAGTTAGCTGATGTTGGTCTAAATGTGGGTGTGTTTCCTAATACTTTTCTACAGATCCCTCTGATTCAGAAAGTCCTTCAGATGATCATAGAGAATCAAGAATGGCCTGTGATACTGGTGTCTGCTGCCTGGCTGTGCTAGGTTTGTACTCCACATTCTACTGAGGTGCAAATTATGTCCGCTCAAGCAAAGTAATTTCCTTTCCTTGGAAGGAGGGACTGTACCTCATCCCTTTTTACCACTGTTAAACTTGAGTATTTGGCCCATGAAGAGCTGACCTTTCAGCATTTAGACTTCTTCCTTTGGGAAGAATTCTAGATGCTGTGCCAGCTGAGAGGAATCCTCCTTTGGAAATCTGAAGAAAAGCATATGGCTGTGGTTGTTTCACTTGTTACTGAAGAACATCATTCATTCTCATGTTTGTTAGATGAGGTGGTGTATTTTTAGTGCCACCTAGTTAAACCTTTTGTCCAGCACAATATTCTATATGGGCAGACTTGTTATGTCGACTCACCCGTCTATCATCCTGAAAGTGCTGTTTTAGTTTCATCTAAATAAGATCATTCTTCCAACATTGACATTTCTCATTGACTGAGGATGTCCTGCACAATTTGGACATGAAGCACCCCTTGCACTTGCCATCTACCAGGGATCTTCAGACCAACTATTTGTGACCTTTGAGTACAATGATGCCAGCAGAAATGCACCTAAAGCCACCATTTCCAGATGGATAACATGTATCCCCCCCATAACCAATCTGTACCTAGAACACAACCTCCAAGTATTAGCTTATGCTCTGACAATGCTAAGGAGGTGTTGGTGGAATACTATAAGCATACCCCATTCTACATAAAATACTCACACCCAATCTGCTGACTTCATGCTATTGAATCTTCTACTCAAAGGGAAGTGAAATTTAGCCAGGATGTTCTGCAAAACAACTTTTTCCTAGGTCTAAGCTACCCGAAGCTGCCGTTCTCCTCACTATCACATTCACATTCTCATTTGTAGTAGTATCTAACCCCAGGTAAGAATAGGAAAGTACCAGGATGTAAGAGTATGATAATTTTACTTTCAAGGTGACACCAGTGTTTGATAACTCAGCCGATCCCACAACTATCAGCCAGAAAATACATACCGGTTTTCTCCTTTTTCAAATTGAAGGAAACTGAAATAGCCGCATGTGCGCAAGGGCAGGACATGTCTTGTAGGATGAACAAATGTATGCAATACCAGCATATAGCTTTGAATTACAACAGCTATAGAAGTAGTTTCTGGTACCATCACTAGAGTTGCAGGAATATTCACAGGTTTATAGTGGGAAAGACCCTATGGACTAGTGGTAACAGGTCACCATAAATAAAATGTTGTGCTTCAAATTGATATGTAGATTACTCCAGACTCCATATTACCTTTTCACATCCCTTCTCTCAAGGTGATTTAGTTTTTCGCTGTAAGTTTCACTTCTTACACTTGGATGAATATGTCAGAACTGACATTAAAGGCATAGCAGGTGTTTTATATGTTACCTTCTATAGGAGACAAGAGTATCAATTGGGGGGAGATGTTCCAATTGATTAGTAATCTAATGCCTCATTAGCTAAAAGACGCATCCTTGTAGCTTATAGCTGAAGAGTCCTGCCTGCCTCACATAAAGTGTGTACATTACTTAAGCAGCCCAAAAATAAGTCAATAAACCAAACATAACATTTTCCAAACCACACAAAAATGGTCAATATAAACTGATATGAGATGTTATAGTTTAAAATTCAACAACAGCCAAGAAATATCAAAAAGACAATAGGTGTCTCTGGTCAGTAAGTCCTAGACACCTTTCAGGTCAACTGTGACGAACCATGGATTGGGTAATCTTGGCTGTTCCCCATAGTCAAGAAACGTACCTTCACACATACTCCCAAAAATTGAATTCTTCAGCAAGCAATGTAAGGAAATTGTGGCCAGTGAGGTCTTCTGGAAGCCAGGTGTAATGAAGAAGAGTTCTGCTGAATCCTACAAGTTTGGCTATCAAAAACTCCAGTTGCGAGAGAATGGAAATTTTAGCTGACGAAGTTGCCTCACCATGCTACCTACCGCTACTTACTGCTGGCTTCTTCCACATTCCCATTTAGTCTCTTTTGTGGTGCTCAGAAACCATCAGCGAAGCAACGCAGGACACTAAGGCCAGATCCTCTGGATGGGACATCCTGCTGAAGCGTTTAGCTTTGGTGCCCAAAACTCAGAGTGGGACAAGCCAGAAATCAATAGCACTGAAATATTCTCATTGTTGGGTTCACGGTTCCACCTCCTTTGGGTCATACTTTCTACCTTCGGATTATGTCACTTTTTTGGAGCTCAGGGTCTTCAACTGGTAAAAGGCTCAAAGCAGAAGCCGGGAACTTCTCCACAAGGTGAAACTTTGCCACCGAAAGATCTAGGAGTGATGAATCCAGAAATATTGCCTACCAAGGTCACATGTTTCTTAGGTAATCTTGGCACCTTATTCACATACTCTGGGAGACTAATATTTAATTAATTCTGCACACTGCCTGAACTCCTGTCCTTTTCGAAGACTGGTGAGGCAACTTTCTATGTTAACTTTGTTTACTTCTGTGCATGATTGGTCAATGCATAAATTGTAATTCTAAGGCTGGAAAATCTCCATCACTTCATCCCACTCTCAAAGGGGTTGCTAACGACAGGCAAGAGATTGAGGGGGCTTTGAGCCTCTGCCTTGTCTTACAGCTGGCCCGGCAGGTCACACAAGTTCTACAGAATGCATCTGAGGAATTCCTAATCCTAGGCCAATTGAAGTGGAGGACACGCCTTGCAAAGGCCTTGTCATGGCAAAGGCGCCCCGCTAGGGGACTTTCATGAGCCAGCTCCAGTAGGAATGCCCTGTAGCTTTTGGGGACCACCAGGGACCTTAATGTCCTATTCCCAGGAGCCTTGGGATCACTGTATAGGGGTTGTCCTACCAGTAAACGTGGTGACCACCAAAGGCATTACTTGCTGCTTGGGCTTCAGTCTCTTTACTCGTGCCAACAAGGGTTGGGTACTCCCTTTCTGCCCAACAGGACTCCTCCTTAGTGGGTCGTCCTTCCACATGCCATTCAGGAAGCTCATGCAGGTCACCAAGGGAAGCAATGTTCTCTTCAGTGGACTCCAATGCGGCCAGCGCAGGTGCCCCATCCATCTCACTGAAGATACATTCAGGAGCTGGCTTACCACGCCTTCTGCCTTTCCCCTTCTTAGCAGCTGGCTTGGCCATTGGTTTAGGCTCCTCATAAGCCTTGAGCGCCACTTCTTTCCAGGTAGTGTGCTCCAGGTCATTACCTAACAAACAGTCCACAGGAATGGCAGGGCTCACTGCACCTTTCAGAAGACCTGAACACCCTCCCCGCCTCCACTAAAATGGAACCAGGGCCACAGGATAGTGACCCTCCCTGCTGTCAGGCACCAAAGCCAGGTGGAATGCACTATGAATGACCTGCTCTGGGGAAACCATCTGACTCCTTACCATTGTCATACTGGCTCCTGTATCCCTCAGAGCCTCCTCACCATGCCCAATGATGGTGACCCTTTGCATATACATTGTAGTACTTGAGAGCACATGGATCTTAGGAACCATCTCACTGTCACCCAGGGACACTAGGGAAACCCCTGAAAACTCCCCCCATTAAGTGGGACAAACTCCTCCCACAGCACTACGCGAGCCACCCCTGGAATCTTTCCTCCAGTGGGCGGTAGTGCTCTTTTGAGACACTTCAGATCACCTTTGTAGTGTCCATACTTAGATCACTCATAGCACTTGATGGGCTTGGGCTGCTGACCTTTGTCATGGTATGTTTTCTTCTGGTGGCTAAATTGAGAATGTGAGCCAGACCCTTCACCCTGTGAGTTGTTTTGGGAGCCTTTAGAGAACTCAGTCTTTTTATCTCCCCCCTCCTACTTCCCTTTTGGGAGTGCCCCAGATACCTTTTAGGATACTCTGGTGCTGAGCCAGAGGTCTGCCTCCTCACCAAGCTTTCTGAAGTCAATAATCAACCAGATGTTGGCGCTGCTCTGGAAAACAAGTATCAAAACTTTGCTCCTTCAAAAACAAGTTGTACAACCCTTCATATTCATTGACTTTGTTGCCCTTTCACCCAGGCCTTCAATATCTTACCAGCATAGTCCAAGAAATCCACCCATGTTTGTGTAGAGAGTGTGTAGGGAGTGTGTCCCTCCCCACTGTGGGCATGTATTGACAAACACTACCCCCCCTTCCCCCAGAACTCCCCTGGGACCCTGTGCCCTTTCACAGCCACTTCATAGACTGCCAACCATTTATCTATGTTATCCCCCACTACATAGTTTTGCAGCATATCTTTTAGGATAGGGAATCTGGACTCATGTGCAGACACTGCAGGCATGCTGCCACCAATATTGCAGTTGCTGGACCCCATTTGGAAGGCTCAGATATCCAGCTCTCTGAGGCTTAGCTCATGTTCCAGCCTCTTTTCCTCCATGGCCAGCTTATTCTCCTCTAGAGCTTGCTCCTTCTCAAGCTTAGCAAGGGCTTGCTCCCTGTCTATCTTGGCAAGCTCCAGTTTGAGTTTCCTCTCCTCCCTCCTGTCTGCCAGCTCCTCTGGGTACAGGCTCTTTGAAGACACACTGCTGCCTGGTCTAGAGTGGACTGCTAGTCCTGGGAGAAAATTGCTCCCCCCTCTGTAGGCTGCATGACAAGACACTCTGTCAGGTCCCGCTGTGATCCTTCCTCAGACACAGATTCATCCTCCTCATCCACTTCTCTTTCTGGGTGGGCTGCTGCCCATTCACTCAAGGCTTTCTGAAGCTCTGCCTTCTTGGCACTTCCCTTCTGGAACATCCCTATCTCCTATCAGAACCCCTTGAGCTGGGCCACTCTGTGTGCCTTCAGATTGTCCAGCTCGAATTCCATAGGGCCAGGCAGGACCACAAATATTGCAGAGAAAATGGGACTTTAGAAAATCAAAAGATGTCAGAATAGTGAGAATTGAAAAAGGCTTGAATTCGTCTAAGTATAGAGCTGTAGTGCACAATGAGTTACTATATGGTATTGCAAAAACACAATTCCTAGCCTAAGTGCTGATCACCAATGTTAAAAATGGTATTCCTGGTTGGCTGAAGGCCAGGCAGGAACCACCATTCTAGATGGGGTAAGATAGATGCACACTAAAAGATAACCTGTGCTCACCCTCTGGTAGCTTGGCACAGAGCAGTCATGCTTATCTAAAGGGCAAATGTGTAAAGCATTTGTGCAACACACACACACAGTAACACAATGAATACCCCACAAAAAGACATAGGTTTAGAACAAGAGAGAATATTTATGTGAGCAAAATAAGAGCAAAACGACAAATATCCAATCTATCCAATCAGTAGAATTCAAGATATGATTTTTTAAAGATTAAATGTAAAAACAGTGCTTAGACGTCACTAGCGGTCAAAAGGTTTTTTGAGTTTACGAGGGACCAGTGCAAATCCAAGGTTCAGGCCAACCAGGATGGAGGGCAAGTTGGCTTCAGGAATCCTGCAGGGCTCACTGAGAAAGTACCTTTGGATGGAGTAAAGCGTTGACGCTGAGGGCTCGATGCGTTAATCTTTTCCATGCAGTCGGGTCACTGCATTGCTGTCACGCTTCTCTGAAGTGAAGGGAATGCATTGTCATCAGGCCACGCAGGCTGTAGAACCAATCAATCAAGTGGTATTTGTATAGCGCTGCGTGTCACTCACAAGGGTATCCATGTGCTTGATACCTGGCTTCTTCGAGAGCCAGGTCTTAAGTCCTTTCCTGAAGTCAGTGAGAAAGGGTGCCATGCAGAGGGAGAGGGTTCCAGGCTTTGGCAGCGAGGTGGGAGAAAGATCTTCCTCTGGTGTGGCTACAGAGTATACGCGGGATCTCTGTGATCGTAAGGTGTGCGGAGTGGAGGTTCCTGATTGGTCGGTGGAAGTGCAGGCGGTGGTTGATGGAGGCTTGTCCTTGGTCATGGAGGGCTTTGTAGGCATAGGTCAGTGGCTTGAAGTTGCATCTCTTCTGAACTGGAAGCCAGCGGAGGTCATTTAGGTACTGGGTGATGTGGGTTCTCTTGGGCAGGTTGAGGATCAGTCTGGCCACTGTGTTCTGGATCAACTGAAATCTGTGCATGAGATTGGAGGTAGTGCCTGCATACAGTGTATTGCTGTAATGAGGGCCTGCATTACCATCTTCCTGGTACTGATGGAAAGCAACTTGAAAATCTTGCAGAGCATGCAGAGAGTGTAGAAGCAGACGGAGGAGACAGCGTTAACTTGGCGTTTCATGGATAGTTCATTGTCAAGGATGATGCGGAGGTTGCAGGCGTGGTCTTTTGGCGTGTGAGTGGATTCACGTTCTGAAAGCCTCCAGGAGTCATCAAAGAGGGCAGTGTGTTTGCCAACGATAAGGACTTCCTCCTTGTCCGTGTTGAGCTTGAGGCAGTTTTAACTCATCTAGGTGGAAATGCTTTTCATGCAGTTGTAGAAGTTTGTCTTCGTCGTGCTGGGATCAGCTAAGGGAGATAAAATGAGCTGGGTGTCATCGGCATAGGAAATGATGTTGATGTTGTGCGATCTGACAATGTCTGCGAGTGGTGACATGTAGACATTGAAGAGTGTTGGGCTGAGGGATGAGCCTTGGGGAACACTGCATATGTTGTAGCTTGCGATGTGAAGGGGGTAGTCTGACTTTCTGGGTGCATCCCACGAGGAGGAATGCCATCCATCTGAGCGCGTTGTCTGTGATGCCGACCTGGTGTAATCATTCAATGAGTTTGTGGTGGGAGATGGTGTTGAAGGCTGCGGAGCGGTCAAGAAGGGTGGCTGATTCTCCTCTGTCCACTGACAAACTACTTATAGAGTACATGGTTACCCCAAGGCATCCCAGTGCTGGAAGTGGAGCACAGAAATATCTGTAGAGATAAGGGTTCTTGTTACAGTGAAATGTTCTGGTACAGCCAGGTTTTAAGCTTTTTACGGAAGGGTAGAAGCTGATTAACTGAATGAAGAGGTAGGGGGAGGGTGTTCCAGAGCTTGGCAGCATTATATGAAAAGGAACAGCCTCATATCATTCCCTTTTTATTCGAGGTACTATGGCCAAAAATAAATTGGCTGAACGCAAGCTTTTTCGTTGGCAATAGAAGGAGATAAAACGAGCAAGTAATTTGAGGTCCTTTGCCCCATAGTGTCTTGTGAGCAATGCACAAAGATTTAAACTTAATTCTTTCAGCCACAGGGAGCCAGTGTAAGGTATTCAAAGCTTGGCTGGCCGAATGGGTCCTGGGAATGTTAAGCAGCAAACGAGCAGCACAGTTTTGTACTGTCTGCAGTTTCCTTGTTGGTTACATTTGGGGCCCTTAGATAGATAGAGTTACCATAGTCCAGGCAAGAAAGAATAAGAGCCTGGACCATCAGTCTCCTAGCAGTAAGTGGTAGATGGGGAAGAATGTTATGAAGCATTTCGCTGCCAGCTTCACTGCTTGATGGTCAAATTTAAGGGATTTGTCTAGCTACATACCGAGGCTTTTGATGGTAGATTTGGGGAAGGAAGCAGGGCCAAGATAATCAGGCCAATCCAGTCCCAGCTCTGGATTAAGGTTATTACCCAGGAGCATAAGCTCAGTTTTGTCTCCATTGAGCTTGAAAAAAGAGTATTCCATCCATTGTGGCACATTTCCTAGACATAGATCAAGGGAGGATGAAGAAATGTCCTGGTCATGATTGGGTGTCATCGCCATATGTGACTATTGTAATCCCATAAGGTAAAACTATATCTGCGAGTGGCCTCATATAGATATTGAACAGAGTAGGGCTCAAAGATGAGCCCTGGAGTACTCTGCATTTTAGCAGCAGACTGTCGGAAGTGCTGCCTCCTTCAAAGACATGGAAGGTCCTGTCTTCCAGGAAAGACTGTAGCCAGGTGGGTGCACTTCCAGTGCCTCCAGCATTTATAAATGTACTGAAACTGTAAATGTTATATGCAAATGCTGTGTGATCTGTGATCTGGATCTGTGTATACTAATCTTCTGTGTAAGGTGCTCTGGATGAAACCGCAATGTCATGATACTGATGAGAAGCAACATTTGTCATACTGTGGTATTACATCACCCTTAAGGTACTGTGCAGACAAATCACCCCTTCATCATCAATATTATAATGCATTATGATTGATGCATTCCAATCTCAATTAATTGCTGCAGTATACTTTCAGAGAGTTGTTACACCCATGACATCACATGCATGGATCAATGTGAGCATGTGTAACAAATGACATTGGTCACTTTTCACAATGATGATGATTCTCAGACAAGTCAACTTTTTAACAACCACATGTATTTCCATTACAACTTTCATGTCTCTTACCTTGGATTCCTCTGACCTCAAGAACTTCTTTTGTGTTTTCCACTCCAGACATGATGAGGCTGGTCATCATTTTTGGTTCCCACAGCTTGAGTTGCCATGCTTTAGTTCTTTTGCTTGGCAACTCACTTAAGTACCTACATTTTTAAGGTTTGGAACCTGTTTTTATTGTTCTTAACATCATGTGGATATGTTAATGCAATATTGATTTCTGCATTATCTCCCTCCACAGGCATTTTTTTTGTGGCATCTTCAGCATGAGATGGCACACTAGACGGTCGTAGTATTTTACCACATCTTTGGCCAGGCCCTCCATCTTGGGATCCTCAAACTTGCGCTTCCTTTCCTTGCCTGAGTTTATGATGGAAGCACCTGGCAGGTTTCTGCTTATGATGACTGAAAGACAATGGAGAAAGGCAGTGGATTGTGATTGTCTTGTTTCAAGGTGATATGTCTACACAAAATTAATGTTTGTACACTCCCACATAGAGATGAGTTGTTGGTGTACTTTTGGGTTGTCCTAAAGTCCTTTTGTGTGTTGATCTGGCTGTTTCCGTTCCCTAGGGATCAATTTCCTCACTCCAAGAACGTCCAATTCCTGAAAACCAACACTTCCTGATGGTTTGTGCATTTGCTTTGTATCGAGTACGCTATTTACCACATGCGCTAAATAATACACATTCGGTATTTCATATATTCTAAATAACTGTTCCGCTGCACATGGAAAAAATTCATAATCACCGTTATTTAAAATGCGTTATAAAGTGAACCCTGTGGAATAATTATTTACCTTACCTGCAACTTTGGTGTGATTTACCACCAAACGAGCAATCGAGGCCTCAGTCTGTTTCCCTTCTTTTCCAGAAAGTTTGCTTACGTTCCAATTTTTCACTATCCTAATGATGCTCTACTAAACTATTTCAGGTTGAAACTTTGTCAACACAACTGAAAATTAGACCTATTCATTTTTATCTGTTAATATTAGACTGTTGGGATATAATAGACTAACTTTATACCACTATATCTATATTTTTAATTATATAATGTCAAGAGTTGTTTATACATGTACTCTCATTTTTGTCTTATTGGTTCATGGAAGCACCTGACCACTAAGCACTTTTGGTCTTTTTTATATGATCATTAATATGTATTAAATACTGGAGTTAATGGTTTGTTTTTTGTATGGCATTTTAATTGCATGCTTAACTTAAGGATTCATTGTGGAAGTAATTTACTGCCACATACATATTTTACAATTCTTTGTTTGTACAGCATGAGACTACTGTTGTTAATATAAAATGTACTGCCCCAGTTTCCATGTGGCCATAGAGCAGCATGTGTTTCTTTATACCAGGGAGCTCCAACCTTTTTTGAAATATGATCAACTGTTGAATAAAAATCATCCTGAGCTACTAAAACACTTTATTTCTGTTGTATTATAGACCGAGATTGCATGAGTGCCCACCGTGAGCAAGATTGCCAGAAGGGATCACCCTGGTGCTTCTGAAGTAATGTCAAAAAATGCTTCATCAATATGAAATGCCTCAACACAACAGCCATAGCTGAAGTGCCTGTGGTACAATTTTAATAACATTAGTAATAAAATCTCCCTGACACACAAAGCAGCATGATTTATCATTCAGATATCAGCTTTACATATATTTTAGAACTTCAACCATTTTTCTCCAAACATCAGTTTAGGAGTTCTGAAAATGCACACATTTTTCAAATTACGTATAAATCTTATCATGAAACCAGGCAAAATGTCTAATGAAAAAGACTAGGATGCACAGAGGGGAGCTACTAACTGGCTGCTGCAGAGCTGCCAGTAGCTCACAAGCTACTCGTTGGAGAAACCTTCTTTATGTTGTTAAGGCAGCTGTAGAGCCTAGCTTTTTTACACAGAGAGCCATTCATCTTTTGTGTTCTGGGAGCAGTGTTAGCAGCAGAGGGAAAGCCTGTTTCTCCACTGGCATGGAATTCACCTCCTAATTTGATGCTAAGCAGGAGGCTGGTCCACAGAGAAGTGATTGGGGCTTCTAAACATGTTTTTAGGCTGAAATGCTTCTTTTTTGCTGCCTAAGCATCTCCTCTACACCTATCTTCTGCTTGAGCAAGAGTAGGGTTCAGCTATGGTGAAAGGCTGTGATGGAAGGCTTCAAGGAAAAGCTTGTATGAACATGAGTCCAGGCATTTTTGCATCTACCTGACTTTGTACATCGTTGTCTGAGAAGTTTTTCCATGTACGTGCTGAATTGTGCACTTTTTTATTCTCCATGCCCTCGGAAAATCCCGAAAGGATGCTTGAATAATTACACCCTGTGAATCATTTGTGCTTCTCCAAGATGGAAAACCACACTTTTCCATCCGATTTGCAGTTAGTCAAGCCCTGTGAATCTCTCTGACAGTACTAGGAGTAGGAATGAATCAATTGCAATAAAGATTTTCAAGACTTTAGGAAAAACCTAAAGGGGTTTTATGAAGGCCTGGAGTCAGCCACCAAATTATGTGTAATGACATTCAAGGACTTGGATACATTTTTGTATGCCCTACTCCCCAGAGAAATATGGAATGGAATACATAGAAATGATGATGTAGCACACTTTGGGCATGCCTGTGGACCTTTTGAACATCTAGACAAGCAGAGAAGGCTAGGAGACAGACCAGATCAACTTATACTTGATTTACCGGATATATTATTGCTAAATTTCTACTAATAATACCAAGGGAAGACATAAATTGAGCCTACAGAAGAAGTCTCAGACTATTTTACTAGGATGGAGGAAATATTCAGGGCTCACAGTGGTCAGGCTTTGGCAACTGTCACAGGGAAAATAATGTTTACTGACAAGTTTGTGAATAATTTGATGAAAGAAGTAGGAGAGTTGATAACAGTATCAGAGAGCACCTGGCCAACCAAACAACCTGCACATCTTTTGGTAATGGCTATGTATTACGAGAATTACCAGAAAATGAACAAAGAAAAGAATGACAAGGAAATGAAAGAACTGAAAGCAAAGGTTTTGCTACAGCAAACCTTCCCAAACAGAGGAAGAGAAAGAATTATGGGACACGTGAGGGGAGGAGGACATGGAAGAGAGGCTGGCAGAGCCACATCAACTCCTGTGCAGCAACACAGAGCAGCATTAGGCCAAAATAAGTGTGCCTATTGCTTACAGGAGGGTCATTGGTAGAATGAATGCCCTTGCCTACAGGTCCAAGCAATTATGGCAAGAGGAAGTAGTAGTTCAGTGCCAAGGGGAACAGGAAGAGGTGGCACAAATAGGCAAGATTTCGCCCAGCATCAGAATGACAAAAGACGTCAGAATTATTTTGATGGCCAACAAGTTGACAGAAGATTCCATAATGAAGATTATACTGACATTGATTACAATACCTTTGAGTATTCACAATAGGACAGCAATGCAAAGGGTGGAAAGAGGGTCACAATTGCAGTTAATCAAGCAGGTCAGTATGTCACCATGGGTATAGAAGAGGAAGTACGCAACTTCCTTGTTGATACGGCTGCCACTCGCACCTTTGTGGCTCATTACCAATTTCCAGGGGCTCCCCTCTCCGGCAGAATGAGTACAACAGTGGGATTCTCAGGTGTACCCATCCAGAGCCCCATCTCCAAACCTCTAGATGTTACTATAGGTCCCTTCACCACCTCTGCCCCATTTGTGCTCACTAAAAATTGTGCTGAGATCTTATATGGTCTGGACAGATTGAAATGTCTGAATGCTAACATTTATTGTTCTCCTGATAGTGTTTTTATCTCAATTACTTCTGATAACTTTAGCAAAGGTTTTACAATGACAGATGCTTCTCACCTACCACCTGAATTACAGGTAATTGATAAAACAGTCTGGGCATCAGGAAATAATGATGTTGCTAAAATGGACATAGATCCCATAGTAATCACTGTTAAACAAGGTGTTCCCTTACCCCGCATTCCTCAATACAAAATACCCTGGGAGGGAGAGGAAGATCTCAAAGATGTTATCTCTGATTTAAAATATAAGTGTAAAAGAAACAGAAGGTAGCCCATGTAATAGTCCTATACTTCCCATTCTTAAAAGAAAACACACAGAGGGAATACCTGCTAAATATAGATTAGTGATTGCTCTTCGCACCATTAGCAAAGTTGTAGTACCCCAATATCCTGTTGTTCCTGACATGAATTCTAGTTTTACCACGATTCCTTCTTCAGCCAAATATTTTACCAGCTTGATTTAAAAAAATGATTTTTTAGTGTACCCATTGCTAAAGGAAGTCAATACCTTTTCTCATTTTCATTCCTAGAGTGTTCATTTCAATTTAATCAAGCTCCTTGGGGGTATTCAGAAAGCTCTAGTATATGCAGTCAAGTTTTGAAGGAACAATTAGACCTTTTTGCCCCTTCAGAGGGCTCTTTATTACTCAAATACATTGATGACCTATTAATTGCCTCAGATACAGAGGAAGGTTGTAAGGAGACAACAATTAATTTGTTAAATCATTTAGCACTATTAGGACATAAAGTGTCCTTATCTAAAATTCAATATTGTCAACAGGAGGTTGCCTATTTAGGTCACCTCTTGTCAAAGGGGGGTAGAAGACTGCACCCACAAAGAATTCATTTGGTACAGAAAATGAAACATCCCCAGACCCAATCTGATGATGACGCCTTTATAGGTATGACTTCCTTTTGCAGGCAATGGATACCTAACTTCTTTTATTACAAAACCTTTGATTGCTCCAACATCTAAAAATATTAGAACCCCACTCCATTGGACAGATGAATGTGAGCATGCTTTTCAACAACTAAAGAATGCTTTATATAATGCACCTGCTTAGGTTAACCCTGATTATAATAAGGAATTCTGCTTGTTGGTCCATGAAAAGATGGCTGGGCTTCGTCTGTTTTGACACAATCACATGGGGGAGGAATAGACCTTGTGCCTATTTCCCCTCCACATTGGATCCATTAGCTATGGCTTTGCCAAATAAATTGTTTACACTGTGGTCAGACAATCTCAAATATATGTTCTAGGTCACAATTTGACAGTTATGCTGCCACACACCATGGATGTGCTACTAAACAAAACTCAGACCCAGCACCTAACCAATGTACGCTTAACAGGGTACGAGTTAGCACTTTTTTCTCCAAATATAATTCTGAAACATTCCAATGTTTTGAACCCAGCCACAGTATTACCCCTCCCCAGTGTTTCAGGGAAAGAGCAACAAGATTATGTGTTCATAGCTGAAGAAGAGACCCAGGAACAGGTAGATCTGACAGATACTCCCATATGTGAGTGAGTTTTTTGTGGATGGTTCATGTTTCAAATTACCGGATGGTGCAAACACTGCTGCATATGCCATCACCACTTTGAAAACAGGGGTAGAGTCATGTAAAATACTTCAAATGTCAGCACCAGCAGCAGAAGTAATTGCCCTCACAAGGGCATGTGAATTGATTAAAGATCTGATTGCAAAAAAAAAAAAAAAAAGATCTGATTGCAAATATTTATACTGACAGCCAGTATGCCTTTGGCATTGCCCACTCATCTTGGCAATTATGGAAAGAAAGAAGCTTCTTGACCTCACATGGTACTAAGATACAACATGGGGAATTAATAGTAAAGTTTTGGACGCCCTGATTTTACCCCAAAAAGTTGCCATTGTTAAATGCAGTGCCCATAAAAAGGTTAGTGATGAGATAGGTCAGGGAGATGCTTTTGAGGATGAAACCGCCAAGCAAACAGCGAGATATGAATATAGTTTAATGTATGTTACAGGACCAACAAGATGGGTCCCTGAAGTACCAATGTTTAACAATGCCTTAGAATGTGTAGAGAGATACAACAGGAAGCTACAATGGAAAAGAAAGAGGCATGGCATATGTATGGTAGAATAGATAATACCGGATGTTGGGTAGATCTGTCAATAAAACAAAGATGGATGCTTCCTAATTGTTATGTTAACGCTTTTGTAACCATGGTACCCAGCACGGCTCACATTCGTGCCAAAGGAATAGTGGCTACATTAGATCACGTATGGTTCAACAAACTGATTCCTGGAGTGGTGGAGTCACATGTAAGGAGATGTATGATATGTGCTACATATAACCCAGGAAAAGGTTCCTCTGTCCCAATGGGCCATTTCACAACCCTAGATTTGCCCATCAAGGTCTTGCAGATATGTGTAATTGAAATGGAACGAGTGGGCAAGCTTAAGTATGTCTTACTGGTGATTTGCGTCTTTAGTAGGTGGGTGGAGGCCTACCCTCTACGAGCCTTGAGTACTCCAAAAGTACTCCTGAACGAGTAGTTCCCGAGATATGGCTTTCCCCAAGTTTTTTGGAGCGATAATGGTGCCACACTTCATTGGCCAAGTGATGAACTGGTCTGCAAAGGCTTGCAGTTAAGGCAAAAATTTCACGCTGCCCACCATCCACAGGCTGCGGGCCTAGTGGAAAGATGCAAGGTATCTTGAAAGGAAAACTGGGACAGGTATGCGCTGAAACAAAATTGAAATGCCCTGATGCTTTACCAATAGCTTTGCTTTCTATTTGCACCACTGCACACTCGAAAATGGGGTTATCTCCCGATGAAATAGTCATGGGGAGGCCTCCAAATATATGGGGTGTACCTAGACCAAAGAAATTTTCTGAAATTGAATATTCTCTGCCTATTAATTGTTGTGACCAATTGACTAAAGATTTGCATTTGATTCCTTCACAGCTGAAGGTTAGTCTCCCTCCTTGTCTTGAGGGTCCAGGTCATAGGCTGATACCTGGAGACTGTATCTTCACCTGAAGCTTCCAAAGAAAATCCAGTCTTGAACCATGCTGGAAGGTTCATATGTGAGTGCGACTCACCAGCCAGACAGATGTTAAGTGTACTGACCTTTAACACTGGCTACATGCCAGCCATTTCAAGAAAGCTCCATTGCCTCTGCCCTATGCTCAATGCATGAAGTAAGGGATTCCTGAATTGGAATGTTAACAAATTTCACAGCAAGTACCTTTTAATGGTGAACTGGTTGAAGAAGGAGAAGTTGCGCATCCATTGATCAACTTCACTTCTGTTCAGCCTGAATTGATACCAATACCCCTGTTTGAGCATTCGGATTGTGATCTGCCTAGTATAATTTGAGAACTAGGACTGTCAAAAACTATAGACTTTGATTGAAAAAATGATCTCTGGAGAGATAGCAACCTATGCCGATGGTCAAACCCGCCACCGTCTGGACCTTCACATAAGCCTTCCAGTGAGACTTTGAAGTAAAGGACACTGGGAACTCTTGTTGTTCTTTGGTAGAGCAGATAGGGATTTTTAGTAGGTCTTAGCCACGTTACTTCGCTTTTGGCTGTTAAGAGTTTTTGAATTGTTTATCTTTTGAAGAAGAAGAAGATAAAAAGAAGAGGCCTGCAGAAATAAGGTTATCTATCCAAGGAAAGGAAGGATAGAAAAGAGAAGAAAAGAGAATGGTCTGAGCATAAAGACAAATATTAGGAGAAGCATCAAACGCTCATCAGGAACAGGTATTTTGATATCATACACGATAAATACATTATGGGTAAGACTAGGAGTATTGAACTGAGACCATTTGGGAAATCACCCTCGGATCTGGCAGGAGGGGAAAACTCCAGTGTCTGGTATATAACAATTGTGGACCAAGAAAGTCGAAATTGTGGTGCTTCTGTGCCTTCTGATAATAATATTAGCAATGCTAGGGTTGTTCTGGTGGTTAGAAGAACACCATCCAGTCACCAAGTCAGTGACATCAGTCACCACACCAATACCAGAGCAGCATTACATAACCCTCGCTCCTCATAAGCAAGCACATCACTTACATTATGTGAATAATACATTAATTTATATGCCCATCTTGGCTATAATGCTACAGATTGTTGGATATGTGGCCTCCTGCCATCTTCAGTCAAAAGGAAGGCACCTCTTATTCCCCTACCTTTATCCTACAATGGGTCTCGCAGTGCCTGGTGGGAATTGAATTATGCGTCCTATATTAAAGTCACTAATAAGACTGTATAGAGCCAGTTTAGGGATCACCTCTATTATCTATGCTGGCCAAAAGCTGTTCTGTGTTCAAGGTAAAGGGCCCCATGCTGTTGGGAATAGTATTTGCTCCTGAACAGTGATATTAAATTGCACTAGTTCCCCATCATTTGTGGCCTCGCAAAATATCTATTTTGTTTGTGGAAATCAGGCTTATGTCTGGCTATCTAGAGGATGGTCAGGCAGATGCTATGTTGCATTTATTCTCCCTCCCACTTACCTTGCACCCTTTGATTATCACAAGACTTATCAACTTAATAAACGGGAAGTACAGGTTGTCTAAACAGACACCACTCTGCAGCAATTTATCGATGAAATGAAGGGCCTGGTGCCTTTCAGGGGTCCCATGGCCAATAGTGTTCAGGTCCACCAATTAACCAGGGTAGTAGAAGCTGTTATCAATGAGACTGCTGGTGCACTCAGTAACATTACTGTAGAAATGCAAGGTGCCCGACTTGTTTCCCTTCAAAATCGTATTGTTTTAGATATTCTTTTAGCAGAGAAGGGATGGGTATGCCGCATGATTGGCAGTTCATGTTGTGTGCATATCCCAGAAAACACCCATAGTGTAAATTTGGCCATTCAAAAACTTCACAAAATTGCTACTGAAATACATCAGGATACTGGAGATTGGACTTGGTCTGGTTGGTTTAGAGAAGTACTGCTCACATGGGGTTGGAAACTATTAGTGATAGCCTTGGTTATAGGTGGGATTATTTTAGGGTACTGTCTATGTGTGAATAGTCTTCCCATGTGCTGCACCATGCTCCTTTCAGCCCCCTCCAGTTTCTGTTCCACAACAGAATATGCTTAAGATGCAAGAAGAAGAAATACGGGATTTAATGAACATTAGCAATACTGCCCTCACAGATTAGCCTTCTAACAAAGGCCCATTTGTTTCTTATTTCCCCTGCTAACAACCCTATAATGGAGAATACCTGAAAATGAAGTACTATCATGATATGAGGGACCAATCCAAATGATCTACTACTGATACTATAAGTTAGTGATAGGTAATGACAAAATGTTGAACTTATGTTCAAGGACCATTTGAGGAAAAGGTTATACTATATGAACATAAGTCCAGCCATTTTTGTATCTACAGGACTTTGTACATCGTTGTCTGCAAAGTTGTTCCATGTGCGTGCTGAATTGTGCATTTTTTTGTTCTTCCCGCCCTTGGAAAGTACCGAATGGTTGCTAGTATAATTACACCCTGTTAATCATTTGAGCGTCTCTAAGATTGAACACCACACCTTTTCCATCCAATTTTCAGTTAGTCAAGCACTGTGAGTCTCTCTCACATTACTTACCTTGAAAATGTAGTGTAGTTAGCTATATTTTTGTATGTATAACTGGAAGAAAATTTCCAATGGATTAGTGGTGGGGAGTGGAGGCTGTACGCAGACTTATATAAGAAAGGAGAATTGTTTCAGTTGTTCATTCCCTTCAGGAACATCTTTTTCCCATGTTGGTTTGTGCCTTCTCGAGCGTGATTAAACTGCTTTGCTTTACCTACGACTACCTGTAATCCTTTGGGTTTAGGTGGACAGAGTGGTATTATCCAGGGCGCAGGGGTACGCTTTCCACAGTTTCGGTGGCTTGAAAAACTGGAAGGCCGTCACTGGATGGAAAAGAAAATGTGTTTTGTTGCGTATGAATTGATTTAATGCATTTTGAATGGAAACAACATTTTTCCTTTGTTACTTTTCTAAATTAATGTTGGCTTATAATGAAACAGAAAACGAAGTAGATGTTAAATCCCTGAAAGGGAGACACAAGGTTTCCACCTTGGCTTTAGTCCCATGGGAGGATTGTTCTCGTAACATATAAACCCTGGTAAAATAAGCATTCTACAAATCCATCCAGCCATGGGTCCCAGCACAAGCAGTAGCTACATCTGACACACCATCATGAACTTGCCCTGTCACAAAAATACAGAATAGGATGCAGGCCATTTTACTTCTTGGGGACTAAAGAAGTAGCTGTAGTAGCATCCCGGCCCCTTTTCTGCATTCAGCATCATCTTAAAGGCCACTTTACAAAGAAGAGAAAAGTTGTCAGGCTCCAGGATTAAGATGTATGCACGGGGCAAACATATGGGAGGAGAGACCTCATGAGTGCACCCAGAAAGCGAAGGGCTTATTACCATGAAATTAATATCGGTGTGGCCTTCAACTGATCCACAACAGAAAAACATTCAATCACTGCCCGGATGATTGCGATCTAGGAAGGGCATATAGGAGTGTTTTTCTGCTATGGCGAGTACAGGAGCTAATGCTGCTGCTGTCGCAAGCTCTTCCTTTTTCGCAGTACTACTGAATAAACCTGCTGTAGGCTTTTAATTGTGACAACTGCTTCTGTCTTAGAAACTGTACTCTTCAAACTCCACAAAAATTAAAGCAATGGTGATGAAAGTGCATTAAAGTGGGGGGGGGGGGGGGTACCCAAAGAGTACAACATAGGCCTGCTTTGCTTAAGGCGCTGTAACAGGAAATTTGCTCTCAGTGACTAACCTGGGACAAACCCACCAAATCAGCCTTGGTGTCTCTCAAGAACACCCTGTAGATCATGCACGCATGTCTCCAAACTACCACTCCTGTGGACATTGACATCAGGGGCTTATTTACATTTTTATTATGGGAAAAGTGATGTTCCGGCGGCGCATGGTGCTTGTAAATAAGACGCCAAGAAAGTCTGAAGGCCAGGTCCTTTCAAATAATCGCTTAGGCTAACTGTAGACGATTTTCCCATTTTTCATAAAGCATGCACATGATGGCAGTCATGTACCTACTACAACCAAAGACCACCAGACCGATTACTTGAATCTTTTTCCTTCAGGGTAGCCATCTACACCATCATAGCCAGTGCTGATGGATTCCTACCCATAAAGGTAATTGTTGAGTGTGTTTGTTAAATAACTACCATTCGCAAATAACTTTGCTTGCAATTATAAGTGAAGCATTGTTTATTGCACCCAGGGCTTTATTATGTAAAGTGCAAAGGGGGCACAGTGGGCGTGTACGTCTGCTTTCTGCGCTCCAGTGAAGATGTGATCAGCAGGCACACTCAGTAGGCCCATTTCCTCCACCCCCAACCTCCCCCAATGGTGGGCTTCTGGAGGTGGGAAAGAAGGTCAAAAGGACCCCCACCAGGCCTCGCCTTGCAGGCGGGTGCAATCTCTCTCTTCGTCCCTAGAGTGGGAAGACCAGGTGCCGCCTGTACTGTGAAAGGGGAAGCAGCTGCTTCGCCTTGCAACTATGCGCTGACCTTAGGGAGGCGTGAGTTCACAGCTGCCCTGGAGGAAACGCATAATCAGTAACCGGCCTCATTGTCCCAATTTGTGCCTGGCTCATCCAGTTAAAGGTGCACTGTGGCACAAGCTGGAACAGAACACCCTTACTATAATAGGGCTGGAGGTATCCATTGGGTTTGAAAAAGTACACATCCCTGCATAGATTGCAGCAGGTCATATTTACTAGGGGACATGCGGATTTTGGTGCAAAATCTTCATGCTATTCGCGATTTTTATGAGCTCATCTCAGTCTTGGAGGTTAATACTGCAAACAATAACTCCAAAAACAGCAGTGTCAGATTTTATGGTGTGCGATAATTAGTGCCTCCATTACAAGGGCACTCAAAATCAGATGCAAATGACTGACTGAGTTTGAGAGCCCAGGACTTGATGACTTTGGATGGCAGGGTCAGTGAAAGGTTTTCTCATCTCCTAGGACTACTTGAGAACCTGGGGCTGATCTTTGGGGGAGAACTGATGTAACCATCGAATCATAAATGCCCCCATAGTACAAAGATAATGGTCACAGTGGAAATGTAAATTAACATAGGATTCAAACATCACCTAAATAAATCAATTTATCCATATTTCTGACATATTACTGTTCATATTCAATGACTGCACAAATATCTGCATAGTTATGAAATGGTGCTCCAAAGAGAGAAAGAAGGAGCGCTCAATAGTGTGCGCTAGTGAGGGTTGTAGAAAAAGGAAAGGTGATGTGCAATAGATACATCAAAGACTGATAGTGACCTATCCAGCCACTTTGAAGGCTAAATATGCAAAGAACATAGTATCCTAATGACACAGTAAATCAATTGCTGTTGTCAGTATGTACAAAACAAGTCCGTCGACGTTTCGACCCCCGAGATGTGTGTAGGACATTTTATCCTTAGAATAGGGTCTTCATCAGGACATGTGGTCTCAATTATATCAGGAAATGGTGAGCATGAGTATATTTAATAAAACAAGGAAGGCATTATATGTTACCCTTCAAACCAACTAAATGAATCTGTTGGTGATATTCGGAAGTGTGGGCCCGTAGGCTCCTGCGTCGTGAAGGCGAGCACAAAAGAATCAGAGCGTGCTGAAATTAAATTAAAGATATATGTAAGCACCACCCTAGTCACCTGAGCCATGTGATCCAACTTACTTATTGTGAATCCTAGCTGAACGTGGAACGTCAGGGTTAATCAAACGTTGTCCCACTGAATTTATCTCAGACTCGCTCTATGGAGGCGATATAAACCCATGGTTTGCTTAATAGAATCCCTCAATTCATCTGCATAAGAATACTGTAATGTGGGCCGTCCCGAGAACAGCCAAACTGTGTCAATAAACTTACTTGATAGAAATCATGAATACGAGTGGAACGTTAGGTTTATTCTGCCAATGGACTTATCCATATACGATCTATAGAGGCAACATGAGAGAGATGGTTTTACACGTATAATGCTTAAGAGTAACAAGCCTCAGAGTATGAAATTAGTTAAGGGAAACGGATGGGAGCATCGCCATACCTGCACGCTCGAAGTGAATCCGGTATCTGACAAGCGGTGCTGTTGCGTAGGCCAGTTAAATCTAGATTGCAGAACTGACAGCGTGCACGCGTGGCACATAGCCCAAACAGCCGCTAGATGCTGGTGAGGCCGCTCAGACATGGCGGTGTCATTATCTCGAATGACGTGGCATTCGTAGAGAAGAAGCTGAGCCAGGGAAAAGACCGATACCCATCCGGGTCGGTAAAGTCTGGTCCAAAGGGAATGTGATGGCAACCCATGTAATAAGGAAAAAGATCTTGCCCAAAGTGGTCCGAGTCAATAAGACTGTAATAAATGTAACCTTGGTTGTTATTATCAATGGTAGTGTCATGAAGACAGGATCATTTCGTAATAACACGTGGCCTGTCAATGATGTAACACCATGACAATCCAAATGACAGAAAAGAAATACAAATCTATGTCTGACAAACATGTAATATGGTACATAAATGAAATAAAGATCTATGTATAACAAACAATTCATTCTCTATTCAGACATGATAATTGTGCATTGCAGATATTTGTGCTGCCATTGAATATGAACACTAATATGTCATAAATATGAATACATTGGATACATTGATTTATTTAGGTGATGTTTGAATCCTATGTTAATTTACATTTCCACTGTGACTATTATTTTTCCACGGTATCATACCCGGGTCCGGTGGATGTTCGGGTTTCCCCAGTGTTTTGTAACCCACATTATTCAGAGTGCAGTTGTCGTTCTTTTTAAAGTACTTGAGAAACTGAGAACAAGAGATATTCCAGAGAATGTCTGAGCCACTTACAGCCATGTTCCGCTGAAAGGCCTTTTTGCATTGGTATGCAGGGGAGGTTATGGATGTGCTGGAGTTCAACAGCAAGACAAGTGCCTATGAAAAATGATTTTGTGTATTGTGGTCCATGACCAGAGCAGACCTTGGTCAAGGAACCATTGTGGCCACCAATGCAGAAATAGGGAGTACAGCTGAAAACCTCCAGAGCCTATTTGAGAATGTGGGGCTAAATGCATGGCAGGGATGATACTAGTGGGAGAATTGTTGTGGCCACCGATGGATACATGCTCACATATGTTATCAAGAGCCATTACACCACAGTAGCATCTACTCAACTGCAAGTCCTCTATATTGTGAATATCGGTCGCTAGATAACTGTCTGGCTCTCCTGGGTGAGCTGTCTTGAGGGAAGGGGGAAAAAAGGTGGATCTACCGTGGAATTGTACAATGCGGAAGAGCCAGCAAGTTCAGCTGGGGCCAAAATCATCACCAGTCCCCGTTAGTTATATAAAAAGGGCAGATGATTAGTGCATCATGTCTCCTGGTTAACAGAGCTCTAAACTTGGCCACAGAGTATCTTCTCCCACCAGTTCATAATAAAGCTTCCTGCATCGGAAAAGCCATCTAAAAAACTATCTTTCATTGCTGTTTTTTTTAAGTTTGTATCTGTTAGACGTGTCAACCTTAGGGTGGTCTTCTCCCTAATGTTTTACCTTCCTCCTCCATTTTTTCTGACCTTGTTTTAGCTGGTATTAGGGCTCTGCACACTTTACCACAGCTAACCAGTGCTAAAGTGCTTGCACTCTCTCCTCTAAACATGGTAATATCAGCCTTTCTCCAATTGGCGGTACCTGTGCCCCGGGCCTTCACATTAATGCTACTATGGGACTGCAGTACTGATTGTGCCACCAACGTAAGTAGCCCTTTAAACAGGTCTCAGGCCTGCCATTGAAGAGCATGTGTGTGCAGTTTTAAACTGCCATTTTGACCTGACAAAAAAAAAACTTTCGCAAGACCACAGCCTTCCTTTTAAATACATATAAGTTCCCCTTAGGAAAGGCCTTGGACAGCCAAGGGGGCAGGGTGCAAAGCATTCAAAAAGTAGGACATGTACTTTTAAGTTTTACATGTCCAGGTAGTGAAAAACTCTTAAATTAGTTTTTCACTACTGCAAGGCCTATCAATAACAATGAAGTTGCCTTATGTTATGTTATTAGATTTGTAGAGCGCATAGCTGCCCCAGCGATGATCTCAAACCGACAAAGGGGCAAACAAATAGACGAGAATGAAGCATGATTTTGGATGCTTCTGATGCATGCAGGGAGGGAGGGAATTCCGGAGTTTAGGAGCAAGAGCATAAAAGGAGGGCACAACCACCAGGTGCTGACTAATAGAACCCAGCTGGCGGGTGGGTGTGTAGGGCGCGAGAAGATTAGCAAAATGTCGGGGGATTGGGAATTCATAATTCTATGGGAGCTACAAAGGGCTTTGAAATGTATACATTTCTCCACCGAAAGCCAATGTAATCTGCTGATGAAATTAGAAAGGGAACAGGTTCTCGGCAGACCAAGGAGCATCCGAACGGCAGCGTTTTGTGCCCTTTGTCAGCGGTGTATCTCTGCTCTATTGGCCCCTAAGTACAAGGAGCTTGCATAATCCAGCCTAGATAGTACAGTGGCCTGGATAATAAACTGATGGGTGTTAGCATCGAAAAAACCCAACAGAGGTTTAAGACCACGTAGGAGCCCAAGGAAAACTCCGGCTACCGCTTTTGTTTCAGCCTGAAAGGTCAATGCAGAGTCGACCCATACGCCAAGATTTTTAACCGTCTGCTTAGGGGCAGGTGGGAGGCCTAGGATGGATGGCCACCAGTGCTCACTCCACAAATGAGAGTTTTTACCTACCAACAGGATCTCAGATTTGCTGGCATTCATTGAAGGATTGTCTGACACATGTGGACAAATGGATGACAGCGAACCATCTTCAGTTAAATGGGACCAAGTCGGAGATTATGCTTTTCGGCAAAGCGCTCAACCACTGGTCGCAGGACTGGTGGCCATCCAGACTTGGCCCATGTCCTCCCCACAAGAATCTGGTTCGTAACCTAGGCGTCCACCTGGACTGCGGTCTGTCCATGAAGGGACATGTGAACCACATTATTGGCACCTGTTTTGGTGTTATGCGGAGCCTCCGCAAAGTTTTTAAATGGCTCCCCCTTGAAGCCCGTAGACCCTTAATACAGGGTCTTATAATTAATAGAATGGACTACGGTAACGCCTTACTGGTATCTATCAATTCCGATCTTCTCGACAGACTTCAGGTCCTACAGAATACCGCAGCGAGGCTGGTCCTCGACCGCCCTCACAGATCACCGTCGGCACCCTGTCTTAAAACTCTACACTGGCTTCCTGTGAGAAAACGCACCCTTTTTAAGACCTTGTGTCTTACACATAAGCAAATGTATCACAAGGGTCCTAAATACTGGATGCAAAAACTTCGATGGTATAAACCATCTAGGGCTCTGCGCTCAAGTGACTCTGCTCTGCTCACCCCTCTTAAGATCCACACGGTCAGACAGGGTGGGCGTGCCTTCTCTTTTCTGGCCCCTGCATCCTGGAACAAAATGCCATTTGAACTTCGCAGCATGCCAGACCACAACTGTTTCCGAAAAAGATTGAAGACCTGGCTGTTCGTATAAGAGCCGTGGGTTCCTTTTCCATCCTGCTCTCTGCAGACTGCAAGCGCCATGAGACTCGCGAGAGTGATATGTGCGCGATATAAATACCCATGACTTGACTTGACTTGAAGACAGTTAGAAGTCATCCAGTGTGCAATAGCTGTTAAATCACCACCTTTAAATTTGAGCATATCCTGTGCGGAGTTGTCAGACAATGCAACCACTAACTGTGTGTCATTCGCACACGAGACTACAGTTAGGCCCCTCTCCTTAGCGACTGCTGCCAGGAGTTGAATATAGATATTAAATAGAGTAGGGCTCCAGGCAGAGCCTCGGGGAACCCCTTGGTGTACAGCGTGCGTCTGAGAACAAAAGGGGGGGACAGACACTTGGAAGGATCTCTCAGACAGAAAGGAAGTGAACCTACCCAGTGCAGAGCCACCGATGCCAATATCTTCCAAGCGCTGCAGAAGGATCTGATGGGACATTGTGTAAAATGCAGCACTTAGCTCCAGAAGGATCAGTGCCGAGGTTTGTCCTACATCTAGTGAGCTCTACAGATGTTCTGTCACAGCCAGAAGGGAAGTTTCAGTGCTGTGATGTGGGCAGAAGACATTTTGGGAGGGGTCCAGCAGCTTGTTAGCTTCAATGAAAGTTGTAAGAATGGAGTTAATATAAGCTTCAGTGACCTTAGATACCGGAGGGAGGAGATAGGATGAAAATTCGCTGGCTTTGAATCATACAGCATGGGTTTTTATTTAGTAAAGGAACCACCTTGGCATGTTCCAGACGATGGCGACTACAGCAGAGGAAATAGACAGATTTAAGAGATCGCAGAAGGGGGGAGAGGAGCGGAGGTAGAAATTTCTGAAATTGATCCGGTTTGAGGGGGTCTGCTGGGGATCCCGATTTAAGTTTATTGCAAATGATGCGCATGACTTCCTGGGAGAGCGCAGGGAAAGCAGAGAGTAAAGGGGCGACGCTAAGCTGAAGTGAGGAACCTATATTAATCGCAGTGTGGGGGAAGGTTTTGTAAATATCCTCAACCTTCTTAATAAAGAATGCAGCAAGTGCCTCACATTGCATATTGGGGGAAAGGAGGGATGTGTTAGGTTGCCCTGAAGATTTGAGATCCTTAAGCAAGGAGAAGATACATTTTGCAGGATTGCTGCTATTATTAATTTTGTCTGCAAAATAATCAGCTCTTTCCTTCTAGATGGATTCGTGATATTTTTTGATGGCCACCTGATATTGTACTTTCAGGGCTGGATCATATTGCCGTCTCCAAGCAGGTTTTCCAGGCCAGGGCCAGATTGTCGTTGAACCACGGGCTCGACTTGGTTCTACGACTCTGAGACAACTTGGTAGGAATCATAGTATCAAGAGAGTGCGTGAGCCAGTCGGACACGATGCTATCAGCAATTTCAGGATTATCTGGAAGACTAGGTGTTTGGCTGAGGAGGAGGTCACAAAAGTGGTCAGCATCAAGTTTATGCCAGGAGCGCTTTAAAACGGATTTCCGAGGGACATCCTGAGGGAGACCTACTCCCAGTAATGTCATAGATACCAGATAGTGGTCATACCAGCTCATAGGCACTAGTCTTTGAAGTCTTCACTTCAAAGGTCCAACTGGATATAAGTACTAGACCTCTGACACCATGACTTCTGTACACTTCTGGACCTTTGATGAGTCTGCCAGGAAGAAAGACTGCTGTGCTGCTGAAGGCCTGCCACTCTGCTGCTTTGTTAGACTCCTGCCTTGCCGCCCTGCTGTCCCCCTGCCTAAGTAAGGAGGACCGGAGCTGCATCACTTGAACCCATAGTGACTCCAAGGGCTAGTTGGCTAGCCTCCGGATCTGAAGCCTCAGGGATACAAAAGGTTTCCAACAACCTTGCATCTGGACTCAGCCATCTGTGAGTCTACCCTGCCAAGCGGTGTTATCCCAATCCTAGAACAGATGTATCTCCTGTGCTGCACGGTGCAAACCTGAGCAGAACTGACGCATCGCTGCTGCAGCGTGTACTGGACCTATTGCTAAGACTTGCTTCATCGCCGCAGCCCACACCACTTTAAGAACTACCACTGCACCACTCATTTATTTGCAGGCCCTCGCATCTCTCATTGACCGCAACCTCGACAACAATACCAGACTCTGCAACGCAGCCTGTAAGCTCTTCGGAACTGGCGCATCACCCCAATTGTACATCGCATCCCCGTGCCGGACTTCACATTGCAAACCCCGTCGACGGAATCCTCGACATCAAAGCAAGAGGACCGCGAACCGCAGCCTCGCTGTATCTCGAAACCGACGCATCGCCTCGGCTGCACAATGCATCTACGACAGAGATCCAAGCATTGCTCCACAAACCTGGATTAAAGGTACTTTCAGTCACTGGCCTAAGTGGGCCCCTGTATCCAGCACACGCTCCATCAAGGTAGGCCTGAACTTGTGACTTTGCCCTGGTCCAGTGTGACCAGATCTCCTTTAGGCGCCATTTTCATTAGAAACTTTAAAATTCGTTATCTCCGGTTGTACTGATTGGATTTTGTCATTTTGTTCTGGTTTTATTTATTAAAAATAAACTACTTTATTTCTCTAACTTGGTTGTATGCTCGTTCTGCGGTGAGTTTTCACTGTTTTCCTGTTTGAGGTGCTGCCCAAATAATGTATACATTTCCTTTAAGTTAAGCCTGATTGCTCTGTGCCAAGCTACCAGGGGGTGAGCATAAGTTAATTTGGGGATTGCTTGTGCCCTCACCCTGACAAGGATTGTGGTTGCTGCATGAACAAGGCTCACACCCCAATCAACCAACAACCCGATTTCTTACACTGGTGTTCAGCGGTGAGAATTGGGCATGCGTTTGTGCAGTGCCATACAGTAGTTTAGTGTTACACAACCACCCTACATAAATAATCCAAGACCAATTTGAATAGATTCTCCCTAATTGGCCTTTTTGATTTTTCAAAATGTTCTCTGTCTGTTGTACCTGAATCCACCACTTCAAACATGGAGTTTGAGCTGGCAAACATGGAGTCCTACACTGTGGCCCAGCATAAAGTGTTCTGCAAAGAGACAGGACTTAAAATCAAGAGCACCGCCAGGAATTGCGAAAGGCATTGAGGGCCTGGGAGGAACTCTACCAGTTACATCCCAAAGCAACCGGAGGAGATGGCCAGCCAAGGAGAGGATTTGGATTTCAGTCCTGAGGGCCAACAGCCTACTGAAGGGGATGATTCAATCCTAATTTGGAGCTCCATGCCAAGACAAGGAGCAGTGGCTCTTCCTGCGACCTATCCCCAGAGGAGCTGGAGGAGAGGAGGGAGTAGAGAGAGTTCAAGATGGAAATGGCCAGGCTCAGGATAGAAGAGGAGAAACTGGCCATGGAGGCAGAACAAAAGAAGGCTGAGAGGGCCTTGGAGGAGAAAAAATTACTATTGGCTCATGAGCTGATTTTGAGTGAGTCGGATTTCAAGGCCAATTAGGCAGAGTCCAGCAGTGATGGTGGCAGCATAAATGCAGTGTCTGAAAGAGACAAAAAGTTCTGGCGCCCAATTATGTGGTGGGAGATGACATTAACAAGTGGTTTTCTGTCTATGGGGTAGCCCTGAGGGGCCACAAGATCCCAGAAGAGGACTGAGGGGCGGAATGTGGAAACACATGCCTACAGTGGGGTGAGACACACTTCTTACTTTGGAGGTTGACCAAACCAGGTACTCTCCCATGAAGGCCATCTTGATAGCTAAATTCGGGCTGATCCCTGAAAAGTACAGCTAAAAGTTCAGGGACTGCCAGAAACTCCCCAAACAATCATGGGTACATTTTGTGCATTACTCTAGCAAGGCACCGAATGGTCGGGTGCAGGACACCAAGGGTAATGGCTACAATGGGCTGTACATTCTAATTTTGAAAGAGCACATACTCAGTATTTGTTTTCCAGAGTTGAGCCTGCACCTAGTTGACAGCAAGCTGAATAACCCCAGGAAGCTTGTTCAGGAGGTGAACCTTTGGGCAAGCACCAGAGTGTCCTAGAAGGTATCTGGGGGACTCCCACATGTGTGGGCTAGGGAGCCACCAGTAGAAAGAGGGGGGCAGAAAAACTTAAAAATAAGGAGTTCTCTAAAGGCCACCAATATAATTCCTCATGGAAGAGTGGTAACCAGTTTCCATCTGAGCCTAAGAAGAAGGGGTTAATTGACGAGCAGACACAGAAGTTTGTACCCCAATGCACAGAGTGTTACATGTATGGGCGCTTCAAGGGTGACTACAAATGTCCCAAAATGGCACAGCCCCCCACCGGTGGGCAGACACCTGGGTTGGCGAGTGTAGCACTCGGGGAGGATCTAGTCCCACTTAGACTTGAGGAGTACACAAAGGTGACCCCTGTTTCCCTGGGGGAAAAGGAGATGGTGGCAAAAAACATCTCCTATCCCGAATACATCTAATTACAGGCAGTGGGTCACCATCAATGACAAACAGGTGGAGGCTCTACGGGACACAGGAGCCAACATGACCCCTGTAAGGTGTCAGCTGGTGTCTTCAGAGCCCCTAACACATTCCACCAAGTGATAGTCACAAACAATCATGAGAGCCATCTACCGGTGGCTTTGGTTTCCTTTTAGTGGGGGGTGAGGGGTATCTCAGGTTCTCTAAATGTTGGTGTGAGCCCTGCAATGCCTGTAGATTGTCTGTTCAACAATGACCTGGAGCACACTATCTGGAGGGAGGTAGAGCTCAAGTCACACTTGGAGATGTTGGGATTGCTCCAAAGAGTCCAGGGGCCTAGCTTGGTCATCAATATTGGGGGCGGGGGGGGGGGTAAGAGGCTGAGCTTTAGGTTTATCAACAATCACACTTGCATATCTCGTAAAAATACATTATATGAGAAGCAGGACATGAGGGGAGCTTAAGGGGCAGTGGAAATGGATGTGAATTGTTAAAGAAGTTGTGTCTGTGTGTTTGTCAGTGTGGGCATGTACAAATCCAGTATGAAATCCGACAGACACCTCACCATACCAGAATGAAAGCACCTGTAACCAACTATTTACTGCAGAATAAACTTGTTAGGGGAGTGTAACACCCCAAACATCCCCGAAGCTACGCCTCTGAACGAGTCTGTATGACCACAATGTCCATGGCTGTCCAGGAAGGGAGTCGAGGGTGTCTGGAGCCTGGAACAATGGCCCAGAGGACTGCCAAGAATGTGAGGGGCAAGGGGCTGGGACACCAGCCCCTGAAGTTCCCACACTTTAGGTGGATTCCATAAACCAACCAGAGAGGACAATGCTGCCCTGTATGACCTGCCTTAGGTTGCTGGTTGACTAGTTGAGGTGGCCCCAACAGGGAGAAATTCTGCAAGGTGCAGAAAGAGTGCCCAACTCTAGAGGGCTTGAAGTGGCAAGCTGAGGCCCAGGAAGCAGGTGACACCTCTAGAGAGAACCTGTTTTAGTGGGAGCATTACCTCCTATATAGCAAAACAATGTCTCCTGGAGCTGGGGCAGCCCATTTGCTGGAGGTCTCCCAGTGTTACAGGACCTTCCTACTGGGTTTCGATCATGGCATACACCTGGCAGGACATCTGGGATAAGACAATACCTTTGCAAGGCTTGTTGCCCACTTATTTTAGCCCTTGATAAGATGGCCTCAGACACATTCTACAGGTCATGTCTCACCTGCCAGGCCAGTGGGAAGTCAAGGAAAAAGCTCAAGACTCCTTGACCCCATTACCTGTCGTTGGCACTCCCTTCACATTATTGGACCCTTGGACCCCTACACAACCTTAAGCAACAGGTTCATCCTGGTCTAGGTGGCCCATGTCACTCGCTACCCAGAGGCCATCCCTCTGAGGTAGGTGACAGCACCTGTGGTGGCCGTGGCCCTAATGACGAGGTAGTGTCTAATAGAGGCACTAATGTCATGGCAGCGTACATGAAGTCCAGGTGGAATGAGTGTGGGGTGACTTATAAGTTCTTCACACCCTATCAACCCCAAAACAACGGTCTTGTGGAGAAATTCAAAAAGACCGTGGAATGCATTAGAATGGGCCTACCTGAGCCCATGAGTTTTAATAGAGACATCCTCCTTCCATGGCTTCTACTTATCTACAAGGAGGTGACACAGAACGAAGTAGGGTTAAGCTCCTTCAAATTCTTCTTTGGCCACCCTGTTAGGGTACCTCAGCCTTGTGAGAGAGGGTGGAAGCAAGCTCCCAGGACACCCCCACAGGATGTGGTCAGCAATATACTGGCCCTCTACAACCAGAAGCACCACTTCTAGAAAAAGGTGGAAAGTACTCTTGAGGCCAGTGAGGAGGATATTAAACTCTGGTATGACCCGAAGGCCACTCTGGTAGAGTTTCAACTAGGCCAAAAGGTGTGGGTTATGGATCCTGTGGAGCCCAGAGCTCTTCAGTATCGCTGGAAAGGTCCATGGGAGGTTGAGGGGGAGTCCACCTAGTTGGTGGATCTCCAGAAGCCTAGGAACCCCTTAACCTCTTCAGTGCCCCGCCCTTTCCCCGCCCTGTGCCGGCCGTTGCATTAGCGGGCGGGGTTCATGACGAGATAGTCTCGTCATGGGCACAGCGCAACCGCGCTCCATGACGAGACTATCTCGTCATGGGCACTGAATGGGTTAAGGATGTTACATGTGAATCTCCTCAAACCGAGGCCCAAAGTAAACATGCTACTGATGGCAGATGGAGTGGAAGAGGGGAGTGACATTCTCCCTGACCTCCTGTATGCCCTGGAATACGATCGGTTAGTGGAAGGTGTCAACCTCTCCCCAATTCTAACCCCAGAACAGCAGAGTGACTGTTGTCAGTTGCTGGTGGAGTTTGCTTTCCTGTTCTCCCTCACCCCTGGACTCACACACACGTGCATTCATAACTGGCACTGGAGACAGTCCTCCTGTTAAAAATACAATTTACAAGTTGTCAGACAATCCAGTATCAAGGATGATGTCTCCGAGGTGCTTGCGTTAGGGGTGATTGAGCCATCCAACAGTCCCTGGTCCAGCCCTTCCTTTTTTGTTGTACAGTATGTCCTCATGCATCTCATTTTTTGTGTGTTGTTTGAATTAATCCAAAAATTGGAGTTTCGCTCAAATTATGCATTTCTGTTGTCTAATGTATTTTTAGACATGTCTTTAGAAAATTCATATGGTTTACTGAGATTTTTCTTTTTTGTTTTTTCTTTGTTCTTGTAGCCATAAAGAAGCAGAAAGTCAGTGAAACACGTGCTGGCTACTTCAGTATAGTGGCTACTTTTTGCATCTAACTTTTTGCATCTAACATTTAAATTTGACTATTTAAATGATATGTTGGTGAGGATTTATTATCCTTATTAGGTTGCTATTCTAAAAGGAGACATAACCTAACAATTTAGAGATATTACTTGATCTGTTGTAACTTTTGTATGACCATAATGTCTTTGTGGAAGTAAGCAAATATAAATATTTCTAGTCAATCAATTTGCTGTTGTCCTAATTACTGTTCTTTTGAATGTTGTTCCTATGCTCGCCTCTACCTCTAATTCAAATCCTTAGTTCATTTTTTCTCCAATTTGGAAGATTAAGGGTGATATTTTTTTAAGGAACCTCATTAGGGGCACTGATGGGGGGCTGCTGCACACTTCACCACTGCAAATTGGTGGTGCCCCTCGTCCACTTGTAGAGTGCCTGGGACAGCAAAATTCCTTCTCGAGGCCTCCATCTTGCAGAACCAGTCCACATAAGATCCACAAGGGTCCCCTGCAGGTAATTCCCTCTACTGCCACCAGAGAGGACTGCGAGGTCCAGTGACACTAGCCCTGGAGAAACAAATCCATGTCTGTAGCTGCCAGCTAGAGACCTGGAGTCCACCTCTGCAGGAGTCAGGGGTCTTCTCTCTTCGAGCTGGGCATTCCTCTAGCATAGCTTCATCTTGGTCCAGATTGTTCTCAAAAGTCCCTCCCTGGTGCAGGGATTTTTAAGTGGGGTTGGAAAGTTCCAGAAGCCAACAGTTCCATCTCTGCCCAATCATAGGGTGACACACAATCATGCCACCACTTTTGCACAGCATTTTGCTAAATTCCAAAAGGGCACCATAGAATGGGCTACTGAAAGATTTACTCTGAAAGCCTAAGTCTCTCCCTAACTACTACAGCTGTCTGGTCCTTCCTTCTAAAACTCCAAAGGGCAGCCCCTCCTATGTCTATAGAGGTCAGACTTCCTTTTTTGCTTCTGTGGAGATACATTTTCCCAGGCCAGGTGCAGTGAGGAAAGTTTTGGAGAGGAGTAAGAAAAATCATACATTTTAAAGTGCCACAAGGATATGTGGAAATTAAAGTCAGATCTGCATTTGTGATCTTAATTTACCAAAGGATCAGTGTGCTACACTATTCTCTAGGCCTTACTAAAGCGAAAATTGTATTTTGATGCCGATTTTATCAATAGTGTATGATTTAGTAAAGCACCACAGACATACAGTATCAATGCCCACTCACATAGTAAGGCCCACACCACATAAGCACCAATCCCTGAAGGGTTCTTTCTGCGACAGGCAAGATGGGCCCAGATACCAGGTTGAGTGGGATGGCAGTCCCACTCATTCAGCTCACAAACAAATGCTCACATGTGCACACATGTTCATGCGAGCCAACCCACAGTCTCTTATCCGCAGCAGTGGACCCCGTTTCAAAAAAGCAGACACTTTAAGCATTGTCAATCCTTTTAAAAGAGTTTGCAGTGAGTGAGATTCCGGTAAAGAAACTCACTCACAGCAGAAGTCCTTAAACCAGTCAGTCAAAAAGCAACAAACTCAAGGGGGTTAAATGGGAAGGAAACCATGTCTCACAGCTGCCCATAGGTATGCAGGATTGCTAAAAAGAAGAGTAGACTCAGTCATACTTGTTGATATTTAGCTCCTTTTTTTGGGAGTGTTCATTTACATAATTGTATGTGGGTACTGCTGTGTTTTTAATTCTCTTCAGAACAGGATACGATTGTCAATGTTTACCTTGGTAAAAATCGAGTTGTCTATTTTGGACCTATCCACTGAGGTGTTTTTTAGTCCAAACCTTTTTTTTAATAATACAAAGGTCAGGAATGGGGCTAATCGAGAGCAAACTGATATACCTTGTCTAAGCTACAGAGTTAATGCTGATGGAATAGTGGTCCAGTGCCATGGATTGCTTGATGAGCAATGCAGATTACTTTAAAGTTTAGCCACAGCTGGCTGGTGAAATGAGAGTCCACATATGTCAATTATAGATGTGTGTTGCAGATGTATTCTGGATTGTCTGCAGTTTAAGAATCTGGTCAAGATGGGCCAAAAGTATATGTTGTTGGCAAAGTCTAGTTGGGGTGGGAGGAGTAGCAAGTTGAAAGTAGTGTAAACACTTTAAGGGAAATCTGGGTGACGGAAAATTCAATGTAGGAATTGCACTATGGGAAATAATCATTTGGCAGATTGATGAACAAGTGCTACAAGGAACAGATTAGAACCCATAATCACCCCCAGATTCCTTACTTAATTTAATGAAGTATGACACACAGATTCTCACTTCATTTAACTAGTGTGACACACCGATCCTAATGTTCATTTTTGCCAGATGATGGTGATAGCTGTTTGTTGGTTTATTTCCCATATGTTAGTATTTCAGTTTTCAATGATTTTTGGCTTGAGGTGGTTGGTTAGATAGTATCCAATAGTCAACCACTCTACACACACTGTACATGCCTCACTAAGATCAGGAAGATGCTCAGCAATTGCAAGAGATGCGAGAGTAGGAAATCCAGCAGGAACGGAGCCACGAGCGCCCCTTCGAGCAGATACTCCCACCCAAGTCAGGAAGCTCCAGCCACCACTACGACGCACCTAAAGGCACCGCTTTAGAATACGATATGATGGAGTCAGGAAGGAAGAAAAGGGGGGCTCCATTAACGACCTGTACTCTAAATCGGCAGGCCCTCAGGAAGGCGAGAACAACGGAGGATAAAGCAGAGCCACTTCCCCCATCACCAGAAGATTCAGAAGCACCGGTCACGCGTCCATATCTGGGGCCTTGTTCCTAGGCTTGAGAGAAGATTTATTTGCAGTTAAGCGAGACTTAGCGAGCGAATTACAAGCACTTCGAAAGGAAGTGATGGACATTGGAGAGCTAGTAGACACTCTAGAGGAATGGGGTACCTCGCGCAATGAAGAAATTGAACAATTGCAGCAGGAAATCATACGTCTGTCGGTGATACAACTAGACCTTCAGGACCATGCTGAGGATTTGGAAAATCGTTTTAGGAGAATAACATCCGCATCAGAGGAGCCCCCAGAAAAGCAGAAGGAGACAGTATTGAGGCGTATGTAACATAACTTTCACACAAATTCTTGGAGGCACCGCTGCAGAGACAATTCGCCAGATAGGACTCATAGAGTGGGGAGCTGGAGCTCTGGAAAGGCCCGTACACTAGACATTCTAACATCTAGTGCTGAAACAGCAGTGAAAATAGTCTCCTACTGGTATTTGGCTCCAGTTCGTTTACACAAAATTAACTGCGCCCGCGATAACAAATGCTGGAGGTGCAGCGCACCGACAGGAGCACTAACACACATTCTCTGGGACTGCCCAAAATTGACACACTACTGGAAGGAGATTTTAACAGAGATAGATACACACTTCACAACCCAGCTCCCTATATTTCCCTCCTACATAATATTGGGTCTCCCCAACCCACTCACCTACCCACTCGCATCGAGGAGAGGCAGACATATAACCGTAGCACTTAGAGCAGCACATCAAGACATACTAGCTTTATGAGGTACTGGGAGAATTAAGATGAGATCAACCTGGCTGCATCGCATCTGGGATCTATTGGGGATGGAGCACCTCTCCTTGACGCTTAGGTCAGACGGAGACACTTTCCGAGAGTTTTGGTGCCCATTTATAACAATCTTATCACAAGAATTTACTGAGCTCACCTTCCCCCGATACCTCAGACTACTAAGACTAACTGAAGGCTCCCACTCCGCAAACACACGTGGAGACCTAGGAATTTATTAATAGTATCAGATGAGACTAAGAGGACAGGAGACACAGGCCCCCGGGGGGAGGGCGAGTTAGGGTAGGAAGTTTGGGAGTTTTTTGTTGTTTTTCTTCTCTCATTTTATGTGTAATAAATGTTGCTTCAAAACCGACAAGGCAGAATGTTGGCACCAAGTCGGATTATACAGAGTTTTGCTGCAATACTATGGCGACAATAAAACAAATTTAAACAAGGAAAAAATTGTCAAGAAAACCAAAACAACATGGTATCAACTCGCCCACCTGAAGAAGTGAAACCCTACTTCCCGGAAATAAATTTCAGATTAACTGTATAAGACCTACTCCTCTCGCTCCCTAGAAAGGCATACTAAAGGCAGCAGCATGTCTCAAAGGCATAAAGAAGACTGAACGTATCACTCTAACACTGGTAGAAATACACCAGCTTGTCGTCAAAGTCTGCTGCATCTTCAAAATAGGCTGAATTACCTACACAACTGCCAGAACTGGCCTCCCTCCATAGTTGGCAGAGAAATTAAATATCTCAAGTGCATAGTGGTACAGCAGACGCCAGTACATTGCCAGACTGAAAACAAAAAACTACATCATAAGACGAGTCCTCTCCATCGATGACCTTAGGATCTGGAACACAGTACCTTTTACCATAAGAACTTCTCAACCCTTTTACAATCAAGAAAGGAGTGAAGACCCTCTTCAAAGAATACTACGTCTCCACAGGCTTAGATTCACCAACCTCAAACATCCCGTTTCCTTGAAAACAATCCTGAATTGTAATTCACGGCCTCTACCCTTGTTGCCCCAATACTCGGGTCCTGCTCTGCAAATACATAGACAGACCTAGAAAAATGTTGCAACTCCGTTTGAGTCAAAAGTAGTCCTGATGTTGTGCTATGTGTAAAACAGTGGAGCTTCCAGTCCAAGAAAAAAAGATTGTTTTCTTTGACGAAGGCTTGACAATTAATTGAAGGCTGATTTTTAAATGAGTTTGCAAAGGAACAGGCCACTGTAAATTGGCAGATAGTTATTAGGATCAGTTCGCCACTGCCTAAATAAATATATATATATTGTTTGAAAATAGATCTGAAATGGATCTTGAATTAATTCAGCGACAGTCCTCATTCAAAGCCGCGATTGCTGATAGCTCTGGACAGGGTGGCTGTTGGCCTATTAACGAGAATGTCATTGAATATATAAGGCGGGTATGCTGGTTATCCAGAAGAGTGAAAGTAAGGCAACAATTTTCTGTTACTGTCATGAGGGTATGAGAGGTGAGCATTGCAACAAGTGCATGTTAGGTCACGTGGTATGGCCGGAGATCAATTTAACTAGATTAAGTAATGCTAAATTAGAGGAGGCATTTAGTCTTGTATGGTTTCAGTTTATCAAAGTCTCACAGTTACAGATGACTCCCATTATCCAAAGTAATGAGTATTTAAACGTGAATTTGGAGTTATAATTTAAGAGGGTATCAGGAAATACAGGATTATATGGTGGAGATCTGTAGATGATAGAAAATGAGAACATGAAGGTTAGAGATGTAAAGAACTGGAAGAGTAGAAATTTTAATTCAGCAGCAGTGTGCTTTAAGATATATTTGACGCAGAGTTTTTGCAGAGAACAGCTGGTCTACCTCATATTTTCTGATACGTATTTTGAAACTTCTTGTATGGCTTCATGTGGGATACGTGCTAAGCCAGATATTTGTGACAAAGAGCTGGAGTTGATTATTTCATAGACTATCAAAGAAAAAAATTTCACTGATGCTATAATAAAGAGGACTGAAAAGCAGGTAAGATGACTTTAGAGGTAGTAGGGAATCTGCAGTGTATATGTTAGGAAGTTGGAGGGAAAGAAAAAGTGGAATAGTATCGCTGATACACAAAAATGGAACAGTGACATTGTAGGAATGTGAAGAGGTGAGGAAGTTAAGATAAAGTTTTGTGGACTAGAAGGGGTTTGTAGGTAGGTTATAGCGGTGTTAGAGAGGTGACAAAAAAGAATGGAGGAGTGAGAGGTACATGAACAAATAGAGAGGAGATGTGAAATAGGACTGGTGTGGTACAGAAATGTTGGTGAAGGTAGAAGAGATGTGGGAGAAGCCAGGATATCTAAGGTTGGTATGAGGATGCACAGGTGCAAGTGTTTATGTTAGAAAAGTTGGGGGAGGAGCTTAAGGGGAATTCAGAGGCAAGAATGGAATGATTACAGGAAGCACAAAAAGAGGCTGAGGAGATGATGGGAATAAGGAAGAAAGCAATGGAATGGCAAATGCTAGATAGTGGAGACAGCTGGAGAAAAAGTAAGTTGGTGAGAAAACATGATGGTAAAGAAAGAAGTTTCAGAAGTAGGATGGACATAAGCATCGGAAGGGAAAGAGATAGGGGAAGAGGAGAGTAAAACGGTAAATGGAAAGTAGGGGCGGAATGCATTGTTATGAACCCCAATGTATTCCAATATAGGCCTAGGCAGATGCACGACCTTTTACCAACATTTGTCCTATCTTGCTCTACATAGCAGCTCTCGCGTTGACCTTGTACCTAGTTGTGTGCAGAATAAATGTTGCCTGGTTGTCTTAGAAAAACTAGCCTCATTTATTATGCATGAGGATTCTTAGTATCACAGCAGGATTACCATCTTCTGTATAATAACTCGGAACAAAAGTCAACGCTATTGTCATCCTTGAACAGGCCCACAGTATCATTACACATCTGGGTAGGACCCCTGAGGGTTACTTGGGTATATAAGCACCACATCTTTGCTGGGCAAACCAGAGGAGAATCTTCCATGCTGACACAAGACGCTGGAGTCCCTACACCCAGAACCTCAAGCACGCGGTGGTCTGACATCCCTTGTGGGGTGTCCGACTCGAGACCAAGACGGGGTCCTTCGTTCTTTCCCATCAGGTAATGGAGTTGGCTCTTTCCTAGGAGGATTCTTGGCTTCGCACCAACCAACATGCTAGACACACTTAACTGGGGTTTGCATCTTAGGAATACTCTTGATTACTGCCATGTATCGATATGCCTGCATATATTCACTGTTTTAGCACCATGGTAGGATTCTACCTATTATTTGCTCTGTTGGGCTTCTAATCTTATATATATGTGTGTATGTCTAATGATTGTCACAGCAAATAAATTTTACACTAGAATGACGCTGGCTCAAATACTTACTGAAAACGTCCTCTTCGTTTGTTCTGTGTATCTCACTGAGAATAAGTAAACACGAGTGACTGAGCGAAAAGTACTGCACGGTTTCAACGATCCCTGAGGGCATTTGAGAGTTGTAATGTTCATTGGTTGAAAGAGAACGATTCGCTCTTTGGTAAGGGTTGTGGGCTTATAGTGGCACTCCGAGCTAGCTGATCTATAGGCTAACATATCCTACAGGGGGGTCTGGAATCAGTTTAGACACCAATCCCATAGTTTATGTTATCCGAACAATGTGCAGATCCTTCAGATCTGAAGGAACAACACAACAGCATAGGTGGGTAGAAGAAGAGGTAGAGCTAGGTGAGAACGAAGGGGAAAGGTGAAAAAATAAGTAGAAAACATTTTCAAACTCATGGAAGCAAAAATATGGGTATTCCACGGTTCCGGGAGTTATATTTTTATTGTCTTAAGAGCCCTTCCTGCAAACTCATTTTTAGCAGTTTATCCTGTTCACCAGTATGTCACTTCACAGCTTGCTCAAAATGGGCACCAGGAAAAGTGTCTAAAGGGTAAGGGTGTCTTCCTGTGGGAATGGGGTCTTCCCTGTTTCGACTTCCTACGGCTGGGATGGACCTTGGGCTAGAAGCCATGGTATATGCATCCCATGTTACCTTTCCTAGAACCAAGTCAATCCTCTCTTGTTGTGCAATCAACATACATTCAATCTACAGAATCACTAACTGAAATATGCTCTATTGGTCCTTGGTGTAACCCACACTAATACTACTGTATCCCATCTTTACTAACGTTCATAAAGCCTTTGAACCAGTTCCTTTAGTATGGTTCCACCGCTTTGCATCTTGATTTTCAGTATCACTATGACACCAAAAAGAAGGCATACCCTTTCAAAATAAGCTAGGAAATGGAAACAACTAGAGAAAATGCAGTTTCAAAATCTTTTAAAATAGAGTTGCGGAACGATCCAAATATAGATCCTCCTTCCTTGGCCAAATAAAGATCCTTCTTCCTATTTGGTGAACCTTGGTCAACGAATTCAAATACGCAACAATATCCAATCTGATGCGCATGATCACAATCCATGGCATCCACAAGAGTCAAATGTTCAAATTGTAGACCCACGAGGCAGAAAGAGCCTAGTACAAAAATGTCACACGAGATTCATGACTGCAGTTCAGTAAAACAAAAAAAATACAACAGCAATGCACATGTGCTTTAAAAGAGGCAAGAAAAAAATCTACTATAATGTGCAAATCACTCAGTCACCAGATTTGGCAAAATAACTATTAATGATGATCTCATGATTTGTTAATCCTTTATGAATAAAGATCCCCTTGGCCCTTTCACAGTAATTATGTGAGCCATCACTTTACTTTGGGAATCGGTGTCCACAATTCGGGCAACAATTGACGCAGAAAAAAACTTCTAGCACACTTGAGCTAGTCAACCCTATGTTTCATCAAATCCCCCAACTCTATTGGGCACCTTTGACCCTGTATCTGCACAAGAGATGGTTTACGTTATGGCTGCTGCCCTACCATTTGGGTCTCTCTTAGACCTTCAGCCTGCTCAAGAGATGAAGGGGAAAAGAGTAGTAATAGTACAGAGGCAAGGAAAACAGTGGTTATCACTTATGAAACCTAATTTAGATGCACACAGATGTCAAATTTTAGACCTATCCCATTTCTACAATTTTTAGAGAAAGTAATTGCCACATGTTGACAGAATTTTGTTGAATCGCACATCATTCAGGAACCAACTCAAGCGAGCTTCCAACAGGGCATCAGCTCTAAGTTGCTTGTGTTATCTATCCTAGACTATTTCAAGCTGGAGGTGAACACAGGTGTGTTGGTGCACTGATAATATTAGATATGTCTGCTCTCGTTGGCACGATAAAACATCTACTGCCTTGGAAAACATTTAAAATGGCTTATATCTTTTCTATCAAACAAAAAAAATGTTTGCTTTGTAACCACGCACACTGAAATCAGGTGTCACGAAATTTACTATGTTGTCATTACCTCCATTTAACATCTACACTCAACCGTTAGTGGCCCTTCCATGTTCACTAAGGGAGAAATTATACATAAACGTAGATGAACAAGTTACTTACCTTCGGTAACATTGTTTCTGGTGGATGCTCTATCTGACAACAATTTCCTTGCATTTTGAATTTCCCCAGGTACCAGACTGGATCCAGATTATTTTCTTGAGTAGCTCCCATGCGATGATAGGTGGCCCCTTACACTCTGTGGCAGCCTTGTTCCACTTCCAGAAATGAAAACACAAAGCTGTACATTGGCGCAACTCTCCGGGAACTGACATTTCGTTTATGGCAACTTCCTTACCTTCAGATGTATAGCAACAGACCAATGAGTTATTGGACAGTGTGTAGAATCTGAAATAGGACCTTATGACCTATCAGAAGTCAATTCTACAAAACGGAGAGGAAGTCTGGCAGTAAGGAATATGACATTGAACTATCCGCCACAAAGAGTGTGACTGAAGATAAGTAGCTTGTTCCATCTTAAGGATACTTCTAACTGCAGATTCCTCACCTTCTGAAAAAATACCAAAGCAGTACCCACAAAAGGTGATGGAACTGAGTAGTGGACTTTACATTAAGAAGCCCTGCATGATCGATTTAGCAAAATGGCCCTTCCATCATACTTGAGAATCAATACAATAGTGCCTGGAGGAGTGGATGGACTTCCAGGTAGTCACATGGCAGATATGCAGCACTGGAACATCTCTACAAAGCTGTAGTGGTCGCATTGGCTCAAGCGGAAATAAACGAAGGCCCTCATGAGACTCCTTCTTTGTTAAGGGACAGCAGATATATCTATACAGAGGATGAACCATCTTGATCAACTCTGCTTCCAAGCTGCCCTTCACTTCTTTACACAGAAGAATCTAACAGAGTTAGTGGTCCGCCTGCTGCTACTTAGCCCAATCTATAAAGATACCCAGGAAACTCTCACATCTAACTGACAAGGCCTCTACTGCTCCTTAGAGGGATGTGATGGAGAGAGAGCAGAAAAAGTGAGAGAAAGATGGACTGCCCACAAAGGAAGGACATAACTTTTAGAACAAAGGATACACACAACCTAAGCACCAACTTGTCAGATAAGCAATTGGTATACAGTGGCCGCAGTTTCAGCTCCTGCAGCTCACTGAAGCAGTGATCGCTATGAGGAAAACAGTATTAAGGGTCAGAAACCTGAAAGAACTGTGCATGGGTTCAAAGGTCATGCATATCAAGAACAGAAGAACCACATTAAGATCCCACTGTAGCATAAGAAAAGGCAAAGAAGGAAACATGTTAGCCCTTTCAAAAAAACACAACTGGGGGTGTGGTCTCGCGCCGCGACAAGATGGCGGCTGATCCGTGAGCTCCGCTTGTACGCGGAGGTATTATCTCGGCAACAGCCTGTAATCTGGCACCTGAGGACCCCCCAGGATGATTTCGAAGCGCTGAAGGGTTGGAACGGCGATTGTGGCCGTCCTGACCCTGGATTCTGCCTTCTTGAACCCGGGGACTGTTTTCACTTCAACAATTGCGAGCGGCGGCCGCCATTTTGTGCCTTGATGCATCTCCTGAGGTAAACCGGCGTTCTGATAATGAACGCGCGGCAACGTTTTTTTCTCTCTTTTTTCATTCTTATCTTGTGTTATAGATAAGAAATGACTATTGCCTGATACCACCTAATACAGCTGATGGTGATTATGATCATCTCCTCATCACCGCATATCCAAGCTGCAGCATGTTTCTCGCAATAGTATCTTCAGAGGTATTGCCAGTTGCGCTACTTTCTCTTTTTCATGGCTCTTTGCCCTATTTTTTGTGTGTGCTTACTTTATTTTTTTTTGTTTTTTTTTTTGAAACCTTTATTACAGAATGCAATAGATATACAAGTATGGGCCTACAACCTTCAGGCCGGCCGCTAGCAAGCAATGGGACCATAAAACACAGTTATAAAACACAAGCGGCACATGGTAAAGGTCCCAGAAGTCGAAGGAAGCGTTCGCGGCCACACCGTCCAGACCCCCCAAATGGCGGTTCCATTTTTTAATGAAAAACTACAAACAAACCCACAAGGCAGCAGAAGTCTAAGCAGCATTATGTGCTCCCCTCGGGCGGACCCCACCGATCCACAGGAATAGGGGGGGGGACGGTCCGGGACAGAAACAAAGTAGGCATGACGACACAAAATCAAGGTAACAAGCGGACTAGGGAGACTGGGCCGCTGCCAAGTCAGGCGTCAGTGGCTTACTTTATTTTTGTTACACTTCCTAGCCTCTTGGTGAGTTTTTGTTTGATTTTTTCTAGCTCATGAGGGCATGCTATCGCCAGAGTGCTGACGGAAGGTGGCATTCGTTACTTGCACATACTATCTCTTTTTTCTTTTTGATTTTGTGCATTTTTTTTTTGATTTCCGAAGACTAATTCAAAAGAATTTGTCATTTTTGTGGCGGATGGGCAGACGGAAGTCCTTATTGAGAATCACCTCTAGACCATCTTATCATTCCAAGATGGCTAGCGAAGTTTCACATGTGGCTAGAGCTGTTTCGTCTGGTACCAAACCCAAGAGAGACAAGAATGACCCTCCTTCACCCATTTTAACCTCTTAAAATCCTGTTCTAGACACTATTTTGGATGAAGTACGGGGTCTTAAATCTTTCATGGCTACTACTAACGAGAAGCTCCAATTAATTGAAGATCGCTGGATTACTATGGAAGCTAAGGTGTTCGACATGAAACAACGCATTAGTGATGTTCAGGACATTTCTACTAAAATCCCACTTTTGGAACAAGAAATCCACCGTCTCAAACTTCACACTGAGGACCTTGGAAATCGCAATAGGCGCAATAATCTGCGCCTTTATGGTCTACCAGAAAATATTGAGGGCCCGGATCTGCTTCTTTTTCTGAAGAAATTTTTGTCTGAACTCTTAGGCATTGCCCCTGACCCTGCATTAAATATTCAACGTGCTCATCGGCTTGGTCGTTTTCAACCTAATGCTTCTAAACCAAGAGGTATTATGTTGTTTCTGGAGTTTACTGACCTAATGCGAGTCTTCTCAGCTGCCAAATCAAAACGTCACCTTACTTGGTCGGGACACAACATCTTTATTTCACAAGACTTATCAAATGCTACAAATGCACGAAGAAAGGAATTTCTGGCACTTCGTCCTCAAATGAGACAGTTGAATATTCGCTATGGCATCCTCCATCCATGTTTGTGTAAAATCACGCATGAAGGCTCCACGCGTTCTTTTGATGACCCTCTTAAACTGAAATTGTTTCTTCAAAACCTCTCTTCACTTCCTGCAACTGGCTCTCCCCCGTTCCTTAATGTCCTCTACTCCTTTTGCTCTTTCTTCTAATATGGCTGTGTAGTAATTTTTTATTTTTACCTTGATCTCTGCCGTCCAGTCTATCGTTGGTGCTGTTACGCCCCATGCATCTGTTTCTGTTATTGTCTTTTAGGTCTGGATTTCTTTCCTTGATCTATCTTCTTTTACTTCACTTTCTGTCCTCGCTTTCTTTCTTTGCTTTGTTGTTTTATCCGCTCGTTTGCAATTTTACTTACCTGATGTTAGACCGTTTACTGCTTATGTCCTTTGGAATTGTGTATTATGTTACCGTTTCTGTCCCGTATTCTGATCAATTATGGTGTCTCTTTTTTTCTAGCTGTTTTCCTGAAGTGTCTCAACTCCTTCCATATTGTACCCCTCCGTTCCTCCAGTATGTGTAAGTTTGTTACATGGAATGTTCGTGGTCTGGGCAACCCCGTCAAACGTCAGAAGGTACTTTCTCATTTATCCAAACTAAACTCTCAAATATCTTTCATTCAAGAAACTCATTGTAATGAAGAAGAATCTCTTAAGTTGAAAAGACAATGGGTAGGTCAAGTTGTACACTTTCCTGCCTCTAGTAAGAAAGGGGGTGTTGCTATATTGTTTCACAAATCGTTGTCTGTGCAAATTGTCTCTACGCAACATGATGATGATGGAAGATGGGTAATGGCCAAGGTTGTGGTACAGGGCAAGGATTTGATCTTATTGAATATGTATGGTCCGGTTAAACCTGACCCCAAATTTTGGCATGATATTAAGGTTCTGCTTTCCACCTTTGATTGTCCCAACATTATTATCGCTGGTGATGTTAACCAATGGATTGACCCCTTTTCTGATAGACAATCTAAGTCCAAATTCCAACCAGACAAGTCTCACAAGGCTTTTCAATCGGCCATTACCTCTCGTCCTCTATTTGATGTTTGGAAAACATGCAACCCGGACTCTCTTGAATTCACGTTTTTTTCCAATGTACATCTTACGAGATCCAGGATTGAATATATTTTAGTTAGCAAATCCCTACTCCCGTCGATTCAATCCTCGGAAATTGGGTCAATTTTTATTTCTGACCATGCACCAGTCCTTACTGTTTTGGATCTCTCGTTAATCCTCCAAAAATCTAGTCGTTGGAAGCTTAATAATGCTCTATTATCAGACACTACTTTCATTACAGAAGCCACTGCCTTTGTCAAAGAGTTTTTCATGTTTAATAATCCTTTAGCAACCTCTGTTTCTAATAATTGGGATGCTTTTAAGGCCTCCTTTTGGGCATTTACTATTTCTTATGTGTCTAAGAAAAAGAAAATTGTTAGGAACAAGTATCTAGCTTCTCTTCAAAAGCTTAAATTATTAGAGCATAATTATTTTACCTCCAAATCACCCTCGGCTCTGCATGAGCTCATTAAAGCTAAATCTGAACTTAATAAACTTGCGACTGTGGAAGCCTGTAATATTCTTCTCAAAATTAAGTCTAAATATCATGGGGGCCAAAATAAAGCTGGCAAGATGTTAGCCAATTATTTAAAGGTCAAATCTGAACGTAAAAACATTGGTCCCATTTTAGACGAATCTACTAACCGGTTAATGTCCTCAGATGACGACATTGCAAATATCTTTCATGACTATTATGAGGCCCTATACTCTGATGACACCAATCCTTCCAATCAAAATTTAGATATCTTTTTTTCTGGCCTTCCTTCTCCCCCTTCCTTACCTAGTGAATTTGATTCATTGGATTTGCGGTTACTGCCCAAGAGATTATTGATGCCATTAAATCCTTAAAAAAATCTAAGGCCCCTGGACCAGATGGCTTTTCGGTCGAGTTTTACTCTACCTTTACCTCGCTTTTTGTCCCTAAGCTGCTGACACTGTTTAATTCCTTTATTAATGATGCGAAGGCCTCTGGCTCCTTTATGGACGCTCTAATAATTATCATTCCCAAACCTGACAAAGATCATTCCCTGTGCAAACATTATCGCCCTATTTCATTAATTAACTATGACTGTAAGATATTTGCAAAGATTCTTGCTAGTCGTCTTGAGAGTCTTCTTCCATTATTGGTTAAGACTGATCAAGTTGGTTTTATTAAGGGTAGATTAGCAGCAGATAATGCTCGAATGTTTGCTAATATTATATCTCATGCAAAAAAAATTAAATCTCCTCTTGCAGCACTGTCTCTTGATGCAGAAAAGGGATTTGACCGTATTAATTGGCAATTTATGTTTAGATCCCTCCAATGGTTTGGTTTTGGTCCATCCTTCATTTCATATGTTAAACTACTGTACTCTTGTCCCCGAGCCAGTATTTTTGTAAATAATCACTTTTCTAAATCTTTTTCTTTGTCTCGTGGTACACGCCAGGAATGTCCTCTCTCCCCTTTGTTATTTGTCCTGTGTCTCGAACCCTTCCTTGAGCGTATTCGGGTCAATCCTCATATATCTGGCTTTACATATAACTCATTAGAAATTAAATTATCCGCATATGCTGATGATATATTGGTATATATGGCTAATCCAATTACATCCCTTCCCCCCTTCATGGATGAGGTTTGGTTATACTCCAGCATTTCTGGTTATAAGTTGAATCTCTCTAAGACAGAAGTTTTACCCCTGAATTCGTTATGGTATCAATATATGTTTAATGATACTAATTTTACATGGTGCCCTACAAAAATTAAATACCTTGGAGTTTGGTTCGCGCGTCCCTATCTGCCACAATTAAATTTACATTTGCTGCATTAATCACTAAAAACAATCTTTGCTTCTTATCTGGTCCCCATTATACCTTTCCTGGTGGGGTAGATTAGACACTATAAAAATGATGATTGTACCTCATGTCCTTTATATATTGTCTATGTTGCCTATTCACATTCCCATCTCCTACCTGTCACAAATTAATTCCATTTGTGTAAAATTTTTATGGAATAAGAAACATCCACGTATTTCCCTTATCAGACTTAAACGCCCTAAGTCTGAAGGTGGAGTACGTTTTCCTGATTTTAAGGCTTATCACTCAGCTTTTATAATTAAACAGTCCTTTGCTCTATCCTTTGATTTTGCTGATACTCCTGTACCACGGTGGATTGTTTTTGAGCGTTCCTCCTTAAAGGATTTTTCTTTTCAGAATGTGCTTTACATGTCTAATTGTTCTTTCATCTCTACTAACCCTATTATAAAATATTCCCAAAATTTATTATACAATACATTTACTAAAGGTTTAACTCATTTTCAATGCTTCCTATATTCCACTATCTGGTATACCAAATTTCTTCGATACAAGGGCAAATCTTTTTATTACAAACACTGGAAGGAGAAGGGAATTATTTTTGTTCATCAATTAATTTTTCAATACTCTGTTATTCCCTTCCTGGATTTGCAAATACGATTCCAATTACCTGACACCTCTCTTACCGAGTATCTTTTAGTCTCAGCTGCTATACAAACACAGTTAGCCTCTTTTGACTCTTCTACACCCGCACCATCCCTTACTCCCCCAACACCATTGTACAGTCTATTTTCTTTGCATAAACCTAAAGCCGCTCTTGTCTATAAACTATTGTTGTCACATACAACCGAGAGATCTAAGTCCTCTTCTGAGCTAGCTTGGGAAGTAGATTTATCTCTTTAATTTACTATAGATGTTTTGGATAAATTATGGTCCAAGTTATTTAAAGTCTCTGCGGCTGCTCGCATAACTCAATCCTTGTATTTTATTTATTATAGAGCTGTTATTACTCCTGTTTGTATATCCAAGTTCTCGCCGTCCGCGTCCCCACTTTGCTGGTCTTGTTCTGAACATACCGGCACTTTGAGACATCTCCTTTATGACTGTTCTAATGTGTTGACTTTTTGGAAATCAGTCAAAATGTATGATCATTTTTGATTGTAATCTAAGATTGTCATTTCATAATGTTTTTTTAGGTTCTTCATCACCTGATTTGGATGATTCCACGTCTGTCTCTTTATTGTTTGATCTTTTTATTGCATTAGCATTTAAAGTCATTTTATCTTCCTGGAAAGATAATTCGAAAATATCTTCATTAATGTGGTGGAATTTTATTTGCGATGAACATCGGATTGCCAGGGTCTCTTCTTCTGTCATTTCCCAAAAAATTAAATCTGATCTTCTCTGGCTACCTTTTACATCTCATCTCTCTTCACGTGCTCCTCTTCCCTAATTTGGTTCTTTTTTCTGATATCTTATATGGTCTCAGGACATTTGCTATTCTTTGATTCATATTCTATGATTTATGTTCTCTATTGCTTTAATCTTTTCTCTCCTTTGACTTTTCTTCCTTTTCTCTCTTTAGTTCTTTTTCTTTTCTTCTTTTCCGCTATTGTTTGATCATTCTATGGGGTTTTCTTTGTATATTGCTTCTCATTAACTGGTTTACTATAATTTGTAAGTACGATTTTGGTTCCTTATTTGATTGTATTCCTTTTGTATTTTTTGTGTTTTACCTCTTCTAAAAACTCAATAAAAATTTCTTAAACAAAAAAAACAAAACAAAACACAACTGGTGACTTAGAGAGGTGTGGTGAATCGGAGGAGATGGCAGACGCCTAGAAATGTAGCTCCCAGGTCTGGGCTGCTTACCCTTGCCTGATCCCCTGATATCCCTAGCCATTCACCCTACCCCCTACCTCCGATTGCACTGGCGGACCGGCTACGGACTTCCACTGGCTGCCGCGTGCACCTGACCGGAGGCGCTGCCGCAAATTAGTCTTGGCCGGTGCTGGGCCTACAAGGATGAGGCTGCTACTGGCACCTCATTGAACCGGCTGTGGAGGAATCTACTGGGCTCTCCAAGGCTACCCAGCGCTTGGATCGAGTCACCTGCCGCTGGCTGTGCTGTGGACCCCTGGGGCTGACCTCTACGGCCTGCCGGGCCCCTGCACTCGTGGACAGTGTTGCTGGAGGTTGCCCGGTGGCTCAGCCGGAGAGACGGGCTGGTCTGCTGATGCCTTGCTGGAGCGGCTGTGTGGGGGGCACTCTGGGACTCTCCGGTGTTCGGATTGAGCCGTCTGCCGCTGGTTGTACTGCGGACTTCTATGCGGGACTTCACTGCCTGCCGGGCTCCTTCCTGCATGCGGGAGCGGTGTGCCCGGGAGTCGCGCCTGTGAAGGTGTGGCCTCTGCTGGCGACTGCCGACCTGAGTGAAACTCCAAAGGCTTCCTCCGGCAGCCCTGGATGTGGGTGGACTGGGGGTGTTGGCCCCCTAGGTTCGCTGCCTGTGCCTGCGGTATCCGACGCTGTGCCGAGGGAGCTGTCGAGGCCCGGGTCTACCTGACTGACTGAGCACTAACCACAAGGTGAGTGGTGGCATTGTGCGAGCGATGACGCCAGATGGTGGTCTGAGGCAGCATACCCCCGCCCCCTCCTTTTGGGGATCTTGCTTGCACAAAACAGGCGTGGATACTGGTTGCAGCCCTCTGCCTGGAATCACCGTGCAGGATGAGGAGACCTGTGTGATCTGCCCTTCTCACCGTGGGGCGCCGTATTCCTGTAGGTGAAGGCTGGGATAGCCAACAAGAGACAGAGCGCTGCTCACAGGCCTGGAGAGGGGAGACATCTGAAGGGGTGCCACACAGAGCAAATGTCCAAAATCCTGGCACTGTACCTGTGCACTTGTAAGTGAACCAGATACTAGTTGTGAAGTGTTGATCCTGGGAATACGCTGAGAGGGGAACTGCCAGGGAAGCCCTCTTTACTTCCTCCAGCTCTTGGGTGATGCCTCTCTGTGCCCAATAGAGGACCGACACACCGTAGCAAAATGGGACGCACCAAGGGGGAACAGTTAGATCATGGCTCTGGAGGGGCGCACGCCAGCTCAATAGAGGGTTCTTCTCCTGCGACCGGAGACAATATTGTACCCCCTACATTGGATACCCCTGACAAGCTAGATGTCATCATAAAGGAAATTCGGGAATCCCAGGTGGTACAGGAACAACAACTGGGTGCTATCACTACAGATGTCAGCCTCCTGGGGGCCGATCACAAGAAGTTATCGGAGACGGTCCGACTCAATTCGGTGACACTATCCGACATGGCCCCAGAGCGCAAAGAATAATCGGAGGTGGTTGCTCAGCTTCAGCACCAGGACGAAAAACTACAGAATCGGGCAGAATACGCTGAAGGGTGCTCAAGAAGAAACAGCGTGAGGATAATTGGCCTGCCCGAAAATGTATTGAACATTGTTCTGTGCACAGCGTTGGGCCCCGGAGGGTCTTACTGCAATGTTTAGCGTTGAGCGGGCGCACAGGGTCCCCACTGGGAGGCGGACGCCGGGAGCCCCGCCAAGGCCAATCGTGGCTCGGATCCTCAATTAAAAGGACAGACATTTTGCACCGTGAAGCACGAGACCGCGCACCCATACTATACGAGAATGCCAGAATCTAGTTGTTCCCAGACCATGGCGGAGGATGAGACATCATCAGACAACGCAGCACACACGGACTTGGACAGCAGCTTTTCCCTTTTCCCATCGATAATCCCACAAATGGTTAGAGATGTTGGGCTGACACAGTCCTCTGACCACTGTTTGATGAACTGACGCATGGATGCCTCTATCGCTCTTGACTATCCCGCGAGGCACATGAATGCATGAGGAGCCCTGGATGCAATTACTATGCTTATGGACTGTTTACAAGCTCCGGTAACCGTACAGGGCATGAGTCAATAACTGAGTACTATGCATCAATGGCACAGAGGGACTAATTTCACTCTTTACGTCACCTAGTCATTATGGGGATTTGAGGGTTGGGTCACGGGGCCCACCATTATGGGACACGTCCTAAGGACCTACAGAAGCAGATGGCCAAAGCATTTAATGTAACCCCCCAGGTAAATGCATGTAACCTTTGACAATGTTTTCCTTATGTTTGGTTGAACACAGTTTTTAAGTTGGACCGGGTATTGGGGATTTTGTTGTCTCTAATGTTGAAGCCTACAACAGATGTGTTTTCCCAGTCTACACTATCACAACCCCCTCAGACTGTTGCCATAGAGGGACACTATCTGCAACAACTCCAACGTACACGGCTACGCTACACCACTATAACTTTACAACCTGGAATGTGAGGGGGATGGGCTCAGTTTATAAGCGGTACCGCAAATATGCTCGGCTTTGCAGGCGTAAGTACCAGATAGTATTTTTACAAGAAACACACCTGAATTCCTCGGAGGCCCATAAACTTCACAAGAAATGGAGAGGATAATTATACTATACCGCATACTCTGCGTTTGCGAGGGGAGCAGTGATGTGGATAAGAGCGGGAGTTCTCTTTGAGGTACTGGACCAATGCATAGACAACAATGGCAGGTACGCTTTGATTCGGGGCAAGCTAGATGGTGTGCCTTTGGTATTGGGCAGCATTTGGGCCCCAAATACTTAACAGGATGCCTCTTTGGCATGATTCAGTGCAGTGCTAGTGGACTGGACAACGTATCCCTGGATACTAGGAGGAGACTATAACGCAGTGTTAGACACACAGTTAGACCGCTCGCATCTGCCGCTTTTTGGGGCTGTTGCAGTCCGGCAAGCCTAGGCCCTGTTAACGTGGGTATAAGGTTGGTCACTGGTGGATGCATGGCGCAGTAAGAATGCCGGAACGCATTACTATTCTTTCTACTTACTAACACAAACAATGCATACCCGCATAGACCGTATCTTATGCTCCCCCACACTATTGCCGCAAATAACTCACACTACCTATCTAGGGAAAATGCTGTGAGACCATAACTCATTAGGACTCACCATGTCCTGGGGCTGCGTACCTACACCTGTGCTGACGTGGAAATGTAATCCCCTTCTACTAGAAGATGGCCCCTTCTGGGCACATATGACCACATCTATTGAAGCCCATTTCTCAACCAATGCTAACACAGCCTCTACACCACTGATAGAATGGGAGACATTCAAAGTGGTAACAAGGGGGACAGTAACTGGTTCTGTGGTGGGGGCACGACATAGTATCCTTCGCAAGTTGAAAAACATAGAGGTACACTTGGGCACTCTAGAGCAAGACACTGCGGCCTCCCCATAGGGCTTGAAGAGCCTGCAGGAGGCATGCATCGAATATGCAGACCTGCTGGAGCATCTCTGGGTGGTGGACTATCGTGCATACACAAAAATGGTACATACAGAGGCAGATGGAGCATGAGTATTGCTTGCCCGATTGATTAGGGACCCCCCCAATGTCGCCCATACTTGAAATTAGCACTCCACTACACACAGCCACTCAATGCGAGATAAATTAAGCCTTCCAGGGATATTACAAACATTTATACGTGGCCCCACAAGCAGTTGACACACACACGCTCAATGATTTCTTACATGCAATGCAATTGCCTCAGCTATCCGCGGCTGATGGAGAACCACTTGGAGCACTAATCTCGGGGGCTGAGATCCAGAAGGCTATTAGGGACCTTCCCTGCAACAAAACCCCAGGGTTAGATGGCCTCCCTGTGGGGTTTAATGCAGTCCATGCCACGCAACTGGTACCCGGGTTGAGGTGCCTATACCGCGTCTCACTAGAGAAGGGCACACTACCACCAACCACAGTACCAGCCGAAGTAACATCACTGCCAAAATGGGGCAGGGACTGTACAGACATTACGGCATATAGGCTCTTGTCGCTCCTAAACACAGAATATAAAAAGCTGAGCAAAGTTCTGGTGAGCGTCCCCCTTTCCCTTTCTTTCAAAGCTCATACATGTGGATCAATGTGGGTTTGTGCCTGGCCGGAGCACATCTCTGAATATATCCGTTGGCTATATCAAGTGATGTAGGCACTTCCAGATTGTCTCCCTAATGCAGGATGCCTCTCCTTAGATCTATGCCAGGTTTTCGACACCCTTAGCTGGGAATACATGCTTTTCAAGCAGAACAAATCAACATTAGTTAACCCCTTGCGGTTCCCTACATTTCATTGACCCATCATGACTGACAATACAGGTTTATAATTTGATGAGGATATTGTACAAGCTATTTTACAAACACACAGCATTTTAGATACACATATCACACAGACATTATCACAATAAGAAGTGTGGACGAAACTTAATTTAAAAAAACAACATATCAGGACAGCTCTCCATGTGGCAATACTCACTGAGTATCTGTGGGGCAGCATTGCCCCATGAGGTCTCATTGTTTCCAATGCACCTAAACTTATCCTAAATAATAAACATTTTAAGACAAATTGGTCTAAAGTTGCTTGGAAATGTACAAGAGACTGGTTGATCAACACAGCTAAGGAAACAGCAGAGATTCTCATTGTAGAGATTCAGACTCTAGAGAATCAATCATAATGCTTGGTACAAATTACAGCTTTTAAAAAATGCTGGAAGAAATAACTAAAACTCTCAATGAGACCAAAGAAGACCTTATAAAGTGAATAAACTTAAGAAAGATCTGGAAAGGGTTTCCCTGGAGAAAGTCTACCCCTGTACATCAGATGATTATTAAACACAACAATCAAAGAAAAATAATCAGAGAGGAGTGAGGGGGTGGCGCCATAACACGGATGAGTGGACATCGAACTCTGAAGAGTGGAGTAATTCTGATGACTCATTATTGAGTGACTGACAGCTCATCCAAGAAGAGTACGAGGATTGCCAGAGGACGAGGAGGTTTAGATCCATTTTCACACCAGGCAACCCCTGGTGGCCCCACAACCATGGTGTTTCCCAGCTCATCCTTTTTAAACAGTCCCCTTTGGTGGTCCTGGATATCAGCCTTTTATTGAACAGCACCGGGGAAGAAGAGGCCGGAGAACAGGAAACAAGGGCCGTTCACACGAGGCTCGCACAGACCAACAGGGAACAATGGGACCCAGCAGTGGAACAATGCATAACCAGGAGCATGACGAGGGACCCGCTGGCATCCACAAGCGAAGTGACTACCTCAGTCAATCTTCCCACCAAGAATTTGACTTCCCTAGAAGCCATTGTCCTGGGTAAAGGTTTGGGCTTTGTCCCAACCTGCATGGGTGACGGCTTCACAACATACAAGAGTTAGCAGAGTTTTTCCAGAAGATAAGGTTATCCTTCTTTTGTGAAAAACAGAATGCGAACATCTTTGATGTTGTCCCCAGCATAGGTCTTAAGAATAAATCCAAATTTCTTCCACCCTTCCTACAAGTGCCATCAGAGGTAGCTACCTTTGAAAAGGCAGTGCTAAAGGATTTTGAAGCTCATAAAGGCCAAGCCAGACAACCTTTTTTCAATCTTACGAAAGACAAGAAGCTGTGCCTTGAAAAATGAGGATCTGATCCAGAGATCGTCCTTAAGCCGGCAGACAAAGGAGGGGCCACTGTGATCCTCAACACCATTATCTACCGTACAGAATGCTTGCGATAGGTGAGTGACAAGAAATATTATAAACCTATATATTGTGACCCTACACCAAGACTACAATAGGAGCTTTAGGCTTTAGTAGGCAGAGGAAAAGAATCTGGCTGATTACTAGTGGTGAGGCAGACTTTCTCGTCAAAAGCCATCCCAGGATTCCAGCCATCCAGGTCTTGCCTAAAATCCATAAACTACAGAGACCTCCGTCAGGGAGACCTATTGACTCCGGCATAGGGTCTGTACTCGAACAATGGTCACCATTTGTTGATTGCTTCCTTAGACCCCTTGTAGCTGGCATGCCATCATACTTGCAAGACACCAAACATGTCCAGTACTTCCTTACTACGGTCCAATTTGACCACGGAAAACATTTTTTGGTTACATATGATGTGGAAGCCCTTTATACCAACATTCCGCAGGACGATACATTGCATACTATAAAACTATTGTTAGAACACCATCCACAGGATGATTTCACCCACACCTCGTTTATCATGCAATATGCCACTATTGCAAAGAAATAATATTTTTCTCTTTTGAAGACCAACTGTATTCGCAAGTGACCGGGACATCCATGAGCAGCACCTGTGCTCCTAGCAAGGCAGATTTGTTCATGTATTGGTTTGAAATGAGGCCTCTGTTTGCCGGATAATCCCTGAACCTGAAGCTGTGGAAGAGATATATAGATGATATATATGCTGACCCAAAGGTGCTTGCTAACTACAGGCCCATCTCTCTTCTACCTTCTCTTTCTAAGGTGCTGGAAAAAAGAATGTGCATAGACTAATTTCAGACAACGCTTAGAGTCAATCTCCTTCACATTACTCAATCTGGCTTCAGGGCTAATTATGGTACAGAAACAGCTCTGTTGGAGGTTACCGAGCACATCAAGGAAAAGCTTGACTAAGGTGGCAGAGCTATCTTTATTTTATTGGACCTGTGGGCGGCCTTCGAGACTGTCCCACATAACAGGGATGGGTTTTCAGACTAAGGAGCCATCAGAGAGGTCTGAATGTGGAAATCTCTTGGTGCTCTTTATGAGCACACAAGACATCTTATTGAGAATATGGTGTATCTAATGACTAGTATGCACTGTTCTCTGGTATACATCATGGTTCTTTTGATATACATCTAGAATCTGATTGACACACTGTCATGAACCTTTTGATGTCGACATGTGCATCATGCCAATTCAGCTTGATGTCCCTTTCAGCCCCCGCCGTTTACCCCTGCATTTTACATTCGCTCTTCCTTTTACCATGTGGGCACATGTCTCACATGTAATGTGGCCCACAGTTGGTGAGTCGCACCTTGGTGAGATAGTTGCGTTATGGTTCTTGGTTACAAGTCATGCTTTGTGAGTTCCATGTATGTCCCACATGTATGTCTAGTGATTCCCCTCTTCCCTTACTCTTTCTAGTTATACATATGTGTACACACTGTCTATAAGTTATTTTAATAAGTTATTGCATTATTAAAATATTTATATATTTGTTGACCTGATATGAGCTTGGATAATTTGTACACTCTCAGCTACACTGCAACAATTGGTATCACATCTCCCGCCCTTTACATCCCTTTGGGATGACACAGTAGATAATCAGCAGGTACCGGTTCCCTTTAGAACACACAGGTTTTTGGGCGTGTGGTATCCACCTTAGGGACTGTGTTGATTGATGCATTGTGGACCGATTGGATAAAGTGACACCTCACTCATGTATTGAGAACTACATTTTCCATGAACATATGAGGAACCATATCTCTCACTAACACTCGCAATACACTTCCGGGAGCGCATACGGAAGTTAAATAGCCAGGGTTCCTCTTAGTCTCACTTCCACCGGCCCTTCGTTGGTTGAGGTATTCCGAGACTCTGAAGGAATGATGGTTTGGTTTATTTATTTATTCAGTTTTACCCCTTGCATCGTACTGACCTCTTTGGTCTGCTTTGACCCACTAGATGATAGCAGTAGCACTCTTTGATGAGTTACATAGACCGGGGCTATGTTATTAAGGGCCGGGCTCCTGAGGACAATTTGTTTGTTTTGTATTTCCTCAGCTTAGTCCATGTGGCTGAGTTATGAGGGGTGGCTTATTTAACATTGAATATGCACCAGTCATGTGATTTCTGCCCCTTCTATTCTCTTCCTTATTTTTCTTTATCTTTTCTGAGTAGAATACATGTGGGCAGTCTGTTCCTGCTTACTCGGCAGCACTGCCGTAAGACAGCAGTTATTGTAGATAGTTTGGTGGGCCTAAGATGAAGACATAAAAAATGTAAGTCCATCGTATATGCCAACATTCCCCTGAGCATTACATACAACTAGGAGCCCCCACAAGAAATAAGCTAAACGTTTTATTTTTAATCGTTTGGTAAACCCAGCAAAAAAAGGTTTGTTCCAAAGGGAACCGGCTTGTATTACATTGTTGTTTTCGCATATTTTCTTTGTGGATTTCCCTAACAATTGTTGTTCTGTATATACATATACCACTGAAACTGTTTGAAGAGACTGTAGATGTTCGAGTGGATCCTTACACACGTGATGGTAAAGTTGTCTTCAGACGCTCACTGGGATCACACCTCACAAGTTTTATAGCGCTGGTGATGGAAACTGGTGTTATATATATCACAATCCACACGAGGAACTGTTTTTAAATGTTGTGTTTTATTTTCGGCGTCCAGTGGATTCCATCAGACGTTGGGGCCACAAGAACAGCCACTAACCTGGTTGTATGGCTTTTCCTATTTTATCTTATACATAGCATAGTGACATATACAATTTGGTCCTGAAGAATGTTGTGAGACCGGCCTCGTGGCGTGGGCCCTCCCGACCAGCAAGCCACCATGCAACCGCACCGCTCCACGATGTCACAGACTTCCGGCCACCCCGGCCCAACATCCCGATGGCCGGCCAGACCCCAACACGCACGCCCGGCCGAGGGAAAGTGGAACCCCCCAAGCCAGACAGAGAGGCACCGACCCGGTCACACCTCTGGTCTCCTCCCCAAGGACGGTTTCGATCGACCACCAGGCCCCCGGTGAGCGGCCGCCTCGCCTGCTGGGTGTCTGGAGTCCCTCCCGGACCCACCTGAACAGATCAAAGGGCCGAGCGACAGGAAGCCCCGACACACCGCCCCCAGGCACCAAGACCCCTCTCGGCGAGGACTCTGGACTTCAAAGGGGAGGGGAAGTATAACAAGGGGTGCGGAAGGGACGGGAGGCAGAGAAGACCTGGACTGACGAGAGCCTGCTGACCTGGTCGCGGCTCGATCGCTCCCCGAACCGAAGAACGCTACCCGAACTCTGAACCATCTGAGCCCTGCTGACGCTGTCGCGGCTCCCCGAACTCTGAACCATCCGAGCCCTGCTGACGCTGTCGCGGCTCCCCGAACTCTGAACCATCTGAGCCCTGCTGACGCTGTCGCGGCTCCCCGAACTCTGAACCATCCGAGCCCTGCTGACGCTGTCGCGGCTCCCCGAACTCTGAACCATCTGAGCCCTGCTGACGCTGTCGCGGCTCCCCGAACTACGAACCACCTGTGCCTGCTGAGTGACTCGCGGCACCCTCCTCCAAGAGAATCGGCAGAGATTGCCGAGAGAAGCAACATCCCCTCAGCTCGAGGATTGAGAGCTGTGCGCAGGATACTCCGCAGAGACACTGACTCAAAGACTGTCCCGCTACCCCCATACCCCCATCACTATATCGCCGCCGCTTGTGGCACTAATTCTATACCTGCCTTCAGGATCATAAAGATCCCTTACAACTAACGATAAAGTATATTATCTTACGAAGAACTACTGTGTGGTGTCCCTCTATCAGAAGAGTGTAAGCGCAGCGTGTGCGATCCTAGGTACGAGACCCTTCCAGGAAGGGCCTCCCCGCTCTTGCTCGGCCTAACTCTGGGAGAGGTGGGTCCCCGGGTGGTCAGGAACGCATTCCGCAGCCTCCCCGGTGAACGCCTTCCAACATTTGGTGGCAGACGACGGGATCCGAGCCAACATCCTAGAGATCGTGCAGTAAACGGCTGACACACTACCAAGAAGAAATGGAAGGAGAAACCTCCCTAGGTGCCGCAGGTACCAACACGAGCACGACATTCCGAGAGGACCAGTTGGAATCTTATACGCACCGAGAACTGAAACAATTTTGCAAAGACCTTGGAATCGCTACCATCGGATTAAGCACGAAAGAGGACTTCCAGGGAGCATTAAAAACCTGGGTCGAGGCAGGAGCTCCCCGGGCACAAACAGAAGGAGAGCCGCCAAACGAACCACGAAGCACCCCGGGGAGGAACGGCGCCCCCGAGGGGGGCCTATCCCCAGAGGAGCTAGCGGACCGAGAAAGGGGTCGCAACCACGAACTAGAGCAAGCAAAATTAAAAATCGAGGGAGAGCTAAAACTGGCCTAAAAGAAACTGGCGGTAGAACAATTACGCCTACAAGGAGAACTCGAGGAAAAGAAACGACAGAGAGAGCACTAAGAAAGAAAACTCCAACTAGAACACGAACGCAGCCTGAAAGAGATCGAGCTCAAGGCTAAAAGTGAGGAGGTCAGACCCTCGGGAACTCAACCCCTCTCCTCCGTCGTGGAACCAAAGGTCCACATCCCCAAGGATGTGGTGAAGGAATACTATAAGAACGACGACATCCAGCAATGGTTCAAGGCCTACGAAGTCGCCATGACCTCCCACCGAGTCCCGCAGAAAGACTGGGGGGCTGGGCTGTGGGGCCGGTTCCTGAGCGAGGGGAGAGATACCCTACTAGATCTACCCTCCTCGGTGCTGAACTCCTACAGTCACATGAAGGAGGCACTAGTAGCCAGATATGGGCTCACCCCTGAAATGTACCGGCAACGATTTAGAGACTGCAAGAAGATACCCGGTACCACATGGGTGGAGTACGTGAACTTTTACAGCCGGGCCTTGGACGGGTGGATCAAGGGCAGCAAGGTCTCCACCTTTGAGGAGTTGTTCGACCTAATCGCATGGGAACACTTGTCCGCCAATTGCTTTGTGGAGTTACGCCAGCACCTCCTGGACAGCAAACTCACGGACCCTCGAAAACTGGCCGTCGAGGCTGACCGATGGGTGAACACCCGGGCCTCACGGGGTCCTGTGGGAGACTACGGTCGCCACAGTCAGGGACCCCCCGCCAGAGGGGCGGAGGGAATCAAGGCCGACCCAGAGAACTCCCGGGGGGATCCCAGCACAGTCCCCCCAGAGGACAACCTCCGCCCTTTCCAGCCCCACCTCCGGCCAGCACCGGGCCACCTGGGAGGTCGGGGCCCCGAGTGAGGATCACCTGTTTCCGCTGCCAACAGACCGGACACTATGCCAGTGACCCTCAATGTCCCATGTACCAACGACCCGCCACGACAACCCCGCCGACTCGACAAATGGCCTCCGTAGCCCTGGGGGAAGAGATGGAAGACTCCGAAGAATGGGAGCCAGCCGCCATGGGCTTGGTCTCCCTAGGGGACCGAGAGATGGTCCCTGGAACGTCCCTGCCCGCCAACACGAAGAAGTACCGACAGCAGGTGACGGTCAACGGTCACCGCGTCGAGGGCCTCCGGGACACGGGGGCAAGTGTCACAGCGGTCCACTGTCACCTGGTCTCCGAAGACCAGATCCTACCCGACGCCTTTTGTCCAGTCATATCGTCAGACAATTCCGAGAGCCTATGCCGGATCCCCTTCGAATGGGGGGGGGGGGGGGGGGGAATCACCGGCAAGTTGAGGGTGGCAGTCCGAACCTCCCAGCCCGTAGACTGCCTCCTGGGCAACGACCTGGAGAATTCCCAGTGGGGACAAGTGGAACGAAGAGCCCATCTAGAGATGATGGGCCTACCCGAATGGGTATGCGCCACCACGCGCTCTATGACTCTCAGATTGCCTTCCTCCGAGGGAGGTGAGGCCATTCCGCTGAACACACTCACCGTCCCAGAGGTCCGGGACGCACTGCCCGAGCCCGACGACCCTCATCCGGAAGAAACGACCATTCCCGACGATGGGTCGGTGCCTCCAGATCCCGAACCCCTGACTGAGCTCGGGGACCTGCCGGAGATGGCCCAGTGGCACTGCGAGGAAGGTCCCTCCCGAGAAGAATTCTGCCAAGAACAATCCACCTGCCCTTCTCTCATTGGACCCCGACAGCAGGCCGAGGCCCAAGCAGCAGGCGACCGGACCGGAACCCACTGGGTATACTGGGAGAACGGTCTCCTGTACAGCGAACAGAAGTCGGCCGAGTTGGGATCGGCCCGAGTACTGGTGGTACCCCTGCGCTACCGAAATCTCCTCCTGGGCCTGGCCCATGATGTACCCCTGGCCGGACACTTAGGCCAAGATAAGACCTACCAGCGACTCGTCACCCACTTCTATTGGCCCAAGATGCGAGCAAATGTGGAGGCCCACTGCCAGCCCTGCCTCACGTGCCAGGCCAGCGGAAAAGTGGGGGGAAGCGCAAGGCTCCGCTACAACCCTTCCCCGTCGTCAGTACCCCTTTTGAGCGGGTGGGAATAGACATCGTAGGACCGCTGGACCCCAGGACCGCCCAGGGCCACCGGTTCATCCTCGTCCTGGTGGACCATGCCACCCGCTACCCCGAAGCCATTCCCCTCCGCACTGCGACGGCCCCCGTGGTAGGCCGGGCCTTGATGGGGATCTTCTCCCGCGTGGGGTTCCCTCGCGAAGTCGTGAGTGATCGTGGCACGAACTTTATCTCCAAATACATGAAGTCCCTATGGCAGCAGTGCGGAGTATCGTACAAATTCACCACCCCATACCACCCCCAAGGGAATGGCCTAGTCGAGTGATTTAACAGGACACTGAAAGGAATGATCATGGGCCTCGAAGAACCCCTACGCCGGGGATGGGACGTCCTCCTCCCTTGCCTCCTGTTCGCCTACCGAGAGGTTCCACAAAAATCTCTGGGGTTCAGCCCGTTCGAACTACTATACGGGCACCCCGTCCGGGGACCCCTGAGCCTGGTCAAGGAGGGCTGGGAAACAACTACCCAGGGGACCCCTCCGGATGTGTTCCGATACATCTTGGCGCTCCGCAAGCAGACCCGGAAATTCAGAGAACTCGCAGAGGCGAACCTCAAGGCTAGCCAGGAAGAGATGAAGCGCTGGTATGACCAGAATGCCACGCTGGTCGAGTTTCAGCCGGGCCAACAAGTCTGGGTCATGGCCCCGGTGAAACCTTGCGCCCTCCAAGATAAATGGACTGGTCCCTTCAAGGTGGTCGAGCGGAAGAGCCAAGTCACCTATCTCGTCGGTGTGCAGTCCCCGCGGAACCCCCTCCGGGTCCTCCACGTGAACCGCCTCAAACTCCACTTTGTGAGGACGGAGTTGAGTCTACTCCTGGCCACCGACGATGGGGCTGAAGAAGACACTGAGCCCCTTCCAGACCCCCTGGGGGCTAAAGAGACCGATGGTTCCGTGGAGGGGGTAAGACTGTCAACCGCCCTCACGGTCCAACAGGCCGACGACTGCCGCCAGCTACTAACGCAGTTCACGGACCTCTTATCCCTAACCCCTGGGGTCACCGACTGGTGTGTCCACGACGTGAACACCGTCGACAGCCCGCCAGTGAGACACCGGGCCTACCGGGTCCCTGATCGGGTCCGAACCTGCATCCAGACCGAGGTGGCGAAGATGTTGGCCCACTGGGTGATTGAACCCTCCGACAGCCCCTGGGCCAGCCCGGTAGTCCTGGTCCCGAAAGCGGCTGCCCCTGGTGTCGCCCCCGAGCTGAGGTTTTGTGTGGACTACCGAGGACTCAATGCGGTCACCCGAGCGGATGCTCACCCTATCCCCCGCGCCGACGAGCTCATCAACCGCCTCGGGGCCGCTCGCTACCTCAGCACCTTCGACCTAACCTGCGGATACTGGCAGATTGCCCTCACCGAGGGAGCCAAGGAGCGCTCCGCCTTCTCCACCCCGGATGGGCACTACCGCTTTAGGGTGATGCCGTTTGGAATGAAGAATGCCCCGGCCACCTTCCAGCGGCTGGTGAACAGGGTCCTGTCCGGACTAGAGGGGTTCAGCGCCGCGTACCTCGACGATATAGCGGTATTCAGCTCTCAATGGACCGAGCAGCACCGGGCCACCTGGGAGGTCGGGGCCCCGAGTGAGGATCACCTGTTTCCGCTGCCAACAGACCGGACACTATGCCAGTGACCCTCAATGTCCCATGTACCAACGACCCGCCACGACAACCCCGCCGACTCGACAAATGGCCTCCGTAGCCCTGGGGGAAGAGATGGAAGACTCCGAAGAATGGGAGCCAGCCGCCATGGGCTTGGTCTCCCTAGGGGACCGAGAGATGGTCCCTGGAACGTCCCTGCCCGCCAACACGAAGAAGTACCGACAGCAGGTGACGGTCAACGGTCACCGCGTCGAGGGCCTCCGGGACACGGGGGCAAGTGTCACAGCGGTCCACTGTCACCTGGTCTCCGAAGACCAGATCCTACCCGACGCCTTTTGTCCAGTCATATCGTCAGACAATTCCGAGAGCCTATGCCGGATCCCCTTCGAATGGGGGGGGGGGGGGGGGGGGGAATCACCGGCAAGTTGAGGGTGGCAGTCCGAACCTCCCAGCCCGTAGACTGCCTCCTGGGCAACGACCTGGAGAATTCCCAGTGGGGACAAGTGGAACGAAGAGCCCATCTAGAGATGATGGGCCTACCCGAATGGGTATGCGCCACCACGCGCTCTATGACTCTCAGATTGCCTTCCTCCGAGGGAGGTGAGGCCATTCCGCTGAACACACTCACCGTCCCAGAGGTCCGGGACGCACTGCCCGAGCCCGACGACCCTCGTCCGGAAGAAACGACCATTCCCGACGATGGGTCGGTGCCTCCAGATCCCGAACCCCTGACTGAGCTCGGGGACCTGCCGGAGATGGCCCAGTGGCACTGCGAGGAAGGTCCCTCCCGAGAAGAATTCTGCCAAGAACAATCCACCTGCCCTTCTCTCATTGGACCCCGACAGCAGGCCGAGGCCCAAGCAGCAGGCGACCGGACCGGAACCCACTGGGTATACTGGGAGAACGGTCTCCTGTACAGCGAACAGAAGTCGGCCGAGTTGGGATCGGCCCGAGTACTGGTGGTACCCCTGCGCTACCGAAATCTCCTCCTGGGCCTGGCCCATGATGTACCCCTGGCCGGACACTTAGGCCAAGATAAGACCTACCAGCGACTCGTCACCCACTTCTATTGGCCCAAGATGCGAGCAAATGTGGAGGCCCACTGCAAGCCCTGCCTCACGTGCCAGGCCAGCGGAAAAGTGGGGGGAAGCGCAAGGCTCCGCTACAACCCTTCCCCGTCGTCAGTACCCCTTTTGAGCGGGTGGGAATAGACATCGTAGGACCGCTGGACCCCAGGACCGCCCAGGGCCACCGGTTCATCCTCGTCCTGGTGGACCATGCCACCCGCTACCCCGAAGCCATTCCCCTCCGCACTGCGACGGCCCCCGTGGTAGGCCGGGCCTTGATGGGGATCTTCTCCCGCGTGGGGTTCCCTCGCGAAGTCGTGAGTGATCGTGGCACGAACTTTATCTCCAAATACATGAAGTCCCTATGGCAGCAGTGCGGAGTATCGTACAAATTCACCACCCCATACCACCCCCAAGGGAATGGCCTAGTCGAGTGATTTAACAGGACACTGAAAGGAATGATCATGGGCCTCGAAGAACCCCTACGCCGGGGATGGGACGTCCTCCTCCCTTGCCTCCTGTTCGCCTACCGAGAGGTTCCACAAAAATCTCTGGGGTTCAGCCCGTTCGAACTACTATACGGGCACCCCGTCCGGGGACCCCTGAGCCTGGTCAAGGAGGGCTGGGAAACAACTACCCAGGGGACCCCTCCGGATGTGTTCCGATACATCTTGGCGCTCCGCAAGCAGACCCGGAAATTCAGAGAACTCGCAGAGGCGAACCTCAAGGCTAGCCAGGAAGAGATGAAGCGCTGGTATGACCAGAATGCCACGCTGGTCGAGTTTCAGCCGGGCCAACAAGTCTGGGTCATGGCCCCGGTGAAACCTTGCGCCCTCCAAGATAAATGGACTGGTCCCTTCAAGGTGGTCGAGCGGAAGAGCCAAGTCACCTATCTCGTCGGTGTGCAGTCCCCGCGGAACCCCCTCCGGGTCCTCCACGTGAACCGCCTCAAACTCCACTTTGTGAGGACGGAGTTGAGTCTACTCCTGGCCACCGACGATGGGGCTGAAGAAGACACTGAGCCCCTTCCAGACCCCCTGGGGGCTAAAGAGACCGATGGTTCCGTGGAGGGGGTAAGACTGTCAACCGCCCTCACGGTCCAACAGGCCGACGACTGCCGCCAGCTACTAACGCAGTTCACGGACCTCTTCTCCCTAACCCCTGGGGTCACCGACTGGTGTGTCCACGACGTGAACACCGTCGACAGCCCGCCAGTGAGACACCGGGCCTACCGGGTCCCTGATCGGGTCCGAACCTGCATCCAGACCGAGGTGGCGAAGATGTTGGCCCACTGGGTGATTGAACCCTCCGACAGCCCCTGGGCCAGCCCGGTAGTCCTGGTCCCGAAAGCGGCTGCCCCTGGTGTCGCCCCCGAGCTGAGGTTTTGTGTGGACTACCGAGGACTCAATGCGGTCACCCGAGCGGACGCTCACCCTATCCCCCGCGCCGACGAGCTCATCAACCGCCTCGGGGCCGCTCGCTACCTCAGCACCTTCGACCTAACCTGCGGATACTGGCAGATTGCCCTCACCGAGGGAGCCAAGGAGCGCTCCGCCTTCTCCACCCCGGATGGGCACTACCGCTTTAGGGTGATGCCGTTTGGAATGAAGAATGCCCCGGCCACCTTCCAGCGGCTGGTGAACAGGGTCCTGTCCGGACTAGAGGGGTTCAGCGCCGCGTACCTCGACGATATAGCGGTATTCAGCTCTCAATGGACCGAGCACCTCCAGCACCTCCGACAAGTGCTGCTGGCTCTGCGCCAGGCCGGCCTCACCATCAAAGCCAGCAAATGTCAAATTGGACAAGGCTCCGTTATCTATCTGGGGCACCAGGTGGGAAGCGGGCAGGTCGCCCCCCTCCAGCCAAAGATCGACGCCATCTTGTCCTGGGAACCCCCAACGACCCAAACGGAAGTCCGGGCCTTCCTGGGCCTCACCGGTTACTACCGGAGATTTATTAAGAACTATGGCAGCATCGCAGGCCCCCTCACGGAGCTAACCTCCAAGAAACACCCCAAGAAAGTACAATGGACTCCCCCATGCCAGAAAGCGTTTGACGCCTTGAAAGCCGCTATGTGTACTGCTCCGGTACTTAAAGCCCCCGACTACGCCCAGGAGTTTGTGGTCCAGACGGACGCCTCGGAACACGGCATTGGGGCAGTCCTTTCACAGTTCAACGACAAAGGCATAGATCAGCCCATAGCCTTCATCAGCCGAAGGTTGCTGCCCCGAGAACAGCGGTGGAGCACCATTGAAAGGGAGACCTTCGCAGTAGTCTGGGCCCTCAAAAAGCTACGGCCCTACCTGTTTGGAACACACTTCCGAGTTCAAACAGATCACCGACCCTTGCGGTGGTTGATGCAGATGCGAGGAGAAAACCCCAAGCTGCTACGCTGGTCAATCTCCCTCCAGGGGATGGATTTCACTCTGGAGCATCGGCCCGGGACGGACCACGCCAACGTGGACGGCCTGTCCCGATTCTTCCGCTTCAGCGAGGAGAACCCCCAAGTAGATGGGTAGTTCTCCCCGCCTTTCAGCTGGGGGGGCACGTGTGAGACCGGCCTCGTGGCGTGGGCCCTCCCGACCAGCAAGCCACCATGCATCCGGCCACCCCGGCCCAACATCCCGATGGCCGGCCAGACCCCAACACGCATGCCCGGCCGAGGGAAAGAGGAACCCCCCAAGGCAGACCGAGAGGCGCCGACCCGGTCACACCTCTGGTCTCCTCCCCAAGGACGGTTTCGATCGACCACCAGGCCCCCGGTGAGCGGCCGCCTCGCCTGCTGGGTGTCTGGAGTCCCTCCCGGACCCACCTGAACAGATCAAAGGGCCGAGCGACAGGAAGCCCCGACACACCGCCCCCAGGCACCAAGACCCCTCTCGGCGAGGACACCGGACTTCAACGGGGAGGGGAAGTATAACAAGGGGTGCGGAAGGGACGGGAGGCAGAGAAGACCTGGACTGACGAGAGCCTACTCACCTGGTTGCGGCTCGATCGCTCCCCGAACCGAAGAACGCTACCCGAACTCTGAACCATCTGAGCCCTGCTGACGCTGTCGCGGCTCCCCGAACTCTGAACCATCCGAGCCCTGCTGACGCTGTCGCGGCTCCCCGAACTCTGAACCATCTGAGCCCTGCTGTCGCGGCTCCCCGAACTCTGAACCATCCGAGCCCTGCTGACGCTGTCGCGGCTCCCCGAACTCTGAACCATCTGAGCCCTGCTGACGCTGTCGCGGCTCCCCGAACTCTGAACCATCTGAGCCCTGCTGACGCTGTCGCGGCTTCCCGAACACTGACCCATCTGAGCCCTGCTGACGCTGTCGCGGCTCCCCGAACTACGAACCACCTGTGCCTGCTGAGTGACTCCGATGGGTTAACTACTGTATACTTCCCCAAAGGGACGGGCTCGCACAGGGTCACGCATCTCAGGCCCCTACAAGATCCAGCGGGTAACTCAGCAGGGGTGCCCAATATCCCCTATTCTTTATGTGCTGGCTTTAGAGCCCCTTACTTATAAGCTGCATAACGATGCGGTAAATTGGAGTAGCCCAATAGGGAAGTTGACTTATGCGCTGTCCCTATATGCCGAAAATATTAGACTTTACACCAAGGACCTACAGTGCGGTTTCCAAACTGTGGCCCGGATATTCTCCTGGTTTCACTGAATGTCGGGGCTTGCCATTAACTTTGAAAAATCACTTGCATATTCTTTTGAGGAGGATTTCGCACCACTTGTGATCCCTTTCGGGAATGCTGAGATGGTGGTTGCCCCGTCACTTTCAAATACCTAGGAATCCAAGTGTTTAGAACCCAACAAGATATACTAGTTGGAAATGTACAGAGTGATCACCGCCCTGTGATCCCAAGTCACTTTTTGGACAATGTTCCCCCTATCAGCGACAAGGCACTTAGCCTTCGCAAAAATCGCCATGCTACTACACATGCTATACTTTTTCACTAACTTACCGCTAGTGATCCCATCTGCTACTTTGAAAATACTGAATACGCTATTTATTGACTTAATATGGGGCGCTAGTAGGCGCTGAGTCAGCCTGGCAAAATTGCAACTGCCGTCTGATGCTGGTGGCATGGGAGCTCCAGACTTTAGGGCCTACTGAATAGAGAGCCAATTGCAATTGCTATTTTACTGGCTAGCGGGCCGCACCTTACAGGAGATAGCATATACTCCTGGTATAGTCACACAAGGCGCTACATACATCGCTATGCCTCAGGGCAAATGTCCCGATTGCAACCCCACCACTATTGAAAGTGGCGCTGACTTACTGGAGGCAAGCCTGAAAATACACTACACCCACCACACCATATGCACTTAACATTCCGCTCCTGGGACTCCCCACTTCTGCCGGCATACTGACACATCGACAATTCTCCAGGTGGGAGTGGGCAGAAGTGTCCACTGTCCGAGCACTATTCAGAGAAGGCACTCTACTCACCCATGCCGATTTTGTGCATGAGCAAGGGCTCCCCAACACACTATTCCTACTGCATGCTACTCTAATACAATATATCAAGCGGGGCTGGGCTCCCGCCAAGGCCTAACCATCAACACACAAACTGGTGCATTTGGTACACCTGATGGCCACATGTAGGCACCTGACGCAGTGGATGCACACAGGTATACGAGCACACATACCCTAATTACTATATGGGTTAAGTGGGACATGGGCAGGGCACTGACCGACAAAGACTGGGCCTCCCCTTCTCACTTACCCAAGGGTGGTCTCCCACAACTCCCAGCTCAAATGTATTCAATATATGATAACTCAAAGAGTTTACCTCACAACACATCGACTACGCACAATGTTTCCGGTGGTGGCAGCTAACTGCCAGAGATGTACTGAACAAGATGCTGACCTCTTACATATGATATGGTCATGCCCTGCCCTCTCCACCTACTGGACAGAAATAGTGGTCACACTGCGGGAGGTGGTTGGGGGACACTCATGGACCATGGCAGAGGGCTGCCTGCTGGGCCTGTACCCATGTCCTAAGGGTTACAAGGTGCAGGTGAAGTTTGCCGATCTGGCGCTCATACTGGCAAAATGTCTTATCACTAGACGTTGGAAGTCGGCGCTTCCGCCTGCATTACCGGCCTGGAGGGAGGAGATGGAGCAGTGGGGACTTGCTGAAAGCGGGGCGCTGCATAGAGAGGAATGCCGTAGGCTGTGAAAGGTCCCCCTCGCCATGTCCTGGAATCTGCTAATGGAGTCTTTCAAAGCGCTAGACATAGACTCATTCCATCGTGTAGGAAGGTGGATATCTGACTATCGTTACCCCCAACTTTTTGCCTTGTGTCTAGCTGGTTTTTCGACTTAGTTGGCCTGAGATCCTGCCATTCAGGGTCTCAGGCTGTCTGCTCTCTCTTTAAAATGGACTCCATGTACCCTAGGTACATAACCAATTGGTAAGGATCACCTTATTGGACCCTGTACAGTGTACCCTAGGTACCCAGGGCATAGGTGTACCCTAGGCCTCCCAGGGGCTGCAGCATGTATTATGCCACCCCTGGTCTGGCCTTCCAATCAGACACAACTGGCTGATCACTCAGCTGGGGCAAGGTCGTGTAATCACCCCTTGCTTAGATATAGTATGCCTATATCTACCCTTATATATAGACACATGTGTACCTATCAGTCACTCCTATGGCAGGCCTTAACAATCCTGGAGGCAGAGTGCTTGGTAACATGTGAGATGGTGCTCTAGCATGAGCTGAGCCTGTCTGCAGCTTTCGGAACCATGTCCTTATAGCTTATAGCCTACCATATACTCTTAAAGTGCCTTATAATCTTAAACGGTTATGGTAACTATGGTTTGGCTTTATCAAAACATGTCGTGTAAGGTGTCTAACACTTTGGAATAATACCCCCATACCATTTCTGGTGATGAGGATATTATTCCTCCCTTCTAGAGGGAGAGACATGTTAAAATCCTACTTTGCTGTTTAACTCTAACCAAAGCCTCAGCATCACAAAATGGATGCTGCTGCCACAGACACGAGTCTGACCCCCTGCTGCTGGGAGTGATCCTGGCAAGGGAGGCTTGGACAATAGGTTTCCTGCTTGGGGAGGTGCTAGCACCTCCCCAGACAGACTTTAGTGTATTGGGGCAGGGAGGGCTGAAAGGAATGAGACATGCCTGGGGCACACAAGGTGTCCCATGCATAGTCCAGTTCAAACCGGTGCTGGGGCACTCCAGCCCCAGTCCTGGCGCGAAACTGGACAAAGGGAAGGGGGTGTAACCACCCCCCTCCCAGGTCCCACCCATAAGGCGTGACCTAGCAGGTATCCCAGCCCCCCAGATTAGTATAAGAGTGGGAGTTGGGCCTCAAGACTTTAGATTATCCTGAACCTGCAAGACTGAACAGAAACTCTGGACCTTCGACATTCAACGAAAGAAGAAGACTGAAGAATCTCCCTTGTAGCCAAGGAGTGGCTACCCTGTGCAAACAGGCACCATCAAGAGACTACCCTTTGCTTTGCCCACGTTCTACGAGGAACCGACTGCAGAGCCCGACCAGAGCCTTGACTTCCAGACTTCTCCGACCCTGATCCACATCGACAGCAAAGCTGAGATCCGTGGAGGCGACGAGCGACGTGGGACCGGCTACCTGGAAAAAGTGGCTAGTAACTTAAAGCGCAGCTTCTGAGGTACCCTCGAAGTTGTGCACCGGGGATTGAGAAGCCCCAACCCCAAGCACCATCTGCACCAAAGATCAGCCCCCCACACTCCACGAGTCCTGCGTGGGGCCCTTCAGCATTTTCCTGCTTGCCGCGTCTGTCCGGTTGCTTGCCCGCTGGCTAGTGGCCTTTGTGACGACGCACCCTGAAATCTTCTGCACTGGTTTGGCTCCTCCAGACTGGCTCCCGCTTCTCCGCAAAGAAGAAGCACCCCAGACCTTCCTGGTCTGCACCAGAAGCAAGTCCTCCGTTCTTCGTGGGTTCCGCTTGCCAAGGCTTGGTGAGTCCTAGTCCAACTTCGACGCCGCCGACAGCAAGAGCCTTCGTGGGACAGCTCGCCTCCTGGTCCTGGTCGTCCTCGACGCTTCCTGGTCCTCCTGGCTGCAGCGACAAGCTTCACCTTCACCTGCAATCTTCACGACATCGCCTGGTTCCTTCCTGGTTCCACGTGGTCACTGGCTAGTGACCTTGACTCTGTCCCTTCTGCTTGCAGGTTTCTTCTCTTCTTGATCCCAGCCTTGGGATCCACCGGACACTCTTCACTGACTGCCTGTCAGCATCTTTCTTCAGGCATCCATAGGAGTCGACGACGAAAACGACGCATCTTCACCCCTATGCACACGCAGCCTGTGGGCTAGGTAACTTGGGTACTCCGGTGCTCATCAGGATAGTGACTATCCTAGTGTCTAGTTTTCAAGTCTCAACTTCCTAGCTACTCCGGAAGTGTCCTAAATCTACCGTTTTCTAAACTGTACTATTGCTATTGACTTTTACGCATTACGCGTGAGTGTTTCCACTCTGCACACGAATCCCGTGGGCCTCCCACTTCCTAACTAACGCTAGTGTAGTGTAGCCCCAGCGATTCCCTAGGCCTAGGCCTATTCTATTTCCGTGACAGTGGTTCTTATACCACTTACTTAGTATATGGTTTGCGTGGCCCCTAGGGCCTAACTGTATTACTTACCTGTGTGACTTAATGTATGCTTAAATAAGACTGTGTTGTACTTACCTCTAATCTCATAAAGAGTGCTGAGGGTTTGACTAGAATAAATACACTTTATTTTATATATACATCTGTTGTGGTGTCCTTTCATTTGGTATTCAAGGGATTATATATGGTATCACAGCTGGCTTCACATGCCATTCAGAGTTTAGCCTAAGACTGCTCTTGTCCATGCTACCACTAGGATAGCTGGTCTATAAGGTTGACTTTACAACCAACCACCATAAGGGTATTTGGACTGATATAAGGTGTACACTAGAACTAGTGACATCATACATCAGGCCAACTTCTCACATTGGTGAGCAGCGGTTGGGATCTGAGATTGCTGTTGTAATACCATTGTAATCTTGAGATACTAAATTGAAAGATCACACAGATATTGTCTAGGTACATATAACATAGATTATAATACTTAAGTCCTACTGGACTTTGTAGTTGTAGGTTGAAGGGAGTAACACACCCTGACTACAACTACTAGAGAGGTTTAGTAGATACAACTAGTGTAGGTAGGTGCACACACCACACCCTCTCTAGATCATGTCTCTGGGAGGAGATCAATTAGATGCTCTCTCAGGAGGGTCAGGTCTGCAGAAGACCCCCTCTAGATATGATACCCTAACATTCCAGGAGATGAGACAATTGTGTACCTCCAGAGGAATAAAACAGGGTGCAAACCCTACCCTTAGACAGCTAGTGGAGCTTCTGGAGGCCTATGATGCTGAAAGAGCTGCCAAGTATGGTGCCATAGCTGTAGATAAGGGTCTACCCACCACAGATGAGTCAGATGGGACTTCAGATGAAGAGGTAGACAGCCAGGGCCAAGTAGGAAGACTTAGCCAGGCTAACCTAAGCTTACATGGGAGTTTGCATGGGGTCCCCCCATACAGACCCCCAAGTGGGCTTACACAGAGAAGCAGGAGGGACAGATCCCCTTCAAGGGAATCCATACACTCCCATGTCTCTAGCCTCTCTAATGCTTCCTCTCACAGGGGAATGACTTCCCCTGAGAGAAAGGAGCATGAAGCCAGAATGAGGGAAGGTAATCTGAGGATTCAGAGGGAAGAACTTGCCCTTGCCAAGGAGAAGCTTGCTCTGGCTAGAGAGCAAAAATTGTGTGGGTCAGAACCCACTGGTGGCAGCAATATTCCTAGAGATAGGGATAGGTCTTATGACCATAGAAACCTAAGCAAGATAGTCCCCCCCATATCAGAATGGGGATGACATCCACAAGTGGATGACTGCTTTGGAGAGGGCCTGCAAAGTACAGCAGGTACCCCAGAGTCAGTGGGCAGCTATCTTGTGGCTCTCCTTTTCTGACAAAGGTAGAGACAAGCTCCTCACAGTCAGTGATGAGGATGCAAACAATTACAAAGTCCTGAAGAGTGCTCTGATAGATGGGTTTGGCTTAACCACTGAGCAATATAGGTTGTTGTTCAGAGACACCCAGAAGACACAGACACAGGACTGGTCTGATTTTGTGGATTGTGCCACTAAGGCTTTGGAAGGTTGGTTAAATGGCAGCAAGGTACAGGACTATACAGGATTGTACAACTTGATTATGAGGGAGCAGATCCTTAGTAATTGTCAGAACCAGCTTCTCCATCAACACCTGGTAGACTCAAATTTGACCTCTCCCCAAGAATTGTGAAAGAGGGCAGATAAATGGGTCAGGACCAGGATTAGGCCTAAAAATCAGGGTGGTGACCAAAAGAAAGATACCACCAAGCCTCAAGAGAAGGGTGGGGATAAAGCAAAAGAGAAATCTTCCTCAGGGCCCCAAAACTCCACACAGGGTGGTGGGTCCCAAGCTCCCTCCTCTACCACAGTTAAAAAGCCTTATTGCCATGAGTGTAAAACTCCTGGGCATTGGAAAACTGACAGCAGTTGCCCAAGGGCTAAAAACAAAACTGTTCCTCCAACTACTCCTGTCACACCACCTATTACTGTCAGCAGTAATCCCCCAGGTGGTGGGAGTGCCCCCAAAAATTTGGTTGGGTTTTCTTGGGGAACACAGGGGGATCCTGGCTTAGCCAATTCCCCTACAGCAGCTACTCTTGTCTGTGATGGTGGCATGGGGTTTGCCAACTTCACTGCCTGTCCCAACACATTGGGTAGGTACAGACAGGAGCCCTACATCAATGGTAGAAAAGCTGAGGCCTACAGAGACACTGGAGCTAGCATCACTATGGTGGCCCATAGGCTAGTTCCCTCTGAGCAGCTTTTGCCTGGTTTCTCATACCAGGTAACTAACATTGATGGCAAACAGAACAGTCATCCCATGGCAGAGGTATGTCTCAGCTGGGGAGGGGTCACTGGCCCTAAAAGGGTGGCGGTGTCTCCAACCTTGCCTGTGGACTGCTTACTGGGGAATGACTTAGAACTCTCAGCTTGGGCTGGAGTTGAACAAGACACCCATTCTAAAATGGTAGGCCTTTCACAAAAGGGTAGTGGGGTTGTGCCAGTCACAACCCCTGTCCAAGTAGATTTCCTCCCTGAAAAGGTTGGAAGGGCAGTACTAGGTACTAGGGCTGCGAGGCGGCAATAACACCTGAACACAACTGCCCATCTCCTGGACACTGCACACTAGAGGTCACAATCCATGCCAGCTGCCATTGTCGCACAATATAGGGCAGATTGGGATTTCTCCTCTTTTCTCTGCTACTGGGCGCGCACTTGTTGGTTGGTAGGTGGGGTGTTTGTTGATATACCATTGTAAAAGATACACACACTATATGATTACTGTATTGTTGCCTTACCCATCGGCAGTGCCGGACCAGATCTTCCGTTATACTACGGTATTTCATTATGTCTTCCTCTGTATAGAAAAGGGTTTCCACTATAGCATCCTGTATAACAATGTATCTAGTAAACCTAGCCCTGTGGTCAGATTGCACTTAGATAATGCGTTGTCTGTGTTCCATTTTCTTCAGTTTCTTGCTTTGTTTCCTTCCAAATCCAATAAATGTGTAAAAAAATAAAAATAACTGGTGACAAACAAGGATGGCTAATGAGGCAAATGAACAAAGGCAGAGAGGCCCAACAATATCTTTGAACGGTGCCCTTGGCAAGACCATCCAGAGCCAAGTACAGAGCAAGTAGAACTACATCAGAAAGCTTAGCTTGAAGTGGATTAATAAAGGGTCACAAACTTTGCCCAGCAACCAGAAGAGATCAAATTGCTAGTCAGATAACATGTGGCCAATGTCGCATCCACCATTTCCACGGACAGGTAAAAACCATTCTGCTAGTCCCACTCAATCTACATGAACGAAGGTTCAGATTATGTAGGCTGAGATGAAGAACCCTGTCATCTTAGAACATCTGGTCCTATTGAGGTAGTTAGAGTGGAGGGCAGATGCACAGATTTGGCAGTTCTGGGTACCATACCTTCTGAACCTAGTCTGGGGCTATCAGGATGAGCTCAGCCTGGACCTCTCTGACCATCTGCAGAATTTGGTGAATCAGAGGCACAAACACAAAAGGCAGACTGGAGTGCCATGGATGGGGAACATGTCTCCCACAGAGACCAGAGGCTGAAACTCTAGGATTCAAACGGAGCAGAACTGAGCATTCTCTGTGGTGGTGAAAACATCCACCTAAGGCATGACTCATAGGGCGAATGTATCTTGAGAAACACCTCTAGGTACAGACTCCACTCGTGGCTGACCAAATGATGTCTGGTGAGTTTTTCTGCCCTGGTGCTGAGGGAACTTGCCATGTAAGTCAGAGGAATCCCACAAAGGTCCAACCCTCACCGTTGTCTCAGCACCTCCTGGAACACCACATGCAACCCCACTTTGCTCAGAATCTGAACAGGTTTATCCTTGATGGAAGGCTGAAGAGCCTTGAGGTACAACCGTTGGCATGTAGCTTCAGAAGGTTTATATGATGGTGCTGCTCCATCAGAGGCCTCTGATCTCCAGCTCGTCAAGGTGACATGCAGGCATACAGATGATGCATTTGTCACCACAGTGAGCTCTGCATGAGAAAGGGAAAATGGTGATACTCCAAGTGTTATGCCATATAAGTTAAAGGTTCTACTAAAGAGCTTACAAGTGTCAATGGGTGTGAGGCACCAGTAGGATGCACAAGTCAAGGAGACTAAGAAACCTCAGAATTATCTGGAACACAGGATTGAGCTTGAACCATTAGGATCATACCCAGATTGTTACGGACTGACTGCAAAGGCATAACATTTTTTGAAAAACACCATATCCAGATAACACCTATAAAGGGAATCGCATGTACTGGCTGAAGATGGGATAAAGTTAATTGACTGAGTAACCTAAGCAACACATAAATGAGACATGTCTGTAGAGGATTCACGATTTTCTGTTGTGAGCCCACTTTCAGTAAACAGTCAGCCATTTACGTACAGAAATATGTGCTCTCCCAAACTGGAAAGATGGACCATGACCATTGCTATCACCTTTGTGAGCACCCCGAGTGGGGGGGGGGGGTGAGAATCTGAAGTAAGGCAGAAAGCCAGGGTTGTGAATTGAAAATCTTATGAACTCGCCACAAACTGTTGAGAACACCTCCACTTGAAAATAAGCATCTAGCACCTCCAAAGACACCAACCAGTCCCAAGGGTCTAAAGCAAAGAGAATCAGGGCCAGAGTCAGTATGTTTAATTAGTCTTTTCAGGAACCGAAAATCTAGGATTGGCCTCAGCTCTTTACCTTTCCGGACACCAAGACTTACAGGGAGTAGCACCCAGTCACCCTCTCCACCTTGGATACTCTCTTTATTTTCTCTTTGGCAAGCAAAGTTTGCACGTCTTTAGAGAAGATGGTGGCACGATCCACTAAAGTCCGAATTCTGAACAATATCCAAGACCCACTGCTCTAAGGTTAATGCATGGCAGCCAGGCAGAGAAAAACAAAGCCTACCCCCTTCTGGCTACTGGTGGTGCTCGCTACAATCAATTAGGAGAAGGATAACTGCGGCCCTCCCTTATAATTGCAGCCTCCGTCACCACCTTCTCCTTTAGAGCCATGAAAAAGCTGTACGTACAGCGGTAAAGGCTGGGAAGGTTGCCTCTGGTGATAGGCAAAGACCAGAAAGAAGCCTCATAACTTCCACTACTGCTCGTGAAATTGGCTGGCTGTGGATAAGCCAAAGGAGTGAGACCTAGCCTTGCTTTCTTTGAAACGATCCAAGACGGAGCTTGATTTCTTTTCCAAAGAGTCTGGGGGGGGGGGATCAAACGGCTTATCCATAAGGGACACCTGTACATCTTCAGGGAAACCTGTGGTGTGTATCTAGGCATTGCGTCGGATCACTACTATGGTGGCCACGGCATGACTAAAACACAGCCTGGTGTCCAGACCAGTCCATAAAATGCTCCTGACTACATCTTGTCCATTCTAAACTTTTGATCAAATGAGTTCCGTACCTCAAGCAAGATCTTGCTTGCCGTATCTTAGGGCATGTGTGTACCACCGCAAAAGCCAAAGGCATTGAGGGACCTCAGATAAAATTGCAGAATGCAGTTATAGGTTTTCGTCAGAAAACATGCAACTAGTGTTTACATTGATCCACTCCACCTTCTCTTTACATGTCGAATCATTCAATTTAGCTTCTCCTGTCACCCCAATGTGGACTTTCCCAGCCTAGATTATTACTGAATGGCCTCTTTGCATGGAAAATTGTTCTACATCCTATAAAGCAGCTGGAAAATTGGTATTTTACTGGATGAATATCTTGCCCTAGAATGTATTGTGGCTGCAATTAAGTGTGCCTGCTTTCAGCAATTGAAGACTGGCCTTACTTTAGACCTCCTTGATCCACAACAGCACATTACGGAAATGTAATGCAATTCTCCAATCCATAGTGTCAATAGCGTCTACCTGGATGTGAAAGCAAATATCTAGGCTTGTTTCCACCTTAATAAAAATGTCACAGCTAGGATAACCACAGGCTCACTGACTGTCCGCCACCTTAATGAGTGTGTGCACGTATATAACTTGTATTTAAATCTCTGCTGATTGAGCAGAAGGCAGTCCTTGCAGCCTTGCCCCCTTTCTTACCTTTTAAGTTCAAAAGGCATGCACCCTCATTAAACTTAAGACCATTCAACTTGTTTTGGCCGCATATTCCTTTGACGCACAAAGCAAAGTCTGTTGATGTGGGTTCTCTTTGGCAGCTGCCAGACTCTAGAATTCTCTGTCGCCCACCTACATGACCTGTCAATTGTGCTTAAATTCAGAAAACAATTAACAATCTTGCCCTTCACACAATAGCACAGCTTACCAAAGTGTTGGATGGAAACCACAAGCACAAAATATGGCTAGAAATAAAATGGTCTCATAGCTACAGGTTGGAGCCATACGAGCACTTTCTATGGTTAGTGGCTACTCCTTTTTCGCTCTTTGGTAGACTCTCAAGAGTATATAAATAGGCAACTTTTATGGTGCACTGCTATTGCCCACACATGGTTATGCACAAAAGGCGCAAATACAGCTGGTTGCCCCTTTTTTCCCCTCACAGTGGACCTATCAGAGGCCACACTATGACTGGCTGTCTCTTGTTACAAGTAAATGGCCTCCTTGTGCATGAATGCATACAATACAGTTGAGGGTATAAGCCCATTCCTACAGTTGTGCCCTGCCAACTCTGGGTGGACTGCTCAAGCACATACGGTGGCTTCTTGTATAATGGTTAATCTTGCTCCACTGTGAACACATCAGGGCTTCTACTACGGTTGGTTGTATGATCCCCATTCCTATGGGTAGCTCCACTCTCCATAGTCTATAGTTAATGCAAGACTGAATGCTGGAAGGGTAGTCATACGCTTTTGTGAACTCCCTACTTCTCATATTTAATGTGGTTTAAACTGTATGATACAGACCAACAAAAAACTTGTGAGATTGTCAAGCATGGGTGACAGCACGTTTAGAATCTTTCTCCAACACACACTTGAGGAGTAGTTTGAGTACTCTCTGCCATACATAGAAAACACTTCCTACAGGGTCCACACACAACTCGCACACTTTCTATTCAACCACATGCAACCCATTTAGTGTAGGGGAAAGTGCAGAACCTCGCCAAAGCCACAACTGAAATGCAGAGTATGGCCTCTGGGATAAAAACAGAAGCAAAAAGAGCAACAACCCAAAGAGGGAGACTGTTAATGAAAGAAGAGAACAGTATGCTGTATAGCGTACACACGAAAAAAACAGATGCAGCTCAATGTGATCTCCAGACTGTGCATTATGGGTTCCAATGAGGTGTGAAGAAGGCAGAAAAATCACAATTTACAATTTTGTATGAGGTCTATATGGTCAATCAGGAGGAAACCGGAGTAGAGTCGGTGGAATGGTAATGCTGAGGAGGGTTAATAATCGATTGGGGGTAGCATTGAAAATCGGAGGAGTTTGGCAGGATGAGAATTAATGAGAGTGGAATTCAGAGCCATGGGAGTAGCCCTGGCCACTTCCAGGTCCACAAGGGACGATAGTGGACACTCTGGGAACATAGGGTAAGTGGCTGGGATTCAGTAGTAGAGGAATGGGAGTCGGAGAGTTTGCTAAGTGAGAAAACTAAAGTTATCCAGGTTCCATGACACCATCATCATCTAGAGGAAGCACAGACCAAATTTCATGACCGCATTCTAACCAAAAGGAGAACAGCCATAACCTCTAAGATGTTCACCACAATTGGACAAAACGTACAATTCAGTATGCAATCAAACTAATCTGTGAAGTCTGGGCTGCAAAATCACTTTGCTGTGACTAAGGTCTCTCTCTACCTGCAGAAAAGGCTATGTGAACTCTAGATTGATCGAGGTCCTAAGTATCAACTCAGTGCTACAACATCTTCTGCAGGACCTTCTGAACTGGGGTAACAAAACAGAAAGAGTAATAAAGGCTAAACATCAATTGCAGAAAGTGTGATCCATCGAGCCTTTCACTGAAATATCTAATAAACGGAACCAGTAGGAGTTTCTGCTGACATTGGTTGCTACAATAGCCATGTGTGGCTGATCTCAAATTCTGAAAGACAGAAACACAAACTAAAGTACTATGCTGTTGCAATTTTGCTTAGCTGAACACAGATCATATTCTAAGGCACCGTTTTACGAGCTGCTGAAAGATCAATTTCTTGGTCATTGGCCCAGGACTAGATACTTATCGCTTCTTCATAAGGAACTTTCAAACCTAATCTGCCCTTTTTGTTAAAGTAAGATCTGTCATGCTGTCCGTCAATATCAGTGTTCCCTTTGTAATTAATGCAGAAGACACCGTCGAGCTAATCAAACTGCTCTCAGCTCCAACAGCTTTTTATCAAGTTTGTGTTCTAATCTCAACCATAAACTGATGAGAAAATGCTCAAAGTGAGCTCCCCAAACAAAGAGACACAGAAGCCGACGATGTGATACAAGCCGAAGGGGAACTGAAAGGTACCTTTTAACTTCTTTATAGGGCTATAACACCACTGTGATTTTGCCATCCAGACCGGTGAAAGAAAAACGGCTTCAGCAGCTGATTGTAAAATAAGATTAACTAAAGGTATAGATTACAATGAAACTGTTTTATCAATGAGCAAACTTGAGGAATGACAAATATGTAGAATGTCAGACAGCTGTAGAACTGACCTAGTAAGAGTCACCATGTACAGAAGTTATAGAACTATGTTGGCTGGAAGGTAGTCTCATTGATAATTTGTTTTCAAGATTGCCACAAGAAATTGGTGTATCACTGATGGTTTCAAAAGAGATTTCTGTTGGTTGATGGAAAAGATACACTTGTGCAAAAAGATATTTACATATCTCAGGTTCTGCTTCAGTAAATTCTGTGAGCTGACTTTTAAATCATGAATTCAGTCCTTTACTTAATGCAGATCTGCACGATGACTATGCAGATGTGCTACAATCACAGACATCAAGGATTGATGAAAGACAGAAAACAAGTGTTTTCACCACACCACAAACATGAACAAAGTAGTGAGCAGCATCATCATTTTTAAATTTTTGGCCCTAGAAACACTACTGATGAAGGACAAGTCTAAAAACAGCCCAGAAACCTCTTCCATTTTTTGTGGAAAAGACAGTGCTTGGCGTAGCATAGGTTGCCTCATTGGGTTCCATTTAGAAGCACAAACTGAACTTCTTTTCTCAAGAGGTTTGTGTATGAAAGAGGGGATCAGAGAGGTGGAGATGACTGTTGGAGGTCTTTTCTAAAGACGGAGATGCTAAATGGATCTGCATGACTAAAAAAGTTCAAAAATGTATCAAAATGTTGAAAGCAACTCAAACCCATTCTCCATATTGGAGCATTGTGATTCTGCTGAATCAAGCACCTAGAAATGTTTTGGTGTGGTCTGAATGGAGGATTATATTAACAGTTACTTCCCTTAGGTAACACCTTATCTGGTGAGACTATCTAGACGTAGATTCCTTACCTTAGAATTATCCCTAGGCGTCAGACTGGGTCCAGACATTTTTCTTGAGCAGTACACCGGAAGGTGACATTGTTCAGCTCTGCATGACGTTTTTGGCATCGGAAGTTGCAGCTTTTGCTCTGGTGGAATGAGCACCCAGCAGGTTGTTTCTTAGCCAATGTGTAGCAGATTTTGATACGATCCATCGTGAGAAAGTCTTCTTCAGTATGGCCCATCCTTTCTTCGCTCCAAAATACCCCACGAAGAGTCGGCCATCCATCGGAAGACTTTTGTGCAGTCAAGGTAGAATTACAATTTTCTTTTTGGGTGCAGACGGTGAATTCTCTCCTCTTCCTTGAAGGGATGAGGCAGAGCGTAAAAAGTAGAGAGTGATGGATTGCCCTATGTTAATGTGAGTGACCACTTTAGGGAGAAAGGAAGCTCTCGTACAAAGCACCAGCTTGTCTGGGTTGATGTTCAGACAAGGAGGCTTGGCTGACAGGACCCGAAGCTCACAGACCCTCCGGGCAGATGTTACTGCCACAAGAAATGCCATCTTGATGGTAAAGAGCCTGAGTGGACAATTGTGCATGGGCTAAAAAGAGCGCACATAAGGAAAGTGAGGTCGACATGGAGACACACTGGATGTCCAAGCAGCTAGGTCCCAACTCCAAATGGGTAACCAAACCCTACCCACAAACACTACGTGGAAAGCGCAGGGGAGTCCCGGGAGAAAGGGGATGGGATGGAGAACGAGATGGTGGTTGGCACTATCCCTGTTCTGCACGACTCAGCTGGATACCCTCAAAGAACTGGTCACACTCTCCTGCAATAAGAACAACGAAATTACCTATTCGTAATGCTTTGTTTGTGTGCTCAACTCCTGTCCCCTAGATATGTAGAAACAAACCCCTAAATACCTGCAATGATCCCCTTTCCTGTTTTTGTGATCGGTCTACCCTCAGTATAAATGATGTCCATAGATCTTCTAGTGTGAAGTAATGAAAAAGAAGGTATTTGTGTTTTGACGTAGGATTCCACTTATCACCCCTAGCAAAGTAATAACACATATCAGTGTTATTAAGATTAGTCCGGATACTAAATTTTCGTTACGCCTCTCTGAGTATATCCAGATCTGATAGTCCGTGAAGCTTCAGATACATACATCACTGATAGTGTTAAATAAGCACACAATGAGAATTAGGTTAAGATCATCCTACAAGAGAAGCGTGTGTAACTAGTTATATTGTGGTCATAGGCTAAGTTCCATCAGTGCACAGAAGTTAGGACATTAGTGTTATATTAGTATCACATCATAATATGCAACATTAGTTTCAGATTATAAGCTTTTCCATGCTCTTACATAATCAAGTGAACAACAAATAACTAGTAACAATCTGCAGATTAATCAGCAAAATTAACAGGGTCTGGTGTGCAGAGCTATCAGGTAAGTGTGTGAGACTCGCAGGCTAATTAGACAATGCACGGAGCCTGCAACATTATACAATCCTGCAGAATAATCAGGTAAGTATGCCGTACAATCAGGTAAGTATGCCGTACAAACGCACAACTGCAAAACAAATCAGACAAGTCAACACAGCAGGATTAGCAAAATATTAAAGTCTAGTCAAGCATGCGTATAAAGTAGCGTTTTACCGCCTTTGTATCAGTGCTCAGAAGGTCATTGTACTCTGTTGTTCGTTCTTTTCAGATGCACGAAGAATCAAGCTGGGGATTTGCTTATGCTGGAAGGAAGATGCACTGTGCGAGTCCACACAGTAAGAGAAGATTCAGGAATGGGTGTGGCTTTAAATAGTGGCAGTGCACAACTGCAACTGCTGGAACTCTTGCCAGACTGTGAACAAAAGCTTTCAAAAGTTTTTAGATTTTGGTGCGCTGGCACTTGTACCTCCCTTTTAAAAACACAGTTTCTTACACTTCTGGGCAATGTACATTGGTGCCTTTTAAATAAAAAAACATACAGCAGCTGTACTGGGCAATGTTGCCCTCTTTTGACTCTGTATAGTGCTAGGTGGGGGCACATGCTGTGTGATTCCTGGTCCCTTGCATAGCAGGGGTCTGCAGGCCAGACAACGAGATTGAGGTCCCACTGGGCTATAATGAAGGGAGAAGGAGGAAACAAGTGTTGTAAACCATTCAGAAACCTATTTACAATAGGGGATTTGAAGAGGGATGACTGGTCATGCATTCGCAGAAAAGTGGAGGTAGCAGAAAGATAGCCTTTGAAACTGTCCAAAGCAGAGTCCTACTGAGTAAGTGAGAAAATGAAAAGGAGAACCCGAGAAAGAGAGGCAGAAAGGGGATCAATGTGTCTTTCTGTACACAGTGATACAAATGTTCCCCATTGGCAGGCCTATACCATCTTGATGGAGGGATGCCTGGCTGCCAAGATAACACCACAGACTTCAGGAGGAAGGTCGAAAGCTGTCATCTGTCACCAGTCAATCTCCACACAAGAACACAAAGAGTTGGCAGGTTAGGGTCGAGGAGCCTTCCTTGCTGCTGTGACAGAAGATCCTCCCAAAGGGGCAGCCTGATTAGAGGATCGATAGCAATGCTTAACAGCTCGGGATACCAAACTCTCCATGCCCAGCACGAGCTGCAAGGATGACTTGGGCATGGTCATTCCTGAGCTTCTTGAAGAATTTGGGCAGGAGTGGTATGGGTGGAGAGGCATATAGGAGGCCTGAGCTCCCCTCAAAAAGCTTCTTCGAGGGACAGCCGGCTTGGAAAATCCAGTGTGCAGAACTGGCTAGATCTTGCATTCTCGTGGTGGCAAACTGATCTAACCAAGGCTCTCCCCACTGCTGAAAGAGTCCTTGAACACCTCCAGATAGAGATGCCATTCTTGATCCCCTAGGCATCTTCGGCTGAGTTCATGTGCTTTGGCGTTCAGAGACTCTGCCAGGTGTTAAACCTCTTGACAAAGGGTCTACGTCCCCACCCCCGTATGTTGCAGTACCACATGGCAGTGACGTTGTCCATGAACACTTGCACAAGCCTTCCCTTGATGGAGTGTAGAAAGGCTTTCAATGGCAATCGGATTGCTCGGAGCTCCAACAGGTTGAGATAGAGTCCACTGAAACTTCAGGTCCCACTGCAATGCCTGCATATACCAGCAGGCATACATCACCAGCAGGATGCCGGAGGCCACGAGGACTAGCAGCCTCATAGCCAGTCGCACCGATATCCAGGATAGAGGCCGAAACATCAATATCATAGGTTGAATATCCTGGACTCGCCACTCGGGAGGATAAACCGGAAACTGCATTGTGTCCAGAACGGCTCTGATGAAAAAGAGCATCTGAGAGGGAGTCAGGTGTGACTTTGGCACGTTGACTGTGAAACTCAGCAACTGCAGGATGTCTGTTGTAGACTGGGGATGGGAGATGACAGCCTGGGGCGAGCCCGCCTTCAACAGCCAGTTGATGAGATGCGGGAAAACTGCCACCTCTGATCTCCGCAGATGAGCTGTAACCACCGCCATCACCTTGGTGAACAACCGAGGGGCGCTGGTGAGGCCAAAGTGGAGCACAGTGAATTGAAAATGCTCGTGGCCCACCGTGAACGGCAAGTAACCCCTATGGGCAGGCAGGATGGGGATATGAAAGTATGTGTCCCGCAAGTCCAACACTACCATCCAGTCTCCCGGGTCAAGGCATACAGGACATGAGCTAGCGTGAGCATTTTGAACTTCTCCTTCTGAAGGCAGAAATTGCAAGGGTGCAGGTCTAGGATAAGATGTAGGCCTCAGTCTTTTTTGGGCACCAGAAAGTAATGGGAATAACCATGACCTACTTCTATCGTCGGCACCCTCTCTATGGCACCTTTGGCCAACAGAGCCATCACTTCCTGGCGGAGAAGTAATAGGTGATCCTCTGTCAGCCGGTCACAAGTTGGTGGCATGAGGGGAGGTGCAGTCACAAAGGAGAGGGAGTAGCCCCTTCAGAAGATCTACAAAACCCATCTGTCCGATCTTATGGACCACCAGTGAGGCAGGTGATGGCAAAGCCTGCCTCCCACTAGGTGCCCATTACGGTAAGAAGACAGATTAGTAAGGTTTGGAGGCTGGGGTTGTCGGAGGAGAGGGGTGGTGGACTGGACCTACTGCTCGCTGCCAGACCTACGGGACTAGTAGACACCGTACCCATGGCGATGCAGAGGCTGTGAAGCTTGTGCGCTGCTGTAGCTGGGTGAGTATGGACACAGCTAGAAGCCAAGAAAAGCGAATTAGGGGTGGCGAGGGACCAAGGAAAAGCCCAAGGAACTGGCTGTAGCCCTGCTGTCTTTAAAGCGCTCCAGCGCTGAATCCGCCTAGTCTCCCAAGAGACCGGAGCCATCAAAGGGCATGTCCATAAGCATCCTCAACCAGGCGTGGTGACGTAAAGCCACAGTAGATAAATCTGCTCTGCCCAGTGAGTCAGCACTGTCTAGTACACATTGAATCATCAACTTCACTCCATCCCCCCCGTTGGCAATAGCCTGGGAGAGTATGGCCCGGGCCTCCTCCAGGACCGTTGGCAGCACCTGCGCAACTGTATCCTACAGAGCATGGGAACAGCGGCCCCAAAGGCACGCAGTGTTCAAGGATCGTAGTGCCAGGCTGATAGAAGAAAACATTTTCTTGCCGAAGTAGTCCAGCATCTTGGACTCCTTAGCCGCAGGGCGGTCAGCAATGGGAGGTGGGGGCTTGGACCACCAAGATCACATGGGTGAAGACGTTTGGGTCCCCACAGGAGCCTCTGTACTTGGTCCAAGTCCCAGAGTTATAGAACAATGGGGTGACCAGAGGTACCACTAGACCCGGATAAAGTGGAGTAAAACAAAAGGATGATCACAGTGGAAATTAATTTTAACACAAAAAGAGATCAGAACATCACCAGAGCAAATAAATTAAATGCAATTGATTCTTTAATCATCACATGATTTTAGAGGACAGCACAATTGTCTGTACATTTCTAAAATTGGTGCTCCATAAAAAAGAAAAAAGAGTGCTCAGGAAGAAATGTATACTTGTGAGGGTTGTAGAAGAGGAAAGACAATGTGCAATATATACATCATAGACCGATGAAACCTATACAGCCATATGAAGGCAAATCAATACAAAGAAAGCATAGCAACTTCCTGACACAGACAATTTTTTTATGTTGTATGTTCTTGAAAGAAAGGACCATCGACGTTTTGACCCCTTGGTAAGATGTAGGTTAGTTGTTCCTTAGCCTGGGGTTTTCAGAACAAGAAAGAGGCACCAATCAATTAGATACAGCTAGATCAATCAGGCTGTAATCTTTCAAGATAGTAGGCCCGTAGGCTCTTGCATCAGAAAGGGGAGAAGGGAGGACTCGCACTGTTTTCATAGTGAAATACTATGCCAGGACCAATCTCGTTGGATCCTCAGTGGGATCGAAGATGATCAAGCATGTTTAAAAGACATGGATTGAATTAGACTCCAAAGTAGCCAATGATCCAGTGGGAGACCATGAGTCACAACACAGGCAATGATTTCCGTACTTCCTCTTGGCCTGGGTTAGCTATAAATCTAGCACGTCCTGCAATCTTGTTGCTGTCTCAATAGCGATGATTGAATCAATTACTCTGTCTGCTCCATCCGTAGGAATCCTGAAACTGGTCTAAGTCCCAAGCAGGATGTCAGTAAGAGCCTCATTAAAAGGGAGAATGGTTCTGATGGTGACACTCCCGACTGCAGCACTTCTGTCACAACATTCCTCTCGACTGCTACTGAGGGCAAGCTGAGATCCAGCACCTTGTCTCCCTCCTCACCATCATTGCAAAGAAAACTCCCTCCTAGACACAGTAGAGGCAGAAAGCATGCCAGCATCTGGAGAAGTGTCCAGTCTGCTGGCTTCACCCAGATCCTCACACCAATCCAAGGTTTTACAAGGCTGGTATTACTCAGGGTCCAGCGACCCCTCCCATTCTGCCGCTAGTCCTAGCCTATAGAAATAGGGCTCAGGCTAAGGACTGGAAGGCATGTCTCCAGTCGGTGCCAGAGTCGGTGTCGAGCGATGCCCCTCCGTGTCAGAGTCGGGGATATAAATGGGGATGGGCAATCAGGATCCATCTGTGGATTCTTGGGGTCCGACTGGTGCCGGAGCCACCAGTGTGGATCCAGTAGGAGTCCCTCCCGAACCTGCATGACCTGAAGGCACGCCGGAGGGAATGGGCCACCCAAATTTGAGGTACATAGCCTCATAAATGTCTTTTGGTTGGGTGGGGACACTCTGGCTCTCAGAAATTCAGGCAAGTGCGGAGTAGCCCAGGCACTGGCTCAACCGCTGAGCCAGGCCACAAGTGACGCTCCCTCATCGGACGAGGTGAATTCGAAACATGCTCCGATGACTGCCTTTTCTTGTGGCGGGACTTTCCCGATTGACCCGATGACTGAGTGTGACAGGTCTCAGACTCCGGGTCCAATCTCGGTACCTTCTGCTTGACCAGAATCTGGATCGTCGCAGCGTGGCAAGACAAGCTGCCAGGAGCTTGAGGGATCGCTTCGGGTACATGCCACAGCAATAAGAGCATGCCTGTGGCTCATGCTCAAGGAACCAGAGGCAAACAAGGTGCAGGTCTGTCACTGACGTAGAGCAGTGAAAGGCACCACAGGGCTTCAAGGGCTTCTTCGATTACATCCCAGCCACACCAGGATGAAAAACACCTCAAAGGGTATTGACAAAACATCAAAAAAGGTTTGTCAAATACCCACTAAGGGGTAGCCCTCTCGGGATCTGCGCTGACTGGTGCAGAAAGAAAAGAACTGAAGTCAGTGTGCTGGGGTGGTGCCTATATAGGCAGCGCGCATGTGACTTCCGGCACGGACGACGCAATGCAGAGCCCAAACATGCCACCTACCTCTGCACAGATGTACTCCTCGATAAAAATTTCCGTATTCAGTCTGACGCCTGGGGATAATGCTAAGGTAAGTAATCTGTGGCTTGAAGTCTCTATAAGATTGTTGCTGCTTTTCTGTATCCATTCATCTTCCCTCAGAGAAGCAGAAATCATGGTGAGGGCGATGTTGGGTCTATTGTGTTTATTGCATTGGTAGCTGTAGCTTTGACATTTCCTAGATGGTGCATGAGATGTACTCCAAATAGAAAATCTACTCCACTTATATGTCCCAATAGAACAATGAATCCTTTCTAAGTAGCTTTGGTAATCCATGAATGGACTGTAGGACTATGCCAGAGACTAGGGAATGGGCAACAGCAATAACATTGTTCATGCCAGATGGCAAGGACTGTCGCGATGCATCCAATCAGTCTTGCAGTAGTCCACTGAGAGTTAGCTCCAATATGCTAGGTGCAGGCAGGGCAACAAATGCATGTATCTTCCAGATAGCAAGTCATATTACAAGCACTCATAGTTGTTTCTCTTTCATGTGAAGCTGTATGAAGTGTGATTTATCTAAACTTAACTAAAAATGCCTGTATCACAATAATCTCCGAAGTAGGGTGAACCGATACAAACGCATCAGAAGGTAAAGGTCTTTTTCTCATAAATCTAAGTGCAGACAGAACATTTTCCACACTCCTCAAATGAAATCCACAAGCGGCCCAGTAAAGGGCAACTCCTGTCTGCCAGAATGATAAGTTACTTTACCTTCAAGCTCTTTCTGGTTGATATTTTAACAGCAGATTACTCATAGTTAGAATATCTCCAGGTGCAAAACTGGATCCCAACATTTTCAGCAGTGGTCCCACTCACCACCATGTGGTGCTGTGTGGCTCCACACCAGCTTCACTGTGCCCCTAGAAGTGATGGAGCATAGCTGCATATTAGTGTCACCCCAGCATGCAGATGTTAGTTTCTTGCTTGACTTTTTGCGCCCTCAAACATGGAGCAAAAACAACTGTCAATACCAATCTGCAAATATCCAATTTGGGCCGTTTTTAGACGGTAAAAAGGGATTGCTGAAGAGAACGGGGAAGAGGGAGGGCGGTAAGGAATCTGCAGTGAGAGTATCCACCAGAAAGAGCGTTGCTAATGGTAAGTGGCCTCTTATTCTGATGGATACTTCTAACTGAAGACCTCAAACATTTAGAATAGATAGCAAAGCAGTACACCCCTAGGTGGAATATGTCTGGACACAAAAATCTGACAGGACCCAACGGGTAAAAAAAAGGCCCTCAGTGTTGGACCTTGTTGTGAAGGCAGAAGCGCTTTGTGAACTTGTGCATTGAAGCCCACATTGCAGCCGGACAGGCGCTTCACATGCAAATGCAATGGGGGCAGCCTTGGCCATTGTGGAGTGGGCCCTCAGTCTTTCCAGAGGCTGCTTCTTGGCTAATGCATAGCCCGATCTTAATGCAAAGGACTATCCACTTTGGCAGAGTCCTTATCTGTGCACCATCTCCCTTATTTGCTCCAGAGAACCCAACATAAAGCTGACTATCCACCTGATTGTCTACTGAGCAATCGATGTAAAAGCTTAAAGCTCTTTTGGAGTCAAGCTAATGGAGACTCTCCTCTTCTTTCAAGGGATGAGGGTCAAAAATGTTGGAAGGGATTGATGGATTGTCCAACGTGAAAAGGAGTCACTACTTTTCACAAGAAGGCCACCCATGTCTTCAGCAGCAGTTTGCCAGGAAAAAGAAGGTGTTGGGCTGCTGTACCAAAAGAGCCTGGAGTACACTCCAGTGACAAGATGAAGTGATCAAAACGAGGAAGAACATTTTGACAGGCATAAGACATAACAAGCAACAGTTCATCGGCTAGAATTGGGTGCACATAAGGAATGTCAGGATTAAATTAAGGTCCCACTGTAGTATTCCAAAGACTTTGTGAGCGAGCATGTGTACCAAACCTTTAACCCCTTTGCTGCTAGGCCCTTCCCCCCCTGTGCTAAGCCTTTTTTTTTTATATTTGGGGTAGTTCGCGCTTAGGCCCCTGTAACCTTTTGACCACATAGGGTATGTAATCCAAATGTGCGTCCTTTTCTTGCAACATCATGGGGATTCTAAAGGTACCCAGGGTTTGTTGATCCCCTTGGAGGGGAGCAAGAAATTAGCTAAAATACAGCCAATTTTATTTTGAGGGGGGGGGGGGGGAGATTTGGAAAAAAGTGCTGAAGATGAAAGTGTCTTTTTTCCCTACAAATGGTATCACCAAAGAGTTTGTGGTGCTGAAAAAAGCATCTTACCAAGTATCAGGGACAGACTGACTTTTGACAGAAAAACATTTTTTTTTTTTTTTTTTAGTTTTAGCACTTTACTGGGACGTAGCCTATTTTTGTTATTTTTTGTGCTTTCAACCTCCTTCCAGTCAATGGTAGAAATGGGTATGAAAGCAATAATGAAGCCTGGAAAGCTATACATTTCAGAAAAGTAGACAAAAATCTGAATTCAGCAAGGGGTAATTTGTGAAGATCCTTCAAGGTGTTTTTTTTATAGCAACCAACAGCTGATAATACGAAAAATTGAAAATGAGTTGAAAAAAACAGCCATTTGTGCCAATGGTTTCACCTGTAACTTCTAAGTATGACAGATTTTTTAAAGCAATACACCGTTACATCCACTAGACCATTCTGGTTGCGGGGATGTATAGGACTTGAAGGTTTACCAAGAACCCGACGAACCCGGAGCCAATAACTGAGTAAAGTCTTGCAATGTTTTTTTATCGTGTACCGGGTATATAGCACTTCATTGGGGAAAATATAAACAGTGAAAAATCGGTATGAAAGACAACTATGTATTTCTGAAATAGAAATGAAATATAGTTTAGAAACAGTAGCTATTTGCACATCTCTGAAAGTGTGGGTACCCTTGCTAGCATGTAAATGATAGAATATTTTTCAAAGTGATTTCTTATTACATTTGGAAGGCAGAAATGCATCGAAAGTCAATAGGTAATAACAGTTGCTCTACAATACTGTGTTCCCCCAAGTCTCCCAATAAAAATGGTACCTCACTTGTGTTGGTAGGCGTAGTGCCTGCAACAGGAAACGGCCCAAAACGCTACATGGACACCACATTTTTACAGCGAAAACTGAACCTTTTTTTTTTTTGCAAAGCGCCTAGCTGTAGATTTTAAACCCTAGCTCTGGCAGCACCTAGGGAAACCTAGCAAACCTATACATTTTTTAAACCAAGACATCCAGGGGAATCCAGGATGGGGTGACTTGGGTGGCTCTCACTAGGTTCTGTTACCAAGAATCCCTTGCAAACCTCAAACTTTGCAAAACAAAAAAACTTTTCCTCACATTTCTGTGATGGAAAGTTCTGGAATCTGCGTGGATCCACAAAATTCCACCCAACCCCGCATTCCCCAAAGTCTTCCTAAAAAACATAATACCTCACTTGTGTGGGTGGGTCAAGTACCCGCGACAGGCAAGGGCCCACAACGTACAGTGGAGACCTCAAAATCCCCTATCATAAAACTACCTGGTTTTGCCCTGATATGCCCTCAAGGGAGTAGAAAGACTGTGGCGATTTTTTTGGGGGGGCGGTGGCATTGGTATACCCATTCTGGGCAGCCCCCACACCCACGCATAAAAAAGATAGCGTAATTGCTGGTGCCTAGTGGGCTCTCTGCCGCCCCCTGGGGGGGCAGATCACAGGGTACTGCTCCAATTTGTCTCTGGATGGGCAGAAAGAATTGGCATGCCCATTCTGGGCAGCCCTGAATTAAAAAAAAAAAAAAAATCCTTGATGCCTATAGGGCTTTCTGCCCATCCAACCCCCCCCCCCCCCCCCGGACACAGATAAAGGGCTCTTGCCCCTATCTACATCCCGGGGATTGTGGGGCAGAGAGACTGGGGCAATTTTTTATGGGGTGGGGCATTGGCATGCCCATTCTGGGCAGCCCCCACCCCTACATATGAAAAAATAATAATCCCTGGTGCCTAGTGGGCTTTCCCTTCTGCCCCTGAAGGGGCAGAAAGACTGTTACACTTTTTTGGGGGGTGAGGGCATTGGCCTTCCCATCTTGGGCAGCCCCCACCCCTAAATCAAATTGGATTGGGGGCTACCCAGGGGGGGTTGGCAGAAAGACTGGAATTTCTCTGGGGGTGGGGGCTGCCCAAAATGGGGACTACATCACTACAAGAAATAAATCCCTGGTTCCTAGTGGGCTTTCTGATTGGGGGCTGCTGTCCCCGTCTCCAGCTGGGGAGTGGGGCAGAAAGACTAGAATTTCTCAGGGAGAGGGGCATTGCCATGCCCATTTTAGGCAGCCCTCACCCAACATCAATAAAAAAAACTGGTTTCTAGTGGGCTTCCTGCCCCCCGTAGGGGGGTGTGGGGGGGGTGAGGAAGGCAGAAAGACTGTTTTGCCCAAAAGAATTAGGGGGGAGCAAAGGCCCTTGCCCAGGGGTCTGCTCCCTCCTCCCTGGTGTCTAGTGGGTGAATCCTTGCTTGGGGATCACCCACCTGGGGCGATTCCCAAGCAGGGACCACTAGGGAGGGGTACCATTGGAAAGGGGAGCTTCTCTCCCTTCCAATGATACCCCTCCTATATTTCTACGTGCTCGGGGGGCTGAGACAGCCCCCTGAGCACATAGAAAGTGAAATGGAAATGAGCCTATCTGCTCATTTCAGTTTCACTGAAAGGCGTCGGCGCGACGTGCGCGCTGATCGTCATTTCACCAGTGGGATTCCCTGAGCCATGTGATCGAACGGCCGGGGCCGTCCAATGCACATGAGCACTGGTGCGTCGGACAGCCCCCGGATGTCTGATGCACAAAAAGGGTTAAAAAACTGCATCACAATAGGTGATTTAAACAAGGACATTTGCTCCAGCAAAGGCAAAAAAATTGAAAGGACCTACACATAACCTATAATAGTGCCCACTTCAAGACCTTTCTGGGCCAAAGAATAAGCAAACAATAAAAACGTGCACCATTTTGTCTTGTAATCTCCACAAACAGGCTGTTAGAATTGGCATATTTGGTGTAGTTTCCCCGGACTTTCTTGCCTCTACCTCTTATATTTTTGATGCTGTGCTGGATTTCGTTTTTGCTGGCTTAGATGCTTTGGGCACTTTGCCACTGCTGATCAGTGTCAAAGTGCAAGTGCTCCATGTGTAAATTGTTTTTACCACTGGTTATCCCCGATTGGCATATCTAATTTACTGGTAAGTCCCTAGTAAAGTGTACTGAGTGTGCCAGGGCCTGTAAATCAAATGCTACTAGTGGGCCTGCAGCACGGATTGTGCCACCCACATGAGTAGCTCTGAAAAGCTATCTAAGACCTGCCACTGCAGTGTCTGTGCACAGTTTTAAACTGCCATGTCGACCTGGCAAGTGCACTCACTTGCCAGGCCCTAACCTTCCCTTTTTTGTGCATGTAAGACATCCCTCAGGTAGGCCCAAGGTACCCCAATGGGCAAGGTGGAGTGTATGTGAAAGGTAGGACATATACTGGTGTGTGTGACATGTCCTGATAGTGAAATACTGCCGATTTAGTTTTTTTTTTTACTATTGAAAGGCTATCTGTACCATAGGATAGCGTGGGAGTTATTTTGTAACATCTTACAAGTATAGCTTTCCATTGGGACAAGAGGGAAGAATTAAGTTTAGGCTCTCTGAACTCAGAATTTAATACCACATTGTTTAGTAAACATGGTTTTTAAATTGTGTGTTTGAAAATGACACTTTTAGAAAGTACACATTTTCTTGTCTAAGCATTCCGTGTGCCTTTGCCGTTTGTGGATTGACTGTCTGGTTTTGGAGTGACAGGGGCTGGGGATGTGCATCCACTGTGGACAGCCACTGAGGGGGAGGGGGTTGAAGTGTGCATGGCCCTTCCTGGATGACTCAGAGCTGAGCTGAATGGGGCCTGGCTGCATTCTCCTTGCACAATGCTGTCTCTACCCCCTGTGGTCATACTGCACCAATGAGGACAGAACTGGTTTGGACTGGCCTCAGAGACCCTTGCACAAAGAAGAACAAAGACAAAAAGGGGTATGAGTAGTGGACCTTAAACCCCAGAACTTTAGATCACTTCTGGACTCAAGAGGAACCTTTGCCAAGGAGAAGAGCTGTGATGAGGAGTACTGCCCCTTTGCTGTGTGGGGCTGGCCTGCAGTTGCTGCTTTTTCCAAGGAAAGGACAAAGACTGGAACTGTGTGCTGGCCTCCTGTTCTGAAGTCTCAGTGACACAAAGACTTCACCCCCAGCTCCCCCGAACTATACTGCTGAGAGTTCTGATCTGACAGGAGGTGCCTATTCCAGTTTTGGGCCTCTGGAGGTTGTTCCTGTTGGGAGCTGGAAGCAACTTGAAAGAAGAAAACCTGTCTCCGCTGCCGTCAGCGACCCTGTGATGCAGCGACCTGCACAAAGGCAAGAGGCACTGCTTGTGAAGTGCACGACGCACCGCTCAGCCTGCATTGTAGCTCCAACACCTGCAGTTATCGGCCTTCCCGACACCAGCGCTCGCACCGACTCCGTCATCGCCAGCATTTGCATCCTGTTATCGCAGCACCAATAACTGGTGAGGGTGACTCCACTAACTCGCTGACTGCATCGCCTCACTGGAACGGAAGTTTCACTGCTGACGCAAACGACTTCCCCAGTCCTGGATTCAACACGCCGCCTCCTCGCGGACACAATGCCTCGCCTCCCCTGTAGCAGCCAGGGAGCCGGCCTCAACCTCGGCACCAACGCCTCAACTCTACGACGCTGTGCATCGCCATAGACTTCGTTATCCAAAGGTACTGTTTGTTTGAGGGTCCATGTGATTCCGTGCCAGACGCCGCGCACCTCGCGGTTGGCGCCGTACTTTGGCTCGATTGCTGTCACAAAGTTACAAAAGCTCCAGGTAGAGCCATTTGTTTTCTACAAGCTTTAGTCTTGAAATTACTATTTTGAAGTGCTATTTTACTACATGTTGGATTTTTCTCGTTTTGGTCTTGATGAGTTTAGATAAAGATACTACATTTTCCTAAACTGGTGTGGTGTCCATTTGAAGTGTATCACTGCATTACTGTGTGTTTTGAGTACAAATACTTTACACATTGCCTTTGGGATAAGCCTGTCTGCTCGTGCCAAGCTACCAAGGGTGTGAGCAGAAGTTATCTGAAGTGTGCATCCCCCTTACTCTGACAGGAAGCAAGGATCCCTACTAGGATAAAGGTGCATACCTCTGCCAATTAGAGACCCCAATTTCTAACACAGGCAATACATTTGTTACAGTGCTTGGCTTAAATGGACTTTCTAGAGGGAAACTTGGCCGCAAGGATTACAATTACCACCTCAGGTGGTAGATGAAATGTCAACTATTGCCACTCAAGCTACACGCATGGAGGTTTACATTGCGCAGGTTCAGGTGCAGAACCCTGCCCTGCTGCTGTGAGAGAAGGTCCACCCGCAGCATTAGTCTGATTGGAGGACAGACACTCATTCCCAAAAGTACCAAATAACACTCTCCTTGCCCAATCTGAAGCCATTAAGGTAATTTGGGCCCAGTGTTACTGATCTTCTTCAGAACTTAGGGCAGGAAAGGCAGCGGCGGAAGGGCGTATAGGAGTCCATACTCCACTTTAGCAGGAACTTGTCAGAGCTTTCATGCTAACTCCAGCATGTAAAACTGTGCGATCTCGATAGTGGCAAAAAGCTCCAACCATGGTTCTCCCCACTGTTGGAAGATGGCCTGTGCTACCTTGGGGTGCGAGCTCCATTCATGATCTACAGGTGCCACCGGCAGAGCTTGTGCGCCCTGACATTTAAAAATTCCATCAGGTGGTTCACAATCTGGCAACCTCCCTTTGAATGCCGGCATGAAGACTTAAAACACCAGGCAAATGACCCACAACTCCAACAGACGGACATGGTGGCAGTTTTCTCCCACAGACCAGAGTCCTCTGTTCTCCGCGCCCCTCGGATGACCTTCTTCCTGCCCCGGCCAGTGGCGACGGATCCATCGCCACTGGATGGGGCAGGGAAAAGGTCCCGCTGCTGGTCCAACTGCAGTTGAGAATCCACCACTGCAGATATTTTACAAACTCCTAGAAACCTGGATGAAATCCAACAGGTTTCCTTGGTGCTTGGCCAACTGAGACTAAAAATTCCATTGTAGATGTTGGAGGGATTCCACTCCCACATATGCCACCTACAGAGTCAGCAAGCAGGATGCCAGTAGGTCAAGAAGTCTCAGAACCACTCAAACGAAAACCAGGCCAGATGTAGAAACATCAGGATCATAGCCTAAATATCATGGTCTTGTCATGTGGTAGGGCAGAGGCGGTTCTTATATACGGGCAGAGGGGGTTACGCCCTCGTCCTTTTTCTGCCCCCTAATTTGTGCTTTTTATCGCACAATTACGAGTCAAAAAATCTCGGTGCCAGTAAACTGCCAGAGGCAGTCTGGTGACTTCAGGCAGCGTTCACAAGTCAGGTTTATGGCAGGCACAAATCATGCACTCTGAGCATGCGCCAGCAATCCTAGATTTGCTGGGCTGACGAGCTCACAGCCCTGAGGCTTGTGATTGCCGGAATGACAAGCTCACAGCCCTGCAGCTGGTGACGTCACCAGCTCGGCAAAGCCACTGTTTTCCTTACTGAAGGACCTCCCCAGCCAATAAAGTTTGCCCTGGGCGCTGTAGGCTTCAGCTTTAGGCCTAGGACTGTGATTGATGTCTAGGGCTAGACATCAATCACAGTTAAGCAAGCCTCACTGTTAACCCCACCTTACCCTGCCTGTGACCAATCAAACAAGGGGGGGGGGGGGTGGGGGGGGGTTAAAGTTAAAGAAAGAAGCTGCGCTATGATTCCTCGCACCTCCGGTAAGGGAAATGAAACTTACATATTTCCAAAATAAATGTTTAAAATGCATTTGTCCGTTTCATCTCTCAGCAAACCATTAAACCGATTAGCAGTGTTTAACTGTGTTCATGCGCTCCTATCAGTTTGTAGTTTGTGGCTGAATTGGAATTCCGCCGACGTGCGTGATATCTCTCTCTGCTCGACCTTAAGGGGAGATAAACTGTAGCATTTAGTTGCCAAATGGACAGCTAATATGAATCCTTTATTGAAAAGTGTATGTTGTTAGTAATTAATATGTCATCAGAGGCCAGCGTTTTAAAGCAACTGCTCCAGAGCACACAGCGCGAGTTACAGGTGGAAAGCAGGAAATCAGTCTATAAATGCCTTAGCCATTTTCAAACCTTTACAAATATTCCCTTTGTATGTGTGTATTCTAGAGTGGGTCGTTCCCTCTCGAATGACTTTTATTACAAAGAGAATATTTGTAAAGGTTTGAGTTCGATGGTCACAAACATGGGCTCTGCAGACATAATGTGATGTGTTGCAGAAACACAGTTTGCATTTGAAGGGCCATTTATCTCTTCGAGATGGGGTAGATAACACGTGGCATTACAAATATGTATTTTTGCCAGTTGTCTGTGCACTTATTTTGGTAGATTTCCTCATTAAGGTTAGTGTTGGCCCTCCCACCCCTGGTTCGGTCTCAGTTAAAGTAAAATCGTCCGCAAAAGATGGGGTGATGGGGCACGGAAGAGGGTGGAGGAGGGGTATGTTCACTAAGGAGGAATACAACCCATGCATATTGTATTAGACTGCACCATTTATATAGCACTTACTAAACATGTGCAAAGTGTTGAAGCACACGCGCAGGGATAGGTAACTATACCATGTATACACCACTGGCACCATATGGGTTTGTTTCTCATGAACACTCTCCGAGTCCAATGGGGCCTCCATTTTTGTATTTTCGCCTACACTGCACTGTGATTTATTTGTTGATGTTACTGTTCTGAGCCTCTGTTGCTCACAAATGTATTAAAACAGCAAATTCACATTTACCAATGGACTAGGGCTGTGACTGACTTATGTTTGCGCATCAAGGTTTTCCTCCTCCTCCAGCACAGTTAACAGCCTGGCCTGAGACCTGTGTGCTGTGTTTGTTTATGGAATGACAAATGGCTTTCAGCCTATGTAAATTGGTTTGATGAAAGCAAGAACTTCCAAATGCAAGCACTATAATTCAAGCTATTTGTCAGGACATAAAAATACTGGGCCTGGTAACAGATTAGATGGGTTAATACCATTGCCTTGGGCTGTACTCTACTCTAGTGTAAACTTTGAAAAAGGCAATCTAAGGAGGCCCCACTTGGCTTTGATGCACTGTGCTCTAGTGAACAGGCCAGTGAGTTAGCATAGCAGTTCCACTTGGCTTTGAGGCACTGTGCTCTAGTGAACAGGCCACTGAGTTAGCATAGCAGTTCTCTGGTTATACTGAATAAGCAGCTACCAATGACATTAGCATATGAAATCTCTTTATTGATGTCATAACAACAGTTTCACAATTCTTTTTTAACCTTCTTGCTCGCTCCAATGTGCTTGAAAATGCACCATTTGCTCACTCATTTTTAGGTCTCGCGCCTAGGGCTGCAGCGCGCAGCCCTGCTCGCTCAGCGCAAGACTTCTTGTAGGGGCTTCTGAAAGCTGACCACATGCTCGTGCGTGTGGTCAGCTTTCGTTACAGGGCTATTGGGCTTTGCGTGCATCTTTCTGAGAAAGACAGCACGCAATTGGGCAAAGGCTGGTGCATGTCCTGCTTTTGCTCTGCCCGCGGCCTATTGGTGTTGGTTACCCGCACAGGCCACATCTCTTCAATTATCGTGCCCAGACATGGGCGCGATAATTGAAAACAGATTGCTTGCTGTGGCGCACGCACCACTTGCGGGCTTGTTTTTTTTTTTTTGGCGCGGGGGAGGGCGCCGGCTGGTGGCGAGCACTATGCTTCTTTCCTTTTAGTTTCTGAGCCGGTGCTGCAGACTCTTTTGGAGACACTTACTGTATAATGTAAACGATTGGCTATAAAAGGGCGGGTAGTAGTATGTTTTTTGACACTGCTTTACAAGGTCCCTTGCCCGCTGACACATCCTGGTACAGTCTGTTTTACGGGGTGTGGGGTTGGGTGACAGTGGTATTTTGACATTGCTCTAAGCTCCCTCACGTGCTCTGATACACCTCCTGTCCTTATAGAGACGGTGGCAAATTTCTCCCATAGGTTTTGTGCCTCAAAACCTGCAACATACAGGCAAATAAATACTGGATGTACGAAATCTTGTACTTTTGTTTGGGTGTGCGGGGGGTGATATGCATGCGGTTTAATCTCGGAATTCGCCTGAACGTAGGTTTCTGTGTTTTCTGCTCCCCTATCCCCCTTTACGCAGCTGGTACATCAAGATCATCCCATGTTTGTCGTCGCATCAAACAGCTCTCCTGCACACCTAAAGGTTTTTGTTTGTGTGTGGGGTGCTGAGGCAATTCTCTGTTTTTGAAGCCACATTTTCTCAATGTCTCCATCCTCTTGTGTGTGTTTTTGGGATCATCACACGAGAAGAGGTGGGAGGTTAGTAACTATATACATTGTACGATCGTCCTTTTGAAATGGGAACCTATTCGGGCCAGTGGTTCCCGGGCTTTAGCCGACCCTGGAAACGAAAGTCGTCTGCGATTATGCTTGCATTTATTAAAACACGAGTTCTGAATTCAATATCTCTGAAAGCTTGTTCAGGCTTGTCTGAGTATTTCCTGTCACCTCTGGATACTAGCAAGGCTTTTCCGCAGACTGCTCGTCAATGGTCTTCACCCCTTCTTGTTATTTGGTATTCGCTTCTCTCCGAAGCGTCTGTTTGGGCATCCCTCTTGCCCATTACCACTGTTCTGCACTTACCGTGGTGCTGGAGATTCTCTCATCTGTCAAATCCTATTTGGCCATTCTTCATTTAACCGCACCATGGACACAGCCAGCTGTTGGAGTCTTTCCCTCTGCCATGCCCTTTCCCATTCTTTGCTATGTCTGTTCCTTCTATACACTGGCCTGCTTGTTTAAGAATATTTCACCTACCCGTACCCCACTGCAGCCTTCTAGTTCAACATCTTGTCTCCATCCATTCTTTGGCCACAGCTACTGTCTTGTTTCTACCTACACTAAACACTGGTTTGGGGTGTTCTCAGAGCTATGTATAAACGACAAATTTGCATAACTCAATTTTATACCAGCGTCTGTTTCCATAACACAAGTGGTGGCGGGGAAGCGGGAATGGTAAGTTGGCTTATATTTTTACACATTCTAAAATTTCCGAGTAACATAAAATGTGTAGTATTGGAGCCCCACCTCACTCAGTTTTGCTAGTTTATTGTATGTAAACAACCGTGAATTTAGCAGAGATGTGATTGTTTTTTCTTTTTTTTTTTATACGCATCGAGTCCTGAACAAATTTTGCACATGTCCTTTCACTACCGTTTTCGACCTTAGCGTGCTTCTGATTTCAAGAGGCGGTTTTCATTCTAGCAGTTGCATCATGTCATGTGATTCTGTGTGCAACGTAATGTGCGGATTTCGCAGCTAAAGACAAGATGAGGTTGAAGGTAGCCTCTCTGAAAGGGACAGGTGGGTTTTGCTTGGTAATTTTAATTAACCAATCAGCCTTTTAACATCAAATAGCAATCATCAGGGCGGTGTTCTTCATTCCCTGCTATTGTCCGGATTCTCTCTAGGTTTCAGTAACTATACTTGTGAAAGGTTACATCAAAATGGTCGCACACGGGGAGGAGCCAAGATGGCCGACGGGTCGGACGCCTGAGCTCCCGGCTCCGTGGACCGTCCGGCTTCTTTTGTTAATCCTGATTAATTCTCCTGACCTGCGCCGCCCAGCCGCCGCGGATTACCGGCATTGAAGTGACTGGCGTTCTCCTGACACCTTTGTCGGCGGGTTTGGTGGCTGACTCGGTGTCTACTACGACCTCCGGCGCTCCCACGGGTCCCTGCGTAGATGGCCGCCGCTGGACGCCGAGGGATGTGGACGGGGTGCTGAGCTGGAATACTGCGGGTGATCGCGGGGGAGGAAATGCTGGCCGTGCGACTGGAGTCAGACCCTTATGTCCGGGTCGGACTCCCCCGAGCGCCGGCAGTGATGCGGACGACGTCGGAGCCCCCGAATGCTAGCTCTCCTCCGCCACCCTGAAGACAAGCGAGCGGACTCCATTTTGTAGCGTCTTCCTGCGGCGAACGGCCGGTTCTCGCGGGGGCCGTGGGGCGCTCTCGCCCGGTGCAGCTCCCGAGTGGAGCACGACACTTTTCCGGTGTCTACATCCTCGGATCATAGTAATTTTGTCCCGTCACTAATTGCCCGCAGTGGAGATGACAATGGCGTCTGCTCTTCTTGCTGAGACGCTGGCTGACCCGGGACTCGCAGTGTCTGCGCGCCCATGTGCCCCGGAGCTGATTGCCGCATCGGAGGAACAGCGGGATAGTGCGGACCGATGCTTGGTACAGAGGGACCCGACCTGTGGGGATGTATTGGCCGCCCTTGTGGCGTTAAAAGTGGCAATGCAGAGTACTTGCCAGGCGCTGACCCGGAGAATCGATGAGGCACTGGTTGCAACGGGATGTTCCCGGCTGGAGGATCCCCCGCCGCCCCTGTTTTCTCCTGGAGGTGAAACAATGTCGCAGAGTGGGGGGCCGGTGGTGCGGAGTCCTCCTGGCTACAATGTAACGCGTCAACCCATCGACACGGATACAGTTGCAGGGACACCCTTCACTTTGAACGTTGTGACTCTGCCTACGAACTACCTGCTGAGACCTAGCCTTTCGCTTCCCGTGCCAGATGTTACCCTGAAAGCACCTATCGCTCGAGCCTCTGTGGCATGTTACTGCTGCGTTTGGGACCCTGTGGTGCGATACGTCTTCATTGTCCCCTTTCCTCGAGAGCGGCCATCTTGTCTCTTTGTCCTGGCTGAAGGTGACTCGCAGCAATGGACGGGCCTGAATCATATCTGCCGGTCCGGACAGGGGTGATGGCATGCCGGTTGTCGCTTTGGTTGGATCGGCATACGGGGCCCTGGACTGATACACGTTTTGTAATTTTGGACGAGTAGTCTTTAATGACCAGTTTTTGTTACATGTCGCTGTGATTTCGCCTCCTGTTTCCTTCTTCTGCCGGGGGGAGGACTTGTGAAGTGCTGAAGTGCTGGGTGTTATTGAATCGGGACCACCGGGTTTACGGGGGTCTTTTGATACTGTACTGTACATGGCGCAGGATGTATGAGCGGCGCGGGAATCCGGGAGTTCGGCAGTGTGGTGGGCTCCTCCCCGCTTTATGGTCTTTTTTCCTTTCTTCTTTCCTTAATTCTATATTTCGGGTTCCTATGGGGCGACAGACACGTAGCTAGGGGGGGGGGTAGGCCATAGCCTCGGCATGCGTGTAGGGTGGGGGGTCTTCTTCGATACGTTTTTTGTTACTATGGGCCTTCTTTTTCTTTCTTCTGTCCTTTTCCTTTTTCTTTTTCTAGGGTCAGTGGGGGGGAATGGTGTTAGGAGGGTAGCGGCTGGGAGGCACATTTCGCTGCGTATCTATATCCTGGTATTATAGTTTCGTGCCGCCATTTTAGATATGTTCACTGTTAGTTGACTCTCCTGTTGGATGTTACCCATTTATCGTATGTTCGTCTGTTCTGTGCACTGATCCGTTCTAGCTCTGTATCTCCTTAACTTTAAAACTTTTTAAAATTAACCTTACTGTCTCCTGCCACTCAGTGCACGTGGATTTTGCAACATAGGTCGTATGCTTTTAGGTGCTGCCGTGCCACCGAGTGGACGTATACTTTGCTATCAAGCATCAGAAGTGTCGAGGCCGGCCGGATGGTTGTAGGCCCGTATTTGTCTTGTACACAGTGCTAAATAAAGGTTTAAAAAAAAAAAAAAAAAAAAAAAAAAAAAAATGGTCGCACACTGCTGACCTACCTGCGTGTTACCCCAAAGAACTGTGGTCCCTGTAGTCAGCGTCGGCGGATACACCTATGCTCGTGTCGTGAGTGCAAGTGTGAATAGCGTTAGCCATCCCTGGACACGTGTTTCGAGGTAGTTGCCTCTCGTCAGCAGGGAGTAGGAAAGAGTGTAGGGTTGCAATGTAAGCTGCTAAAATCATTATCAGGTCTAGTACCTCTCGTAGCAACGCAGGTGCGTAACCTGAGTCCGTCGACTCCCCGGCTCAGAGAGCCACTAAATAGTTACATCAAAATGGTCGCACACTGCTGACCTACCTGCGTGTTACCCCAAAGAACTGTGGTCCCTGTAGTCAGCGTCGGCGGATACGCCTATGCTCGTGTCGTGAGTGCAAGTGTGAATAGCGTTAGCCATCCCTGGACACGTGTTTCGAGGTAGTTGCCTCTCGTCAGCAGGGAGTAGGAAAGAGTGTAGGGTTGCAATGTAAGCTGCTAAAATCATTATCAGGTCTAGTACCTCTCGTAGCAACGCAGGTGCGTAACCTGAGTCCGTCGACTCCCCGGCTCAGAGAGCCACTAAATAGTTACATCAAAATGGTCGCACACTGCTGACCTACCTGCGTGTTACCCCAAAGAACTGTGGTCCCTGTAGTCAGCGTCGGCGGATACACCTATTACATTGCAACCCTACACTCTTTCCTACTCCCTGCTGACGAGAGGCAACTACCTCGAAACACGTGTCCAGGGATGGCTAACGCTATTCACACTTGCACTCACGACACGAGCATAGGCGTATCCGCCGACGCTGACTACAGGGACCACAGTTCTTTGGGGTAACACGCAGGTAGGTCAGCAGTGTGCGACCATTTTGATGTAACTATTTAGTGGCTCTCTGAGCCGGGGAGTCGACGGACTCAGGTTACGCACCTGCGTTGCTACGAGAGGTACTAGACCTGATAATGATTTTAGCAGCTTACATTGCAACCCTACACTCTTTCCTACTCCCTGCTGATGAGAGGCAACTACCTCGAAACACGTGTCCAGGGATGGCTATCGCTATTCACACTTGCACTCACGACACGAGCATAGGCGTATCCGCCGACGCTGACTACAGGGACCACAGTTCTTTGGGGTAACACGCAGGTAGGTCAGCAGTGTGCGACCATTTTGATGTAACTATTTAGTGGCTCTCTGAGCCGGGGAGTCGACGGACTCAGGTTACGCACCTGCGTTGCTACGAGAGGTACTAGACCTGATAATGATTTTAGCAGCTTACATTGCAACCCTACACTCTTTCCTACTCCCTGCTGACGAGAGGCAACTACCTCGAAACACGTGTCCAGGGATGGCTAACGCTATTCACACTTGCACTCACGACACGAGCATAGGCGTATCCGCCGACGCTGACTACAGGGACCACAGTTCTTTGGGGTAACACGCAGGTAGGTCAGCAGTGTGCGACCATTTTGATGTAAATACTTGTGAAAGGTACAGATAGTATCTCATTTTTTTCTTATTAAACTGTGGGAAATACAAATATGAGACAAAAGCTAGCACTTATGGGTTATATGTAAGAGCATTTTCTTGGCTAGTAAACCGGCCTAACATGTTGCAATGCAATAGGTCTCGCAATTACGCGAGTTTGAGCTATTGGCATTGTAAACGACAAAGCCTTTTTTTTGCTTTTTAAAACATAAATAAAAGGCATTGTCATTTACAATGTCAATAGCTTAAACTAGCATAAATGCGAGACCTATTGCATTGCAAATGCTTGTTCAAATAGTTCCCGGGGGTAAGTGGAAAGGGGGGGGGGGGGGGGGGGACCCCTAATGACAGACAAGCTCACTCGCTATGCTTACTCGCCACAGGGCAATCATCACAAACGTTTACGCCTCACTACTTTCAAATGTCACCATCCATCACTTTGGTAGGGTAAGGCCGTGAACAGCAATGTATTCAACACAGCTCCCAAAAAAGGAAGCCTCTGCAAAGTATTCAGGTGTAATTATGGCACGTTGTTCTAGATCCCAAATGATGTCAGGACGTTTACTGTCTGCTGGTGGTACACTACTAACTATGGTGATCACACCTTTTCAACAGCCAGTAATCAAGGTCGGGGAACACTGGTACCCTCAAACTCCAAAGATGGGTGGTGACCACTGCCATCACTTATGTGAACACCTGATGGGTGCTAGTGAGGCCAAAAGGGAGCACAGCAAATTGAAAATGCTCATTGCCTACCTTGATCTTCAGATAATATTTGTGGGACTGCAAGCTGCGCATATCAAAATGCATGTCCTGCAGGTCCACGGCTAGCATCCAGTCGCCGAGGTCCAGGGCAAAGAGAACTTGTGCCAGTGTGAGCATTTTGGATCTCTCCTTCAGAAAGGCTGTCAGTGGGCAAAGTTCTAAAATAAGACGGACACTTCCACCCATTTTGGCACAAGGAAACAGCAGGACTAACAACCCGTTCGTATCTGAGACAGGAACCCTCTTGATGGCACCTTTGGAAAGTACAGCACACACCACTTGTAGAAAGACTGAAAAGTTTTCTGATGTGGGAGGAACCTGTGACGGATCAGAAAGGAATGGAAGGCATAGCCCAACTGAACGATCTGGAGGACCCATCTGTTGGACGTGATGGCTCGATGGATCTCCTATGTCCGAAAATAAGTGGTAATGGCTAAAATAAAAGCCCACATAGGCAAAAACAGTTTGCTTGAGTCACATCAACCTGAGCTCCATTCAAAACAAACTAAGGACTGAGTCCACCTTTCACACCACTTCCTCAGAATAGCAGACCTGAATGTTTGCAGCATCCTTATCCTCCTTCACCTGCCTAGTGTATTTGAAACCAAGGATTACAAAATCTTCCTATAAGGACTACGAGTGGCCATGCCGCCTCTTTTCTGTCCAACCAGAGTCAAAGTAAGACTTGAAGACCACTCCTACCCATCCTGCCCAGCCAACTACCTGATTCAGCAGGGTCCCCTTTACCCTTAATACTCATCAAATACCTCATAGACATCAGCCACACCCATCACTTCCACTTCTTATGCAGCCACAAAATCTCCTTAATGGTGTCAGAGGAGCTCAAACAATTAAGTCATATCACATAGATTGCTCTCCACTGAAACCTGGCAGGCCAAAACAGCCTCAAATTTAAGTCAGAAAATAAAATTCCTGTTCTAAGAGCCCAACATTTGCTCAAACAAAAGCCCTTAACTGTGCCCCTTCTCTCTTCATTCTTCTGCCATACTGTACAAATCAAATCCAAATGGCAAAACTTGAGATGGTAAACTCAATCTCAACTCAGACACAAGAGCAGTAGTAAAACCTACATTTTTTCCCCAAATATAACTACTCAAAAGAATCCTACCGTGTGATACACAGCTGTGATATACAAGAGAACTCCTGCATCAACTTTAGTAATTACTTACATACTGGTCTCCTTGCATACCAGAAAATGATTACAAAAATCCTAAAATACAGCTGGCACATGGCTATCAGGCTAAAAATCAACCTCTACAGGATTTCTGTGCAGAAAGGAATCAAATTCAAGATTCTCCTGAGAGCGCTAGCCCAAATACCTCCAGGATAAGATAAAATATAACCAACAAAATCACCCACCCACAGGAGGAAACCAACTGATAACATGAAACCAACTGATCACATCAAAAACCAGAAACAGGAGTAGCAGTGATAGTTGATTCACAGTGGCGGAACCTTGCCTCTGGAATAATTTTACCTCCGACATCCACAATTCACCGTCCCTCATGCACCACATTGGCAAACTAGAAAACAAGCCTACAACAACACTATCACAGCCCACATTCCCAACTACATCCAGACTCAAGGACCTGGCCTACCTCTCTGCCCTGCAACCTCTCCCTCAATAATTTCAACCTTGCTCTCCTTCAACAACTTCAAATTCTGATTTTCTTTCATCGTGAATGCGACTCTTGTACTTTTGTAACCAGCACCCTCTGGATATGCCTGTAACTGTTTAGTATCCATGATGGTCTGATGTAATTGGGGCAATACCCATTTTATTAGTATAACTGCTGTTCTTTTCGACATCCCAAGGCCTGGGCTACTCAGTCCAACAGCAACCCCTTTGCTTAGGAAAGCATCTCTTTTAAGCACCTACAAACTTTAATTCATGCAGTGTACACCTTACAAATAAACATACAAATATATGCTCTTTCAATATGAAAATAATAGTTCTGCGTGGCAGAAGAATATAGCCAATGTTCATGCGTAGGAGTGTGCTGCAAAGTACCACATGTAAATGCATTGTCAGTAAATAGAATAAAAATCCAAGAAAATTGAAACATGCCACGAAATGCACCTTGTGCAACATGTTATGTTCTTTTTTGCTTTGTTATTTGAATTGAATAACATCTTGAAATAAAGAGAAAGGAATTTATTTGTACAGAAAAAACTCGAGGAAGAGTTGAGACATGAGGAGATGTCAGAATTCCATCTGATCAACAAAGCAAATATAGAAAAATCAAATGAATCGCTTCCAACACACTCAAGTAAGAAAACATACAAACATAATAAAACGTTCTTTCTTTTGTTTTAATAAAAAAAATACTCCACCAGTAATCCTACAATCATCCGTCAAATATGAATGATTTACATGATCTTGACAAAAAATACAATAAGATTAAAGGGAAACATAAAAATTACACAGGAAACAGTTGGCAAACTGAAAGACGATACAAATAAAGAATGTAGATCACTTTACATATACAAAGTAAAGAAATCTAATATGAAGTGCTTGGTTAAGTTAACAATTATCACATCACAAGAATTCATTTGAATACCCACAGGACAATATTTTAAGATTTGCATTACAGTAGATGTGGAGAAACATTGTAGGCATTGCTTCAGAGTCATGCCAATCACTACACAATACATATTAAAGTAATGAGGGAATTTAAACTTTTAATCTAGCTTTTATTGTCCTAGGTGAAAGTTTTTCGATGAGTTTGTCACTATTAACCGAGTTTAGTTCAATTTATTTTTCAATGCTACTGAAGAGGGGTGCCTTTTGGAGCAACGGTAAAGATTCCTAAAAATATAACCAAACTTAGTTCTGAAACTTTAAAATGGAAAATCTGCAAATTAGATTTGCAAGCGAATTTCATTAGGACGTATGCAGCTACCCACTATATAGGATTTGTTTTGGTGGCATTATAAGAAACCCTCGCCAAAAAAAGTTGTCAAATGGATATTCAAGTGAATTTCTGTTAAAATCTAACAGATTAATTAACAGTAGTAAGTTTTAAATCTGCAAAACATTTCAATGTTAAAGGTGCTTTATTTTTATTTTTTTAGAAACAATTCTTCTGGCAGTACTAGCGAATCACAAAATCCTTCAAGATTATTTCTACAATAATATATACACTTTATATTTTCATGCCTCTAAAAAAATGAAATCTACAGTACTCTTTTATAATATAAAAATATATTACAAATCTGCGGACATATTTACAAGCTTTGCTCTATAACTATCTGCAACAATATTTTATTTTCATACAAGACTAACAAAAGTAGACAAGTCTTAAATGTTTTCTTTAACAAAAATACAGCAATGACTTCTTGCAACTACGCAAGAAAAAGGTTTCCTCTATCCTTTTTAAAGCAAACTTTGGTGCATAAAACATTACGTCAGATGTGCACAAAAATACAGGCTTCCTTACATCTAGAAACAACTAGGCCAAATGAAGCAATTTATTTTTACAAAATAGCTGAATGTCGAAAGTTATGATATGTACCAGAGTGACTCATAATGAACAGATTTTGAAAATATATTCATGAAGTTCAGTTTTTTACTTGTTAACTAACAAGGTTACTTTTTCAATTGGTCTCTGTGCATTAAATAGGAGCCGTATTAAAGACATGACAATGAATCTGTACAAAATGATTTTGGCTACACTTCCTTCAGATTTAAATATTGGAGTGACAATGTCACGACTCCGTTCACACACCTTAAATGGCAAAAAAACACAACACCTGAAATAGTTGTTTACTATGGTAAAGTGGCTAGAAAATTACGACCCATCGACCATATACAGATGTTAATGTTTTTAACCCTTCTTCCCGCAGCTTACCCAATTTCTACCGTGTGCTCATTTTGGAAATGCATAATACCATCTCCATTATAAATATCGTTTAGTTTGTCGCTCTGGAACGTGACCGAGCTAGGGTTATAAAATGATTGTGTTGTTCTGGCTTCAGTAGATAAAGTCACTGCACGCACAGGAGAACGTAAAGCAGCAAACATGCAAAGCCTTTAGACAATTCAACTAGAACGCCAGAAGTTTTCCCAATCTCCAACAGTACATTCATCCCATGCAAGTGTGGATTCATTATATTGAAAACGGGCACCTACATTATCCACAAAATGTTTACAACAAGTATAAATAACATCATACAATTGAAGGGGGCAGGGTTCGAATGGCCATGATGCAACGTTCAATCTAAACTCGTTGTCAGTGACTAAGACTGCCGGTATTCAGACTGCTGTCTTTTACCTCCTTTTCATCATCTTCTGTGGCATTGCTCTGGTAAAAAAAGAAAAAAATACATTTACACTCTGAAGAAGGTGTGGTAACTGGGTGGCCAACAAGTTACATAGCTGAAACAACAGTTTTGCAATCGGTTATAAACTGAAATGGACCCTATCGTGCCGAATATAGGTGGGTCTGCTACTGTGAGGGCATTTTTTTAACTTTAGGCTTAAGATGTTTGGCGTTCTCTTTGAGCGTGCATGAAAATATAACGTCAAAATATGTAATGCTTTAGAAACCATTTCTTTAGGCTAATTGGACAGCTGATCGATACATCATAGTTTTGCACTTAACGCACGAATACTTTCATATTTATCAGTTCTAAGGTCTCTATTTATTAAACAAGTATTGCAATTTCTTCGGAAGTCCAGTATGGTCACATGAAACTGTGACAGATATGAGGATTCAAAACTGTTGTTAGAAGTTACTTTCTCTAAGAGATTTACACACCGTGCCCAGAATTCCAAGCAAAATCTTGCTTAAGAAGTCGGCAGATCTCATGGTTGTAGTAACTTACTCTACCTCCGGTAACCCAATGAAATTCAGATTTATGTACTGCCTGCACCTTATGAACTGTACCCATACATATACTTATACCAAAGTATTTTACCGCGAACTACATCTTAGTACCCCTACTTTATAGTAGTATCTCACCCCTACCTATACTCTAGTACCTCTATCTGTTTATATCCTAGAACCTCTACCCCTACCTATCTCCTAGTACCTCTGAATGTGCTGTTAATACTTTAACCCTTGCCGATAACCTGTGATGCTTCCTATACCTAAAGTATCTCTATACTTACCTATACCCTGGTACCGCTATCCCTATCAGAACACGTCTATCCATTCATTAGTAATACTCCACCTATATTTTTAGTACCTCTGCTCCTACCAAGTATCTTAACTCATTCCAATACTTTAGCACCTTTAACTAAATCTTAGCATCTCTTCTCCTTGCCCCTTATTCATTACTCTTGCCCCTTTTTCATAGATTCTGTCTTCTTGTGTGAGATATTATTGCGGGTGTCCCATAATTATGTTATCGTATAATACTCAATTTATTTATTTTTTGAAGAAAAAGGTTTTTCATATTATGGAATTCATCAAAATAGCGTTTTATCAACCAGTTGTCTGCTCATTTTTCTCCAAAACCTATAGTCATTTATAACCTATAAAGATTTTTTTAAATTAAATCTTTATGTCAACCATGACATCAACTGTTTTGATGAATGACAAATGTGTTAAATTTGTCTTACATTCCATCAGCTAGTATTTTTAATGCTTTATAAACGAAGGCTGTCTTTTCTCGTGACAGAAATTCTTCGGTAACATAGTAACGGTTTTTCCACATACAGGATTCTATTAATTAGACTCGAATTTGCAGAACCCACCCTTCTAAAGGGGCACCCCGCCAACTCAGCAGAAAGTGCCAGTCCCAACCTCCGATGGGGTGGCTGTGTACCGACAAGGGTACACTAGAGTGCCTTGGAGGGGGTAGCAGCTGAAGGTGTGGAAGATTCGGTTGCTCGCTGTCCCTGTTGCCTTCTCCAATTGGTAATATGGCCACAAAGGCTCTCTGGAGATTAGTATACCTGTTGGAGGTACTGGCGGTATTAGGAGCCCCTACCAAAGCCCAGAAGGGGGTGAAACTGCTGGTATGGGGGAGCAGAAAGGCCCAAAGAGTGTTCTGTGGCCCTGCTGTCTTTGAAGCACTCAAGAGCCAACTCACCCTTATCTCCAAGTGGTTATAATCCATTTAAAGACATGTTCATAAGACTGGCATGTAAGTCTTCTGCAAAGCAGGTTGAATACATCCATGAGTGTATGCGAATAGCCACACTAGTACCAATAGTTCTACCGATGGAGGCAGCTGTATCCAATACAGAGCAAATTGTGAACTTTGATACATCACAACAATCCTGCATAGGCTGAGAAAAAATGGCCCGCCTTCTTCTGGGATCCTGGGCAACACTTGGGCCACGAAGTTCTACAGACAGGAGAAAACCGGCCTAAAAGATAGTTGGCGTTCTTGGAAAGAAGAGCCAAGCTCGTAGAGGATAAAAAAAACATCTTAGCAAAGTTCTTCGTTATCTTCGATTCCCTGTCAAGGGGAGTAGTGGAACACGATTTTGGGTTCAACCTGTTGGCCGAAGACTGCACCAGAAGGCTTTCATTAGTGGGGTTCAGAATGAGAAACGCAGGGTCGCTAGAAGCAGGGTTGGCATCCGGCGATGCACAGGCAGGCCTTAGCATGGTTTTGCTAAGGTACCAAAGAGCACATCTGTGAAAGCCTCATTAAATGGCATCAGAGGCTCAGAGCTCAACTGGTCAGACTGCAACACCCTCTTCAGAACATTGGTTTTAAGCTGCTGAGTGAGAAGGTGAAGACTAAAAAGCTCTGCCGCCCTTCGCATGACCATAGCAAATAGGGTGTTTTCTTCTCTGCTAGGTACTTTTGGCTGAGGAGGAGGGGGTAGGTGAACTAAGCCAGTGTCTAGGGAGGTATACAAACCACTTCATTCTGAAGATCCTCATACCAGTTTTCACTTAGTACAATTGGTTAATCTCATCTCTAGCATCCTAGGACCCATTGTATGAGTCTGTACCAAAAAGGATTATTAAGACCGTGAGCCACTGGAAGATCAAGGCACTGTGTCAATGTCAGAAGGGTGATAAAGCGGTTGCATTTTTTTTTAAAGAGTAGGGTACGGCCTCGATAGAGGTCAAAATGGCACCATCCCGGTATTGGACAGCACTATGGTTTGGCTGTCGGCATCCGGAGTCAACAGCATCAGTGAATCACGCTTCGGCATGGGTAGTGGTACCAGGTAGGGAACTGTTACCAAAGTCGGGCCGGAGCCCTGAGCAGATCCAGAGGGCCCAATTGGCACAGAGGGCAATCCTGTCAGTGGAAGCCAAGATGGGGGGAGGCTCTTGGCCGCTTGGGGCCCATAGGCGCAGCAGAGAGAGGTAATAACGTGGCAAATAAGCACAACTGCAGAATTCCTTGATATGCTGAGGTATAGTTGACAGGTCCATAAATTCTGGTTGCTGCGTGACCACAGTAGGAATCGTCTTTGAAGTAGACAGACATTGAGAGCTCAACCTAGAAGCATTATGACACTCACACCTTATCAGGGAGTGGCGGGATGGAGTAGAGTACTGTTTGGAATTATTGTTTTTCTTTCTGGACTTCCCTAAAGACTTACAGCGTGAAAAAGACCAGTCGCAGGTGCAAACTCAGGCGTGTGGTCGGAATCTACCAATAGACGTCGACCTATTCCAGGGCTGGTTCCTGCAGTAGTTCAACAAAAGAGCTTAGATTCCCAATCTCAAATGACTTTGGAGTGTATCAAGGCACAACCACTGCAGGCCTTAGAGTCATGATCTGACACTAGGCCCTATAGGCAATTCACATGTGGGTTAATCACAGACACTTGTGTGCGATATTTCCACACAGGGTTTAAACACTGAAGACTTGGAGAGTGACTTAATGCCCTTGCACACTGAAGAAATTCCACAATGTAATGTTTAGATGAGACAAAGAGTAGCTCCGGATCTGTATCTGTTGGAGCAGAAAGAGAAGACCTGTTCTGGCACCCCGTATAGGCCTTCGCATGTCGCATCTGGCCTGAAACGGTGTAAACGCTGAGCCACTGTCACCACCTGCCACTGTGCAGGAGCACTGCTGAAAAAAGTCCGGATCCAGCCCAACGCCGGGAGAAGTATTCATGAGGTGAGGAATCAGTGGTTAGAAGTTTCTACCAGAAAGAAGAGCTATAGCATTATCATGCTGAACAATCTGTATGACCCATCTGAAGGACGAGAATGATCCCCATCCTGGGAGGAATACTAAAACCTGCCCCTCACAGGATGGGTGATTGCTGCTAAGGGTAAACTAAACGGCTGAGGCTGTTGCAGCAAGTGCGAGGGACTGGGAGGACCGGTACCCCTGCTGGCTACCACAATAAGAGATGCTGCTGTTTGACCCACCTCCTACAGTAGCCCCAGTATTTACTAAGCTGACGCTGTCAACAGTTCCAGGTAGTATGCAGTGGACCTACTGTCCTTAATCGTTTGTTTGCCCAAACATGAGAGCCATCAAACCGCATATCCATGAGAGGGGCTTACACATCTTCAGAAAACCCTTTGGAACTATCCACACATGAAGGCAGAGCACAAAGTTGGTGCCAACCACACTTCCTAGGCAGTCTGTAGAATGTACGCCAGCACAAATCACATACTTGGCAGTGGTCTGTCCATCACAAATTATTTGACCCACAGAGGCCCTAAGGTCTTCTGGGACTGCTGCACGACTTTACTGGCCATGTCCCAGAGAGCATGCATACAGCAGCAAAGCAAGCAGACTGCAGTGACTCATCCAAGTACTAGGCTGGCAGAAAAGAACATTTGATATTCAAATGCCTCAATCAGCCCTGGATTCCGTATCTGGAGGAGTTGTGGGGAAATAATTATAGTTAACCTTACAGGTCGAAGGATGAACCATCAGACTCTCTGTAGTAGGGTGTTTAGAGAGAAAATCAGGGTCGGCAGGTGCACATTGTGACACTCTCATGCTTTCTCCTTATGCATGTAGTGGCACACTTGGGGTCAACTCTTGCTTTGTTTTTTTAGGTTTACATTTGGACTCACCAGAGAACTTTGACTGTGAGTTAGATCTCTCGCATGACTTGTCCTGGGAGTGAGGCTCAGACCGCACCTGTTAACTGGAGCAAGAGCGGGACTTAAGCAAGGGGCTCGACACTCCACCACCTAAAAGCATTAAAGAGAAAGTTTTTGGATCCAGTCTGGCACCTGGAGAGTATTCTAAGGTGAGTCATTTGCAGTTAGAAATATCTATAAACAAATGGGATTCATATGCATGCTAAAGTCTTTTATACCTCTTTTGTTAGGCGCATGCCTTATGTTTTCAGCAAGAGCGAGCATAGTGTCTTGTGGTGGAGACTTAACAGGTGGTTCAGAACTTCAGGACCCTTAAGCCATATGCCAGTGATTCAGCTCGCTGGTGGTTCTGATGACTTTGAGCTCTGCCTTTTTGACACCTCAGGGAGGGTGCTGAGGTTGAATGCAGATGCATGGGACCAAGCTACTGTCCTAGCCTATTCTTTGTTGCTAGGGAGGCAACGATTAAAAACATCCATTTAGGTCCAGCCAAGATAGGCCACAACCACATTCTCACAGTGCGCAGCTCGCATACACCTGAACAATCCAGTAAAATCCAGTAAAATCCCAATGGGGAGGGAAGATTGGGAGGAGGAGGGGGGGAGGGGGGGAGGGGGGGGGGGAGGGGGGGGGGGGGGGAGGGGGGGAGGGGTGGAGGGGGCACAGCTCTGTGTTCCGCTCTACAATGTCAAGAGTCATAGAGCCCATGAACGAGCTTCTACGGAGAGAGAGTTGCTGCCCTCGCCACATCATCAATTCTCTACAAACTGCCATCCGTTCTTTCACAGTTAGGCCATTGGCCCTGGCCCTCTACAAATACAGTGATCTGTTTTATTCATCTTTACGTGTATCTCACGTCAACCTAGTGCAACATGGGAACCGCCTTTGTACAAGGTGAGTACATGGAGGAATTGGAAACCTCCAATGTCCTGGGTTTAGGTATCTTGGAAGGTATTACCCATCTTGTGCAAAGGTCGTTATGCAAACAATTTTTTGTAGCAATGAAAACCCTAGCAATATTCGAGCACGGTTAAGAAGGCCAAGAGACTAATGTAGGATGTAAATGCCCTTTAGAAGGAAACCATAGCAGCTCTCAATCCTATCAAAAAAATGAAATCGGCCTTCTGGATGAGAACACCGACAACATCAATAAATGAGAACTCAATCCATTCAAACACTGAATTTGGCCTTTAAGAGGAGGACAGAAAGGGTACCTCTAGCTGGGGGGGGAAGCACAAGGAGTTGTAGAACATGAGTAAGTACCACTCCAGTCCTTGTGTATAGGAGGCATTATCAGGAGAAAGACCAAGAAAGTTCAAGACTCTGTGATGGGGAAGTGTACACAGTAAAAGAGCTTGAGGGTATATTTGATCCATAGAACCTACAGAATCTCAGTCCTCTGTAGTCATCTCTGCCAATAAAATGCAAATTACTTTCAAATGTGGCTGCGTACCCCCTTGAAAAAGAGGTGCAAATTCACTGACAAGCAGAGTGCCTAAGACCCTCGGCAGAAGTTACCATGTTGGTACCTGATGGTTACATTTACGAACATCATTTCTGCAGTTCCTCTAAACATTCATTAAGAGTCCCTGCTGCTGAAAAGTTATTGGATCTGGCAGGCCTGCTGACAGATCAGATGAACACATCACAGACAGACAACGAGGCACAAATGGACCTAGAGACTTGACTGGGTTGGGAAAAGAGAAAGGAAGATGCTACTTACCAGCATGCATCTGTTCTTGGCATGTAGAGCTGCAGATCCACACACTTAGCATAGATCGCCATCTGGAATTGGGCCCGGATGTTTGCACTTGTTTTTGTCCTGGAAAAGTCTTTGGAAGTCACGGGATAGGTGACTCCTCCTTTGGACTATATTGCGCATGGGCATCGGCTCCATCCTCAGATTGTTTTTCGCCAACAGGAAAATGATGGGGTTTTGTAAGAGACAAATATGCCCATGTATGCTGTATCTAAATAAGATAGTGCTGGAACAGATAATGGTAGCCGGGGAGGCGGGTGGGCGTGTGTGGATCTGCAGCTCTACATGCCAAGAACAGATGCATACTGGTAAGTAGCATTTTCCGTTCGAGGCATATGAGCTGCAGATCACACACTTAGCATAGATTGTATAGCAGTACCCTTCCTGAGCGGCGACCACCAGTACCTGTTGCAGTAGTTTGAAACAAGCTTATTGTTTTGTTTGCACATCCACAGAATAGTATTTTGTGAATGTGTGCGGTGTAGACCATGTAGCTGCTTTGCAGATGTCATCTAAGGGAATGTTCCCTAAAAATGCCATTGAAACCCCTATCTTTCGTGTAGAGTGGGCTTTGGGAGGAACAGATAAAGTATGTTTTGCTTTGTGATAGCAAATTTGTATGCATTTAACAATCTATCTAGCTATCCCAGACTTTGATATGGGGTTGCCTTTGTGTGGTGGTGAAAAGGACACAATAAGTTGTTTGGTCTTACGAAAAGGTTGTGTCCTTTCATTGTAATAAAGCAATGCTCTTTTGACATCTAGGGTATGAAGAGCTTTCTGCGACTGTGAGAAGAACACTGGCAACTCCACAGACTGATTGAGGTGGAAAGGAGAAATGACTTTAGGGAGGAATTTTGGATTGGTTCTGAGAACAACCTTATTGTAATGGATTTGTAGGAAAGGTTCCTGAATAGTTAGCGCTAGCAGGTCACTAACTCTTCGAAGAGAAGTGATAGCTACTAGGAAAGCAACTTTCCATGTTAGAAACTGGAGCTCACATTTATGTAGTGGTTCAAAGTGAGGACCCATTAGTCTTGTGAGAACGATGTTTAAATTCCACAGGTGAGGGTGGTACCCTGGGGGGGGGGGGGGGGGGGGGAATTATCCTTTTGAGGCCTTCCATAAAGGCTTTGATGGCAGGCACTTGGAAAAGTGATAGGTGTTGTCTATTTTGTAAATAGGCTGCTATGGCAGCAAGGGGCAGCCTAATAGATGTGTAGGCTAAGTTGCACCTTTGGAGATGTAGTAGGTAACCTATGATGTGTTGGACAGACACGTCTAGGGGATTGATGTTGTTATGACAGTATATTACAAATCTCTTCCACTTGGCTTCATAGCAGGCTCTAGTGGTGGGACGTCTAGCTTCTTTAATGACGTTCATGCATTCAGGGGGAAGGTTAAGGTAACCGAATTCTAAGACCTCAGGAGCCAGGTTGAGCTGAGCTGGGTCCGGGTGTCGGATCTCTTCATGGTTCTGAGTTAGGAGGCGTGGGGAGAGGTGTAGTTTTTGGTGGGGAACTGCAGACAGTTCCAGTAATGTGGTGTACCTCGGTTGTCTGGCCCAAGTTGGAGCAACTAGGATAAGAGTTAGTGCATGTTGCTGTAGTTTGCGCACCACCAATGGAATGAGTGGGAGAGGTGTAAAGGCGTACGCAAATCTGTCTGACCAATTCATCTATATCGCATTGCCTTTGGACAATGGGTGTGGATACCTGGCGGCGAAGCTTGGGCATTTGGCGTTTTCGTGCGTAGCGAAGAGGTCTATCTCTGGTTGGCCCCACATTTGAAAGAATGGCTGAATAACTTGTGGATGAAGTTCCCACTCGTGAATCTGTTGCGTTTGAAGGCTTAACAGATCGGCTATAGTGTTTTGTACTCCTGGGACATGTTGAGCTAGGAGAAAGATGTTCTGGGGTATAGCCCCTCTCCATATGCTCCATATGCTCTGTGCCAGTTGAGAGAGCTGCAGAGTGTGTCCCGCCTTGTTTCTGTATGGAGTACATGGCTGTCATGTTGTCTGTGCGGACTAAGACAGCTTTGCCTGATATTTGTTTTGGGAAAGCCTTTAAGGCTAGGAAAATGACTAGTAGCTCCAGGTGTTTGATATGGAGTAACTTTTGTTGAGGAGTCCACCTGCCTTGCATGGTGTGATGTAATAGGTGCTCTCCTCAGCCAGAGAGCGATGCGTCCGCTGTCATGACTATTTGTGGAACTGGCTCTAGGAACGGTCTCCCTTTGGAAAGGTTCTTGGTGTTCCACCATTGCAGAGATCGATGAGTGCGACCGTCTACCAACACCAGATCTGTTAGCGGACCGTGAGCTTGGTTCCATTGGTGTGCTAAGCACTCTTGGAGAGGACGCATCTGGAGTCTTGCATGAGGTACTATAAGTATGCAAGAGGCCAATATCCCTATTAGCTGCATGAACACTCGTGCTGGGAGAGAGTGTTGAGGCTGAAATTTGGTTATGAGAGCTTGCATGCTTGCTATCCTGGTCGGGTTGGGATAGGCGAATGCTTTTGAGGTGTCTATTGTGGCACCGAGGTATCATTGTATGTGGGACGGTTGTAAATGAGACTTTGCGTAGTTTACTGTGAACCCCAAGTTGTGGAGTAGCTGGATAGTGGTGTGAGTGTGATGTACACACGGACTGTATGAGCTGGGTTTTATGAGCCAGTCGTCCAGATATGGGAAGACGTGAATGTGTTGTCTTAAGTTTGCTGCCACTACTGCTAGGCACTTGGTGAATACCCGTGGTGCTGTTGTAACTCCGAAAGGGAGTACTTTGAATTGATAGTGTTGGAAGTCCACTACATATCTTAGATATTTCCTGTGAGCTGCGTGAATGGGAATATGGAAATAGGCGTCCTTGAGATCTAGAGTAGCAAGGAATTCGCCTTGTGAAAGAAGAGGAAGGACCTGCTGGAGTGTAACCATGTGAAAGTGGTGTGATTGTATGTACAGGTTTAGAAGTCTGATGTCTAGAATAGGCCTGAGAGAGCCGTCCTTCCTTGGTATGAGAAAATACAGGGAGTAAACTCCTGTTTTTTGTTGGTGCAAGGGAGCTGGTTCTATTATATCACTTTGTAGGAGGGAGATCACCTGCTGCTTTAGCAGAGATAAGTGTTCTGACGACATTGGGCGTTGTTTGGGTGATATGTGGGGGTGGGGGGGGGGTAGAAGTAAGTTCCAGACAGTAACCTGAATGAACTATTTGTCTCACCCACCTGTCTGTAGTGATGTTGGTCCAGACAGACAGGAACTGTTGTAGCCTTCCCCCGACCGGAGTGGAATGGTCTGGGGGAAGTGGAGGAAAGTCATTGGGTAGGGGTGGAGGCAGAGCGGGTGTTGTTGGTCTTGCCTCTGCCTGTGTTATTGTTGCCTCTGTAGCCTCCTCTCTGGTAACTTCTGGTAAACGTAGACTGGGTGGGAGCCTTGTAAGAGGTGGAGCGGTTGTCTGAGGAGTAGCCTCTGGGGGTGCCTTTGTAGGGTGAGCGACGAAAGGAACGTCTGGGAGCTTGCAACTGCAAGGCTCCCATTGATCTAGCTGTGTCCGTATCCTTTTTCATCTTTTCAAGTGTTGAATCTACATTTGGGCCAATTAGGTGCTCTTGATCAAATGGATGGTTGAGGATGGAACTTTGAAATTCAGGTTTAAAACCCGAGATGCGTAGCCAGGCATGCCTACGCAAAAGGACACGTGTGTTTACTGCTCTGGAGGTAGTGTCTGCCACGTCGAGAGCGCAACGGATGGAGGTGTTGGTGATAACCTCCTGTATGAGCTCATTGGCCCTGTTTTTGTATTTATCTGGGAGGTGCTGCATTATGGACTCTAGTTCATCATAATGTGCCCTATCATACCTGGCTAACAGCGCCTGAGTGTTGGCGATGCGCCATATGTTAGCTGCCTGTGAGGCTGTTCGTTTGCCAGAGGCGTCCAAGAGTTTAGACTCCTTGTCGGGTGGTGCAGCGTCGAACAAGTTACTTACCTTCGGTAACGATGTATCTGTAAGAAACATCAGTTAGTTAGATTCCTCACCTTAGAATATCCCCAGGCGTCAGACTGGATCCGGAAGATTTTTCGTCAGCAATACCCCTTGCGCGTCGCTAGGCGTCGTCTGCGGCTCCGCGTCCGTCGTCGGCGTCGTGCGCCGGAATGACGTCGGAGTACTTAGACGCCGCCCTCGCGCGCTGACGTCAGTTCTTGTACATAGCTTTCCGAGCCAGGAACGCAGAGCCATGCAAAGACCGACACTGGTGCCAAAAATAAAATCTAGGGGCCTGAAAAGGATAACCTTAACCCTAGATGTCAGTTCGCAGAACGGGGAGGATGGGTGGGTCGGTGAGGAATCTAACTAACTAATGTTTCTTACAGATACATCGTTACCGAAGGTAAGTAACTTGTTCATCTGAAAGAAACACGTTAGTTAGATTCCTCACCTTAGAATAGATACCCAAGTAATACCATCCCCGGTGGTGGGTCTGCGAACCAAGATCACACCAGAAAGTCCTGGAGGACAGAACGGCCAAAGAAGCCATCCCTCCGGACTTGGCTGTCAAGGCAATAATGCCTGGCAAACGTGTGTAGCGAAGCCCACGTTGCCGCCTGACAGATGTCCTGCAAAGGGACACCCCGTCCCACAGCAGTAGTAGCCGCCGTGGCCCGAGTAGAATGGGCGCGCAGCCCAACAGGAGGGTCCTTTTTTGCCAAGGAGTAACAAATTTTGATGCACACAACGACCCACCGAGAGATGGTCCGTTTGTGCACAGCTTTCCCCTTCTTAGCACCCACGTATCCAACGAAAAGTTGGTTGTCCACCCGGAACTGCTTTGTGCGGTCCAGATAAAAGGAGAGCGCACGTTTTGGGTCCAGACGGTGGAGCCTCTCTTCCTCTTTGGAAGGATGCGGAGGCGGAAAGAAGGTGGGCAAGGTGACAGACTGCCCAAGATGAAAGGGGGTCACCACTTTCGGAAGAAAGGAGGGACGAGGCCGAAGGACAACCTTGTCCGGATGAACAGAGAGAAAAGGAGGCTTTGATGATAAAGCCTGGAGCTCACTCACCCGTCTAGCCAAGGTGATGGCTACCAGAAAAGCAGTCTTAAGCGTCAGCAGACGAAGAGGACAATTATGAAGAGGCTCAAAGGGAGCGCACATTAGAAATGTGAGAACAAGATTCAAGTCCCACTGAGGCATCACAAAAGGGACAGGAGGGAACGTGTGAGTAATGCCTTTTAGAAAGCGTGTAACTACAGGGGACTTGAAAAGAGAAGGCTGATCAGGAAGCCGCAAGAAGGCAGAGATGGCAGCAAGATAACCTTTCAAGGTGCCCAGGGCAGAGCCCTGCCGGGCCAAAGAAAGAAGAAAGAGGAGAACCTCAGAAAGAGGGGCGGAAAGGGGATCCACAGCCTTTGCTGTGCACCATGCCACAAATTTGTTCCACCGGCAGGCGTATACCGTCTTTGTGGAGGGACGCCTGGCTGCCAGAATGATATCACAGACTTCAGGAGGCAAGTCAAATGGCATCAACTGCCGCCGCTCAATCTCCACGCATGGAGGTGGAGGCTGGACAGGTTCGGGTGTAGGACCGCCCCCTGCTGCTGCGACAGAAGATCCTCCCGAAGGGGCAGACGTATCGGAGGATCGGTCAACATACTGAGTAGCTCGGGATACCAGTACCTGCGTGCCCAAAACGGAGCCACCAAGATGACTTGGGCCCGGTCGTGCCTGATCTTCTTCAGCACTCTGGGCAGAAGTGGTATAGGCGGAAAGGCGTGCAACAGACCGCAACTCCACTCGTGACGAAAAGCGTCGCCGAGCGAGTGCCGCCTTGGAAATTCCAACGCGCAGAACTGCTGACATTGCGCGTTCTCTTTGGTGGCGAATAGATCTAACCAAGGCTCTCCCCACTGCTGAAAGAGACCTTGCGCCACTTCGGAGTTCAGACGCCATTCGTGATCCATCATGCACCGGCGGCTGAGTTCGTCTGCTCTGGTGTTCAGAGAGCCCGCCAGATGTTGAACCACTAGGGTGACGCCCTGGTGTTCCAGCCATGTCCAGAGGCGCAGAGCCTCCTGACAAAGGGTCCACGACCCCACCCCGCCCTTTTTGTTGCAATACCACATGGCGGTGGTGTTGTCCGTGAACACCTGCACGACACTTCCCCTGACAGAGGGAAGGAAGGCTTTCAGTGCAAGTCGGATCGCTCTCAACTCCAACAGGTTGATGTGGAGACGAGACTCCGCCGGAGACCAGAGGCCTCTGATCTCCGCCTCTCCCATATGGCCACCCCATCCCAGGAGGGACGCATCCGTCACTACGACATGCTCCGGTTGGGGAAGGGAGAGGCTCTTGCCCTCGACCCAATCGCGGTCCGTGAGCCACCACTGCAACTGCTGTGCAGTGCCCTCCGAGATCAAGACATGGTCGGACAGGTTGCCGTGATGCCGGGCCCACTGAAACTTCAGGTCCCACTGCAGAGCCCGCATGCGCCGCCTGGCGTGATGCACTAGTAGGATGCAGGAGGCCATCAGCCCCAGAAGCCGCAACACTAGCCTGACCGAAACCCAGGATAGAGGCCGAAAGATGGGAATCAGGGCCTGAATATCCCGGACCCGCTGTTCCGGTGGATAGACCCGGAACTGCGCCGAATCGAGAACCGCTCCGATGAAGAGGAGCTTCTGAGAGGGACTCAGGTGTGACTTCGGCACGTTGATGGAAAATCCCAGCAAATGCAGGAGATCCGCCATAGTCTGGAGGTGGGAGACGACTGCCTGGGGCGAGCCCGCCTTCAACAACCAGTCGTCGAGATAGGGGAAGACTGGAACCCCTGATCTGCGCAGATGAGCTGCGACCACCGCCATCACTTTCGTGAACACCCGAGGGGCACTGGTAAGGCCGAAGGGGAGCACGGTAAACTGAAAGTGCTCTTGACCCACCGTGAACCGCAGGTAACGCCGGTGGGCCGGCAGGACGGGGATGTGGAAATATGCGTTCTGCAAGTCCAAAGCTACCATCCAGTCTCCCGGGTCTAGGGCAGCTAGAACCTGAGCCAAAGTTAACATCTTGAACCTTTCCTTCCGGAGGAAGGCATTGACGTTCCGGAGGTCCAAGATAGGGCGTAGGCCCCCTTTGCCCTTCTTGGGAACCAGAAAATAGTGGGAATAACAACCACGACCTACTTCTGGGCTCGGAACGCGCTCGACGGCCCCCTTGGCCAAGAGGGCCGAAACTTCCTCGTGGAGAAGATTCAAATGATCCCCCGAGATACGGTGGTGCTGCGGTGGCATGGCTGGAGGGGTCGTCTCAAAGGGGAGGGAGTAGCCCCTTCGGACGATTTGCAGCACCCACCTGTCCGATGTGATGGACCGCCAGTGGAGCAGGTGATGGCGAACTCTGCCGCCCACTGGCGTGGAATGGGCCTGAAAGCTCGGACTAGGAAGGCTTTGAGGCGGATGCTGCCGGGGTGGATGTGGGCTGACCGCGTCGACCTCAAGAACCGCCTCGGCGGAAACCACGTCCGCGACCACGCGCAGGTTGGTTCTGCGGCTGGTGGCTAGGCGTACGTGAGGAGGCACCCCTTCCTTGGCCACGAAAGGGGCGAAAGGCGGAAGTTTGCGACTGCGGGGCCGAGAGGCCCAAGGACTTGGCCGTAGCCCGGGAGTCCTTAAAGCGATTCAGCGCACTGTCCGCTTTCTCGCCAAAAAGGCGAGTGCCATCAAAGGGCATGTCCATGAGAGTGCTCTGGACATCACCCGTAAAGGACGTGGACCGCAGCCAGGCGTGACGTCGAAGCGCCACCGTGCTAGAAATCGCCCTACCCAGCGAGTCCGTAGTGTCAAGCCCACATCGGATAGCATGTCGTGCTGCATCCCTCCCATCGGCCAGAGCCTGGGTAAGTCGTGTCTGGACCTCCTCCGGACACAGGGGCAGCACGTCCTCCACCGTATCCCACAGAGAGTGGGAATAACGGTCCAAGAGACAGGGGGTGTTCAAGGACCGCAGGCCCAAACTAAGGGAGGAGAACAGCTTTTTGCCAAACTGTTCCAGTCTCTTGGAATCCCGGTCCGGCGGAGTGGTCAGGAAGGAGGATTGGGAGGTAGAGGCCTGGATAACCAGGCTCTTGGGGGTAGGGTGTTGGGACAGAAAACTGGGGTCGCCTGGAGCAGGGTGGTGGCGCCTGGCGACGTTCCTGTCCACAGGAGGAACTGTGGAGGGCTTGGACCAGGTGCCCTGCAGAACGTCAATGAGGGCCTCATTGAATTGCAGCAGAGGCTCAGTGGAGCTTGCTGCAGACTGAAGCACCTCAGTGAGGACGTTAATCCTCACAGCCACGGCAGGTAGCTCGAGCCCAAGGGCTGCGGCCGCCTTGCGCAGCACCACAGAGAAAGCAGCCCCCTCCTCCGAAGCCACAGTCGGAGGAGAGATGAATCCAGTGTCTGGAGAGGTATCCAGACCACTGGCCTCCCCCAGTTCATCTGCCCAGTCCTGTGACAGCTGAGCCTGAACGGCCATAGGATCCTCGGATCCCTCCCATTCGCCCCCGTCATCCGATTCCTGGTATGCAGGAGGAATGATCGGAGCCGGGCGATAGACATAATGTGTCTCCAGCGGCGCCTAACGCGGCGTCCATCGACGCCGTAACGGCGCCGGGCCCGGAGCGGGGCTTAACTGGGGCTCGACGCCGAGCGGAGCCGGCGTCGGAGGTGGTACCGGTGTCGACGCCGGCGGAGGAGGCGTGACTAGGTCGACCGGCGTCGGCGGGGACTCGGGAACGGGTCCCTCGGGCACTTGCGGCGTCGAGGCCGGAGCCGTCGACGGCGCCGGGGCCGGAGCCGCCGGCAGGCAAGGTTGCCCAGTCGGGTCCGCGGGGCCCAAAGGCGCGCCAGCGGGCGTCGACGGTGGAGCCAGGTTCCTCATGGCCAAGAGGAAGGCACTGACTTCCGCCGGCGTCGCGTCAGTCCCAGGGACCGGCGGGTATGGGGACTTACGCGGCGCCTGCGGCTCCGCTGGAGCCGCGGGGGTGGAACCACCCTGACCCTCGGCCGAGTCGCGCGACCGGCGAGGGGAGTCCGAAGAGCGGTGTCGCCTCTTGGACTTCTTGGAGTGCTTCGACTTACCCGAAGACTTGGAGCCAGACGATCGATGAGGACGTCGGCTGCGGCTCCGCGACCGATCCATGGACCTCCTCCTGGACCGGGATCGAGAGGGGCGCGGAGCCGAGTGGCGAAGCTTGAGAAGCTTACGGGACCGCTCCCGTCTAGCCTTCGAGGTCAGGGCCTTGCAGTCCGAACACGACGCCGCGTCGTGGTCGAGGCCCAAGCAGTAAAGGCACCGGCGGTGATGGTCCGTAACCGACATCAAGCGGTTGCAGTCAGCACAGGCTTTAAAACCAGGCATCCTACCGGCACCGGAGTCGAGACAAGATCAAAAAGGATCAAAAAACGTAGTCAAAAAAGACTGACGTCAGCGCCCGAGGGCGGCGTCTAAGTACTCCGACGACGTCATTCCGGCGCACGACGACGGACGCGGAGCCGCAGACGACGCCTAGCGACGCGCAAGGGGTATTGCTGACGAAAAATCTTCCGGATCCAGTCTGACGCCTGGGGATATTCTAAGGTGAGGAATCTAACTAACGTGTTTCTTTCAGATACCTGATGTCTGAGAATTGGCCCTTTTTCTAGCATTGGAAACTACCAGGAAGTCCAAGGGTACTGGGCCTTTAATGTAAGCTGGGTCAGTAGGGGCAGCTTTATATTTTTTCTCGATCCTGGGGTTAATAACTCGAGCGCTAACAGGATCTTTAAAGACTTCAGGTGCATGCTTAATAACCCCTTTAAGCATAGGTAGTATTGAGGCGGGCCTTTGACTGGTGTCAAATGTATCCATTAGGAAATCCTGCTCTATGGGGTCTGTATTCATGTCAACCCCGAGGTAATGGGCAGCTCTGTGGACAAGCTGATTAAAGCCCATGGTGTCCTCTGGAGTGGAAGGCCTGGAGGGGTAGATGTCATCCTGTAGAACATTAGGGACATCTGGTGTGTTATAATCATCCGAGGGATCTGGGGAAGAAGGTGGACTAGGATCCCCTAATGGCACATCGTCCGGACCCTCCCCTATGTCATCCAAGCTGTCATCATCGTCTACTGGTGTAGGGGATCGGTGTGGTGGGGGAGGTGGAGGTGGAGGAGGAGGAGGAGGAGGAGTTGGAGAAGGGACTCTTAGAGGAGATGTGGCTCTCTCTTTTTAGGTGGTGGAGCTGGTGCAGGTGCATCTAGTGGTCTTTTCCTAGAACCAAGAGTTAATTGACCAGTTTTAGGATCCCTTATTAGAGTCTTTTGAGCAGGGTCTGGTGTGAACAGCTCTTCTGCTGGAGGTTGGTCTTTTGGTGCCGAGCGTTTCGGTTCCATAGGCTTCTTCGGCACGGACTCTGTAGTGGTTCTGTGTTTTGGTTTGGAGCCGTGCGTTTTTAGTCTCCTTGGCCTGTGGAATCCGAACCCTTTGGGAGTGGTTTTTTGTTCGGCTCCGAATGTCTTTTCGGTGTCGACGAATCATTGCTTGTGGGTTTTGGTGCCGTGTGCTTGGATGTGGAAGCAGCTGTCGGCATGGAGGAGGACGGCGGTTTCTTTTTCAGTGCCGGTGATTGTGTTTCAGTACCGACGCCAGGCTGACTCAAGCCCGAGCTGCCTGAAGGCTTAGTAGGCTTCTTTGCCAGGCCCGAGGGCGGGGCATGGGAAGCAGTCTCTCGGTGTGCACCTGGGCCCGAAGGCGAAGGTGTGACTGAAGCCTTTTTAGATTGTGTAGGGAGGGGGTTGGGGTCGACGTTCTTACTTACGACCCTCTGCGCCGGAGTGATCTCTTCGACATCGGAGTCATCAGCTTCTGAGGCGCTGATGAGGCTTTCTTCAACCCGCTCTCGCTCCGACACGTCGACGCCCTCTTGGAAGATGTCGTCGGGGATTGATGTCGACAAGCGAGCCATGGTTCTTCGAGCGCGTCTGTCTCAAATGGTCTTTTTGGAGCAGACAGAGGCACAAGCTGGACAGTCTCCTTATGCAGATCGGTGTGGGGAAACTTCGACCCACATTGAGGACACTTCTTGAACGGCGTCCTTTCCATGAGCCAGAAGCCAAGGCCCAGGTAGGCCCGAAGGCCTTCGTCAACGATCGGAATCGAGGACATCGATTTGGAGAGATGCGCGACGATTAGTGTTCGCCGATCGAGACAAAACCGTCGAAAGGTTGAAGGATTGCGTGTCGAAAGTGGAATCGGTAACGGTTCAGAACTGGATCGCGACAAACACATCCGAGTCCGATGGCGGAAAAAAACAATCTGAGGATGGAGCCGATGCCCATGTGCAATATAGTCCAAAGGAGGAGTCACCTATCCTGTGACTTCCAAAGACTTTTCCAGGACAAAAACAAGTGCAAACATCCAGGCCCAACACCAGATGGCGATCTATGCTAAGTGTGTGATCTGCAGCTCATATGCCTCGAACATACTGTTCTTTTGGGGAATGCCAACAGTGCTACTTCAATTGAGAGGCATGTTCTATTCTAAAGAGAGCTTAGCCTCATTGAAGAAAGGGCTTCTAGCCAAGGGTCTGCTGGTTAGGGAGATAATTTGTCCAAATCTTATTTCCCAATATACTGAATCCAGAGACCTTACATGTACTAAATAATCACATTACACCAGAAAAAGCAGCCCTTGAGATCATAGGGATGCCCCAAAATAAGGCTCCAAGCCCAGAAGACTTCTAAAAAACATTTAAAAAAGCATTTCAAGTCTTCCTGGTAGAACCGCTGGCACAGTAGTTTGATTTCTTGGGAGTTAACCAGAAACGTTACAGACACTATGGTGTAAGTGATAATCACCATCTTTCTGAAACCAAGGAAAGATCCCCTGTATTGTGGACTCTACGTTTTCACCAAGGTCCAAGGTACTGGTCACAAGACTGAACAAAATATGGCCGGACCTCATCTCTTAAGTTCGGGCTCCTTCAAAGGAGGCATGCCCATGATAATACACAGTTGGCTGTTACCCCAAAATTCCCATAAAGCAAAAAACCCAGCTAGCCCTTATCTTGCTAGACATGGAGAAGTCCTTCGATAGGGTAGAATGGGGTTATACCCACAAGGTCCTCTCCAAGACCTCCAGAGGGCTCACCATGTCATGGCTAATTACGTAAACCCTAAAAGCAGCATTAAATTAATGGGGAACATTCACAACACATTAAGCTGATGAGAGGGATGAGGTTGGACTGCCTCCTGTCACCTTCAATATTGGCCTTAGAAATGGAACTCTTGATTTAAAAACAAAACAAAAATATAGACAATTTGTTTATCTGGGGTTTTCAGATGGTAGGCAAGTTATACAAAGTTGTTCTTTTCAAGGATCGTATATTACGCTTCTTTATCAAACCAGCTGCATCTATTGTTGCACTCAAGAGAACTAGAAGCCTTTTCAATGATATCCAGTTTGTATTAACAATGAAAAATCAGTGGGGATGGGAGTGGCCTATCAAAAACAACAGGGAATGCCGAGCCTTCAGTCCGTGGGTTTTACACATACGTAAAGTCCCTTGCATTATCTGGGACTATGGCTGCCATTCCAATATGCTGTTCTTTATGACTGCAACTCGCCCTTTTGCTGGACACTCTTTTTAAAGATCTATATTGATGGGGAAAAATGGATCGGTCATAGACCCTCCTGGGTAATTAGTGCACTATACAATTCAACATTCAATAACAACATGGATAGCCAGGGTTAACAGCATTCAAAAGAATTTCTTTCACAACTCCTACATGTGGTACGAACTAGACTACCTAGGAACTAACTTTCCTACTCCATGAACACTGCTGAAATACTGGGCACCCTTGACTTGTACAGCATGGTTTACTTCCTTTCTGTCCCCCCTCACTCTGCTGTCTCACAATCCAGACGGTTCACCTGACCAAAATGACACTTGATCCTTAGTCTCAGAAGGAACAGGGCCATGCAGACTTTATTGCTTCTTCCACAAAGCAAGGTTACAAGCATGTGATGTTAGACCTGGCATCTTTGGCGTGGTTTGCCCAGACTTTTTGCCTCTACCTCTTCTGTTTTTGATGCTGTGCTGGATTTCGTGTTGGCTGGCTTAGATGCTTTAGGCACTTTGCCACTGCAGATCAGTGTCAAGGTACAAGTGCTCCCTGTATAGATTGATATTGTGATTGTTCTCCCTGATTGGCATATCTGTTTTACCACTAGGTCCCTAGTAAAGTGCACTAAGTGTGCCAGGGCTGGTTAATCAAATGCTATTAGTGGGCTTGCAGCACTGATTGTGCCTCCCACATGAGTAGCCCTGAAAAGAGGTCTCAGGCCTGCCACCGCAGTGCCTGTGCACAGTTTGTTAAATGCCATGTCGACCTGGCAGGTGCACCCACTTGCCAGGCCCTACCCTTCCCTTTTCTTGCACATAGGACACCCCTATGGTAGGCCCAAGGTACTCCCCTGGGCAGGGTGCAGTGTATGTGAAAGGTAGGACATGTACTGGTGTGTGTAACGCGTCCTGATAGTAAAATACTGCCAATTTCGTTTTTCACTATTGAAAGGCCATCTTGCCCATAGGACAGAATGGGGAATACTTTGTAACATTTTACAAGCATATTTTCCCATAGGAGTAAGATGGAAAATTGGAGTATGGTATCCCTGAACTCAGAATTTAACAACACATCTTTTAGTAAAGATGGTTTTTAAAATATGTATTTTAAAATAGCACTTTTAGGAAGAGGCTATGTTCTTTTTCTACCTCTTTGTGTGCCTATCCCGTTTCTGGATTGACTGTCTGGTTTCACTGTGACAGAGACAGAGGATGTGCATTCCCTGTAGACAGCCTCGGGGGGTGGGGAGGTAAGGTGTGCCTGGCCATTCCTGGATGACACAGCCCTGAGCTGAATAGACCATGGCTGCATATAGAGTGGTGGGAGGAGATTTACCCTGCACCTGAATAGGGCCTGTCTCCCTTGCCTGTGGTTATCTTGCACCAGTGAAGGCAGCACTGGTTTGAACTGGGCCCGGAGCTCCCTGCACAAAGAGAACAAACACATTTTTGGGGGTATAACTATTAGACCTAAAACACCTGAACTTTAGATCATTCCTGGACTCAAGAGAAACCTTTGTCAAGGAGAAGAGCTGGAGAAACTGAGGAAAAGTACTGACCTTGCTGTGTGTCTGCGGTTGGCCTGCAGGTGCTGTTTCTGCCAAGGAAAGGGGAAGGATTGTGCTGTGTGCTGTGTCCCCTGCTTGAAGATCTCAAAGGGCCTGAAGTTAGCTGGCCTACTGTTCAGAGGTCTCAGGGACTCAAAGACTTCACCCTCAGCTCCCCTGAACTCTGCTGTGGTGAGTTCTGACCTGCCTTGAGGTGCCTGTGCCAGTTTTGGGTCTCCGGAGCTTGTCTCTGCTGTTGGGAGCTGGAAGAAACCCAAGAGAAGAAAGAAAATCTGTTTCTGACACCGTCAATGACGCCGCGACCTGCACCGAGGCCCGGGGAGCCGCTTGTGAAGTGAACGACGCATCGCCCAGCCTGCTCCACAGCTCCAACGCCCGCCGGCAGTGATTGGCCGTGTCCAACGCCAGCGCTCGCATCATTGCCGTCCTCGCCAGCGCTCACATCGACTGCATCCTGTTATCGCGGCGCCGATCACCGCCGAGGGTGACCCTACGAACCGCCGAAGTTGCATCGCCAGCGGAGCCGACATCGGCCTTTTTCAACGCCGTGCATCGTCAGCGACTTAGTTTCCAAGGTACTGTTTGTTTGGGGGTCTGTGTGCCTCCACGCCCGATGCCGCGATCCTCGCGGTCGGCGCCATACTTTGGATTTCTTGCCCCAGTTGGTGCTGTTGATTTCACCAAGCTTATTTTTGCAATATCCTAGTCATTTTTCTGAATAGCTGTATGTTGGATTTTTGTCTTTTGGTCTTGTTTAGTTTAGAAAAATATATTTTATTTTTCTAAACTGGTGTGGTGTTCATTTGTGGTGTTTTCACTGTATTACTGTGAGTGCTGGTACAAATACTTTACACATCGCCTTTGAGATAAGCCTGTCTGCTCGTGCCAAGCTACCAAGGGGGTGAGCAGGGGTTTTCTAGAGTTTGTTTCCCCCTTACCCTGACTAGAAGCAATGGTCCCCATTTGGACAAAGGTACCTATCTCTGCCAATTAGAGACCCCCATTCCTAACATTGGTGGTCAGCGGTGGGGATTTGAACCTGTATTTGTACTTGACCCACAGTTATTGGTTTACATCACTAGTTTAGTGCAGACCACTACGCAACCACATAATGTATTTTGTTTTTGGTTCTATTTTTAAGTGAACCGTAAAAGTTTCCACGCATCATGTCTCAGACAGGTAGACCAGCAAGTGAGGCTGCAGAGTTGGAGTTTGAGATTGAAATGTTGCATTCCTACAAAGCAGATAGCTACAGAAGGCCTTAAGGGCCTGGTGGGATGTCAAAGAGGCTGCGGAGACAGGGAATTCTGAGGTGGATCAGGATGCACAAAGGGATGGTTTCAGGTCACAGGATCGGTCTGTGTCAAGAGCAGCCTCCAGGGCTGGCAGCGTCCATTCCGCTGGAAGTCTTTCCCCAGAGGAGCGGGAAGAGAACCAAAGGGTCAGAGAGCATGAGCTGGAGGTCATAAGGCTCGAGCCCAAGGCGGAGGAGAGCAAGAATATACGTGCCTTGGAAGGGAAGAAATTGCTTTTGGCTCATGAGTTGAGCATGAGGGCCAAGCAAGTGGAGTCCAGTTCAAATGGTGGCAGCGTACAGTCAGTGCAAGGGGGTAAGGTTTACATACCCAAGGACCTAGTACAGAATTACCAGAGGGGTGATGATATTTATGCATGGTTTACGGCGTATGAGATAGCCTTGAGAGTGAATGAGGTTCCTGAGAAGAACTAGGGAGCGGGTCTGTGGAAACACTTTGAGGCCGCTGGGAGGGACACCCTGTCACCTTTAGAGTTAACAGGTATCCTGACCTATTCCAACATGAAGGAGGCTTTATGCCTCAGGTATGGCCTCACCCCTGAGCAGTACAGAGAAAAGTTGAGGAAATTCAATAAGCTCGATTTAAGTACTAGGGTTGAATGTGTGAGCATGTATACGCGTGCACTGGAAGGTTGGATAAAGGGCAGCAAGGTAACTGATTACCAGGGGTTGTGCAACTTGATTAGTTGGGAGCACTTGAGTAGTCTGTGTGTTCCAGAGCTGCGCCAGCATCTATTGGATAGTAAGCTAACTGATCCCAGGGAGCTTGCTAAGAAGGCGGACTGCTGGACTAGCACCAGGGTCCCAAAGGGGATTGTGGGTAATTCAGCCTAGGGTGGGCAGGGTCCCCAGCAGAAGAGGGGGAGGGCAAGGGTAACCAAATAGAGGTCTCTAAAGGGCCCCAAAACAGTTCCCAGGATAAGGAGTCCCAGCCCCCCTCAAGCCTAAAACGTCCTGGCTCCCCCCCCCCCCCCCCCCCCAAGCCTAAAACATCCTGGCCCCCTAAGGGCAGGTACGACAACCGGGGTCCCCAACTGTGTTACTCATGTCATCAGGTGGGTCACATTGCCAGAGATCCCAAGTGCCCCAACGCACCCCCAGCACCCACTGGGTCACCGGGATTAGTGAGTGTAGCGCTGGGAGAGGAATTGGTTCCTAGTGAAGGGGGGGGGGGGGGGAGAAAGCAGTTATGACCCTTGTCTCATTAGGAGACAAAGAGATGGTCCAGGGATCCTATCTGCCTGAGAACACTACGAAATACAGGCAGTGCGTGACCATCAATGGGAGGAGGGTGGGGGCTCTGAGAGGCACAGGAGCCAGTGTGACATCTGTCAGGTGTCAATGGGTGTCTGAAGAGCAGGTTAGTCCTAATGTACATCACCCTGTAGTTGCAGCAGACAACTCTGAGCGCTTATGTAAGGTGGCGCTAGTTCCCTTTGAGTGTGTGTGTGTGTGTGGGGGGTCTCAGGTTCCTTACAGGTCGTTGTTAGTCCGTTTATGCCTGTAGACTGTCTGCTTGGCAATAACCTGGGGAGTTCCCCATGGAAGGAGGTAGAACGCCAGGCTCATTTGGAGATGTTGGGTCTGCCTGAGTGAGTCTGTGTGATCACTCGGTCAATGGCAGTCAGTAGGGGTAATCAAGCGGACCTGGAGCCTGAAACAGTGGCCCAGGTGCCTGCCAGGAAGAGGAGGGTCAGGAGGTGTGAGAAACCAGCCCCAGAAGTTCCCACGGTCCAGGAGAAAGTAGACCTTGAAGGGATGCCCTGGGACCTACAGGGGAACAAGTCGCTGAACTGGGAGACCTGCCTGAGCAGACCCATTGGCAGCAGGAAGGGGGTCCATCCAGGGAGGAGTTCTGCAAGGCACAGATGGAGTACCCTTCTCTTGTTGGTCTGCGGCAGCAAGCTGCAGACCAGGCTGCAAGTTATCAGTCCGAATCACACCTGATTTACTGGGAGGATGGTTTGCTATATAGTGAGCCTAAGGTCGCTCAGCCCAGTGCAGCCCGTGTGCTGGTGGTACCGGAGCGCTACAGGACCTTCCTAATGGGTCTGGTTCATGATGTTCCTCTAGAAGGACATTTGAGAGTGCAACAAGACCCTTCAAAGGCTTGCCACCTACTTCTACTGGCCCCCAATGAGAACGCACGTTGGTACACACTGTAGGTCTTGTCAGACTTGCCAGACAAGAGTGGAGGGAAGTGTAAGGCTCCCCTCCAACCCTTTCCTGTGGTGAGCACCCCTTTCGAGCGGGTGGGCATTGATATTGTGGGGCCACTGGAACCCAAGACAGCCTTAGGCAACAAGTTCATCTTTGTCTTGGTGGACCATGCCACCCGGTACCTGGAAGCTGTCCCTCTCCGGACAATCATAGCCCCCGTGGTGGGCCGTGCATTGAGGGGGATCTTTTTCCATGTGGGGTTCCCCCTGAGAGGTGGTCTCTGACCGGGGTAAAAACTTAATTTCGACGTACATAACAAATTTGTTAGAGGAGTGTGGTGTGACATATAAGTTCACCACTACTTATCCTAAAGAGAATGGATTGGTTGAGAGGTTCAACTGAACCCTGAAAGGCATTATCAAGGGTCTGGCGGAACCCATGAGACGGAAGTGGGACGTCTTTTTACCATGCCTGTTTGCATACAGGGAGGTACCACAGAAGTCCTTAGGGTTCAGTCCCTTTGAACTGCTTTACGGGCACCCCGTGAGAGCACATCCGAGTCTGGTAAAGGAGGGTTGGGAGAGAACTCCTAGTAAGACCCCTCAGGATGTGTTCAGCTATGTGCTGGCTTTCAGAAACCAGACTCACTGCTTCAGGAAACTCGCTTAGGCAAACCTGGAAGCTAGCCAGGAAGTAATGAAAAGATGGTATGACCACAATGCCACTCTGGTTGAATTTCAGTCAGGCCAGAAAGTGTTGGTGATGGCACCAGTGGAGCCTTGTGCGCTCCAAGACAAGTGGATTGGTACATATGAGGTGGAGTGTAAGAGTGAGATGACCTATCTCGTTGACTTGCAGACTCCTAGGAACCCTTAAAGGGTCCTACACGTGAACCGCCTGAAGCCCCACTTTGAGAGGTCTGAGATTACAATGCTCCTCGCAACAGATGATGGAATAGAGGAGGAGAGTGAGCCTCTTCCTGACTTCCTGTCAGTGAAGGAACATGATGGGTCAGTAGATGGGGTAAACCTCTCCCCTACCCTGACCCCAGAGTAGCAGAGGGACTGTCGCCAGGTGCTGGGACAGTTTGCCTCTCTGTTCTCCCTGACACCCGGTGTCACCAATTGGTGCGTCCATGATGTAGACACTGGGGACAGTCCCCCGTGAAGAAGTGTTACAGGGTAGCTGACAAAGTCAGGGCAAGCATCAAGGAAGAAGTTTCCAAGATGTTGGCACTAGGGGTGATGGAGTCCTCAAGCAGCCCCAGGGCTAGCCCAGTGGTCTTAGTGCCAAAAGCTGCTGCACTCAGTGCCACTCCAGAACTTCGGTTCTGTGTGGACTACCGTGGGCTCAATGTAGTCGCCAAGACTGACGCACACCCCATCCCCAGAGGTGATGAGCTTGTGAATCGGTTAGGAGCTGCCCGGTACCTCAGTATATTCGATTTGACGTCTGGGTACTGGCAGATTGCCTTGACCTAGGGGGTCAAAGAGAGGTCAGCGTTTTCAACACCAGTGGGGCACTACCAGTTCCGAGCTATGCCCTTTGGGTTGAAAAACGCCCCTGCCACCTTCCAGAGACTGGTCAACCAGGTACTGTCCGGGCTGGAGGAATTCAGCGCCGCTTATCTGGATGACATTGCTGTGTTCAGCTCCAGTTGGGATGAACATTTGCAACACCTCTGCGAAGTGTTGAAGGCTCTTCAAAGGGCAGGCCTCACTATCAAGGCTAGTAAGTGCCAAACAGGGCAGGGATCTGTGGTGTACTTGGGACACCAGGTAGGGAACGGCCAGGTGGCGCCCCTACAGGCTTAGATTGATACCATTTTGGCTTGGGAGCCCCCCAAGACCCAGACCGAGATGAGAGCCTTCCTAGGTCTCACCGGGTACTACAGATGGTTTGTCAAGGGGTATGGCACCATTGTTTTGGCTCCTTGACAGAGCTGACTTCAAGGAGGTAGCCCAGGAAGGTGATCTGGACTGATGCCTGCCAGACCGCTTTTGATGCCCTGAAATCTGCCATGTGCACTGCACCCGACTTCTCCAAAGAATATGTTGTGCCGACAGATGCTTCAGAGCATGGTGTGGGAGCAGTACTCTCACAATTGAACGACGAGGGCTTGGACCAACCTGTAGCTTTCATCAGTAGGAGGTTACTTCCCAGGGAACAGAGGTGGAGTGCAATTGAAAGAGAAGCTTTTGCTGTGGTCTGGGCGCTGAAAAAGCTAAGGCCCTACTTGTTTGGTAATCACTTCGGGCTTCAAATAAATCACAGGGCCCTCAGATGGTTGATGCAGATGAGGGGTGAGAATCCTAAACAGTTGAGGAAGTCCATCTCCCTACAGGGAATGGACTTTACGGTGGAACACTGCCCTGGTACAGAACACGCCAATGCTGATGGTCTATCCAGATTCTTCTGCCTTAGTGGTGAGGCCTCCCAAGAGGGTGGGTAGTTCTCCCCACTTTTCAGGTGGAGGGGACACGTGTGAGACCTGGCATTCTTTGCGTGGTTTTCCCTGGCTTTTTGCCTCTACGTCCTTTGTTTTTGATGCTGTGCTGGATTTCATTTTTGCTGGTTTAGATTCTTCGGGCACTTTGTCACTGCTGATCAGTGTCAAAGTGCAAGTGCTCCCTGTATAGATTGATATTATGATTGGTTCTCCCTGATGGGCATATTTGTTTTACCAGTAGGTCCCTAGTAAAGTGCACTGAGTGTGCCAGGGCTTGTAACTCACATGCTACTAGTGGGCTTGCAGCACTGATTGTGCCTCCCACATGAGTAGCCCTGAAAAGAGGTCTCAGGCCTGCCACGCTGTGCCTGTGCGCAGTTTGTTAACTGCCATGTCAACCTGGCAAGTGTACCCACTTGCCAGGCCCTACCCTTCCCTTTTCTTGCACATAGGACACCCCTATGGTAGGCCCAAGGTACCCCCCTGGGCAGGGCGCAGTGTTTGTGAAAGGTAGAACATTTACTGGTGTGTGTAACACGTCCTGATAGTGAAATACTGCCGATTTAGTTTTTCACTATTGAAAGGCTATCTTGCCTAACGGTCAGAATGGGGAATGCTTTGTAACATTTTACAAGCATATCTTCCCATAGGATTAAGATAGAACATTGGAGTCTGGTATCCCTGAACCCAGAATTTAACAACACATCTTTTAGTAAAGATGGTTTTCAAAATATGTGTTTGAAAATAGCACTTTTAGAAAGAGGCTATTTTCTTGTTCAACCTTTCTGTGTGCCTCAGCCTGTTTGTGGATTGACTGTCTGGTTTCAGTGTGACAAAGACAGAGGATGTGCATTCCCTGTAGACAGCCTCTGTGGGGGTTTAGGTGTGCTCGACCCTTCCAGGATGACCCAGCCCTGAGCTGAATAGAGCCTGGCTGCATATAGAGTGGTGGGAGGAGATTTACCTTGCAACTGAATAGGGCCTGTCTCACTTGCACAAGGCTGTCTTCACCTCCTGTGGTCATCTTGCACCAGTGAAGGCAGAACTGGTTTGAACTGGGCCCAGAGCTCGCTGCACAAAGAGAACAAATACATTTTGGGGTATAAGTATTAGACCTAAAACCCCTGAACTTTAGATCATTCCTGGACTCAAGAGGAACCTTTGCCAAGGAGAAGAGCTGGAGAAACTCAGAAGTACTGCCCTAGCTGCGTGTCTGGGGTTGGCCTGCAGTTGCTGTTTCTGCCAAGGAAAGGAGAAGGACTTTGCTGTGTACTGTGTCCCCTGCTTGAAGATCTCTAAGGGCCTGAAGTGAGCTGGTCTCCTGTTCAGAAGTCTCAGGGACACAAAGACTTCACCCCCAGCTCTCCTGAACTCTGCTGTGGTGAGTTCTGACCTGCCTTGGGGTGCCAGTGCCAGTTTTGGGGCTCTGGTGGTTGTCTCTGCTGTTGGGAACTGGAAGAAACCCAAGAGCAGAAAGAAAATCTGTTTGCGACACAGTCAATGACACCGCTGTGACGCCGTGACCTGCACCGAGGCCCGGGGAGCCTCTCGTTAAATGAGCGACGCATCACCGGGCCTGCTCCGCAGCTCCGACAGTGATCGGCCGTGTTCGACGCCAGCGCTCGCACTGACGTCATCCTCGCCATCGCTCACATAGACATCATCGCCAGCGCCTGCATCCTCTTATCGCTTTGCTAACTCCTGCCATATACTGTTGGGTCTGGATGTTTGCAAGTTGTTTTTTAAAATTTATTTAAGAAGTCTTTCCAGTCACGAGGTAGGTGACTCCTCCTTTAGGTGATAGTGCGCATGGACATCGACTCCATTGTTAGATTGTTTTCCCACAGAGGCTGAGAATGGAGTAAGTAAAGGTAGAATAGAGATGTCCATGCGTATGTATGTAAAGTAAGAAAACTGCAACAGGTATAGGTACTCGGGGAGGCGGTTGGGCACATGTGAATCTACAGCTCAACATGCCAAGAACAGAGGCTTACTGGGTAAGTAACATTATCCGTTTGACGCATGTGAGCTGTAGATCACATGCTTTGCATAGACTATACAGCAATAAACTCCCAAAGCAGTGGCTAACCTGTAGCTGTTGCAGTTATCAGCTAGGGGAATATTCCCCAAGAAAGCCATAGTAGCCCCTATATTGCAGGTGGAATGCGCTCAAGCGGGTATTGTCAAGGTTCTTTTCGCTTTCACATAACAAGTTTGGGTACATTTCACATTCCATCTTGCAATGCCTGATTTAGAAATGGGATTGCCTTTGTGTGGTGGCGAAAAAGCAACAAAGAGCTGTTTTGTCTTACGAAAATCTTTTGTTCTTTCCACATAATATAGTAGAGCTCTTCTAACATCTAGTGTGTGTAGAGCTTGTTTTGCTACATAATTAGGTTGAGTAAAGAACACAGGTAACTCAACTGATTGATGTGAAAAGCAGAAACCACTTTAGTTAGAAATATGGGATTGGTTCGAAGAACCACTTTGTCTTTGTGAAGTTGAAAGAAAGGCTCTAGTTTAGTTAGTGCCTGGAGTTTACCAACTCTCCTTAAGGAAGCAAATGCAATAAGAAAAGCAACCTTCCATGAGAGAAATTGTAGTTGCCACTTGAGCATCGGTTCAAAAGGTGGACGCATTAGCCTCTTAAGGGCTATGTTCAAGTTCCATACTGGTGCAGGTGGAGCTCTTGGTGGTTTTACTCTTTTTAGTCCTTCCATTAAGGCTTTAATCACAGGTACTCTGAATAGAGAAGTGTTGTCGGTTTTGTAAGTATGCAGCTACTGCTGCTAAATGCAATCAAATGGATATGTAGACTAATCCAGATTGCTGTGAGTGTAACAGATAACAGATGATGTTTCGCATTGAAGCATCAAGTGGATTGATATTGCTATTGTTACAGTATATAACAAATTGTTTCCACATTGCTGCATAACATGCCTTAGTAGTAGGTTTCCTAGCCTCCTTTAGGATATTCATTCAGTCTGGTGGTAATTGTAAATAACCAAACTCTATGACTTCAGGAGCCAAATCGCTAGGTTGAGTTCCTTGGGATTTGGATGCCCGATTTCTAAATGGCTCTGAGTGAGGAGACTGGAGTTGAGATGCAGCTTTTAGTGTGGAACTACTGAGAGTGCTAGCAGGGTAGTGAACCAAGTTTGATGTGCCCATGTGGGAGCTATGAGAATGAGTTTGAGGGATGATTGTCTGAGATTCCGAACTACCAGTGGAATGAATGGGAGAGGCAGAAAAGTGTAGGCAAATATCCCTGGCCAGTTCATCCAATGGGCATTGGCTTGGGAGAGCGGGTGTGGGAACCTGGAGGCGGAGCGTGGGTATCTTGCATATTGAGCAGTAGCGTATAGGTCTATGTGACGAAATCCCCATTCCTGAAAGTAGTGAAGAAGAATCTGGGGATGAAGTTCCCACTCGTTGACTTGCTGTCTCTGTCTACTGAGAAGGTCTGCAATTTGATTGTTTACTCCTGGAAGATGTTCTGCTAGGAGATTCATTTTGTGATGTATGTCGTGACAGTTGGAGAGTGCCACCCCAACCCCACCTGTTTTTGTATATAGTACTAAGCTGTCATTTTGTCTGTGCGGACTAAGACAGTTTTGCCTGTTAGGTGAGTTTGAAAGGCTTTGAGCGCTAGAAATGCTGCTAGTAGCTCTAAGTGATTTATATGGAGGCTCTTGTACTTTAGAGTCCATAATTCTTGGATTGTGTGACTTTATAGGTGAGCGACCCAACCAGTGAGCGATGCGTCTGCTGTTAGTACTGTCTATGGAACAAGGTCAAGATAGGGCCGCACTTTGGATACATTTTATAAGTTCCACCACTGCAGAGAATGATGGGTGCGGCCATCTACTAACCCTAGATCGGTCAACTGACCCTGCGGCTGGTTCCACTGACTTGCTAAGCATTCTTGAAGGAGACACATGTGAAGTCTTGCATGGGGAACAATTATAATGCAAGACGCCATCATTCCTAGCAGTTGCATGAATACTTTTGCCAGTAATGCTTGGTTTGGCTGAAATTGAGTGAGAAGGGACTGAATACTGTGAATCCCGTCTGTATTGGGAGAGACTAGAGCTTTCTGAGCATCTATTGTGACCCAGAGAAATTTGTGTGTTGGAAGGCTGTACATGAGACTTCAACGAATTTACTGTAAACCCTAGTTGGTTAAGTGAATAGTGGTTTGACTGTGTTGGAGACACATTTGGTAAGTGCTGGCTTTGATGAGCCAGTCGTCCAGGTATGGGAAGACATGGATGTGCTGTCTTCTCAGATGTGCTGTGACTACTGCCAGACATTTGGTAAATACCCTGGGAGCAGTGGTGACTCCAAACAGTAGTATTTTGAATTGCTAATGATGACCCGCTATCAAGAATCTGAGGTATTGCGATGAGCGGGATGAATTGGAATGTCGAAATATACGTCTAAGTCTAGAGTAGACGTAAAATCACCCTGCTGTAGAAGTGGGAGCACTTGTAGAACTGTCACCATGTGGAAATTCCTTGAAAGTATGTAAAGGTTTAGTTCTCTGAGGTGTAGAATAGGTCTCAAGAAGTCGTCCTTTTTGGGGATGAGAAAGTGCAGGGAGTACACACCTGTCCCTTGATGTTGTAACAGCACAGATTATATGGCTCCTTTGGACAGGAGACCCTGGACCGCTTGCTGAAGTAGATGTAAATGTTCTGGTGACATTTTGTGAGAACGTGGTGAAACACCCATTTGTCTGTGGTGACAGATTGCCAAATGGGGAAGAATTGTAGAAGACGTCACCCGACAGGTGTTAAATGATCAGGCGGAAAGTGTAAGCAAGTCACTGCTTGTTGGGGGAGGGCCAATTTCGTGGTGTGGTACCCCTGCCTCGAGATTTGTTGTTGCCTCTGTATTCTCCTCTAAAGAAGCCCCTTGTAGAGGAAGATTGGCTGTTGCCTTTGCAGAAGGCAGCAGTATTGTCTGAGGACATGGTTTTCGACCTTCCACTGTAGAAGGAGCAACGAAAGAAGCCCTGATTAAAGGGAGACTGCAGAGCTCCCATAGACTTGGCTACTTCTCTCTTTTTTTTCTAATGACTTATCTACTTCGGGCCCGAAGAGATGTTTCTTGTCAAAAGCAGTATTTAAAATAGACTCTTGTACTTAGGGTTTGAAACCAGAAATCCTCAACCATGCATGTCTCCTTAACACACTAGTGTTGATCTCTCTAGCTGTGGTGTCTGAAGCATCTAAAGCGCATCTTATTGAGGAATTGGATATGAGCTTCTCTTCCCGGACTAAATCCTGAACTTTTGCTTTGTGCTCATCTGGGAGGTGTAGTAGCAACTGCTACATTTCGTCCCAGTGTGCCCTATCATATCTGGCTCGCAAGGCCTGGGTGTTGGCAATTGCCCAATTATTTACTGCTTGGGTGGCTACTTGTTTACCGGAGGTGTCTAATAGTTTGGAGTCTTTGTCTGGAGGGGGAGCATCCCCTGTAGTCTGGGAATTGGCCCGTTTACAGGCATTACAGACCACCAAGGAGACTAGTGGTAACTGTCCTTTAATAAAGACTGGATCTGAGGGAGCAGGCTCATATGTTTTATCAATTCTGGGGGTGGGAATGCGAGCACGTCCTGGATCTTTAAAGATGTCATCAGCATGTCTCATCACACCTTTAAGCATAGGTGTGGCTAGCCCTTTGCGTGGTACTGAGCGTTTCAAATAGGACCCCATGATATTCTGCAGCTCTAGCGAGTAATTCTAGATATCCTACATTGTCGTCAGGTGGGGACGGCTTTGCAGGGTAAAGATCAGGGTCGTTACCTGTAGGTGAATTAGTGTTATAATCCTTCCAGGGGTCTGTTGGTAATATATTGTCTCCCCCCCCCCCCCCCTCCCCCATCATCATCATCATCAGGTGGTGGTGGGGAGTTAGCTGGTGTAATCAGTAAATGGTGGAAAAGTTGTTATACGGGAACGTGGTGGAGGAGGGGAGGGGTTAGTACCCACATTCTTCCTCTTCAAAAAGGAATATGGTAAAGGGTGTCCTCTGACTCAGGTTTGCGTTTCTGAGGTGACTTAGTAAGATCACGTCCTGTATCTGCAGCTTTGGAGGAACAGTTTTAGGTTTCGGCACGAGGATTTCAGTGCTGGGGTAGAATGACTTCGGAGCGGAAGGTTTCGGTGCCGAGGAAGGCTTTGTTTTTGGCGACACTGATTTCGCCTCCAAAGCGGTTTTCAGCTTTGAGCCTGAAGGTTTCGGCTCAATGCCAGACTTTGGCCCACACTATTCCGAGGCGGAGAGCTTAGTTAAGTGTTTCGGTGTCGAGCTGGAGGGCGGGGTGTCAGAAAAATCTTGTCGGTGCAGACCGACGTCCAAAGACTGGGATGGGACCGAAGCCTTTTGTTTTCGTTGAGTTGGAGTTTGGTACTCACAGGACGTTGACCTTGTGGCAAGTCTTCTTCCATCTCGGAGTCTGATTCTGGAATGGAGGCAAGTTATTCTTGCTCTTCCTCTGCCCCTTGTGCGTCAAATTCGTGCTCGGATCCTTTGCCGAAGTTGTCCGGCATGTATTCGACATTTTGACTCTGCATTTCGCAACGTCGAGCCCGACTATCACAGATCGTTTTCTTTGATCGGAATGATCAGCACACGTCAAGTCCTATTCGTTGTACTCTGGAGACAAGCAAAAGTTACACACTTCGTGCGAGTCGGTGCACGGATACTTGGCATGGCACAGAGGGCAGAATTTGAATGGAGTCCGTTCCATTGATTGTGAAGTGGATGACGTGGTTAGGCCGGACGGCCTTCCCAAAGATCTTCTATCGAAATAGAGGTTTTCCTTGACAGATACGATACGCGGAGAAGTGGGATACGCGTTTGAAACAATACCAACGGGGGTAGAGTGGATCGCGCACCGAGGGGAACCTGAATAAACTGTTTTGAAGTGGAGCAATAATTGTCCAAAACTGATGGCAGAACAAAAACAATCTAAAAAAGGAGTCGATGCCCATGCACACTATCACCGAAAGGAGGAGTCACTTACCTCGTGACTGGAAAGACTGCTTCGAAGAAAAACAAATTGCAAACATCCGGACCCAACACTAGATGGCAGGAGTATGCAAAGCGTGTGATCAACAGCTCACATGCCTCGAACACTAAGCTTCCCCATCATTATACAGAAAGGATAGATGTAAGTTGACAAGAGGCACTACACTGAAGTGGCAGCAGCTAATATTGTTTCAGACACTATTTAATCAGCCTTTGAGTTGGAGAGGTATTTCACATCTCTATCAGACCCTGAATCTGAACACTGAGCCTGTGCAACATGCCTATGTGGGTAAATCGGAAGCGGAATTGGTGACTGAAATACATGGGAAAGCAGGGGGGACAATAAGGACTAGAGCTGCAACAACCTCTATTTGCACTAAGTACAAACAAAGTGCATTTAAGGTCATTTTCCAATGTTATTTTGCTCCAATTAGACCATGGGCCTGTCAACAACGAGGAATAATGCTACATAATTGGTGGTCATTCCTGTTGGCTCAGTCGTATTGGGTGTCCCTGCTGAACGGTACAAAAGATATTACAGGAATTATCTTCCCATTAGATCCTTCGGTCATAATACTAGGCCATTCGGGCGAGGATAGAATACATCCTTTGTATTCCTATGCGTCACCAAATCACACATTTCCTATTGGAAGGCAAGGCAACAACAGCACATCAAGGTAAACAGACAACAGCACCCCACTTGGCTTAATTGGTTGCTGAAAATGTGGCTCATCAATGCAATGGAGAAAATTGACAGCGCTACTCATCGACAAAATAGCTAAATATGAAAAGATCTGGAGGCCATTTAAGACGTACATAAAAACCTGGATAGGAGGTTGGAGGACGACCCACCATATGCCGTCTTGGTGAGGAAAAGTAGTTATCATAAAAATGTCAGGCTCTTCTGACCACAGTCTATAGAGTCGGAGGATCTGGTGACAGACTATAAACTTAAACTTTTTTGTCTCTTTGAATATACTTGTTATCCCAATGCCTAACACAGGATGGTATAGCTTCGGTCTCATTTCTATTATCTTAGACGGTGTCTTGTAAAGAGTTTTAGGTAGTGTATTTCACAACCTCACCGTCCCGCCCCAAATCATCACAGTGTCACATGAATTATGTCACACTTGTGCCAACAACATTGCATTATTATGTACATCATTGTGGTATTTTTATTTTTAAGAAAAAGCAATAAAGTGTGGAAAGAATAATGGGATGGAACGGCAGAGGCTTCAGAGGCACAGTTACTTTGCATATGATCTTTCATCCTCCTTCCCATAAAAAATTTGGGGAAAGCGGACATTGATTCTATAATATACTATATTTATATATAATCAGTAAATAGCAGAAGAAAGGTCATGCTGCTTTAGGAATCTAAACCCCTTGGGTGCTAAGAATGTGCTGGACACGTCCTCAGCACCAGCACTAGGGTGTTAAGGATGTGTCCAGCACAACCTAGCACCCCCCAAAGGGGAAGCGCTGGCCCCGCCACCTCAAGCCCCCACCAGGGATGGCAGCGGAAGTGCTTTTGCAGCCACCCCTGACCCCTCCTTTGATGAAGACATCAAACACTCTGGGCCGCGCTTGAAGCTATTTACTTCCCACTCATCCATGAGTAAGGCGGGTTTTCACCTCCAGTGAGGAATCAGGAGGGCAGACAGACACTGGGGAAAAGAATGAGTTGTTCCATTCCCCCGGTGTCTCTCTGCAGTACATTCCTCCTGCGGGATCACAGGTGGGACAACGAATGCACAGCAGGAATGCACCCACTAGACACTAGGGATTTTGTTGTTGTTGCACAGAGTGGCCCCTTGGGCAAGGGTCGATCCTCACTTGGCAAATGTTGTGCCTGTTTTCTGCACCTCCCCTCCCCTGGGGGGGGGGGGGAGGGGAGGGGGGATGCAGATAGGCCATGTTTGACTTCTGATCTTCCCCCAAGGGACACCGATAGCCGCTAGACATCGGTGTGAGAAAGTCCCCAGAGGTTTGGCAGAGGCTAAAGTTAGATATAACCTTACTCTCTAAAGTGGTAGCTTGGTCGAGCAGTAAGGCAGTATCAGAGGACAGTGAAAGCATTTGTTGTACACACTCAGCCAGCAAATGGTCTCACACACTCAATAACTGAACTCTAGGCCAATGGTTTATATATAAAATATATATGCTTGTTTTATTTTAGAACCAACAATTGGAATTAAAATATACTTTCTCAGAATGAGATGCTTTATATAAATACTTTTGCAATATGCAATTGACTTTTGTAAACAGTTACAAGTGGTTGCAATAGGCTACACTATTTTAAACACAATAATGCATTGAGTTCAATGGAAGTTTTAAGTTATTTGCCACAGATTACTTTTAGGATTACTTTTGGAATTCCAGGACTGGATCCTAGATTCAGTCCTGGGTCACTACTTAGAATCAAGTGATAAAAGTCGACTTAATTACTGTGATGATTTTTAGACAATATTTAGCTATTTTAAAAGTTGACACTTAGAAAATATTTCATAGAAAACAGTCAATGATTCCCTATGGAAGAAAATTCAAGTTGCAGGTACAGTATGTTCTCATTACTTTTGTAATCCAGTACTGGGTACCTAGATTCAGTACTGGGACCTTTATCCAAAACAGGTAAGCAATTACGTTTTCAGAAGTTAGACGATTTTTAAAGAATATTTAAAGTTTGCAGAAATTGACACTTAGAAGAAATTTCACAGAAAAACAGTCAATGATTTCCAATAGCAGAAAATTGGGTTACTGGCAAGTACAGTTGTAAGTATTTTTCATAGTCAGTGCTGGGCACCAAGATCCAACACTGGGAGCTCACCTAAGAGCAGGTAAGTATTTTCGTTTTCGTTACTCGGCTGATTTTTGGTGAATATTTTAAAATTTGAAAAGTCCACACTTTCAGGAAAAAGCCAGACAATGTTACCCTATGAAGAAAATTGAGTTATCGGTTTAAAAGTAAGTACTCGACTGGCAGAGTTGAGGTTCTGGGCATAGACTCAGGGGTCCCCCAGGGTCAGGTAGGTACAGTTGGTTCACCCCCAGCGGCACTAGGGCGGCCGGGTGCAGAGAGAGTTAGACCCAATGTTATCCTATGAGGGATAGGGGGGCCTTGGTTGGAGGCTGCTGACTAGCAGGCCACGCGGCTGTGGGAGCTGGGCTCCTGGTCACTTACTCAGGGCAAGTGGGGAAGTAGATAGGTGTAGAGGGTTTGCACTGCCAGGGCCACTCGGGCGGCTGGGTGCAGGGTGCTTTTCAGCCTTCGGGCGCTCAATTGATTTCAATGGGAAATCTCCGGTTTAGAAAAAGCTCGGGGACGAGGATTCTTCGGGTGCCACCACCACTTCGAGAGGTAAGTTGGGTAGTTGGAGGATAGGTAGGTACCCTGGGATTGGGCACAGGGGGCCGCGGGGCACCGGGTGTAGGGATGCCTTTTGGTGTCGGGAAATCTTACCCTCTGTTGATCGCGGTTGGGGGGGCACCTTGTTCTGAGGCTGCAGGCTTCTTCAGGAGTGTCGAGGGAGGTCCTTGGGTGCCGGACTCGGGGTCACAGTCGCCGTGGGGTCGTCCTCGTGGTCTTTGGTCACTCCGGCACAGGCCAGGCTTGGCTGGTGCAGTGTGTGCTGGGTTCGCGGTTCCGGGCTGCTGCCAGGGATAAGAAGTAGATTTTGAGTAGAGCCTCTACTCATGGGAGTCCCAGGGGCTTAGAGTCAAAAGGTAGCCAGGTCCTCCGGGGTTTGTGAGGCTGCTGGCCACAAGAGATGCCGGGTTGGAGCAGGAGCAGGTTCGAGGGTCGACAGGCCGGTAGGGCAGGGGCCAAAGCAGTTTGTGTCTTCCTCTTCTTAGCAGCTGCAGGGCAGGTCTCCTTTCTTCTAGCTCTTCTTCGGATTTTGGAATCTGGGGAAGGAAGGTTCAGAATGTTCCTAAATACTAGATTTAGGGGCTTTACAGGTAGGTGAAGGGCAGGGACCAATGGGTCCCTGTCCTGGGGTGGGTACACCCCCTATCCTGCCACTCTCCTGTGGGAGGGGGGCAGTAGCCTAGTCCTGATTGGGTAGGGCTTCCCATCTTCAAGATGGCGAGAGGCCGGGGATGTGTTTCACCTCGCCTCCCCAAACTGGGGGTGGGGTTGGCAGGCTGGCACATCCCCGGTCCTTATTTGGGGTTTCTGGGCAGGCTTCCTGCCAGAGTGGGGGGTTGCAGTGGCCTGGGGAAGCTCACAGAGCCGGCATGCCTTTGAAGCTTCCCCCTGCCCATCCTGGGGGAGGAGATTTAGCACCTCGCCCAGGATGTGCATTGTTGCAGGCCCAGGAGAGCAGGGGCTCTCCTACCCAGGGGTCCAGCAACATGTCTGCTGTGTGGCAGCCTAGGCAGCCTCAGAACAGACATGGATTGTGGGTTAGGTTTCAGGGGGGCCTCACTAAGATGCCCTCTGTGGTGCTTGGTACATTAAATCCCACACTGGCATCTTAATGTGCTGAGCAGTTTGATACCAAACATCTCAGGCTTCAGTGCTGCCATTATGGTGCTGTGGAGTTCGTGTTTGACAAGCTCCCAGCACCATGTACTCTTAAATGGCAGCACTGCACTTACAGGGCCCAGGAATGGACCTGGGTACTGTAGGGGCACAGGGCTCCTGCCCCTGTGCCCACACCACTGGCATAGGGCACCCAGCTAGAGGGGTGGCTGATGTATGCCAGGGCAGTGTAGTTTGTGGGCATGGCACACAGGGATGTGTGCCATGTCGACTCTGTTTTGTCTTGTACCCAGACACTCAGCCTGCCAGGGCAGTGTGTGGGTGTTAGGGTACAGGGCCTCTAAGGGTGGCACAATGAGTGCTGCAGCCCTTAGAGGCCTTCCCTGGTCTTGAGGTTTTTGTTTAGGGAAGGAACATAGGCCCTGGGCACCTAATTGGCAGGAGTCCAGGGCACACTCAATCAAAGTACATTCAGCATTTCAGCAAAAAGTGGGGGCATACCATGCAAGAAAGATGGCACTTTCTCGCAATCGGGGATTTTCTTAGTTACATGTCAGGGAGTGGCTCCTTGGCTAAGGGTTGCTCCCCATTATTTGGCAAATGTGGTGGCCCTTTTCTGTACCCTGTGGGAGCAGATTGATCATATTTTTAATTTGATCTGCCCCCAAGGGGGGGAGAATACCACTAGATACCAGAGATTCATTTAGATACATGTTGGGGAGCCGCCCCCTGGACAAGGGTAGCTCCCCATTATTTAGCAAATGTTGTGGCTGTTTATGCCCCCCTGGGGACAGACTGGCCATATTTTTAGGACAATCTGCCCACAAGGAGGATGGAAAACTACTAGACACCAGGGAATACGTTTCTGTATGTGTGAACTGGAGTCTAGCATGTACTGGTGTTTGCCCGGCAGTGTGTGTGCACCAGCGAGTGGCTGGCGCTAGACTGATGGTGTGTTTGAACTGGGGATTTTGCTGGCAGTGTGTGTGGAATGGCTTCTGGCTGGTGATGTGTGTGAACTGGTGTTTGGCTTAGGTAAGGGTCATTCCCCTCTAGGTGTCAACTTCTTGCCACACTTGGGGGCAGATAGGATGTTTTTGATGCTAATCTGCCCCCAAAGTGTTTTATAATGTTAACTGATTTATTTCTTATCATTTGCAAAGTGTTATTTCTCCTTTTTATTCAAGTGCAAAGCTGTTGATTTCCTTGGTGGGGACTCCTGCTTGCAGTTTCGGCACTGGGAGATCTGCACATTGGGCTTGAGTTCGGCAAGGAAACTTTTTTATAATATTTACTTCAAATGGGTATCATTGCCTTGCTTGAAATAGTTTTTAACGGTTGTAATAATTGCAGCATATTTTGCTTGTGATTATTATTTTGTCTCCCTGAAATTCACATTTGGATTTGGGCAAGATCTATATTGTGCTATCCTGTGTGTAATTTCTTTCTGCTCTTCCTCTCTAGTGCAATATGATTGGTGCTTGCTGTGTCTGTGTAGAGTAGGTTCAGTTGATGGTCAGTGAACTGTATCTTTTTAAAACATCAAGTTCACTGTGTGGATTCTACTGATAAGGTTTTCAAGATCATTAATTGTCAATAGTTATATTAACTCTTTGATATAGCCGAGTTTGTTGAGTTCTAATTTGACACAGTGTTGTTTGGTGCTCTTATGTTTGTTGTGTTAGTTTCATAATTAGCTGCCAGCAAGCTGACCGCATAGCAGGTTGTAAGTTTGCTTTTTGAATCTGCTTCTGAACATGGCTCTGAAACGAACTTTACATCTGAAGCAAAGGACCAAGTTGAAGATTCTGGCAGTGAATTTTCTGTTTGTGCAGATGAAGTGCCTCTTTTAGAGGAGGACAGTGATATGCCAATAGTGTAGCAAGAGCAAGCTGGACTGAAGCAAGGGGCTGGAAGGCTTCCCATTGAAAATGCTGGACCTCTGGATTGTCCGTAACATAGTGCAGCCTGTTTTGCCTGCACTTTGTGGTATTTCAGGGTGTAGAGTCAATACAGAGAACTGTTTGCCTATCAATTTCTTCCAACTGTGTATTGATGGGTTATTGGATGATATAGTTTAGCAGGCCCCTGCCGATCTTAAATTCCTCGATGGTACATACGATCTGACAAAGGATTGAAGGTACAAGGGACCTTCTGGAGAGTGCTGTATAACAATCGCACAAGGCTTTGAAAGAGGATCTTTGCTTCACTGGAAGCCAATGAAACTTCTTGAGCACAGCACCAGTAGGCGCCAGTTTTGGAAGATTCAATAGAAGATATGCAGCAGAGTTCTGCATTCTTTGGACTCTCTCAATCCGCTCCTGTGTGACTTCAAAATACATTATAAGTGAAACCTGGACACAATCAAGGCCTGAACCACTATTTTATTTTACCTACTCTGGCAGGAAGCATAGGATTCTCCTCAAAATCTTGAGAGGAATAAAGTATTCTCCTGCCACTGCATTTATTCGAGTGTCAAATGACAGATTTTCATTGCACCAAATGCCAAGGTTCTAGACCCTAGGTCTGGGTTATGGGCCCAAATGATTAGGCCCGAAGCATTGGACCAGATGTTCCAATGATTGCGCAAGGTCAGAACCTTGGTCTTCTCAGCATTAAGTTTGAGACAATTTGACTCCATCCACCTAGCGACCTCTGCAAGGCAAAGCGATAAACAGGAGGCTATGAGGAAAGTTGAACAAGTTACTTACCTTCAATAACGATATATCTGTAATAGACATATATTAGTTATAGATTCCTTACCTTAGAATTACCCAAAGGCGTCAGACTGGATCCCGAGAATTTCTCTTCAGCAGTACTCCTGCGCGACGGTAGGTGGAATCTGTCAACTCAGCATTCGTTGTTGGCGCCGCGATCGCCGGAATGACTTTGCGGTATCTACTTAGACGCCACCTCTGCACGCTGACATCAGTTCTTTACGCGACATTCCACGCCAGAAGCACAGAGCCATGCAGGACACTGACCACTGATGCACAAAACTAGGGCCCTGAAAGGGAGTCCCTTACTCTAGAAGTCAGTTCGCAGAACGGGGAAGATGGATGGGGCGGTAAAGAATCTATACCTTATATATGTCTCTTACAGATATATCGTTACCGAAGGTAACTTGTTCATCTGAAAGAGACTATTAGTTATAGATTCCTTACATTAGAATAGATACCCCAGCAATACCAACCGCGGAGGTGGATCTGCGCACTAAGTTCACACCAGAAAGTCCTGGAGAACTGAACGGCCAAAGAAGCCTTCTCTCTGGACTTGACTATCCAGGAAATAATACTTAGTGAACGTGTGCAGTGATGCCCACATGGCTGCCTGGCAGTTGTCACTGAGGGAGACTCCACGTCCCAAAGCAGAAGAGGCTGCTGTCGCCCTGGAGGAATGGGCGCGCAGCCCTACTGGAGGCTGCTTTTTCACCAAGGAATAACAGACTTTAATGCAATGAACGACCCATTTAGAGTTTTTGCACGGCCCAACCTTTCTTAACGCCCGCCTAACCAACAAAGAGTTGATTATCCACCCGGAATTGTTTTGTGCGATCCAGATAAAAAGATAGCACACGTTTTAGATCCAGACGGTGGCGCCTCTCCTCCTCCTTAGAAGGATGCGGGGGCGGGAAGAAGGTGGGCAAAGTGATGGTCTGTCCTAAGTGGAAAGAGGTAACCACTTTGGGAAGGAAAAAAGGTCTAGGTCGAAGGACGACCTTGTCCTGATGAAAGAAAGGGAGATTAAGAAGAAAGAACCTGAAGCTCACTCAGCCTGCGAGCCGAGGTGATGGCAACAAGAAAAGCAGTCTTTAAGGTCAAGAGTCTGAGAGGACAATTATGTAGTGGCTCAAAAGTAGCACACACAAGGTAAGTCAAGACCAGATTCAAGTCCCACTGGGGAATTACGAACGGAATAGGAGGAAAGAGGTGAGTAATGCCCTTAAGAAATCTATTTATAATAGGGGACATGAAAATAGAAGGCTGATCAGGAAGGCGAAGAAAGGCCGAAAGATAACCTTTAAGGGTGCCTAGAGCAGAGCACTGCTGGGCCAAAGAAAAAATGAAGAGGAGAACCTCTGAGAGGGGGGCAAAAAGGGGGATCCACAGCCTTTGCTGCGCACCATGCCACAAATTTGTTCCATCTACAGGTGGATACCGTTTTAGTGGAGGGACGCCTGGCTGCCAAGGTGACATTACAAACTTCATGAGGAAGGTCAAAAGTTGTAAACTAACGCCGCCCAATCTCCACGCAAGGAGGTGGAGGCTGGACAGGTTCGGGTGGAGGACCGTCCGCTATTGCTGAGACAGAAGATCCTCCCGAAGAGTCGGTCAGATCGGAGGATCGATGGTCATGTTCAAGAGCTCGGGATACCAGACTTTTCGTGCCCAATTCGGGGCCACAAGAATGACTTGGGCCCTGTCGCGCTTGATCTTCTTCGGCACTCTGGGCTGCAGTGGTATAGGCGGAAAGGCGTATAAAAGACCGCAATTCCACTTGCAACGAAAAGCGTCGCTGAGCGAGTGCCGCCTTGGAAATGATAACATGCAGAACTGCTGACATTGTGCGTTCTCTTCAGTGGCGAACAGATCTAACCAAGGCTCTCCCCACTGCTGAAAGAGACCTTGCACCACCTCGGTGTGAAGACGCCATCTGTGATCTATCATGCACCGGTGGCTAAGTTCGTCCACCCCGACGTTCAGGGAACCTGCCAGGTGTTGAACCACCAGGGACATGCCCTGATGTTCCAGCAACATCCAGAGGCGGAGAGACTCTTGACATAAGATCCACAACCCCACCCCGCCCTATTTTTTGCAGTACCACATGGTGGTGCTGTTATCCGTGAACACCTGCACTACTCTCCCTTTGACAAAAGGAAGGAATACTTTCAGTGCAAGACGAATCGCCCGGAGCTCCAACAGGTTGATTTGGAGCTCAGACTCCACCGGAGACCAGAGGCATCTGTCACCACTGTGAAGTCTGGTTGGGGAAGGGAGAGGTATCTGCTGTTGACCTAATCCTGGCTCGTTAGCCACCACTGCAATTGGTGTGAAGTGCCCTCCGAGATCTGGACGACATCGGAAAGATTCCCCTGATGCTCCACCCACTGGAACTTCAGGTCCCACTGCAGAGCCTGCATAGGCCACCGGGCATGATCCACCAACAGGATGCAAGGGGCCATGAGGCTCAGCAGTCTCAAGGTCAATATTACCGAAACCTGGGCTTGAGGCTTAAACATCGGTATCATAGCCTAAATATCCCAGACTATGTGTTCAGGAGGATAAGCCCAAAACTGTGCTGTGTCCAGAACTGATCCAAAGAAAAGGAGCTTCTGAGAGGGAGTCAGGTGCAACTTCGGCTCGTTGATAGTGACCCTCAGCAAATGCAGGAGGTCCGCCGTAGTCTGGAGGTGGGAGACGACAGCCTGGTGCGAGCCTGACTTCAACATCGAGACGTCGAGATAGGGAAATACTGGAACCCTTGATCGGCGCAGATGAGCTGCGACCACCGCCATCACTTTCATAAATACCCGAGGGGCGCCTGTAAGCATGGTAAACTGAAAATGCTCTTGGCCTACCGTGAACTGTAGGTAACGCCTGTGGGCTGGCAGGACGGGAGTGTGTAAGTAAGCGTCCTGCAAGTCCAATGCTACCATCCAGACTCCATGGTCGAGTGCAGACAAGACCTAAGCTAATGTCACCATTTTGACCTTCTTCTGGAGGAAGCGGTTGGAGTCCCTGAGATCCAAGATAGGACGCAGGCCTTTGTCTTTCTTGGGTACCAGAAAGTAGTGGAAGTAAAAACCACTACCTACTTCTGGGACCGGGACTCGCTCGATAGCTCCCTTGGCCAAGAGAGCTTTAACTTCTTGACTGAGAAAGGCCAAGTGATCCTCCGATATGAGAGTGTTGGTGGCAAGGAGGGAAGGGTAGTCTCGAAGGGGAGGGAGTAGCCCCTTTGGACTATCTGCAAAACCCACCTGTCCGACGTGATGGTGTGTCAGTGGGGGAGGTGATGGCGGATCCTGCCACCCACTGGCAACTGGCGGCCTTGAAATGTTGAAATAGGAAGGTTTAGAGGCCGCTGCGGAGGGGGGACGGCGGTGGGTCCCACGTTCCAGGCTGTGCAGAGGTGGGGCAGCTTGCGCCAGCCTGTGGCCCTGGGTGGAATGTGGTGGGGAACCCCTTCTGTAGCCACGAAAGGGGCAAAAGGCAGACTGCACAGGGCGGGAGGTGGCAGTGACGGCCCAAGGATCTGGCCGTAGCTCTAGAATCTCTGAAGCCTTGTCGCCAAACAGATGGCGGCCATCAAAGGGCATGTCCAAAAGAGCTGACATCCCCAGGAAAGCCAGTGGATCTCAGCCAGGCATAGCGTCTTAGGGCTACTGATGAACAAGTTACTTACCTTCGGTAACGCTTTTTCTGGTGGATACAGCATCTGCCTGTGGATTCCTCACCTTATGAATATTCCCCCGCGCCAAATTTTTCATAGCTCTATGCGCCAACGAGGTTGTCACATTGTCATGGCTCCGCACGCGAGTCCGCATGATGTCACAGGAGCCATAAGAAGACCACGTCGGCGTGATGACGTCAGTTCCACGCATTGTTTCCGTGCCACAGAGGCAAAACGGGCGGACAGACATAGAGACAACGTATACATAGTATACAGAATTTACACAAATACACTCACTCAGTGTATAAAGAAAGAAGAAAGCTTGCACTTCAAACAAGACAATAGTAAATAAACAAAGGTAAAGTCTTGAGTACACAATACGTCAAAAAACTAAAACCTCAGCTTTTATGGTATAAAAGGGTGGACAACGGGGAGGTGGGTGGGTCTGTGAGGAATCCACAGGCAGATACTGTATCCACCAGAAAAAGCGTTACCGAAGGTAAGTAACTTGTTCTTCTGATGGATACATCTGCCTGTCGATACCTTATGAATAGAATCCCACAGCAGTACCTCTCCCGGAGGAGGGTGTCCACCCTTATATACCAAAAAGTCATGCAAAACAGAAAGCACAAAATGGCCATCCCTCCTCACTTCGGAATCTAAGCAGTAATGCTTCGCAAAAGTGTGGAGGGAGGCCCAAGTTGCGGCCTTACAGATGTCCAAAACAGGAACACCTCTAGACAATGCAGAAGCAGAAGATTTAGACCTGGTGGAATGAGCTCAAATGCCTACACGAGGCTCCATTACCAGCCAGGGAGTAGCATATCTTGATGCACAAGATGATCCATCGTGATAAAGTGCGCTTGTGCACCGCCTTGCCCTTCATACGACCAGCATATCCAACAAAGAGCTGGTCATCCTGACGGAAGTCGTTTGTTCTGTCCAAATAGAAGCTAACTGCCCTCTTTGGATCTAAACGATGAAGTCTCTCCTCCTCCTTGGAAGGGTGAGGGGGGAGGATAGAAAGTAGGAAGGGTAATGGACTGACCTAGGTGGAAGGGAGTCACCACCTTAGGCAGAAAAGCAGCCCTGGTCCTAAGTACCATCCTTTCAGCATATATGGTCAGAAAAGGCGGCCTTGAACTCAAAGCCTGGAGTTCACTCGCCCTCCTGCTGGCCGAGGTGATAGCTACCAGGAAGACCGTTTTAAAAGTCTTAAAGGACAACTATGCATCGGTTCGAATGAGGAACCCATTAAAAAAGTTAACACCAAATTCAAGTCCCACTGGGGCATAATAAAAGGAGTGGGAGGAAACATGTTTGTCAGCCCCTTAATAAATCTTAAGACTATAGGAGACTTAAATAAAGTAGGCTGATCAGGTAAACACAAAAATGCCGACAAAGCCGACAAATACCCTTTTACAGTGGCCACAGCAAAACCCCGCTGGGCCAAATGAAGAGAAAAACAAAGAACATCAGATAGATGAGCTTTTAAGGGATCAATAGATTTCTCTCCGCACCACTTAACAAATTTAGACCACCTGTATGAATAGACAGACTTGGTGGAATGTCGCCTGGCCGATAATATAACGTCCACCACGTCAGGCGAAAGACAAAAAGAATTCAAGTTGCCCCATTCAATCTCCAGGCATGAAGGTGCAGGCTCTGGAGGTGGGAGTGTAGAACTTGCCCCTCCATCTGAGAGAGGAGGTCTGCCCTGAGAGGGAGACGGAGCGGAGGGTGTGACGAGAGGGGAAGGAGGTTCGTGTACCACACCCTTCTTGGCCAATCCGGGGCGAACAATAGAACTTGGGCCCGGTCTTGGCGAATCTTCCTCAGAACCCGAGGAATCAAGAGTATGGGAGGAAACGCGATGGTCCTGAGCCCAGGACCAGAGTCACAACGCCTCTCTGCAGAGACAGTACGACCCTACTCCTCCCTGCTTGTTGACATACCACATCGCAGCACTGTTGTCCGTCAAGACTTGAACCGAGTGACCGTGAAGGGAAGGGAGAAATGCCTTGAGCGCCAAACGTATCGCCTGTAATTCCAAAAGGTTGATGTGAAACAACCTTTCTTCTGGAGACCAAAGACCCTTGATCTCCAGATCACCCAGATGTGCTCCCCACCCTAGGGTATAGGCATCCGTTATCACTGTGGCCACCGATGGAGGAAGATGGAAAGGCTTTCCTTGAGACAGTTTGCCCTCCAAGCTTCTCTGGAGAGCCTCACAGACTCCCTGAGATCTCCGTTGTGCTGATAACACTGCCTGCGGAGACACCACTAGAGCGCCCTCATGTGCCAGCGTGCATGGTTGACCAACAGGATGCAGGAAGCGAACAGACCGAGCAGGCAAAGGACCTTCAGAACTGGAACAACTGCTCCATTGTAAAAGAAGGGAATCATTTCCGGTATGTCGAGAATCCTTTGAGGTGGAGGGAATGCTCGACACACAGTGGTATCCAGTACTGCCCCTATGAACAGGTTGCACTGTGAGGGCACCAGGTGAGCCTTGGGTACATTCATTAAAAAAACCAATTTGTACAACAGCTGGGTTGTTACCTGCAGATGATGACACACCATCTCTGGACACACCATCTCTGGACACTCTGCCTTCAGAAGCCAGTCGTCCAGGTATAGGAAAACCGGAATCCCCAACCTTCTGAGATGGGCTGCCACCACTGCCATCACCTTGGTGAAGACTCTAAGTGCAGTAGTAAGACCAAATGGAAGGACCGCAAACTGGTAATGTTGCGACCCAACCATGAAACGGAGATACTTCCTGTGCGACTTCAGGATTGGGATGTGGAAATACGCAAGTCGATGGGACACCATCCAGTCCTCTTGTTGCAGCGCCTGGAGATCCTGCGCTAGAGTGAGCACCTTGAACCTCTCCTGCTTGAGAAATAGATTCAAGATTCTGAGGTCCAGGATAGGACGTAACCTGCCATCCTTCTTGGGAATCGGGAAATACCAGGAGTAGCATCCCTGACGCCTTTCCTGCTCCGAATCCACTTCTATCGCACCTTTTTGTAACAGGGTAAGAACCTCCTTTTGAAGGAGAGGCAAATGATCCTCCGTGCAAAACCCTTGGCAAGGAGGGTAAGGAAGAGGGAATTCCATGAAGGGAAGGGCGTACCCATTTTCCACAAGATCTAGAACCCAAAGGTCCGAAGTTATTAATTTCCAGTCTTGTAGAAAATGGGTAAGCCGGTCTCCCACAGGACGCACATGATCCAGGATGGCGGAGCTAGGGCTGCTTTCCTGCATTACCGGGAGGGGGAGGAGAGGTAGAGGAGATGGAAGAGGGTTGTCGTCCAGCTCCACGAAGGCGACCTCTGCCTTTACCTCTGTAGGATTTATACAGAGGGTTTTGCTGCTGCTGTTGTTGCTGAGGCTGACGGGAACGAAAGGAAGATTTCCCAAAACCACGGTATCTTCTGTAACCATACCCTATTGACTGAGACTGTAAACCCAGGGATTTTGCTGTGGCTTTAATGTACTTAAATCTCTGCAACGTCAGCTTTTTCCCCGAAGAGCTTAGAACCGTCAAAGGGAAGATCCAAAAGAGCAGCTTGCACTTCAGGTGAAAATCCTGAAGATCTTACCCATGCATGCCTCCTAGTAGCAACAGACGAACCCATCAACCTTGCCACCGAATCTGCAGTGTCCAGACCCGACTGGATTAATTGGCAAGCAGCCGCCTGAGAGTCCATCAAGACCTCACTTAAATTGCTCCGATCCTCTTCCGATGGCTTAGGGAGAATCTTCTTGGCAGAGTCCATAAGGGCGTGAATATATCTACCCAATAGACAAGTTGCATTGGTGGATTTCAATTCCATACTGGCCGACGAAAAAACTTTCTTTGCCGATTGCTCAACCTTTTTTATTTCTCTATCAGCCGGTGCTTGAGGAAATGAGCCTACCGACTGTTTTCAACATGAAGTTTGAACCACCAAACTTTGAGGTGACGGGTGAGAAGAAAGAAAATCAGGGTCCCCTGGTGCCGGTCTATATCTTCTAGAAATAGATCTAGAAACTGCAGGAGCAGAAAGAGGATTACTCCAGACTTCTAATATCGGCCTCGTCAGGGCATCATTGAAGGGTAAAAGAGATTCCACCACAGCAGAAGGAGAATGAAGCACCTCTGTTAAAAGATTAGGCTTATATTCAGCCATAGGAAGCTGTAGATCCAACAGTTCAGCAGCCTTCTTGATGACAACATGATAAGGAGCTACATCCTTCGAAGGAGAAGCCTTCTGTAATGCAAAATCCCCTGCTGAAGAGACATCCAAACCACTTGCTTCACACAAGTCTTCCAATAAGTCCTCAGACTCATAAATTTCACCTTTCTCCATGTCACCAGCCCGATATTTCTCCTCTTCAATCAGCCTTTGAGCTTCTCTTATAGAACGCATCATCGGCAGCGGCGTCGACGGCAGCGGCAACGGCATTGAAGGAGGCTCTGTGACAGCGACCCGCGAATGAACGAACCCTGGAAGAGGGGACTGCTCAAACAGCTTCGACACCCTCACCGCCGGAAACTGTCATGACGGCGCCATCAGCATATAAGGCATAAAGGGGGCCGGAGGATAATGCGGAGGCACGCCCAAATTAAATGCCAAAGGGCCCATGGGACCCGAAGGTGCTCCAGAGGGACATGTGGCTCTGGTAAAAATACCATACATTGCATTCATGAAGTGCGACGGATCCGAACCCGGCGCCGGGAACGAAGGATACTGCGCCGGTTCGACTTCCTTACGAGGGGTCTCCGGAGTCGGATCCGCTGGAGTCACAGGAGGAGCCACAGGAGCAGCAGGAGACTCTTCTTCCACTGGATTTGAATCCCCATCCGAAGCCGGAGAATCAACCGGCGCCGGAGACTGCGCCGGAGTACCCACAGCAGGAGACCGGCCCGGCGACGCCTGTGGAGACTCGGAGGGTGAAGGAGAAACAAGGTCCTTGACACGACGTCGAGGAGCTGGAGAAGGCTCGAGACTTGGACGAACGACATCGAGACCCATGTCTCTTCTTCTTGGATCCATGCGAAGTCGACGACCCCGACTTCGATATTTTACAACCTCTTTTCTCCTTTCTCACCTTGGACATGTAGAGCTTAGCCTCTCTTTCCTTCAGCGCCTTAGGGTTCATCTTTCTGCAGGATGACCAACCTTTGACGTCGTGATCACTAGAAAGGCACCAAAGATAGTCATCATGCGAGTCCGTAATTGACATGTGACCTCCGCATTCCTTGCAGGGCTTGAAACCCGAGTTCCTAGGAACAGACATAGTCGAAAACAGTAACAAGTAAAGTCTCGAAACAAAGTAGCGGTAGAAAGATAGGAGAGTCTAAGAAAATCCGTTAGCTTTGTAGCTCGGAAAAAAAGGAACCGGAGTCGCGTGCGGAGCCGTGACGACCTCGTCACCGCAGAGAGCTACGAAAAATTTCCGGAATGCTGGCGCAGGGGGAATATTCATAGTGTGAGGAATCCACAGGCAGATGTATCCATCAGAAGTAGAAATCGTTCTACCCAGCGAGTTGGTGGTGTCCAGGCCACAGCGGATGGTGAACGTTGCTGTATATCTCCCCTCTGCAACTGCACAGGAGAGCGTCACCCAGGCCTCCTACTGACACTGAGGCAGCACCTGCACAACCGTATCCCAAACAGAGTGGTTGTAACAGCCCAAGAGACATGTGGTGTTCTCCGACCGCAGTCCTAACCTGGTGGAAGAAAACATATTCTTCCCAAGATTATACAGCTTCTTGGATTCCCTATGTGGGGGAGCAGAAGGGAACACGCCTTTGGATTTTGAAGCTTGGACCATCAAGTTCTCTGGGGTAGGGTGTTGAGAGAGGAAAATGGGGTCGCCCGGAGATGGGCGGTGGTGTCGGGCAATCATTCTATCCACAGGAGCCCCTGTGCCGTGCCTGGACCAAGTGCCTAGAAGGATGTCTGTGAGGGCCTCGTTGAACGGCAGCATGGGCTCCGAAGAGGCCACTGACGGCTGAAGCACCTCAGTCAGGAGATTCGTCCTGACTGCCACCGTAGGAAGCTCAAGGCCCAAGGCCTCAGCCGTCCTACGCAACAACCACAGCATAGGAGGCTCCCTCCTCCTTGGCTATGGTAGGGTGAGAACGCATGACAAGGTCTGGGGAGGTATCCAGACCACTGGCTTCCCCCAGCTCCTCTCTCCAGTCTGGCTCCTCCAGTTGGTCTGCCAAAGGCTCAATAGACCCCTCCCAGTCCTCCTCACCTTCCTCTGGCTGCCACTGAGGGCGATACGGAACGCCAGGGGAGAACACTGGTACAAAAGTACCGGTCGGCGCCGTGTACAAGACAAGGGGGCGGGTCAATGCCGGCCGGTGACATAGCCGGCGTCGGAGATGGAGGCGTCGTCAGATGAATCGGTGCCGGTGTAGGCACCATGAGGTCGAGCGGCCCCCAGGCCTGGATCCCTGGGGGCCATGTGGCGCTGAGGCCGGAGCCGCTGGCATCGAAGGCTGGAACCACCAGCCGAGTCCGCTGCACCCGGTGGAGTCGGGCTGCCCAAAGATGGAGTGGAGAGCTTCCTAAAATGCACAAAGCTGGGATGGGGACGCTTCGGCTCTTGGGAAGGGAGGGAAGCTTGGAGCCATCCAAGTAGGCTCCGCAGGCAGAGCCGAAGGACGACAACCTTCCGAATCCATGCATTGTGTCGGCCGACAGATGGGGAGAAGACGAAGAGCGATGGTGCTTCTTCGCCTCCTTCTTGTGCTTCGACTTACCCAAAGACTTCGATGAGGAGTGATGGTGGTGACTCCACGACCAGTCCAGCAACCTCCCTCTCGATCGGGACCTCGGGTGGCGCAGAATGACCGCCGGGCCTCCAGAAGCTTTCGGTACCGCTCCCGCATGGACTTCGGGTTCATGGCCCGACAGTAGGAGCTTGACTTTGGGCTTTAGTTACGCTCCAGGCTCCGAAGGCACACGAGGTACGGGTCTGTGATTGACAGCTTGTGACAAGAGTCACAAGGATTTAAGCCGAGCCACCGATGTGACATCCCTCCGTGCACCAGGAGTCGAACGACTCGAAAAAGATGTTGACAAAAGTAAGAAAAAAACCTAGTCAAAAAGGGTACCACTCTCTTCGGATATGCGCTGGCTGGTGCGGAAAAAGAAAGAACTGACGTCAGCGCGCAGGGGAGGCTTCTAAGTAGATACCGCAACGTCATTCCAGCGATCACGATGCCAACGACGAACCGGAATCGACCAACGCCACCAACCAACGCGCAGGGGTACTGCTGAAGAAAAGTTCGCCGGATCCACTCTGACACCTGTGGGTTATTCTAAGGTATGGCATCTATAACTATAATAACTATAATAGTTTCTTTCAGATTTTTGTGGCAGTGTGATACTAAGCTGCATGTCATACGCATAGGAGATGATGGTAAATGATGGTAAACCCATAGTGTTCGATGACTTCAGCCAGCCTTTGCATGTACGCATTAAACAAGGTTTGACTCTGAGAGGAGCCCGACGGAACTACATGCTTCAGTAGAAGTACTTTTGACTGATAAGGTTTTTGCGACACCTGAAAAGGGCGCCCCTACAAAAAAGAAGCGACCATCTCTCCACTTTATTGCCCACACCAGAGTTCTAGAGTCTTTCAATAAAGATGTTATGGGAAACAGTGTCAAAGGCGGCACCGAGATCCAACAGGAAGAGTGCCATAGATTTGCTAGCATCCACGATCTGATGGATTGACTCTAGCCATCTAGAGTCATGAGGGATGAAAGCCCAATTGAGTCCTGTGAAGTAGGTCATTGCTCTCAAAGCTCGAAAGCTGCTTATTAATAGACTTCTGCATAATCATGAAGAGTGGTAGCAGCGAAACCGGACGATAATTTCGGGGCTTGATGGGATCCATCAAAGGTGTTTTAAGGAGTGGAAACACCACAGCATGCTTCCATCGCTGAGGCACCTAGCCAGAGGCCAGGAAGCTGTTAATAAGCTCACATAAAACTGGGTGGACCACTCCGGCCCAAAATGCACGGGGACGTAGGATCCAGCAGAGAACCGGACTTTACCAAAGCATGCAGCACAGTCAGTTCCTCAGGCTCAATGGGCTTGAAATTCAGCAGCTTAGCTGTATCCTTCGAACAGTCGAATAAAGCACTTAAATAAGAGGCATCTCTAGCTTTTTCAGTAAAGGAGGCATATATCTTATCCACCTTTTCCAGAGAAAAAATGGACTATGGCATTACAGCCCTCCTCTGATGGCGAAGTTGAAGCTGAGACAAGAGATAACAAAGACAGCAACTGCACAATAGTAAAAACTTTGCAGCACGAGTTTTGAGCAGACTGAATTTTATTAGTGTATAAGTCACAACAGGATTTCTTGATAGGACAGTGGGAAGTTTTAAGCTCTACCATATGATCTATTTTACAAGCTGGATCATACGTGCTGTGCCAGAGGTGCTCAAGGTTCTTACACTTCTTTTTCAATGCTAGAAAATCCTCATTAAACTAGTCAGCCAATCTTTTTTGTCTGTGAAAGTTCAGGTTCTCTACCAGAGGTATTTGATCTAATGTTCATTAATCTACCTATCCATTTGAGCGTTGACTATCTTAGTGCAGTTCTCCAGAACAGGCTGCCTAGAGGCCAGAGCACCACAAAATTTAGGAGGGGTAACTTTGGCCCACCCCTGTTCCCGTGCTGCATGAGCGGGTGCATGACTTGATAGATTTTTTCATAAGAGACCCAACAAGGATGGCAAAAGGGTCAGACCTCGTAAGTGGAACAGGGTGATCAGTCACTATATCAGCCACATTTGAAAAAGTAGGAAAAATGATGTGCCCAGTCTGTGTGGGGGAGGAATCATGTTGAAGGTGCTGCATACCCTCTGAATCTTCAGCCAAAGTCGCAGCTGCTACACAGGTATCATCAAAATGGAGATTAAGATCTCCAACCACAGTAAAATTTGAGTTTCAGAGTACCATTAGGAGAAAAAACATCCGCTAGCAAAGAAACAAAATTAGCAGCAGGACCAGAGGGAAGATAAATAAGACTTCCTGATATTGAACAATTATTGGTCAAGGCCAGAGTGAAGAAGGCGGCTTCACATCCCTCAAAACCAAGCTCGGAGAATGTGCACTGTAAAGATTGCTTAAAAAGTTTTGCAGTCCCATCTCCTCTGTGCACTTGCCTATTAAGTCTTGTAATGGCAAAACCGTTATGGATGGCTTGTAAAAGGTCAGGGAAGAGTCCTCCGTAAGCCAAGTCTCTTCCAGAAAGTAAAACTCTAACGACTTCCAATTAATAGAAAAAATACTTACCCAAGGTCTGAGGTATGTGTGTTACTTCAACTTCAATGTCAGATTTTAGTTAGTCCGAGAGTGAAGACCTTACAGCAGGTCTCTGCCTTGGCTAGTTCTATCACATGATAGCAAGTTCTAGTCAGGGAAGTGGCATACACCAGTAGTTCCAATTTAGAGAACTGTTTAGGGGCTGGCTCAAAAATACCAGGAGTCCTGGCCCTAGTGCCGTCCAGGCATGGATGGGCGCAGATGGGCTTGCCTTTGACAAGCCCACTGCACGTGTCACCAGCGCGTTAGCGTGGACAAGCTGTTCATAAAGCGGGAGCACCAGAGTGCTGACCTCCAAGATGGCGGAATCAACCAGGAAGTGGGGTAGTACCAGCAGTTTCCCAAAGAAACCAACCATATCTGGAAAGCTGCTGTGGACCGAAGGGTAGGTTCTCAATTGCGGTGCACAACAAAAGATAAGCAACCCCCCCCCCCCCCCCCCCCCACCACCACAACCCCAATAAGATAAAAGTCTGCGGCATTTTGCAAGTGTGACAGTTAAAATTAAGAGCGGCATGCAGAGGGCATATACCGGGCTGCATGTCTGCGCTGACATGCTATTCATATAGCCTAATGGGAGGGAGCGCTAGAGCGCTAACCACCAAGATGGCTGAATCAATCAGGAAGTGGAGCAGTACCAACAGTTTTCCAGAGAACCGAACTCTTTCCGCTCAATCAGGCAAGCTGAGGTGGACCGAAGGATAGGTACTCAATTGTGGCGCACAACACAAAATAAGCACCTTCTCCCCAACACAACCACAAAAAGATAAAAATTGGCAGCTTTTTGCAAGCGTGACAGTTAAAATTAAGGGCGGCATGCCGATAGCGTATGCCTTTTTATTTTACTTTATTCATTTAGTATTTTTTTTAACATATCAATTGAGTGTGCCCTCGTTCTGCAAGTAATACTATGAGTGACACATTTATGCACCTTTTGATAAAATCAGCAGACCTTAACACTTTAGGTCTAAGAAGAGATCATAACAATGTATTCAGAGGCGGGCAGGACTGGGACCTGAAGCTCCTGGGTAAACTACATTCTCAAGTACTTTAATTTATCTGGTACCTTGGCTGACAGACAACAAGCTTTAGGGGCTCCAAGCATGTTGGGCGGTATTGCTGCTCCAGGCTGTGCATAGGCTCACATAAAAGTGTACTAGGTGAACCATGGAGATGGTGCTACTGAGTCTGTAAGAGCTGCTTTTATTTCCCAGTCCTGCCTGATATCTAACATTAGTTTTATAGTCCTATCAAAATACATTTTCCTGCATACCTTGAACAATGGGAGAATCTCTTGTGGCCATCTCTGAAAGTCGCAACACGACTGGCTGCGATTAGGTTTACTCATAAAAAGGATAAAGATTCCTTTTATGGTGACAATCTATCTCCATAATCCATAATCCCTCTTTGGTTATCTGTCTTTACGTAGCACGCAAAGGAGAGCAGGACCAAAAACAGCTTGCGCGTCTCCTCAAAATATTTCTGAGCAATAAGCACCATGCGGAACTTGCATTCTGTCACACTGTTGCATGCCCTCGTCAGTGAGCAAATGTGCCACTCCCCTTGTCTTGAAACAATTCTTCATTGCTAATTATAAGGATACAAATAAATAATGCAATAGGATATGTAGGACTAATGAAGAAGGCAGGAGAAGAAAGAATAAAGAGAAAGTAAATAGAAAGAACACAAGAGTGAGAACTTATAGTTGATTCATCAAACATGGAGAATCTGGTTCCCAACGTACGAAGCTTCCAAGAAGAGCAAGAGTAAAAGGTAATAGGTGCTGATCTAGTGCGATAAAAACAAGCAGTCCTCCCATCATGTACACTGGTACAGTAAAGATGAATAAACAAGACAAAAACGTGAATGAAAAAACACAGGGGTGCGAGTAGGGAGTGTCACATTAGTGACCATAAACAATTTCGCTAGGGTTTCTACAGATCACGAGCAGGTCCATAATAATGTCCTTGATTTGATTTGGTATTTCTAAAGCGCACGATTGGCCTGGGGAGTCTTGGCGCTATGTCCGATGCTAAAGGAGTAATTGTGCTTATATGTATTGTCTTAGCAGGTAAAAAGCCATGTTTTTACGGCTTTTCTGAAATGCAGGAGCGACGGGCTGCATTTTATCGTAATGGGGAAACTTCTCCCACCTCACCTAATCTGCTTGAATTTAGGAACTTGCACAGTTTTTACATGGGCTGACCTTAGACTTCTAGCTGGCATATACCACTTCAGATGGGTTCTCAGGAATTGTGGTCCCATCCCATGCAAGGCTTTATAAGCCAGACACAATGATTTAAACCTAATACTCTTCCCCATAGGAAGCCAGTGAAGGCTACTCAGTCTGTGGCCTACTGGTTCCGATCTAGTTATTTTGAGCACTATCCATGCGGCGGCGTTCTGCAAACTCTGGATTTTTGCTAGGTGTTGGGCTTGCAATCCTGAATATAAGGCATTTTCGTAATCTAGTCTGGCCAAGGCCAATGCCGTCACCAGTGTTTTCCATGAATCTTGAGGAATATATGGGCTGACTCTTCTAATCAAAAATGACTCCCAGATTTTTTTACCTTATTCACTGGTTTTGGGCAATCATCCAGACTATCCGGCCACCATCTGGGTGACCTCAACATTCCCAGTGACTGACACCACTATTTGGGTGTCATCGGCGTATGACACTGGTGTAAAGCCGTACTGCCTTATGATATCTGCCAGGGGAGCGACATACACATTAAAAAGTGTGGGGCTCAAGGATGACCCTTGAGGTACTCCACATGGTGATTTAAAAGGGGCAGATGTACATTCTCCTACTGTTACTGAGAAAGACCTGTCTTTTAAGAAGGAGGCCATCAGCATGAGTGCAGAGTCATGGAAGCCTAGTTCTGCTAAGCGTGCAAGTTCACGGTATCGAAGGCCGCCGAGAGATCCAATACAATCAGGGCGGCCTTCCCTTCAGCATCTAGAATCATTCTCAGTCCCTCGGCTGCCAGAACCAATGCAGTTTCTGTTCCATGCTCCTCTCGGAATCCATATTGCGAATGGTCCAAAAGTTCATTCGCAGCAATATGTTCTAATAGTTGATTATTGAGTAATCTTTCAAAGACCTTAGCCGGGAATGGGATTTTTGATATTGGACGGTAGCTGCTGGGTTGTTTAGGGTCCAAGTTGTCTTTTTTTTTTTTTTTTTTTTTTTAAGAGTGGCAGAACTGAAGCTATCCCTCACATATCTGGATAGTAGCTTGACCGAATTATTTCTGTTAACAACAATGCTTAGTTGTTCACTTAATAATTCTGAGATTAAGTGCATCACCTTGGGTGGGCATGGGTCCATTGGTCCCCCGGAATTGATCTTTACTACCAGGTTGATTTGTTCCTTCAAAAGTGAACACAAGTGATCGAGACAACCGCAAGTCAAGGAAGATGGGTTGGTGTTTTTCTTTCTTCGAAGACCTTTTCTGTATCAAGTAGTATTGCCGCGGCGGGAACCTCCGGGTTTATCCTATGTAGGACCAAGAACAGTGTTCTAAGATTCAAAGACGTAGAGCGGATTGCGCAGGGGAAATAATTAATTCCATCAACTGCGATAAGCGATTGGCGATAATTTTAGCGAGTATTTTATAGTCCAAATTGTGTAGGGACAGTGGCCTATATGACCCGCAAAGGGTCGGGTCCTTTCCAGGTTTAGGGAGAAGGATAGTAACCGGTTCGAGGAGTGTAGGGGGAAGGACTTGTTTGTCCAGGGCCTCAGCGTACACCTCAATTAGCTGCGGTGCCAAAAGGTCTTTAAAAACCTTATAGAATTCCCCATTGAAGCCATCAAGCCCGGGGGCGGAGGAACCACGAAGTGTGTCTATGGCCAAAAGGACATCAGCCTCGGAGATATGTTCCGCAAGAAAGTCCTGCATGTGCTTTTCTAAATAAACCAGTGAAATTTCGGAGAGATAGGCCTCCTGCGCTGTAAGGTCCTGCCCCAGCTGGAGGTGTAGAGAGAAGAGAAATAAGTTAAGAATTAGTCGCGTATGACCGAGATTGAGCTAAGTACCGTGCAAATGGGAGAGTGAATTTTCGTGATATATGCTTTACTGTAGTATGGCCGAAGCATCTGTGCCAAAGTTCTACCTGGCCGTTCACCCTCACCATAACGGCGAGCAGTGTGGTATTTGCCTAGAAAAAGGATCTCACGGTCAGCTGCATCTCTGTACTCGGTGAGGACGGCTAGTCGCCATCCTGGCAGGTCAGCAGAGAGGGCGTGCTTCGCCTTGTTATCCAAGATTGAGAGTTCCTGTTCTAGCCGCGTCAGCGTGGTACGGAGCGCCTTGAGCACACCTCGTGTTTGGAAATGCAAACTCCTCTTATATATGCCTTAAAACCATCCCACAGCACCGCCCAGGTGTCAACTGAGCCAGTGTTGATGGCAAAATAGTCTTCTATGGCCTCATGTATTTCGTGAAGGAAAAGGTCGTCATGGAGGGCGCGACTAGGGAAGCGCCACTGCCTTTCAAACCCAATCGAGACGCAGGACCCGGAGGGACAGATGGACTGGGGAGTGATCGGAGTAGGTCCTAGGGAGCGTCGTCAGGGAATGATACCAGGAGGATACTCCAGGGGAGACAAACCAATAATCAAGTCTGGTCCAGGTGTTGTGCTGACCCGAGTAATGTGTGAAGTCAGTGTGGGAGAGATCACGCCTGTGCCAAATATCGAGCAGAGAGAACTGGTCACAGAGATCAAGGAGAGCACGGCGACACCATAGTGTCAAGGGCGTTAGCAGTGCTGTCAAGGTCGGGATCTAGAAGGAGATTGAAGTCCCCACATACCAGTAGCAATGTGGGCTCAAGTTTGGAGAGTTGGTCATGTAATGAATGGAAGAATTCCGGGGAGTCATTGTTCGGGGCATATACACACACAATAAAGCAATGCAGTGTCCCACCAGAGTGTACCTTCCCTCAGCATCAAGAACGACCAACTGGAGACTGAAAGGGACCCTTTTGTGAATAAGGATTGCAGTTTCTCTGGCATAATTACTCTACGACAAAGCCAGGGGTGAATGACTCCTGCCCAAACACATCTGACAGGAGCATCTCGACAAAGAGGTCAAGTCGGCCAGTAGCAGTGGACTCTGGTACGCCTAGGATGCGGATGTTGTTGCGCCGACTGCACGCTTCAAGGTCTTCATTTTTAATAGCTACTTCCTTCAGTATGCGTTCAACAGGTTCCAGCCTCTTGGCTGATTGTGCGGTGCCATCTTCGACGTCAGATATCCTCGCCTCCGCCACATCCAAACGTCTTTTGTGGACCTGGATCTTGGCTCTCAGTGCCTCCTTTTTTTGTCTAGTGAGTCAAACCGCCCATCTAAGGCCCGAAAGCCTGCCCTCATCTCCTGCAACAGTGCATCTGAAGTGGAGGAGGATGAGGTAGCTGGATCTGATCCCTGTCCGCCCTCAGCCATGGTGGGACTCTCCTCTGCGAGGCTCTCAATTAGCTTCTCAAAGGGAAGAGTCTTCTGTTTGGGGTCCTTGCGGCCCATGCCGTAGCACGGCGTGCAGAATAGGGCAGCAAAGCCGTATCTGCTGTACTGGGGGTGGATGCAGAGGCGGCACGGGACCAGGAATAGAGGCAGTGGGGGGTACTGTAACTGGCGTGTGGGTCTTGGAGTTTAGCACAGCAGGCGCGATTGTCCCCTTGTATGGTATTCCGGAGTCAGCACGCCAAGGACCTTCCAAAACTGCAGCGAACAGCCGGGCCCCAACACGAGGCAAGAGCGAGACAGGACCTTTGCAGAAATTGCATCAAGGGGTCTGTGTAAGTATCGCAGTGCCGCTGCAGTGTGTCACCAGAGTGCAGGAATATCGAATCTATCACGCCGGCCAGGGACCGGGCTCAGTGAAGCCAGAAAGTGACGTCACGCTGGTGCAGTTGTTGAGGGGTGCAGATTGTACCAGTAGGTGGCAACAGGAATCCCAAGGGGACCGGGAGGGTCCAAGGCACCCCAAAGGACTGGCGCTGTCAGTGGAGCGTGGAACAGCTACGCCGGTACTGTGGGTCAAGCCGAGCAGTGTCCCATGCTTCTTGAGATCTCGTGGGGAGAGGTGAGGCAATGTAGCGCAGGGCGGGCAGAGGCGGTAGGTCGTAGGGTGCGATGTTACAGCGACGCAGCGGGAGCCAAACGGGGCAAAAGGCCACCTCTGATTCCCCTCGCCCGCACAGCACCAAACGACCACTACCAGACCGTTCCCCGGGCTCACCCGTGGGCCCTCTCTCTGTGGGGGCCTTAGGGGTGAGGTGAAGCGCGAGTGCCGTCACGAGGGCACCAGGAGCAAACGTACTCCTATCGGGCCTGACAGTTGCATAAAGAAGTGGGGGAGCCAGCAGACTGACCCATCCCACACCCGGTGTACTCACCGCCGGCAAATGTCCCAGATTACAGCAGCCGCAGTTACTGGGTCGCTATGGTCTTTCCTGCCAGCATGGTAGGCCGCACTCACTCCGTCCCCAATCCGAGCTACCCAGTCGCTGGAGATCAGTATTAGCAGCGTTTCACCGCGATGTGATCAGAGCATCGCAGGCAGCGAGCGATCAGCGGCACAGCGGTGCGGGAGTAGAGACGATTATTGTGCAGGATGAGGGGGCTATTACAGGATAGTTCGGCCTATTGGCGGAGCTTCAATGCCGCGCGGCCATCATGGTCGGCGGCTCGGCCACAAACCCAGCCTTTTGACATATTTAGGTGCAGGAGTTAGTTCGTCCACTTTTTTTGTCGACTTGCAGGCCCGATTTAAGTTCTTGTGTCCAGTCGAGTCTACTCTTATTCGGGTTTTGAAAAGTGGATAAAGGACTGATTTGTGTGGTGAGGTGGGTCTTGTTTCGGCCCTTTCTCTTTTTTGCTAGTTTCCCCTTACGGTCAGCGTCCTCCATTTTCTGAACTGGTGAGGGTGTGAAAGTAGACTAAGTTGTTGTCCGCTGTGAGCCCTTGAGGATTGTTATTGCCACCACAGCTGTCTAGTATGCCCAGAAGCTGCGGTGGGTCAGTGATCAGACTCCCTTGCACTAAAAGCAGCGGGAATGAAGCAGAGATTAGGAGGATAAAATTGGAGCTGGGGCCTTTCAGGCACCCACTCCCTCTTCCCAGGATTTTCACAATACTATAGCCAAGTAAATGGTTGCTGACAGTGTTAAATGTGCACACAAAAAAAGAAGTGCCAGGGCAGCTTGCACCACCCATTGCCTCTGCCTGCACCGACAACAACAGCTAATACCATTACACTTCTACAAGGGTGAAAACTTGGACTATTCCAGGTCATCCAGAGCTATAACAAGCATTGGCATAGCCAATAGGTCTCGCTTTGGGACCTTCTAAGTATTTAGTTATGCAGCACAATATCCTTGGAGCAACCACATCAACTGTTGCGTGGCTAGACACTTATAAGGTCCCAAAGGCGAGACTTATTGGCTATGCCAATGCTTGGTGTGGTTGTGTGTGTGGTTGTGTGTGTGTGTGGTTGTGGGTGTGGTTGTGGTTGTGTGTGGTGGTGTGGTTGGGTGTGGTGGTGTGGTTGGGTGTGTGTGTGTGGGTGGGTGGGTGTGGTTGTGTGGTTGTACGTGTGGTTGTGTGTGGTTGTGGTTGTGTGTGGGTGTGTGTGGGTGGTTGGTTGTGTGTGTGTGGTTGTATGTGTGGTTGTGTGTGGGTGTGTGTGTGACAGTAATACTAAAAGCATCTCAAAATAAAGGAACACAAACATCGAGTTTGTGGAAAAAGAAAGCACGCAAGTCAAACGGGCGCAGCAAAGAATTAACACAACAACAAAACAAACAAGATCACTTAGCGAAGACTGAGTTCTGATAATGGATACACACAGCCCATTATCTAAAGAGTTCGATTGCAGCCAATGTGCACTCAAACCTGCCCCCTCCTTGTGAGTTGCACCCCATATTTCATGAGTTGTAACTGCTGGACCCACCATAGCGCTTTGAGATCTAAAGCGCTACATAGGTCTAATCGATTAACCAGTCGCCAACATGCTGTGCTTTTAAAGAGAATGTGCCAAAAGTTTCCAGCTTCCTCATCATGTCCTCTTGAAAGCGCCAACAAAAGGACTCCCTGAATGGTGCAACGGACATGAAGCAGCCGCTGCGATCAGAAATAAACACTGTGAACGTTGTCCAGTTTCACAGTAACATTTCCTTAATGTTCTTTAAGTCACAAAACAGTAATACTAAAAGCATCTCAAAATAAAGGAACACAAACATCGAGTTTGTGGAAAGAGAAAGCACATTGTAAGTCAAACGGGCGCAGCAAAGCATTAACACAACATGTTCTTTGTTGTTTGATGTTCTTTGAACGAGAACATCAAAGGGACGCAGCGAAAGTGATCGCGGGCGCTTAATGAGTATGACGTGGTTTGCCAGCCCCTGCTCCTAAGCGCGCGCCCGCGCACATGCACTGTAGCTCTAGGCTGGCCATGGTAGCATTTTTTGAGCCCTCACAAAAAGTCTCGCCAGACCAGCGCATGCGCTGGGTCAGGCGAGACCTAAAAATGGCTTTGGCAGCTAGTATTAGTCATATTTAATGTAGAAATAATTATTAAACAACTGTTGTGCACATTTCAAAATTAGAAAGCACCACCATGTGGTGGACTGTCATAAGTACAGGTGCCGACAATTAAGTGCTGGTGCCGAGCACTGGAAACCACCGGCTCAAATTAAGCACTAGTTGCTGACCTGCACATGGTCAGAGGAAGTGTGTCTTACAAAACGAAAGGATACTTATAACATCACACAGATGCTGAGCTCTTATCTCACCTCTATGTTCAAACACTGGAATGAACTGGATGACTGTTCAACAATCAGGAGATACAGCAGTTAGACAGGTCAGCTGAGGCACCTGCAGATGCAATTGCATACACAACTCAAAAAAGCATTGTGGTAGTATAAGCTATCTGAATAGAGGAGGAGATACTAAACTGAAAAAAGCAATGGCAAAGCCAAAACGGTTCCAATATGAAACCTCCAGGCTCTGTCAATGCTTTTTTTTTTTTTTTTACCCCATATTGTCTCTGTGCGTCTGCATACAGGTATGGCAGTCATGCTGAAAGGATTTTTTTTTAATGAAAGAAAAACATTCAAAGATGATTGCCACATATGCATGAGCAAGCACATAGTATGCACAGGACTCCACATACGTTGTGGCAAGTGAATGACCCAACAGCATTGTACAACTGTGAGACCCTTAAAAAACAAAATATATTTTTTTAGAAAGTATAGAACAATAGGTAAAGGGCGTCGAGGAAAGTGGAACAAAAACCAGTGCTACAGTAGCAGTGCATCGACCCGGAGCCTTAGCAATAATGGTGAAAAAGCGTGAATAAGAGAGAGAGTGCACAAGGAGCAAATGTTAGCTGCCCAGTAGGAGTGTAGTAGCTGGGCCTTAACAAAAAGTAAAATAAATTACAAAAATATTTTTAAAAAGCAAGGAAAGAGAGAGAGAAAAGCAATGAACATATCCATAGAGTGATTTTGACAAATAAATTTAAACAAGCATTGGCATAGCCAATAGGTCTCGCCTTTGGGACCTTATAAGTGTTTAGCCATGCAACAGTTGCATAACTAAATACTTATAAGGTCCCAAAAGCGAGACCTATTGGCTATGCAAAGCGGCCGTGAAAGTGATCGCGATCACACATCAAAGCGGCCGTGAAAGTGAAAGTAATCGCGGTAAAGCGCGGCACTCGCGCACATGCACTGAAGCTCTAGGCTGGCCTGGTAGCACTTTTTGGAGCCCTCTCAATAAGTCTCGCCAGACCAGCGCATGCGCTGGGTCAGGCGAGACCTAAAAAGGATTGCAGGAAAAAAAAAAAAAAAAAGAAAATAGTCAGCGATGGAAGGATACTATTCATCCAAATGATAGTGACACCAAAATGGTTCATGGGTAGAACAAACAGAAGAATGGGGAGAAAAGCCATCAAATCACGAGCAGGCAATTGATAAAGACAAGAAAGTTAACCCATCATGTGCAATGGGTGTATCAGAAATCGACTTCAGGTTTATACTGGATGGCAATAGGTATCTTTCCAAGTATGTAGGTCAAGATTTAAAACACAACTGTGGCCCAACGTGTGAAGCACTTTTGTGTAACAGAAGTAAGCTCTGATTCGAAAAGATGAACGAGGAAAAAAAGGGAACTGTCAAAGATGCCTACTTAGCTACGGTGAATATGTGCATTTTTGTGAAACCTGTGCCCTACAGTTATATATATATATAATATGAAGCGCCTTCACTAGATGAGAAAGGTTTTTAGGAGGGAAAATGTTTTTAATTTCCAACTATATTTTTATAGCTACTGAACAGAGTAAATACATCTGATTCGAATTGTTCAATAATAACTAATTCATTCACTTAATGGGTTTATTGAGGTGGGTTGCGTTTGTTGTAGCATCATAGAGCAGATTACCATGTCAAGAGCACTATCTTAAAAGAGAATGAACAAAATCATTTTTCTATGCACGCAAATACTGTGCTCCTAAAAAACAGTTTCCTGAAAACCCTTAAATTTCACGAAATTACATAAATTTGCAATTATGCATAATTAAGCTGCTGGAATGATAACTTAATATTTTAAATATTAGATATAACAGTCGCAGAAAACAATATTAAAAAGTTCATTTTTCCAACCACAGTTTTTATCATAGACCCTCAAAATTAAAAACAAATCTCTACCGCTTTGACATTTCTCGTTTGATGCTGGTGCAAAAACGTTATATTCCTTAAACCTATCAATCACAAATGCAAACTAAAGGAGAAGGACACGTACTGACTCGCACTTGTGGTTTCAAAATAGACTAGTAGTCAAGTTTCCAGCTTCACCGATAAATTAAGTAATGTAGTTCAGTTATAATTACAAAATAGCAAAAAACTGTAAAACGAGATTCGCCTATATTTGTTCATATTGGCATTGAAGCAAAAAGGCATCTGCAAAGATTAAACATTTGGGAAGCATACAGACAACTGGATGATTTTAAATCAGATGTCAAATAACTCACATGACCAACAGAAGGTAATTAAATTCAGATAATTTATTAAAAATACTTTTTTTCACAGGGATTGAAACTATTCGAATCTGTTATGAACATAATCCCTCCACCAAGTGTCAGGCATGGAATAGTTAATTTTGAAAGAGCTACATGCTTCAAAATACTTTAATGTCTACAAAGACAAAGAAACGAGATGCATTACAAACCTGGTTTTAAAAAGATGATATACAAACCAGTGTATGATCCTAACAGAAGTGATCGTTCAGGGTTCCACGGTATGGACTTCTCTTACTAGAATTTCTGGACACCAAGCATAAAAAAGCAAAATAACACTTTGTAAATAACAGCATTGCCTATTTTAATGCATCTAGAGTTCACCGATTTGGATGAAGAACGATTACAAAAACAACCAAAAACCCAGTCTGCACCTTTTTGAAGAACTACGGAATTCCAATACTTAGCAGGTTTCATAGATAACGAGCTACGAAATCTTGCAAGCAATACAGTAAAAGGATTTATATTGCATTGAAAATTGATTAAAAATAAAAATATTACCTGTATATATTTGGGTCTAGAAGCAGGGCTGTGTCCTTTGGCAGTTGAGATAAATGGACAACCTTTGTTTTCAATTGATGTCGTTCACTTTCGTTTACCCATACATCAGGAAGTCTGAAACATAAGAGGGAAGAAAGGGTACTTTTTGATGAAACCAAGGTGTAACAGTGGTTGAATATGATTTTCCAGATGATCTGAATTTACCATTTCATAGAAACATTCATAGAAAGTCTATGTTTTCATAATTGACTATTGCAAGCGTAGCTTTTAAGGTGTAGATGCATTAAATTTTGATTTTCTGCAATGCTCTCATAGAAACTTTACCCTTGTTTACCACTATATCTACAGATATATATATATATATTACCTACTGGCGGTCGCCAGTAGGTAGTTATAGTTAGGACCACGTTTCCATAGGAAAACCTCAACATTCTATTTTGAATAACTTTGGCGCCGGTCGACGAATCCTCGCGAATTTCTCAAAATAGGTGGGGCGCTACGCTCCGCTCCTACCCTGAAAGTCTCGGGGGGATTCGTCAAGCGGGGGCTGAGATAAAAGGGGGGTCCCAAAACGCGTTTTTCCCATGCATTTTTCCATAGGACCTTTAGAACGAGCTACAGCCCGAACGGCTGAACAGAATTACTAGAAATTTGGCAGAGAGGTAGTCCCTAGGTCAAGGAAGTGCCTTTTGTAGGTTTGGTGTAAATCTGTTCAGTAGATTCTGAGAAAATAGCCTTTAAATCAATATATATATCTGAGCCCGCTTACGGTACGCTTACCGTACGCTTACGGTAAGCGTACGGTGGCGTGCGCGAGCGCGATTCTGATTGGCTCTTAGATCTTAGTAAACATTCGAATCGGCAGAAACCAGGAAGCGGCGTCCGCCATTTTGTCTACCGCACTGAGTGTTATGTATCAAACATGATGGCCAAAAACATGTTACGGGGATGTTTTGACAACTCCCTCTCACATAGTCATGTTGAGGGAGTCCCCAAACATCCCCCAAGAGCAAAAACGGCATTATTTTTTTTTCGCCAATTTCGCGGGGTACGCTTACCGTACGCTTACCGTAAGCGTACGGTAAAAAAATAAAAATAAAAAAAACACTATTCACACTTTTTCCACCCCTTGTGCCAATGGTGGCCGAAGGCCACCATTTGTGCATGGCTTATCAGAGCACAGAAATTTCCCAAAAAATTTCAACAGATTACCTATCACAAGGAAGCGCATAATATGTCCTCCATGTGCGCACGGTGCGCGAAGCGCATCGTGCGTACATGGCCCATCTAGCGTAACGTGGGCACGGCACTAACTGCGTAAAGTGGGTGCGCGGTGCGCGAAGCGCACCGCGTGCTCACTGTGCGCGCACGGTGCGCGAAGCGCACCGTGCGCGCACGGAACGAACTGCGTTAAGTGGGCGCGCACGCCACGAATGGCGTAAAGTCACTTAGCATTTAAAAAACCGTACAAATTCACTGAAAAAACCATAGGTTTCACCCACGTTATAGTTAGGAATTAGCATTTAAAAAACCTTGCAAATTCACTGAAAAAACCATAGGTTTCACACATGTTATAGTTAGCGGAAATTTTACTGATAAAAAACCAATGAAATTGCCCCGTTATAGTTAGTGCTGGCAACTATAACTCACGCGACCGCAATCTTCTGCTGATGACATATGTGTCTTTATGAAAAAAAAATATTTGTAATATATGTATAGCTAAAAATGTATGGAAGAAGACATGGGCAAATAAGTGTCTAAATACAGTATTAGCATCAGCAGAGGATTGCGGTCGCGTGAGTTATAGTTGCCAGCACTAACTATAACGGGGCAATTTCATTGGTTTTTTATCAGTAAAATTTCCGCTAACTATAACATGTGTGAAACCTATGGTTTTTTCAGTGAATTTGCAAGGTTTTTTAAATGCTAATTCCTAACTATAACGTGTGTGAAACCTATGGTTTTTTCAGTGAATATATATATATATCCAGTCAAAAACGGTGCCCCTTATGGAAGAGCCACAACAGGTAGAGTATATTCCAATAACTTTATTCAAGGGGGCTGCATGCAGGTTTTGACACAGACGTCATTGTAGATAAACTGCCAGACGCATTTCGAGTCTTCCTGACTCTTAATCATCTGGGGGACAGAGAACCCCCTGGAATCTTGACATGCTCCCATCATGGGCAAGGCACGACAGAAGCAGGGAGGTGCTCCTGTGGAGGAGGGAGACACGCAACCCTTACACACCATTGCGGATCTTGAGGTTCTGGGGCCATCGGACCAGGCCCTCCATAATCACCTAGATAAAATATTAGTGGCCATCGCCGACACAAAAACACCGCTAAAGCAGGACATAGGGGCGGTCTCGGTTGGCTTTGGTCTCCTACAAGCGGAACACCACAAGCTAGCAGATAGGATGAAAACGGTGGCGCAAGCAATCGAAACAATACAACTGGACTGCAAATCCACAGCCAATCGGCTGGATAATCTGGTAGCAAGAGTCACCACACTGGAAAGACGGGCAGAAGATGCTGAGGGGCGAAACAGACGGAATAATATACGAGTGGTGGGAATACTCGACAAAAAGAAAAAACGGACATGGTGGTTTTCTTGGAGGAATGGTTGAAGACCGTCGTGGCCCCGAACCTGTTCACGCCCTTCTTTGCACTGGATAGGGCACACAGAGACCCGTCGTGCCCCTGGCTCCGGGGTGACGCCCTCGGCCGGTGGTGGCGTGGCTCTTGCATTATAAAGACCGAGACATTTTGATACAACAGGCTCGCACTAATGGTCCCTATCCTATAGACAACAGCAGGTCGTCCATTTTCTCAGACTTCACAGCCAAAGTGCAGGCCCGATGGGCTTCTTTCTTGGAGGTTAAGAAGGCATTGAGAGAAGAGGGAATTCGATACTCTCTACTGCTCCCCGCGAAGTTGTGAATCGCTGTGGATGGATCAACGCACTTTTGCGACTCACCAAAAGACCTACAAGAAGGGTGGCCTGATGGTCCGGGATGATCCACATGGTTCGAAGCTCCCTCTACCGTAACGGAAACGTCTGCGGCACTATGTAAACCCACTGCATATCAAACTGCGCCGGAAAGAAAAGCAGCTCTGCAAGCAGTGGTCGAGGTCCTGACACAACGTACAGAGAAAAGTAACTCTGACAAGACTTCGGAACACAGTGTGGAGGGGCTCTGATTCGGGGGCCGCGGCCAGACGCGAGGTGAACATGCCAGATGTGACTCCACAAACAGCCGATGGAATTATCTAGCGCTGGCTGCTGTGCCCACTATGGGGAAACACGGGCCCTGAACTGGTGAGATACATGGGTCACGGCGGCAGGAGGGACTCCATTCCCTGTCAGGAGATATTGAGGCCTGAGCGGATATCGCCCGCAGAGACTAACGACTTAAGCATCCCAACCAAGAGAGTCCTGATCCGAGGCGACAGTAGGACAATCTTGTATTTTCTACAGGTTTGGGTGGCCTGCCATTACGGAGCTGCCCGGGGGAAAGGGAGTTAACTGTTGGGGAAAAAGCGGTGGTCTTTGACAGAATGTTACTATGGTATGCCAGGAAGTCTGCACAAACTGGGGGGGTCCTGAGAGGGGGGAGGGTGGAGGTGGGAGGAGGGGTATAATTTGGGTGATCTCCCTCATGCCTTTAGTACACCATGACATTAAGATGCTTTCCTGGAATGTAAGGGGTATGTGGTCAATGTCCACACAGCACAAAATACATAGCTATCTCACACGCCAGGGTATACAACTAGCAATGCTACAGGAAACTCACCTCACATTGGAAGAGAGTATTCGACTCAGACGTCGACGGCGGAGACATCTGTACGCTACTACATATGCCGCATTTTCGAGGGGGACCCATATATGATTCAGAGCAGACACCACCATTAAAGTGAGCAAGGTTCTCACGGACCCAGAGGGCAGATATGTCCCAATTCAGGGCAGGATACTGGGCAGGGAGCTTACACTTGGGAGCATTTACGCACCAAATCACGATCAGATCCAGTTCCTACATGGCTTATCAAACGGGCGGATTACTGAGATGGAGATTAGGGCAGCAATAAAATAGATGGCTCGGGGGAAAACTCCCAGCCCCGATGGGCTACCAGTGGAGTTTTATTTCATGTATGCCCAGACCCTAGTATTAAAACTGGTGGAGCTATATACCGAAACCTGGGATGCGGGGGAACTACCCTTTTCGACCTGGGACGCCCTGATAGTGCCTCTCCCCAAAACTACAAATTCACACCCACAGGTGTCAGATTTTCGCCCACTCTTGATGCTTAACACAGATTTTAAAATTCCGAGTAAAATCTTGACCACACGTCTACTGCCATATATGACTACCTAAATACACACAGACCAGAATGGGTTTGTGCCGACCCGATCCACCTCTGGAAACCTACGAAGGCTATTCTCTGTGTTGCACCACCCATGCAGAGACCAGTACCCGGAAGCATTGATTGTATCTATTGACTTTGAGAAAGCATTTGATTCGGTAAGATGGGATTTCCTCGAAGGCATCATGGACCGTATGGGAATGGGGAAGGACTGGATTAGATGGGTGAAAATTTTATACACACTCCCAACAGCGCGAGTGCTGACGAATGGCGTAGTCTCGGAATCCTATCAGAGTTACTAGACAGGGATGTCCTCGGTCTCCATTGTTGTTCGCTATCGCAATATAACCCCTGGCAACAATTTTTCAACAGCAGGAGGACCTTCTTGGGGTTCCATTAGGGTGCAACCCCACACAATCTCCCTTTTTTGCAGATGACCTGTTGTTGTATTTAAGAGATGGAGCGACAGGAGCACAGCGGCCTTTGGAAGTGCTGGATGAATATGCAATCTTGTCAGGGCTCAAACTTAATAATTCTAAGTCCTATGCCTTTCCCTTAAAGGAGGATCAGACGCAGCCGGAAACGCTCCCGACAGGTTTGGTGTGGGCCCCCTGCTCATTCTAGCTCACTCAAGTATCTAGGAAGTCCATGTTTTTGATAAGTTAGATGACCTGCGCGAGGGCAACCTTAATCAGACTGTTAGATCACTGAAAGCGTCTGTACAATTCTGGCGCTCCCTCAAGCTGCCACTGATACCTAGAGTGGCAATCTCAAAAATGATTGTGTTACCGAGATTACTGTACCACTTTGTGAACCTTCTGGTGGTGATACCACTGAACTGGTTCTCGGACTTGAATCAGCTGCTTCAGGAATTGATCTGGGATGGGGGACAAAAGAGGGTAGCCCTGGAAATAATGCAGAGAACAGCTGAGACCGGAGGACTGGGAGTCCCAGATTTTGAATTGTATCACCTAGCGGCTCACCTGCAATAGCTAGCCCAGTGGCTTGAAGGCTGGAATGTGGAATTCTTGGGAGAGATGAGTGGGAGGCACAGTTAGTGGCTAAAGTGGTGCAACAGGAAGTGAATCTCCTGTAGTCCAATGTGCTGCAAAAGGCGGTCTTGTATTGCTGGAGAGGTGCCTTCGGCGCACGGAGAAGGGACACCCCTATGTGCCTGAAATACCACCCGTAGGGATTCCATATGAGAACCCATTGGCTCCCTAATCAGGACCTAAACTAGCGGCCCGGACAGAAGTGGGATTACAATGGTGGGAGATATTTTCCACCTGGGAACATTCAAGCCTATGGACGAGCTAATCTCCCACTATGACTCATCACATGGCCAGTTCCTGACCTATCACTCACAGGTACAAAGATTTTTTGACCTGTGGCACGGCGGATCAACAAGTTAGCCCTCCACTCACAGAATGCTCCAAACACTGGTCACTTTGGGTGCTGCTCGACACCTGGTAAAATGGTTGTACCAAGAACTGCTTGAATCAGTTACAAAACAGCTAGACCGCACTAGAGGTAAATGGGAAGAGATCATCGGGAAACCCCTGACAGACAAGAAGTGGGCACGAGTTCTGGGAGGGTCCAAAAAGGTATCCAAAAATTCACATTTCAAGACGATTCAGTACAACTATATACACAGGGTGTACCTGACCGCACACAGATTAAATGTAATGGAAGGGGTGGGTAATAGATCCTATGCTAGATGTGGATTGATAGATGCAGGCTTTGCACACATGACGTGGGAATGCATACATTTGAAGGGCTTTTGGGAAAAGTCTTGAACGAGATTGGGAAGACACTGGCCCGCACGCTCCCTAACAAACCAGCGATTAACCTGTTGGGCCTCTTCCCCAGACCCAAAGCCAGAAAAATAGGAAATAGGTTCACTGATCTAGTGCTTAGCCTAGCTAGAAGGCAGATTGCGCAGCAATGGTTAACAACCACCACCCCTTCCATAACATGGGAGAAAAATGTGGATACCTGGTCCAGGACGGAGATTGGGAGTTACGGAATAGTGAGGAAACAGACGGAAGAGATGAGGTAGCAGAGGACTCGGGGGGACACCCCTAGTATTGGATCCCCAGACCCAACCAGTTCCCCACCGTAACAAACAAATAGCTAAAAACACATGGAGACAAGATCCGGACCTTGGAGCCCTATGACGGACAAGGAGGCATACCTGTGAATACATATGATGCAACAAATGTACTAAGAGGAACTACACCACACAGTTTATTTTGGTTTATTTTTTTTGTTAAATAAATTGGCGAGAAATATTTGTAGTATGATCTAGAAATATCCTGGGGTACTTATATGGCTGGTACGGAATGAAAAAGTCATATGAACATCTCAAACTGCTGTTGGGAGTATATGTTGAAAATATTCTCTACTGCTTGTGTCACATTGGAATCCGACATGTGCGGGTTTTCAGGTCCAGAAATGTTATATGATGAACCATACCTGTAAAATTCATGTGTACACTTGTAAAATGCCAATAAAAATCAGTTGTAAAAAAAAAAAAAAAGGACCTCCCCATTCGTGGAAGATACCTTGTGCCACCACAGGGTTCAACTGCCATTTGTGATCTGTAAGGTGTTGGCAGCTGAGTTCATCCTCCCTGGCTTTTAAAGATCCCATCAGATGGTCTACCACCAGGAAAATCCCTTGGAGTTCCAGCCACTTCAGAGGCACTTAGCCTCCTGTCCTGCTTATTGCAGTACTACATGGTGGTGGTGTTGTCTGTGAGTACCTGCACCAGCCTCCCTTTGATGGAGGACAGCAAATCTTTCAACGTTTAGTGGTTGGCCTGCAACTTCAGGAGGATGATGTGGAGCCAGGCCTCGACAGAGACCAGATGCCTCTGATCTCCACCGCTCCCCGATGACCACCTTTATCCAGAAGCAATGAATCAGTCACCCTTGTTAGCTATGGGTTGGGTAAGGAGAGGGGTCTGTCACTGACCCAATCTGGTAGCCACCACTGCATGTCTTCTCCAAAATCTGGATGTGATCTGAGCCAATTCTCTAATGCTATGCCCACTATGGCTTCAGATACCACTGCAGAGCCCAGATATGTCACCTGGCCATCTTGACCAGTGGTATGCAAGAGGCCATCAGTCCCAGCAGCCTTACAGCCATCCTCATCGAGATCCAGAACAGAGACTGAAACATCTGGATCATGGCCTGTATGTCCTGTACTCTAAGTTTCAGGGGTAAGGCACAAAACTGCACAGTGTCCAAAATAGTTCAGATTAAATGAAGCCAGGTGTGACTTCAGCACGTTGACAAGTGAACCCTAAGACCGTTAGGCGGTTCGCTGTAGTCTGGAGGAGGTGATGACTGCATGGGGCGAACCTGCCTCCAACAGCTAGTCGTAGAGGTAGGGTAAGGCTGAAACCCTTGACCTTCGAAAATGCACTGCAACCACTATATTTTCCTGGACGCCCAAGGGGCACTGATGAGACCACAGGTGACCACAGTGAACTGAAAATGCTCCAGCCCCATTGTGAGCAGCAGATAGTGCCTGTTGGCCTGCAGGACGGAGAAATGGAAATAAGTGTCCTGTATATCAACACTACCATTAGGTCTCCAGCGTCGATGGGAGACCAGACCTGGGCCAGAGTGAGCATCCTCAATTTGTCATTCCAAGATTGCAATGTCGGCATTGACAGGGCGAAGGTCTAAAATGGGATGAAGGCCTCCATCCTCCTTCGGCATCAGAAAGTAGCAGGTGTAGAAACCAGAGCCTACTTCTGATGCCAGTATCATCTCTTTGGCCTCTTTGGCCAAAATGGCCTGCATTTCTTGCCACAAGAGGGACAGATGGTGCTCAGTCAGCCACGGAGAGTGTGATGGAAGGTATGGAGGGGTGAAAAGAATCAAGAAGAGTAACCCCACTGGACAACTTGCAGGACCTACTCTGAAGTGATAACTTGCCACCACAAGATAAATTTGGACCCTGCCTCCAACAGGGTGTCTGTGGGCCTTTTAGACAAACTAAAGATGTTTTGCGGCTGCAGCAGCTGGAGGGTCGAGAGACTGGGCTGCATGTTGCTCCTGTTATCCATGGTGTCTGTGGGGAACCAAAGTGCTGGCCACAAAAAGGTTGCAGAGTCTGATGAGCTGGTTGCATGGGCGGTATCTGACGGTATTGAAAGCCCCTACCATAGCCACAGAGGGGGCGGAACTGCTGGTGGTACTGACGCGCTGGAGTAGAGAGGTCCAAGGAGCACGTTGTGGCTGAGAGCTATTGAGGGGCATGTCCATTAAAGAAGATTAGAAATCCCTGCAGAAACTTTTAGACCTCATCCAAATGTATCTCCTAAGTGTCAGGCTAGTGCCAATTAACAGACCGATGAAATCTTTATTATTCAACCCACACCGAACCATGAATTTAGTCACATCACACCCATCCTGAATTGCTTGTGTAAGAGTGGGGTGTAGGCCATCCAGTACAGCAGGTAAGACCTGAGCAATGGAATCCAAAAGGGCAAGAGTATAGCGGTGCAGTAGGGAACTGGCATTGACGAATCATAAGGGCACGCTGGTTGAGAACATGGGTTTCGCAAAGGTTTCAAGGCACTTGGATTCTCTATCTGGTAGGGTGGTAGAAAAAGCATTGGAGTTGACCTTGCTCGTGGGTGGTTGGCAACTCTGTGTCAATACAGAGAAGGAGCCACTTTTTTCAGCAGCTAGCTCAGGTGGAGAGATAAGCCCAATGTCTGGAGAAGTATGCAGGTCACTAGCATCTTGCAGCTCATCATACAAGTTGTCACCAATATAGGGTTGATCAAATTCACTGCCTTCATCATAATGTCCATAATCGTAGTCTGTGCTAAAAATATTGAGGATAATTTGAGCGTATCCTTGAGACAAGGGCAATGTATCAAGAGTCTCACAGGTTGCTGGAAGGCTGTGGCCCTGTGGGAATCAGGGCGTGGCCTTGTTCAAGTCAGAGAGCCCTCCTGGTTGCGCTTCGTCATCGTGCCTCAATGCTTTAGAGCCTGGCATGGGATGTGGCACCAAGACAGATGTCTGCACCAACGCTAGTGTGGGCTCATAACAGGTCCAAACATTCCAGCTGGTGCAGAGGTCAGGCTTGATGGCGGGGTTCTAGGTGGAGGTCCTTGCGGTTCCTTGAGGCCAAGAGGTGTGCCAGAGGAAGCTGGTAGCATGTTGTCAAGATGCAGCATAGCTTCATGGAACTCATTAATTTGCAAGCTGTATCCCTGAGAGTCTGGAAAATTTGGCTCAGAAGATCGAGTTCAGAAGCGAAGTCCCGCTTGACTCCTTTTGTGAGCTGAAGACTTCGACTGTGACAAAGATCGGTGCGGGAATTACTTTAGGAGCAGGAATGGGACCATCCTTTCAAATGTGACCAGTCACGGTGTGGTGTCTTACGGTACTTGGCGATGTATAGCTTTGCATCATGGTTCCGAATAGCATTTGGATTTATCAAGGCACAGTCACTACAGTTTTTGGGGTCAGAACATGACCCCAAGCACCAAAGAAAAATCTGATAAGGATTTGTCACAGACGCTTGCTGGTGACCATCATTACAAAGGTTGAACCCTGTGGTTTTAGGTGGTGGCACTTCCCCTGCACACTGGTAGTTTACAGTAAATATTGAGAAAACGGTCTCATAAAGAGACAGAAGTGCTTCGGATCTGCATGCGGAGGCACAGAAATACAAACTGACATTGGTGCACATGCATTGCACTAATATGGGACTCTGCTTACTTCCTTAGCATTGGCGTAAGGCCACATGATGCCACCTACCAGAGGTACTGCGAAAGATGTTCCGGTTCCAGTCTGACACCTGGGGAATATTCAAATTGTGAGAAATCTTCAGTTAGGAGTAGCCATCAGAACTGATGACTGACCTTCATTGGACAGTGAAGATCAGTATCTCATTGTAGATAATCATCTGGAGCTGTTCGAATTCCATCATTATGGACATGACTACATTTATCGATCCAACCGCCCAAGGGGAGTATACAATGTTACACAGAGGGATTATTGTAGGGCCACTCCAGATTACCATCCTAGAGGTTTTGAGAAAAGATGTTCCTATTTTAGAAGTGTTTGGGGAATTACATTTTGATGAATTTGGGGAATTAATATCTTGTTTAAAGCAGGTATAATACCTGGTGAAATTCTGTCTTTAAACAATCAAACTACTTGTATGAATTTTAATTCAGTTTCAAAATCACCATTATTTGTGAAAAGATTTTTGACACATTTTGCAGATTGGAAATGGAAAGAAAAGATTATTGATAGTGAACTGAAAGATGATTCTGAATGGAACCTACAATTTATCATTGTTTGGCACAGTTGGAATAGCATTGTGGCAAACGTGAATAAACTGTTTTCTAGCTAAAACTACAGGTCCACTTGTGAACAGACCGCATGTATAATACACATTGCCCTGCAACACTGACTACCTATAATGTGGGGATATTGCGTCTAAGAAGGCAGTCAAGATCCAGTTTGAACGCTGTGAAAAAAAACCTAAATGTTATAAATAAAGACACATATTTTAGTGATTTTCTTTGAAAGTCATATTCTGTAAAGAATAAAAGGTTTATAGCCACATAAATATATGCAGCGATAAAAGAAGCGTGGGCATACTCAGAAGTTGCAGAGAGAATATGGGAAGGTGATTGGGAAAATGCAAACCACTCTCAAGGTTACTGGCAGAGGCTTTCAAAGTATCTAAAAGTATCTATTCCAATTCAACTAGCACCTCATTGCTTTGAATTTTGTGTAAGACGATTTACATACTTTGCAAACTCAAATATTTAGGCACTGCAAATACTCAGGGCACCTAGGGTGCACTGGTCATTAAGCTATCTTTCCTTCTTACATTCTCAATGAACGACAGATAATGACGCTTTAAAAAACTATATACAACTTTCTCTTAATCGAAAACTGTTTTCTCTAGCTCGTCTATCACTGAAGAGCCACATCCTATGAAGCTGTTACAAGTAACAGCAATTCTATCTTTTTTAGCACATCTTTATGTACTAATCCTTTAGGACACTCACGCCTTTGTGATGACAATTATACATGGCACTTGCATCTCCTTAAAGCCTGACCTTGATTGTAAACTTCTTGCAATACCTGCTTTTTTAAAGGATTAGTGTTGACTTAGTATGGTGAAATATGAAAGTAATTTGAGTGGTGGATAGGTTAGTCATTTATTTGGATTCAGAAGGATAATGGAGGGATAGAAGAGTAAAGGATTTAGACTTTTTTGTTGGTTTGTTTTGGAGACCATAGCAGGCTTGAGATGAGTAAAAGAAATGTGGAGGGGAAGAGTCAGAGGGAAGAGTTTAAAAAAGCTTGTTTGGGGGATCGCTATAGTAAAAGAGGTGTCAGATGATGCAAGGAGAGGTAGAGTATGGGGAGAGTCTAGAAAGGGTTATTTTGGGGATCATAGTAGTGGTATGGGGTTTGGGATGAAAGAGAGTGGGTGTAAAGGATATATTGATAGAGGTATAGGGTGAGAAATAGGGTAGTGCATTGGAAACAGTAGTAGAAAGAAGTTTGAGATGAGTCAGAGTTGAGGTAGAAGATATATTGAGAGGTATAGGTTGAGAAATAGGGTAGTGCATTTGATATGCTGAGTTAGAAGAAAGTAATAAATATATAGATCCATAAGTACATGGAAAGTATATAGATGCATAAAGGAAGGAAGTATATTTAGATTAAAGATATAAATAGAGGTATAGGGTGAGAAATCGGGTAGTGCATTGATATGCTTTTGTAGCAGAAAAGTAATAAATATATAGATCCAAGTACAAGGCAGGTATATAGATGCATAAAGCAAGTAAGTCCATGTAGATTAAAGAAGCATTAGATAAACAAAGGGTTTTCAAGTGGGTTTTTTAAAACAATTATTCTACATGTTTATACAAAGCAATAAACATATATAGGTACATATCTATAGTACAAATACATGCTTATATACAGAGGGATATGCTGTATATTTCTGGTGGGTATGGTGCTTATGTGGGGAAGAGCAATTTCTTGAGTAGTTTTCTAAAGATAAGGTCGTTGTCCGTGGATCTTATGTTGGGGGATAAAGAGTTCCATAGTTTGGCTGCTTGAACTGAGAAGGATATGCTACCCATGTTTTTTTCTTGTATCTTGGGATTTTGAGGCGAGGTGCTAATCTAGAGCAGAGGTTCCTTTGCTGAATGTGTTTGGTGATTATATTCCTTATGAAGAGTGGTCCCCTTGTATTGCTTTGTACGTGATACTAAGCAACTTGAACCTGCATCTTCTGGCAACCAGTAACCAATACAGGGCTTTCAAGTCAGGGGAGTTGTGGTCTCGCGGTCTGATATGCAAGAGTAGTCTGGCAGTCGAGTTCTGAATCCGCTGTAGTCTTTTCCTGGTCGTTAAAGGTGATCCGTGGTAGAGGCTACTGGTGTAATGGGGTTTGGCCAGAACAAGGGAGGTGGCAGCTTGGACCTTGTGTAGAAATCCTAAATGGGGGAAGATTCGTTGCAGTGTTTTTATAGTACCAAAGCTTGATCTTGCTAGTTTGTCCACTTGGGCATTCATCAATCGCTTGGAGTCCCATGGTCATTCCGAGGTTTCTTACTTCCTTCGATACTTTAGGCGGTGATCTCAGTTCATCAGGCCAGGCATCAAGCGGGTCATAATCGCCACCGTGAGCATTCAATTTGAGATGGCTGCAAGTCATCCATTGATCCACGGCTCTAAGACAACTGAAAATTGGCGGGTTTCCAAAGTCTTTGAGCCATTCAAGTTGAAGGAGTATTTGTGTTATCTGCATAGTTATACCACATGAGGTGAAATTGATTGATCAGTACTAGTAATGACTTCATGTAGATGCTGAAAAGCATGGCGTGATGATAGAAGCTTGAGGGACCCCATCTTATGTGGAGTATGGTTTGGAGAGAAACGTAGGGTATGGATGACATTAGTTCTGTTTTGGAATCCAGTCTAGAACAGTCCCCTCTATGCCGGCTTCGTGGAGTCTTTGTATCAGTGTCATGGTCAACCGTGTCAAAGGCAGCCGAGAGGTCCAAGAGGAGTAGCGCAGCAACCCCGTCGCGGTCAACTGTGTTCTTCAAGTCATCCCAGATGGCAAGAATGGCAGGTTCTGTGCCTCTTCCCGGATGGAATCCTGATTGTAAGTCTGAAAGTATGGCATTCTCTTCAATGAATTGTGACATCTGGGCGAACGCTGCTGTTTCTATCAGTTTTCAGAGGAATGGTCCATTTGTAATGGGTCTGTAGTTGTTAGGATTCAGTGGGTCCAAGTTTGTTTTCTTCAGTAAATGGCGTATGTATGACTTTTTGAGTTTGTAGTAAGGACTCCCTTAATACGTACATACATTGTTAAGTTAGCATAACCACGTTAGATGTTAGAAAGCCATCTTGCTGCTTTTGCGCACGACACTGCGTTTACATGTTATTGCTTAAACAAACTGCTGACTCGAGCTTTGCCTCACACGAGAGCAATCTGTTGTTACCATCCCGAGCTCTGCGCAGCGACCTTGGTCTGTACATGATGTGACAAACAGTCTGGGTTGTTAGACAATGCATGTTTTCCACTCTAGGTTGATCGACCCACTATTTAGCCATAACACACAGGCAGCTGCAAATACCTGAAAGTTGGTGCTTTTAATATTGCAGCACTCATGTTTAGTATTCAGACCGAAGACGAGCCTTCCTGCGAGAAGACTCCTGATGCTCCTGTGATGTGATTTCACTAAGCTGATCTTTGAGGTATGGGGTCCCCTATTCAAGCCTAAGAGACCTTCTATTAGCATAATAATATTAGCTTCTTAGTAAAGGGAAGGTGGTAGTATCCACCGTCATTATAACATGATCACCCCTTTTATATTCTATGGTATTGTAACGATGCTGATGGTTTTGATTCTAATCATTTGTCTGCTTGTATTAGCCAAAGTACTGCATCTTAGGACACGTGGTCTATAAAAATAAACTCTTTTTATTTTCACCGTGTCTCTGTTGATTCTTGTTGTGGACTGATGTGAGAATAATATACGAACAGGTATTTCCGATTCCCACCATTCCTGAGAGTACACTGAGTAGCTTGTTCTGGGTTGTCTTTTCATTGGGATCGCCGAGCCAAATCTCGGATAACGAATGGGACACTTCTGCTAGCCGGATACTGGGTTCTGGGTTCTAAGGTGAGTTTCTGGTACACCACAATTCACTGAGGTCCTGGGGTTCTACGCATAGTTCTGTATATAAGCAGAATCCCTGCAACATGGCGCACCTAACGTTTGGTCTATGAGTTGAAACGCCTTAGTAGTGCTTATATTAGTCCACAACACCCTCATTCTTGTTTCCGGATAACAAGTCTGACTGATTTAAACCTACCTATTTCTGTTGATATAGGTTTCTTCAAGCTTGATCATTAAAAAGGTTATTGAACCCTTGTGCTACTGAATGCTTCAAGTGTAGCTTGTCCTTATGGCGGTAGATATTGCGGCGCATAGCCGTGCAGCTCTGAAACGTCATTTGACACAGTATGGGGTGCTGGACACTGGTATGAACGTCATCTTTGTGGTAGGAGCCGATGCGGCTCATCCCTATGAGTTGTTCTACTCTTTACTCTTGGGTGACGATTCCGGCGGTGAGTGAGGATGATAATACCTTTCATTCTTACACTGCCACTGCCGTGCCAGTGAACTATACACCGTATAGGACACAGGAAATACCAATATCTGCTTGGCAGCATCTTATTTGGTTTAATGGCGCCCTTCCCCATGTGGTTATACCGCCAAGAATGGGCCCTTTATCAATTGCAGGGGCCACTTGGCCGGTACTAGCCGGATTTACGCCTCATCCCCGTTACCTCACGGTGACGGTGGCTGAGTTGCGTGTACTACACACTGCCCTTATTACGGTATATACGGCGTTAGTGCAGTACGTGTCGCGCAATGTGCAGGCGGGGGCACCTGCTGTTGCGGGACAACCTACTGACCACCACGCGGTAGTCATTAGTCCTGTTATGGTTAATTCTGTTATGGGCAAGCGCCCCCAAACTAGGGATGATTTCCCCTTTTGGCTTGCTGAAAAATTTGACCAAATAGAAGCGGTATACCCGAATACATCTCCTGTGGAGAAACACAGGATCCTTACCATTAGTTTGCCTAAAGACTTGGTCCCCGACGTTGATGATTGTGTGAACTGGGGCAAGGTCTTTGCAGCGACGTACGCGCAGTGCTTTGGCACTCCGTCTATGTTGATGCTGCCCTCCGTTATTAAACGTGTTCAAGAGAATCACGGTGCGGAGTCTGCGATAGAATTAGGAATGCGGCTCCTCGGACAGTTTGACCTGGTGGCTACCATGATAATGGGTAACCTTAAGGGTGATGCTTTGCAGTTCCAAGTTCGTAATGAACTGAAGAAACTTGCTGATGAGGATAAGCCGCGGGAATTTGCGAAAATAATCTCGTGTGCGTACAGAGATTTGGGTCGTAGCTCTTTAGGAGTTAAGCCTGTGATCAAAACTCCCGATATTAAGCAGCAGGGTAAGGCGGAAGCCTCTGGTAAGGATGGCCGTCCAAGCTTTCAGAAACAGAATTGGCGGTCAAAACAACAGGGAAAGCAGCAGCAGAAACAGGGCTCTCGGCCTGCCTCTCCCGTTCAGTCAGGTAGTGAACGCACTTATGATCTGCGTGATCGTGCTACTATTAAGTCTCCTGATAGATTTCAGGTTTCTGAACAACGTTCTCCTCGTTCTTCACAGGAAACATCGGCTTCACAGTCCGGTGGCGGAGGCGGTGGCAAAGGTCGGGGTGCTCCACAAACACGTGACCAGCCCCGACAGACTGAGGGTAAAGGCAAGCAGGACGAATTTGCACGACAAAGACCCCCGTTTCAGAAGAAGAAAGTGGCTGCTCTGACGGCGAGGTATGCCTCAGATAGTGCGGACACAGCTTCGGAACCGGATATGGGCGCTGACGCTACTGGACAGCGCGGCGGAAATTACCATAGTCCGTCAAGCTCTGCGTCCATTTCTGGCGGCGACAGCAACTGATATAATGGTTACTGTTGAAACAGCTGACACCAGAGTGGCTCCCCCCGGACAGACTTTATGAAATAGTCTTACTAATTGAGGGTGACATATAACGTAAAATTAAGGGGATTTTTTGGGATAATCTGACTACCACCTATGATATCCTCCTAGCGGAGGCAGATTGGCCCCCAGCTTTCATTTTAGAAGCTCCTAGAAGGGAGGAGGTAATCCTCCCGTCCTTTGCGCACACAGTGCCTAAGGACCAGGCTGAAGTGTATGCTGAGGAGTGGGCTATGGCGCTTGCGCCGGCGGTGTATCGTACTCAGGTGGGATGGGACCGGTAGTCCCCCTGCCATGAGATTCCATTGCGGTCGATGCCCCAGCCTCAACCCCAATATCCCATGCGTCGTGAAGCTAGGCCACACGTCGCGGTGATCCTTGAACAATTGGAATATCAGGGTGTTATTGAAACTTGTGTGTCCCCTATGAATAACCCTTTATTCACTGTAACGAAGCCTGACGGCTCGTACTGTTTAGTTTTGGATTACCGGCACCTAAATTCCCATTGCCGGAACTGCGCGGTACAAAATACACACAGCTCGGCTCTAGTCGACAGTCTCGTGCGTAAAAGATTTAAAACGACACTTGACATTTCCAATGGCTTTTTTAGCCACAACCTGTCCACACTGAGTAGCCAGTGGACGGCGTTTACTTCGGGCGGCAAACAAAAACAGTTTACGAGATTAGCCATGGGTTACAAAAACAGCCCTGGCGTCTTTTCCGCTCGCGTGGTCTCTCTCTTAGAGAGAATAGACCCCGATGCATACTCCTATGTTGACGATATCTATCTCACGGATGATGAGCTGATGCCACATCTGTCTCGAGTCGACATTATTATAGTGAGTTTTGCGGACTATGGCTACAAATTTAATTTTGCGAAGTCTCACATCGCGGAATATACAGTGTTGTTTTTGGGCTACGAGCTCAACAATGAGGGTAAGGGATTAGCTCCTCACTTTCTGGAGAAGTGCGCATGCTTGCGCGCTCCTACAACGCTGAAAAAATTACAATCTCTCCTGGGCTTTCTGAATTTCGGACGTACGTATATTCCTGATTATGCCCAGCGTATCAAACCGCTTTATGCCTTGGTACAACCTTCCTTTTCGAAGTCTAGCTGGCAGCTAGAACACTCTGCTATTCTACAGTCTTTACAGGCTGATCTTCTTGCTTCACAATACTTGCTGACGCGTGATAACCGCACTAACCTGGTAATAAGAATAGTACCAGGCGCCGTGGGTTTCACGTATTTGACGTTTAATGAGGGCGATACAGTCCCCATTGCGTATAAATCACACTTGTACACCTCTGCTGAATTACGTTTTTCCACGGTCGAGAAAGTTCTGACTGCTGTACAGATGGCGATCCTTAAAGAACGCGCACTGTCGCATGGGAAACAGATTCTGGTTGTAACACCGTATCCTGCCCTAGAGGCAGTGACTAAAGCAAGTGTACCAAATTCTAAAGCTTTGCATCCACGGTGGATACAATGGGCCACAACTCTGACGTCGCCAGATGTCACTTATATCTTTGACGCCTCATTACAGACTCAAGAGTACTTGCAGTATGAATTCGTTCATCCGGCTCCTCTGTCTTTGCGCCCGCTCGAAGAATACCATTGTGTCATATACACTGACGGCTCGGCGCAGCCCGCGATTGGATCAAAGCACGCTTATTCTGCGGCTTGCGCAATTGTCGTAGGTACATTCGTAAATGGTGAATTCCAATCTGATGCAGTGCATACGCAGTCATTGGGTGATTGTACAGCGCAATTGGCGGAGCTTCGGGCTCTGGTGCTTGCACTGGAGTTTGCTGATCCCCGTGTCACGACTTTAATAGTAAGTGACTCTTTTTATTGTGTCCAGTCCTACAATGACAACTTACACTTCTGGTCTCAAAATGATTATCGAGATACCAAAGGTAGCACAATTAAGCATAAACTGCTTTGGGTTCGAGTGGCAGACTTTAAAGACCGTCTCCCTCTTGTGAATGTTATTCACACTCTTGGTCACCAACGACTTGGTGTCCATGCTGTCGGTAACAGCTTGGCTGACGAGGCAGCAAGAACCGCAGTGGCTACATACTTAGTGGCAGCAGTTACAAGATCCAAAAGTAAGATTGATGATGACATCTTGGCAGCTATTGCTGCTTCAGAGAAGGGAAGTGATTACCCGAGGGGTTTTCCTTCTCGTTATTTTTATCATTTAAGTCCTGATAACGTCCCGTTAGTGAGGATTAACGACGTTGGTGACAGAATTATTCTCAACGCGGACTGCAGACCAGCTCTGATACTAGCAGCGCACGAGGGGTTGGCGTCAGCCCACGCCGGCGTGTCCGCTACTATATCTCTGTTACAACAACGTTACTGGTGGTTTGGTTTATATAAACAAGCGCGCGCTTATGTTCTTGATTGTGACATTTGCCAACAGATTAAACCTTCTACTGTTGCGCGCCCACCACAAACACAGTTGTACATATCAAATAAGCCATTTGGTTGTGTTTATTTAGATCACTGCGGTCCTTTTTCTTCTGATACTGCGTACAAGTATATCTTGGTTGCGGTGGATTCGTGCACACGTTTTCTTTGGGTATGGCCACAAAGGAGTGCTGATTCGCGGACTGTCATCAGGGATTTGCGTGTCTTTGTGGGAACTTTTGCGTGTGGTACCTTCCATTCTGATCAGGGCCCTGCGTTCGCCTCTAAGGCTTACAAGGAGGCTATGAGAAATTTGGGGGTCCTAGTCAAATTTTCGTCCCCCTACCGACCTGAGGGTAATAGTGTGGTGGAGCGAATGAACCGTGACTTAAAGCAATCATTGACAGCACGTGTTTTAGGCACAGGCCGGAACTGGCTAGCCCATTTGTATAACGTCCAACGTGCACTTAATAATCTCCCTAGAAGGTCTCTGGGTGGGCGGACCCCATATATGATGCTCTTCGGAATCAGAATGTTTGTTCCAGACCTTGATGGTCTGGACATGGCGGCGTCGACCGCACCCTTTGACGTAGATGATCACTGTGCTGTTTTGTAGACTCTACAAGAAGCCAGAGACACTCTTTCGAAGGAACACTTGCCCTCCACGTCTGAAGCTGAAGTTCAGATTCCGGTAGTCGGCTGGCTACCCCGAGTTGGAGTTACAAAGGAAAGAAAGAGTACCTGCCAAGGACAACCTTCCCTCTTTACTACTGGACGACTAAAATGACGGGTAGGTTACATTCTACATTTCCTTCCCTTTTATTTAGTTTTGCTAGCAACCAGTGTAGAAAAGTTTCTTTTGAGTCCTTCCCTTAACCTTTGCCTCCCTAATCTTTTAGATTCTGAATCGCTCGAGGTTCCCTTCAGCCATTAGATACCGGCTATCTTTTTGAAGATTTACCGTCACCGTTGGCTGCTGTTTAAAACTCTTGATTGCTAGTGCGTGGCTGAGTCCTCGACACGGAAAACTACTGACCTTTAGGTATTGGTTGGTCTTCCCCTCCCCAAGGGGCATTGACGCTCTCTACCCTCCCTTTTCTCATTATCGCCACTTGCTGCCTTGAGGGGATATAAGGTCGTCATACTCGTTTAGATATGTGACTTGTCCTGGTTGGTGCATATCTTTTCCTATCACGATGCTTTTGCAAACTTTCCAACTTGGAGCACATTTAACTTTCTCTGTTTCGTCATTCTCTGGTCATTCTGATCCTTATCGATAAGAAGGGATATAGGACTATACATCCTTATGATCTACATCTTACTCACCCTTTATGTTTTGTTGGCTGAACACACATCTATTCTCGGTCTATTTTAGATAGCTATTCTTCATTTCTCATTTCTCTATTTATTGAATACATGTTGAAACATCTGTTTATATTGTTTACCTGTTCCTATTTTTAAAAAATGTATATTTCTAAATTGATGTTTGTTACCTATGCTGCACCTTATTCCAATTTTCCTATTTCATTTTCTGTAAATCTATATTTTTTTGCTTCGACCTGTGGCAAACCGCTTTGATGATTGCTAATCCACCGGATTTAATTATATTAATTATGTCAGGTTCAACCTCTGATTGAACTTTAATCAGATCTATAAATTGTACTCCTCATTCAATGCTGTAACTTCTATCATGTTTACATTTTTAGCTACACCATTGTGTTTAGATATTATGTTACTCTGAACTGTCTCATTTTTTGCCTATTGTTTACAATTTTTGTTTGTTTATAGGTGTGTCTGTCCCACCATCCCTGCTCTCCTTCGCCCTGATGAAGGTGCAGCCCCCGTCGGGACTTGTTCACCGAAACGCGCGTTGGCATTCTGTAACCGCACTCCCGGCTACCATAAACGTGCTCATTGGTGCCTTTTAGCCGCATGGACTGTTCTAAGTCCATTCCTTAAACTTCAGTTGTTAAACAACTATTTCAACCTGTTATGTGTTTTTACGAATATGTATTAATGTTACATGTCGTTTGATGTTGTTGTCGGATATGTGATAGTATGAATGATTGTCCGTTTGAAGGAGCTTTTGTGGGACTGTTCAGTAATTCGCTACATTGAAATTGTATTTGTTGGATATTTTGTTTGATTACTTTCTCTGATTTATTCTGTCTAATTTTTTACAATCTTTATAAAACAAATGATTTTCATATCTAACACAAACACTAATGATGAAATAAAATAAAAAAGACTTTTCTTTAAAAATACTCAAATTATTTTAGACTCTGTCTGTCTCCATTCCATTCTATCTTGGTTCGGTTTGCCTATTGGTTGTGGTCCCTTAGTATCGGGACCCTGATTTAGGGCCTCATTGTGATCAACCCGTGGCAGGTACTCTTTCTTTCCTTTGTAACTTGATGATTCCCCTGGTAGTCCTGCCCGTATCATTTCTCAGGGGTCCCCCTTCTTAGTGGATACCCCGAGTTGGAGACCTGGTCCGTGAGAAGGTGGAGAACAAGAAGGAGTTTGGCCCCTCTTACCGTGCACCGGTTCCAGTGCTTGGTGTGCAGGGTACAAGAACAGTCATTTTACCTCCACTTCCTGGTCGAAAGGAAAACAGGTACATCTCTATTGACAATGTCAAACTTCAGCGAGTGGCTGATACTTCTTAGTCTGACTCCAGCAGTTTCATGCCAGACGATGCAAAGAAATTCAATGTTGGTTCCTGCTTCTACCACCTTGTCTGATGTTGCCATCGAGATGCAGTCAGTTACTGATCCCCTGTTAATATCACCGGCTGGTGGTCTGCCCGACGAGACTGAGTATGCTTATCCTACAAATGGTCACTCGCCTGTGTTACACTCGACGGCGGTTGACCAGTCCCGTTTCTCCTTTGACACTAACTCGTTGCCCTCCACTCCCCCTTCGAACATTGCTGTTTTTGCAAGCTGGTTTAAAAGACATTTTTTGGTTACCCCTTGGACATACATTTGGCTGTTGCTCTTCAGTATTTTTTTGTTTATGTCCATTGGATTTGTAATAGTGTTTTTCCGTCTGGTGGATGGTCACTATCTCAAAGAGAGATCAACAATTAGACTTATTAATGGAACTTTGGCCCCCCCACTCCTCGTCCCACATCATGAAAAGGGACCAGACTTTTGTGAATATTACTGCCTGGCCCGTCTTGGATGGAATCGCGTGGGATGCTGTTAAATTTCAAATTCATGGGCCTACAGAGGTCATTAATGTACCTAATGTATTTCGTGTTTCTATGGGTGATCTGGTTAAGCAGAACATACGTTCAGATGATTGGGATGTTCACGCCATTGAAGCACTGTTTTCAGATTTGAAATATTATGCCGCTTTTGATGCTGAAGATTTATATGATAATGCGGCTAACTATGCGGAACAGTATTGTTTTCAGCATTATGGAAATCACTTCCTGCATAAAGCGAATACATTTAGAAATTTTGTAAATTTTACCCAATGGGAACACTGTCCCACCCCCTCTTTTGGCAGTTCGCCTACATTAGTTGATAAGTATACTTATTTTACTGATTTCAGTGTTTCTGACCCGGCCGGCATCCTTTTATTTTAAGGTTATGCCTGAGTCTGCCTCGAAGGTTAGACTGACACACACCAAATTACTTTATTCTAAATCCTTTATGGATGAGTTGTCAATCAAAGGTTATGATTTATGGAAGGCTACTATTGATCTTAAGTCGGTTTGGGGTTCCAAACCGTGGCAGGTTGAGGGAACTGAAGCTTTACACCGTGCCTGTCTCGTACCAAATCATATGTTGTTTTTAAATTCAACCATCTTCCAAACCACCTGTTTCGGATTGGCCACTTCTAAAAAACTAAATTCACCTTCTGTGCCGGATCTGGGCGCTTACCCCAATTGGGATAACCACACAGATCTGTCCCTTCCTGCTTTGCAGTCGTTGGTTTCTAATACATCTTTCAATATTTCGAAATTTAGTAGTGAGGGATGGTTAATTTGGCAAAGCAGTTCTGATACCTGTCAACGTCGTTTTCTAGGGCTGAAACCAGGGTATACTCAGGAACGCGTAGACCCTAAGTTTGAGTCGTCACATACAGTAACTACATACTCTGTAGGGAAATTATGTCAGTCCTGGCTGCGACATTCCACCTTGGCTTCTGTCAAAGTTCATTTGTCAAAATTACATGACAAAATAGATTTGAATGATTTTGTTAAAGGTCCTGTGGGTGGCAGAACCAAAAGGTGGGCGTATGCTATTTACAACGAAGTATGGAAATTGTCGCAAATTGAGGCGGCTTCAAGATTGAGAGCTATTGATCAAGCTAATATGGAAAAGGTATTAGCAGTTATTGACAACAGCATTAGCACTATGTCTTCTCGAATTTATACATTAGACAATATTGTTTCGTCGATTGTTGATATTGTACATGATGATATGTCGGTATTGTATCATGGTCAAAACCAATTGCGTTCTGTTATGCAGTTTGCATGGACATTACAAACGTTAAAGGCAGGGAAGGTCCCCTGGGACTATCTGAATACAACATCATTATTTCTTCCCTTTGACCTTACTGACAAACAGCAGTTCATGTCCATGAAAGATGCTTCATATTCCTTGTTACATATTGAGAAATTGGAGCCGTTACCTTTCTCTGTGGCGGAATTGGATTCAGCAGTGTGGTTATTACATGGGTTGATCACTCTCCCGTTCGCGCTTTTTAAGTTTACGTCCTGTATGAAACACTATGCTCTGGGTAGATATGAACAGCTGGGTACCGCTTTCATACATGAGGTTTGGTCCCTCCCTTTTACGTATAGATGTACAAGAGACGGTACTGAGGTTTATCTGAAAGGTGAGGAATGTACGACGACACCTGATCATTCTGTAGTATGTAGGCACATTCAGTTGCACGGTGCTTGTAATGTACACGCCCCGAATTTGGCCTGCGTCCTCAAAGGTATCCCAGTGCCAGTGATTACACCATCTTTCACGCTGCTTGCAAACGGTAGTTATTTAATTTTGAATAATGAAGCTTGCTGCGGGATGTTAGTGGGAATCCCATATATAGTAACTGTATCGCAGAGGGTTGTCTGCTGCAATAATGTTCTGTTTCCTCCCCCGCATGGGCGGCTGGATGTTTCCATCTGGCCTTCGATTCCGACCTTGAAAGCAGAGTTCAACAAGATGTGCAGAATAAGAGCTCTATTGTCCCAAAAGGAGGTGCCATTGACTTCCTCCCGAGAAACATTTGTCCTTCACGTAGCAAATACGCGCACTGAGGTACAGGCGCTTTTAAATACTGACCTCCCCCTGCATTTTGGAGCTTTGATCCAAACAATTTTCAATGCCTCGTCCACAACAGGCCTGGCTCATTTTTTTAAACTTGTGGGCTCAGGCCTCGTGACCTCTTTCCAAACTATTTTTGGTGTGATTCCGGCAATTTTTCATTCTATTTTCTCGAGCGTCTTTGGAGGTGTCCCGTTGATTCTGGCGCTAGTGGCAGGTGTGCTACTTTTACTTTTCATACTACGGAATGGCTGCTCTTTCTGTGCCACACGACAGCCTGTCCCGTCTGCATCTTCTCCGTGACAGGATGCTTGAATACTATGGTGTCCTGCCATTGGCGACTTTGAGCCTGGCATATGGATTATCCTTCCGGTATTCCTACTTCACCTGCGTGCAACCTGTCTTTCACTGCCTAGATTGTCCCTTTGAATGGCCTCTGGATTTGTGCTTAACCAACACGGTGTCTCCGGACCCGGATTATGATCGACTGATGAGGCCCTTAGTGTCTCACGAGTTCGCCTGTTCTGGTGTTCGGATTATGGCCTGTGGTGCGGCGCATGGAATCCTGGGTAATTGGGACATCGCAAGGGCGGCATATGACTTCTTGGATATGAGTTATTTGGAAGTACATGCTGGTTGCCCTCTGATGGTGCTAGAGGCTCCGCTAATGGAAGAACATGTATGTTCCTTTTCTTTGATTAACTGGATGGCTGAAACCTTTAGTGGCCGTGCCAACGATTTTCTGCTGGAAGCAGTGGCCACGTATGCTGCATATACGTTCATGGATTGAGTGAACTGTCGTCCACTGTGTTTTTCCTGACGTGTCTGGAACAGTACCTGTGCCTCTGCACTGCTGCCCGGCGCAGCGTTTTTTCATTTTTTTCCCTCCCCGCTGCACGTTTGAGGTTTTTTTGTTTTTTCTCTCCACTTTTGGTTTTTCATTCTCGGACTTTGCCTGAACTGAAACTTGTTTTTTAAATTGAATACGCCTTGTTCTGCTCTGTCGCACTTGAACTCTGCGTTCTCTCTTTTCTTGCATACTATTTAGTGCTTCGATCAAGGGGGCATGTAGTAAGGACTCCCTTAACACGTACATACATTGTTAAGTTAGCATAACCACGTTAGATGTTAGAAAGCCATCTTGCTGCTTTTGCGCACGACACTGCGTTTACATGTTATTGCTTAAACAAACTGCTGACTCGAGCTTTGCCTCACACGAGAGCAATCTGTTGTTACCATCCCGAGCTCTGCGCAGCGACCTTGGTCTGTACATGATGTGACAAACAGTCTGGGTTGTTAGACAATGCATGTTTCCCACTCTAGGTTGATCGACCCACTATTTAGCCATAACACACAGGCAGCTGCAAATACCTGAAAGTTGGTGCTTTTAATATTGCAGCACTTATGTTTAGTATTCAGACCGAAGACGAGCCTTCCTGCGAGAAGACTCCTGATGCTCCTGTGATGTGATTTCACTAAGCTGATCTTTGAGGTATGGGGTCCCCTATTCAAGCCTAAGAGACCTTCTATTAGCATAATAATAATATTAGCTTCTTAGTAAAGGGAAGGTGGTAGTATCCACCGTCATTATAACATGATCACACCTTTAATATTCTATGGTATTGTAACAATGCTGATGGTTTTGATTCTAATCATTTGTCTGCTTGTATTAGCCAAAGTACTGCATCTTAGGACACGTGGTCTATAAAAATAAACTCTTTATTTTCACCGTGTCTCTGTTGATTCTTGTTGTGGACTGATGTGAGAATAAAATACGAACAGGTATTTCCGATTCCCACCATTCCTGAGAGTACACTGAGTAGCTTGTTCTGGGTTGTCTTTTCATTGGGATCGCCGAGCCAAATCTCGGATAACGAATGGGACACTTATGCTAGCCGGATACTGGGTTCTGGGTTCTAAGGTGAGTTTCTGGTACACCACAATTCACTGAGGTCCTGGGGTTCTATGCATAGTTCTGTATATAAGCAGAATCCCTGCAACAAGTTATTCTGGAAATATGCCAGTAGTTGAGGAATCATTGACCATTCTTCTTACTGGAGTAGCAGCAGAGGTTGTTAGAAGAATTGTCTTGAAAGTTTGCAGTGGACACAGGTCATAAGGACTGCGGGCAGGCCTGCTTGCTTTGACCAGGTCCATAAAATCATTGTGTGAAATGTGTTGGAAGCAACAGAGAGGCTGAGTTAGAGTATTCTTCTATTGATGTTTTGTGAAAGGGTTAGTGCTAGTGCTTTGTCTCAGTTTAAAGTACGAGTCTAACATGTCTGATTTGTCTATGTAATGATTTGCCAGTTTGACTGTGAAATTCTGAGTAACGGGATGAGTTCCTTCTAGGCAATTGGTTTAAGAAATTCATTGAGAATTTTATACAATTCTTTATTTGCACATTTAGCATTTTGAATTCTGTCTGAATAGTACCTTTTCTTTGCTTTTCCGATAGCCGACTTGTATAATCTGTTAAAGTTTGTCTTGTTTGGCGTTTGTTTTGAGCCAGGCATGTTGCAGCTTTCTAATTTGCTGTTTTATGTCTTTCATCTCTGTATTTCTCCAAGGTGCTTATATTCTTTTGTTCTGTTGTGTGGTTTTGAGTGGTATCAGGATATCAAAAGCTTCCTATAGCCACTCAGTTTTTAAACAGAAATTAAAGTTTCCAGATCTGTACTGGATGATAGTTGTGTTTCTAAGTGTTCCAAATTGAGTTTGTTCCACGGTCGATAGGTGGTGTAAGGTGGCTTTAGGTGAGTCGCTTAATGTTGTTTTATATTGGTAAGCAAGCAAATGGTGGTCTGAACAGGTGGCTGGAGTTATAGTTTGAAAGCTAACTAGTTTCGGTATAAGCAAAAATAACATCTAGGATGTGTCCAGCAATGTGTGTGGGTTTGTTGACGATCTGATGCAGGTTCAGTGCGTCTAGCCTAGTGATTGTTGGTTTCGGATGTGGCATATTGGGTTTGCCAAACCAAATGTTGAGGTCACCCAGTATGCTTAGGTTGGAGTGTATTGTTATCAGGTTTGAAACTGTGTCTAGAAGTAGGTCTGGGAATGTGACCTTGCTAGGTGGAGGTCTGTAAAGGAGCAGGAGTGTACAGGAGTAGGACTGTGTAGAGTTGTATCTGGTGAGAAGAGCCTCACAATTCTTTATGGAGATGTCATCAACTCTAGTGATATGTGGGGGCGCTAGAGGGCGCACAGCGGAATGGCTGCCTCTTGAGACAGCTCCGCCGGACGGGGAACGCAAATGGCAAAAAAAGCATGACCGAGGTCGTTCCAAGGCCAGAAAATGTCGCTGCACTGATCGGAGGCTGCCCTCCACAGAAGGGGAGCACGAGAACAGCTCAGATGCCCTGCGATCCTTGAAAACACGGGCCCAGGTGATCCGCGGCGCGAGAAGCTAACGGCTCCCAAGATGGCGGCGCCCGACGACGAGAAGACCCGATCTTGCAGGTAGCGGCCCAGCCACTGAAGACCGATGCTTGTGGGTGATGCGGACATTGAATTGCCCTCGGATGTCCTTTGCTGACACGTCGCGGTGGACCTGAGAGCACGGACAACGACTGGAGAGCGCTGCGGAGGCCGCGCCAAGACACGACAACGCTGCGGACGGGCGCTGCCCTGGGAGGAGCGACATGCTGCCCGCCGGCCTGACCGCTGAAGAGGTGAGGGCTGGGCCGCGGTGAAGCTGCGCGGCTGGAGACAAATAGCGCTGGACTGCGGCGGCGATCGCGAGATCGGAGGGACGCTGCGGAGGGCCGGAGTGGAAGTGTACTACAAGCTGGCTGCATGACAATGAAAAGTCCGGACACTGGCGAGATCCATAGGCGTCTGGCGTGACGCTGATACTGCGAGCATTACATGGTGCGCGCCGTGGGGGGTGCTGAATACGCAGGCCTGACGGCGTGACGGTGAGAGCTGGGCCACATGACGGTCGTGGAGGCACTGACGGACGGCACTGGAGCTCAGATTGGCATTAAGAGGTGAGAGCCTGAGAAACTGCCATACTACTACGACACCCCCTAATCCCACCTGGGGGGGCGAAGGTGCTGATCGGTGACTGTGTCGGCTGGACCCCCGGGGCAAAGGGGCGCAAGCGGACAAAATGGGGAAACCAGAGAAGACACAGACAAAGCTTCCATTTGAAACTAAGCGCCAGACCAAAGGCGCGGTAATGCCACCAGACGAAGTACCGGGTGCTGAGGACTCGACACCACAGGGCATGGCGGAGGCGCTGAGGGCCATCCAGCAGAGCCTACAAGTTGTACATGGCAAACTAGACACTATCACGCTGCGTGTTGACAACATGGCAGCGAAACTGGACGCGCACGGGGAGCGCCTGACGGAGGCAGAGAACCGAATTGGGGCGCTGGAGGACGCTTCGCAAACCACGACTCAGAAGTATACGGAGGCTGAGAGACTGATGGAGGTGCTAAAAAACAAGGCAGAGGATTTGGAGGCGCGCTCAAGACGCAATAACGTGAGAATCACGGGGGTTCCGGAGTCTACCAACACTGGACGGATGGAGACGTATGTTGAGGAGCTACTTAAGGAAATTGTGGGCGCGGAGCACCTATCCCCAATGTTCCTCATCGAGCGGGCCCACAGGTCACTGGCCCCGAGACCAAAGCCCGGGGCGCCTCCGCGGCCTATAGTCGCCAGAGTCCTCAATTACAGGGACCGCGATATTGTCCTCCGAATAGCGCGTGAAAAGCAACAGATCACGCACCAAGGAAACACCCTGGCGTTCTATCCGGACTTTACAATCGCAGTTCAACAAGCGCGGAAGGAGTTCAATCCGGTAAAAAAGAAACTTCGTGAGATGGGGGTCGATTATGCCATGCTATATCCCGCCCGGCTTCGAATAACACACGATGGACATGCGACGCTGTGCCTTTCGCCCCGAGAGGCGCATGAACTCATCAAAAAAATCAGTGCTAAGCGAAAGGAGAGGCGGAAAGTTGATCAAAATGCGGACGCGGACTAATAACCTGTGCAAAGAAATACCAGAGGAACGACTAAGCGACTCTACACCGTGTGCTGACCCTGCGGCCCTGCCGGAATGGGCTGCGGAGGGCGGAATGGCCGGTAAGGCGACTTCTGGCATGGCACAGACGGAGACTGCACCTGCTGCGCACAAACATGCCGGGGACTGTGAGGGGCTGATGTCCGGTAACAGTGCTGCTATATCCGTCATGGTGATACAGAGCTGACCTTTGCCTGCGGGCCATCGGTGGTGGGACACCATTGCCAGACAGGGCCCGCGTAGCGTGGGAAGCAGCCGTCCCATGCTGGGAGGGCATGGGGGTTTTCTGGGATTGAGGACGGCCCCCCCAGAAGAGCAGCGAGAGCAACAATCCCTGCCTCCCAGGACTAGATCATAGATACATAGGTAAGGTGCGGGAGGAGGGACAAACAAATGACTGGAGGGAACTCGTCTGCTGGCAGGACAGTAAAACAGTAAATGGGATGATATGAACACTGCTGCTGCCGCGATGGGCCCTGGGGAGAGTCATTCAGATGCTTACATGGATATGGGACCCAATGGGTTCTGATCAAGGATTTGTCCCCGTCCACATCCATTGAGTTGGATGGAGTAGTGTGTTCTAGGCGGTCCCCCCAAACAAAGGGAGATCCCCGAATCAAGTTACCCTGATGTTTAAACTTAGTTATGGGGTATGTCTTTGGCATGGTTGGGGTGCTGAAGTGGGTGGGGGGAAGGGGGGTATGGTTGGGAAGTTGAAATGTTGGTCACTGTACATGAGACGCATTGCTGAAATCCAAGTACGTTTGCTGAGAAACAAGAAGGTCATTACCCGCTACGAAAGCTATAGGGGCGCGCTCACTGGAAGTGGGGGTGCCTGGGGCATGCATGCTGACACGGGGGAATGGCTGATACCAGATTGAGGGCGGGATATATCCGATTATTAACGTGGAACGTCCGGGGGCTTGGTAACCCCAAAAGAATTAGGCACACGCTGGCATATCTAGACAGACAGCGCGTAGACATTGCACTCATACAGGAAACCCACTGCGCACCGTCGCGCCGAATAACTGTGGGCCGTAGATGGGCCGAATCAGTACACTATTCCTCTTACTCCTCATATGCGCGGGGGGTGATGGTGCTGATAAGAAAAGGACTTAAATATACAATTGAGAAGGTCGAGAAGGATGACGTGGGGCGGTTTGTAATTCTAACTGGTCTCCTGCGGGGGCAGCGGCTGGCTGTGGTGAATGTCTATGGGCCTAATGTGGACGATCCGCAATTCTACCAGTCACTGTGGAGCAAACTGCGCGAACTGCAGGCTCCACACGTGGTGTGGGGTGGAGACTTCAATCTTGCGCTCTGCGATGACATTGACCGATCTGGGACGACAACAGAACCACATAGGCGCGCACTCCATGTCCTCCAGGACATAATGGTAGATAGGGCACTCACTGATATTTGGAGGAGTAGACACCCGGCTGAGCTGGCTGCTACCCATGTGACTACGTCGCGAGGTAGCTGGTCCCGTATTGACTACTGGCTGGTGTCGGGGGAAGTTGCACTGTGGACGAGGGAGGTTCGTCACCTACCTAGAACACTATCCGATCACAGCCCGGTGCTCCTCACCTTGGAGCTCCCGAACTATACACCACCTCCATTCAGCTGGAGATTTAATGCTAAGGCGCTCATAGACCCCCTATACGCTGATACCATTGGGCAGGCGATACAGGAATATTTTGACAATAATGCGCCCACTGCGACCGACTCGGGAATGCTCTGGGAGGCCTGCAAGGCAACTATACGTGGCGTCTGCATCAGCACTAACGCGGGCATCCTTAAAGATATTCAAAAGCAAATCGGAGCCAAAGAAGACGAGCTCCGAGTACTAGAACGTGAATACGAGGGCACTCAAAATGCTCGGACACTGGGGGACATCCGGACAGCTCTATCCGAATTTCAGAGGCTTGCGGATGATGAAATTAAATACACCATGAAACGACAGGTGGCGAGGGCCTACGGGGAGGGCGGCAGGCCAGGTAGGCGATTGGCGGCTAACATATGCGAGGGACGTGCACCGCAGAACATACAGGTGATCCGTGGACAGCTAGGAGAGCGGAAGTATGGAGAGCGAGAAATACTAGGGGAATTTATGGCTGCATACGGAGAGCTGTATGCCTCCAGGCCTACGGCCACTGAGGCTGAAATCGGGGAGTACCTCGAAGATGTGGCGATAGCGTGGCTATCGGACGCACATCGTGAATACCTATCCCAACCTATCACAGTGGAGGAGGTCACAGAAGTAATTAAGTCGCTACCGAATGGTAAGGCTCCGGGCCCCGATGGCTTCACGTGCGAATTTTATAAGGCGTTTGTTGACCAGCTGGCCCCCCGCCTGGTGGAAATGTATGGTAATGCCCATGAGCAACAACACCTGCCGCCAACCTTACGTGAAGCATTACTATTAGCACTCCCCAAGCCACAGAAAGATCCGGAGCTTTGCGACTCCTATACGTGGACAACAAGATATTGGCCAAGCTGCTGGCTGCTCGACTAAACCCGCTGATGCCCAGATTGATCTTGCCTGACCAATCTGGATTCATACCCGAGCGCTCCACTGCGCACAATACACGAACGTTGTTTGCGCTTTCACACTATTTAACACCAGAGACGAAGGCTGCGGCGGTCTTTTTAGACGCAGCCAAAGCCTTTGACTCTCTAGAGTGGACATATATGACTAAGGTACTGCGAAGGATGGGCTTCCCACTCATGTTTCTCCAGTGGATCCACCTATTGTATGATGCACCTGTGGCGAGGATTAGGGTGAATAACTACATCTCAGACACCATTGATATCCGGAGGGGGACAAGGCAGGGATGCCCGCTATCCCCTCTCTTGTTCGCAATAGCACTGGAGCCCCTTGCCTGCAAGATAAGACAGGGACATCACTATTCGGCCCTGCAGTTTCCGCAAAGGCCATTGCACATATCGTTATATGCAGACGATATGCTGCTATACCTGAGAGACCCACAGGCCAATCTGAACCCGTTATTGAGGGAATACATAAAATTCGCGCGTCAATCTGGTGTCACTATAAACTGGGCCAAATCACTGATTATTCCCTTGACCGACACCACACACCCGCACCCCATAGATTACCCATTGGAGTGGAAAACGGACCCGATAAAATATCTGGGTGTGTGGTTTCACAGGGACCCGGAAATTGTGATCAGGGCTAACTACGGGACGGTGATTGACACGCTAGAGGAGAAGGTGGGGAGATGGATTCAATTGCCTTTATCGCTGGCTGATCGTACTGCTATAGTCAAGATGGTAGTACTGCCGAAGTTACTCTACCTGTTCGCTAACATCCCTATACACCCCCCAAAGGAGGTGTTCCGCAGGATTGCTTCGATGGTCCTCAGGCTTGTCTGGGCGGGAAAGACGGCCAGGGTGGAGATGCGGACGCTCACATTACCGTACAGTCAAGGAGGGTTCGGGGTCCCAGACCTCTATCTCTACTATCTTTGTGCGCAGGCACAATGCGCACATTATTGGTACCACAGGATCCCATTTCTCACCCACACTGCGATTGAGGAGGGAGATGCATTGCCAATTCCACTTGAGGCGATCATTACTCACCGTAGGCCTCCTTTGCACACGCGAGACATAAATACCGTTGACGCCACGAACAAAGCATGGCATACCATGGGCAGACTGGCCAATAAACTGCCGCTGTATGCCCCGGCGCTCAGGCTTCAATGGCATCCGGCCATCTCGGTAACGCAAGAAAGGTTGGGATTGGACTTACTGCGCCAAGTAGGCATCGACACTGTAGGGGACTTGTACGAGGATGGGACCTTTAAAACAATTGAACATTTAACATACATTAGTAACATGTCTACACTGTTTCGTTTCAACTATCATAGGCTGCAGAAAGCTGTGAAACATCTGTATCCAACGTACCCGTTGGAACCGCAGGAATTGACCGCGTTGCAATGGCTGATAACCACACCTGCAAAAAAGCACCTGGTATCAACACTATATATAAAAATGCAGGAGGACATAGCGGGGAACACACACGCTTCCATGGACAAGTGGAACAGCTGCCTAGACACGCAGTTAACGGAGGAGGAGTGGACAACGGCCTGCACCCTGACGGGAATGCTGACACCCAATGGTAACCTCCGCATACTACATTTCAAATACCTACACCAGACGTACTACACACCGGCTAGGCTACAACGATATGGGCTGCGTGGGGATTCTAGATGCGAACGCTGTGGGGCTGAAGGGGCAGATTTCATGCATCTGGCATGGTCCTGCGCGGCAGTGGGAGACTACTGGGAGCAGGTGACGAGATTACTGGGGGTCATGGTGGGTGGTGAGGTGCGCTGCGAAGGCAAAACCTGTTTGCTGGGGCTGCTGCCTGACTTACGGGCCCTAAAGCGCAGATTCTGTGTAATTGCGTTGCTAATGGCCAAAAGAAGGGTCTCGCTATGCTGGAATGGGAGGCGAATCCCGAAACCGAAACCGAAAGACTGACTGTAGAGATACCCTGAGAACTTACGAGGAAGAACTCCCTGCTGGATCAACACCCAGAGACTACTGGGTATACCTAACCCAATATCTGCAAACTGTTTCAACAGAGCCCACGAACGACTAGTATGCAAGGGGATGGGTGTTGGGTACAGAAGACCTCTGATTAGGAAACGAAAAGGAAACTTGGATGAAGGATGCTGTTGTGCTGTGACCGCAATGTTCTGGTTGTTGTTTGATTGTAAACTATAACAAATGCCAATAAAAAAAAAATAAAAAAAAGAAAAAAAAAACTCGTGATATGTAATTTTTGCCGGAACACAACAGCTAGGACACCTCCTTTGTTGCCGCTTGGGTGATCGTTTGATAGCCTAGAGGGACGGCTTCATGCAGGACTGGAGCCATATCATCTCCCAACCATGATTCAGTTATTAATAGTATGTCTGGTTTTGCGTCAGTGAGAAGGTCGTAGATGTGGGGTTTGTTTTTAGAGAGCAATCGAGCATTTATTAGTACACAGTTTAGAGAATGTGCTTTGGTGACAGTGAGACTTTGTTTTCTAGAAGAGTGATCAGAATTGTGTGGGTTTGTATTAGGTGTGTTTTTAGTGCTGGTATTAGCTGTATTAGGATAGCAATTGTGTAGCTGTTCTGTAACGTGGTCCTCACCCAGCAGGCTAAGAAGGCATTTTGATGGGTCTTTGTGCATAGGTGGTGGAGACGGTGTTTGAGAGTGAGTTGGTGTGCTGTGTTGTTTTTGTGGTGTAACCTTGTTATGCTGTAGACATGAAGAAGCAAAGTTGTTGCTTATATTGTTTGCGTGTGTTTAGGGCGGAAGGTGTATGAGTTAGGGGTGGTGGTGCAGCATGTGGGTCATGTAGTAATGTTCTACATTGTCCAATGGATGAGAGGCGTTTAGAAGAGAGTTGCTGTATGTGTGTTAGGTGTGATGGAAGAGAGAAAGCATAGCATTAGAGTTTCTTCATTTGTGAAATGTGGGTGTATGATTGTATTTTGTGACTAAGTATTATGAAGTGTTGCGTTCTAGGGATTTTTTTGTGCTGGTGAGCATGATATATTTTGTTGTCGAGTAGTGAACAGAGGTGCTGATGTATTTGTTTTATGAGATGGATTTGTTTCTATAGTATTGTTTGCGACTGGGAGTTGTAAGGTAAAGGGGGTGGTGATGTTTTTGTGAGTTAAGTGTATGTTGTGTGTAGGAGGGGATAAAGTAGAGTTAAGACTGTTTGCTTTAGACCGGTTTGCTGCATGAGTTAAAATGTGTGGTGCTGTGGCATGTAAGTGTGTTATTGTGGTAGAAAGAGGAGGAGGGTGTTGGCTGGACAAATGATGGAAGGTTGTGTATAGGTTTGTTAGTGATAAAAAGGGGGTCTGTTAGGAGTAATTAGAGTGGGGAGTGTGTGTCCGGATGGGTTGTAATTCTGTATGGCATGGATTTTGGTTGTGTTAGTGATGAGTGGATTGGTTAGTGGTATAGCACAGAGTTGTGTACTGTTTGTTGGTGATGGTGGAAATGTGTTGTAGCTGGGATAAAAGGGTATACAGACGTGTTGTGTGGTTTTGTAGTGTGGGCTGGTACACTGATTTGTGCATGGGGTTGGTTTGTAGTAAATGTGTGGTGTACAGTTGGTGTGAGTGTGTTACTCTGTTTGTGGATGTGGATGGTGTAGGGTGGGTATTACTGAATGAGAAAATGGGCAGCATTTCTGGCCCTGGTCTCGACCAGGCTCAAACAGGCACTCACCCTTGTCCTCTCCACCCTTAGTTTCAATGCCCAGGATGAGACGCCCTAAGCCTTGACCTTTTATAGCCCTAGTAGTCAGGTGACCCTCCCTTCAACCAATGGGAACCCTAGCTCTAACGCTTGTGTCATAGTCCACTGTGAACTGTGGCTGTTCATTGGTCAAAAGGCTTAGTAGTCCCTCCTTAGTATTGCCTTGTCTCATTTTGTAACCTCCCATAGCGAAAACCCCCCGTTACGTGTGTTGTTGCTCGATAGGCTTTAACTACAACCGCCGAGCACTATTTTCTCAAATTGCTTCGTCCTGCCTGCAGCTCTCTCCTAATGCTTTCCCAACGCGTTTCTTTTTAAGGTATGATGGAGGCCGGACGTAATTTAGATGGTGGTGTTGGTTTACTGTGTGGGCAACCACTTGCGCTCTCATGGTGTTAAAAGTCGGGGGTGTCACTAGAAGAATGACGTTTGCTGTATTCGCATCCATGCTTCCGTAAGCTTCGATTTCAGTGAAGCAACCATGGGTGACAAGGACAGGACACTATTGGACACCGGTGATTTAGTCGGTGTACATAAGGGAAACAACCAATGTTTGTCAGGGAAATGTATATATAAAATAAACTAGGTGAACGCGAGCGTACCCGAAAAGTGAAAGTATTTTATAAACCAGGCCAAAGGTTATCCTCATGGACACCGCATCTCCTGCTCATGGAAGCAACTGAAAGCGTCGCTTCTGGGAATAAATTATCCTCCGGTTCGTCTCCTCTTTTTCACCGCACTTGAACACACCATGTCGTAATGTTCATGTTTCCTCTCACCCCCCTTGAGGGCTGTAATTTGATTCATCTGGAAGTCCTGCCCCCCGTCCAAAGTTTTCACCCGAAATACAGAAACGACTTTACACTAGAGAGACAAACTTGGCCCCATATCATAGGGCTGAATACGAAGCTCTCTCCAACTCTGGCTTTTCTGGTTTCATCCGCAGACAGAGGAAAAAAAGCATTGCAATGCAATAGGTCTCGCATTTGCAAGAGTTTAAGCTATTGGCATTGTAAATGACAATGCCTTTTATCTGTTTTAAAAACAACACAAATAAAAGGCATGGCCTTTTACAATGCAAAGAACTCAAACTCTCAAATGCGAAACCAATGGCATTGCAAATGCTTGCTCATTCCCTATTACCATACCTTGTTTAAAATTATAGCTATGTAATTTAAACAAACTAGTCCTATTGTGGATAGTTCATGGTTTTGTGTATTAGCCAATTGTTTAGAAAATAGTGAATGTTGGAGAATTACATTTTATCCTCTTCCAGCAAAAGTGTTGTATGATCAAAAAGCAACATGATAAATATGCGTTAATAAATTAAATAAGCTCATGGCAATTCTAACTTCGAAAGAGGTAACATTCACCTCTGCAGTAGAAACATTTGCTTTACAAACGGCCCATTCGGACTCAGATTCAACAGCGCCTGCAAACCCAACTTCCAATGGATCTTGCGGATTTCCTGCACACTGTGTTCCATGTCAAAAACACAAGTGGCATTACACGTGTTTTAAAAACTACTGGATTTGGCTTACTGACTGACTGGCTTCAGGCCTGTTTTTGGAATTGCCCGTTCAATTTTTAGCTTTCCAATTTCAAGCATATTTCGTGGAATATCTACAACCAATCTCATTGTGGGGAGTGTAATTTTTATTTTTGTCGGTGAAGAGAATACGGTCGGCAGGAACGGCAATGCTACCCATCTGACTGATTATCAATGCTGCTGCATTTTATATCAGGGGAGAACTGCTGGCTAAGCTTAATGCACACTGGACTCTGTTGTCACATCCCGCAACCTCCTCGAGTGAGACTTATGTTTCAATGATTCAATGCTTTTCAGACTGTCACTAAGAACATTTTATACAAACAACAAGCTAGGCTTTCTGCTGATTGCTGGGAAAACTGAATCGACAGATGATAGCACATTAGGAATTCTGCATTGCAATCACCAATAAGGAAAGCTGCTACATTTGAATCTTAACTTGTGCTGACACATGTGCCAACTTGTGTGTGGCCGACAATCTCATCATTTGTTTTTAATACATTCAGTGTTGCGTCAGAGTGCTCCAAATACTTTAGCTGCACCATCTTCTCCACCTCTGATGCTGTATTTATCTGTGATTTCTACGTCTTCAAATCTTGATCACCATCTACATTTGGTGAGTACCAGTATAATTTCAATTAGTTCCAACATCTTGCACTTTCCTATTGGAAGTGAGACTTGTTGAACATCAAATCTACATATGTATTAACTACAACATAGCAGACTTGAAAGTTTCATCAGCTTCAGAATACAATTAATTCACTAAAACAAGAGAAAGTAACAATGGCTGCCGCTGTTTGTATGTATAGCTATCTTAAGCCACATTTTATTTCTTTCCGATTATTAGTCTTTTTGTACTACGCATGCCACACAGTTGAACTGGGCACATGGAATTTGCGTGGTTTTTCCTTTATCAACACTCATAGAAATATATGCACATATATTCCTAAGAATTATTGTTCTATCATTCTACAGATGACGTGATCTTTGTGTTCTCTGCTTATGTACCCCATTACATATCATCTATTTGTATATTTATGTATTTTTCATTTATACACAAGTGCTGCATTTATTATTGACTGCACATGTACAACATATGTTTGATTTATTCTATTCTGAATGAGCATCCATTATTCTTACAGGTTTACTAATATAATTTAAGTGTAATAGAATATGTGGAGGTATAACAGAATTCATATTCTATATCTTGTGTTGACCTCATTCGTCAAAAGTTTTGCACGCTTCAATATAATCAGAAAAGTGTATTTAAGTCTGGCATAGGCATGCATTAAGCAAGCCTAAATCCAGCACCCTGGGAGATTGATTTGTGCAAGCTGAGCTGCAAAAATGCCTAGCAAAGACCACCGGCTCCTCTAAACCAGGTGGCCCTTTTCAGCTCAGGAACACCATAACTGAGAGAGATCTTCCTCAAACAACAATCTTGTTATTCAGCTAAGGTATACGAAATACAGGCCACCTAAAGAAACTCAGAAGGGCACTTTCTGAGCTAAGAATGTTTTGTTGGGTTACAGAAGGGAGGGGTTGCTTTCATCATTTACTGCAATGAATAACTGAAATACCATCACACAATGTTGCAATTCATTTTATAATATTGATTAATATTCACTTTTAATGCTGGGGTTTTGTTTATTTTTATAGTTATATTAACTGCACTAGATGGGAAAATTAATTTTAATAACAGTGTGGATTTTTTGTGCATGTCCATCCATGGTGAAAGGAGATTCAGTAGTATCTAATACAACATATAACCCTGTATTCTCATAGGGCTGATCACTGCCTGGAGCACACCATGTTCCTGTAATGTGTAAGTAGTTAGGGGGTTACCGTCCACCAGGTTGCCTGGCTTGATTTGGTACATTGGCTTAGCCTGCACTTTGCCAGAGGATTCAGGGAGAGACTTCGCAATGGTGAAAACTCTGTCAGGTTGGGAGGAATGAAAATAATCGGGGCTAAATCAATAGAAAATGAGAACCAGAAATATCAGACACTCAGTCGAGGGGGTGGGAAAATAATCATTTCTAATCGGTTGAAGATGCGCAAAGATGACTAGCAACCTGCCTGCAGATGTCAGGGTAGAGGCTGGGTTATCCCAAGCAGTCATAATAGGGTGTAGAAGGGCCTCATTAAAAGGTAACATGGGTATCAAAGAGGAGAGATTAGGATGAAGGATCTACAAAAGCAGGTTAGCATTTCACTCTCCAAGGACAATTGTATTACTTCTGCTGCTTTGCACAGGGCTGAATTAAAAAGAAAGACTGCACTATGAAGTAGACCCCAAGGGGCAGGCCAGCAAACCTCAGCAAGAGTCTTTAAGCAACTGACATTTTGGAATCTCCATCACAGTCCAAATAAGAAAAATATGCCTACCTCGCTAGTGTCCTGCTAATCACCATGAACTCCAACAATGGCATTTTGTACAAAATTAGAAGGCTTAAAGCTACCTAACACCATAAGATTCACTTTGGCCAAAGAGATCTTGGAGTTAACTCCAAAATAGCATCTGGAACTGGCACAGTTTATGGCATGGCACCGGTGTTGATGATGGAACAACTAACAAACCCTTTAGCGGCAAGACAGAGTTTGTTGAAGTCGGAATGGCAGCAGTAGAATTAACAAGGCCACTTTGCTTTGGCCGAATTTTGCTTCTTTGGTGGCCGGAACTACAGTGAAGCTGGAGACTGAAACTGGCTCAATGACCCATGTTTCCTACAAGGCTATTACTGAGAAGGTTTGAAGGTATTTTATTAGATCCATGAGCAGAGTTTTAAATTGGATGTGGTTTGGTCAGATCTCCCTGCTTTGACATTGTTTCATTTTGGGGGAGACTGCCAGTTGATAGTAGTTGCAATCCACCCCCATTCGTTTGATGATGTGTCCTTTTAGCATTGTTTTGATGTGTAAATAATAGGGTCCTGGCCTAAGGCTTTGTTCACTTTTGATGGTGATTGTCCTTTAGCCTTACTTACAACTGAGTAAGGCATTAGTGAGAGTCTTGTGTTCTCAAGTCTGAGCATCTCTGGACCTCCTAAGGACACCCAGGTTCCTGAAAGGTTTCCACTACTATCCCTTGGTCCTTAAATTGTCTGCTCACCTTTAGACCTTTCTGGGCTGTCTCTGGTGATGTCCAGATAACCTTGGTTGAGTCACTATGGTGACCAGGTGCTGGACTGAGGAATTGGATGAACTCAATTTCAGCAGAGGTATCCCCTTGCAAGTGTGGGAATCTGATTTAGCAGTTTCCTCGATTTAGTTATGTTCATTTCCAACAGAGAGGTATGTCGGGTGTAACAGGGTTACGCTTGATGCCCCTTTTTGGGGGTTCACCGATATACTCCATATGAATCAAGAAACAAAAAATTCACATCCCGCAACCAGGAGGCCGTCATCTTCAAATTAATTGAAGCTCCCTGGGTGTGGTGCCTATGGGGGGGCCAGTAGGCCTTGTGTGGTTTTTTTTCCATTGTCTCTGCTTGAGCTCTTTTGATGAGCTTGTTTAACCCCTTCAGCGCTGCGGGAATTCCCCCGCGGGGCTGAAGGGTTCGAGCGCGGGCGGGGCCATGACGGAACGGTTCCGTCATGAGCACAGCGCAACCGATGCTCATGACGGAACCGTTCCGTCATGGGCATGGAAGGGGTTAAGTTGGCTATTTTGCTGTTGATATCAGCCACATGAACTGCTAGGGTTTTCAATAGTTCGATTTGTATGTCAATTTCTGCAGAATGATGCACTAAAGCATCAACCATTGATTGGATGGTTAGGCTAAATTGTTTGACTGATCGGCTTGCTCTGCTGCCTTCCAGAGTGACTGTGCCCTGAGTGGGGGTGAGGTCTCCTGAATTGTGTTCTCTTGATCCTTCTCGGTTGGGTATGAACCCAGCATGTTGTCCCAGTTGGGTGATTTTGGCTGCGGTCATTCCATTCTTTCCTTAATTACCCTTGTGAACACTCCTCGTCCAACCGATGGGTAGTGTTGAGGGTCGGGGTCAGGGAGACGCTTCCTGTGCTGAGCCCCTTAGTGCTGCATGGTGGGTGGGTAGCAGTTTGTGCGGGTTTCCTGGTCAGAATTCTAAGGCTGTTGGCTGTGTATCTTCTTGGATCTAGGTTTCTTCCATTTTAAATGCAGCTGAGGTGTTTGGGCCGTTTTTAATGGTGCTCTACTCCAGCTTGGCTTCCTCGTTTTTGTTTACGCTTGCGGGGCTTTAAGAGCTCGCACTTATTACTTTGTCTGTGTCCTCTTGAGTTTGCAGTTGTTGGCTAGAATTATTGTTGGGCACATTGTTGAAGAGATAGAGTGCAAGGACTGGCATTGGTTAATGGTGTTAGGGTGGGGTCCAGTTTTACTTTTTGACCTTTGGTTTGTATGATTGCCACAGTTAGCTGTGTGCAGCAGCCCACCTCATCCTGCACAGTGGCACACCCTTACTGGGCCTGAGGGGCAAGGCTCCTCTCTCACTCCCAGTATCCGTTGGAGTTCCGGTTCGTGGAGCGAGAGCCTTATCTACACGGCAGTGTGGTGCCGCCCAATCGCTCCCGGCATTTCAGAGCTCCTGGCACCATGAGGAGCCTCCACATGTCAGTGACTCGACCACCTCTGAGTGAAGACGCCATTTGTGATCCACCAGGCACCGACGGCTGAGTTAATCCGCTCTGGCGTTCAGAGAACCTGCCAGATGTTAAACCACAAGGGTCATGCCCTGTTGTTCCAGCTATGTCCAAAGGAGATTTGCTTCTTGAAAAGGGTCCACGACCCCACCCCACCCTGCCCTGTCAGTGGCAGTACCACATGGTGGTGGTGGTGTCTGTGAACACCTGCACTGCCTTTCCCTTGAGGGAGGGAAGGAATGCCTTCAGTGCCAAACAGATCGCCTGGAGCTCCAACAGGATGATATGGAGCTCAGACTCCACCAGAAACCAGACTCCTCTGCTTCCTGCCTCTCCCAGGTGTCGGCCCCATCCCAGAAGTGATGCATCGCTCTTTACCGTGAGATCTGGTTGGAGAAACAGAGAGGGATCTGCCCCAGACCCAATCCTGGTTTGTTAGCCACCACTGCAGTTGTTGCGCAGTTCCCTTCAAGATCTAGACGTAGTCAGAAAGATTTCCCTGATGCTACACACACTGGAACTTCAGGTCCCACTGCAGAGCCTGCATATGACATCTGGCATGATCTACCAGCAGGATGCAGGAGGCCATGAGGCCCAGCAGCCTCAGAGTTGTTCTCACCAAAATCTGGGATAGAGGCTGAAACATAGGTATCATAGTCCAGGAGGGTAGGCACGAAACTGCACTGTGTCCAGAACAGATCAGAAGAAGTCAGGTGTGACTTCGGCACGTTGATAGTGAACCTCTTCGAATGCAGGAGGTCCGTCATAGTCCAGAGGTGGGAGAAGACAGCCTGGGGCGAGCCCGGCTTCAACAGCCAGTCCTCGAGATAGGGGAAGATTGGAACCCCTGATCGGAGCACATGAGCTGTGACCACCGCCATCACTTTTGTGAACACCTGAGGGGCACTGGTAAGGCCGAAGGGGAGCACGGTGAACTGAAAAACCTCGTAGCTTACTGTGAACCGTAGGTAACGTCTGTGGGCTGGCAGGATGGGGATGTGAAAATAGGCGTCCTGCAGGTCCAATGCCACCATCCAGTCCCCAGGGTCCAGGGCAGATAGAACCTGAGCCAAGGTCAGCATTTTGAACTCCTTCCGGAGGAAGCGTTTGAGGGTTCTGAGGTAGGACGCAGGCCTTTGTCTTTCTTGGGCACCAGAAAGTAGCGGGAATAGCAACCACGACCTACTTCTGGTACAGGGACCCTCTCGACATTCTCTTTGGCCAGGAGAGTGGAGACTGCCTGGCATAGAAGCTCCATATGATCCACCATGTGATCGAAAGACGATGGCATGGAGGGCGGACCGGTCTCAAAGGGGAGGGAGTAGCAACTTTGGACTACCTGCAAAACCCACCTGTCTGACGTGCTGGATTGCCAGTGCGGGAGGTGATGGCGAATTCTGCCACCCACTGGCCGCTGATGGGCAGGAAAAGTTGGACTAGGAGGGTTTGGAGGCTGCTGCGGGGAGGGGGGGTGGACTTGCCTGTCTGCTGGTTACCAGACCCGTGTCGCTGGGTCCCACGTCCACGCAGAAGCTGGGCAGCTTGTGTGGGCCGGTGGCTGGACTGGGTCGGACGTGGTTTGGTGCCCCTTCCGTAGCCATGAAAGGGGCGAAAGGTACACTGTGGTGGACAGGAGGAAGCAGCGAGGCCTAAGCATCTGGTGTAGCCTGAGAATCCTTGAAGCACTCCAGCACCGACTTTGCCTTGTCACCACAAAGGAGATAGCCAAAGGGCATGTCCAGCAAGTTCACTTGAACATCAAGACGTCCTCAACGAGGCGTAGAGCCAAAAGGCTACCAACGGGTCCATTGTTCTGCCTGGGGAGTCGGTCATATCCAGTCCACATATAATTGTGAATATGGCTGCGTCTCTACCATCCGCCACTGCCTGGGAGAGAAAACAGCCCGGGCCTCCTCTGTGCACTGAGGCAGCACCTGTGCAGCAGAATCCCAGACTGTATGGGTATAACGGCTCAAGAGGTATGCAGTATTCACGGACTGCTGTGCCAAGCTGGAGGAAGAGAACATGAGCTTCCCAAGATGATCCAGCTTCTTGGATTCCCTGTTCGGGGATGCAGAAGGGGAATGCGCCTGTGGAAGAAGAAGCTTGGACCACCAGGCTCTCAGGGCAAGGGTGTTGGGTGAGAAAAATGGGATCTCCCGGAGCCGGGCAGTGGCGGCGGGCAATAGTTCGTTCCACAGGAGCCCCTATCCTGGGCTGGGACCAAGTGCACAGAAGAACATCTGTGAGGGCTTCACTGAAGGGCAGGGGGCATTAAGAGGAAGTTGCTGCCAGTTGAAGTACATGTCAGGAGGTTAGTCCTAACTGCCAATGTAGGGAGCTCCAGGCCCGGGGCCTCAGCTGCCCAACGTACCACTACTGCGTAAGACGCTCCCTCCTCCAAATCCAAGGTAGGGGGAAAAGCATGCCAAGGTCTGGGGAGATGTCCAGACCACTGGCGTCACCCACTTCCTCTCTCCAGTCCGGTTCGTCCAGATAGTCTGTCAAAGGGTCAAGCGACCCCTCCCTGTCTCATCACCGCCCTCAGGGTGATAGGAAACACCTGGGATGAACATGGGAACAAAGTACCGCCCGGCATCAAATTCGATGTCAGTCCAGCTCCATCTCGGGGATGAGGACATGGTCGGCCGGGGACACGCCAGGCGCGTCATCGCCGGAATCGGCCCCGGGGAAGGTTAAGTAAGGTTGACTGGCGTTGATCCGGATCCAGGCCTGGATTCACGGGGGCCCAAAGGCGCCAGGGACGGAGCCGTCAAAATTGGAGGCCCAGGGCCCCCAACCGACTCCATGGGGCCAGAAGGCACGGCAGTTAATTCAGGCTGCCCAAAGATACGGTAGAGGGTTTTGTATAACATACTGAGCTGGGTAGGGGACGCTCCCGGAAAAGGAGGGAGGCGCAAAGTCGCCCCTGAATCAGGCACGAGATACAGAGATTTAGAGCGACGACGCTCCGAATCCCGCGTCACGTCAGCCGACCGACGGGTAGAAGGCGAAGAGTGACGGTGTTATTCTTCGCCTTCTTCTTTCGCTTCGACTTCACCGAAGAGTGCGAAGACTTGGACACGGTGTGGTGGCTCCGCGACCGGTCTCAAGACATTCCCCTTGAGCAAGACCGGGAGCGACGCAGAGTCGACTGTCAGGCCTCGAGAAGCTTTCGGGACCGCTCCCGCAAAGACTTTGGATTAATGACCTGAAAGTCTGAGCACGACTTTGGGTCGTGGTCGCACTCTAGGCACCAGAGGCACACGAGGTGCAGGTCCGTCACGGACATCAGACTTTGACAGGAGTCACAAGGCTTGAAGCCGGTCCGACGATAGGACATCCCTCACGCACCAGGGGTAGATAGACTCGAAAAAAGAGGTCGACAAAAGTCGAAAAAGGTTTAGTCAAAAAATGACTAAGGGGACAATCTCTCTCTGGAAAAAGAAAGAACTTATGTCAGCGTGCAGGGCGCGTCCAAGTAGGCACTGCGACATCATACTCTCGACCACGATGCCCAACGCGGAGCCGACCGACACCACCATCAGACGCGCAAGGGCACTGCATAGAAAATATTCTCTGGATCCAGTCTGACGCCTGTGGGTAATTCTAAGGTAAGGAATCTATAACTAATAGTCTCTTTCAGATGAGGGTGGATGTATGTATGAACAAATTTTACTTACCTGTAAACTGTGGTTCTCCAGTATTGGTGTCTTTCATAGATTCACATGCTTGAATATTCCCCGTCGTCGAAGTGGGAGTCCCACGGTACATAAAAAGCAATAAGTCTCATGTATATACATATACAAACATAACTATATAAGAATAAAATACATATATAAATAAACACTATATATATAGTTTGCAATAACATACCAAGTCAAAAGTACCATAGGATAGCATTGACGCATAGGAAAGCATTGAAAAAAAGGAATCACTTTACTGACATATCCATGTCGTTTTATAGTCCAAACTTGGTAACAGACTGTCCCTAACAGGTGCGCCCATAGGCCATAAAAAGCTGATCAGACTTGCGAAAGGGTGCCGTTCTGCTGCTGTAGAATTTGAGACACCTCTTTAAGTCCAAAGAGTGTAGACTCTGTTCCGCTGGAGATTGCGGATGAGGGAAAAATGTTTTCAAAATTACGGGTTCATTGAGATGAAAATCGGACTGCACTTTAGGTATGAAAGCAGGGTTAGTGCGGAGAATAACACAGTCCGATCTAAATTGAAGAAAAGGAGGTTGGATCGTAAAGGCGTGAATGTCACTTACTCTGCGGGAGGAAGTCAGTGCAAGCAGGAGGGCCACTTTCCATGTCAAAAATTTGAAATCCGCGGAATGGATTGGCTCAAAGGGCGACTTCATGAGCTGAGCTAATACGATGTTAAGACGCCACGTGGGTGGAGGTTGCCGAATGGGCGGGAACATCCGGAAGAGACCCTTAAAGAATTGCTGTATTACTCTAGATGAATAGAGAGAGGAAGAGCCGTCCTGACGAAAGCGAGATATTGCCACTAGAAAGACCTTTAAGGTGGAGTGAGACAATCCTGACTGTGCCAACTGCAGGAAGAAAGGCAGAAGCTGTGCCGGGGAGGCGTGCACTGGATGGATGTGAACAGACGCACACCAGTGACAAAAGCGCTTCCACTTTAGCTTGTAGGTCTTCACTGTGGAAGGCGCCCGCGCCCTAGCCAAATCTTCCCTGCAGGCCGGTGGGATGTTCAAGTGAGCAAATTCAAGGTGCTCAGGTTCCAAGCAGACAAGTTAAGTGAACTGGGATTCGGATAGCAGATCCGACCGTCGTTCATCGTTAGAAGGTCCGGCCTCGGGGGAAGAAGGATGGGTTTGCATTGGGAGAGGAGGAGCAACTCCGAGAACCATGCCTGCCGAGGCCACCGTGGGGCAATCAGAAGAATATGGCACGGTTCTCTCCGCATCTTCCGCAACACCCGAGGAATCAGAGGGATCGGCGGAAAAGCGAAGGCAAATATCTTGCACCAATCTATCGAAAAGGCATTTCCGCACGACCCTCTGTGGGGAAACCAGCTTGCGTAGGACTGGCATTTGCTGTTCTGTGGGATTGCAAAGAGATCGAGACTCGGGCGACCCCAAAGGCCGAAGACAAAGTCTAGAGTCGGCTGGTGCAATTCCCACTCGTGGGTCCATGACGTTGACCGACTGAGTGCATCCGCGAGAATATTGGAAATACTGGGCAGGTGGACTGCAAGGAGCGTAATCAGAGTATGGCCCAATCCCAGATCTTCTGAGCCAGCTGGGAAAGCAGTAGAGATTTTGTCCGGCCCTGCTTGTTCAGGTAGTGCATGCTGGTGGTGTTGTCCGTCTGAATGAGGACTGACTCCCCTTGAAGCTGGAACCGGAAGGATTTGAGCGCAAGGAAAATTGCAATCAGCTCCAACCTGTTGACGTGCCAGGAACGTTGAGCCAGTGTCCACTTGCCTTTGACGGACAGATCTTGAAGATGTCCGCCCCATCCTTCCAGGGATGCATCCGTGGTAAGAACGAGTTCTGGGCCTGTCGCCAGAAAAGCCGTTCCAGCTGCGATGTTGCAAGGACGAGTCCACCAATGCATCGCTTGAGCCATGCGAGCGGTCACAACAATCTAGTCGTTGAAAGAACCAGAGACCTGACGCCATTGCTTGTCTAATTCCTTCTGAATGGTACGACTCTTTAGTCTGCAATGTGGGAAGTAAAGAAATGCAGGAGGACGCCATCCCCAGAAAGGACTTCAATATGCGGACTGCTTTGATCTGATAGAAGTTGCGAGCTGCAGAATTCGTGTTTGCCGATCTGCAGAGGCGAAAGCCATGGCCATATTGATGGTAGCGCCGAGGAAAGTTTTGCACATAGCTGGCGTGAGCTGAGACTTCTGTATGTTGATCGACATGCCCAAAGAGTGAAACAGAGTCTGACAGCACTGAGTGTCGAGGGATGCTTGGTGGGAGGACTGAGACTTGAGGAGACAATCGTCTAAATATGGGAATATTTGGATGCCTCTCAACCTCAAATGGGCCACCACCGGGGCAAGGACCTTTGTGAAGACTCAAGGAGCTGAGCAAAGCCCGAAGGGCAGAACCTTGAATTGAAAATCCCTGTGGCCTACACGAAAACGTAGGGATTTCCTGTGGCGTGGTAAGATCGGCACATGGAAGTAAGCGTCCTGAAGATCGATTGTTGTCATGAAGTCGCCCTGAGAGAGGAATTGAAGATTGTCCTTCAGCGTGAGCATGCGGAATGATTGGTCCTTTAGAAACTTGTTGAGACCTCAGGTCGAGGATGGGGCGCCACTCCCCCGATTTCTTTAGTATGAGGAAAAAACAGGAATAGAACCCTAGCCCCTTCTGTGATTTCGAAACCACTTCGATGGCCCCTTTCTTGAGCATAATGTGGATCTGATGGAAAAGTTACTTTAGATGAGCGGGGGAAGGTCCGGATGGAGGGGTGATTCGAGGGATCTTTACAAATTCTAAGGCATGGCCCTTTGAAACAATGTCCAACACCCAACGGTTCGAGGTGATTGAGGACCAATTTGAAAAGAGAGGGGGAACTTGAACATAGACAGTCATTGTTTCTTGGAGGAGTTCCCTCTATAATTTGACTTGCCTCTATAGGATTTACCAGTCTGTTGTCTGTAAGACTGTTGAGTCTGGGATGAAAAACATTGGTGTCCTTGGTTGTAGGAGCGGTACTGGGTGGAATTCCCACGAAAGGAAAATGTGGTGCCGCGTCCGCGAGCACCCCGAAAAGGCTGCTTTCGAAACTGGAGCGTGCCGAGAGAACGAGCCGTCTCCGTGTCCTTTTTGATTGTTTGTAAGGCGTCCTCCACATGTTGTCCAAACAAGGATTCCCCATCGAAGGGCATATCAAGAATCTTGGCTTGGACCTCTTGACGGAAAGAAGTGGAACGAAGCCAGCCCTGCCTTCTCAAAACAGCCGCTCCAGCCAGCTGTCGAAAACCAGTGGAGGCAATGTCTACAGAACAATCAATGATTTCTGAGGAAGCTCTTTCACCATCTTGCAAGATCTTTAGGGCGTCCGCTCTAGAGGGTTCTGGAATGAGTTTAACAAAAGCCTCCATGTCCGACCACATTTGTCGATCGTAACGGCCCAGGACGGCCAAAGAATTTGCCGCTCTTACTGTTGTGAAAGCCATGGTAGAGAACTTCTTCCCGATGGCATCTAGGCGTCGGCCGTCACGGTCAGGCGGAGATGAAAGTGGAGACGAGGGATTCTTCGAGCGACGTTGTGCCGCCTGGGTGATAACTGAGTCCGGCTTAAGCTGGGACACCAAGCAAGCTGGAGAAGAGTCCGGGGCCTTGAACTTCTTCTCTAATCGCGGGAGAACCGCAGGGATTAAGTTAGGAGTTTTCATCCGCTTAATTCCCTCGTTCTAAATAAAGTCAATAATGGACACAGACCGAACCTGTTTTTGAGGTTGCGATTTGAAGTCGTACAGAAAGCAATCCTCTTCCCTGACGACCATGGGAAGATGAAACCGCTGAGCCGCTCTTTCCATCAGCTGATGGAAACCTGTAATGTCGACAGGTGGAGAGTTTACTGGCGATTTTGGAGGTGATGAAGGGGAATTTATTTGATAGTCATCCCAGTCAGCCATAGTATCGTCATCGTCTTGGAGCTCTCCGTCCTCCGTATCCTGAAGAACCTCACCAACACTTTCTGAAGGGGGATTCAGTGAAGGTGCGGATGGTGCCGGCTCCGTTGAAACCGCAAGAGGAGACAGGAAGGTAGATGGCGCATCACGTGGAGAACCATGAGATGAGGGTGGAAAGCGACGATTATAATCTTCCACCATAAATTGGAGGTTGGAGATGAGCGACAAAGGAAGTTGCGCCATAAGAACCTGTGCGGGAGGATCTTGTTCCTGATTGTAATGATCATGCGAATCATCATCATCCTCTAAATCTTGGCATTTAATGAAGAGTTCAGATGGACTGCGAGCAGCCCGGAATGTGGGCTGAACGCCGTCATCAGAATCAGAATCATCCTCGTCACCAGAGGGAAATAACTGATGAGGTGGCTGAGTGGCAGGTGGCATCATAATGGAGTCCAGCACAGCATGACGACGCTGTAACAAGGATTCGTCAGCCGGAACAGATGTTGGCGTAGACATTGGCACCAGAGGCAGAGATGCAAAATTTGACACCACCGTCAACGAAGTCATGAACGACGAAGCAGTCGACCAGGCCGCCGTCGACGAAGTCATGAACGACGAAGCCGCCGTCGACGAGAACACCGTCGACAAGGCCAGCGTCGACGAGGCCAGCGTCGACGAGGCTCGCGCCGACGAAGCTGCCGTCGACGACGAGGCTGCTGTCGACGATGTTTTAATCATTGGCGACGACGACTTCTTTTTCTTCTTCATCATCGTCGACGAAGATTTGGACGTCGACGGGACAACACTCTTCTGAGCCGTCGACGAGGAGGATATCGGGATCGTCGACGAGACGGCCTTCAAGGACACACATACCACCGTCGACAGAGTACGTCGACGAAGTTGTCGTCGACGACATAGGAAATCTGCTTGAAACCGTTGTCACCGTCGTCGACGAGGTTGAAGTAGCAGCAGATCTCGTTGACGGTCCCTCTGTCGACGGTTTTGCACGTTTTTGACCAGAAACATGCACTGAAGGAGTCACAGACGCCTGAGAGTGAGATCTCGGGGGGTGTTGGCGTAGTAGCAGAAGGCACTTGTACTGCAGAAACTCCCACAAGTTGAAGTTTTTTCTTTTTCAGAAAGGGAGAAGGCAAGTCCTGAACACTACTACGCTTGGAGGAGACTCCGGTGCGAGCAGAAGCCACACTTTCCACCTCAGAAAGGGGATTATCTGTATCCTTCAGTTTTTGGAGCCACAACAAGAGGCGACCTTCCCTGTCCTTTAGTGTCTTCTGTGAGAAAGTTCTACAAATCTAACAGTTGGCTACTTTGTGGTCAGGGTAAAGGCAGTAAATACATTTTTCAAGAGGGTCCTCAGAAAAAAGTCTTAACTTCCCACAAGAGGCACAGGGACGAAAAAGAGACTTCTTACTTTAAGACATGATGAGCAAATTCAAACCAGAGAAATAAACTGAGCAGAGCTCAGGGAGACTCCCTTCACATGACGTGCGGTAGAAAATCTGAGGGCCTGAGCCTCTGAGGAGAAGGTTCTAGAGCGTGCTTGCGCCCGATTGGCTGCAGTTTGGACTATAAAACGACATGGATATGTCAGTAAAATTATTCCTTTTTTTCAATGCTTTCCTATGCGTCAATGCTATCCTATGGTACTTTTGATTTGGTATGTTATTGCAAACTATATATATAATGTTTATTTATATATGTATTTTATTCTTATATAGTTATGTTTGTATATACATGAGACTTACTGCTTTTTATGTACCGTGGGACTCCCACTTCGACGACGGGGAATATTCAAGCATGTGAATCTATGAAAGACACCAATACTGGAGAACTAGATGGTATTTCTATAGCATGAACCTAGCCAAAAGTGAAGAGGAAGCTGGGCTGCGGATAATTAATGCACTGTGATGTAGTTTTCTTCAAAGAGGTGAGTTTTCAATAGTATGCTAAACTTAGCAACGTTGGGGCAGTCCTGATGGATGTGGAGATGGGGATCCCAATCCTAGGTGCAGAGATGGAAAAGGTCTGCTGTCTTATTTTTCCTTTTTTTACACTCATGCAGGCTGATGGTTTCCTGGCTGCAGGTATGCAGAGATCCACTAGAGATGTTGAGCTTGTCTGCAAGATAAGTGGGGGTGCTGGTTGTGGTAGTTTAGTAAATGATGCAGCTGGTTTTGAAGATGATGCGCACTGGCAAGGTGTGGCATTGGGGTTTCATTAAGATGCAAGTGATGTAATCCTATTTATTCAGGTCCAGGATGAAATATCTCCAAGCATGTAAAATACTCCTAAGGGGTGGCAGTGTAGAGTCTGGGAGGCTATGGAGTAGGGTATTGCCACCATCCAGATGCAAATATATGAGGGTTTTAACAACAATTCTGTAGATGCTTTCTGGAAGAAACAGTTTGACTTCTTTTAGAAGAGAGAGCTCGCACCCTGCTGTCTGTGTTTTTGGCAGTGTGTTCCTTGAGAGAAATTGGTGTTCACAGTAAATCCAAGTATCTTGGCACAGGGTGAAATTTGAGGTTGGAAACTGTCAAATTTCAGTAATTGAGGCAGGTTTGTCTTGTATCTTGTTTGTTGTTTTTGGCAAATAACAGGAATTCTGTCTTGGTTCAGTAAGCGCTGGACATCTAGGTCTGGCTGATGTGCAAGCAGACTTGAACGTGTTGGATGCCTGAAGCAGAGAAGACTTTTGAGTAGATTTGTGTATCATCAGCATATTGGTTAATCTTCATGCTGTAATCTGTGACTAGAGTACCAAACGTCTCAATATATAGGTTGAAGATGTCAGGAGGCACTATGGAGCCATGAGGACTCCACATGTGAGAGGGATGTTGTGTGTTAATCACACTAAACAGAGACAAAGGAAAACAGAAAAAAGCAAATCTTGCAATCAAGGATGCAGAAAGTGGGAAAATCAATAGATTTTATAATACTGCCCTCACACACCCGAGAGTGTCATGCTTCATCATTGGGCCGCATCATACACCAAGGTGCAGACCAACACCTTTGGTGGAGCGCAATTTTTTTAGAGAATGAATGATGAAGAAAATGGTGGTGAGGGTAAAGTATAAAAGACAGAAAAGTAGAATAAGCACAATTTCGTGCTATTCAAAAAGAAAGACAACAGATAGTCTCTCAAAATCAAGGGACCAAGGGAAGCAGAAAGAAATTAAAACTGTCTAGGGGTTGACTTTGGTATTTTATTCGTGTCAACCTCTGGCAGGGTTAAAATGAAACGTATGGGGTCTCTAGGGCAGGTAACGACCCTATAATCCCCCTGCTAAAACCAACATGTTTCTGCCAGTTACTCGTGTGCCCAGAAAGGTCACTCTGGCATTCGTCAGGGTGTTGGTCCCTATGAAGTACCCCTTGTCGAGTATTTATTACCTTGGGTGTTATGGACAATATGCCCGTCTCGCTCTTTTAGGAAATTCCAAGAGGAGGAACATATCTAGGAGGAAGAGGAAAACAATGCATTGTCATTCCCTCCAAACTTCATAATAAAAATGAAACATCGTGCTATGTCCCACACATCCATCATATGTGAACCATGTTATCACACTACAGCCCATTAACCAGCGCACCCAGTGAAAAACACTCGCACACAGACACCCCCACACACACAACAGTTTGGTGGGTATACGGAGTCAAACTTTTGTCTATGTGTCCTGTTCTTGATCAGGACCCCACTCAAACCATATTGCTAAAACCGTGCTTGGTATAATACTACCAACTGTGTGACCCCCAATTGTTCGATCTCTCTCACCCCTTCTGTGTGTCCATCTCTACATAAAACGTAGACATACTCACAAGGGTTTACGAAAATTTTTCTAAACCCGGGGCTGCGGGGGCGGGTGCTCTTGTAGTCACACTCTGCATAAAACAGATTTAGTCAGTGTCTCCAACCAAAAGGCACATCTATACACCACAGAGACTCTTATTTCTGAATCGTCTCTTTCAAAAGAGGACGAGATCAACTACGTAATTCAGGTGCCTGCCTTGTCCTGCTTTGTTCAGGGCGGCGGTCGAAGGTATTTAAAACCAACTCGCCAGAAATCAACGTGTTTGCGGTTTTTTCAACCCCACCCTGACTCTCCATTCGAGCGCTCAAAGCCCTTAGTTAAATCCAAATGGACCGTTACTTCTACTCGCGCTTCAGAGACTCAGTCAGCACTTACTACTCCAAAGAGGCACCCGATCCTTTCTCCCTCCGTCAGTCCTCTGCCGATACCCTACGCTCCTCTCGTGTCCTACTTAAACACAGTGGGACCTTGCTTCCGTGTGGAGGCTGTTAGTCACGCCCCTTCTCCTCATTGGCCAAGCCCATCGCTGTATTCCCTGATATAGAAAGAGGCCTTCTGTGTACTCTCTCGCCTGGTTGTTATCAAGGCGGCCATCTTTGAATTTCCCCATGCAAAGTGGTTTGCAACTGCAAATTAGTTAACAACAATGGTACCCAAAAAGGTATTTCTATCGGTTATAAAGGAATGTTGGGGGAGGGTTTTATATGCTCTTATTTTATTCATACTCGTGAGCATTAGGCTTGTCATGTCCTCATCCTGTGTGAAATAACGGTGTATGCAGAGATTGAAATTTTATTCTCTTCTAAATTTCCTTCAACACAGCCAGTACAGATCTTACAATCATTATATCCGGGCTTATTTTGTGATACCATACAACTGGAACCAGGGAATTCCATCATTTAGTCCTGAGGTATGGCTCCTCACCCGTTCAACCCATCTCTGTTCTCTTATCAGTAGGAAGTTTGAAATATCATTCACATTTTGCGGGATAAAGGGTTTGTCCAACACTACCCACCTAATGTCTTTCTCATCATGTTTTTGCTCTAGACAGTGGGCAGTGAGCTTCGTGTTGGATTTACCACACCGAATTGTGCTCATATGTTCTAGAATTCGAACCTTTACTTTTCGCGTGGTCATGCCAACATATAATAAATTACATGGGCACCTCAGCAAGTAAATGACATTTTCAGTGTTACATGTGCTGTGCTGTCTTAGTTCCCATGGACTTCTCAGACCAATGTCAATCTTTTTCCCATTGATAGACAAAGGGCAGGCTCTGCACGATCCACAGGCATAATGCCCGACAACCGGGGGCAAAAAGTGTGTGCCCATACCTAAGTTGCTCATTTCTCTTGGTAGTCTCGGACGAGTATTTACGATGATATTTTTCAAACTCGCACTCTTCTTAAAAGCAAATAAGGGGACTGGTTGGTTCAGTCCATTTGAGTTGAGAATCTGCCACTTTTTATGGATGATTTTTTTAAGGTTGTTTGAAACTGTATTATATGTGGTCACGCAAATACTTCTGTCCGTGGTCTCTCTCTGATTAGTCTCCAAGAGAACCTCCCTGTTGCAATTCCGTGCTCTTTTTTGGGCCACGAGAGGAGCGTAGGGTATCGGCAGAGGACTGACGGAGGGAGAAAGGATCGGGTGCCTCTTTGGAGTAGTAAGTGCTGACTGAGTCTCTGAAGCGCGAGTAGAAGTAACGGTCCATTTGGATTTAACTAAGGGCTTTGAGCGCTCGAATGGAGAGTCAGGGTGGGGTTGAAAAAACCGCAAACACGTTGATTTCTGGCGAGTTGGTTTTAAATACCTTCGACCGCCGCCCTGAACAAAGCAGGACAAGGCAGGCACCTGAATTACGTAGTTGATCTCGTCCTCTTTTGAAAGAGACGATTCAGAAATAAGAGTCTCTGTGGTGTATAGATGTGCCTTTTGGTTGGAGACACTGACTAAATCTGTTTTATGCAGAGTGTGACTACAAGAGCACCCGCCCCCGCAGCCCCGGGTTTAGAAAAATTTTCGTAAACCCTTGTGAGTATGTCTACGTTTTATGTAGAGATGGACACACAGAAGGGGTGAGAGAGATCGAACAATTGGGGGTCACACAGTTGGTAGTATTATACCAAGCACGGTTTTAGCAATATGGTTTGAGTGGGGTCCTGATCAAGAACAGGACACATAGACAAAAGTTTGACTCAGTATACCCACCAAACTGTTGTGTGTGTGGGGGTGTCTGTGTGCGAGTGTTTTTCACTGGGTGCGCTGGTTAATGGGCTGTAGTGTGATAACATGGTTCACATATGATGGATGTGTGGGACATAGCACGATGTTTCATTTTTATTATGAAGTTTGGAGGGAATGACAATGCATTGTTTTCCTCTTCCTCCTAGATATGTTCCTCCTCTTGGAATTTCCTAAAAGAGCGAGACGGGCATATTGTCCATAACACCCAAGGTAATAAATACTCGACAAGGGGTACTTCATAGGGACCAACACCCTGACGAATGCCAGAGTGACCTTTCTGGGCACACGAGTAACTGGCAGAAACATGTTGGTTTTAGCAGGGGGATTATAGGGTCGTTACCTGCCCTAGAGACCCCATACGTTTCATTTTAACCCTGCCAGAGGTTGACACGAATAAAATACCAAAGTCAACCCCTAGACAGTTTTAATTTCTTTCTGCTTCCCTTGGTCCCTTGATTTTGAGAGACTATCTGTTGTCTTTCTTTTTGAATAGCACGAAATTGTGCTTATTCTACTTTTCTGTCTTTTATACTTTACCCTCACCACCATTTTCTTCATCATTCATTCTCTAAAAAAATTGCGCTCCACCAAAGGTGTTGGTCTGCACCTTGGTGTATGATGCGGCCCAATGATGAAGCATGACACTCTCGGGTGTGTGAGGGCAGTATTATAAAATCTATTGATTTTCCCACTTTCTGCATCCTTGATTGCAAGATTTGCTTTTTTCTGTTTTCCTTTGTCTCTGTTTAGTGTGATTAAGTCTGATTGAGGGAGTCAGAGACATTGTTATCCCTCGTCTCTCTTTTTTTGTGGGTTAAGGGATGTTGTGTGACCTGAACGTGCCCATGTGAATGAACTGGTGTCAGTTGGAAAGGTAAGAGATGAACCAGTTAAGGACATTGCCAGTACATCTCATTCGAGACTCCCGACTGCGTATGAGGGTGATGACTGTGCCAAAGGCAGCTGAGGTTTCCAACAATATTAGGAGGTAGGTGCCATCTTCATCTGTGATCAAGAGGGTATATTCTACAATGTGTAAGGTTACGTTCTGTGTGCTGCAGCATCATCTGAAGCCAAACTGGTAGTCATGCAGGCGATGGTTAGCATTGATTTGGTCTTGCAGAATAACACAGACTGCTTTTTCAATGATCTTGGCTATGAATGTCAGGTGAGTGATGAGACGGTAGTTGGCATAGTCATGACGGTCTAGTGTAGGTTTCTTTAAGAGTGGGAGGATCTGGCCTGTCGTGGGAGGATCTGGCCTGTCTTGAGAGCATCTGGGTAAATGCCTCGCATGAGGGATACATTTAAAATGCAAAGTGGGGGTAAGTGATAATCTCCAGAGAGAGCTTTGTTGAATGACAATGGTAAGACATCATCTTCATAAGTGGCGGCTTTGAGGTAGTTGAGAATGTCAGTGAGATCTGGGAGAGATCAAGCTTTGAAGGCTGGCCATTGCAATATTCTACAGGAAGGGGTGGGTTAAAAATTGAAGAAAGCTTGGTGTTACTGAAGTGCTATCAGATCTTCTGTATTTTTTAAAAGGCGTTGTTGATGGCGTTTTGTGAAGTGAGGAACAGGTGGGTCCGGCAGGAGGCTGATACAGTGCTTGATTTTCACCAATCTTGCTTCTGTTGGTGGCTACATTGATGGTTTTGGTATAGTACTTTGCTTTGGCTGATGTGATGAACTGTCCGTGTTTGGCCGAAAGGACATCAGTATCATGAGATCCTTGGGAGTTTTTCCACTTCAATTTCTTTCCTGTCTGTGGATGGGTAGTTTATTATCATCAGAGTCTTTATAGTAGAGGGGTGATAGAGGCTTTAGCTTGCACTTGTGTGTTGTAATTGGGACTTGGATGTTCGCATACCTTTCCGAAATATTGTTGATGTTGTTTTGAAGGGTGTTGACACTGGACATGGAGTTGATTGGGTGAGAGATACGTTCAAGCATTAGGTTGTCTATGGAGATGTTGTTGAATGATATGAAGGTGGGTCTTCTCTTTTGTGTTGATTGTGGTTTGTTGGTAGGATGCTGAACATGGAGCGAGGAATGTGGTAGTTTTGCATCTAGAAGTCCAGGAAGTGTCTTTGCAGTGTGTTGGTTGTATGGCATGCACACCTTCGAGTGTATTGATAAGGTTAAAGAGGATGTCTCTTGTTTTTATTGTTTTTGTTTTTAGCTTATATTGCCTGGGAGGTTTAAGTCCACCAAGAGAGTGGTGTGGGAATATAGGATGGTCTAGGTGGTGAGGAGTTATGAGAATTCATCAATAAAGTCCTTGCTCTACCTTCTGCTTAGGAGGCCAGTAAATGAGATGGAAAATGGCAGCTTGAGATGCAGAGAGTGGGAAAGGGCAAGTCAGCAGTTCCATGGGGTTGATTGTTACTTGCCTGCTTAGAGTGCAGAACCAATAGGACTATGGATGACAGCGATGTGTCCTCCATTCTTATATGTGCGGTCCACATGATGGATGCTGTAGCCTGGGGGAAGAAGTAAGCCAAGCATGTGCAAAGATGCGGGTGATAAACATATTTCTGTAATGAAGACGGAGTCCAGCTTGTGATACGTGATGAGGTCTGCAATGTCTGGTGTATTGAGTACTGCAAAAAAAAAGCGCTCATGAGCAGGAGTTGAAATGTGTGTTCTGTAATTTGAGGGGGTGTGCTAGTTAGTGGGATGTGTACAAGGTTGAGTGTATGTGTTGTGTGAAAGCTATGCAAGTGTTTGGGTCCTCTATATCTAGGTGCAATTTTAAAGATTGGCATTATGGGGTGCTGGATTATGCACAATTTATCTTACCTTATCAATGGTGTTGTTGGATGCGTGAAGAGAGGCATACTCGCGTGAGGCACCATATTCATTACTAAGGGCTCATGACTGATTCTCAAGAACAGAATATTTTTGTCAATCCCAGGTTATGGTGGGTAGGTTTAGAAACACGAAGCAGTTGGTGAGAGGAATGTCAGCCCACTCTCCAATATGGAGAGTGCTGAAAACAATAAAGGTGTGCAGAACAGAAAGGTCAAAGTAAGATAACTGAGAATCGAAAGATTCAAAATGAGTTTTGGGCTAAGTGGATCTCACTGAACAATTTGTTGTGGGAAACCTTAGATGGAAGCTATGCTGTGGGAAGCATACAAATTGTTTGCTTGGAGCCATAGAAAGCCAAGAATTGCGTTGAAATGGAGAGAGGGAGTGAGTGAATTTGTGTATGGGGCACTGATTATCAAACACCAAGTGTCGTCACGTACCTGAGCCAAGAAAAGGCCTCATAGCAAAATGCATAGTGAGGCGTTGGAACAAATTACTCAAAAAAGATTGTAGGAAATATAGCATAGCTTAGCAGGAAGGAAGATGATAAATCGATGGGACAGTTACAAGATCTTGATGGGAATGAGACAAAGGGGACATGGAGCTGGCCCATTCCTTTTTGATTTAGTTTAAATTTTTTAAAACTGCAGAAATAGAGATAGAACTGTATGATCTGGAAGCATTGGTTGAGGCTAGCTTCATATTGATGGGACATTGTTGGGTATGAACTTTAAGAAGGATGATGCTGGGGTGGAGATAACCCAGCTTCATTTTGGGAATATATGTGGCCCAAATGGTATACTGAGCGATACCAAAGGGGATGATGGACGGAGCATTTGAGCTAATCAAACACTCACCCCCAGTCAACTGATCAGAGTTTAATCCATCATCATTCTTTAGCTCACTCCACCACCCCAGTTCAGACATGGCCATATGCAAATCAGTCTGACCCTGTGCCTCATGGAACAGTCCAGCCATGTCTTCCCTGGACCGGAAACAAGCATCCTGGGACCAGTTTCGGGTTCATAACCCTCATCAACCAGGCTATCTTGAATCCAGTGGCAAAGTGAGCAAGGGACCCCACGTCTGGGCATACCCAGCCAACTTATGGCGAACAAAGCGATACCAAAGGGGATGAGCTAATCAAACACTCACCCCCAGTCAACAGATCTGGGTTTAATCCATCATCAACTGGGGTAGTGGAGTGAGCTAAAGAATGATGATGGATTAAACCCAGATCAGTTGAGTGGGGGTGAGTGTTTGATTTGCTCAAATGCTCCGTCCATCATCCCCTTTGGTATCGCTTTGTTCGCCCCAAGTTGGCAGGGTATGCCCATGCTCACTTTGCCACTGGATTCAAGATAGCCTGGCTGATGAGGGTTATGAGCCCGAAACCGGTCCCAGGATGCTTGTTTCCGGTCCAGAGAAGACATGGCTTGGCAGTTCAGGCTGGACTGTTCCCATGAGGCACAGGGTCAGACTGATTCGCATATGGCCATGTCAGAACTGGGGTGGTGGAGTGAGCTAAAGAATGATGATGGATTAAATCCAGATCAGTTGACTGGGGGCGAGTGTTTGATTTGCTCAAACGCTCCATCCATCATCCCCTTTGGTACCCCCCAAATGGTATACTGGCAGTGTTTTCAGGAGCTGCGGTGATCATGAAATGGGTTGTGGCAACAGGGGGCCAGAAGCCATGCTGTGGAGAGGTGGGCGCATGGGATCACACTACACTTATGTGCCTGGCTGGGAGGAATCGGTGACGGGGGAAGAGATGCCGGTGCCAATTTTGGTCATCATGAGCAGCAAGGAGGCAACACACAGAAGAAAAGAGGCCAGGCACTCGAAGTGAAGTCCATGACCTACCAGACTGGGTCATGCTGAGCCCTTGCATGGTTGCCTGCAGGGTGGAAGTTATGCCCCAGAGTGCACTTGATAAAGTCTGTGGAGCTCGCATTCGAAAGAGATATAGCCAGTGTTACTTTAGGAAGTAAGGAGCCTAAATTAGGCCTCTTCGTATATTTTATTTTACTGACTCTGAGGGAGCCCATATAAATCCTGACAACACTACTGGATAAATTAGAGGTTTTTAGAGACATGTTTGGCTTCAAAATTAACACTTCGAAGTCTGAAATTTTAGATTTAAATATGATGGCAGTGGAGAAGGCTGGGGCACCATATAACGTACCATAAGCAATCTGACTGCATGTACACACTGACTGTTTTCTGGGCAAGTGAATAAAGGTGCAGTTTGATCCCTACTTAAGGAAGAAAGAACAGCTCTAGAGATGATTTCAAGAATGTATGGGCTTCTCGATTATTTTCCCTGCCATGAAAGATTTTTTGAGTCTCTTTACCTTAGATGTGTTTGGTGGGCTTCAAGAGATAGTAGAAACTAATACAGTTGTAGGAAATGAAGTATGCTACTAGAGTAACCCATAAAAAACATAATTAATTCACTGCTACATCATTATGCCAATAACTGAAATGGTTGCAGAGCTAACAATTCCATTCCCAGTATATCATAACCCATACTACTTACATACAGGAAAGACAAAACACACAATTGACAGACAACCTTATAGCTGCAATAGGAAAGAACCCAATTTTAGATGCAAAAGAGTCCAGAAGCTGGAATCTGAAACCAATTCGAACAAATTTTTTATTTGAAGAAACAAAAAAAAAGACAACAAAAAAGCAGCTATACTTGGGAAAATCACTAGAACAAGGAATAACAATGGAAGGATTCAGTTATCAGATGCACAAAAAAACACTAATGAAGCCTACTTATCCAACGCAAATTATGCATAAATATATTTAAGATTGTTGTATTCAATCTTGCTTTCAGAAGAACAATCAAACCCTCCAGCATTTAGCAAAACAAGTCTTTAACTAGATCAGCAGGTAAGAGAGAAATTATGCCAGTGTGAATGTCCTACTGAGCTGTCAGCTCCCACCAAGCAAAGCAAACAGCTATGTCCCGGGGGTGGGCACCCGGGACATAGCTATTTACTTGTTTAGGGGGGGACAGGGGTCCACGCGACACCCCTTCCAATATGTAAAGAAAGCCCCACGGAGGTGGTGGTCCCTGGGGCTCTACGAGCATTAGGATAGGAAGGGGGCCCGTGCACCCCCCTTTTCTTTTTTTTTTATAAATGCCCTAGGGACCTAGCCCACTTGGGGGCTCCAATCAAAACAAGCAGGGGAACCCACACTTTGCCTTGGATTGTCGGCTCCGTTGCTTTCCGCTGCAAATTTCCCTTTTTTTTTTAAAGTGCTTTTTGGCCCTGTCTGGGTCACGGGGGGACCACAGGACCCCAATTAGGGGGTCAGGGTATTCCTACCCTGCCCTCTTCTTTTTTTAAAATGTTTTTTGCGGGACTCAGCTGAAACATAGTCCCAAGACGGACGCCAACACTTCCTGGCTGAAATTTTGGCAGCCAATCAGATTTGAGCATGGGGACTATCGGCTCCTCGGAGGATCTGTGTGCCTATATATCTAAATTTGGATTTCTTTTAATATCTTAAAAACTACTGAAAGGATTTACACCATTTCACAAAAAGGTAGCTTTCTTAACCAACAGCTACCTTTCTGCCAAGTATGGTGCAATTCCGTTCAGCAGATCGGACCCTAGTTGTGTCTAAAATCCCTATGGGTATTTGCATGGGTAAAACGTGTTTTGGGACTCCCCCCTTTTTCTTGGCCCCCAATTGACGGATGACCACGAAGCGTTTGCGGCAGCAGATTAAGTGAGCGCTGTACTAGTTTTTTAAACTTTGTGAGGATTCATCAAACAGAGCCAAAGAAACAAGGTCCTAACTAGAACTACCTACTCGCGACCGCCAGCAGGTAATAGATAGATAGACAGATAGATACAATATACACACACACACAAGGTACACGGACTTGGAGTTAAGAATAGTAAATCTAAAAGTACTCTGAATACATACCTTAACAATATAGTGGGATTACATATTCTGCATTTAATTTTGTTGCGGGTCGATATTAAAAACTCAGCATTGTGGCAGAAAATTCTCCTTCCAACAGCCGAACCCAAGAATAGCAATTCTGTAATTTCAATCATTCAGTACTTACATGTCTTCTGGAGTCCAATGAAGAAGAAGTTTGACCTTTCCAGTGTCTTCTTTCCTTTTTGCCATTACCTAAAAAATTAGAAAAATATTAGAAACCCAGACTACGAATATAATATCAGTATTCCTAGTACACACAACTTCATATTGTCTGTGGAATACAACACTGCCACATGTTTCCAGAATCACGTTAAGAAGCTCTTTAAATAGCCAATGCATTTTTATTACAAAGGCAATCAGCATTTGTGTCGCAACAGTCATCACTTTATGTTCCTGTGAACTCCATAGTTGCAATTAAATAGAAAAGCAGGAAGAAATGTTACAAAAAAACAAGTTACAAGTTAGTAACACCTCTCGACACACTAATTAAACATGGCGTAAAAGAACTTAACCAATATTGCCTGTAGATTCATCCACAAGTAGAGCAACTGTCATTAAAGACCAATAAGTCGTGTCAAAGCCAATAATTTTGGCATTACTGTGTTAACATATGCTGAGCAAGCATATTAAAGACAGACATGAGAGATCATTTCACTTTATTACCGTCCAATTTTTTATTCTATTTAAAAACAAAAACTGCCTTGGTAGCTTTTATTATACTACTTCTTTAGTTTCTAGAACACAAACCAAAAAGAAGGAAGCACTATAATGAAGGCTCTTATGTCACCCAAACATTTTGGGGATACATAAACAAAGGGGACAGTATTGAAGGCGAGAAAGCTTTCAGCATAGTCCGCCTTTAATTTATGGAAGAAAAAAATATGCCTGGTCTGGGTTGTGCTTAAGTGAAGTCCCTGGGTGGGAAGGGAGAGAATGTGGGGTAGGTGGGGGGACAAGGGCCTGAAAAGGGAGGGGCAGTATACTAGAGCAGGAACAAGCAGCAGACAGGGCATGGTGGGAGTAGCAGGAGAAATACACAATAGGGTGCAAGTAGAGGTAGCAAAGAGAGCACAGGGACATCAGAGCGCTAGGAGAGTGGTGGGCGGAAGGAAGAGCGCACAGGGGAAGAAGGGAGCGTGTAAGGGACAGAGATAGACACACTGTAGGAAGCCAGCAGGAGAAGACAGAGAGGGTTATAGTAATCCCCAATATTGTTTGATGCAAGCACTCGAGTGAAGGTGGAAGGATACAACCAAACACCCTAAAGCATTAGGTGAGAGATGTAAACTCCACTGGGATGAGCCACGAAGTGACTGAAACAATCTCAAGTCAATGTACAGGAGAGGGGTGTAATCCGATTTCAGAGATAACTGATGCTGGTCCCTTGAGTTACACATTCTGTGAGAAAGCAAATCAAAGAGTAAGTCCTCTTATCTACCCTCAGCAGCTGAAAAGAATGAAATCGAGAAGCGGCAAAGTGGCAGCACATGCCAACCTTTTGAAAGCAAATTTACAGTGAAATCCTTGATTTCTAATGGCTTTTTTACTGAGCCTCTTTTTCGTTCAAGCTCCTTCAAATATGTGAGTTCAGGATGCCTAGGAGCAAGGCTGGTTTTAGGGTTGTGCTGTGTGTTCAGCAGCTTTCAGGCAACAATAACAATGTCAATATAACTCTGGTGATTAATGTTCCTGCTGTAGAGAGATGGATTTGTGTCTAGTGGCAGTTTTTGAGTTATAATAAAGTAGCGCAGAGGGTTAATATGCTTGCTGCACCATGCAAATCACAGAACTGTATTTATCTGGATAGTTCAGTGGGGTACTGCTTTTGTCACAGAGATTCTTTTGTTACTTGCAATTCATAAGTTACCATCGTAAATATGCACAGTGACCTATGAATTGTTATCAAAGAGGTGCTTGCAAATTGTATGGTATAGGTTAGAACTTTGCTTTTTTCCTAGTCTTTCATTATATTAGCCTAATGTTGCTAAAAAGGGTTTGTTATGGTGGAAATAGAGTCTTATTAGTAAAGCTAACCCCCAACTACTGGGCCCAATCCTGACCACTGAGGATTAATTGCCAAGGAAACAAAATTCATTAGTACAGTAGTTAGGTGGCTTTGCACGTGATTGCTGGGTGAGAGCTGTCATCCGAGGGAGTTGGGGGGGGGGGAGGGGGGTACGGGGGTGGGAGTCACAGATTGAAAACTTGAATAAAATAGATTTCTTTTTTTTTTTTAATTAAAAGCACTAGGTAGACATACGTAACAGCCAAGGAGGTCCAAGAAAATGACAGGAATGAGTAGGAGAGAAGCATAGCCAAGATATAGAATTGATAAAAGGTAGAAAGAGAGAGAGGACAGGGAGATGAGAGATTTTGGGGAAGACCGAATGGTAGGATGTAGATTGAAGAGAGGAGTCACGATGAGGGAGAAGAGAAGGAGAGCGGAAAGGGAGAAAGAAAAGTGGGGAAGATAAAGAGGCGCAATGAGACCTGACAAAAACTTTAAAAAGAGGAAAAGGATAAGGACGAGAGAGAGAGAGTGTGTGAAAGAGGGGAGAGAGAGGTGATAGAGAGAGAGAGAGGGAAAGAGGAGAAGTGAATAGGGATTAGAAAAGGTGCGGGTAGGAGATATGACATTCATAACGATAATGAATAGAGAGGAATGATACGTACAATGATTAGGGTACAAGATTCCGTGTCACCAGGGCTCAGATGTGCAAGGAGCCCACTGTGCCCCTGTAATGGGTGTCTTTTAATACCAACCCAAATGTGAGGATGGGTAAAAAAAACATTCTGGCTTAGATTAGGGCTGATGGTACCCTTGTTATGCTACTGATTTTGGTAGCTAGCATACAGCACATACTTGCATATTAAGGTGATGCTTGCTTGACTGTAGTGCATTAAGTACCTTTAGTGCAGCACATAAAAGAAAAATATTAGAGGAAACATTAGTCAAGACTTATTTGCATATGGCTGGGTCCAAACTGGGGTGGCACTGTGAGCAAAAGATAAACTATGAAGAAAAGGGATCCCCTAGTTGCTTTCAGGTCCAAGAGGAGGGGGAAACAAAAATAGCTAGCAGAGAAAACCTCTAATCTGACCTATAATTCTTTAAGTGTGACCATGGAAGGTTCAGAATTGCCCCAAACCCAATCACAAAATTAGTTTTATTATGTATTTAATTAAACCTCCAAGGTATTTTCTTTAAGCACAAAAATGTTTTTTTGTTATTTTTTCATTAAACACTTAATTTAAACAAATATGTATATACATGTATCATTGTCTGAACATACAATTGCTCAAGAATTGTATGCAATACAGTATAAATCCTTTTAATAAATAAACACATAACCCCACAAAAACCTTCAACACATCATTCTTACCATTCAGACCTACTCATTCAACCTACACTCATACATTAAAAAGAGAGCAAAAGAACAATGGATTCAACCCAAATCTCTTGACTGGGGGCGAGTGGTTGACAAGTTTCAGCACTCCGGCCTTCACCTGGTTGTGTTTTCATGGTGAGGTCACCATGGTTCCAGGATTGCATGACAAAATTATACATTCTAGAGATCAGGTTGTTTTATCGGGGTGAGCGATAAGAAGTGCGAGTAGTGGCCACTCAGGAGACTCCTTTGGGGACGTAGGGAACAGCTCTGTCACTGAGCCTCGTAGGCTGCGATAAACAAGCAAATCCATCAAAGTGCTAGGGTTGTTGTCAAAGAACTCTGCGTAGCTCAGTACTGGCCCGCGGGTAATGCATTCCCCATCAATCTTATGCTTCTTCTTAAAAGACGTTTACGTATCCCATACTTTGATGTGCCTGGTAGTTTCGGGTGGTATGGTAGAGGTGCAAGTGGTGATTAAATTATCATGGTGCCTGTCAGAGTAGCTAGTCAACTCCAGGCCCATCGTGCACACTCCACCATGTGTATTTCCTTTGCAGTGTGCCTTACCTGGGCAAAAATGTAATGGCTTGTGGGTGATTAGACCTGCTTTGAGGTGAGGGAGTAAGCATTTGGGATGGAACCAGTGGTGCGCACAGTGGGCCTGGGCATTTCAAATAACAGAGTTCAAAATCGTGCACAGCAAAGTACCCCTTTTAAAAATAAAAAAAAGAACTTTTTATTGCATTTTGTTAATTATATCGTACATTGACAACTCATTTGACAATTCAACAGGAGACTTCGCTCCCGATGCAGAAGACATCAAGCGTATTATTGATTTGTCAACGCCAACAAATGACAGTTTCAGCATAGAGACAGGAGTAATGAAGGCGATTGCCCCCTTCCCGTTTACATAATAATGCCAGTAAAAATAAAGGTGGTAGTAGTGAACCCAAATGGGAAAATAACCGCACCTCGTACAAATACTTATATAAATCAGTTTGTCAGTGAGAACATGCAATAGGATTATATTAATTAAGAGGTGCTCTCGCAGTTCCGGCACCCTACTACCAGAGGTGGCCTCTGTACATTAGATACCTAATGTAAAACAAATAAACATTTAATAGAACTGCATCTCAGCACCCTCAAGGGTGGTTGTTTTAACCATAACAGTAATGGATATTCAAGGACATGAACACAATACTCATATGAATCAATTTGTTGGTGAGAACACCATAGTAGTAATGGATAATCATAGATATGAACACACTATTCTGTATAAATTACCAGTCCTTATAAAGGAATAAACATGCTTTTTAAACGGATGCCAATAATAAGGTCCAATGAACTTTTACTGTTGGTTTATTCTGTGCAATAACACTTCCAGCAAAAGATTAGCCAACACGTGTTTCGTCTTAACACTTTTCCAAGGCAGTTCCGTATTCTTGATCCTCGTAATCCTACTACATTGTTTAGTCATAAGTGCCCACATGTATAGACTGGAGTTATAATGATCTTCCACATTTTCCAGAGTAAAACTGACACTCCCGATTCCAAAATTAGGTCCAAGATAAAGTGCGTACATCGGCGCAAAATTATCAAGTTTATAAGTCGATTCTCAAATCATGGAAACGATGTATTAACGAGCTGCCGCTTTTAACAATGCAGGGAGTCTATAGTATGCTGCCCAGCCGGTATGCCGCAAGAGGTATCTAAAACGCCAGTCCGTTCAGGTCAGTAAAAGATTCATATGAGTATTGTGTTCATGTCCATGAATATCCATTACGTTTATGGTTACAACAACTACCCATGAGGGTGCTGAGGCTCAGTTCGATCAAATGTATAATCATGCCAGTGTACATTTATTTGTGGTGCAATCATCAAAACTACGTTTGCAAGATTCTGATTTAGATTATAAAAAAAAAAACTCAAAGTTTCCAACTGGAGTCTACAAGCATGGTAATTTGCCTCTGTGTTTTTCCTCCAACCCACATCCAGCAGCTCTGGTGTGTGTCTATGATTGTGGATGTTAGAGCAGTGCCACCCTCCCGCTTGTCTTCACTGACGAAGAGGTAAGCCAGTCACATAGCATCCCAGCAACTGTATAAAAAAAAAAAAAAAAAAAAAAAAAAAAAATGCCATTTAGTCTCGCCAACCTTCCTTTAGGCCATAGGTACTCACAAACTTTCTCTCGGGGGCCACATTTACAGTGTGGTTTGTGGCCGAGGGCCGCACCGGTGGGGGCGGGGTCAGAGGGGGCGGGGCTAAAGCAAAAAAAATTGTGACCATGAGGTTGAACACAGGTCCCTGCAGCAGACGCCTTCGTCCACTGAGCCACCAGACCCGGCATACACACAACTCTCTCTGTCTCCCTCTGTCTGTCGCCCTCTCTGTCTGTCGCCCTCTCTGTCTGTCGCCCTCTCTGTCTGTCGCCCTCTCTGTCTGTCGCCCTCTCTGTCTGTCGCCCTCTCTGTCTGTCGCCCTCTCTGTCTGTCGCCCTCTCTGTCTGTCGCCCTCTCTGTCTGTCGCCCTCTCTGTCTGTCGCCCTCTCTGTCTGTCGCCCTCTCTGTCTGTCGCCCTCCTCCCGCTGTCGCCATCCTCCCGCTGTCTCCCTCCCTCGCTGTCTCCCTCCCTCGCTGTCTCCCTCCCTCGCTCTGTCTCCCTCCCTCTCTCTGTCTCCCTCCCTCTCTCTGTCTCCCTCCCTCCCTCTCCGTCTCCCTCCCTCTCCGTCTCCCTCCCTCTCCCTCCCTCTCCCTGTCTCTCTCCCTCCCTCTCCCTGTCTCTCTCCCTCCCTCCCTCTCCCTGTCTCCCTCCCTCCCTCCCCCTGTCTCCCTCACTCCCTCCCCCCTCCCAGTCTCCCTCACTCCCTCCCCCCTCCCCGTCTCCCTCCCTCCCTCCTCCCTCCCTCCCTCCCCCTTCCCCCCCTCCCCATCTCCCTCCCTCCCTCCCCCTTCCCCCCCGCCCCGTCTCCCTCCCTCCCCGTCTCCCTCCCTGTCTCCCTCCCTCCCTGTCTCCCTCCCTCCCTGTCTCCCTCCCTACCCCCCTCTCTCTGCCTCCCTTCCTCTCCCTCCCTCTGCCTCCCTTCCTCTCCCTCCCTCTGCCTCCCTTCCTCTCCCTCCCTCTGTCTCCCTTCCTCTCCCTCCCTCTTTCTCCCTCCCTCTGTCCCCCTCTGCCTCTCTCCCCCTCTGCCTCTCTCCCCCTCTGCCTCTCTCCCCCTCTGCCTCTCTCCCCCTCTGCCTCTCTCCCCCTCTGCCTCTCTCCCCCTCTGTTGCTCTCCCCCTCTGTTGCTCTCCCCCTCTGTTGCTCTCCCCCTCTGTTGCTCTCCCCCTCTGTCTCGCTCTGTTTCTCTCCCTGTCTCTCTCCCTCCGTCTCCCTCTGTCTCTCTCCCTGTCTACCTCTCCCTCTCTCCGTCTCTCTCCCTCTGTCTCCCTCTCCCCCTCTCCATCTGTCTCCCTCCCTCTCTGCCTCCCTCTCTGCCTCCCTCGCTGTCTCCCTCCCAGTCTCCCTCTCCCTCCCTCTGCCTCCCTCTCTCTGTCTCCCTTCCTCTCCCTCCCTCCGTCCATCTCCCTCCGTCTCCCTTCCTGTCTCTCCCTCCCTCTCCTTCCCTGTCTCTCCCTCCCTCCCTCCCTAAAAAACAAAATATATATATTTATATAAATATAAAATAAATATATATCTGTCTCTCTGTCTCCCTCCCTCGCCCTCCCTCTGTCACCCTTTGTCATCTCACCCCGTGTGTGTGTCAGCTCGGGCTGAGACAGCTTCCCAGTGCGCGCACACAGCGGCACCCGAGTACTTCACAGGTCTTTAAAAGACCATTTACATGTTAATAAAGCTTTGTTGTATTTCACCTCTTAGCGCCCCTGCATCTCCACTTTGACAATCACTGGAATCCCCCGGCCCCCACAGAGCAGAGTCTCAGAGTCCGGGCTGCTGCAACCGGCAGTGTTTGCTAACACTATTTAATTATTTTTTTTTAAATCACAGGTAGGATGTCTGCAAGGTCCGCGGGCCGCCAAGGAAGGTTTGCCGGGCCGCTGGCGGCCCGCGGGCCATACTATGAGTACCCGTGCTCTAGGCCCTGCATTGATGACCTGAATTGTGCCAGTATTGTGTCCGTTTTGAGCTACTGGGTATTTGCACTACCCTAGGGCGTCCTCCTGATGTAGTGCTTTACTTTCCGCTTTGCGCCCACACAAGGAATGTTTGTAGCTAAGCCTCGATTGGGGGAGGGTCTGGGGACCTCCACCTGAGAATAATGAGCCACTTGGCAGTTAAAAAGCCCAAGTTAAGGAATCTGGAAGTTATCTTGTGTTTTTTAGGGAATAGACCCAGTACACAGGCCTCTCAAGTGTCAAAGCAAAGTCACCATTATTATAGGGCATCTGGAGCTTATGCTACGCACTCTGAAGTTGTCTGCCAGCCCAGATCAGCCTCAGAGTCAATGAGCCTAGGTAGTGACTCAAGAAGGCTTTATTGAGTACCAGTGGGAGGTTTTTGAACAAGTACAGTAGTTTAGGAAGTACAACCATCTTCACTATTGCGGCCTGTCCCAATACTGACAGAAGCAGTTTTATCCAATTCTCTACTGATTGGGGTACAGATGTTCTACATCTACCATAGGTTTTATTGATGAGAGTGGTCAGATCATAATAGTATTGTATGCCCAGGTATCGGAAGTGGCCTGTCTGCCATTTTAGAGGATATGGAGTGGTTGGAGCCGTGGAAGTTATGGTGAACGGGACCCATAAGATTTCAATCAGTTTATAGTAAGCCAAGACCACCCACCAAAAGCAATGATTTCTTTAATCAGTGGGTCCAGGTTAAGGAAGGGCTTCTTGACTAGTAACAGAAAATAGTTGGCATACATTGAGAGGATGAGCCGACATGTGCTAACCTGTATCTCTCTGTGTTGGTGATATTCCCGCTGGATGCAGGCCAGCAGTTCTACAACCAAATGGCATTGGCATAGGAGGTGAAAACATCTTGTTTACCCTTATTCTAGCTGTTGGTTCTGTATATAGGAGAGTCACCAATTTTAATAACCCTTTACCCAAGACCATTTGTTCTATAAAGGAAAGTAGGTAAGCCCATTCTAGGGGATTGAGAGCCTTAGTCTCATCTAAGAACACAACCATCGCCTTCAGAGAGGGATCTATTAATTTCGTATGGGTGAAAATGGTTTGTAGACTGTCCGAAGTCAACCTGCCTGGTATGAATCACGACTGACCTGGTCAGACCATAGCAGGGAAAAGTGGCAAGATTATATTGGCAATGATTTTAGCTAGAATTTTGTTACCTATATTAATGAGGAAAAGGGGCGATATAAGTCACAGGGGAAAGCTGGCTTGCCTGATTCCAACAGGTCAATTACTATTGCTTCACGAAGAGATGGAGGGAGAATACCGGTATTGAATGTCTCATTATGGAGATCCAGAAGGAAAGGGACCAGTTCTACTGAGTAATCTTTGTAGATCTCTGAAGGGAGTCCATCACTCCCTGAGGTTGAGCCCTTCTTTAGGGTCTTGATCACCCCCCCTTAACTCCTGCAGTGTGATAGGGCCAAAGAGGGGCTACTGTTGAGTCGTCTCCAACCAGGTGAGGGTAGCTTTATTTATATACTCCGATATGTCTGTATATGGAGCGTCTATTTTAGACAGGTAAAGATCAGTATAGTAATCAACAAATTCTTTAAGGATGTCTTCGTGTTTGTGGGCTACTCCAGTTGTGGAGGCTTCATTATGAATCACATCAGATGATGCCGAAGGTGGTCTGAGTAGGCCAGCAAGGGTGCGGCCAGGACACTTGCCTTCTCTGTAGCCTCTACCTGCGGCATACTTGCCAAGAAATTTTGTCTCCTCGTCTGTGGCCTCACAAAATCCCAGCCTTTTTAGATTGAGTGTGTTCAAGTTGTGGTTTACCTCACATTGTCATACTAAGTTCTTAATGTCTCCTTCCAGGCCACCCAGGTTGTTACGTAGTGCTTTAAGGAGTCTGTGGCAATTAGGGATACACTCACCCCTGATCACAGCCTTGAAGGGTTCCCAGAGGGTGGCATATGTTGTCACCAAGTTATTGTTTTAAGTGAAGAAGAATGTTATGGTCTGACGAATTTCCTCTCGAAACACCTGTTCTAATAGTGTTTTAGGGCTCGGTGTCCATGATGGTTTGTTAGTCGGTATGTTAAGTGCAAGTTGTACTGGAGAGTACTCAGACAACATATGTCGTAGATAGTCAATGTGATTCAGCCAGCCCAACCGTATCCCATTTCCCCAGCCAGAAATTAAAAGGAGACGACAAGGCATGCATTTCTGAGTAATATGAATTGTCTCTAGTGGTAGGCTGTGTTTACCGGACTGTAGCTACCAAACTACTGTCCCGCATAATGTTGATGAGTTTCCTACAAGCTTGGGTGTATCAGACAGCTTCTGAAGTTGAACTACCTATTCTAGGTTCCAGAACGGTGTTTAGGTCACCTGCCCAGAGTATTGTAGACAGGCTGGATGCGGTCAGTGCCGCTGAGATATCAGTGAGGACCGGTTCATTTTAACTGGGGCGGTACATATCCACTATAGTGATGTGATCAGCGCCAAGCAGCCCCTAGACTATCAGATGACGCCTGTATGCATCACAAGACATATTTACCTGTCTGAATGGGACTCCTGTTTTGATCATGTGCGCCACCACTCTGGAATATGTGGAGAATGAAGAGAAGCAAAGCTGCTGCTTTCTGATCCAGCGAAATGTGTTTCTTATATCAGTATGACGTTTAAGGCATGTTGCTTTAAGTAGGCTCGCACTTGGCGGGCTTTATGATGTTATTAAGGCCCTTATGTTACAGGTAAGGAGATTGAGTTTATGCTTAAGCGGGTTTTTACAAGCAGAAGTTGATGTATGTGTGCAGTCTAAGTAGGCTGTGCTCACCGTCCCAGCGAGTATTTTGTTTAGTATGTGGTGCAGTAAGCATGGAAAAGCAGCCATGTGAAATCACACTAACATCCCTTGCCCTGTATCCCCATCCACAACAAGCCCCAACTTCTCAATTAATTTTCCCTTTGAACTTTGTCTGAACTGACAATGGGTAGTAATTTGCCAAGCAAGATCCCACTTGTTCGACTTTTAGTCATGGGTTAGCGGGGCATATCGAGTGCTAACAGACCTTAGATAGTAATGTTCAGGTAGAAAGTCTGCATTTCTTGCTGCGTTCAGGATGGATCAGTGCCACAGGGCAGAAGTTATTGGCCTTGTGAGACCTTCCCCACATTCAGTTCTTTCACTAATCGTAGCCTCCATCCCAATTTTGGAAAATGCCTTGGATCTCGTGGGCTTCATATCATGGAGTCACATCTGTCTCATGATGCGATGAGGTGCATTTACTAGTCTCAAACTGACAGTCAGATTCACGTTCATCAGTGTGAGACGTCGGGATGCAGCAGATTTCTTTATTTATGCATTAGCATTATCCAGTGTTGTGAAAATGCAGCGTGCATACTCCGGAGTCTAGCTGGGTATAACATGGCGTATTGAACACCAAGTTCTTGCAGCTTTTTTTTGGTTTGGAAGTATTTCCTCCTGGCTTACTGTAGAGATTGAAGCAGTAAAAAAAGGGATCACCATTCTGTTGTGTTGAACTGGCGCTTTATTTCAGGAGAGTTGAAAAATGGTATCCCTATCCTTGTAGTTAAGTATTTCAAATATGCAGATGACGTCACCTTATACGCATGCAACCCACAAGAAAATCTTGCTCTCTGACAAGCCGACATGGTACAGTTTGGGGGTTACTCAGGTATCTAAAAATATTGGTCCAAGTCGATTATCTTCCCCCTCATAGATGGCACGATAACCTTCGTAATTAAATGCCCATTGATGTGGGCCACATAACCAATAAAATACCTAGGTATGTGGCTCAGCAGGGACCTGGAGGAACTCTGAAGAGCTAACTACAGCTGTGCTGTCGAATGGCATGGGGATAGAATCAGATTTGGTTCAAATTGCCTTTGTCTATGGTGGGCCGCATGCTGTAGCAATAATCGTCCTACTTCAAAAGTTACTTTACCTCTTCCATAACATCTGCATAATACTCACTAATAAGTCTTTCAAACGATTGAGATCAAACCTGGTGTCACTAATCTGGGCAGGTAAGCAACAAAGGGCCTCCTGTGAGCTCTTAACGCTACCCCTTACATATGGTGGGGCTGGGGCTACAGATATGCAGCTTTATGCACTCAAGCTCAATTCCTACACTATTGGATCTACCAGACACCATTCCAACCTCATGTGGCAATAGAGGTAGATCTAGCGTGGCCTTTACGAACTGCACTTTATTTACCCCGCAAGCTCTCCAGGACCGAGATCGACATGACTGAGTGCGTCCGATAGGCCTAGGAGGGCTTGAAGAACCGGGCTGGAGAGCGATCTTGTATGCTCCCTCTATCCCCCTTACCATACCGCCACTGCAGGATAAAGGGGTCATAGCATGCGTCACCAAGTAGAATATCAGAACATTATCAGATCTATATCCCAATCACTTCATATCGTGATTTTTGAACAACACAGCACAAACATGCAACTTTCTTGATTCGCTGCTATAGTGCCAGTTGAGGGCCACCTGCAGAGAGCGCATTATACTTTCCCATTCCTTCCGCCGACCCTTTCAGCGTTCGAACACATGCTCACCTCTCCTTCACCACACAAACTCATCACTTGCCTATGCAATCAAATGCAACTATACCCACCCATCACATCACCTAAAGTGCTTGAAATGTGGAACGCAGACATACATCAACCCATAACCAACAAACAATGGACTCTCTGTTGCAGTCAGATGACACAGACTACATGTCATCCACTTTAAATACCTACATTGCCTTTACCGCACACCAGTGCATCTCTCCAGAATGGGGCTCATTGCTGATCCATACAGCTTGCATTGTGGCTTGCGACAGCCTACATTCTTACATCATGCATGGCAGTGTAAAAGAGTACTTTTATTTTGGGCAGAGGTATTTGAAATCATATGTGCGATCACTAACAACTCACTACCTTTTACTGTCATGGTGGGACTGCCGGGCTATGTTGAACACGTACTCACAGTCCTCCGACAACTCACGCCTATGCTACTACACGTGGCCATACACTGGTGAAGAAAACCCACCCCTACTATCAAAGCATGGTTGGCAGACATAACGTACCGCCAGAAACAATTAACCCATTATTGGGAACTCATGCTTACTCAATCCCATCCTAAAGACATCTGTGAACCGCTTGCTTCCTATTTGCGCTGTAGAAACCCAAATCCGTCTGAGATTAAACCTTCCGCTGGTGGTGGGACCCGGTGCCATGACTACTAGTTTCAGCTGCACATGATGCTCCTGGCATCCGAGAAACCCAATTTGGGGTCTGTACCGCCACTCTGAATTTTCATTCCACACTGCATGTATATGGTGGAGTTGGACATTCTACTTCAATAACTGAAATACGGCTCTCCGTCATACCTATCCTTGTAAGTTGTTTGTCGAGTCTTTCCTGTATTACATCCAGTCTGCAGTCAGGGTGTTTATTTTTTAATCTACTGTGGCTAGGCTGCACCTCATTTCTAACAGTAGTAGTCTCATATCAGAATTGTTGTGAGCTAAGAGTGGCAGCATCTCATGCTCTTCAGAGAAATCCGTAGGTCCTGTGCTCTCTGACTAGTAACAGTTAAGCTAGGGAGCACCCTACCTGGTGCTCTCAAAGGTGAGTTTCGTCTGTTTACCGTCTGATTTGCCCATGGTGCTGCCTTATAGACTGCCGGGGCCAAGTGATTGTGCATCAGGCCAAGGTTATCGGATGCTGTTACCACAAACCGTGACCTTCTCCCAGTGACTAGCTCCTTCCCTCACCTTCAGGTGGTGGATGTAGGGTTGTGTATATTTCCCTCTTTCTGGTCCACTGGGAGCATGACCACAGCAGAAGTAAAGTATGTGTTTCACTAGCACAACAGGCCTAACTTTCTCAAGAGGTGTGGTAAAATGGTGGGTCTCAATCTGAGCATGTACTCACTGCTAGGGAATGATTTCCCGGGACCGCCAGGTTCGAGTTGCTCACTATTTGTTAAGCGCCGATCAGTATTGAGCTTCCTCCTTCCCCCAGGTCTCGGCGGGCCATCCCTTCACATGGGCCACTCCAGTAGCTACAGAGTCGGCAGCCCAAAGCGCTAGCCTGAGCTTGTTGGCCGCCAGTCACAGGGCCGCTGCAGCTGTGGCCTCAAAGCAGCTGTAGTTTAACCAGTGGATACCGGTGGATAAGGGGACGGTTTCTGACGTCGGCCCATCTCTCGTTCACATGGGTTCCTCTGCAGCCATGCCTGCTCTTTGCAAATCTTCCTCCCGTCCCAGTCACAGACTGTGACCTGCGCCATCCGGCCTGCAACCGGTTTAGTGATTCTGCAGGTGTTCTTGCACCGCTTTCGGGTCCGCATTTTGAGCCATTGGGCGGTTTCTAAGGCATACATGCCAACATTTTAGAAGAGGTAAGTGGGAGGTTCTAAAAATATAATCGGGAGAATGGATTTCCCCCATTGACTTCTATTGAAGCAGAGATCATTTCAGGTGGGAGACAGTCAACATCAAGCCATGTTTGGCTTCAAAATCTGGCATTTCCTGCCTGAATCATGTCTATTGGTATGTATGCTAAGGATGAATTTGATAGATCACTATGTCGACCTTCAGAGCTATTCTGTCAGATGGCTATCTTGTTTAGCGCGCTCTAACTCCTCCTTTTTTCTAAACTTACTGCGGATGAACCTTTACTGGTTTTTATCAAAAACAAAATACAGATTTCGCTGTGAATTTTCTGCTTGCTGGTTTTCCATTCTACATAGCCATGACACTCTTTCTTTAGCCATCTACACCATGTTATAAGGCAATAATCAATGGCTCACCAAAAGCTACTTTTCTGAAACAGGCACTTACAGTAGGATGCTGGCTCTGGATATAGTGCACTAAAATGAAGTACACTGTGCAGAGTCCAGTGGGTCCCCAATTGGGTTGCAAAGGCTAAAGTAGATAATAATAACTCGCTCATTTGCGGTAGTGGGGCGAGTAGTTAGGTTTATCAGAGGGCAGTGCTAAGGTAATAAATGAAACACACACTCTAGAAAAATAACACTTTTATATATATATTTCAAACTCAAGAACTTCGTTTCAAGTTAAGTACAGCTTTCAATTTAAATCTTTACATGTAAGTAAAGCATTCAAACCGGTGCACTTTTAGGCACAAAGCATTCCTATGGGAGAAACAGTAAAAGGTGCATAAAAATAGGTACAGTCGGTTTCAGGGGTTCACCTTCTGCAATCTAATTAGTAGTGGGACAAGGTTCAAAGTACTACTAGCAGTTCTTCAGGAACTGCCCGGGTTCTACCAGAAGCAGGGTGCTGGTGAGGCTGGTATCTGGCACTACGGAGAAGGGGGTGCCACCTTAAAAGAGGCTACACAGGGGGACTTGAGGGCAAGTCTGAGGGCTCCCAAATGGGGGATCAGGTTGCAAGGGGTCTTGGAGCACGGGGCACAGCCGATTCATTAGTACCCAGGCTTGGGAACAGGGGTGTTTGGTTGGCTGGGCTGGGTGTGCATAGCTGCACCTCGCGGTCAGGGACAAACAGCTGGCAAGGTCAAGATCAAGGCAGATGGGCCACTCTCGAAGTGGGTCTCAGTGATGTGGACGTCCCTCGAGGGCTGCTTGGTCCTGGTGCAGTGAGAGTCTGGACTCTGCTTGTTGGTGCCAGTGGACTGCTGAGGAGTAGCTTCTCTACTCCAAGGAAGACATTTGGTGTTTCTCGAAGTGCTGGCAGGCTACCCAAGGCTTTGGCAGTTCATCAGCTCGGTTCATCAGGGTTTCTCACAAAAAGTCCAAAGTTCTGCTGCCATTCTTGCCAGGCAGTGACTCCTCATCTTCCTTCTGTTGATCTGTCGAATCTGAGTTTTTGGGTTCAGGGGTGCCACCTAAGCACCTAATTTAGGGGCGTTTACGGGGAGTGACGGGTAATAGTCAATATGCTACCTACCCAATTAATTTATCTGCCTGTATTACTGCCAAAAAGTGGGTCATGACACAGGGGTGAGCACCTCCTCTATATGGAGAGGCCCCAGGTCGCATATCAAAGGCGGCAGGGCCTACAAAGCTACCCACTCTGGAATGCCCATCCTGCTTGGACGAGGTGTAAACACCTCCACCCAGAGCAGGCTTTGTTCCTGGCCTCCGAGAGCTAAGTCTCTCACCTATCTATGTTGGCTGGCTGGTCGAGACCATTCAGTCAACACACTAGTAGTCGGTATGTTTTCAGGGGGCACCTCTAATGTGCTCGCACACTGCATCCATTACTAAATCCAGCACTGGCATCAGTGTGGTTTTATTAAAACAACGTGCTTGGTACCAAACACTTCGACGTACAGAAAATTCATCACGTAGCTGGGGAAATCCTAATTACCTTAGGGCTGTAAGGTCTGCTGTAGGGGTGACTTACCTATACCACATGCAGTGTTTTGCTGGCATGGCCCACAGAGGGGTGTGCCATTTCAAATCTTTGGTTCTCTCTGCACAAAGTAACGCAGGCTGCAATGGCAGTTTACATGAGCTTGGTGAGGGGTCCCCTAGGGTGGCACAAATTGTGCTGCAGCCCTTAGGGACCCTCTTTAGTTCCAAGGCCCCAGGTACCAAGGGTACCACTTACTAGGGACTTACAAGGATCCTAAAGGGTTGCCTATTATGGAACAATTGTACAATTTTGGGAAAGAACACTGGTGCCGGGGACCTGGTTAGCAGGAACCCAGCACATTTTCAGTCAAAGTTGCACCAGATACCATGCAAAAAGTGGGCGAGTATTGCAACAAAAACCCAGTTTTCTACACTTACCAATCCTCAGGAGGGTGAAATATGTTTAAATCTGGCAACAAGACAATGCAAGCAGCTGGCCCCCACTGATGAATTTCCAGTGATAAGTTAGGGAAAAAAGTTGCAGGACCATTTGGATCAGCTTGACACTAGCATATTTTAAAATCACAAATGGGTCCCCATAAAGGTACAGAGGTAGGACTTCTTTATATTACAGAATATACTCAAAATATCCTTTGCACCAACAACTTTGCGGTGTTGCGCGACCAATCACCAACATTTGGTAATATGGATCATCATACATTACTAGAACTTCAACATTACAAGTACTTATTTGGCTTGGTTAGGATATTTTGGAGGGTGGAGAATCACTTTAGGACGGTTTTCTGGCTCCTCTACAAGCCTCTTAACTAACATACGCTGAGGCATACCAATTAAGCTATTTATGTATAAACAATCAGCCACTGTTAACCTTCAATAAAAAGAAGAATCTCAGTTTTCAGTCTTTGCGGACAACACCCAAATTGCAGTCAATGCTGCATGGCCCCCTTAATCAATAAAGCAGTTTCGGAAGGTGTCCTTCAGATATCAATCCTGGGCATGCCACAGCTGGGTACATTTGAAATATAAACTTAAAACAGCTAGGAAGGATTCCTTACTTTTTCAGGTCAAACCATCACGCGAACATACAAAATTACTTTTAGGAAAATACATTCTCGGTGAAAACAGAATTTCAAATAAATAAGTGAATGTTCATGTTATTTAAGAGAATTTACTTTATCTCACCTATAAACGGTACAATAAGGCAGATGATGGTAGGTTCGGCAACCGTAACTATGCCAACAGCCTTTATCAGGTGATAACATAACACAATTTTATAAAGTCCAGGGAGTTTAAAATTTTTTGGAGTAAGGCTTAGAATATGCATCGATAAACAGGAACATGCCACAAATGACAGATGCAGGTTGCAGTGGTTAAAAGTCAAGGACCCATCAGTTTGAAATGGTTTTTATCCCACAAAGCAATTCACAGTAAAGATGCCCAAGCTCCTGCAAATGGCTTCAATCCAATTTTGGAGTTCGAAGCACTCACCCTAAACTGTGGAATAAGCATCCTTTTTCACTAAGGATTTACCCTCAATGTAGCCATGAGACCATGCCTTAAACAATGCTGTTTTTCAAGTAAACCTGTTCACTACACTTTAAGACACGCAGAAGGGAACTGTGTACATATCCTTACTTACCAGTCCGCAGTTTCCGAAAACCACTTCACTACTCTGCATTAAATATCAACGTTCCTTTACCTGCTGAGTGATCCGCTTTATGAACAATATTTAAAGGATTTACAGACATCTGATCAATTACTCAGTCATTATCTTTGTTTTAGATCATCTAAGCCAAAACAATTGATTTTGAATAGCATGATTTTCACTTTTCCAAACCTAGCCATTAATCACTGAGTTAAGTTAAATTGGAAGAGAGCTGCCAGGCTCCCACATTAGGCTTGCTAAAGTTGCAGGGCAATCAATCACCTGGAAGTGAATAAACTGATGTCCTTATCAAACCACAAACGACTGGCAAGGAGATATTGTCTAATGGCTAAACTGCTGGCAAAGGAAGCTGGGGATCTGGGTCTTAACCCCATTCTAGTGTTGGTGTGAAAGTTGTAGAAAACTCACTTAATATCCCTGTGCATAATAGTGCAGTGTAAAAACATGTGATTGTCTTAATAACCAGAATATAGTACAACTATGCAAATTCCCACTGAATTCACCAATCTTGTATTGTCATTTATTGGACCCTATTAATGTATAGCATGTTGCTACCCCAATCTGCGTTTGTGCTATACAAATAGCACTACTTACAACTTTAAATTCCTGTAATGTCCAATGGTGGGTTCCAGCTGCTTCTTATGGTAGGTTTACATGAAGATTTTAAAGTTTGACCATCTAAAGTCCAATATTTGGAAAATACGATGAGTCTAAAATCTGTCAAAGACGATCAACATCATTGACTTGATCGAGACTTTTTATACTATGCTCATTCACAAATGGTTATGTAGAAGGCTAAGACATTATTTTAAAGCTATTGCCAGTAACATTAAGGAGAGAAATAACCGTGGGGAGGCTGGAAAAAGGGCTACCAGAGATCCTAACTTGTGCAAGGGCCAGAGTCTACCAACACGCGGGCATAACACATCTAAAACACTGTTGTTGTGTCACATAAAAAATTGTTTAAAAGCAAATAAAGAAGTCTTTCAGTTGTAATGAACATTACTTACGGTACTATGAAAGACAACACTGTGTCCATTTCCTACACTTTCAATTTGAGCAGACAGGTTAAAGCAGATGGCACGATGTCGAATAGCGTCCAGCGTTTGTGCATCAAAAAAATCATGGGGTCTTGCTGGAATCAAAAGGTTAAGGAAACAATTGTCAAAACTATAAAACGTGAAGTGGCTACAGCCATGTTATAAAGCTGTTTCAATGAATACACTTTTAAAACCTACATCATACAGTTCCAATTAGTACAATTGTAATAACCCCACCATGCAGCACTTTACTACTTTAACCAAAATTAATGTTCTTTAAATAAATTGGTAATTTACCAGTAACACTTATTTTAAAGCTTAATGCTCATTGTAGATTAAGGACTTAGTAGATTCCTGGCATACAGACATTCGATTTGAAATAGTTCATGAGGGTCTGACGCACAGTCAGAAGGAAGGTCTTAAATTCCATGCTGTGCGACACCACGTACACCACCAGGATGCTTCAGATTAGACAGAGTTGTTTGTATTATCAGTTTGCTGCATAAAACCAGCTCATGTCTCAAAGCTGAAATGGAGGTTGCGTTGGTTATACATATGTAATTGGCGAGTACAATTCTCTTAAAGAATTACGAATTCCTCAGGCATCTAATTTACTCTTACGCAGTGCTAAAGTAATTTGTGCCGTTTAACATCCCCTATGAATTTTGGGGTTAAAAACGAGATGGTACGTGAAAATAAGGAGTCAAACTCTTCAGATGGTAAACACTGGATTAAGCAAAGGAGAAGAAAAAGTTTTACTGTCTGTTCTCATAAGTAGAGAAGCGTGTAGATAAGAATATTTCAGTTGGAAAATCCTTTGTGTAGATTGTAAGCAGTGAACCCAAACCAAACCCCCTGCAGTGTACGGCCTTTGGCAGTTCGCTGCAGGGGGTCGGCCTACCTGCCCCCTAATCTGAACTGACACCAACACTAACCTCCTAACTTTTTATTTTATTATTGACCTGGTTCCGTAGGATTCCAGTGGACTCACAGGGCCCCCGCCCCAAAAAAAGGAAAAAAATAAATAAATATATATATATATATATATATATATATATATATATATATATATATATATATATATATATATATATATATATATATATATATATATATATATAATTTGTAATTTTTCTTTTACCCCTATGAGTTCCCTCTGGGACCAGCATTCAAGGTACAAGGGTTCAGGGTACCCCTTTCTTGCCCCCTTAGCTCCTTTTTCTCATTTTTAGGACATGGGGGCTGAGTTCTGTAATGGTAGCCAAAACATTTCTCTTCATGTTGCGGCCAGGCAGTCTGAACTCTCATGAGAGCATTCAGCCCCCACAGGAGCAAGGCACCTAATGGGAATAAAGCCCCCTCCCCCCCAAGACAATCAGAATGCTCTATTATTGAAGTTGTATGCCGGCGAGATTCCACCAAACCCAACCGTCTGGATATACTTATATTTTGACCCTTAATTTGTCAAAAGCTAGTGAACCGATTTACATCAAAGCACAGAAAGCATGCTTTCTATGTAAAGCTTTCAGCCAAATTTGGTGTAATTCCGTTCACCCAATTGTACTGTAGCGCTGTTTGATAATCCATAGGGAAATTGCATTTTAAGGGCCATTTTTTTCTCGGTCCCTGTTTGAAAAACTTTCAAGGAAACAGCTGCGGTGGATGATATTTGTTTGGGAAAGTTTTGTTAAGATTCCCCATACTTATTAGCAAACCAAAAAAAATCAATTTCCTATGGTCACTAGGTTCCAACAATAAAGTGGCAATGTGTAATGCATACAAACATACGGAGGCTGTATAAGGGTAGAGGTGGATGACTATCTCAAGAGACAATGCAGATGCCACAAAGACAGGCACAAGACAGATGCACACCAGAGTAATTGATTTATGAGGGAAAACTCACTGACAGCGTAGATCATAGAATTGACACACAAGAGTGCACTTCATTAAAGGCAGCTCATGTAAATTTCTACAGAACCTCCAGTGCAGACAGGGACTCATCTGGCACTTGCAGTTGAAAGGCAGAATAGATCATACACACCCATATATATGTATACACCCATATATATATATACACACATATATATATATACACACATATATATATATACACACATATATATACATACACACACACACACACACACACACACACACACACACACACACACACACACACACACACACACACACACACACACACACACACACACACACACACACACACACACACACACACACACACACACACACACACACACACACACACACACACACACACACACACATATATATTCACTGAAAAAAACCCAAAAGTTATAGTTAGGTTTATATTTCACTTGTACAAAACTAGTAAAATTCCAGCAGTTATAGTTACCTGAGCTAACTATAATTTATGCCCCCGCACTGCTTATGACCTCACATATTACATCACTCTTGACATAGTCAATGACATCACTGATTACATCACTGATGACATCATCCAGTGAGAGTTTGCTAAAAGTTTATGAGTGAAACATATATACCAATGTACTCCAAAAGTTAAAATAGTATAATTTCTGTACTACTAGTGAGTGATGCTCTTTCGTGCATATAATAATGTATTGGCTGTGTGCATCTGTGTGTGAGTGGCTGTCGGAGTGGTTGCATGGATGTATAAGAAGGTGTGTAAGTAGCTGTGTTGGTGAGTGAGTGGCTGTGGGATTTACTGTATTGGTGAATGATTGGGTGTAGGGATGGCTGTATGGGTTGGTGAGTGGGTATGTAAGTGACTATGGGTGAGTGAGTGGGTGTCGAAATGGCTGCATGGGTGGGTGAATGGCTGTTCGAGTGGCTGTTTGGCTAAGTAAGTTGGTGTGCGAGTGTCTATTGTAGAGTAAGCATCTGTATGGGTGACTAAGTGGCTGTGTTGAAAGGCTGCATGGGTGAGTGAGTGGCTGTATGGGTGAGTGACTGGTAGTAGGAGTAGCTTTATGGTTGAGTGAGCAGATGTGGGAGTGCCTATATGTATGTATGTATGTATGTATGTATGTGTGAGTGAGTGAGTGAGTGGGTGGGTGGGTGTGTGGCTCTATAGATGAGTGACTGGTTGTGTGATTACTTGTATGGGGACCACACAGCGGGATTGATGAGATCTTCAAAGCCCATGCCCCTTTCTCCACTACTCTGCCAAAGCACCTCCAGGTGCACTGCTGGCTGGGGGATGAGGTCCCCTTGGCTCCAGTGGATCCTTGAGGACAACATACCCTCCTTTTGCCTTCAGTAAGTTCCTTAATTCTGGGCACCCAATATCTATATTTGTCTCATCACTAGAGAGCTATCCCTAAACCTGAATGATACAGACTGATTAAGGAAGGCAGTTCTATCATCAATTCAATTAGATCGAGATGGCCCCTTTGTGCGAACAGTATCTTTATATTCTGTAGAAGAACTGCAGCATATGGCGGCCTTAGGAAGAATGGTTTATCCCTCCCATGAACCTCTGATGACAGGGAGAACACAGAAGAAGAATTTGGCTTCAATATGCATGCGTGGAGTAAGACCTTGTGAGGAACAGCCTAAACAGAGGGTAACCTATCTTTAGACTGGTTGCTAGAAGAGCAAGGGACTGGGCTTGGGAGTGGAGAGGTTGAATCGCTTTAATGTCTTTGCCTTCCCAAGCATTGGTGCTTATTATTTTGCTTCAACTTTTGAATGCGGCAATGAGATCTGAATGTGGTAATGGAAATTAACACTTGAATAAAGACAACACTGGTGTATAGTCTTATTGACTGCATTCAAACAAGGACTAACATCAAAATGAGCTTATTCTCATTGCTCGACTGATCTGTTATTTAAAAAACAAAAAGGCATATTTTGCTCTGTAGGCTGTTAGAAAAATGTGATCTACCTTTGAGTTGTATTGTAGCAGCAGAATATGGAGATGTTCCCAGAGCTGCGGCTGAAATCAATGAGAACATGAAGAGCTTAATATATTGATTCTGAAAGTGTTATACTGAAGCAAGTTTTTCACTGAGACTTTTAAAAGTTCTTATTATGTTGTAGAGAATGTTAAACATGGTAACTTGATCAGTACATCATACAATCATAACAATAATCTAGAGCCAAGTTTAAAGAGAGAAAAAATATTCACCAAATATTCGCTACATATATATTCTTTGCCACCAGGTCCTCCATATAGACAGAGTTATTGAAAACTGTTTTCCAATAAATACCAATTACTCTATCCTTATCCAAACCTGGTAAATTATTTTTAGAACTCCAGATCTTATCTGGTTATAAGAAAATAAATATACAAAGGTCAAAACTATTTACAGATCTGTAAACGTTCAAATGAGAGGGAAAAAACTCATTACAGCTAGGTTATACTCCATTAAGTTAAAAAACATAGGCATGTAATCTATTATGATGGTAGACTTCCACATATCGTCCAAAACCTATTGTGCATTTTATTTTTTGAGTAGTCCTTCAATGCTATGAGAAAGTGCCCTCTTTCTTGCATGGTATGCCCCCACTATTTGCTGAACTGCTGATGTTCTTTGACTGAGCGTGCCCTGGGCTCCCGCTAATCAGGTACCCAGGGTCTATGTTCCTTCCCTAAAATTGCATTGAAGCCTAAACCCAATTGGCATCTCTGGCCACATGTCAGCCCCTGGTAAATGGTACCACAGGTACCCAGGGCACTGTGACCAGAGAAGGCCTCTAAGGGTGGCAGCAATTATTGTGCCACCCGTAGAGGTCCTGTACCCTGACACACACACACTGCCTTTGCAGGCTGCGTGTCTTAGTGTAGAACAAAGTGGAGAATCGACATGGCACACATCTGTGTGCCATGCCCACAAACCACTGCACTGGCATAGATCAGTCACCCCTCTGGCAGGGTGCACTATACCAGTGGTGAGGGTACATGGGCATGAGCCCTGTACCCCTATAGTGCCAAAGTCCATTCTTGGGCATTGTAAGTGCAGTGCTGCCATTAAGAGTATATGGTGCTGGGAGTTTGTCATTACAAACTCCACATCACCATAATGGCTACACTAAAGACTGAGAAGTTTGATATCAAACTTCTCAGCACATTAAACTCACACTGATGCAAGTGTGGGATTTAATGTAAAATGCACAACAGAGGGCATCTTAGAGATGCCCCCAGAAACTCTACCAACTTCTAGTGACCTGACTGAGTGGCTGCTTAGGCTGTCACCAATATAAGTTTTTCTGGACCACTGAGTCGAAAGTCTGCTGCTCTTGGGGGCCTGAAACAATGCACATCCTGGGACGAGGTGCCAAGCCTCCTCCCTAGGATGGGCAGGGTTCACGAAGGGGAAGCTTCAAAGGCATGCCGCCTTTGTGAGCCTCCCCAGACCATTTGCTGCTTTCAGCAACTGGTCCCCACTGGTTCTACCCTCCCACTTTAGGCGGGAGAGCCGGCGGGAAAAACAAGTGAGGGAAAGAGGTGTGCCCACCTCTGCCAACTCCACCCCTCAGGTGGGGGAGGCGAGGTGAAGCACAACTCTGAGTCCCCTCCATCTTGAGGATGGGGGGACCCAACCAACCAGGGACAGGCTCCTGCCCCCCCCCACGGGGGATGGCACGATAGGGGGTGTACCCACCCCAGGGAAGGGACCCATTGGCCCTGCCCTTTACCTACCTGTAACACCCCTAAATCTAGTATTTAGGGGGCACCCTGAACCTTGCTTCCTCAGATCCAGCCTGACAACAAGAAGAAAAGATGAAGAAGGACCGAACAGCCGTGCAGCCAGCTAACAAGAGGAAGACGCCCACTGACTTGGCCCCAGCCCTACCGGCCTGTCTCCCCTCGAACCTGCTCCTGCGAAATCCCGGTGTGTCCTGCAGCCAGCAACCTCGGAAACCCCGGAGCATTTGCCTGCCTTCACTTCCAAAGACTGCTTTTCCTGTGAACACCGGATTTGTTCAACTGCAACCTCTGGCATCAGCCAGAGACCATGAATCACAGCCACTCTGCACCCGCCGAACCCGGCCCGAGTGGAAAAACACCAGGAGGAGGCCACCCCAGCGATCCTAACCTGAGATTTGGCGACCCCTGACCTGTCTCAAGCCTGCAGCAGACGCCTGCAGTCTAAATCCAGAAGGCCCCTCTAACCACGACCAGGAGCTGGTAAGACGATCCGACCCCAAAAGGCACCCCGGCACCAGACGCCCCACGGCCTTGTGTGCCCAAACTGACTGTGTCTAACCAACCCTTAACTTCCCAACTTACATCTCCATGTGGTGGTCGCACCCAGAAGTCCTCTCTCTCCCTGCCTGTAGTGCTTTTGCAAACTGGAGGCTCTCTACAGAAAACAACAGGGCGCCTGACGTCAAACAGCACTCTGCACCTAGCCGCCGCTGAGGGTGCACCTTTTGTGCTACTTTGTTTCCCCATTTGCCCTGACCTTAACCCGGGGAGCTTGGCTCCCACAACCCAGTGGCCTGCTTGCCAGCAGTCACCAACCGGAGGCCCCCTATACCCCATTGGATAACATTGGGCCTCAACACTCTGCACCCGGCCGCCCTAGTGCCGCTGGGGGTGCAACGACAGCGCATCACTGACCCTGGGGGACCCCTGAGTCTAACCCCAGAACCTTAACTCCCACAGTCGATTACTTACCTTTCAACCGATAATCTACTTTTCCTCCTTAGGATAACATTGACTGGTTTTCCTGAAACAGTTTTCAAGTGTGAAATTTTGAAATCTAAAAATATTCTTTAAAAATCGCACAAATAACCGAAACACATTAACTTACCTGTTTATAGGAAATGTCCCAGTGCTGAATCCAGGTATCCAGCACTGAGTGAGAAAAGTAACAGACAAAGTAACTTACCTGTAATTTACTGAAAAAGCCTATTCATTTCAATGCACTGTTTTTCTTCCAAAAAAAGACTAAGTGTGGAGTTTTGAAATCTAAAGATATTCTTTAAAAATCATGCGAATAACCAAAACGTATTTACTTACCTGTTTACAGGAAATGTCCCAGAGCTGAATCTAGGTATCCAGCACTGAGTTAGAAAAGTAACGTAAAAAGTTTCTAACCTGTAATTTACTGAAAAAGACTATTCATTCCAATGTACTGTATTTGCTAAGTGTTGCAACCTGCTGCATCCCCTGTAAATCAAACAAAGTACACATTCTATTGCATTTTCAAACTGTTCTATATTCAGCAACTTATTAATGAAAAGGATTTTATGCTTACCTGTGCCAGGCTTGCTTGGTTCTAAAATTAAACAGTATATTTTTTATACAAAAACAATTGGCCTAGAGTTCAGTTCTTGAGTGTGTGAATTCATTTGCTGACTGAGTGTGTACATCAAATGCCTAACACTAACCTCTGATACTGCCTTACTGCTCGACCACTCTACCACAAATAGAGAGTAAGGTTCTATCTACCTTTAACCTCTGACTACCTCTGGGGTCACCTGAACTCTATACACACTATACCTCATTTTGGTGGAGTCAGTTTCCTACAAATGCCCCTTTTCTTTGAGAGATTCTCAAAATGGTTGCATGCAGACCAGAACTATTGCATTTAATTAAGAACAAGGGGCTCTTTTGAATAATTGATCTAAGGGATCTTCTAAACAGAATTAAACCTGCACAGAAAAGGAATAAACAACTGTCCTTTAATGAAAACTTGGAGATTGTGTCCAAACTCAATTACCTATTATGGTGTAGGTCTGTAATAATTATCTTTACTCATAACCAAGACATGCATCCACCAAATAACAGATTGTATGAAGCTCATAGAACCTGTTGCTCAGGACAGGGGGGAGACAACATGGCGGAACGCTGAGCAGATTGCTCTGCATAAGAGAGGAGCCCAGCCAATATGTTAACTTAGCCTGCTTAAAAAGTGAGGATCCCATGGATCCTGTGCTGTTGGACTTTTGTTACTGGCCTTCCGTCTGCCGTACCGCACGTAGGGGTGAACAGTAAACGCAGTTTCCCCCAGTGGAGTTTGCGGATTTTGGCACTCGGAGTGCAAAGTTCAGGAAAAAAAACTCTGCCATTCGCCAGCGGAATGGAGTTTGCCCAGCACGCGCAGCGCCGCTCACTCCTACGTTATGCACAGTCCTGATTTTTTCAATTTGCTTCTAAGGTTTTCTCTTGTGGTTGTTAGAGAGACAGCTTGGGAAATGTGACATCGCATACCGTACTTACTATCCGTAGATGACCCGATTTCCACCATGGAGGCAAATACATACATGTACGCAACAACCTGCCATACCAACGTCCACCCGCTGCATAAATATTTTTGTCCTGTCTCCTTCTGTAGCGGGTGAGGAAAGGCTTTGCTTTCCATTAGTTTTCACTCACCCTCAGCCTCCTGTTTGACCGCAGATGGCACAAGCTACATGGCTCACCAAAGGTCGGTGTTGTGTACCAGCTGGGGCTCGGTGTGTGCAAGAGCGGTCAGAGCCCTCAGCACCCGAGGCGGAGGGATGAAAGAACTTGATCACAACAAAACAAGGCATGGCATGCTTCACAAACCAGCCTAGGAGATGGAACCTCAGTGTCATGATTGTAGGTCTAGTTGTTGGCCGCATGTAGCCCGGGGACAGCTACCCTGGAACAGATCCACATACTTTGTATCACCCTCTGGCCAGGCAGGAACAGAGGGTATAAATAAACAGGTGGAGGTCGCTCGTGATTTCCTGCCCTCACCCAGTCAATAAGTGTGTGTGTCCCTGATTGCAACACAACGACATTGGCTGGGCCCACGGCTGCTGTCACCGGCCAGCGCCACATTGGCGACAAGGGTTGGCGTCCTGTCAGACACTTGTTGACAGACTGCGCCCTGCCTGTATTGAGGATCCTGCATTGTGCCCCGCCTGTGCAAAAATCCCTGCTCCTGGCCCGTCGGCCCGGCAAAGCAAAGGACGCCGCTGCAGCATTGCAACAAGAACGTGTCCTGCATTGTGAAGCTGCGCGTGCCCGGCGGTCGCGATGGCCACGGCCCGCCTTCAACGTGGCACCATCCTCCTGCACCGGCACCACCGAGCTGCAGTGAAGGTACGTGTGCATTTGCGCACCTACTTGTTCCAGCCCTTCCTGGGCCACGCGCATCCTCAGCACGCTCAGACCACGCTGGTGCTCCCGGTGTCCCTCTAGTGGAAGCCCGCGCTGAGCTCTACCACGCACAGATGCGTGGGACAGCCTGCAGTGCCCCTGCCACAGTGTGCACAAGGCCTAGCCACGACGTTGGGCCTAAAACACTCACTGCTATTGCTCTATGCCTCCCGCGTGGTGTCAGCCCTCAGTACACCCTGCTTGCTCACGAACACCCGAAAAAGGGGAGGAGCCAGAACACATACCAGTCAGGGGGCAAGCAGGGAGAAGAGTGAGCCCATCCACAGTGGAAGGCCCCAGAAGACACCCTCAGGGAAGAGCACGAGGCACATCAGGCTCCAGTCCCGTCCAGCGTCTTGTACACCACGCCTACGGGAGAAAAGAACAGTCTTCCCACAGCAGGAGGCGACAGACCTGTGCACAGAGATGACAGACCAACAAGCGCAGGCTGCACCACCAACACTTCTGGCCTCCGCCCAACAAGTTGGGCCTCAAGTCATGCATCCAGCGTCACAACACTCGCAGATCAACACACTGCCACCATTCAGCGAGCTCATAGACCCGTCCATGGCATCTCCTAGATGGACCCTATGGATCAGGAGGTTGAACAACTACTTCACGGCGACAAGAGAAACAGATGGAGCAGTTAAGCGTTCCCTCCCACTGCACTTCGCGGATGATAAGATCTACAAGCAATTCGCCCACCTCCCCAACACCGGAGCGCCCAACGACTACGACGCTGCGTTCAGGGCCCTGAATGCGCATTTCAACCCCCAACTAAACCCGGATTACGAGAGGTTTAAAGAGCACCAAGTACGACAGAGGGAAGGGGAATCGATTATTTCCGCGCGCGACTGCGTGAGCTGGCGAGCACGACCAAAACAAAAAAGTGAGGGCCCAAGTGAGCCAAGGATGCCGGAACAAAAACCTCAGGACCCTCATCTTGCACCAACCAGGCATCACCCTAGAGGACATCCTCATCATGGCCAGGTCGCATGACCTGTCTGACGCCAGAGCGACTGCGATGGACATCACAATTACCCAACAAGTAGAAAAACCGGTCACAATCAAGACAGAAAGAGTAGATGCGATCTGACCCCAGAACAGAGGTACCCGGGGCCGATGGCCTAGAAGAGGTGCACAGGGGTAGCGCTGGGGATACTGCAGCAGGGAAGAACACCCACAGGAGGAATGCCCAGCCCAAGGGCAAATGTGTTCCAAGTGTGGCACGCCCAAACACTTAGCAATAGCGTGTAGGGGAGGCCTGCGAAGTCTGGGAACTCGAGGACGGCATCCACCGTCATAAGCAGTCAAACACCTGTCACTGGACGATACAGAAAATCCCAGATCAACACGCACAACCACCTGACAGAGGCACAACCTCGAGAATTCATCAACAGCTGAAGGTCAACGGTTACCTGATTTCCTTTGCGAGTGACCTCAAGAAGAAGAGGCGTCCACAACCGACGTGCGCCATAGAAATCGCTGGATCCCCAGTCACCGGGCTAATCGACACAAGAGCATCAAGGGAAGGTAATGGGCTGCCAACAATATAAGCGGCTCAAACCACGAACTGTACTGTCTCCCTCGCACGTCAGGATCCTCACATAGGCAGCCAAACCCCACTACCGCTCAAAGGAAGATAACCATCCAAGTCAAGGAAGAAGGACACGAAATTACAACCACATTTCACGTGGTCGACAGGGAAGCAGACATCCTGGTAGCAAGCCACACAGCCGAGGACCTTGGCCTAGTCACCTTTGCCAACGCCTACAAGACACTACAGACAGAAGACAGCCTCAACCTTTTCCCGCAACTTTACAAAGGTCACGGATTCATGAAGACAGTACCAATCTAACTCCACATCGATGAGGCCGTAAAAGCAGTGGCCCTGAGGCACAGTCGGATTCTATTTTACCTGAGACCATCAGTGGAGAAAGAACTACAAGGAGTCATTGAGGAGGTCACGGGGGCGTCACCCTGGGTATCTCCAATGGTAATCGCGGAGAAACCAAAATCAGGCTGTGCATCGACATGCGTCAGCCCTATCAAGCGCGAAAGACACCCAACGCCGATGACATCATGGCCAATCTCAACGGATCCTGTTGGTTCTCCAAACTTGACCTCAACGCAGGATACCACCAGTAGAGGCTAGCTGAGGAGAGCCGATACATAACTACTTTTTCAACCCATATCTGCTTAAGACGCTACAATAGATTACATTTCAGAATCTCGTCGTCAGCAGAAATGTTTCAAAACACTGTCTGAGAAGTGCGGTCAGGACTCCCCTGGGTGTTCAACCTCAGCGATGACATTCTGATACACTCCGCGACCATAGAAGAGCACCATCGCTATCTCCGGGCCACGCAGCAGCGTCTCGCCAAGCATGGGGTCACCCTTCACGGAGACAAGTGCCTATTTTCACAGTCTATTGAGTTTTTTGGCTATGTGTTTTGCCAGCAAGGGGTCAGAGTCGACCAAAGAAAATCACAAGCCATACAGCAAGCCCCTGCACCAACAACTGCATCGCAAGTCAGGAGCTTCCTCAGAATGGCCACCTACTGCGGGAGGTTCATACCAAACCTGGCCACGCTAGCAGAACCTCTGCGCGACTTGATGAAAAAGGATGCAACTTGGAAGTGAAGCAAAGGAGAGGACGCCGCCTTCCCGAAGATCACAAAGACATTGCTGGGAACAGTCACCATGGCGTACTATGACCCCACCCGGATGATGGAGCTATTGGTAGACGCCAGCCCCGTTGGGTTCGGAGCCCTCCTGACCCAGGAAACGGAACCAGGAAAGTGGACTCCACTCGCTTTCGCAAGCAAAGCACTCACACACACACCCACAGAATCCCAGTATTCCCAGATCAGAGGGAGGAGTTGGTCATCAAGCGAGCCTGCAACCACTTCCACTTACATGTCAGCGGGCATCCATTTCGGGTGGTGACCGACCACCAGCCGTTTATCCCGCTATTCAGGTGCACAGCACCACACCCTCCAGCCAGGATCGAATGCTGGGCCATACAGCTGCAGCAGTACAAGATAGAAGGGGTGTACAGACCCAGAGCGAAACATCCGGCAGATTTCCTGTCGTGGCACCCGGCAGAGGAAGGCCGCGACCAAGAACGCCCGACAGAGGAGTACATGGACATGGTGTCTCAATGGGCCTGCCCGCGAACCATCACACTAGACTAAATCAAAGCTGACACCGAGGCCGATGCTGTGCTGATGAGAGTGCTGCACTCACTCCGAAGAGGGTCCTTGGAAGACTTTCTACACAGGGCGAATGAATGGAACGAAACTGAAAAAGATCGACTGGGAAAACTCTGGAGAGTGCCTAACGAGTTGAGTGCCGGAGCAGATGGAGTAGTACAAAGAGGTTCTCGAATAGTCATTCCCGCAAGTCTCCAGGAGCGGGCTACAGCTTTGGCCCACGAGGGACATCAGGGGACAATGCGAATGAAGTCTCGGATGAGAGAGAAAGTATGGTTCCCTGGACTTGAAGCAGCGGTGGACACCCTGGTTAGAAATTGTAGACCGGGCCAGCTTGCGAGTAGCCAAAAGCATTCTGCCCCAGTGATAACATATGACCCAGCGACTGCCCAGTGGGCAAGAATCAGCATAGATTTCGGGAGCTTCCCGGATGGCGGTGTGACTGCAGTTATTATCAACAGCTACAAAAAGTACCCCGTGGTCGAGGTCATCGCGCCCAACACATTTGCTCACCTTCAACCCGTATTAGAGAAGTCGTCGCTATTTGGGTTACCCCACGAAATCAAGTCCGACAATGGACCCCCGTTTCAAGGAACCGAATTTAAGGACCTGGTAGCAACCCTGGGTATTCAACACCACCGGATCACCCCTCAATGGTCACAAGCTAACAGAGAAGCAGAACGCTTCATGAGGACTCTAAACAAGATCCTACGAATTGCAGTCACCGAGCAGACTGACTCAAAGGTAGCTCTGCACAGATTCCTCCGAGACTACCGCCGCACTCCTCACTGCACCACCCAGAGGTCACCCTGGTCCCTGATGTTGGCGGGTCCCCAGCGATATACCATCACTGCCGTCTATGGCTGGGCGCCAGAGCCCTATGACCCTAACAAAACCCGGAAGACCGCGACCAATGAACAGGCCAGCAACAGGAGAAAGGCGAAGACGAGGAATATCATGCCAGGCAGAGGAACCGCCGCATAGGCGGTAAGTTCCACACCCTTTACGAACCCAGAATGTGGACCGTACTGAAGACCAACGGACTGCCATCACTGCTAGAGGAGGGATGAAGTTATTACCCGGAACATATCCTGGTTCGAGAGAATCCTTAAAGTTAACACCGACTGGTTAACCCCTGGCCATGTGGAAGATGGACAAGCTTCCACTGCGAGCCGTTCACCAATCTCAGTAGGAGACCAAGCTGTGGTAATAATAATAATCCACATTTGTAAAGCGGGAACAATCACCCGTAAGGGTCTCTAGGCGCTGGGGGCCGTCGGGAAGATTAAGCAAGCTATTGCCCAGAGTCACATGGTGCTGGGCTATAATCTGCTGCCGGGGCTCGAACCGTGATCCCCAGATTCCGGCGTCAGTTGAGGACGGTACCCCGGTGACCGCCACCACTACCAGATCACCGGACAATCTCCAGGCGAGCGGAGGAGGGAGCCACCCAAGGTACGAACTGAGACCCAATCCGAGGCAGAGTCAAAGACTTACAGACTTTATGTGTTAGCGTTTTCATTTGTTTGATTTGAACACTGACTTGGGATGGGTTGTAGCGGTCTAGTTGTGGGCCGCATGTAGCCCGGGGACTGTTACCCAGTAACAGATTCACATACTTTGTATCACCAGTTGCGTTACATGTGGACACATTCATATTTTTTTTGTTGGGCACTGGGAAATTAAGTGATTTGCCCAGTATCACAGGATGCTCAGCGTCATCCGAGACTCGAACCCGGTTCCCCAGATTCGTGGCCGACCGCCCTAGCCGTTAGGTCAACTCCTCCCCTCGTTGGTTTGGGGACTGTAGACGACCAGGCCTCCTTGGTTGAAGGGCCCAATGGCCAACACGAGAACTACACCGCTAGCGGCACAGATGCGGTCGCCGGGGATCCCAGGGTTTCTCAGTAGAGATTTTCGGCTTTGGTCCAAGCAGCAGATTCGGTCAGGGATTCCTGGAAGGTGATCAGTGACCGGGTCGAGGAATGGGGTCTTTGAGAGTTGAAGCCTTGTAGCCGCAAGCACTTGCAGACGGAGTCATTTGTGTGCGGTTGGGCTCCTTGGACCGCTTTGGTCAGAAAGACGGTCGGGTTGTCGCCTTCCGTCGCGGTTGGAGGGGACCTCCCAGATAATGACTGCAGGCTCGGTTTAGAAGCTTGTGGGAGTTCAGGGGTCACCGTAATCCAGGCTAGGATCACCGGGGGGACCTCCTTGGGGTGTTGGGCCACTCAGGTTCGGGCTAAGGGTGCCGAGTGGGGAAGAGACTCACGGAGCAGGCCGGAGGGTTGGTCTTGAGCAAGTCCAGTGCTCACAGGAGACAAAGTCTTTGGTTTGAGAAGGCAGGGCAGGTCCTCCGGGTTCTTGAGGGCTGCTGGCTGCAGGACACACCGAGGTTTTGCTGGAGGAGTCAGAGGTCGGGACAGGCCTGTAGAGCTGGGGCCAAGTCAGTTGGTGTCCTCCTCTTTGTCTCTCAGCATGGCTGTTCAGTCCTCCTTTCTTCTTGTTGGCTCTGGCCTGATGAGGCAAGGTTCAGGGTTGCCCCTAAATAATCATTTTGGGGTGCTACAGGTAGGTACAGGTTGGGCCAATGGGCCCCTTTCATGGGTGGGCACACCCCCTATTACCACACCCTCCAGTGGGAGGAGGGAATAAGCCTCACTCTGGTTGGGTCCCCCCAACAGCAAGATGGTGGGGACAGAGTTGTGCTTCACCTCACCCCCCCCCCCACCTGAGCGGTGGGGTTGGCAAAGGTTGGCAAACCTCTCCTCCTAACTTGGTTGCCCCGCCGATTCTCAGGTCCAAAGTGGGGGTCAAAACCGGTGGGGGCCAGTTGCTGGGAGCAGCAAATGGGTAGGGTAGCTCACAAAGGTGGCAAGCCTTTGAAGCGTCCACTTGAACTCTGCTCATCCTGGGGGAGGAGGCTTGGCACCTCGTCCCAGGATGTGCTTTGTTTCAGGACCCCAAGAGAGGTAGGCTCGCTACCCAGGGGCTCAGAAACCTGTCTGGTGGTGGCAGCTGGCTAGCAGCCACTCAGCCCAGACACTAAAGTTAGGTCATTTTTCAGGGGGCATCTCTAAGATGCCCTCTGAGTGCATTTTTCATTAAATCCCACACTGGTACTGCTGTGGGTTTAATGTGCTGAGAAGTTTGATAGCAAACCCCTCAGTTTTCAGTAAAGCCATTATGGAGCTGTGAGTTCGTAATGACCAACTCCCAGACCATATACTCCTTATGGCATTACTGCACTTACAATGTCCAAGAATGGACTTAGGCACTGTAGGGGTACAGGGCTCATGCACCTGTACCATCATCACTGGTATAGTGCACCCAGTGTGGGGGGGCGGGGGGGGGGGAAGCTTACCTATGCCAGGACAGTAGGAGTGTAACGCCAGACATCCCTACAGTGTGCCTGGTGAGGTGATACCAACGTTTACAGATGTATTGGTATCAGGACTAAATAAACTTATTCTGTAGAGGACAGCCTATATAGTCGATGTCTGCTATTTAAAGCAACCCGTTGTCTGAGCACTGAGCAGCAGTACCACTGCTCGTTGGTCAAAGGATAACTCAGATCTCGGTCCAGTCGTTGCCAGGTAATGTGGTGAACAACTTTCGCAGACCCTCATGAAGAGCTATGCATGCGAGACACCGATCTCCAGCTTTGTACATTAGTAGTTACATGTGCAAATGCTGCAAAAGGCTTGAGACTGAGGTGAAAGAATGGAACACTGCCCAACCATACCCCGCAGACGAATATGCAAGATGTGAGAAGGAAGAGAGAAAGTTTAAATTTGAACCGAGGAAGTGTTACAATAGTCCAAATTTAATTGAATCTGAGTGTTATAGGCTCTGATGTTAAAGGTATGAGTGGGTTGTTGGCAAGTAGATGTCGAGACGTGTGGGTTTCGGATGGGTAGCAAAGTGTTATCATGACCAATTAGTACTAATAACAGAGTCTTTATTTGTAGTAGACCTGGAGGGCAGCTACCTAGTACTATGTTCAACAGGACTGGAGATACACTACATTCAATTCCATGACAAAATGTGAAACATATGGGTTCTTGTGGTACGGGGTGTTCCTGAGCTGCGAGTAGCTCGGAATCATGGACATGGACTTTAAGAAAAGGTGTAGTAACTTGGAGAAAACACCTTCTTCAATAGTTTATAACCCTGCTGGTAGATAGTATTTGAAGATAGAGCGAGTGAGCTAAATGCAGGGGTATGCTCCTTGCGTAATTCCATGTAGTCTTGAGTAATTGTGCTCTAATTTAGAGTAATTACACTTTCAGCAAAATCCGCAAGTTATGCCTACTTTTAGTCATGATTCTTCAACGCTAATCTAAAATGTTAAACCATTGCTTGTTTTTACTTTATTTATTTTTAATTTGAATCCTATTTTGAACAAAATTTTCTCCTGAATAAATCACGGGCAGATGCCAACACACTACTAGAAGATCAGAGTTCCATCGAAGGGAAAGTGGGTCTCCTAAATAGCCTCGAGGAGAGAGACCTCCAGGGTGCATCAGGATGGGCATTCCCCATTTTCGGAAGCAGGAACAGATCTAACAAGGGGACAGTCCACTGGGCTAAGACACCGGTTCCACCTCCAGAGCAGGTGTCACTCGTGATTGGCAAGATGAGACCAGCTGAGCTCGTTCCCTCTGATAGTCAGGGAAGCCGCCAGGTGACAGACTACAGGCAAAGTGTATAGATCCCTACACTGCCTTGATTATTATAGCACCACTCTGCAGCTGTGTAGCCTATTAGGGCCTGGATAGACCTGCTCCTGATGGAAAACACAAAGGGCTTGAGGGCCATATGAATGGTGCTCAGCTCCAGAAAGCTAAAGTGGAGGTGGGGCTCCATCGGAAACTTAAGTCCACTGATTTCCTCTTTGCACTAATGACCTCCCCAGCCCCAAAAGACCTGTCCATCACTACAGTGAGCTCTGAATGACGCAAGGAGAATGGCCTGCAGCACGTCATGTTGGCATCTGTCATTCACCCATGAAGATCTTGGGCCTGCCTCGTTCAAAAAAGCGGATGCTACAGGAAAGGCATCCACATGTGCTAACGAGCAAGAGGCACCAACTGAATGCATTAGGCTACATCGAGAAACTTCAGAACCATTTGTGCAGGAACAAAGGATTGTGCAGAAAACATATGGATTATAGCCTGAACTCTGAGGTGCTGGAAAGGTGTTCAATGCGACCAAGTTCAGAATAGAAAGCATACAAGGAATAGTCTGCTTAGGCAAAGATGAGATTTAAGATGAGACACGATCACGGACATGACTTTTGAGAACATCCTGAGTACCATGCGTAGTGCTAGAGGCACTCCTATGTTTTGAAACCCCGTGATGATTTTTGACTACCATTATTTTAATTGACTTTTGGTGTTTTACTTTACCCTAGCCTGACTGTACGACATCATTATGTTTCCTGCATTTGCCTTTTTCCCTTGAAGATTTCTTTTGTGTCTCTTTGTAGTTTTAGAGTGGGACCTTTCACAGATTAGAACAGCCTGCCAGGATCAGAACGTGTGGGATGTGCATTTGAAAGAATGAGAGAGACAGGTTTGGAATGTACTTCTTGGTCTCGAAGTGCAGTGTTATAAGCTGTGGTGCTCCAATGTATATTATGTTGTACATAGGGAGATGAAGTGTGCAGTGTTATAGGCAGTGGTGCACAAACAGGGCCGGGCTCTAGGGCGATGCGATCGGTCGCACCGGGCACTGGCTTGGGGTAGGGGCGTCATTTTTGCAAGTATATTAACATTTTAAAAGCACCTACTGCTGTGTTCCTGGCCTCCAGCAATTTTCAGGCATCAATTAAAATGTCAAGATACCTCCGGTGATTAATGGTCTTCCTTGAAAGAGACCGGAGTTTTGTCTAGTTGAAATTTTTACTCATCCTTAGGTAGCACAGAGGGTTAAAATGCCTGTTACTAAGAACGTGTACCATGCAGGTCACAAAGTGCATATAATGTAAATTGGTCAGTAGGTTACTGCTTCTGTAAAAGAGCTATTTTTGATACTTGTCACACAGTCTTATTATCCTAATCTTCCCAAAAGGGTTAATTTGGGTAGAAAACAATTCTTATTAAAGAGAACCCTTAACATTGGTGCTACATTTTAAATTCTGAATTTGTGCTTTTCTAGAATAAGGACTCTTAAACTATATTGCCTACCAGTATCGGTTACATGTCACTCCAACACTACACCTTGTAGTCCTGTCTGATGTAACAATTCCTATACACTGATTTAAACACACGATTGTCTCTGTGCAATGTGTGTGTGAGATGTAAAGTGCCCTGACACCTGGTATGAGTGGTGCTATAAAACAAAATGAATCTGAGAGACCGTGGTTATGGTGACTTGAGGGGCTCAGTTAAAGGATGCTAGTGAGGGAACCCATGGAAGTGGTGGCCATGGGGGAGGAGGGGGGGCAACAAACATTGTCGCACGAGGCACCACCAGTGTGGAAGCCGTCCCAAATGTGCATTGTTTCGTACATTGGGAAGTATTGGGAAGTTCTTACTATTGGCTTTGACATACCCTCATGTCATCTTGAATTCTGACTGTCTTACTTGAGCTTTTTACACACACAAGCAGGACCCCAGATCACTCAAGTTGTTTAGGTTATTCACGTTCAAGGTTGTTTTGTTGACTGTACTGCCAGAGACGTTCATAAGCTTTGTTAAGATAAAGGCTGGAACATATGAGAATGCAGAAGGAATGTGAGAACTCGTTTGCCTTTGGAATGCTTGCATGGAAAGTGGCCAATTCCAGTAAGTTTCCTTGGAGCAGAGGAAGGCCTCTCGGAACCTTCTAGTGGGTTTTGAGATTATAACGCTGGGGTTTGTTGACTTGGAGACTGGGATTTGATCCTGAACGACGGACGCGTCTACAGTGCAGCAGCTCCTGCCTGGAGTGGGCCAAGCTGAAGTTTGCAACCTGTGATGTACCTTGTTTTTGATTACTGCCATTGTGATGTGTGTCTGTGTGCACATTCGAGTCTCCAGTGGTTTTATTCATCTGATGTATTTAGTGTATATATATCTTTCTGATTTCTTGCAGGCCGTCCAGATTAATCAGCTTGAGTTTCATATCATAGTATCTGCTTGCATTTCATATTATCAATGCATTACTTATAAGTGTAATATTATTGCTTGTATATATACACATATATATCTCTATATACATTTGAATGCTGTTCATTCGACATCTGGAAAAGCCTTTTTTTAGAGTGTTGCATAAATAAAACCCCATGCCTTATTCTGAAAACAGTCTGATGTGTTTCATGTTATAAAAGTGAAATCCCTTTCAAGGTGGTGTGTTGTTTTTCTTGCTTCGTTGTGTTTGAGCTTCTGTGTGGGAGGTTTTTTTTCTCTATTATCTGGGAGTGCGAAGCAATACACAATGGTAAGTTCAATGTGCAGGATGATGAAGTGGAAACGTTCAGACCCCACACAAACCAGAGCGATTATATATATATGAGTGCATTTGAACATCTTTATGTGCTGAATCCACAGAATCCTTTTTGACAATGTATCGAACTGTGGTGTTGATACATTGATTATGTTCTACGTGTTACGCTTTAGACAGGATTATCATTACGTTTCTTGTCCGTACCGGTCCCGACAACATTTTCATGTGTTTTACAGCTCCGGTCAGGTCAAGGTTATCTGACCTTCAAAAGTATTCATTGTTTGGGATTCTCGTACATGCATTCAATGCGGGTAAGTCCCGTTATTATTTCCCTCATTAACGCTGGTTGTTCTGAGGGCAGCAGATCTATTGCGCTACTCATGGCACTTTGTCCTCATTTTCAGGTCCTGTAGGAATTGTATACACAGGCCCTTTCCTTGTAAATAACATCCTGCGCAATCATTGCAGGTAAGTTCTACATCGTGATTTATGATTTATCATACAAAACTGTGCCATTCACATACACAATTTTGACAGAATTCCCTTGATTTGCAGGGTATCTCTCCCATTCTTGGGGCATCATACTGGACTGATTAGGCGGGTGAGTGTAACAGACTGTTGCCTTCATCCTTGACATGTTTCCTTGTCAGAAGGTGGTAATTGAATTACTCTCTTATATGTGCATCTGTTTTTCGCCCTCAACATAGGTGGAAAATAACTGGGCGTCACCCATGACCTTGTGAGGTAGGTACTATGGGCTGATTTGATTTGATTTTTCATATTTTATAACTATTATAGTTCCTTCATTGAACAATGTCCCCCTTATTCAATAGGGTTGCCCCACCCATGTTTGGTCCCCTGTCCTGAAGAAGACCCGCAGTGGCTGAGGTCCAAAAATTCCCTCTTCTGTCATCAAGTCAGGTCGAAACGTCGACATTATATCCCCTTCAACCTTGGAAACCTGGACCTTCTTTTCCAGTGCCCCTTCCCCAAAGGAGACAATCCTCCACTTGTTTAGAAATCGATTGTGTTAACATAACACATGAACTATTACTGGGCCAGGTTACTCTACAATCTCTTTACACTTGAGCACACATTTTCCCTCATGTTTCCCTCTTGGAGAAACCCTGTCCTTTTTCTCCTTCTGGATTGTTTTTGAATCAGAATTTTATTGTACTATATACACATATATGTGAAATAAAATATATATATGCCCTTTTTGAAGAAACTGTATTGAAATGATTATGTTTGGTGCACATTAGTCTTTTAGTTTTTAGGTAATGTGAACGGACTCAATAGTAGCTCCTACTGAGAGTATCAGTACCTTTGAAATTAATTTATGATTTAATAGGTATTGGTCCATGACCACTGTTTTCTTTGCTTAATTTGCTATCCAGTTCCACGGACTATAGTTGGGTTACCCCATTTAATGTATGGCCCACACAAACCAGAGGCGTTGCTTGTGGGAGTGCAAGATTGGCAAACAAAAGTACACATCCTCATGTCCAAGGACACTATCAAGTCGTGAACAGGAATTTGGCAGCAGAAAAGACTACATCAATCACTTCAGGCAGCAAGTGAAAATACAAAATTTGCTGCCACCATACAGTCTCCAAACATAGATGTTTACATTGTGGAGATTCGGGTGTAGGACCCTCCGTTAACCACTTGCAATTAAGTCACGAGGCTCTGGGATACAGAATGGGAAATGCTCAAGGGAGTACAACACTCTATTGGATCAGTCTAAGGATATTATAAGGATTTGGGCCTGATCTGTACTGGCTTTCCTCAGAACTCGAAGCATGAAAGGAAGCGCGGAAAAGCATATGGCAGACCATAGTCCCATCACAGACAGAATGAGTCTTCAATAAACGTTTTGGAGGAAACTCCAATGCATAGAAGCTTTGACACTGCACATTTTCAACAGTGGCAAACCAATCTAGCCTGTGCACGACCCAATGATGTAAGATGCCCTCCTGCCACCTAGGCATTCAGTCGTCACTTGTTGTTCACCAGATGATGGCTGCTCAGCTAATCTGCTATAGTATTCATGGACTTGCTAGGTGGCTGCTACCAAAAAAAATCTGCTGGTCAAGCCACCTCAAGAGATGTAGTGCCTCCTAGCACCAGATCCGGTACCCCACCATACCCTTCTTGTTGCAGTACCACAGGGAAGTAGTATTGTCTATTAGGACCATAACCAACCTTTCCTTGACGGTCAGTTGGAAGACTTTGAGGGCGAGACAGATCACCACAGCTCCTGAAAGATGATGTGGGGCTGTAACTCCCGGGAGACCATAGCCACAGTTCCCTCCCCCAATCTCCACCTCTCACAGATAGCCTCCCGAAACAAATAGTGAAGCATCCATTACAACAGTGACATAAGTGAGAATGGCCTGCCAATTTGTCAAGTTAAAGCTGGTCTGCGACCACATGAAGTCTTGAGTCGCCGCCTACGAAATCAGGTAAGCAACCCTAGTGCTGGGCCCACTAACACTTTAGGTTCCATTGCTAGGTCTGCATGTGCCATCTGGACAGCGACACAGCCAGGGCACCCAAAAAACCTCAACATCATCCTCAAAAAAGCCACAGGGCAGAGCCTGAAACACCAGGATCATATCCTGAAAGTCCCAGATTCGCTACAGAGGTGGAAAGGCCTTGAATGCTACAAAATCCAGGATAGCCACTATGAGGGGAACCCTCTGCAAAGGGCTCGGATGGGACTTTAGCTTGCTGATGGAAAACCCCAAGGAGCTCAAGAGCCCCGTCATTCGTAAGAGGTCTGTAACCGATTGCAGCGAGTCCGCCTTTAGCAACCAGTTGTCAAGGTACAGAAATACATGCATCCCTGAAGTACGAACATAAGCTGCAACCAACATCACTCTCAAACACCTGATGCGTTGAAGTAAGACTAAAGGGCAGCACGGCAAATTGGAAGCATTCAAACAATGTAAACCACAGATAGTATTTGTGGGGCTGTTGGACAGGTACATGACAATGCTCATCCTTAAGGACACCATAAAATCCCATGGAACGGGAGCATAGAGGATCTGAGCAAGCATGAGCCTGCTGAGCTTCATCTTCCTCAGAAGGTATAGTACAGGCCTGAGGCTTTTGTCTTCCTTCTGCACAAGTAATGCAAATGGCATCCCTCCCAGAGTTTAGCACCCTCTCAACAGTGCTTCTTGCCTTCAGGAGCTTGACTTATTCATTAGGATAGCGGTATGGTTCACCGCAAATCACTCTGGGCAGCAACATCGCTCTCCAAGACCAAATGAAAGACGGTCGTAGTCCCTGTAAACAAGATGTAAAACCCATCAATCTGATGTAATGGATTTCCAGCACAGGAGGAAATATTATATTCTGCCCCCTACCGGCTGGTTGTGGGTCTGGGAAGGCAAATAAAAGCAGATTGGAAACTGCTGCAGCAAAGAAGGAGCAGTTGCAGGATAGCGGTCACTGTTAAAGGGAACCGCCTCAACCACCACCACAGCCTCTGGCCTAAAAGGCCTGAGCTTGCTGCGGCTGCTGCCGGCTGGGAAAGTTGATGCTGTTGGTAAGCTAGGCCCTGGAATAGCCCCTAAATTTTATTGTGGGAGGAGTTGCCTGGATGGGGCAATAATCACAGTGCTTGGACATCTGCTGAAAACCCGGCTGATTCAAGTCAGGTTTGTCGTCAAAGGACCACACTGGTGCCAAGAGCAGGACCTATGCTGTGTGGTGTCCAGGCCTGCACATAACACATACTTTGATGCATCCAGTCTGTACTGGAACATTAGGGCCAGTGAGGTCCTGAGGTCTCCAGGGATAGCCAGCAAGGTCTCGCTGGTTATGTCCCGTAAGGCATAAGTGTGTCTGTTGAGAAGGCACATTGGGTTCAAGGATTGTAAGAGTAAACTAGCCAAAAAGACAATTCTCTTTCCAAAGGCATACTAAAGGGAAACAGAAAAAGTCCAACTGTTGGCCCCTACTGCACCATAAGAACCAAAGGCGCACCACATGGAGCCAGTAGCTTCTGGAAAATATTAAGCATGGCTTCCTCTAAGCAGCTATCTGCTGCACAATCGACGATGGCCAAGGACATTGGGCACACGCCGAAACCTAATGCAGGTCTAGCTCAGAGTCAAAGAGTCAGAAGATGATGGAACCTTCGAGTGCTGCCATTGTGACTTCTCGCGAAACTTTGAAGTGGCAAGACAGGGAAGAGTCCCACTTGGCTTTATTGCCCTTATGGCATGTTTTCACCTTTGACTTACCGGAAGACTTCGAGAAGTAATTGGTATGTATGTAGCGAATTTATAAAGCACAGGAATCACCCCCGAAGGGGTATCTCTGCACTGCCGAAGAGCGAGAGCCAAACAGGCACAAGCGACCACATCTTAGACTTTGAATAATTCCGTCTTCAGGAGTTTCCTGAAGCGGATGTGGCTGGGCCAATTGCGCAAGTCCTCCGGTAGGGTGTTCCTGTATTTCAGAGTCAGATAGGCCACAGTTTTGATTCCTTATCGGTTTTTCCTAAAGCAAGGGACCACTAGCAGCCCCTTGCCTTCCGACCTAAGACGACGATTCGGACAGTAAACTTTGAACTTGTGTGCCAGATAGCTTGGGCGCGCACCATACAAAGCTTTATGGGCAAGACAGCGTAGCTTTTAAATGTAATTCTCTGGCGAATAGGGAGTCAGTGGAGAAGTTTCAACAATGGCCCAGGGGAGGTGTGAGGTGGTTTCTTAAGGGTCGGGCGTGCTGCCACATTCTGGACCATCTGCAGTCTGCTAAGCAGTGATTCGTTCACGGCTGCCAATAAAACACTGCAGTAGTCCAGGCGACCAATAATCAGAGTCTGAATTAAGGTTCTGTGTACAGAAAGGGGCAGCCATAAGAACATTCCACGCAGAAGGCTCAGCGTATGGTAGCAGGTCCCTACAGTGGCCAAGATTTGATCCTTCATAGAGAACTGTGCATCCAGCCGTACCCCTGGATTTTTTGCCACAGAGGTTGGAGAGGGAGCAGGGCCCAACCATGTTGGACACCACTCAGGGGACCAGGTGGTTTGTGCAGTGCCAAACAGCAAGATTTCAGTTTTTGTCGCATTTAGCTATAAGAAACGTTCCATCATCCACGCTGATATGGCTAACATGCCCCTAGCAAAGCGCTGATAAACTAACTCCATGTCTTTATCAAAGGACAGGAGTAGTTGTGTGTCGTCCGCATAGGAGAACAGTGTAAATCCGTACTCCCGGATGAGTTTAGCAAGGGGGGCTACATAGATATTAAACAGAGTCGGGCTCAAACAGGAGCCCTGGGGAACCCCCTTAGTGAGCTTCAAGGTTTGGGATCGGAAAGGGCCTAGGTGGATGGTCTGAGAGCGCTGGTTTAAGAAGCTTACAAACCTGTCAAGAGCTTGTCCCTGCAGACTGACCTCTCTCAGTCGCAATATCAGTTTCTGATGAGACCATGTCAAAGGCTGCTGTCAGATCCAACAAGACCAACAGCACTGCTTTATTATCATCCAAGGCCAATTTGATGTAATCAGTGACCCCGATGAGAGTCGTCTCTGTGGAATGGTTGGATCTGAACACAGACTGTGAGGGATAAAGGATGCCATTGCCATCTAGGTAGTTCATTAATTTGGTATTAACATACCTCTCCGCCATCTTGCTCATGAGTGGAAGAAGCGAGATGGGTCGGTAATTGGAGAGTACTTCGGCCAGCACCTGATCTTTCTTCTTAATAGGAAGCACTTGGGCGGCCTTCCAATCCAGAGGCAGACTACCCTCTCTTAAAGAGGTGTTCAAGATCTCAGCAATAGGGGCGGCCACGAGAGGGGCAAGGAGAGCATATTTGTGGGCGGGCATAACATCCAGAGGAGATCCGGATTTAGCCATTTTTCACATGGCTTCCACCTGCGAGACCTGAATAGGATTAAATTGATTCAGGCCTTCACCTAAGCCTTCAATCGGTACAGATACAGGGTGAAAAGGCAGCACATGATCAGTGTTTTGGGGAAATTGATTATAGATTAAGTTGATTTTGTCATCAAAGTACACCACTAAACTATCACACAGTCCCTGCGAGGGGATAATCTGTTAGGCGCATGCAGTGGGATTGGTGAAGGAGTTCAGAATTTTATAGAGATCCTTTGATGAATTTCCTGCCTGATTAAGTTTAGTTATAATGTGAACTTTACGCGCCTTTTTAAAAATTCTTATGGTAGGTGGTGAGGGCCAATTTAATTTAAGTCTTCACTTTCTAGTTGGGATTAACGCCAGGATTTTTCTAGGCATTTACAACTAGATTTTTCACTGCCTAAGTCAACAGTGTACCAGTCTTCCCTTTTTTTCCCGAGAGTTACTAAGCTGGAATGTCATGGGAGCCAACCCATCTATCACCTCACTCAAGGTATCATTAAAGGCCTTAAGTTTCATAATGACGTCCATTTGTTCATGAAAAAGCAGTGGGACGTATAATTTACTACAAGAATCCTACGTGACTTTATGCCAGCGCCTTTGAAGACTGTTCAAGGGACGTCCAGTCACTAGTTGTCCAAGGCAGCTGTTCATCCGAAAAAGAATCCTAGAGTGGTCTGACCACATCAATGGGCAAGCGGGATCAGCAACAATGAGGGAAGAGTTAGTGACTATGATGTCCAGAGTGCATGTAGGTCAACCTCCCAACAGTGATTGAGAATGGTAAGTGACTTGGAAGTGGAGTGAGGCTCGACTCCGTCACTTCCAAGGTAGTATTAAGTCCCCACACAGCCACACCTACTCGCAAGCAGGAGGGATTGCTAAAAAATATCTCCTGATCCTTTCTGGTACATGGGAGGATTCTAAAGATGATGAATCTGCAGTTAGAAGAATCCCTGTTGCTTTTAGCTTAATCTTAAATATATGCATATCTGTAATACCCTATCTAATGTACATTCCTGCTCAACATTCATTATGGAATCTCAAACTAGTAATCTGAAACTGTACAAAATCCAAAGTTTGGAATAAGAAATTAATTTTATTTGAAGTTGTGAATCTGAAATTATGGCGGCACATCTCACACTGCAAATAAAAAACTACTTATTTATTTCTAAAGTTTGATATAGCACAAACAAGACCTGGAGGGTATCAGAGCGCTTTACAAACTATCAGAAATAATAAAACAGAGAAGCAAAACAACAACATAATCAAGAGAGGTCCACACTACTTAAATAAAATAAATAAGTTCACGAATTGAGGAATGTAGTATCTCTAGAAAAAGTCGGCAAAACAACAGAGATGGACCAATAGTCTAGTAATAATCTTGAGGGCAGATCTTGAGATAAATTGTATGATCTAGGGTAGAAATGTGTTCATAAGTCATAATTTAACTTCTTTTTAGGTCGAGCCTGGGCAGAGCACATGCTGCTCTGCGAGGCATGCTGTATTAGAGTATGCACTACAAGCTCAGCCCACTCTTTGCCCATATTTTTCATTGGCTTGTGTCTCTGTCCTTTGTAAATGCTGGCTTCTGATTTGGTAATCGGCTTGCTAGTCCCTCCTTAGTAGCGCCTTGTCTTTATTTGTAACCTCCCATAAAGACTGGCCAATATCCATCCTAAAGCCAATTATTGGCAGCATCTTGCCCTACAAGTCTCATACACTAAGAATTAACCAATATACCAGCACGAGAATTGTGCCACAGGTTCTCCTTATGCCAAGAATTACGTCTAATATACTAGCACTAGCCTTTTGCCACGTGTCCCATAACCCAAGAATTACACTTAATGTGCCACAAAGTAACCCACTTGACAAGAATTACATCCAATACATCAGCATTTTGCAATTGGTGTCTCTCCACGACCAAGAACTACCTCCTGTATGCCAAAATCTTTGGCAGACTCACACGCTAAACACATACAAACATTCATTCACTCACACTTATCTCACACCTTCACTCACACTCATTCTTTCACATTCTCTCATTGCCTCATACCCATTCTCACTCACTGTCACCCTCACACATTATCACTCACTATCACCTATTCCCCCGTTACTCACACAAACGCACAATTAAATATTTCAGTTTTTTTTTTTTTTAAACTTACCTTAAGCTGCTGTCTTGCTTTGCTGCAGGTACCTAGGCAGACCCTCGGGGCAGGAACACTGCTTCTTCCAGCTTTGAGCACTGAAGCAGTAAACTGAAAGCTTGAATTTGTACAGTAATGCATACTCTACAGTGTTTGGTTTCTTGTTTTTTCTTCGCCAGCCCTGGACAATCTCTCTGAATGCTGTTGCAGGTGCCAGTGTGCACCAGCCCTAAAACTGATTTACTGCTCCAGGGTTCAGCAAGGGCTGGTATTTTCTTTACATCTACATATTTAGTATGGGTATAATTTAAAAAGAAAAAAGCGGGGCAAGGTACTAAGTTAGGTACTAAAATCAAACAAATAAAAATGTCTACAACAACCACCTGTAAACAGTTGAAAGAACAAGTTAGCATGAAGGAACTCTTCTATATACTGGATAAAATAATTTGAATTATTTCAGTGACCGTATTCCCAAATTGTTTTGAACACTTCCCGTACAGAAAAAGCATTACATATTGGCACATTAAATTCTAAACACTTACGTAATGTGCGTTTCCTTTTATTCTTCAGCTTTCTTCTTTTATTCATAGACGCTTTGGAAGGAGATTCTTCTTTAGCTTTTGGTTGACTTGAAACTTTTGAGGAATTCTGTTGACTGAAGTGAGTTGGTACATGTCGTGCTAATCCCCCCTGAGAGGCAAAACTTGCATTGCAACCTCCAACCACACACTAAAGAAAATAGACAACAAAAAAGGAAATATTTTTTAATGCCTAATCCCCGACAACCACACACTAAAGAAAATAGACAACAAAAAAGGCAAATATTTTTTAATGCCTTATCCCCGACTACCACATTTCCACCCAGATATCTGCTACCTTAACCAAAGAGGTAGACTTCAGCATACTTGAAAATACATAAAGCAATTTTGGTTTTCTGATGTTAAATGTGGTATGAGTGCGAGTCCTAGTTCCAGTCTCAGATTTAAGACTTGCCTTTTTCTTCCACTTTTTGTCTCTGTTCTTCAAATAGTCATAAATAAAAATGGAAAAGACTCTTTTGGTGGTCAGAATATTGTTAAATTGCGAATGTGTTGATTTTAAGCAAACACACAAAAGGATGGAAGCAATGCTTGGAAATATTCGAAACTACTGTCAGTTGCTCTGAGTAGCCTTCCTACCCATCATGTTTTGCCTACTATTACCTAGAACTAATGCCACACTCATTGCAGAACTCTTAATCAACAAATACATCATGTAACTACTACTACAGAATCAAACAACTTACCTTCGCTAGCGATCCTTCTAGTGCACACACTATCAGTTTGCAGATCTGTCACTATTTCAATCTTGTCAACGCACCAGGCTGGATTCCAAACATTTGAAATGGCTTTCCTGTGCTGGCAGATGATGCTCGACTTCGTCTCAATACTGGGACCCATTCTGGACATGTCGACACCAGAGCCCTAAAAGCACTGCCCCGGCACACAGACATCAGACCCTTGACCATTTTTTAGAAGCCCAAGAGACCGAGATGAGAAAAAGTATATTGGTAATTTATGCAATGCATCACATCTAGAGAGAGACCTTATTAATAGGCCTAAACCATTTCTCAGATGTGGGTGGGATCGATGACGATTCTGCAGGTAGACAGAGGATCCACGAGAAAGATCATTACTGAGGTAAATACCTTGTTCCGCTGATGAACAATTCTAACTGCAGATACCTCACCATTCGAAATCATGCCATTGCAGTACCTCCATGTTGGCAGGACTGAGAAACTGGTTAAAATTAGAAGTCCTTCAGGACAGATCTAGCAAAGTGGGTTTACCACATTCTTCACAATCAAGGCAGTAATACCTGGTGAAGGTTTGGATTGAAGTCCTTTTTGAAACCTAGCAGATATCCCTATATGAACACCCATGGACAATGCTACGTGGGGTTCTCCATGAAGGAATGGGCTTTGATGCCCTCTGGAGGGTCTTTCTTGGAAAGAGTGTAGGAGATCTAAATGCTCAACACAATCCATCTGGTGAGTGACCTCCTCTGAATGGCCCTGTATGTGAACAGTGGCTCATTAATTTAGTATTACCTGGTCATATCCAAGTAGAAGCTCAGTGCTCTTTGGGGATACAGAGGTTGAGTCTATGCTCCTCCTCATTGGGATGAGGTGGCAGATACAAGCTAGGCAAATGTGACCTACTAACATATGTGGAATGAGGTCACCACTCTTGGTAGAAATTAAGCTTTTGTCCTCAGAACTAACTTGTCTAGAAAACAAGATGTGAATGGAAAATGAACGCACAATGCCTGCAGCTCTTTAATGCGTTAAGTCAACCAGCAGCTATGCCAGGGATCTAATTGGGATCTCTTCAGGTAGGTGAGCACCAGACAGAATAAGAGGCCCCTAGGTGCTATTGAGAGTGAAGGATAAAATATTTTTGCCAACCCTTTAAAGAAACCTCATTACAATTGGATATTTAAACAAGGAGGGTTGATCAGGTAAACACAAAGGCATGAGTAGTGACTCTTAACTGTGCTCACAGAAAGGGTTTACTGGAATAAAAAGGAAAAACAAAGTGAAATATGAAAGACACCTTAAAGGTGTTCACACTCTTTCTGGTGCATCAAGAAGAATAACATGACCAATACACAGATTTCATGGAAGGGCGGTATTCACAACCCCTGCTGGTAAGTTGAATGCTCTCAAATCGCATCACTCAATTTCTAGGGATGAAGGTGGAGGCTTTTGAGGCTTGGGTGCAAGACCTTGTGATTTAGAGTTGCAAGACCTACCCCTTCAACTGATAGAGAAGGTCTAACTTGAAAGGAAGAGGAACAATACGATCAACATCATCTGCCCCCGGTGTTGATGCATTATCTTCAGAAAGCGAGGAATTAATAGGACAGGTGAGAATGCATAATGAAAGTGGAAAGTCCTGTGTCAGACAGAACACCTTAGCTACAGCTCCCTGCAGAAACTTTAGAGCACAGAATGTTTACTGCCGTGGAGAAGAAATCCGCCGGATGAATGCACCCAAGAGCGACAATGTCTTGAGCTACTTCACAATACAGCCACCATTCATAGTGAGCTAGGTGGCAATGACTTAGGTTGATCACTCTCACATTCAAGTAGCCCTTCAGGTGGCTGACGACCAGCTAGAACATGTGAGCTTGACCCCAAGCATACAACTTCAGTGCTTTCAGGCACAAGTGGCACAAGCCAACTACTCCCGGTTTGTTGGCTTGCCACACAGCAGGCTATTGGTCTGTAATGACCTGCACGGACTTCCCGCAGATAGAGAGCAAGGATGCTGGGAAGGGTACATTGACTGCCTGGAGCTTGAGCAAATTGATGTGACCTTTCTGCTGCTTTGGGGACCAAAGGCCTTTGATCTCAAAGGCTACCAGAAGTGCACTCTATTAACAGGTCACTAATTGGCAGCACACGCTCAGAGACTAAAGATGCTGGGTATAGCATCTGTCACAATATTTGTGTTTGCTATATACCGCGGACAAGGATATTTCTAACACTTCTGCACCCTTCAAAGAATAGCCATCAACTATGCCACCTCCTCTGAGGAGGGCCCTGACAGGTTTTTAAGTCCACTTTTAGGGAAGCATATAGGCTACTTACATTTTGTAGCACCAGAAAATTAGCATTGCAATGGCGTCAAAGAGTCCTTCCTCCAGTGCTTCTTAGGTTTCATTTACGACTTCTATCAACATCTTGCAAGATTTGCATATGGATGGCAAACAAGACTTCCAGAGTGGGAACAATATCTGGTAGGTTTCTGGGCTCAGTGGGCATCATGGACCCCTAACTTGAACAGCTTGGACTCCCTCTCCGCAATGGCCTTTGGGTTTATGAGGCTACATTTACCACACAACCTGGAGTTCAGTCTCGGCTCCAGATACCACAGACATCTACCTAGTAGGGATCTAAAATGGACATCTGTCTATGGCAGGACTGGCACTCTTTGACCCAGAGTTTTTAGGTGGTAACATTCTGTCCGCACTGTAGTACTGATAGTTTGATAATGAGAAAGTGGTCAAGGAGAGCAATCTTTTCCACTTTGAATGAAAACTAGAAACTGTCGCCAGTGGTGCTTATATTTCTCCAGTAATGTTAAGTTTGGTGTGATTGCTGGCGGTGAGGTGGAGTCGAGTGCTACCTGCTGCCATGTGGGAGCTATTTCAAATTTTGCAGATCAGAAGGCACCTAAGGCGATTCAAAAGGTGAGGAATCTGCAGGTACATGTATCCATTAGAAAAAACCCCTTCAATTATTAACCCACTTTCGTCATACTAAAACTTTATTTTAAAACACAGACCAAATCGGTCATAAACAACTATGTAAGAGCAAACAAACAAATAAACCTACTATCTACCTAATGGACAAGTAACTTACCTTCGGTAACGTTCTATCGGGTAGAGAAAATCTAGCCGCATATTTCTTACCTTACAATATCCCAGGCATCGGGCTGGATCCGGAAGACGGTTTCAAGAGCAATACCCTCACGCATCAGTACGTAGTGTCGGTCGGCTCCGTGTGGCATCGTCCGTGTCGTCCGCGCCGGAAGTGACATCGGCGTCACCTATATAGGCGCCACCTCAGCACGCTGACATCAGTTACTTTTCTTGACTTTCCACACCAGGAAGGCGGAGTCCTGAAGTGCACTGACCGTGGTGTGTTTAGAACAACTAGGACTCTGACAGGTATCAGCCCTGGCCCTAAAATCCTGTCCACACTGAGGGCAGGATGGGTGAGTCGGTAAGGAATCTGCTGCTAGATTGCATCTCTACCAGATAAGGCGTTATCAAAGGTAAGCCTGTCCATCTGATAGAGACATCTAGCTACAGATTTCTTACATCAGAACAGATACTCAAGCAATACCATCCCCGGTGGAGGGACTGCAGACACGTTTAGACCAGGAAGTCCTGCAAGCCAGAGCAGCCAAAAAGGCCATCCTGCAGACTTGACTGGTCAGTCAGAAGTGCTTAGTGAACGTGTGCAGTGACGCCCACGTTGCTGCCTGGCAAATGGCAAGGACTGGAACACCACGTTGCAACGCTGTGGTCACAGCCTCAGCTATGGTGGAATGAGCTCTTAAGCCTTCAAGCGGCTGTTTCTTGGCCAGAGTGTAGCAAATTTTGATGCGAGGATGACCCACTGCGAGACAGTCCTGCACTGTACAACATTTCTTTGATCCAACGTACCCCGCCAAGTGTTGGTCGTTCATCGGGAACTCTTTAGTGCAGTCAAGGTAGAATGACAACGCTCTTTTTGGGTCCAGATGGTGGAGTCATTCCTCTTTAGAGGTGTGCGGAGGAGCATAGAAAGTGGCTAAGGTGACAGATTGCCCCATGTGGAATGGTGTTACCACTTTTGGAAAGAAAGAGGCCCTAGTGCAAAGCACCAACTTATCAGGGAAAGAGGTCAGGTAAAGAGGCTTGGATGACAGAGCCTAAAATTCACTCACCAACCTGGAGGAAGTTATTGTCACTAAAAAGTCTGTTTTGATAGAAAATAGTCGGAGGTGGCAGTTGTGCAGAGATTCGAACGGAGTGCACATCAGAAAGGTGAGAACCAAAGTAAGGTCACACTGAGGCAACATGAATGGGGCAGGTGGGAACATATGTACAAACGCCTTAAGAAATCTGTTTGGTCTGGCAGCCTCAAGAAGGCAGGCAAGGCCGAAAGGTGCCCTTTTAAGAGTGCCCAGAGCAGAGCCCTTCTGGGCAAGGGTCAAAATAAAGAGAAGGACTTGAGAGAGGGTCAACAGATCTTTCTGTACAATATTTTACTTATTTCTGCCACCAGCAGGAATATCCAGTCTTGGTAGAGGGACAATCGGCAGCCAAAATCACATCTCAGACTTTGGGAGGAAAGTCTAATACTGTCAACTGTGGCCGCTCAATCTCCATGCAAGAAGGCTTAGAGTTAACAGGCTGAGGTGGAGGACCCTCCCCTGCTGCTATGACAGAAGATCATCCCCAAGAGGAAGCCTGGTCGGAGGATCGACGCTCAGTTGGAAAAGCTCTGGATATCAGACTCCCCGTGCCCAGTCGGTGGCCACAAGAATGACTTGGACCCAGTCGCTCCTGATCTTCTTGAGCACTCTGGACAGGAGTGGTTTTGGCAAAAGGGTGTACAGGACACATGAGCTCCACTAGAGATGAAAAGTGTTGCCGATAAGCTTTCTCTGCAGAGTCGAACAGATCTAACCAAGGCTATCCCCGCTTCCAAAAGACACCATGTGCCACCTCTAGATGGAGAAGCCATTAGTGAACAGCCAGGCATCGACGGCAGGCTAAGTTCGTCCGCCCTGTCATTCATAGAACCTGTCAGGTGCTGAACCACCAGGGATATTCCATGTTGTTTCAGACATGCCCAGAGACGCAGGGCCTCCTGACAAAGATTACAGGACCCCACCCGCAAAGTTTGTTGCAGTACCACATGGGATTGGTGTTGTCCGTGAACACCTGAACCAGCTTTCCCTTGATGAAAGGGAAAAAAGCTTTAAATGCCAAGGGAATCGTTCAGAGCTCCAAGTTGATGTGGAGTCCGGATTCCACCGGAGACCAGAGTCCTCTGATCTCCACCTCTCCCAGATGGCCGCCCAATCCCAGGAGTGACGCAACTGTCACTACTGTGTGATCTGGTTGGGGGAGGGAGAGGGTCCTGTCTCTGACTCAATCGCAGTTGGTCAGCCACCACATCAGATCCTGTTTAGTCTCCTCCGAGATCTGGACCATGTTGGCGAGAATTCCTTGACGCAGCACCCACTGGAGTTTCAGGTCCCACTGCAGAGCTCATATATGCCATTTGCCATGTGTTACTAGCAGGATGCAGGAGGCCATGAAGCCATGTGGTCCAGCAGCCTCACAGTCAAACTGACCGAAATCCAGGATAGAGGCAGAAACAACGGAATCATAGCCTGAATATCCTGGCATCGCCGCTCGGGAGGATAGGCCCGAAACTGCAGTGCGTCCAGAACAGCTCTGCTGAAAGGGAGCGTATGAGAGGGAGTCAGGTGCGACTTCGGCAAGTTGATAGTGAACCCCTGGGAAAGCAGAAGATTTTCAGTAGTTTGGAGTTGGGGGAGGACAGTCTAGGGCGTGCTCGCCTTCAACAGCCAGTCGTCGAGATAGGGGAAAACTGGTATCCCTCATTTGCGCACATAAGCTGTGGCAACTGCCATCACCGAGGGGCGCTGGTAAGGCCAAAGAGGAGCACTGTGAACTGAAAGTGTTCGTGACCTACCGTGAACTGTAGGCAGCGCCGAAGGGCAGGCAGAACGGGAATATGAAAATAGGTGTCCTGCAATTCCAACGCCACCATCCAGTCTCCAGAGTCTAGGGCAGATAAGACTTGAGCATTTTGAACTTGAAGTAGTTGAGGGCTCTCAGATCTAGAATAGGATGAGGCCTTAGTCCTTTTCAAGGACCAGAAAGTACTTTTTATGGCAACCACAGTCGACTTCTAGCGCAGTAACCCTCTCTATGGCTCCCTTGGCCAAGTTCAGGTGGTCCTCCGTCAGACGGTCGTAAGTCGGAGTCATGGATGGAGGGGTAGTCTCAAAGAGGAGGGAGTAGCCCCTTCGAACTATCCGAAGAACCAACTTGTCTGATGTGATGTTTTGCCAGTGGAGGAGGTGATGGCTGATTCCGCCACCAATCGGCCACCCATGATCTTGAAGGGCTAGACTAGGAAGGTTTAGAGGCTGCAGGGGAAGGAGTGGACTGACTAGACCTTTGGCTGCCTGACCCACGCAGTTGAAAGCCCACAGCCATGCAGAGGTTGCTGAACGTGCACAGTGTTGTGGGTGAGATATCGCTGGCGTGGCTGAAAACCCCTTCTGTGGCCACGAAAGGGGCAAAAACCAGACGGGGGAAGAGTGGGCCAAGGCCTTTGCCGTATCCTGTGAGTCCTTAAAGCACTCCGGAGACCAGGCAGACAAGGCCATGACTTCCAGACGGGAAGCTTGGACATCTCCAAAAAAGCCAGAAGTTCTAAGCCAGGTGTGGCGTTTAACGACCGCCGTCGAGGACATTATGCCCAGCGAGTCGGTGGTGTCAAGCCCACAACGAATAGTGAACTCTGCTGCATGCCGCACGTCGGATACTGCTTGGGACAAACGGCCCGGGCTTTCCCTGGAACCTATGGCAGCATCTGCGCAACACTTTCCAACAAAGAGTGAGCGTTACGCCCAATAGGCATACAGTTTTCATCGACTATAATGCAAAGCTAGTGGAAGAAAAAAACTTTGTGCCACAACTATCCAGTCTCTTGGATTCCCTGTCTGGGGGCGCGGAGGGAAACACACCCTGTAAGGTAGAGGTCTGGACCACCAAACTCTTGGGGTAGGGTGACCATAGCAGTTGAAGCTCCCGCCTCTGTAGCCATGGTAGGGGAATACGGCATACCAGACTCTGGGGAGGTATTAGGCCAATGGCGTCACCCAATTCCTCATACCAGTCCATCTCATGCTCAGGCTGGTCTTGTAAAGAGTCCAGCGACCACCCTCAATCATCTGTGCTTCCCAACCCCTCAAAAGAAGACTGAAGAATTGACCTGAGGCCCGGCTCTGGGTTGTCTGGTATTAGAATGGGGCTGGTGGCACCGGGAGTCTCAGAGCAGGGGCCAGCGCCGGGGAAGTTCGCAGGGGAACAACCAGCATTGGTCCAGATCCGCCACCAGATCACCTGGGAATGTGCATCAGCACCTGAACCGCCGGCACGGGACCCAATGAAGCCCCTCCTGAGCCTCAAGGGCCTAAAGGCATGATGGGAAGGTCAGGTCGCCCAAATATGTTAATGTTAATTTTGACTTGTAGAGCGCTTAATACCTGCAGGTCTCTAAGCGCTGCAAGAAGATTGGCGGAAAGTACAGGTGAATGTTATATCACAGGGGGAGTGTTATGCCCAGGCTTATGTGAATAATTGAGTCTTAAGTTTCTTCCTAAAAGGCACATAGCATCATAGAAGTTTTTTTAACTGGGCGGGGGACTCTCCGGTAAAGACAAGGTAGAATGGAGCAGACACAAGAGCACGTTCTGCAGAACAAGGTCTAGGGAGCGGAGTCTCCTCCATCACATCGGCCGACAGACGGGGAGAAGATGAAGCACGCTTCGTCTTCTTGTGCTTCTTATGCCTCTTACCTGACCGACTCGATGACTTGGGAGGACGAGGACTTAGGACTCCCCAGCGGTGTCAGAACCTGCCCCTTGACTGGGAACGAGACCTTGGGGCGAATGGCATGGTGTCGACACAGGGCCACAAGCAGCTTTAGGGACAGCTCCCTCAAAGCCTTCGGGCCATAGCCCAGCAGTCGGAGCACGACTTCAAGTAGTGGTCACTCACCAGAGACAAACTAAGTGCGTATCTGTCACTGACATGGCAGGCGCCATACGGTTTGAATCCATAACACTTCTTCGACAAAGAGGAAAAAGCCTGCACGTCATTTTTTGACAAAATGTCAAAGAAGACTGTCAAAAACTGAAGAGGGCAGCTCTCTTCACGGATCTGCGCTAGCTGGCATGGAAAGAAAAGAACGGACGTGAGCGCATTGAGGTGTCGCCTATATAGGTGATGTAGACGTCACTTCCGGCGTGGACGACGCCACGTGGAGCTGACCAGCGCACATGGGTTTTGCTCATCCAAGAGTCTTCCGGATCCAGCCTGACGCCTGGGATATTCTAAGGTAAGGAATCTGCGGCTAGATGTTTATCAGACACACATGCACAATTGAAACAAGAATCAACCACAATATACTCCATAACTGTAAAAAGCAAAAACATTGAATACACTACTGCAGCACACCCACTATGATTTAAAAACACTTGTATGCAATATAAAAAATCCAGCAGTATCTTAGGACCACACATTCATTCATAAATATTAGCACATAAAAACCTATGGTTAGCCGGTTAACAAGCTGAACATCCTGCAGTGCATGATTATTGAACATCTGCTTCCTTCCCAAACGCACCTTAAACATATTCAAACTCTGTATCAGCTAATCTTTGCCCTCTTTTCGACCCAAACAAGGCTGACTACTCTGCCACAGACATTGCTCATACTCATCTAGACAGGGAGGTGGAGTTGCCATTATCTACTGATCCCATTTCCCCTATTCTACTAAGATAGTTGACAGCACATCATAGAAAAAAAAAAGAACACAACTAATCTAGCAGCAATGGAAGTTATCAGTGACGTGATCAAACGTAATTTGAGATGTCATCAGTGATGTAAGCAATAAGTTCATGAAACAGGGCCTGGGGTTTGTCATACTGTAAGACTAGCTGAAACAGACTGAGTAGAAATGAAGAACAATTTTAACATTAGATAGCTTAGTACAGTGTTTCCCAGAATCTGGGTAGAACTCACTGGTGGGCCGCAAGCTGATTTTTGGTGGGTTGCATATTTCCTGGTCTATATGCAAGTACTATTTAAAATGATTAGCCTTTTTTGTGTACCAGTGCAAAAGTGCTAAAAATGCCCCAAAGACCAGTTTTAAAACAAACCATTGCAAGTATTCCCATGCCAACAGGGGGTGGACCTTCCAGTATTTGTTGCTGCTGTTTTATTACTTCACAAAGCCATTGCAACACAGAATGTGCTCACTATATATGATCATACACAACCATAGCACTTATGTATGACCTTCACACATAAATTGAGAAATATGAATGCGGCCTAAGCTGGCAACTTAAGATCTAGGAAATCAGATTCAAGTCCCAGCGTTGGTTCAACATCCGTTGATTCTGGACAAATCACTTAATCTCCAGTGCCAATAATAAAATGAATCTGACCTTGTGTAATGTAATACGGTACCCATGTAAAGAGGTCCAATATCTTTGGGCCATGTTGGTGCAATATGAAACATGAAATATATGGAATATGCTACTTACCAGTATGCATCTGTTCTTGGCATGTAGAGCTGCAGATCTATACACTGTGCATAGATCGCCATCTGGTGTAGGGCCCGGATGTTTGCAGTTTGTTTTTCCTCTTGGAAAGTCTTTGGAAGTCACGAGGTCGGTGACTCCTCCTTTGGTTCGTATAGCGCATGGGCTTCGGCTCCATCCTCAGATTGTTTTTCGCCAGCAGGGAAAGATGGAGCGTAGTAATAACAGTAAAGAAACCCATGTGTGTTGTATCTAAATAAGATAGACTGGAACGGATACAGGTAGCCGGGGAGGCGGGTGGCCGTGTATAGATCTGCAGCTCTACATGCCAAGAACAGATGCATACTGGTAAGTAGCATATTCCGTTCGAGGCATATGAGCTGCAGATTATACACTGTGCATAGACTATATAGCAGTACCCAACCCTAGCGGCGACCACCGGCATCCGTTGCAGTTGTTTGGAACAGTGTTTTTAGTACAGCCTGGCCCACACTAGCTTGTTGCTTGGTTTGCACATCTACACAGTAATGTTTTGTGAAAGTGTGCGGTGTTGACCATGTCGCTGCTTTGCAGATGTCATCTAATGGTATGTCCCTAGAAAAGCCATAGAAGCCCCTATCTTCCTTGTAGAGTGGGCTTTAGGGGGAACAGATAGCGTTCGTTTTGCCTTGTGGTAGCAAATCTGTATGCATTTTACAATCCACCTAGCTATCCCCGATTTAGAAATAGGGTTGCCTTTATGTGGTGGAGAGAAAGAGACAAATAGCTGTTTGGTTTTTCTGAAAGGTTGTGTTCTTTGGATGTAGGAAAGTAAGGCCCTTTTAACATCCAGTGTGTGTAAAGCCCTTTCCGCAACGGTTTGAGGTTGTGAGAAAAAGACTGGGAATTCTACCGACTGGTTGAGATGGAAGGGAGAAATGACTTCGGGTAGGAATTTTGAGTTGGTGCGAAGTACAACCTTGTTCTGATGCATTTGGAGAAAAGGTTCCTGTATAGTGAGTGCTTGTATTTCACTAACCCTTCTAAGGGAAGTGATGGCCACTAGAAAAGCTGTTTTCCATGTGAGAAATTGCAGCTCACATTTATGTAATGGTTCAAAAGCCTTTCCCATTAGCCTTGTGAGAACTATATTCAAGTTCGACAGGTGAGGGTGGTACTCTGAGTGGAATTACTCTTTTGAGGCCTTCCATAAACGCTTTGATGGCAGGCACCCTGAAAAGCGATAGGTGCTGTCTGTTCTGTAAGTAAGCAGCAATTGCTGCGAGGTGCAACCGAATGGATGTATATGCTAGGTTACACCTTTGTAGATGGAGCAAGTAACATATGATGTGCTGTATAGACACATTTAGAGGGTTGATTGTGTTGTTATGGCAGTAAACAACAAATCTTTTCCACTTTGCAGCATAGCATGCCCTAGTACTAGGGCGTCTAGCTTCTCTGATAATATTCATGCAATCAGGGGGAAGGTTAAGGTATCCGAATTCTAGGACCTCAGGAGCCAGATCGCAAGGTTGAGCTGAGCTGGGTCCGGGTGCCTGATCCCTCCATGGTTCTGGGTCAGGAGGCATGGTGAGAGGTGTAACTTTTGGTGTGGTACTACCGAGAGTTCCAGTAGTGTGGTGTACCACGGTTGTCTGGCCCATGTTGGAGCTACCAGGATGAGCGTGATGGAATGCTGTTGTAGCTTTCGCACCACTAATGGAATTAGTGGGAGAGGTGGAAAAGCGTATGCAAATTTGTCTGACCAGTTCATCCATAACGCATTGCCTTTGGACAATGGGTGTGGATATCTGGCGGCGAAGATTGGGCATTTTTTGTTTTCGTGGGTGGCAAAGAGGTCTATCTGAGGATGCCCCCACTTCTGAAAGAACGGGTGAAGAACCTGTGGGTGAAGTTCCCATTCGTGGATCTGTTGCGTTTGTCTGCTGAGCAGACCCGCCACGGTATTTTGGACTCCTGGGATGTGTTGGGCCAGGAGAAAAAATTTCTGCGGAATTGCCCATCTCCATATGCTCTGTGCTAATTGAGAGAGCTGTGGAGAGTGTGTGCCCCCCTGTTTTTGAATGTAGTACATGGCAGTCATGTCTGTGCGAATGAGAACTGCCTTGCCTGAAATCTGCGTCTGGAAGGATTTTAGGGCTAGAAAGATTGCCAGTAACTCCAAATGGTTGATGTGGAGTAACTTCTGTTGCGGCGTCCATGTGCCCTGCACTGTGAGATGTAACAGATGAGCTCCCCAGCCGGAGAGCGATGCGTCTGTTAGGGTTATTTGTGGAACCGGGTCCAGGAACGGTCGACCTTTGGAAAGGTTTGTGGTGTTCCACCACTGCAGAGAGCGATGGGTGCGACCGTCCACCAACACCAGATCTGTCAGTTGCCCCTGGGCCTGGTTCCACTGGCGCGCTAAGCAGTCTTGGAGTGGACGCATCTGGAGTCTTGCATGAGGCACTATGAAAATGCAAGAGGCCATCATCCCTATCAGTTCCATAAACACTCTTGCTGGAAGAGAGTGTTGAAGTATGAATTTTTGATGCATAGCCTGTATGTTTGCAATCCTGGCAGGATTGGGATAGGCTATGGCTTTTGAGGTGTCTATGGTGGCACCGAGGTGTTGTTTTGTGTGTGATGGTACCAGGTGGGACTTTTGGTCATTCACCGTGAAACCTAGCTGGTGAAGTAGTTGGATTGTAGCGGCGGTGTGGTGCACACATTGGTCGTAGGACGTGGCTTTTATTAGCCAGTCGTCCAAATATGGAAAGACGTGAATGTGCTGTCTTCTGAGGTGTGCCGCCACTACTGCTAGGCACTTGGTGAATACCCTTGGTGCTGTTGTGACCCCGAACGGGAGCACCTTGAACTGGTAGTGTTGCCCGTCCACTACAAATCTGAGGTACTTTCTGTGAGCATGGTGTACTGGGATGTGAAAGTATACGTCTTTCAAGTCCAGTGTGGTGAGAAAGTCGTTCTGGGAGAGGAGTGGAAGAACCTGTTGAAGGGTTACCATGTGAAAATGGTCTGAATGTATGTAAGTGTTTAGAGGTCTGAGATCTAGAATAGGTCGTAGAGTCTCGTCTCTTTTTGGAATCAGAAAGTACAGGGAGTAGACCCCTAAATTTTGCTGATTGATGGGGACTTGCTCTATGGCTTGTTTTTGCAGGAGGGAGATTACCTCCTGTTTTAGTAACGTGGCATGTTCTGGAGACATTGGGCGTTGCCTGGGTGGAATGTTTGGGGGGGGGTAGATGTTAATTCTAGGCAGTACTCTGAATGAATAATTTGGGTCACCCATCTGTCTAAGGTGATGGTCTCCCAGACGTGAAGGAAATTTTGTATTCTGCCCCCGACCGGAGTGGGATGGTCTGGAGGGAGCAGGGGAAAGTCATTGGGTAGGCGGTGTGGCAGAGCGGGCGGTATTTGTTTTGCCTCTGCCTTTATTATTATTGCCTCTGTAGCCGCCTCTTTGATAACCCCTTGTGAAGGTGGACTGAGGAGGGGATTTGTAGGACGTGGATGCGCTATCTGAGGAGTAGCCTCTACCTGTGCCCCGAAAGGAAGAGCGGCGAAAGGAGCGCCTAGGAGTGTGTGACTGTAGGGCTCCCATGGATTTCGCCGTATCAGTGTCTTTCTTCATCTTCTCGAGAGCTTCATCAACTTTTGGACCAAATAAATGTTGATCAAATGGGTGGTTCAATATGGAGGCTTGCACCTCCAGTTTAAAGCCTGAAACTCTAAGCCAGGCGTGGCGACGGAGGACACTGGTGTTTATGGCCCTGGAGGCTGTATCTGCCGCATCTAGGGCACAGCGTATAGAGGTATTAGTTATAGTTTTTCCCTCTTGGATCAATTCATTAGCCCTACTTCTCTATTTTTCAGGGAGATGGTGCATGATGGTTTCCAGCTCATCATAATGCGCTCTGTCGTATCTGGCCAATAGGGCTTGAGTGTTGGCGATACGCCATATATTGGCGGCTTGTGACGCAGTGCGCTTCCCTGACGCGTCTAGGAGCTTGGACTCTATGTCAGGTGGTGGTGCTTCGCCTGACGCCTGAAAATTTGATCGCTTCCTAGCTGTAGATACCACTAAGGAATCCAGTGGTGCAGGGCCTTTAATGTATGAAGGATCTGTGGGGGCGGCTTTATATTTTTTCTCTATACGTGGGTTTAGGACCCTAGCCCTGACTGGGTCTTTAAAAACCTCTGGTGCATGTTTGATTACTCCTTTTAGCATAGGTAGTATAGCAGTAGACCTATGTGCAGTATCGAAGGTGTCTAGGAGAAAATCTTCCTCCACAGGGTCAGTATGTAGCTCTACCCCGTGGTAATGTGCCGCCCTCTGTAGTAGGTGGTAAAAAACCTAACAAGTCTTCTGGTGGGGATGGCCTGGATGGATAAAGGTCCTCCTGTGGGACATCTGGGATGTCCGGATTGTTATAGTCATCCCATGGGTCTGGGGATCCAGTAGGGGTGGGGTCTTGTGGCACATCTGCTGGATCGTAGTAAGGGTCCCCTTGATCACCATGGTCTGGAGACAGGGTCGGAGAGCGATGAGGCAGGGGTGGAGAAGGTGGAAGTGGGGAGGGTGGAGGGGGTGGAGGAGGTGGGGAAGGCACTCTGAAAGGGGAGCTAGCAGTGTCCTTCCTCTTTGGAGGTGGAGGTGGAGCTGGTTTGTCCAAATGTCTCTTTTTTGAAGACAGTGTCAAATGTCCAGTTTTTGGATCCTTGGTAAGTGTCTTTTGCAGAGGATCCGGTTTGAATAGTTCTTGTGACACTGGTTGTTTGGTCGGCGCCGAGGTTTTCGGGGCCGACGGTTTTTAGGCATGTCCGTGCCGTGCTTTTTTGGGACCTCCGATTTTTTGTTCGGTGTCGAGAGAGGCTTCGGCACGGGAGTGTCGGCGCCGAGGGCCTTATGATGTTTGGTCGACACAGAGAGGGCGGGTTTCGACACCGAGGGCTTTGGTGCTGTGCTCGGTGCGGAGGTGGAGGCCGATTTTTTCTTCGGTGCCGAAGGGTGTTTTTCGGCACCGCTGGTAGGCTGGCTCGAGCCCGAGCTCCTGGAAGGCTTAATAGGCTTCTTTACTGGGCCCGAAGGTGGGGTGTTAGAAGCAGTGTCCTTAGTCTTGCCTAGGCGCGAAGGCGTGACCGAAGCCTTTTTGGGTATCGGCGTGGGTGTGGGAAGGGGTATAGTACTCATGACCCTCTGCGCCGGGGTGATGTCCTCCACATCCGAGTCGTCGGCCTCGGAAGCACTGAGGAGGTCGTTGTCATCTTCTTCGATGTGCTGCTGTCCCGGAGCTTCGACGTCGTCCCCGAAGATGTCGACTGGAGCGGAGGTCGAGGAGTGCGCCATGTTGCGTCTGGCCCTTCGATCTTGAATAGTCTTTTTCGATCTAAAAGACTTGCAGGCGGGACAGTCTCGAGCCTCGTGTTCAGGGGAGAGGCAGAGGTTGCACACCTCATGAAGATCGGTGTGGGGGAATTTGGACCCACATCGAGGGCACTTCTTGAAGGGAGTTCTTCCCATCAGCCGAGACCGGAGCCAGGATAGGCCCGAAGGCCGTGGTCGACGACCGGAATCGAAGAAGTGTCGAAGAGAAGGTGATTAAGATGGTTTATTATCTGAAGAATCTCGATGAGCGAGGATTTTGCGTCGATCGTTGAACTGGAAAAGTTCGGAACCGGAGCACGAAGTATTACATCCGAGCCCGATGGCGGAAAAAAACAATCTGAGGATGGAGCCGAAGCCCATGCGCAATACGAACCAAAGGAGGAGTCACCGACCTCGTGCCTGCCAAAGACTTTCCAGGAGGAAAACCAAACTGCAAGCATCCGGGCCCAACACCAGATGGCGATCTATGCACAGTGTATAATCTGCAGCTCACATGCCTCGAACATATATCTATATATATATATATATATATATATATACACATATATATATATATATATATATATTACTTGAAAAAACCATAGGTTTCAGGCATGTTATAGTTAGCAATTAGCATTTAAAAAACCTTAAAAATTCACTGAAAAAACCATAGGTTTCAGGCATGTTATAGTTAGCAATTAGCATTTAAAAAACCTTTAAAATTCACTGAAAAAACCATAGGTTTAAGGGGCGTTATAGTTAGCTGGACTTTTCACTCGTACAAAACGATTGAAATTCCCCCGTTATAGCTAGTTCAGCTAACTATAACTCACGCGCCCGCAATGCACTGCTGATGACGTCACCTATTCCATCACTCATGACATGGTCAGTGACATCACTGATGACATCACTGATGACATCATCCTTGTGATAGAGTGGCAGACCTCCTCTCCCCTAATATAACCTTTGATACACACATTCAAAAATAGAAACTACAATTTTCAAAACAATGGACATACCAATAACAGTTACAACAACCTATTCAGTAATTCTAAGTTCCACATACAGATCCACTCATTCACCATCAGTCCTATACAGTCACTCATACATGTACTCACTCATCATATGTACTCATACACCTATACATCCTGTTACACGACGCCACTCATCCATAGAGTTACTCACACACATAGTCACTCATGCTAATAAAGAATCAAACATCCATTTACTTGCATATACAGTTATACACACACCACCACACTTACTTCTACAGAAACTTACACATACTTAGTCTATTAAACAATCACTTATAGAAACACATACTTATTCATACAGGAACTCTTCCAATCTCTCACTCTCACATATACTCACTTATATACACCAATAGTCACATATAATAGTTTAAAACCTATGTAGTTACTCAAAAAGACACTATTGAGACAGTCATTCACTCACTAACACTCATGCACACACTCATCCACCCATACAGTCCTGCACACATGCTGTCTTCAACACATACAGTGAGTCACTCATTCATGCACCTATGCACTACGTAATACCCCCCACCGAACCATACAAACACTCAGACACTCATACTGATACTCAAAATACCAACTAATAACCTATATAGACACTCATGTAGCTACTCACCAACCCATGCAGCCACTTATACACAAAGTGAGAGACTGATACAGATATTTACATATTTAAACATTACTCACTAAGCCATGTATTCACTAAGATACACTTAATCAGTCAGTTATACAATCAATTTTTCAAAAACAAATCATCCATTTAGACACTTATATACCCATTTATTCTTCCATCGACCTTGAGATATACATATATAAAACATATGTAATTTTCAGAAAAACACACATGGATGATGTCATGAGTGATGTCATTTGAGATGTCATGAGTGATGTCACGGACCAGGTCATGAGTGATGTGATATGTGACATCATCAGCAGTGCATTGCAGGCGCGCGAGTTATAGTTAGCTGAACTAACTATAACTAGGGAATTTCAATGGTTTTGTACGAGTGAAAAGTCCAGCTAACTATAACGGCCATGAAACCTATGGTTTTTTCAGCGAATTTCAAAGGTCTTTTAAATGATAATTTCTAACTATGCCAACAGAGATAGCACATGTGAAGAAAGAAGAAAAAACCCACAGAAAGCAAAAAAAGAAATGCAGAAAGAAGCAACAGAAGTCCTCAAAGACGAAGAAAAGTGCAGGAAGAAGGATAACGTGCAGAAAGAACAAACAGAAGAGCAGAAAGAAGCCTGGTTGCAAAATTATCCTGTACCCTCAACTTTTTCAGACGGATACTGGTGGTAATTGAGTCTGACTAACCAGTCCTAGAGCAAGTACTATGTTAAAAGACACTCAGAATACAGAGAAAACACCTACATACACTAGGGAACACTATGCGTTGGGGTCCCCCTGTGATTAGCATGTCCTCCTCTGTAAGCCCCTAGTATATAATAGGGCAGGGGATTAAAACTACCTCTTAAAACGCACCACAGGGTGTGTTTGCACATGTCACCTCAGGCCCCGTCCCCTCCCTTCCCCACTGTGTAAACACGCGCTGTGGCCGTTTTAAGTTGGGAGCTTAAGTCCCCTTGAATCCTATGGGTCCTTGGGGTTCAACTAGCCCACTAGGTACCTCCAGTAAGCGCCACAGAGCTGCGTTGCAGAGAGGTGTAAAAAGTGGCACGGCCTGCACCACCTCTCTGCAACGCAGATCAGTGGCGCTTACTGGAAGCACCTGGTGGGCTAGTTGGCCCCCTGGGTCCCTCAGGATTGAAAGGGAATTATTTCCCCAACTTAAAACGCGCCACAGGGCGTGTTTGCACATGTCACCTCAGGCCCCGTCCCCTCCCTTCACCCCTGTGTAAACGCGCACTGTGGCCGTTCTAAGTTGAGAGATTAAGTCCCCTTGAATCCTAAGGGTCCCTAGGGTCAAACTAGCCCACTAGGTACCTCCAGTAAGCGCCACAGAGCTGCATTGCATAGAGGCGTAAAAAGGGGTGTGGCCTCAGAACACCTGTCTGCAACGCAGCTCCCTGGCGCATACTGGAGATACCTGTTGGGCTAGTTGGCCCTCAGGGACCCTCAGAATTGAAGGGGAATTAATTCCCCAACTTACAACTGGCCAGAGGGCGCGTTTGCAGAGTGCTGCAAGGAGGGGGCGTGGCCTCCGGCGAAATGCCGGTCTTTTATTTATTTTTTTAAGAAGGAGGGCTGTGTGGCCCCCCTTCTTTTTCTAATTTATTGGCCTGGGGACTCCATCAACCAGGGCCTGCACCCTAATTTTTTTTGTTGAAAAAAATGTATTTGTAAGGGGGCCACGTGGCCCCTCTCCCAAGGCCTTAATCGGCCCCAGGGACCCCAACCCCCGCGTCATGGCCTTTTTAAAAAAAAAAAAAATCTCGAGGAGGGGGGCTGCGTTGCCCCCCTCCTCACGCCACTTATGGCCCCGGGGACCCCATCACCCGGGGCCGGCCTTTGTTTTTTATTATTTTAAAACAATATATATATATAGAAACACTTAGGACATGCTGGACAAACCGTATGTACCTATCACCATGACGATTTGCATGATATTCATTAAAAGGCGACTATGCATACAATGAATCCACATGGAATGTATTTACACCGCTAGTGAAGCTCTGATATGTCTGATGCACTACCGTGCCTAAACCCGGCGCCCCCGCCGGGGGTACTCTCCAAGTAGACACCCTTGTCATTTATTTATACAAAAATGGGTAGCTATTGACCGGCACATTTAATACACACGCACACCAAGCCATTCAAAGGGGATTCGACAAAAATTCGACCAAACTGTGCAAGAAACCCCCCTCACGGTTAATAAAACACACATCCACCGCCGGATGTGTAATACTTTTTATTTTACTCTCGGGAAAGGAGACGAACCTCACTTGAGAGTCACAGCGTGCTCCTGGCTGAGCCGAATGCTGTGTTACACCCACCAGTGCCCACCAAGTGCCACACACCTCTTTGTTGTAGTCCACCAGCTAGTGCGTATGCTATGACACTCTAGCCCATGTGCACTGTAACACCACCCCGTGAATATGTCATGCCGCACTTGCCTTCGCACGGGTTATATTGCCCCATCTAACGTGCCTTCCTCGATGCCTATGTTATAACGCACAGTGCTATGCCAAACATATTACAATCTGGGATCCATATCTTTGTCACAGTGCATATGCAACGTTACACTCCCCAGCACATATTTTATATTACAACTTTAGAGACTAGTTAGGTTACACAACACTGTCCTGTGCATATTAAACTCCAAGGCGCATATCGCATTGCACGCGCTAGTGCCTGTGCTATCTCGCGCTCTCCAATGAATCTGTCATTGCGCACAATGTATTGCATATTATATTTCACGCCCGGTTCATCTTATATCACACTTTTTAGTGCATAGTTTATACCATATACTAGATCTAGTTTTCATTTTCAATTGTGCTCTCAGGACTATGTTCTATATAACACTGCGTTCACCTACCCTTTTCACGGGCATTACATTTTGCGATGGGGGTGGAGGGTCAGGGGGTGTTTCTGCCAAGTGAGCCCGGAGTCACAGTCACAAACGTCCTCTTCTTCCTGAATAAAAGTGAGATTATGCTGCATACTTGTTCGTATTTTAAGTAGTTCGCACAGACACATTTTAAAAACAATAAAGTTCCTAATACCCACCTTCTCTGAACAGTTAATGCTGCCCCACCCACCTCCTCCCTATCCTCTGTTGTCTGAATCCATGGACTAGCCTCCTTCCTCCTGCCATGCATGGTCTGATGTGCTGCCACTGCCCTCCATTTAGCATGATGTACCCGACCACTCCTCCTGCACCCCATTGCCCAATTCTATGGCCCATCATTGACCTCCTGCTTAGCCTCTGTGCTTTGCTTGCTGCCCCTATTCTCCTTGCCCCTGCCCTCCGATGTCTTTGTGCATGCCCCTGCTCCATCCTTTTTGCCCACCATGTTCCATGGACCTGCCACTCCTATCTACTCTGAGTGTTCTGTTGAGCTGCCACTCCCCTCCCACCTGCCTAGCATTGTCAGATGACTGTAACCTGTCCCTGCCACCTCCACCCTGCCTGTCCACATGCCATGCCCCTAATCCCCTTCCTCCTGTCCTCCATGGTCCATTTTACTGCGACACCCTTCTGACCTCCCTGGTCTGTTGTGCTGCAACTGCTCCTCCTGCCTCCCCGCGCGGTCTGTTATGAGGCCCGTTCCTCTGAACTCTTTTCCGTGCCCAGGTCCTGACCCTCCCTTCTATCCTCCATGGTCCTTTGTGCATGCCCCTGCACCCTCCTTCTTCCCATCATAGCAATTGTGCTGCCACTAACCCTCCCGCTTGCCATGCATGGTTTTCTGTGCTGCCATGGCCCCTCCCACCTTCCCTGTGTGGTCAGCTAGCTGCCCCTGACCCCCTCCCACCATCCCTCCATGGTCTGTGTGTATGCCATCATAGTCTCACTGTTGCTCTCCATGGTGTGTCTAGTTTCTAGTGCCCATCCTGCTTTACCTCCATGGTCATCTTGCTGCTCCTGCCCTGCCCCCAGCCCTCTGTTTCCATGTGCAGACCCCTATTCCCTCCCTCCTGGCTTGTCTATTCCATTGTAATGCCCCTGATCCGTCCCTCCTGCCCATTATGGTCTGTTATGCTGCAGCTTTCTCTCCTGTCTGTCCATTATGGTCAGCTAGCTACCATTGCCTCTTTCCCCTCTGTTCTCTGTTGTCCATGTGCATGGTCCTGTCCCCTCCCTATTGCTTTCTATGGATTGTTGTGCTGCACTCCCGTCCCGCATGCCCTGTGTGGTGTATTGTGCTGCTGCAAACCCTGATGCCTGCCCTGTAGGGTCAGTTTGGTGCACCTCTCCATGTACCTCCTCTCCTCTGTTATCTGAGTCCATGTCCCTACCCCCAATTCCTCCTGCCTAACATGATCCAATGTACCATACTTGCGAACATTTTGAACTTGGTAAGAGGGAGATTTTGAAAAAAAACTGGGGCATTGATTTTCACCTTTGAGTTACATTGAAAAAGAGGAGATTGTAGACAGGAGACAGATCAAATAAAGCCCATTTGAGCTTAAAAACATTGGACGTTTCCTGGCTGAAACGGGCCTGTTGGCATGTATGGTTGTACTACCACTGCCTCTTCCTTCTGCCCACAATGGTCTATTATATTGCCACAGCCTCTCTTGCCAGTCCTGTATTGTTGGTTTGTTGCCCCTTCCCCCCTTTCCACTGCCCTCCATAGTCTGTTGTGCTGCCACCGCCCTTCCTTCACTGTGGTCAAATTGTTGCCTCTGCACTCTCCTACCTGCCTTCAATTTTCAGAGTCCGCGCGCCCCTGGCCTCTGCCTCTCAACAGTATCCCAATGAACAACTAGATTGCTAACATTCTATATTTATTACAAAAGTGTGGAACGCCTGACATCATCTTGATGTAATCAAAAATGTAATACCTAGAGCATTTCCTTTAGAAAATACATATATGAGAGGGCCTTATTTATATCAAAATTATGGTTAGTGCTCTAAAAAACTAAAATGAGGACATATTTTCTGAGTTTTCAAATAGCGACAAAGAACTTTTAAATTATTTGTAATCTTTATGTTTTTTTATCCAGTTGACCACTTTATTAAATGTTGCACTTAGGGGAGAGGATGTGGTGTTACTTCCAGAGCTGCAGACTTTGCAACTAGGGAACCAGGTTGGAGTTTCTGCTTCAGCTCAACATTCTGTGATTCTGGTCAAATCACTTAATCTCCCCATGTCTACAACCAAAATTAATTTGATCTTGTGTGATGTAACCAATGCTCATGTAAAGCACTCCAATACCTGACAAGTCTGCACTATATAAAACTGCAAATACACAAAAAATAAGTGTTTTGCACACTTCTGTCACTGGGCTACATGTGGGCGATATTTGGGCTACATTTGGGCTCTTTTGTCTCTGGTGGCCATTTTGGGAGACTTATTTGTTATGAAGTTTCCTGATTTCCTCATTTACTACAGTCTCCTCAGTAGGAAATACTTTCAGTTTTTTACTTTGATTCCATCAAGAAGGCATTCAGATGTGTCACACATTTGCCATAAATTTAGAATGTTAGCACTCTAGTTGCTTATTAGATCACTGTAGTAAAGCTACTGCTTACCAGGGAAGTCTGCTGCTGGTATTCAAAGTGCAGGTTTCAGTCTGCATGTAAGAATTTTTTAATGAAATAGAAGAGGATTTGAGAAGTTACTCAAAATGTGCCCTAATTTTTCTTTCTGCAGCACTAATCATACTTTCTATGGCAATATGAACCCCCTCATTTTGTTCCTTTTTTAAATTAAATGTTTTAAGAGTTACCACTTTATTCCAATCATGATGGCTTCAGGTGTGCAATACGTTTGTCATAAGTAGGACTGTTAGCGCTCTAGTTGTTCCTTGGAACACTCTGGGAAGCTGCAGTAGAACACAAAGGAATCAACTGACAGTCTCTGCCCTTGTTGGATGTACATGTTTTACTGAGAATGTCAGACTTCATTCTCTCACATGACTGAGAAAGATAATGTGAATTTACAGAAAATATGCTCTCAGTTTAGCTTATAGATCACCTTCCAAACCTCTGTGGGAAAAGCATGAGAAACGTTTTCTCTCATGATTCATGATATCACAGCAGAAGGCTTTCTCACATGGTAAAATCACCTTAGAACACACCACAATTCCTAAAATTAGTATGGTACCATCAACAAATGATTTATAATGTAACTAAAGTCTTAAAACCTTCTATTAACTGCAATGCTTTTTAATGAGGTGCTATCATGTATATTGGTCCCAAGATGGCTGCCAACACTTCTTGGATGAAGTACTGACAGCCAATCAGATCTCACGATGAGATGTGTGGTTAGGCTCTGCCCAGATATATCTATCTTTTTAACTCTAATTTTCTCAGGAACTACTGAACGGATTTAAGGCACGTGTCTGAACTGAGGACTACCCCTTTGCCAAATTTGGTGTAATTTCGTTCAGCAGTTCGGGCTGCAGCTGCGTCAACAGGTCCTATGGGAAAATGCATGGGGAAAACGCGTTTTGGGACCCCCCCTTTTTTCTCGTCCCCCGCTTGACCAATCACCGTGAAATTTTCAGGATAGGAGCGGACCGGAGCTGGCCAAAAGTTTGGAAAATTTTGCGAAGCTTCGTCAATAGGCGCCAACGTTATTCCAAATAGAATGTTGCGGATTTCCTATGGAAAATAGGTCCTAACTATAACTACCTACTGGCGACTGCGAGTAGGTAATATATATACATACATAAATACATCTAGTTCAAAGTGCACCACTGGGCCTCGTTTTAACACAAAAATGGTATGTGCCTTAGCCCATCCTCTTCTGTAGAAAGGGTTTCTCCACTTTGCTAAAATTTCTATTATCAACATCAAGGTTTTTCAGAAGCCTTGGGATTTAAGTGAACAGAAACCACAGGCCATCATCCCACTCTGAAAAGTGTTACATTTACAGACTCCAGTTCAGTTTACTATCTGACAATTTTATAGGCCGATCAATATCTTGGCCCAAGTCCGATATCTAGCATGGTCAGGGTTGTGACATTTACAAACAGTTGCTATTATTACATTTAAAAATGTCCCCGCCTCATGTCCATTAACACTAGGTTTGTTGTAAACGTTTGTTGTTCTAAAAACCGAGCTGTGGTTCTAAAACGTTTGGGAAGCTCTGGCTTAGCAGATGTTCAGTGTAGGTCCAGATTTAGTCTTAGATTCAAGACCTCTATATTATATAGACATATATCTAGAAATGTGTGTGTTTAAGATATAAAAGACCTTTTTGGTAAAGTAATGTTTGCTTTGTCTAGCAAAAATGAACATACTAACTTTTATTTGCAGATGGGTGCTTTACCATTCAAACGTGTATGTTAAAAAAAAAAAATCATATTATAGCATGATAAAAGTTATTAGGCCCCAGAACTACATCAGAGTGCAGAAAAATGGAAGTTTCCACCTGCAAAGTCCGCAATCCTGCTGGACAGACCTGGTACGCAGAAACGTTCGTTATCTAAAGAGTGTTAAATAGGGAATTATTTCCCACAGCTGCACACTGTGAGGAACACGCCTCTATTAGGTTTTATAAATCAACACAACATACTAGACTCTGAGAACTGCGGGTCGGTAGTTAGTGCGTGGATCTACTTGTGGAATTTCCAAATAAACTCAATCTCTGGCTCATGGGACAGATGGGCACAGAAGATGCTAGACATAAAAATGTTCACTTATACAAGTTACGAGTCTGAATGAATACGGACGCTCTGCGTAGTCATTTGTAATGTAAAAGAACCACATGTGACTAAAGACCTACTCAGTTTAGAATATCAAAAAGAGAACGAATGTGGCCCACAAAGAGGCATTGAGATTGGTGAGTTGTTGTCAGTTGGAACAGCAGTTGAAGAAATGAGATGGGGAACGCTGTTGGTGTCTGAGTAGGTAGAGGATGTGCCGAAAAAATATAGATTGCCTTTGGCTCTCTATAGATCTAATGGGTGGGTCTGGTGATCTGGGGTAGACAAAGAACCTTCTTACTCAGGAGAGGTAAATATGAAAAGAACATGGGGAAATCAAAATGAAATGCTAACTGGATTTTTATGCACTTAGAACATAAAAGCAAAGTTCACTGGAGGAGGTAAATTGGTTTCAAATGTTGCAACATAATCATCTGCAATAGGAATCAGTGGTCTCAATTCCTATTTCAAATGACACATTTATTATCCCAACACAGATAAATGTAGCATTGCCCAAAGTAAAGGCAAGAGCCTTCAAATGCATTTAGTTGATGGGAATATGGGTCCAGAATAAAGTACGAATGGCCTTTGTTTCAACTGCTTGTATTTTTAATGAAAGTCAACATACATTTTTTCATTCAAACACTAAGCTTCACCAAAAACAGTCCGCATTAAAAAGGATGCATTGTCCACGCATGTGAAAATGTTGCTGGTTTGAACATGGGAAAAGAAAAGGGTTTTAACATGTGGGTCTATTTAAGAGTCTTAATAAGAATTGTCCTCTGTGTAATGTTTAAAGAATCAGAATGACTCCAATGTTCAAAGAAAAACGTCTGTGTTTTGAAAGGCAACACAGATCTGCACATTTCAAGTGGAGCTCGTTTCCTGCGGGCTGCAGTGATATAGCATGTTCTTCTGGGAAAGAAAGAAACTTCAAGTTGTCTGTTAATTTTTACAGGAGTCCGTTGACAACGTGACTATTTCTGAGAGAAATGTATTTGTTTTCAAAACTAAAATGAAAAGTCACGGTCCAGTTTAAAGGCACTGTGAACGTTCCAGCAGATATTTAATTGATTTGTATTTTCAAGTAAATACAATAAACAACGTGTATGGCTGGCAATTTAGGTATGAGAAAATAAAAAATAAAAATGTTATCACATTTTAGATACAAGACTGAGTAGTAATAGTGAAAGTAATTTGGCGGCTTAACAAAAATGAATTCATTTTAAAAAGATCCTCTGTGGGTCATTGTAATAGCTTTTGGTAAGTGTGCTGCACACAAATAACATTTTGTGCTGAGAAATACATGTATTTTATGACAGAGACCAGAATTGAACCAGAGGTCGAATGATGATACTTGTGGTCACATATTCTTATGTACCCATAGCGAACAGATAATCCCAGGCCGATCAGATAGGAAGGAGGGACGGACAATTTACAATCATTCTCTTTCGGGTGGATACTTTATCAAACAGCACAATTCTCACCTTTAGATGTCCCTAGACTCCAGCCTGGATTTTTTTTTTTTTTTTTTAAACAGTAGGTCCACATGCCTATAGGTGACATGCTGCAGCTAAGTACTGCCTTGCGAGTAGGTGAGGCAAGGTGGCGTAACAAAGCCTGAAATTCACTCAAGCAGGACAGTGACATGACGGCATTAGGAAAACGTTTTTGAACGTTTAAGAGCTTTAGGGAGCAACTATGAATTGGGTCGAAGAGAGACCAGGATATGGTCCCACTGAGGCATCACAAATGACTTGGCCGAAAAATGTGGGTCAAACTTTTAATGAAGTCAACCGGAGAACTAAGCAAGTATTGCTGGTCAGCTACACATAGAAAGGCTCAAGAGGCAGATAAAGAATATGCTACTTACCAGTGTGCATCTGTTCTTGGCATGTAGAGCTGCAGATCTACACACTGTGCATAGATCGCCATCTGGTGTTGGGCCCGGATGTTTGCACTTGTTTTTGTCATGGAAAGCCTTTGGAAGTCACGAGGTAAGTGACTCCTCCCTTGGATAATAGTGCACATGGGCATCGGCTCCATCCTCAGATTGTTTTTCGCCAGCGGGAAAATGATGAGTTTTGTAAGAAACAGGAAAGATGCCCATGTATGCTGTATCTAAATAAAATAATACTGGAACAGATAAAGGTAGCCGGGGAGGCGGGTGGGTGTGTGTAGATCTGCAGCTCTACATGCCAAGAACAGATGCACACTGGTAAGTAGCATATTCCATTTGAGGCATATGAGCTGCAGATTACACACTATGCATAGATTGTATAGCAGTATCCCCTCTTAGCGGCGACCACCAGCATCTGCTGCAGTAGTTTGAAATAGTGTTTTGAGTAGAGCTTGGCCCACACTAGCCTGTTTAGTTTGCACATCCACACAATAGTGTTTTGTGAATGTGTAGACCATGTAGCTGCTCTGCAGATATCGTCTAAGGGAATGTTCCCTAAAAATGCCATTGAAGCCCCTATCTTGGGAGTAGAGTGGGCTTTAGGAGGAACAGATAATGTACGTTTTGCTTTGAGGTAGCAAATTTGTATGCATTTGACAATCCACCTAGCTATCCCTGATTTTGATATGGGGTTGCCTTTGTGTGGTGGTGAGAAAGACACGAATAGTTGTTTGGTCTTACGAAAAGGTTGTGTTCTCTCTATGTAGTATAGGAGTGCTCTTTTGACATCTAAGGTGTGAAGAGCTCTTTTTGCGACTGTGGCTGCGAGAAGAATACAGGCAGCTCTACAGATTGATTGAGGTGGAAGGGAGAAATGACTTTAAGGAGGAATTTAGGATTAGTTCGGAGAACAACCTTATTATAATGCATCTGCAGAAAAGGTTCCTGAATGGTTACTGCTTGTAGTTCGCTAACTCTTCGTAGAGAAGTAACGGCTACTAGGAAAGCAGTTTTCCATGTTAAGAATTGTAGCTCACAGTTATGTAGAGGTTCAAATGGAGGCCCTATTAGTCTTGTGAGAACGATGTTTAAATTCCACACAGGTGAAGGTGGTACTCTGGGGGGAATTATTCTTTTGAGTCCCCCCATAAAGGCCTTTATGGCAGGTACTCTGAAAAGTGATAGATGTTGTCTATTTTGTAGATATGCTGCAATGGCAGCAAGATGCAGTCTAATAGACGTGTAGGCTAAGTTGCATCTTTGGAGGTGCAGTAAGTAGCCTATGATGAGTTGGATAGACACATCTAGGGGATCAGTGTTGTTGTTATGACAGTATATAACAAATCGTTTCCACTTGGCTGCATAGCATGCTCTATTGGTAGATCGTCTAGCTTCTTTAATGACGTTCATACAGTCAGTAGGAAGGTTAAGGTAACCAAACTCTAGGACTTCAGGAGCCAGATCGCTAGGTTGAGCTGGGTCTGGGTCTGGGTGTTGGATCGCTCCATGGTTCTGGGTTAAGAGGCGTGGAGAGAGGTGTAATTTTTGGTGCGGAACTACAGAGAGTTCCAGCAATGTGGTGTACCATGGCTGTCTGGCCCAAGTTGGAGCAACTAGGATGAGCGTTAAGGAGTGTTGCTGTAGTCTGCGCACCACTAGTGGAATGAGTGGTTGAGGCGGAAAAGCGTACGCAAATCTGCCTGACCAGTTCCTCCAGATCACATTGTCTTTGGACAATGGGTGAGGATATCTGGCGACGAAGCTTGGGCATTTGGCGTTTTCTTGGGTGGCGAAGAGGTCCATCTGTGGTTGCCCCCATGTTTGAAAAAACGGTTGAAGAACTTGTGGATGAAGTTCCCACTCGTGGATCTGTTGTGTTTGACGGCTCAACAGATCGGCTATGGTGTTTTGGACTCCTGGGACATGTTGAGTTAGGAGAAAAATGTTCTGAAGTATAGCCCACCTCCATATGTTCTGTGCCAGCTGAGAGAGCTGCAGAGTGTGTTCCGCCTTGTTTTTGTATATAATACATGGCTGTCATGTTGTCTGTGCGGACTAAGACAGCCTTGCCTGATATGTGTTTTTGAAATGCTTTTAAACCTAGGAATATGGCTAGTAACTCCAGGTGATTGATGTGGAGTAACTTTTGTTGAGGTGTCCACCTGCCCTGCATGGTGTGATGTAGTAGGTGAGCTCCCCAACCGGAGAGCGATGCGTCCGTCATCATAACTATTTGAGGAATCGGCTCTAGGAACCGTCGCCCTTTGGCAAGGTTTTTGGTGTTCCACCACTGCAGAGAGCGATGGGTACGACCATCTACCAACACCAGATCTGTTAGCTGACCTTGAGCCTGGTTCCATTGGCGTGCTAAGCACTCTTAGAGACGACGCTTCTGGAGTCTTGCATGAGGCACTATGAATATGCAAGAGGCCATCATTCCTATGAGTTGCATGAACACTCGAGCTGGAAGAGTGCTGCGGTTGGAATTTGGTGAGAAGAGCCTGTATGCTTGCTATCCTGCCGGGACTGTGATAGGCTAGCGCCTTTGAGGTGTCTATTGTGGCCCCGAGGTACTGTTGCGTGTGGGACGGTTGCACCTGAGACTTGGCGTGGTTTACTGTGAACCCCAGGTCGTGAAGTTGTTCAATAGTGGCACGAGTGTGTTGTACAAACTGATTGTATGAGCTGGCTTTTATGAGCCAGTCGTCTAGATATGGGAAGAAGTGGATGTGTTGTCTTCTTAGGTGTGCTGCCACTACCACTAGGCACTTGGAAAACACTCTTGGTGCTGTGGTGACTCCGAATGGGAGTACTTTGAATTGATAGCGCTGACCGTCCACTACGAATCTGAGATATTATCTGTGAGCGGTGTGAATGGGAATGTGGAAATAGGCATCCTTGAGGTCTAGGGTAGCAAGGAAGTCGCCCTGTGAAAGCAGAGGAAGGACCTGCTGAAGTGTGACCATGTGGAAATGGTCTGAGTGGATGTATAGGTTTAGGGGTCTGAGGTCTAGAATAGGCCTTAGAGAGCCGTCCTTTTTTGGTATGAGAATATAGAGGGAGTAAACTCCTTTGTTTTGTTGGTGCAGAGGAACTGGTTCTATTGCACTTTTTTGTAGGAGGGAGATTACCTCCAGCTTTCGCAGTGACAAATGTTCTTGTGACATTGGACGCTGTTTGGGTGGTATGTTGGGGGTAGATATTAGTTCGAGACAGTAGCCTGATTGAATTATCTGTTGCACCCACCTGTCTGAAGTGATGTTTGCCCAGACAGGGAGGAATTGGTGGAGTCTTCCCCCGATTGGAGTGGAATGGTCTGGGGGAAGTGGAGGGAAGTCGTGGGGTGGGGGTGGAGGTAGAGCGGGAGTTGTTGTTTTTGCCTCTGCCTTTGTTGTTATTCCCCCAGTAACCACCTCTTCGGTAACCTCTAGTAAAGGTGGATTGGGTGGGAGCTTTGTAAGAAGTGGGGGGCTATCAGAGGAGTAACCTCTGTGGGTGCTTCTGAAGGATGAGCGACAAAAGGAACGTCTGGGAGCTTGCGACTGCAAGGCTCCCATATATTTGGCTGTGTCGGTATCCTTTTTCATTTTTTCAACTGATACGTCCATATTAGGGCCAAATAGGTGTTGCTCATCGAATGGCTGATTGAGTATGGTACTCTGGACTTCACGTTTAAAACCTGAGATGCGTAACCAGGCATGCCTACGCAGAAGGACACTGGTGTTTATTGCCCCTGAGGCAGTATCTGCGACATCTAAGAACCAGTGTATGGAGGTGTTAGTTTTACCTTCTTGTACGAGTTCATTGGCCCTGTTTTTATACCGGTCTGGGAGGTGTTGCATTATGGACTCAAGCTCATCATAATGTGCCCTGTCATACCTAGCTAGCAGCGCTTGTGTATTGGCAATGCGCCATATGTTTGCTGCCTGTGACGCTGTGCGCTTGCCAGAGGTGTCCAGGAGTTTAGATTTGTTATCTGGTGTTGGTGTGTCACCTGATGTTTGGGAATTGGCTCTCTTCCTCGCATTGGAGACTACGAGGGAGTCTAGAGGGGCTGGGTCTTTGATGTACACTGGATCAGTAGGGGCAGCCTTATATTTTTTGTCTATTCTCGGGTTGATGACTCAAGCCCTAACCGGGTCTTTAAAGACCTCTGGTGCATGCTTAATGACCCCTTTAAGCATGGGTAAAATTGAGGTGGACCTTTGTGTGGTGTCAAAAGTGTCCATGAGAAAGTCTTCCTCCATGGGGTCTGTATGAAGGGCCACCCCGTGGTACTGAGCAGCTCTGTGGAGGAGCTGGTTGAAGCCGATATTGTCCTATGGAGTGGAAGGCCTGGAGGGATAGATGTAGTCTTGTGGGGTGTAAGGGACTTCTGGGACACTGTAATCATCCCAGGGTCCCCTAGGGGTTGATCGTCCGCACCGCCCCCTGCATCATCTGAGGTGTTGGCATCATCATCTGCTGGAGTAGGAGATGGTGTAGGAGAGCAGTGTGTTGGGGGAGGAGGAGGATGAGGAAGAGGAGAAGGGATCCTTAATGGAGAGGTAGCAAAGGCTCTCTTTTTCGGTGGTGGAGCCGGTGCAGGCGTATCTAGGGGTCTTTTCTTGATGCTAAGCATTAAGTGACCAGTCTTCGGATCCTTCACAAGAGTCTTTTGGGTAGGATCTGGGCGAAGCAGTTCTTCTGTGGAAGGCAGATTCTTCGGAGTCGACGGCTTCGGTGCCGTATGCTTTTTCGGCGCCGACTTGGTAGCGGTTCTGGGTTTGGAAAGGTGCAGTTTTGCAGTGTCTTTGTCCGATGGAACCTGTTGTTGTTTTTTCGGTTCCAAGGTCTTCGGCTTCGAAGAATGGGAGTCGGGGCCCTTTGGTGGCCGTTTTTTGGTCGGCTCCGAGGGTGTTGTCGGTGCCGAGGAACCGGTGCTAGCCTTCGACGCCAAGTGCTTAGATGTCGAAGAAGCGGTCGGCGTGGATGAGGAAGAGGACATCTTTTTCAGTGCCTGTGTATGTTTTTCGGCACCGAGGGTAGGCTGACTCGAGCCAGAGTCACCTAAAGGCTTAGTAGGCTTCTTTACCGGGCCCAAAGGCGGGGCATGGGAAGCAGTCTCTCGGTGTGCACCTGGGCCCGAAGGTGAAGGTGGTACCGAAGTCTTTTTAGATAGTGTCGAGGGGGGGTTGGAGTCGGAGTCGGGGTCGACGTCTGTACTCACTGCTCTCTGAGCTGGAGTGATGGCCTCGACATCGGAAACATCTGCTTCAGAGGTGCTGATGAGGCCGTCTTCGACCCGACCTTGCTCTGGAACATCGACGCCTTCTTGGAAGATGTTGTCAGGGATCGAAGATGACGAGCGAGCCATTGTTCTTCTAGCTCGTCAGTCCCAGATCGTCTTCTTGGAGCGGAAGGAGGCGCAAGCTGGACAGTCTCTGGCCTCGTGCTCCGGTGAGAGGCAGAGGTTGCACACCTCATGCAGGTCGGTGTGGGGAAACTTCGATCCACATCGAGAACACTTTTTGAATGGCGTCCTTTCCATGAGCCGGAGATGAGGCCCAGGTAGGCCAGAGGGCCTTCGTCGACAACCGGAATCAACGACTTTGAAGTTGAAATGTCGCGTGGATTCAGAAAACGCGATCAAGACAATACTGTTGAGAAGGGAAGGATTGCACGTCGAAAGAGAAAACCGTTAACGGTTCCAAACTGGAGCGCGAGAACACATCCGAGCCCGATGGCGGAAAAAACCAATCTGAGGATGGAGCCGATGCCCATGCGCACTATGATCCAAGGGAGGAGTCACCTACCTCTTGACTTCCAAAGACTTTCCAAGACAAAAACAAGTGCAAACATCCGGGCCCAACACTGTTGCAGGGATTCTGCTCATGCACAGAACTATGCGCAGGAAACCAGGACCTCAGTGAATTGTGGTGTACCAAAAACTCACCTCAGAACCCAGAACCCCTAATCCTACCAGCATCAGTGTTCCATTCGTTATCCGATTTTATCTCGGCGGTCCCAATGTATAGACAACCCAGAACAAGCGACTTAGTGTATTCTCAGGAATGGTGGGAATCAGAAATACCTGTTCGTTATTATTCTCATATCAGTCCACAACAGAATAAACAGAGACACGGTAAAGTTTAAAGAGTTTATTTTATAAACCTTGTGTCCTAAGATGCAGTACTTTGGCTAACATAAGCAGACAAATGATTAAAATCAAAACCATCGGCATAATTACAATACCATAGAAAATGAAAGGAGAAATCATAATAAAATGACAGTGGATTACAGCCACCTTCCTTTCGCTAGTAAACTAATATTATTATTATTAGACTAATAGAAGGTCTCTAGGCTTGAATGGGGAACCCCATACCGTAAAGATCAGCTTAGTGTAATCACATCACAGGATCAGGTATACTCTGCTCCTGGGAAAGCTCTTCTTCCGAATGTGTGTAAAGCATGCAGCCTGCAATGTTAAAAGCACTCGACTTTCAGGTATTTGCAGCTGCGTGAGTGTTATGGCTAAATAGTGGGCCGATCAACCTGAACCCAAAAACATGCACCATCTAGCGACCCAGACTGTTTCTTTACACAATGTTCAGACTAGGTCGCAGCTCACTGTTAGGGATGTGAACAACAGACAGTTCTCATGTGAAGCAAAGGCGAGCAAGCATTTCTCAAATAATAACATGCAACTGCAGTGTCGTGTGCAAAAGCAGCAAAAGTGGCATGATGGCTTGCTAACATCTAACCCGGTTGTGCTAACTTAGCAATGTACGTATATAAATAGCAGTCCTTACTACACCCCCCCTTGATCGGACCACTAACCAGTAGGGGCACAATTAAGGAACGCAGAGTTCAAGTTCGATAGAACGGAACCAAGGGCACAAATTGTGAATCCATATAAGGGCAGTGAAAGTTCGAAGAGAAAAAAAAGAGAAAAAAAAAACATTTAAAGGGGAAAAAAAATATTATCAATGGATGTCCAAAGAAAAAGCAAAAGTTATTCCAAAGGAATGTTGGATGACCTCCAAGTTAATCCATCAATGTATAAGCACAATAAGTAGCAACGGCTTCCAAGAGGAAATCATTGGAACGTTCTGCAAAATTATCTGCCATCCAGTTCAGCAAGGGGAATGAACACACATGTTCTTTGGCAACTGGCGCCTCTAGTACCATCAGAGGACAACTGGTGTGTTCTTCAAGATAACTTCTTGCCAAGAACTCAGCGGCAGCCGTACCGATGTCCCAATTCCCTAGGACTCCATGTGCTGCTCCACAGGCCATAATCCTGAAACCAGAACAGTCCAACTCATGAGCCACTAAGGGACTCATTAGTCGATCATAATCCGGGGCGGGAGACACAGAGTTTGACAAGCACAAATCTAGAGCCCATTGGAACGGACACTCTAGGCAATGAAAGACAGGTTGTACGCAAGTAAAGTAGGGAAACCGGAAGTGCAACCCATAGGCTATGCTCAATGTTGCCAGTGGTAGTGTTCCATAGTATTCAAGCATCCGGTTACGAAGATGGAGCAGCCGGGACGTGCGGTCGTGTGACACAAATTGTGCATCCATTGCGTAGTAAGCAGCCCAACAACAGTACCCCAGCCACGAGGGCGAGAATCAACGTGAGACCGCCGAAGACGCTGGAAAAAATAGAATGAAAAAATGCCGGGATCACACCAAAAATAGTTTGGAAGGAGGTCACGAGGCCGGAGCCCACAATTTTGAAAAAATGTGCCAGGCCACTTGTTGACGAGGCATTAAAGATAGTCTGAATCAGGGCACCAAAATGAAGTGGGAGATCAGTATTCAAAAGCGCTTGCACCTCTGTGCGCGTGTTTGCTACGTGAAGGACAAATGTTTCCCGGGATCAAGTCAACGCGACTTCTTTCTGAGACAATAGAGCCCTTATTCTGCTCATCTTGTTGAACTCTGCTTTCAAGGTTGGAATGGAAGGCCAGATGGATACATCGAGCCATCCATGCGGGGGTGGGAAAAGGACGTTGTTACAGCAGACTACTCTCTGTGATACAGTCACTATGTAGGGAATTCCCACTAACATCCCACAGCAAGCTTCATTATTTAATAGCAAATAACTACCGTTAGCCAGCAGCGTAAACGACGGTGTTATGACTGGCACTGGGATCCCATTCAGGACGCAAGCTAAATTAGGAGCGTGCACATTACATGCACCATGCAATTGAATGTGCCGACACACCACAGAGTGATCCGGAGTGGAAGTGCACTCTTCACCTTTTAAATAGACCTCTTTACCGTCCCTCACACACCTTTACGTGAATGGGAGTGACCAAACTTCATGCAGGAAGGCAGTACCTAGTTGTTCATATCTGCCTAGCGCATAATGTTTCATGCAGGAACTGAACTTAAACAGGGGAAATGGTAATGTGATTAACCCGTGGATAAGCCACACAGCGGAGTTTAATTCGGCAACAGAGAAAGGAAAGGTTCTAACTTTTCAATGTGCAGCAATAAGTATGTTGCATCTTTCATGGACATGAACTGTTGTTTTGCAGTTAAATTAAAAGGAAGGAACAAAGATGAAGTATTCATGTAATCCCAAGGGACTTTCCCAGCCTTTAACGTTTGCAATGTCCATGCACACTGCATTATAGAACGCAATTGATTTTGACCATGATATAAAACAGACAAATCATCTTGCACAATGTCAACAACAGATGAAACGATATTATCTAACGCAGGGTTACTCATAGTACGGCCTGCGGGCCGCCAGCAGCCCAGCAAGCCTTTCTTGGAGGCCCGCGGACCTTGCAGACATCGTACCGTTTTTTTTTTTTTCTCACAGTGTTAGCAAACACAGACTCTGCTCTGTGGGGGCCCGGGGATTCAAGCGATAATCCGAGTGGAGCTGCTGGGGCGCTAAGAGGTGAAATACAACAAAGCCTCGTTATCATGCAAATGGTCTCTTAACCCTTTGCTTGCGCACGACGTCTCCCGGCTGTCGTGCATTACGGAGGGCGTGTGCGCACAACGGCCGGGAGACGTTGTGTTCCCGAACGCCGTTTATTTCTCCTGCACAGCGGGAGAAATAAACCCGCACGCAAGAGGTTAAAGACCTGTGAAGTACACGGTGGGGCTGTGTGCGCGCCCTGGGAGGGAAGCTGCCTCAGCTGCCACACAAGCGAAGGGAGGGGGGGGGAGAAGAGGTGACAAAGAATGACAAGAGAACAGCAGGGTGTGGGAGTCGGGTAAGGGGACAGAGGGTGACAGAGGGCAGAAGGGAGAGACAGAAACAGACAGAGACAGATAGAGATAGAGACTAACAGGGACAGACAGACAGATAGGCAGAGACGGGGACAGACAGATAGAGATAGAGTAACAGAGACAGGGACAGACAGACAGATAGGCAGAGACGGGGACAGACAGACAGAGGCAGAGACAGACGGAGAGGGAGGGCGATGGGGAGAGGGAGGGCGATGGGGAGAGGGAGGGAGACGGGGAGAGAGACAGAGGGAGGGAAGGAGAGGGAGGGAAGGAAACAGAGGGAGGGAGACAGAGAGGGAGGGAGACAGAGGGAGGGAGGGTGACAGAGAGGGAGGGAGGGTGACAGAGAGGGAGGGAGGGAGACAGAGAGGGAGGGAGACAGAGAGGGAGGGAGACAGAGAGGGAGGGAGACAGAGAGGGAGGGAGACAGAGAGGGAGGGAGGGAGACAGAGAGGGAGGGAGGGAGACAGAGAGGGAGGGAGGGAGACAGAGAGGGAGGGAGGGAGACAGAGAGGGAGGGAGGGAGACAGAGAGGGAGGGAGACAGAGAGGGAGGGAGGGAGACAGAGAGGGAGGGAGGGAGACAGAGAGGGAGGGAGGGAGACTGAGAGGGAGGGAGGGAGACTGAGAGGGAGGGAGACAGACTGAGAGGGAGGGAGACAGGGAGAGGTAGGGAGACAGGGAGAGGGAGGGAGACAGGGAGAGGGAGGGAGACAGGGAGAGGGAGGGAGACAGGGAGAGGGAGGGAGACAGGGAGAGGGAGAGGGAGGGGGAGAGGGAGGGGGAGAGGGGGGAGAGGGAGGGAGAGGGAGGGGGGAAGAGGGGGGAGAGGGAGGGAGAGGGAGAGAGGGGAAGAGGGGGAGGGAGGGAGACGGAGAAGGAGGGAGACGGAGAAGGAGGGAGACGGAGAAGGAGGGAGACAGAGAAGGAGGGAGACAGAGAAGGAGGGAGACGGAGAAGGAGGGAGACGGAGAAGGAGGGAGACGGAGAAGGAGGGAGACAGAGAAGGAGGGAGACAGAGAAGGAGGGAGACAGAGAAGGAGGGAGACAGAGAAGGAGGGAGACAGAGAAGGAGGGAGACAGAGAAGGAGGGAGACAGAGAAGGAGGGAGACAGAGAAGGAGGGAGACAGAGAAGGAGGGAGACAGAGAAGGAGGGAGACAGAGAAGGAGGGAGACAGAGAAGGAGGGAGACAGAGAAGGAGGGAGACAGAAGGAGGGAGACGGAGGAGGGGGAGACGGAGAAGGGGGGAGACAGAGAGGGGGAGACAGAGAGGGGGAGACAGAGAGGGGGAGACAGAGAGGGGGAGACAGAGAAGGAGGGAGACAGAGAAGGAGGGAGACAGAGAAGGGGGGAGACAGAGAAGGGGGGAGACAGAGAGGGGGGGAGACAGAGGGAGACAGAGGGGGGGAGACAGAGGGGGGGAGACAGAGGGGGGAGACAGAGGGGGGGAGACAGAGGGGGGGAGACAGAGGGGGGAGACAGAGGGGGGGAGACAGAGGGGGGGAGACAGAGGGGGGGAGACAGAGGGGGGGAGACAGAGGGGGGGAGACAGAGGGGGGGAGACAGAGGGGGGGAGACAGAGGGGGGGAGACAGAGGGGGGGAGACAGAGGGGGGGAGACAGAGGGGGGGAGACAGAGGGGGGGAGACAGAGGGGGGGAGACAGAGGGGGGGAGACAGAGGGGGGAGACAGAGGGGGGAGACAGAGGGGGGAGACAGAGAGGGGGAGACAGAGAGGGGGAGACAGAGAGGGGGAGACAGAGAGGGGGAGACAGAGAGGGGGAGACAGAGAGGGGGAGACAGAGAGGGAGGGAGAGAGACAGAGGGAGGGAGAGAGACAGAGGGAGGGAGAGAGACAGAGGGAGGGAGAGAGACAGAGAGGGAGAGAGACAGAGAGAGAGAGAGAGAGAGAGAGAGGGAGAGAGAGAGGGAGAGGGAGAGAGACAGAGAGAGGGAGGGAGACAGAGAGAGGGAGGGAGATGGAGGAGGGAGGGAGACAGAGGAGTGGGAGAGAGGGGGAGGGAGACAGAGGGAGGGAGACAGAGAGAGGGAGACAGAGAGGGGGAGAGGGAGACAGAGGGGGAGAGGGAGACAGAGGGAGAGAGGGAGACAGAGGGGGAGAGGGAGACAGAGAGGGGGAGATGGAGACAGAGAGGGGGAGATGGAGAGAGGGGGAGATGGAGAGAGACGTAGAGGGAGAGAGACGGATAGAAGGAGAGAGGGAGGGAGACGGAGGAGGGAGACGGAAGAGGGAGGGAGATGGGGGAGGGAGACAGAGGAGGGAGGAAGATGGAGGAGGGAGGGAGATGGAGGAGGGAGGGAGATGGAGGAGGGAGGGAGATGGAGGAGGGAGGGAGGGAGACAGAGGGAGAGGGAGGGTGACGGAGGGAGAGGGAGGGAGAGGGAGGGAGACGGAGGACTGAGGGAGATGGAGGAGGGAGGGAGACGAGGGAGATAGGGAGAGAGAGAGATATGTGTATGCCGGGTCCGGTGGCTCAGTGGGCGAAGGCGTCCGCTGCAGGGACCTGTGTTCCACCTCATGGTCACAGTTTTTTTTTGTTGCTCTAGCCCCGCTCCCTCCCACAAACCAAACTGTAAATTTGGCCCCCAAGAGAAAGTTTGTGAGTACCCCTGATCTAACGTATAAATTCTGGAAGACAGGGTGTTAATGCTATTATCTATAACAGCCAATACTTTCTCCATATTGGCTTGATCAATAGCTCGTAATCTGGATGCAGCTTCAATTTGTGATAGCTTCCAAACTTCGTGACACAAATTGTGCATCCATTGCGTAGTAAGCAGCCCAACAACAGTACCCCAGCCACGAGGGCGAGAATCAACGTGAGACCGCCGAAGACGCTGGAAAAAATAGAATGAAAAAATGCCGGGATCACACCAAAAATAGTTTGGAAGGAGGTCACTAGGCCGGAGCCCACAATTTTGAAAAAATGTGCCAGGCCACTTGTTGACGAGGCATTAAAGATAGTCTGAATCAGGGCACCAAAATGAAGTGGGAGATCAGTATTCAAAAGCGCTTGCACCTCTGTGCGCGTGTTTGCTACGTGAAGGACAAATGTTTCCCGGGATCAAGTCAACGCGACTTCTTTCTGAGACAATAGAGCCCTTATTCTGCTCATCTTGTTGAACTCTGCTTTCAAGGTTGGAATGGAAGGCCAGATGGATACATCGAGCCATCCATGCGGGGGTGGGAAAAGGACGTTGTTACAGCAGACTACTCTCTGTGATACAGTCACTATGTAGGGAATTCCCACTAACATCCCACAGCAAGCTTCATTATTTAATAGCAAATAACTACCGTTAGCCAGCAGCGTAAACGACGGTGTTATGACTGGCACTGGGATCCCATTCAGGACGCAAGCTAAATTAGGAGCGTGCACATTACATGCACCATGCAATTGAATGTGCCGACACACCACAGAGTGATCCGGAGTGGAAGTGCACTCTTCACCTTTTAAATAGACCTCTTTACCGTCCCTCACACACCTTTACGTGAATGGGAGTGACCAAACTTCATGCAGGAAGGCAGTACCTAGTTGTTCATATCTGCCTAGCGCATAATGTTTCATGCAGGAACTGAACTTAAACAGGGGAAATGGTAATGTGATTAACCCGTGGATAAGCCACACAGCGGAGTTTAATTCGGCAACAGAGAAAGGAAAGGTTCTAACTTTTCAATGTGCAGCAATAAGTATGTTGCATCTTTCATGGACATGAACTGTTGTTTTGCAGTTAAATTAAAAGGAAGGAACAAAGATGAAGTATTCATGTAATCCCAAGGGACTTTCCCAGCCTTTAACGTTTGCAATGTCCATGCACACTGCATTATAGAACGCAATTGATTTTGACCATGATATAAAACAGACAAATCATCTTGCACAATGTCAACAACAGATGAAACGATATTATCTAACGCAGGGTTACTCATAGTACGGCCTGCGGGCCGCCAGCAGCCCAGCAAGCCTTTCTTGGAGGCCCGCGGACCTTGCAGACATCGTACCGTTTTTTTTTTTTTCTCACAGTGTTAGCAAACACAGACTCTGCTCTGTGGGGGCCCGGGGATTCAAGCGATAATCCGAGTGGAGCTGCTGGGGCGCTAAGAGGTGAAATACAACAAAGCCTTGTTATCATGCAAATGGTCTCTTAACCCTTTGCTTGCGCACGACGTCTCCCGGCTGTCGTGCATTACGGAGGGCGTGTGCGCACAACGGCCGGGAGACGTTGTGTTCCCGAACGCCGTTTATTTCTCCTGCACAGCGGGAGAAATAAACCCGCACGCAAGAGGTTAAAGACCTGTGAAGTACACGGTGGGGCTGTGTGCGCGCCCTGGGAGGGAAGCTGCCTCAGCTGCCACACAAGCGAAGGGAGGGGGGGGGGAGAAGAGGTGACAAAGAATGACAAGAGAACAGCAGGGTGTGGGAGTCGGGTAAGGGGACAGAGGGTGACAGAGGGCAGAAGGGAGAGACAGAAACAGACAGAGACAGATAGAGATAGAGACTAACAGAGACGGGGACAGACAGACAGATAGGCAGAGACGGGAACAGACAGATAGAGATAGAGTAACAGAGACAGGGACAGACAGACAGATAGGCAGAGACGGGGACAGACAGACAGAGGCAGAGACAGACGGAGAGGGAGGGCGATGGGGAGAGGGAGGGCGATGGGGAGAGGGAGGGAGACGGGGAGAGAGACAGAGGGAGGGAAGGAGAGGGAGGGAAGGAAACAGAGGGAGGGAGACAGAGAGGGAGGGAGGGTGACAGAGAGGGAGGGAGGGTGACAGAGAGGGAGGGAGGGAGACAGAGAGGGAGGGAGGGAGACAGAGAGGGAGGGAGGGAGACAGAGAGGGAGGGAGGGAGACAGAGAGGGAGGGAGGGAGACAGAGAGGGAGGGAGGGAGACAGAGAGGGAGGGAGACTGAGAGGGAGGGAGGGAGACTGAGAGGGAGGGAGGGAGACTGAGAGGGAGGGAGACTGAGAGGGATGGAGACAGGGAGAGGGAGGGAGACAGGGAGAGGGAGGGAGACAGGGAGAGGGAGGGAGACAGGGAGAGGGAGGGGGAGAGGGGAAGAGGGAGGGAGAGGGAGGGGGGAAGAGGGGGGAGAGGGAGGGAGAGGGAGGGGGGAAGAGGGGGGAGAGGGAGGGAGAGGGAGAGAGGGGAAGAGGGGGAGGGAGGGAGACGGAGAAGGAGGGAGACGGAGAAGGAGGGAGACGGAGAAGGAGGGAGACGGAGAAGGAGGGAGACGGAGAAGGAGGGAGACGGAGAAGGAGGGAGACGGAGAAGGAGGGAGACGGAGAAGGAGGGAGACGGAGAAGGAGGGAGACGGAGAAGGAGGGAGACGGAGAAGGAGGGAGACGGAGAAGGAGGGAGACGGAGAAGGAGGGAGACGGAGAAGGAGGGAGACAGAGAAGGAGGGAGACAGAGAAGGAGGGAGACAGAGAAGGAGGGAGACAGAGAAGGGGGGAGACAGAGAAGGAGGGGGAGACAGAGAGGGGGAGACAGAGAGGGGGAGACAGAGAAGGAGGGGGAGACAGAGAAGGAGGGGGAGACAGAGAAGGAGGGGGAGACAGAGAAGGAGGGGGAGACAGAGAAGGAGGGGGAGACAGAGAAGGAGGGGGAGACAGAGAAGGAGGGGGAGACAGAGAGGGGGAGACAGAGAGGGGGAGACAGAGAGGGGGAGACAGAGAGGGGGAGACAGAGAGGGGGAGACAGAGAGGGGGAGACAGAGAGGGGGAGACAGAGAGGGGGAGACAGAGGGGGGGAGACAGAGGGGGGGAGACAGAGGGGGGGAGACAGAGAGGGGGAGACAGAGAGGGGGAGACAGAGAGGGGGAGACAGAGAGGGGGAGACAGAGAGGGGGAGACAGAGAGGGGGAGACAGAGGGGGGGGAGACAGAGGGGGGGGAGACAGAGGGGGGGGAGACAGAGGGGGGGAGACAGAGGGGGGGGAGACAGAGGGGGGGAGACAGAGGGGGGGAGACAGAGGGGGGGGAGACAGAGGGGGGGAGACAGAGGGGGGGGAGACAGAGGGGGGGAGACAGAGGGGGGGAGACAGAGGGGGGGAGACAGAGGGGGGGAGACAGAGGGGGGGAGACAGAGGGGGGGAGACAGAGGGGGGGAGACAGAGGGGGGGAGACAGAGGGGGGGAGACAGAGGGGGGGAGACAGAGGGGGGGAGACAGAGGGGGGGAGACAGAGGGGGGGGAGACAGAGGGGGGGAGACAGAGGGGGGGAGACAGAGGGGGGGAGACAGAGGGGGGGAGACAGAGGGGGGAGACAGAGGGGGGGAGACAGAGGGGGGGAGACAGAGGGGGGGAGACAGAGGGGGGGAGACAGAGGGGGGGAGACAGAGGGGGGAGACAGAGGGGGGAGACAGAGGGGGGAGACAGAGGGGGGAGACAGAGGGGGGAGACAGAGGGGGGGGAGACCGAGGGGGGGGAGACCGAGGGGGGGAGACCGAGGGGGGGAGACAGAGAGGGGGAGACAGAGAGGGGGAGACAGAGAGGGGGAGACAGAGAGGGAGGGAGAGAGACAGAGGGAGGGAGAGAGACAGAGGGAGGGAGAGAGACAGAGAGGGAGAGAGACAGAGAGAGAGAGAGAGAGAGAGAGAGAGAGAGAGAGAGGGAGAGAGAGAGGGAGAGAGACAGAGAGAGGGAGGGAGACAGAGAGAGGGAGGGAGATGGAGGAGGGAGGGAGACAGAGGAGTGGGAGAGAGGGGGAGGGAGACAGAGGGAGGGAGACAGAGAGAGGGAGACAGAGAGGGGGAGAGGGAGACAGAGGGGGAGAGGGAGACAGAGGGAGAGAGGGAGACAGAGGGGGAGAGGGAGACAGAGAGGGGGAGATGGAGACAGAGAAGGGGAGATGGAGAGAGGGGGAGATGGAGAGAGACGTAGAGGGAGAGAGACGGATAGAAGGAGAGAGGGAGGGAGACGGAGGAGGGAGACGGAAGAGGGAGGGAGATGGGGGAGGGAGACAGAGGAGGGAGGAAGATGGAGGAGGGAGGGAGATGGAGGAGGGAGGGAGATGGAGGAGGGAGGGAGATGGAGGAGGGAGGGAGGGAGACAGAGGGAGAGGGAGGGAGACGGAGGGAGAGGGAGGGAGAGGGAGGGAGACGGAGGACTGAGGGAGATGGAGGAGGGAGGGAGACGAGGGAGATAGGGAGAGAGAGAGATATGTGTATGCCGGGTCCGGTGGCTCAGTGGGCGAAGGCGTCCGCTGCAGGGACCTGTGTTCCACCTCATGGTCACAGTTTTTTTTTGTTGCTCTAGCCCCGCTCCCTCCCACAAACCAAACTGTAAATTTGGCCCCCAAGAGAAAGTTTGTGAGTACCCCTGATCTAACGTATAAATTCTGGAAGACAGGGTGTTAATGCTATTATCTATAACAGCCAATACTTTCTCCATATTGGCTTGATCAATAGCTCGTAATCTGGATGCAGCTTCAATTTGTGATAGCTTCCAAACTTCGTTATAAACAGCATAAACCCAACTTTTGGACCTGCCAACCGCAGGACCCTTAACAAAATCATTCGAATCTATTTTGTCGTGTAATTGTGATAAATGAAGTTTAACAGATGCTAAGGTGGAATGTTGCAGCCAAGATTGGCATAACTTCTCTACTGAGTACTCTGAGAAATTGTTATTCTGTATGATATTAACCCACGTTAAAACTGTACATGTTTATGAGAAAAACGAATAAAAAAAAATAAAAAAACTTACCTACTGAGTAGGTAGTTACAGTATGACAGGATTCAAAACGGGGGTCCACACGAACTTGCGTATACCCCAGATTTAAATACAGAAACTGATGTTGACAGGAATCTGAGCTCGTTTGCCATATTAACCATCCTTTCGGATTTAATTTAGAAATATTGAAGGATGTGTTAGAAATGTATGACTGCAACGTAGCAAGGGACAGATCCGTATGATTATCCCAATTAGGATAAGCACCCAGATCCGGAGTAGAGGGAGAATTACATTTTTTAGAAGTAGCCAATCCAAAACAGGTGGTCTGAAAAATTGACGAATTTAAATAACATGTGGTTTGGGATGAGGCAGGCACGATGCAAAGCTTCTGTTCCCTGTATCTGCCACGGTTTAGAACCCCAAACCGATTTAAGATCAATAGTAGCTTTCCACAGATCATAACGTCTGATTGCCAATTCATCCATAAAGGATTTGGAATAGAACAATTTCGTGTGTGTCAGCCTAACTTTCGAGGTAGACTCAGCCGCCACTTTAAAGTAAAAGGAGGCAGGATTCGACACACTGAAATCAGAAAAATATGTGAATTTGTCCACTAACGTGGTGGAGCTGCCCAGCCTAGGCGCTGGACAGTGTTCCCATTGCGTATAATTTACAAATTTCTAAACGTATTGGCTTTGTGAAGGAAATGATTGCCATAATGTTGATAGCGAAACTGCTCATCATAATTAGCAGTATCTAAATACAAATCCTCAGCATCAAACGCAGCATAATATTTCAAATCAGAAAACAGTGCCTCTATGGCTTGAACATCCCAATCATCCGAGCGGATGCTTTGCTTAACTACATCACCCATAGAAACACGAAATACATTTGGCACATTGATTACTTCAGTGGGACCATGAATTTGAAATTTAACAGCATCCCACGCAATCCCATCCAATACAGGCCAGGCAGTAATGTTCACAAAAGTCTGGTCCCTTTTCATGATATGCGATGAGGAGTGGGGGGCCAAAGTTCCATCAATTAGTCTAATTGTAGATCTTTCTTTCAGGTAGTGTCCATTTACAAGTCGAAAAAACACTACCACAAATCCAATGGACATAAACAAAAAAGAGACATATGAGCACCAGCCAAATGTAAGTCCAAGGGGGAATTAAAAAATGTCTTTTAAACCAGACAGCAAAAATTGAAACTTTTGATGGGGCAATGGAAGTCATTGAATTAGTGTCAAAGGAGAAGCGCGACTGGTTAACTGTGGTGGATTGTAAAACAGGCAACGGGACATCTGCAGGATAAGCATACTCAGTATCTTCAGGTAGACCACCAGCTGTCGGTGGCAACAAAAGTCCAGTAACTGTATTCATCTCGATGGCAACAACAGGCAAGGTGGTAGAAGCTGGAGCCAAAACAGAATTTCTCAGCATCGCAGGGCAAGAAACCGCTGGAGTCATACTAAGAAGAATCGGCCACTCGCTGTAGCTTGACATTGTCAACAGAGATGTACCTGTTATCCTTGCGACCAGGAAGTGGAGGTAAAATGACTGTTCGTGTACCCTGCACGCCAAGCACTAGAACCGGTGCACGATAAGAGGGGCCAGACTCCTCCTTGTTCTCCACCTTCTCACGGACCAGATCACCAACTCGAGGTAGCCAGCCGACTACCGGGATCTGTAGCGCAGCATCAGATGTGGAGGGCACGTGTTCCTTCGCTAGACTGTCTCTGGCTTTTTGTAGAGTCTGCAATACAGCACAGTGATCATCTACGTCAAAGGGTGCGGCTGACGCCGCCATGTCTAGACCATCAAGGTCCGGGACAAACATTCGTATGCCAAAGAGAATCATGTATGGGGTCCGCCCACCCAGAGACCTTCTAGGGAGATTATTAAGTGGACGTTATACAAATGGGCTAGCCAGTTCCGGCCAGTGCCTAAAACCCTAGCTGTCAAAGATTGCTTTAAGTCACGGTTCATTCGCTCCACCACACTATTACCCTCAGGTTGGTAGGGAGACGAAAATTTGACTTGGACCCCCAAATTTCTCATGGCTTCTTTGTACGCCTTCGAGGCGAAAGCAGGGCCCTGATTAGAATGAAAGGTACCACATGCAAAACTTCCCACAAAAACACGCAAATCCCTGATGACAGTACGGGCATCAGCACTCCTTTGTGGCCATAGACACAGAAAACGTGTGCACGAATCCACTGCAACCAAGATGTACTTGTACGCAGTATCAGAGGTGAATGGACCGCAGTGATCTAAATAAACACACCCGAGTGGTTTATTAGATATGTACAACTGAGTTTGAGGTGGGCGCGCCGCAGTTGAAGGTTTAATCTGCTGGCAAATGTCACAGTCAAGAACATAAGCGCGAGCTTGTTTATATAAACCGCACCACCAGTAACGTTGTTGTAACAGAGATACAGTAGCTGCAACGCCGGCATGGGCAGACGCCATGCCCTCGTGAGCCGCTAATATCAAAGATGGTCTGCAGTCCACGTTGGTAATCAATCTGTCACCAACGTCGTTAATCCTCACTAACGGGACGTTATCAGGACTTAAGTGATAATGGTAACGAGAAGGGAAACCTCTCGGGTAATCTGTCCCCTTCTCTGTAGCAGCAATAGCTGCCAAGATGTCATCATCTATCTTACTTTTGGATCTTGTAACTGCTGCCACTAAGTATGTCGCCAGTGCTGTTTTTGCTGCCTCGTCATCTAGGCTGTTGCCGACAGCATGGACACCAACTCGTTGGTGACCAAGAGTGTGAATAACATTCACGTGAGGCAGATGTTCTTTAAGTTCTGCCACTCGAACCCAAAGCATTTTATGCTTAATTGTGCTACCTTTGGAATCACGGTATTCATTTTGAGACCAAAAATGTAGATTGTCGTTGGGCGCCATGTTGCAGGGATTCTGCTCATGCACAGAACTATGCGCAGGAAACCAGGACCTCAGTGAATTGTGGTGTACCAAAAACTCACCTCAGAACCCAGAACCCCTATCCGACCAGCATCAGTGCCCCATTCGTTATCCGATTTTATCTCGGCGGTCCCAATGTATAGACAACCCAGAACAAGCGACAGTGTATTCTCAGGAATGGTGGGAATCAGAAATACCTGTTCGTTATTATTCTCATATCAGTCCACAACAAGAGTAAACAGAGACACTGCAAAGTTTAAAGAGTTTATTTTATTAACCTCGTGTCCTAAGATGCAGTACTTTGGCTAACATAAGCAGACAAATGATTAAAATCAAAACCATCAGCATAGTTACAATACCATACAAAATGAAAGGAGAAATCATAATAAAATGACAGTGGATTACAGCCACCTTCCTTTCGCTAGTAAACTAATAATATTATTATTAGACTAATAGAAGGTCTCTAGGCTTGAATGGCGAACCCCATACCGTAAAGATCAGCTTAGTGGAATCACATCACAGGATCAGGTATACTCTGCTCCTGGGAAAGCTCTTCTTCCGAATGTGTGTAAAGCATGCAGCCTGCAATGTTAAAAGCACTCGACTTTCAGGTATTTGCAGCTGCGTGAGTGTTATGGCTAAATAGTGGGCCGATCAACCTGAACCCAAAAACATGCACCGTCTAGCGACCCAGACTGTTTCTTTACACAATGGTCAGACCAAGGTCGGAACTCACTGTTAGGGATGTGAACAACAGACAGTTCTCATGTGAAGCAAAGGCGAGCAAGCATTTCTCAAATAATAACATGTAACTGCAGTGTCGTGTTCAAAAGCAGCAAAAGTGGCAAGATGGCTTTCTAACATCTAACGCGGTTGTGCTAACTTAGCAATGTACGTATATAAATAGCAGTCCTCACTACAACACCAGACGACGATCTATGCACAGTGTGTAATCTGCAGCTCATATGCCTCGAACATACCCTTTTACCATACCCACTGCAAGACTTGCCAGGCTACTGTAAAACACAGACAAATGAACATCAAAAAGAACAATAGTTACTTACCTGTAATCTGTGGTTCTCCAGTATTGATGTCTTTCATAGATTCACATGCCTGAATCAATCCCCGTTGTCACAGTGGGAGTCCCACGGTACATAAAAAAGCAATAATTATGCATATAATAAGCAAAAAACCTTGGTAACATGAAACCAGGAAGTAAAGTAGCCTAAGCTACAGGGAAAAAAACTTCCACACCTATGACTATCTCAGTCATTATGTACAGTCCAAACTGCTGCCAATCAGGCGACAGCACCCACCAGAATGTTCTCCTCAGAGGCTCAGGCTCTCAGATTTTCTCGCACAGGAGTGAACCAAAGCATAATAGCCTAAAAGTCTCTGAGGGGAGGTGTGCGGGTTGCATGTGAATCTATGAAAGACACCAATACAGGAGAACCACAGATTACAGGTAAGTAACTATTGTTCTTCTCCAGTATTTAGGGTGTCTTTCATAGATTCACATGCCTGAATCAGAGTAGATAGCAGTACATAACATAATGCTCATAAGACGCTCCTTTTATACCATAGTAAATACACATCATCAAAATGTATAATTATAGATAAATACGTCTGTGTTCAACATATGCATATGCAGAACAATTTTAAGAGACAGAACATTATGCAGTAAGCGTCTTATTGAAAAGAGCATAGTGGAGGAGGGTCACCTTATTTGAAAAGATTGCGGAGAACAGCTTGTCCCACTGATGCATCTGCATCGCTTGAGGCTTCCAAACAGTAGTGCCTGGTAAAAGTGTGTCTGTTGGACCAGGTTGCCGCTCTACAGATCTGGTGAAGAGGCACACCGGCAAAAAGAGAGTAGAGTGCACTCTTGGGGTTGCCTGCAATGGTCTTCCCGCCTGATCATGGTATAAGCAAATTGCAGCAGAAAACCAACGAGCTATGGTTGGTTTTCAGACAGAATGTCCTTGGCGCAGTTTACCATATGCCACAAACAGTTGGTCTGATTTGCGTATTGTTGCTGTTCGTTGTAAGTAGAACTTGAGACATCATTTGATGTCAAGGTAATGCAAAGCCCTTTCCACAGCTGTGAGCGGATTTGGGAAAAATGTCTTTAAAATTATAGGTTCATTAAGATGGAAATCCGCAGGGATTGTTGCTGTTCGTTGTAAGTAGAACTTGAGACATCTTTTGATGTCAAGGTAATGCAAAGCCCTTTCCGCAGCTGTGAGCGGATTTGGGAAAAATGTCTTTAAAATTATAGGTTCATTAAGATGGAAATCCGCAGGGACTTTTGGCATGAACTTTGGGTTAGTGCGTAGCACTACAGATTTGAATGTAAATTGCAGAAAAGGTGGATGAAAAGTGAACGCTTGAAGGCCACTAACTCTCCTTGTTGATGTTAGAGCCAATAACAAAGAAACCTTCCAAGAAAGGAACTTTAAGTCCACTTTGTGAATAGGTTCGAAGGGGTGTCGCATTAGTTGTGTAAGCACTATATTAAGGTGCCAAGAAGGAGGTGGACATCGAATAGGGGGGAACATCCGAAATAACCCCTTAAAGAATTGTTGAATGACTATTCGAATAAAGAGAGTTAACACCATCCTGCCGAAACCTTGAAATTGCCTCCAAGAACACCTTTATAGTAGAATGGGAGAGGCCGGATCTTGCTAAATGTAGAAAGAATGGTAGAATTTGTTCTGGTCTTGCCTGAATAGGGTGGATATTGACAGTGACACCACATGCAAAACCTCTTCCATTTTAGTTTGTAAGTTTTAATCGTAGCAGGTGCTCGAGCATTAGCCAAAACTTCCTGACAGTCCGGAGGGATATCTTGGTGTGCGAATTCAAGGTGTTGAGGAGCCATGCCGCTAATCTCGTTGCTGGGTCCGGGTGACAAATTTGTCCGTTCTGGATGGACAGAAGGTTCGGAATTGGTCAATACTGGATGGGCTCGCACTCCGAGAGGAGGAGAAGTGCCGTAAACAGGTATTGGCAAGGCCACCTGGAAGCAATGAGTATCATGCGGCAAGGTTGTTTCTTGATCTTGTGAAGAACTCGTGGAACCAACGGAATCGGAGGAAAAGCATAGGCATATATCTGCGACCAATTCATCGAAAACACATTTCTGAATAAGTCTTTGTGGGGAACCCAACTTGCAAAGGATGGGCATTTGAAGTTCTGGCTGGTTGCAAACAGGTTTAGATCGGGGTGCCCCCATTGTCGAAAGACTATGATTAAGGATAGTTGATGTAGTTCCCACTCGTGGTTTGATGTTGTGGACCTGCTGAGGGAATCCGCCAGAACATTGGTGACTCCTGGGACATGAATGGCTGTGAGGCTGATCTTGTGACGAATCGCCCAGTCCCAAATCTCTTGTGCTTGCTGAGATAGTAGGGCTGACTTTGTCCCGCCTTGTTTGTTCAAGTAATGCATACTTGTCGTATGGTCCGTTCGTATTAGTACGGAGGTTCCTCGGATGATGGTTCAAAATGATTTCAGAGCCAAGAAAATGGCACTTAACTCCAGAAGGTTGATATGCCACCTCTTTTGTTGGAAAGTCCACCTGCCGTTGACTGTCATCCCTTGAAGGTGTGCCCCCCCATCCCTCGAGGGCAGCATCTGTGGTTATGGTGAAACCCGGCATTTCGACCAGAAATGCACATCCTTCTCTTAAGTTCTTCATTTGGCTCCACCAATGAAAGGTTTCCCGCATCCGAAGAGTGATGCAAACGATGTCCTCGAACGATCCCGAAAATCTGGAGCCATTGAAGGTTGAGTTCCTCCTGCAGTGGCCTCATTCTGTAACGGCAGTTGGGTATCAGAGGAATGCAAGAAGAAATCATCCCTAGGAAGGACTTGTACAAATGGACTGAAACGCACTCTTTTGACAGCAAGGATGGAGCGAGATTGCAGATCTGGAGTTGTCTTTCTTTTGAGACAAAGGCCTGGGTCAGTCTTGTGTCCAGTGTTGCTCCTAAAAAGGTCTTTCTCTGTGATTGAGTCAGATGAGATTTTTCAAAATTTATGGAAAGACCCAGAGACTGGAAAAGTAGCAGACACTTCTGAACATGTGCGGTTGTGTATTGAAAAGAATTCGCCTTGATAAGGCAGTCGTCTAAGTAATGGAATATTTGAATGCCCTGCAGGCGAAGGTGTGCGGTCACTGGCGCTATGACCTTTTGTAAATACCCGGGGTGCTGAACGAAGCCCAAATGGAAGGACTCTGAATTGAAAGTCTCTGCCAGCCAGTCTGAACCGTAGAAATTTTCTGTGTCTGGGTAGGATCGGTACATGAAAATAAGCGTCTTGGAGGTCGAGGGTGGCCATGTGATCCCCGCCGAAAGCAATTACAGAATTTCTTGAAGTGTTAACATTCGGAAGGATAACTTCTTTAGGTATTTGTTGAGGGCGCGAAGGTAGAGAATAGGGCGCCATTCTCCCGACTTTTTTCGAATGAGGAAAAATCTCGAATAAAATCCTGTTCCTCTTTGTAACGGAGGGACCTTTTCGATTGCTCCCTTCCGAATCATCAGATTTATTTGGGAAAAAAGCTCCTTGAGATGAGCAGGAGGTGGTCCTTTGGGAGGAGAGTTTGGGGGAATCTTTGTGAACTCCAGAGCAGGGCCTCTGGCTACTATATCCAAAACCCACTTGTCTGTAGTAATTCTGGACCAGTTCGAGAAAAAGTGGGATATTCTTCCTCCAATTTTTGAGTGGGGCGACGACAGATGGTGGCAGTTGGCTGACCTCATTGTTTTTTATTGGACTCCCATCCACAAAAGGATTGCTTCCTTCTTGACTGCGAATAAGAGTTACCTCGCTGTCCATAAGATTGCGGTCTGTAGTTTTGGAAACTTTGATTCGTTTTGGAGGTTTGATAAAATCGTTGTTGATTATACCCTCCCCTGTTGGAGAAGGATTCACGTCCTTTGGCACCACGAAAGGACGACTTACGAAATTGCAGGCTACCAAGAGACCTCGCCGTCTCTGTATCTTTTTTAATAGCCTGAAGGGCCTCATCAACATGTTGCCCTAACAGAGACTCCCCATCGAACGGCAGATAAATAATCTTAGCTTGGACCTCTTGGCGGAAAGATGTTGATTTCAGCCAACCTTGTCTCCTCAATACTGCTGCACCCGCCAATTGTCTAAATCGAGTGGATGCCACATCCACGGCTGCGTCGATGATTTCAGCAGAGGTATATTCTCCCTCCTGTAGAATCTTCAAGGCCTCGGACTTGGAAGGCTCCGACAGCATGTTAATGTAGAGGGAGATGTCGGACCACATTTGTCGATCGTATTTCCCAAATATGGCTAGGGAATATGCAGCCCGAACAGTCGTCACAGCCATAGTGGAGACCTTCTTTCCAATTGAATCCCACCGTCTGCCATCCCTGTCAGGCGGAGCCGATATAGGTGAAGAGGGGTTCCTGGTCCGTCTCTGCGCCGCCTGGGCGATGACAGTCAGCTTTCGGCTGGCCGATGAGGCATGCCGTGAATCACTTGGCGCCTTATATTTTTTGTCCAACCGAGGCAAGACTGCTGGTAGAGAATTTGATGTCGCCATGATTTTTAATCCTTCCTTCCAGATAAAATCTATTATCGGAATTGTCCTGATCTGCTTTCGCGGTTGGTCCTTAAAATCGTAAAGAAAGCAGTCATCTTTCTTTGCCTCCATAGGGATGAGAAATCTCTTTGTTGCCCTCTCCATAAGGAGATGACAACTTCTGATATCTACCGGAGGAGAGTCCACGGGGGCCAGAGGTGACTGAGTTTGGATTTGGTATTCGTCCCACTCCGACAGCACTGACTGGTCATTCACCTCTCCCTTTTCCCTATCATCATCTGTTGTATTTGCATCATGGGAATGATGAGATGGCAGTGGAGAAGGTGCTCTGGGAGATTGTAAAGAGGTTAAAGGTACCCTTGGCATAGGCGTGGATGGAAGAGACTCCGCCGATTCCAATGGAGGAAAACGACGATAATAGTCCTGCAAAATATAGTGCAAATTATTAAGCAATTCCAAAGGCATTTGTGCTGAGGGAACTGAGACAGGAGTTGGAGGTTGCGGCTCAGGACATGGTGCTTCCTCCTGGTCATCATCCTGGTATTTTATAAACAGTTCTGATGGACTACTAGCCGTGCAGAATCTATCCTCCTCTCCAGATTTGTCTTCCTCTTCTTCCTCCTCACAATCTAATAATTGTTCAGGCAGCTTCAATGGTGACAGAGCTTCCAATGAGGAGCCACGACGTTGTAGTAGAGAAGCTGCCGTCGAAGGCAGGGCGAATGAAGCAGTAGCCGATGTTGCAGACCAAACTTGTAAATCCGTACAGGAAGACAAAAGAGGCGTCTACGAGTGTGCCGTCGACGTGACCGTCGACGATGGTGGTGGCGCCAAAAAAGTGAGCGTCGATGAGGAAGCAGTTTTCGACGACGAGGCAATTTTCGGCGACGAGAGGTTAGCCGTCGACGAGGCAATCTTCGTCGACGAGGACGTAGATATAGCGTCGACGACGATAATCATCGACGAAGGAGCCGTCGGCGACGGCATTTTCTGCTGAGGTAATTCCTTGTCACGAAGTCTTTTAGATGTCAGAGACTTTCCTGTCTTTCTCGGGGGCGTAGCAGGCTTAGACTTGGAAGGTGGAGAAGCCTTGTTTGAAGAATAAGTAGAAGGCAAGCCAGAGCCTTTAGCAGGCTGAACTTTTCTCAACACCTTTGCCCCAGGAGATGATAAGTCTTCTTCAGCCATCCTCTTTCTAGAGGATATAGACGACCCAGAGGCTGCACTTTCCACCTCAGATAAAGGGTTATCCTTGTCCTTAATCTTCTCTAGCCACAGAAGTAGGCGCCCTTCTCTATCCCTGAGGGTTTTCTGAGGGAAGGTCCTGCAGATCTTACAATCCCTCACCTCATGTTCCGTATAGAGGCAGTAAGGAATATGCTACTTACCAGTATGCATCTGTTCTTGGCATGTAGAGCTGCAGATCTATACACTTTTGCATAGATCGCCATCTGGTGTTGGGCCCGGATGTTTGCAGTTTGTTTTTCTTCTTGGACAGTCTTTGGAAGTCACGAGTTCGGTGACTCCTCCTTCGGTCCGTACTGCGCATGGGCTTCGGCTCCATCCTCAGATTGCTTTTCGCCAGCAGGGAAAAGATGGAGCGTAGTGATAATAGTAAGAAACCCATGTGTGTTGTATCTAAATAAGATAGACTGGAACGGATACAGGTAGCCGGGGATGCGGGTGGGCGTGTATAGATCTGCAGCTCTACATGCCAAGAACAGATGCATACTGGTAAGTAGCATATTCCGTTCGAGGCATATGAGCTGCAGATTATACACTTTTGCATAGATTATATAGCAGTACCCAGACCTAGCGGCGACCACCGGTATCCGTTGCAGTGGTTTGAAATAGTGTCTTTAGTACAGCTTGGCCCACACTAGCTTGTTGTTTGGAGTGCACATCTACACAGTAATGTTTTGTGAAGATGTGCGGTGTTGACCATGTGGCTGCTTTGCAGATGTCATCTAAGGGTATGTTCCCTAGAAAAGCCATAGAAGCCCCTATCTTTCTTGTAGAGTGGGCTTTAGGTGGAACAGATAATGTTCTTTCTGCTTTGTGATAGCAAATTTGTATGCACTTTACAATCCACCTAGCTATCCCTGATTTAGAGATGGGGTTACCTTTATGCGGTGGAGAGAAGGAGACAAACAATTGTTTAGTCTTTCTGAAAGGTTGCGTTCTTTGTATGTAGTACAGTAAAGCCCTTTTAACATCAAGTGTATGTAGAGCCCTTTCCGCAACAGATTGAGGTTGCGAGAAAAAAAACGGTAATTACACCGATTAAGATGGAAGGGGGAAATGACCTTGGGCAGAAATTTTGGATTTGTGCGAAGTATCACCTTGCTGTGATGTATCTGTAAAAAGGGTTCTTGTATAGTGAACGCTTGTATCTCACTAACCCTTCTAAGGGAAGTGATAGCTACGAGGAAAGCTGTTTTCCAAGTGAGGAACTGTAGCTCACATTTATGCATTGGTTCGAAAGGCGGACCCATTAGCCTTGTAAGAACTACGTTTAGATTCCATACAGGGGAAGGTGGTGCCCTGGGTGGAATTACTCGTTTAAGGCCTTCCATAAAGGCTTTAATAGCAGGCACTCTGAAGAGTGATAAATGCTGTCTGTTTTGTAGGTAAGCAGCAATTGCTGCTAGGTGTAGACGTATGGATGAATATGCCAGGTTACTCCTTTGAAGATGGAGCAGATAGCATATGATGTGCTGTATGGATGCATCTAAAGGGTTGATTGTATTGTTACGGCAGTAAACAACAAATCTCTTCCACTTTGCGGCATAGCATGCTCGAGTGGTAGGACGTCTGGCTTCCTTGATAATGTTCATGCAATCAGGGGGGTGATTAAGGTATCCAAATTCTAAGATTTCAGGAGCCAGATCGCAAGGTTGAGCTGAGCTGGGTCTGGGTGCCTGATTTCTCCATGGTTGTGGGTTAGGAGGCATGGGGACAGGTGCAGTTTTTGATGTGGTACCACCGATAGCTGTAGTAGTGTGGTGTACCACGGCTGCCTGGCCCATGTTGGAGCTACCAGAATGAGTGTGAGGGAGTGCTGTTGTAGCTTCCTTACCACTAATGGAATTAGTGGAAGAGGTGGAAAGGCGTATGCAAATTTGCCTGACCAGTTCATCCATATCGCATTGCCTTTGGACAATGGGTGTGGGTATCTGGCGGCGAAGCTTGGGCATTTTTTGTTTTCGTGGGTGGCGAAGAGGTCTATCTGAGGATGCCCCCACTTGTGGAAGAATGGGTGAAGATCTTGTGGATGCAGTTCCCATTCATGCATTTGCTGCGTTTGTCTGCTGAGCAGATCTGCCATGGTGTTTTGTATGCCTGGGACGTGTTGTGCCAGGAGAAAGATTTTTTGTGGAATTGCCCATCTCCATATGCTCTGTGCTAAGCGGGAGAGCTGGGGAGAGTGTGTCCCCCCCTGTTTTTGAATATAATACATTGCAGTCATATTGTCTGTGCGAATTAGGACTGCTTTGGCTGAAATTTGTTTCTGAAACGATTTCAGGGCTAGAAAGATCGCCGATAACTCCAGATGGTTGATGTGGAGTAACCTCTGTTGTGGCGTCCATAGCCCTTGCACTGTGAGGTGTAATAGATGCGCTCCCAAGCCGGAGAGCGATGCGTCCGTTGTTAGAATCACCTGAGGAACCGGGTCCAGGAACAGTCGCCCTTTGGAAAGGTTTGTGGTGTTCCACCACTGCAGAGATCGATGAGTGCGGCCGTCCACCAACACCAGATCCGTCAGCTGGTTCCACTGGCGTGCTAGGCACTCTTGGAGTGGACGCATGTGAAGTCTTGCATGAGGCACTATGAAAATGCAAGGCGCCATCATCCCTATTAGTTTCATGAACACTCTTGCTGGTAGAGAGTGCTGAAGAAGGAACTTTTGGCGCAGGGCTTGCATGCTTGCGATCCTGGCTGAGTTGGGATAGGCTATAGCTTTTGAGGTGTCTATAGTGGCACCGAGGTATTGCTTTGTGTGAGACGGTATCAAGTGGGACTTTTGGTGATTCACCGTAAAGCCTAGCTGGTGGAGTAGTTGTATGGTAGTGTTTGTATTTTGTACACACTGGTGGTAGGACGCGGCTTTTATGAGCCAGTCGTCCAGGTAGGGGAAGACGTGAATGTTTTGTCTTCGGAGGTGTGCTGCCACTACTGCCAGGCATTTGGTAAACACCCGAAGGGGAGAACCTTGAACTGATAATGTTGGCCGTCTACCACAAATCGGAGGTACTTTCTGTGAGCAGGGTGTATTGGGATATGAAAGTATGCGTCTTTCAGGTCCAGTGTAGTGAGAAAGTCGCCCTGACGGAGGAGTGGGAGAACTTGCTGAAGAGTTACCATATGAAAATGGTCTGAATGTATGTATGCATTTAGAGGCCGGAGGTCTAGAATGGGCCGTAGGGTCTCGTCTTTCTTCGGTATGAGAAAGTACAGAGAGTAGACCCCTAGATTTTGCTGATCGAAGGGTACCTGCTCTATTGCGTGTTTTTGCAGGAGGGAGAGTACCTCTTGTTTCAGAAGTGTGGTATGTTCTTGTGACATCGCACGGTGTCTGGGTGGAATATTTGGGGGGGTAGAAGTTAGTTCGAGACAGTACCCTGATCGAATAATTTGGGTTACCCATTTGTCTGATGTTATGGTCTCCCAGGTTTGAAGGAAGTCTTGTAGTCTGCCCCCGACCGGAGTGGAATGGTCTGGGGGGAGCGGGGGAAAGTCACTGTGTGGGCGGTGTGGCAGAACGGGCGGTGTTGGTTTTGCCCCTGCCTTTATTATTGTTTCCTCTATATCCACCTCTTTGGTAGCCCTTTGAGAAGGTATTTTGAGGAGGGGACTTGTAGGAAGTGGAGGCGCTATCGGAAGAGTAACCTCTGCCAGAGCCTCGAAAGGAGGAACGGCGAAAGGAACGTCTAGGGGTTTGTGATTGCAGGGCTCCCATAGACTTCGCCGTGTCTGTATCCTTCTTCATTTTTTCCAGGGCTTCGTCTACTTTTGGGCCAAATAAGTGTTGTTGGTCAAAAGGGTGGTTTAAGATAGATGCCTGGACCTCTGGTTTAAAGCCTGAAATTCTGAGCCAGGCGTGACGGCGAAGCAGGACACTGGTGTTTATGGCCCTGGACGCCGTGTCTGCTGCGTCAAGTGCACATTTAATAGAGGTGTTGCTAATAATCTTTCCCTCTTGTATCAGTTCATTAGCCTTATTCCTATATTTGTCTGGGAGGTGCTGCATGAGAGCCTCCAGCTCATCATAGTGCGCTCTATCGTACCTCGCCAGCAGCGCCTGCGTGTTGGCGATGCGCCACATATTGGCAGCTTGCGAGGCAGTGCGTTTGCCGGACGCATCTAAGAGCTTGGACTCCTTATCAGGTGGTGGAGCCTCACCAGATGACAGAGTTGGAGCGCTTCCTAGCTGTGGAAACCACTAGTGAGTCTAGGGGCGCAGGTCCTTTAATATAGACAGGATCCGTGGGGGCTGCCTTGTACTTCTTTTCTATTCTGGGGTTTAAGACCCTAGCTCTAACGGGGTCTTTGAAAACCTCTGTGGCATGCTTGGTCACCCCTTTAAGCATGGGTAATATAGCGGTGGATTTATCTGCTATGTCAAATGTGTCAAGTAGGAAGTCTTCCTCAACTGGATCACTGTGTAATTCCACCCCATGGTAATGTGCCGCCCGTTGTAAGAGGTGGTGGAACCCCAGGGAGTCCTCTGGTGGAGACGGCCTGGATGGATAGAGATCATCCTGAGGCACATCTGGGACATCGGGATTGTGATAATTCTCCCATGGGTCAGGTGTTCCCGGAGGAGTGGGGTCCTGCGGGGCATCTGTGGGATCATAGAATGGATCTCCGTGCTCATCAGGGTCCGGAGACGGTGTTGGGGACCGATGAGGCAAGGGTGGAGAAGGTGGGGGCGGAGATGGAGGGGGTGGAGGAGGGGGGAGGAGGTGGAGGAGGAAAAGGAGGAGTTGGAGGCGTTGGGGAGGGTACTCTGAAGGGGGATGTGGCAGAGTCCTTCCGTTTTGGTGGTGGAGGAGGAGTTGGCTTGTCCAAAAGTCTTTTCTTGGAAGACAAAGTTAAATGTCCAGTCCTGGGATCCTTAGTTAAAGTCTTTTGAAGAGGATCCGGTGTGAAAAGCTCCTCCGGCACCGATTCCTCCCTCGGTGCCGATGTTTTCGGAACCGAAGGCTTCGTCGGTTTATCCACGCCGTGCTTTCTCGGGGTGTCCGATCTTTTGGTCGGCGCCGAGGCAGGCTTCGACACGGAAGCGTCGGTGCCGAGGGATTTGTGTTTGGTCGGCACCGAGAGGCCAGGTTTCGACACCGATGGCTTCGGAACGGAACTTGTTTTCTTCGGCGCCGAAGAATGTTTGTCGGCGCCACTAGGAGGCTGGCTCGAGCCCGAGCCGCCAGGAGACTTGTGATGCTTTTTCACCGGGCCCGAAGGTGGGGTGATGGAAGCAGTATGCTTGGTTTTCCCTAGGCCCGGAGGCGAAGGGGTAACCGGAGTCTCTTTCGGAATGGGCGCGGGAGGGGGAGGGGGGGGGGGGGGTAGAGTACTCACGACCCTCTGCGCCGGTGTGATCTCCTCCACGTCGGTGTCGCCGGCCTCGCAAGCGCTGACGACATCTTCCTCCCGCTCGGTGTGCAGCTGTCCCGACGCTCCGGTGTCTTCTCCGAAGATGTCAGGTGGAGCCGAGGTCGATGAGTGCGACATTGTGCGTCGAGCTCGTCGATCGAAAAGACTTGCAGGAGGGGCAGTCTCGGGCCTCGTGTTCGGGAGAGAGGCAGAGGTTGCACACCTGATGGAGGTCGGTGTGGGGAAATTTAGACCCACATTTTGGGCACTTCTTGAAGGGAGTCCTTTCCATCGGCCGAGACCGGAGTCGAGGTAGGCCCGAAGGCCGCTGCCTGGAATCGAGGAAGTGCCGAAGAGAGAGATGAAGAAGTCGATTCTGTCTAAAGAATCTCGATGGACGAGGATTTTTCGTCGAAGGTCGAACTGGAGAAGTTCGAAGCCGGAGCACGAAGTATTACATCCGAGCCCGATGGCGGAAAAAAACAATCTGAGGATGGAGCCGAAGCCCATGCGCAGTACGGACCGAAGGAGGAGTCACCGAACTCGTGACTTCCAAAGACTGTCCAAGAAGAAAAACAAACTGCAAACATCCGGGCCCAACACCAGATGGCGATCTATGCAAAAGTGTATAATCTGCAGCTCATATGCCTCGAACATACACTTCTTGTGGGGATCTTCTGAGAATAGCCGGGGCTTCCCACAAGATTCACAAGGCCTAAAGAGAGACCTCTTAGAAGTTGACATCATGAAGTTAAGCAAAAATCCAGAAAAAAATGTGAAGTACTGAGTAGAGCTCAGGGAGACTCCCTTCACACGACGTGCGGTAGAAAATCTGACAGCCTGAGCCTCTGACAACATTCTGGTGGGTGCTGTCGCCTGATTGGCTGCAGTTTAGACTGTACATAATGACTGTGATAGTCATAGGTGTGGAAGTCTTTTTCCTTGTAGCTTAGGCTACTTTACTTCCTGGTTTCATGTTACCAAGGTTTTTTGGTTATTATATGCATAATTATTGCTTTTTTATGTACCGTGGGACTCCCACTCCGACGACGGTGAATGATTCAGGCATGTTAATCTATGAAAGACACCATTAATATTGAAAAAGTTTGGCTTTTAAGGGGTGGTATTTCAGACACCACACCAGGGAAAACATCTCTCACTGCCCTCCGCAAAGATGGACTTTGTGGAAGGATGCTTGACTGCAAAGATGAAATCCACCATTTCACTGAAAGGTCAAACACATTCAGTTACCACCAATCTCCATACATGGTTGTGTACACTGTGGAGACTCAGAAGAGGACCCTGCACTGCTGCTGAGCCAGAAGGTCCTCCCGAAGTGGGAGTCTGCTTGGAAGACAAATTCTCAGTAGCTCTAGGTACCACAATCTCCTGGCCGAATTCAGTGCAATTAGACTGACTTGGACCGGCCTGTCTTGACCTTCTTCAGAACTTAAGGAAAGAGCGGTAGCAGTGGGAATGCATATTGGTGCCGCCTGTTTTACTCCAGCTGGAATGAGTCTCCTAATGAATGCCGTAGAGGAAATTCCAACATGCAAAATTGCTGACACGGTGTGTTCTTGACTAGGGGTTTAGACTCTACTCATGATCTGACAGATTACCTCCGCTTAGTTTATCCGGTTTGGCATTCAAGGACCCAGTATGGTATCAAAAAGATGTACTGCTGGTCCAGCCACCTCCAGAGATGAAAGCCCCCATGGCACATGATCCATGACCCCACTCAGTTTTGCTTGTTACTATATAACAAGGTGGCCATGTTGTCCATGAGAACCCGCTCCAGGAAGGTGGAAGGTGAGGTGGGGAGGAAATAAGAGTAGGGTGTAGGCCTTTTGAACAATCTGTAAGACTCACCTGTGTGACATGGACCTCCAGCCGGAGGGGACATGTTGGCTTCTACCTCCTACCCTAGAGCAGCTTGGTAGCTGTTGCCACAGGGGAAGATGAATTTGATGACTCTCATACCTGCTGCTATGTACGATCCAGAAACTACCACACCCTAACCCTAAAAAACAAACATGGCTGGCTGTTGTATAACAAAGTTAGTCTCTAAATTTCCGTAACAAGTGGTAAAAAGGCTTCGATTGTTCCAACAGTCACACAGCACATGCTGTGATGCGATTGTCTTTGAAAACTTTTAGCACTGATTCATCTTTTTCTCTGAAGAGTCTGGTCTCATCAAGGGGCATATCAATTAGAGATGCTAGCACATCTCCAGAAACCTGGTGTCAACAGTTCTGCCAATACAGTCAGTAGTGTTCAAAAACACGTATTTTGCTGCATCCTGGCCATTAATTATCGCTTGGGCCAGCAAGACCTTCTGTCTTCTGGAATCTGCAGCAAGATAGTGCTGACCATGTACCATAATGCCTGTGTGCCCAATAGAACAAGTTATTTACCTTCTGTAACATTTTCAGTTCGATAACCTATCTAACTGCAGATTCCTTGCCTTTAGAATTTACCCAGACTAGATCCAGAATCTTTCAGCATAGCCCCTGCACACCAGTAGGGGACATTGTGCAGCTCGAGCCACATATAAACGCCACCCGACTACGCTGACAACAGTTTCTTTCTTGAGCCTGTTTGCATCCTGAGAGGTGGAACCTAAAAACAAATTTTCCTTGCTGGTACGTAGCTCTATAATTTGGGACCTTTTTAGATGGAAAGTGTCTGTTCCATAGAGTGGGGGAGGGTGGGCTTTGAAAAATATGCAGTTAAACTATACACCAGAAACTGCATTACTGAAGGTAAGTAACTTCTGATGCCTACCTCTAACCACAGACTACTCACCTGCAAAATAAATACCAAAGCAGTACCTCTTCCGTGGTGGGGGAACTATGTGGAATGTCTCAGAGCAAAATATCCTGCAGGACCTAATGGTCAAAATGCTCTTCCCATCGTACTTGAATGTAGTGCTTCTTGAACACAGGCACTAAAGCCCACGTTGCAGCCTTACTAATATCCAGGGCAGGCACTCCCCATGCCTGTCTAATGGTAGCAATCTTGGCCCTGGTGGAGAGGGCCTCAATCCTTCAGGAGGCTGCTTCTGGGCCAACATGTTGTAGATCTTGATACAGAGGACTATCCACGGGGATAATGTCCACTTCTGCACTGCCTTGTCTTTCTACGTATGTCGCCACCTAGTGATGTGCAGGGGTTATGCTGCTTTAAAAGAAGAAGCAGCGTAAGGGGGCATTATTTCCCATCACCTATCAGCACAGGAAATTACATCGCAGAAACCAGCAATCCTCCCTCGAACTACTTAATGGCAGCTGCAAAGTGGACACGCAGTGGACGCACAGCAGTCACATCAGAGGTAAGCCCGCCAGTGTCTGGACTGAGCCCAGCACCAGAAACACTGGTCTGATCATTGCCCAGAGATACTCTGCAGCACTCGAGGTCGTTAGACCCCGGACGCCGTTCCCCCAACTGCTGTCATGCAGCACCTCACACCACGGTAGGAGCTTTCATGTGCACCCACTTCTGGTTCACCAGCAGCCACCCACACACCCAATGCAAATACTAACAGTGCCCTTAACACCCCCCCAACACACACGCCACACAAGCACTAACAATACGTACATCCCCACCATACAACTAATCTGCATGGCAACACCCAGTCACATGCATGCTTCTCAACACACGATCACTCAGCAAACACACAACCGAAATATGGAACCAGCTGAGTAGTGACGCACCAGACAGTCTCTTCATCACAGAGAACTGGCTCAACCCCTCATCGGCTCCTGACATCACAATGGCAATCCCTGCTGGCTACAAGATCGCTTGACAGGATCACCTTCACAAGTTAGGATGAGAACTCACTATCATGTACAAGGAATCCATCAAATGCACACCATACACCGAGAACACAACACCATTCATGGAACAACTGTACTTCAAGCTGCAAATCTCCGAAAACGTCACCCTGAACGGAACCCTCACCAACCGACGACCCGACTCCACAAAAGCTTGAGCAAGATCAGACTCACCCAGCTAGCCCAAGAACTAACACACACCACAGGACACACACTGGCCCCAATCTTCACCACAAGGGACAGCATCAAATACAACTTAACCACACCGCTCTCATGGCCCGACCATTCCATCATTCACTTACAAATCAACACACCTCAAGCCTACACCCCTACTAGGTTCAGCATTCCAAACCGCAGCTGGGGCAAAATCACAGAAGCAAGACCGGCTCAGCGCCCTCAGCACGGATCAACCTAGTCCCATAGACAACCTCAACAAGGACATCAACAACCTCGATAAGGACATTAACAACTGGATCAAGAACTGTGTGGACTCCCTCGCATCCATCAAACTTAACAAGCATTGTAAGTCAAACAAGCAGGCCAGTTGCTACAAAGAAGACCTCAGAGACACCAAAAGACACTGTAAACAGCTAGAAAGGAAACAGTGAGCCAACCACGACACTACTGACAGAACTACCTACAAGGCTGCACTCAGATGCTAACAGCAGCAAATAAGAGACATCAAGAAAAAAGAACTAGCGGACCTCATCGAAGGAAGCTCCAACAGCTGCAGGGAGATCTTCTTGATCATTAAAGATTTCACCTCGCCCTCGGCCACTGTCAACATTGCTGCATCACAACAACTCTGCGACAGCCTATCCAACTTCTTCCAAAGCAAAATAGTAAACATCTACAGCAACATCACACCTCAACCCAACAACAGAGAACTCATTGCTAACTTACCCACTACCAACCAAGATGGCCACCTGACCAAATGGACAACACTCACCAGAAAAGACACGGCGGCAATCATGTGGACCATCCACTCAGGGCTCCAACAAACCCACGCCCCCACTACATCTACAACCTTGGAACATCACCAATCAGCACCACCCTGACTCACATCATCAAAACCTCCATCACGCCAGTCACCTTCCTGGATGAATGGAAACTTGCAGAAATAAATGCCTTTCTCAATAAGCCCACAGCCAATCTCAATCAGTTCAGCAACTTCCAACCCGTCTCCTTGCTCCCCTATAAAGCCAAAGTGATTGAGAAGGCCTTCAACAAGCAGCTCACAACCCACATCGAACTACACCATTTTCTATCTTGACAACACTCAATCGGGATTCATAAAGAACCAGAGCACAGAAACAGCACTTCAGGCGCCCATTGATGTAATTCAAACTATCCTGGACCAAGGAGAAATAGCGGCCCTCATCCTGCTTCCATACCAACTCCCATGATACCCTCATCAGACTCCACGAGATTGGCATACAAATATCCGTTCTCATATGCATCTGTTCCTTCCTCACAGGAAGAACCCAAAGGGTCAGACTGCCACCCTTCACATCAGATACCAAGAAATTAATATGCAGAGTATCATAGGGATCCTTCTTCGGCCCCACTCTTTTCAACACATACATGACTCCCCTTGCCAACATCATCCGAATATAGGACCAGTCATCTCCTACGCGGATGACACCCTAATGATCATGGTAGCAGACTAGATGTGAACCAAATGCCTGCAGCTCAACACCGAGAAGAAGTAAGCACCGGTCATCTGCAACAAGATGGTAATATGGGACTTCACTTGGTGGCAGTTGGAACTAGGACCAACACCCACACCCGCAAAAGCAATCTAGGGATCATCCTAGATGACCAGTTTGACATGACGCCGCAAGCAAAAAAGTGTACATCTCCTACTTCCACATCCTATACATGCTACTAAAGATCTTAAAATGGTTGCCTCAGAACACCAGACGGACCAGCACACAAATCCTCATCACCAGCAGGCTGGATTACGGCAACACTCTCTACGTTAGGATCACCAAACAACTCCTACACAGACTCCAGACCATTCAGAACAGTGCTGCAAGACTCTTATCCAACCTCAAATGCCACACCCACATCACACCACACCTCAAGAAGCTTCATTGACTCCCCATTTACAAGCGCAGCCAGTTCAAACTTCTCACACACACATGCAGAACCCTATACAACACAGGACCAGAATACCTGAACAGCCGCATACACTTTCACCAACTCACCAAACACCTATGCTCTGCCTCACTCTCACTCATGGCCCATATGTGCTAAAGCAAAACCAGACGTCACCCCTTCTCCTACAACACACCCAAGCCATGTAACAACCTGCCTCAACACATGAGAGCCTCCTTCTCACTTAAGTTCTGAAAGAAGCTGAAGACCTGGCTCTTCTTATAAGCACCTTAGGAACTACACATCTACACACCTGACTAAGCACCTGGATACCCTCTCAGGTGATTGTGCACTATATAAATCAATACAACATAACATACTTCTGTGAAAACTCCACAAATAGTTGTTTGTACACACTATGGTCTCTGGTAGTCTCGATCTAAAGGCTGGACTCTTTTCTGGGGTCCAAGCGATGGAGTCTCTTCTCTTATTTCGAGGCATGAGGTGGGGCAAAGAAGGTCAGAAGAGTGATGGATTGTTCGACGTGAAATGGAGTCATGACCTTTGGTAGGTCGATCTAGTCCTCAGCACCAATCTGTCTGAAAAGAAGTTGGTGGAGATCGGACGGAAGGACTAGCAAGACTTGAAGCTCACTCACAATGGTGAGCTGAGGTGAAAGAAGAAAGGGAGTCAGTCTTCAGCATCGTCTGAAGTAGGTAACAACTTTGCAATGGCTCAAAGCAGGTACCTAAAATGAATTAAGGGACAAATTAGGAGGTATTACAAAAGATTTAGGAGGTAAACCGGTGGAGCAAACATTTGAGGAAACACATAATAGGTGATTTGAACAAGAACGGTTGGTCTGGTAAACGCAAAAAGGCTGACAAATAACCTTTAAAAGTGCCAACTTCAAGGACTTGCTGGGCCAAAGATAAGACAAACAGTAACATATACAATGGTGTAGATCGTAACAGGTCTGTGTTACAGCTGACACACTAAAACACAAACTGGCCCCAGCATCTTGCATAAACAGATCTTGTAGAAAGATGCCTGGCGGCTTCAGGAAGTAGAACAATTGGAGTCAAATGCAGCTGCTTAATCTCCACGCATGGAGGTTCAGAATGCGCAGCCCTGGGTACAGGCCACTGCGCTGCTGCTGTGACAGGATATCCTCCCAAATCGGCAGCCTGCTAGGAGGACAGATGCTCATGGCGACCACCAGAAAATGCATGCCTCTCATCTCCACCTCTTCCAGATTACCTCCCCAACCAAGAAGTGACATGTCAATAACCATAGTCAGCTCTGGGAGGGGTAGTGAGAGGAGGTCTGCCTCTGCACTAACTGGGGTTAAAAGGCCACCACTGCAAATCTTTTGCAGTTTCCTTCGAAACCCAGACAGAATCGGACCTGTTCACCTGGTGATGGGCTCACTGATACTTCTGATTCTATTGCACATTCTACACGCGCCATCTGGCATAGTCAAAGTGAAGGATGCAGTAGGCCAGTAAGCCAAGGAGCCTCAGAACTATCATCACTGAGGACCAAGACAGAGTCCTAAACATCTGCATCATAGCCCAGGACTTGTTGATCTGGAGGGAAGGCCCTAATCTGCACCATATCCAGGTTGGCTCTGATGAAAGGGATTCTCTGCTGAGTCCGGTGTGACTTTTCCACCTTGATCATCAACCCCAGCAATGTAAGGAGGTTTGCTGTCATCTAGTGGTGGGCTATGACTGACAGTGCCAAGCCTGCCTTCAATACCCAGTCAGGGAAGGAAAAGACTGGTAGCCCTAATGCTACGCTGCGTTCACCGCCATTACCTTCGTGAACACACGAGGAGGAATTGCGATACCAAAAGTGTAGCATGCCGATAACAACAGGTAAAATCTGTGACCTGCAGTACGAGTATATGGATATAGGCTTCTTACAGTTCCAATGCCACCATACAGTCTCCTGGATCCAGAGCAGACAGAACTTGGGCCAGTGTGAGCATTTAGAATTTGCCCTTTTACAGGAAGAAACTGATGTCAAATATCTAAAGTAGGATAAAGGCTCTGCCTTTTTTCTGCAATAGGAAATACCAGGAGTAACATCCAGTTCCAATCTTCGAGGCTAGGGCTGTTTCTATGGCTCCTTTCTCTAAAAGAGCCTCAACTTCCTACAGAAAAATCGACAAATGGTCCTATCACAGATGTTCTGATGTGGGAGGATGATGCAGAGTGAGGAAAGGCATGGCAGGGCATAGTCCTGTCGGACTATCTGTAGGACCCAACTGTTGGATGTTATAGTTTGCCCCGGCCACCCTTTGAGAGAAGGCCTGATCCTGCCTCACACAGGGTGGATATGTGCTGCTAAGGGCAAGGTGAAGTGGGCACTGCTAAAGGGGCTGGGAACAGGAGGTTTGCTGTCCCTGCCTTTTCTTCTGGATCCCCTATTCTGACTGTAGGCGAAGTCCCTAACAAGGCCTCAAAAGGGCTGAAATTGTTGTGGATTCTTCCTTGTCAGTGTGGCGAGACTGAGGGGGCACGCAGTGGCTCTACTCTCTTTGAAGCTTTCGAGGGAGGAGCCGGCCTTCTCACCGAAAAGCTAAGACCTGTCGAAAGGCACACCCATGAACACTGGCACATCGTAAAAAAAGCCTGTTGATCTCATCCATGTGTAGTGCTTGATGGTGGTATGTCTGGGTAAACTGTACAGATTTCAAGCAGCGATTTAGTGGAGTAGGCCAAATAAGAATATTACAGGAGTCCTCTCTCCTGAAAGCCAATGAGTGGATTCGTGTTTTAGCTTTTTTCAATTATGTAAAAGTGCACACAAAATGGTTAAAATTGTGTAGTAATAGCTGTGCTGGTAATTTAGGGATTCATTTCCATGAATGAGCTTTAAATAACTATAACATTTCTGGCTAAATAGGTGTACTTCAGCTAGGCAGGGGAAAGCAGATGAAATCAGTGAGAGAGAGTCTAATTGTTAAGGCAAATAAGACACTTCTCTTTTTGAAGGGTTAAGCATGAGTGTGACTTGTGTATCATCTAAAGTTGAAGTCAATGAGGCAACTTATGATACATGATTGAAGCAGGTGTTAAAAGTAGTAAAGGGGAAAAATAGGTGGAATATTGTCAGCCCAAAGGTGATAAGAGAAATCACATGACAAGCCTATATCCCTGAGAGAGGAAGTGCAGGGTAAGAAATGCAAAGGTCCTAGAACACATCTTTACAGGGCACCAACGGGAAAAATAGTTGGAGGTTAATGTTTTTGAGTTCCAGGAAACTGAAACAGAAGGCTCAGAGATAGGAGGTAAAGCATTAGTCTGCAACATCTGCAATGACAACGTAGTTCCGGAATAAGAGAAGGTAAAAAAAGAAAGAGCAGGTAAACATAAAAAAAGCATATTTATATTATTTCCAGATATTGAAGACACTAGAACGGTATTTTAACATTATTTAACGCTTCCTAGAGAAAAGTACCCATTGTAGTAGATTAGGATAAATCTTATAATAAAGTTAGCTGTGCCACCAGAAGCACTAATCAAACATACCATATATAAACGTGAAAATGTCACTATGTAAGAAATAAAATTAATAGTACAAAATGACAGACACATTTTACTAAGAAACTTAAAACGTAAAAAACGAAAAAAAGGAAAAAATATTTTATAACAGAATTGTTAAATGCACTAGATTTAGTCCTGTGGTTCCTTCTTGAGTGTTGTGAATTCGCTTTTATTTAATAAAATGCTGATATCAGACATTCAGTCACCACTGTTGCACATCTGAAATTCACATTAATATGAAATCCTTATAAACGCGTGTTAAATGTAGAATGCAATTAAAAAAATTCTCAATTGTACACCTCTTCCCTTTGTTCATATTTTAACAGGCTAGTATTTCCACTTTTTCACGGTTTACAAAAAAATATTTTGGGAATCACAAAGATAAAAAAAATACTTCAACAATTTGAAAGAAAGCTAGAAAAGGACCAACATAATAGTATAGCACACTAGGAGTCAGTCATTATACAATTTACCTTGAATGGCTTATCCCCACTATGGGTCAGCATATGCCTCTGTAACCAGCTTTGACTCGTTGAAGGTGTGTTGTATACTTTGCACCCTTTCCACAAACAAACAAAAACCTGGTAAATAAAAAAATATTTACATTGTTAACTATTCTTTATTTACTAGCTTATTTTCAATTCGATATTCTAGCAATTACTTTTCAAGGATTTCAGATGTAAACTTACCATTCATACGCATTAAAAAATGTCTGAATCATTTTAATAACAGTTAGCAAAATAACCAAGGAACATTATTAACGGTAATTGGTTCAAACTCTGGGCATCAATTTAACAAATTCCATCCTCGCATATAACCTATGTGAAACGCACTAAACACTAATTGCCCACATCCCATTATAAAAAGGAGTAAAGGAGTACACGGTATTCTGAAAAGACTGATTGTCACACCTAATTGTAAAGCGCGCACAAATACTAATGTTACAGAGAAGCAACAAATTAGAAATATGAGAGAGGTTTGGTGACTGCCGTGGCGATCAGCTTATTCTTCTTTGAAAGGTTCTTATTATTTTAGAAGAGAAAGGCCAAGGCGATTTAACCTTAAACACGGCAACGCATGTCAAATATAATACCAGAATTCACTCATTCCGTTTGAGCATTACACAGAGTACTGGCAAAGTGTAACTGTTTTATTACAACTAAAGGAAGGATGTATCATAATATGAGAGCGAAGGTTGTTGATGTAAAATATTAACTGGGCTGATGTTGCGAAAAGAGAGAGAAGAGAGACGGAGAAGAGGCGACAAAGGAATAGAAAACAAGCATTTGCAATGCAATAGGTCTCGCATTATTTAAGTTTGAGCTACTGGCATTGCTAATGATAATGCAACACCAATAGCAGCTCAAAGATTCAGTAATGCGAGACCTATTGCATTGCAAATGCTTGTTATTACTTTGAGTTGGTGAAATGTAAATTCTGCCTGCATAGTTTTGCTAAATGTATGTTTTCCCTTTACAAACGTGAGAATGTTTTGTAAACTTAAAACGTTTTAGAGAGAGAATTTGGTTTTGCTGAGGTTTAATTTAGCAAACCCTGCAGATTTGTTTCTCGCAATTAAAATGTTGCCGTGTTTAAGGAGGTTGTGAACCTTGAAAAGTTTTGAAGACATCTTCACAAAGTTTGGGAAGGAAAATCTTTGCAACCTCGTACAACCACACATTAGCTATGCATCCAGATGTGAAAATATGAAAAATGCAGTGTGAGGTCTAGAACCAGCCCCATACCATCACAATGTGGTTTCTGTAAATCAGTCTGCGTTAGAGCCCCTATGCCAACGCTCCAAGTTTACGATACTCCTGCTACAATACTATTGGTCTCAGTGATATATTCAGCTACTCCTCATTGGTAGCTCTATGGTATACTAAGTCATTTTAAAAATGTAGGATTACTAGTTCCTTGCATGGAAGCAGTAGTATCAGCCAAAATTACATAATTTGCACATTTACTTCTTGGTGTGAGTTTATGAATTCAGCTAGTTTTACTCATCAAAAATGAAGCATTATAAAGGAAAGGTCAGATTAATTAGGCCAAATGAATTGCTCAATAGCCAATTATCCTTTTTAGCATTTCTTATCTGATGTGTAAAGTCAAGACCAGAAGATCTTATTACTTAATAATTTACTTTACTTACTCATGACTACCCGAAAAGCCCTTCTAAAAGATAAGAGAGCCAGACTGCAGAAGGAAATAAAACAAACGAAAAGGGCTACAAAGTGACAACGGAGGAACGAGGCAAGTATAAAATAACAAGCAGGAAGTGGGATAAGGGAGGGGGTGGCAAATGGTGATCACTTTCGCGCCCGCTTTGATGTTCTCAGTGCCGCGCGGCTCACTGAGAACATCAAAGCGCCCGCGAAAGTGATCAGGCAGGCTGACAAATAGTGCGCGCGCCCGGCGCACATGCACTGTATTTGGAGGCCTGAAAAGCACTAGTTTGCACTTCCAAATCCCCCATTTACTAAAGCTCTCGCCAGATCAGCGCTAAAGCGCTGGCTCAGGCGAGACCTCAAAAGAAGGAAGACATGAAAGGGAAGACAGTGGAAAGGCCGATCAAAGGATAGGGTGTAAGAGGTCAGAAAGGCAAGGGTTTGATAGACTAACTTTACAGACGCACTGTGTGCGTAGGTGTTTAGCTAATCAATTATAAATATGGGAATATAGATGAGGAAATCTCACAAGATCCAGATATTTTCAGGGTGATTTTTTTTTAAGAGCTCTAGTTTGTTTTGTAATTTGACAGAGGTTCTGTAATTAAAATTGCTGCTGGCGGGGGTGTCGTCTGTTACTCAAAAAGACCCAAGCCCACCATGTGTGGAAAGAGATTTTTGGAACATTTCCAGTCGCTGAGGAACAGTTTTATACCAATCATTAACAGCAAGTCTAATAAAGATCTATCATATTGCTATATATCAGGACTTTCAACAGTCTGTCCTGGAGGGCCAGATCCAAGGCAGATTTTTAGCATATACCCATTTAGATAAAATTAGTTATCTTACAAATCTGGCATGCCCAGCCTGCCAAGAGCGACTTTGGGGAAGCCTGCTCTAGAACATCAGGAAGGGTAAAATGTAGTGGACCTAGAATGCTAGTTTGAAGACGAATGATTACATTAATTTGGAAAAAAATATTTTGAATAGTATGTCCGCTTTGACTCCAGAGGGTCCAAATATCACCACAGTAGAAGAGCATGTGTTCTAGATCAGCCATGTGTTCTGTACAATTCCAGCATTTGGAGGAATGAATTAGGCCACACTTAAGTTTCTCAGGGATCCAGAGAGATCTATGAAGGCCCAATCATTTACATTGGTATATTGGGAGGAGATCTTAACCCTTTCCGTGCGTCGGATGTCCGAGATCCGTCCGACGTCACGGTGGGCATGTGCGTCGGTCGGCTCCCACTCATCCTAGCACCCACCCACGGGGGGACGAGCTGGCGCTCCCCCCGTGGGCCGCCCTGGCGCTCCCCCCGTGGGCCGCCCTTTAAGGTGCCTCCCCCTCCCCACGTCATCTAATGACGTGGAGGGGGTTTTCCTTTCCCCTGATGCCTCTTTAGAGCATTTCTGCTGCACGATCGTGCAGCAGGAATGTCCACTAGACACCAGGGATTTTTTTTTAAATTATTATTATTTGAAATCTGATCAACTGTTTGCGGGGAGCGGCCCCTTAGGAAAGGGTCACTCCCCTTTTGGGGGCAATGTTTTTTGGCTGTCGCTATATTTTTTTTCCTAAGTCGGCCACTAGACCACCAGGGATTCATTTGTGGGGAGTGGCCCCTTGGTCAAGGGTCGCTCCCCTTTGGGTGCAATGATTTTGGCTGAGTTTGCCCCCCAGGGGAGCAGATCTTGCCATTTATTTTTAAATCGACCCACTAGACCGCCAGGGATATATTTGTGGGGAGAGGCCCCTTGGGCAAGGGTCGCTCTCCTTTGGGGGCAATGTTTTGTCGCTATGCTTTGGGGGCAATGTTTTGGCGGTGTCTCCCCCCCCCCCAGGGCCAATTTCTTTTTTTTTTTTTTTTTTTTTTTTTAATTAGGCCCACTAGAACACCAGGGATTTATTTGTGGGGAGTGGCCCTCTTTGGGTGGCAGATCAGCAGTATGTTTTTAGGCCCATCTGTTACCAAGGGGGGCAGAAGCCACTAGATACCAGGGTTTTTTAAATTTCGGTGTTGAGGAGTGGCTTCTTGGGCAAGGGTTGCTCCCCTTTTACAGGGGTGAATATTTTATTTATACTCTTAAGCCCACCTACCCCTTAGCTTGGCTGGTGGATTGGGTGTGGACTGGTGCATTATTTGCATATGTGATTGTAATGTTTTTTCTCCTTTTTAATCTAGTGTAAAGCTTTTGATTCTTGTTTGCGGATTCGGCAGTAGTTGTTCTGCAGTTTTGCGTATTTGCATTTATTTGTTAAGAAAAACATTTTTGTTGTATTTACTCCAGATGAGTATTATTGTCATGCATTAATGAATTTTTTGGTAAGCGGTGTCATAATGGTAGCATATTTAGTTAGTGTTTTGAGCATGAAATTCTTTGCAATGTGTTTTGTATTGTCTTATGTGCAATTTTCTTTTTTCTTTTTTATTGGAATATTGTTGATCCTTACTGTGTGTGTGCAGAGTAGGTGATGGTGAGTCTAGCTGCTTCTGGCAAGTGAGTGGTATAGTTTTGGTGTATATAGGTCTTTGTGATAGACAAAGTGTTTGCTGTTGTTGACTTGTTTGACAAGCTACCTTTATTAGTAAGGATTTTGGCTAGCCGTAGAATTACTGCTTTGAATCTTCATCTGAGCAGGATTATGAGACTACGAGGAATCATCTGATGATGAAGCTACTTTCAGTGCAGATGAAGCTACTCAGTGCGGATGAAGTGCCAGTTTTAGAGGAGAACACTGATGTGTCGAAGGTGCAACAAGAGACATCGGGACTGCAGCCTGAGGCTGCAAGGCTTCCTACTGGATCCAAATATGGTGCAGCCGGTGTTGCCTGCCTTTAGTGGTGATGCAGGGTATAGAGTGAATAGTGATTTTTTTTGCCTATACAGTTTTTTCAGTTGTTTATGGATGATGTATTTATGGCGGAGATGGTTGAGCAGAATAATTTGTACCGTTTTTGAGAGACAACAGTGACAGACTTAGGCCCGCTCTAGAGCTACCCGGTGGACTCCCACAAATCTGGATGAGATGAAGAAATTTTTGGGTTTGACTTTTATGATGGGCTTGATAAGGAAGCCGTCCCTGGCTTCATATTGGTCTTCTAGTCCCTTGATGGCAACGGCCATATTTCCTGCAATTATGAGTCGTGATCAGTATTTACTTTTGTTTCAGATGTCGCATTTCGTTGATAATGCTTTGGCGTTGCCACGAGATCACCCTGGCTGTGACAGTCTTTTTAAGATTCGGCCTGATCTTGATCACTTTGTAGATCGATTTTCAGAGATCTATAATCCAGGGAAAGAAATAGCTGTTAATGAGTCCTTAGTCCTGTTCAACGGCTGTTTGGTTTTTAGGCAGTACATTCCTAGCAAGAGGGCACGTTATGGAATTAAGATGTATATGTTGTCTGAAAGCAGGACAGGATATGTCTATAATTTCTGGGTGTACACTGGTAGGGACTCCACTATTGACCCCCCTGGTTGTCCGTCCACTTTTGGAGTTTCAGAGAAAATTGTATGGGATCTTGCTAGAGGACTGTTTAACAGAGTTCACCATTTGTACCTTGATAAACAAATGCTCAGCAGTGTAGAAATTAAGGAATTATTCAAAGTGGACACTTTTGCCTGTGTCACAATCCGCTCGAACCGTAAAGGTTGCCCAAAAGAGCTTGTTTGCAAAAAGCTTCAGAGGGGACAGTGCAGTGCCTTGCGTAGTGAGGAACTGCTAGCTGTGAATTTTGTGGATAGGAGGGATGTGTACATGCTGACTACCATCCATGATGAGAGTACTTCACCTGTGACTGTTTGGGGTCAGGTTGCTGAAGTGTGCAAACCTGTGTGCATTGTAGACTACAATAAGCACATGGGTGGTGTCGATAGAGTAGATCAGAGGTTGGAACCTTACACTGCTGCTCGTAAGGCTTACATTTTGTATAAAAAGTTGGCCATCCATCTATTCAATTTAGCAACTTGTAATGCTTTTTTGTGTTCAAGGAGTGTTCTCCTGCATCAAAGATGACTTTTGTTCAGTTTCAGGAGTCTGTTATAGGCAGCCTTGTTGTAGTGGAACAGGCAAGAGTTCCTAGAGTTGGAGTGGTGGAGGATGTGGCTAGATTGAAAGATCGCCACTTTCCTGATTTAATTCCACCCAAGCCCCAAAAAACCAATCCCTGTAAGAGATGTAGAGTCTGCTTGCAAAGAGGTATGCGGAAGGAGAGTTGAATGCACTGTGCCGATTGACCTTTTAATCCTGGGCTGTGTGTGCCCACATGTTTCAGATAGTATCACACTCAAGAGTTTTTGGGAGCAACCGTGAGTCTAATAGTGTACTGCCTTGTCTGTATGGTTTTATAGAGTTGGTGTTCAGTTTCACGGTTAGCATTAGAATGATGTCTTTAGTTACTGCTGTTGTTTTTGTATTTAGTTGCAATTGGTTTGTGTTTTTAGTTCTTGTTAAAAAAAGAATTAATGACGGTGCGCGTGCACTGGCGCTTGACTGGGGGTGTGCGTGGACTAGCGCTTGGCTGGCAGGGTGCATGGACTGGCGCTTGGCTGGCAGTGTGCGTGGACTGGTGCTCGGCTGGCAGTGTGCGTGGACTGGCAGCGTGCGTGGGCTGGCAGCGTGCGTGGGCTGGCGCTTGGCCGGCAGTGTGGGTGGGATGGTGCTTGGCTGGCGGTGTGTGTGGGATGGTGCTTGGCTAGCGGTGTGTGTGGGATGGTGTGTGTGGGATGGTGCTTGGCTGGCGGTGTGTGTGGGCGGGCATTTGGCTGGCAGTGTGTGAGTAGTGACTTAATGCTGGTCATTACACACACTGCTAGTCAAACGCCACTGCAGACACTATGTCAACCACCAGCCGGAGTGATTACTGTGTCAGTCATGTGGGCGTATTAAAGTGATGGGCCCTTAAATGGCGCGGTCTGTTGATGTGAATGTTGTAATGTACTGGGCCCGCGACTGGCGGTGTGAATGGTCTTGTGTGTCACGTATGAAAGGTGTGTGAATAGCCTGTTAAGAGATTGGTGCCTTGCCGTGGCTTTACAGCTCACGAGCTGTTAGTCATTGGTTCAGGTCTTTAACCTTTTAAATATTAACAGTGCATTTCCGTTTTGTGAAATCTCTTGTGAATAGAATTTTACGCTCTGAACTTTCACTCGGCCTCATGCCAAATCCAACCAGTATGTGTGAGTACTTAAGGACTTGTTCATTTTTAAGTAATATTTGTCTTTCGTGTCTCTCTTTTCCAGGGTGTACATTCTCTCCGCATTGTTTGTAGATGTGAGTGTTGTAATGTGCTGGGGCAGCAGCTGGTGGTGTGAAGGTGTGTGTCAAGTATGAAAGGTGTGTTTCAAGTATGAAAGGTGTGTGAATGGCCTGTAAAGAGGTTGGTGCCTTGTCGTGGCTTTGCAGCTCACCAGCTGCGAGTCATTGGTTCAGGTTTTTAACCTTTTAATTATTAACAGTGCATTTCCTTTTTGTGAAATCTCTTGTTAATAAAATATAAATGTTGATCCTTTCACTCAACCACGTGCCAAATCCAGCCAGTATGTGTGTGTACTTGAGGAACAGATGAATAGGCAGTCATATTTATCTCATCTGTCTTTCTGTGCTAAGGTGTACTCTGTCTCTAGGGAAAATTTACCAACTTTAGATATTTGTGGAAAGTAAAAAGAAATGGTGGGTGTATAGTCACGCACTTTCCTTGCATTACTGTCATAATATTCTGGTGTCCCAAAAACCACAATTGTCCTACCACCCAGCATTCTCTCCCCCCCCCCCCCCCTCCCGATAAAATTGGTACCTCACTCGCGTGTGTGGGTCAAGTACCCACGACAGGCAAGGGCCCAAAACCTATTAAGGCGACATCAAAATTACCTATCAAAAAACAACCTGGTTTTGCAAGGGGGGTCTCCCCTGGGTTTTTGGCAACGGGCTCGGCATCCATCTTGGTAAACTACCAAACCCACACATTTCTGAAAACTAGACACCCGGGGGAGTCCAGCGAGGTATTGGTTGCGTGGACCCCCAACGTTTTACTACCCAGAATCCTAATCAAACCTAAAATTTAGCTGAAATAAATCCCTTTTTTCTCTAATTTCTGTGTGGGAAAGTTCTGGAATCTGCATGGATCCACAAATATCCTACCATCCAGCGTTCCCCCAGGTCTCCCGATGAAAATGGTACCTCACTCGCGTAGGTGGGTGGGTCAAGTACCCGCAACCTATTGAGGCAACATCAAAATTACCTATCACAAAACAACCTGCTTTTGCAAGGGGGTCCCCTGGGTTTTTGGCCCCGGGCTCAGCGGCCATCTAGGGAAACTACCAAACCAACACATTTCTGAAAACTAGACCCCCGGGGGAGTTAAGGAAGGTATTGGTTGTGTGGACCCCCAACGTTTTCCTACCCAGAATCCCCTGCAAACCTCAAATTTTGCTGAAAAAAAGCAAATTTTTCACACATTTCTGAGTGGGAAAGTTGTAGGATCGCGATATCAAATAAAGGGTAGCTGTTACAACGGTAGGGGTGCTAAAAGTCAGCCACTCACCGGAAGTAGAGTATAAAGCGTTGAAGGGAGAGTCCTAGGTCTAGAACACACTAGTCAGAGGCAAGCACATGTCTTGTCTCTTGTTGCCCTCACACACCCCGAAAGATGTCATGCTTCATCATCGGGCGATTGCTCCTCGTCAGGCCGGCGCTGCAACGTCCGACGGGTCCCCCGAAGAGTCACTTTGGCGGAGATCTTTTTTTAAAACAGCCATCAGATGAGTGCAGGTGTGTTTGGGGGGAGGGGAGCATAGTCCCAAGTGGAGGGTGAGAAGGTGCGTGACAAGTTTAAACTGGCTAAGGGATACCAGAGTCGATTCATTTATTGTGAAGGTGCCCTTGTCAGAATAAAAGACCCTGAAGATCGTGAGTTACTCCAACAGGCATAATGTGCCCCAGTAACTAAAAGGTCAACATGTTTCGCGCCTCAATGGTCAAAGATCAGTGGCGCTTCATCGGGACCAAAAAAGCCGTGGTGTGACAGTTAAAGTGAGTGAAGGGGTCGAGAAACCCTACTAAATCAGGGCGGGCCAAATCTGTGAATAACTACAGTAAGGCTAAAACTAAATAGTTAAACCGCTCCTGAAGGAACCTAGGATTGAAAGAGGGAGACGAAAAAAACAAAAGACAAACATGAAACACATAAGAGGAGTCAATGTGACCCACCACAAAGCACATCAGTTAGCGCACATTGTATATAGAATCAACATCGAGACCGACTACACAACTAACCATAAGGCTTACTCCCACAGGGGTGGCTATCGTGGTGGGCAAGGCAAGCCAGCTTTAGGTCATTTCAGGCAGTTGGCAACTGCATATGCGGCGTATGCCTGCCCCCAATGATAATGCCCCCAAGCTGTGTGAAGACGTAAAGAATAATGGTGCCCATACTGTGGGACAAGGAAATGCACTGGTTACAGTGACAGCGTGATGCTACGGATAAGATCGAACTTGGTTCACATAGCGCCGCGTGACAACTGGTAAGAGCGTAGGTAGTGAGCCCTTACCTAAAGGTATGAAAAGAGTTGCTCCATAGGCTAGCGCGTGAGGTCACCCGCACCTTTACGGGCTGTGAAAAATGAAGTGGGCAAAACACTGAGTGAGACAAAATCATACATGCTACATAGAAGCGACTTACTGCATTTAGCCTGTCGGATTGGCCGGAGCCCGGGCCACATAGTAATACACTCAGTTTCGGTCGGTGTACAGGCTCTCAGCACCTACCCACCATCACGCCTGCCTGTATACTGCATGGTCTGCGCGCCTATGATATAGTAGCAGGGCTGGCGGTTAAGGGAGGTACCTACTTCCGGGTTGCTTTGTCATGTCGGGCTGAGCTGCGCATATGAGAGGATGCAGTGGACAGGTCAGCGCGTAGTGCGCATGTGCGGGGATGTATTGACTAGTACGGCTGGACTGCCCTTGCGAAACGTGCCCTGGGTGGTTGCCATAGAAATCAGAAAATGTCAACAAACATTTGAAGGCAGGTTGTATGGGCACCTGATCTGGCAGGAAGACGGGAGGTGAGAGCCCGAAGGTGCTAGTCTGCTGATGCACCGGTTAATATGTCAGGGTAACACCAATCTCTATAGAATGTACACGACCGGGCACAGGAAGTGCCAATAGTAGATATTAAAAAAGAAAGTCAGTGCGGCCCGCAGGGGCCTCTAAGTGTGGGAATGACTAGTTCCATATGCATGAAATGAAACGAGCCGAATAGACCCAAAAGGGGTATGATGTACACGTGTAATGAGACGAGGTGGAGTCTAGGTATGTGATGCCAGAACTTAACCCCAGGGTGTAAGTGACCATCATGAGCATATAGCGGTGAAACAAGAGGTCTATCAATGCACAGTGCCCCGACAGGAGAATGAGGTACCAGTCCGCCCAACAAACTACTACGGGGTGTGACCAGAGTTCCGTCTAGGGTATGTCATCATTGAGGCCCCATATGTTTGTAGGGAGGCGATGAACACATCGCTGTTCTAGTCTGTGGAGTGAGGCATTGCTCCATGCCCGATTCGCCTCAAGAATAGTTCACTGTATCTCCTCACAGGAGTGTCCTTTATCGATGAAGTGGTTGCGCATCCTGGTCGCAGATCGTGCTCTTATGCTCGCTGATCCTGGTTTTTATGGGTCGAGTGGTCATGCAGACATACCTGAGCTTGCAGGGGCATGTGAACATGTACACACAATTCTTTGTTTTGCAATTCGCGTGGGTACGTTCTTCCCAGGAAAAGTCCTCCATCTGTAGGGTCTTGGTATGTTTTTTGAAGGCACAGGTGTTGCAAGAGCCACAGGGGTAATGTCCTGCCACCGGTGGCAGATTCCACAAGGTGGTCGCGGTTGTTTTTACTTGGGGCGTGGTCATGTGTTGACCAATTGATCATGTAGATTGGTTGTCCGCTTAAAAGCAAACCTGGGCTGCTCTATACTTAGAGAGCTGGTGTTGAGGCTCTTCCAATATTGTCTGATGATATTCTTGACTTGGTTTGACAGCAGGGTGAAGGTGGTGGTCATGACTTCGCTGGTCTGGCGCTCCCTGGTTTTCAGTAAGCCCTGGCGGTTGTTGTTTTTTGCCCGTTTCCTAGCCTTATGGATGACGTCTCCTGGGTAGTCTCTCTCCCTCAGGTTCCTGGCGAGCATATTAGCTTGTTGGTCAAACTCTAGTATGGTGCTACAGTTGCGCCGGATCCTGAGAAATTGGCCATAGGGTAAGTTTTCTCTTAGTGCCCTCGGGTGGTAGCTCTTGATGCTGAGGAGGCTGTTGCAGTCTGTTTTCTTCTTGAATGTCCTTGTGAGCAAGTGTCCATTCATTGTCCAGTGAAATCAGAAGATCCAAGAAGGGGATTTCCTTGTTGGATTACGTTCTGGTAAAGCACAGGTAGGACTTCAAGCCATTGATCAATTCATGGAACTTGATGTAGGTCTCCTCCGTGCCCTTCCAGAGGATGAGGATGTCATCGATATATCTCTTCCACGTCAGGAGTTTCTCCTGGAACGGGTTGGTGTCCGTGAAGATATGGGTTGCCTCGAAATGCGCCATGTACAGCCCCGCCAGACTAGGTGCAAACGTACTACCCATAGAGGTACCTTGTACTTGGTGGTAGGTAGTGGTCCTGTACATGAAAAAGTTGTTTTTGAATGCAATGGTGATGTAGTCCAAAATGAAGTCTGCCGGTGTATTGATGGGGAGGTCCGCCTCCCGTAAGAGATTCTCCACTACTTTGATGGTGGCATCTTGGGGGATTTTCATATACAATCCCTCTAAATCGAGTGTGAGGAGAAGATTGATTTCCTCAATATTGTTGTCATTTATCTCTTGAATAAGATTGGGGGGGATTGGGGGGATGGGGGGGGGGGGGGAGCGTGGCTTGGCACCAGCCGAGATGGGGGTGTAACTCTCAAGCTCCGACGGGGACCGCGACAGAGCCTGTGATATCCGTCACTTATTCTGCAGCCAAAGGGGAGAACATATCGGCGCTGAGCACCCGGTGGTGTACTGAGGTGAGGGAGATACTGCCTACCGACAAAATAGCGAGGCAGGGCCTGGCCTGACAATGGCGCAGAGTCTCCAGCAAGGAGGGGGCGGAGTCTCGTAATATCCCAGCCCGCATCGTGGTTGCACGGCCCGTGAGCTGCACTACGCGAGACCCGCTGAGTAAGGCCTGTGACCGATGCAGTACTAGCAGTCTCCTGCAGCCTGGGGAGCAGGCAGTTTGAGTGATCAGGATGACGTGACCAATGCCACGGAATACGGCCGGGGCCCCTCCCCCCGAGATCCATAGGCAGGTGATCCAGCTCGGCCCCTACTCCCGATGCCCGTGGAGAGGTGACCGAAGATGGAAATACCGCTGGGGACTGAGGTCCTAAAGAGCGTTGCGGGTCCCCTTCTGGACATATTGAAGGGGTAAGATCAGTGAACCCACTCTGCGGCAGCCTGAGTCTCCAATCGACGTTCCCCAGAAACAGGTCAGAGCATGTGATAGGAGATAGGAAACGATAGCCTGCAGCACGGGGGCCAGACAGAGGGGTGCTCAGAGGGGCCTTGCAGACCCAGACCGGAGAAAGGCACCGATACATCCCCGCAAACAGATTCCTCTACATTCGCACACCTCGGTGGGGTTGATCCGTCCTACGGGGGTGATTTAAGTCCTACTGGATTGTGCCACGGTGGAATTGCCAGTGCGATACCCTGTGGTGTCTGGAATATAAGGCCTCCTCTGGGATTGTGTGAGCCACAAGGTGACTACCTGAAGAAGTGGAAGAGGGGAGTGCCATTATCCCTGAACTGGGCACTGCAGACGTCCAAAGGCCAGCTGCAGGACGGGTGGCGTCCCGGAGAGATCTGGTGGGGAAGTGCACTGTCCTTCTGTCCCCCTTGGGGCATATCTCGCTATGACAAAACCGAAGGGGGCCCCAGCCGCCGCACAGGCTAACAAAATGGATAAATATGCTGTCCCAGCTACACTCTGAAGAGTGGGTGCAAGGCGAGGATTCGACTGGAGAGGAACAGTCCCTTTGCTCCATCACGGTGGCGATACAAACAGTGGGGACAAACTTGGAGCCGAAAATTGAGAAGGTCACCATTGAGAAATAATCTTATGAGGGCTGATATGCGGAAGACTTCCTAAAGGGTCAGCAGGAACAGAAGAACACATAGGAGAGCTCCAGTCGACGACGCGTGAGTTGGAAGAACGAGTTCAAAAGCTGGCGCACCAGCATAAATTAATGCCCCTACAACTGGACGATCAGGAAGGGAGGGCCCGTCGAAATAATATTCGGGTGGTAGGTGTGGACCTCTTCATCGAAGACCTTGTTCTAAATCACCTTAAGCCCAAGAGACTATCCCCACTGCTCTCGGTGGAGAGGGCACACAGAGCCTGATCCCTAAGCCGAAGCCTGGGGCACCTCTATGAACCATCATCGCGCGACCTACCTTACGAGAACGCAACGGTCCGGGTTCTTCCCGGACTTCACCTTGAAAGTACAGCATGGTATGGTGAGATCCGGGGCCAAGTCCAGAAGTTCCCAATCTGCAAGCCCTACGAGTGACACACAACGCTCTGGAAAGTGAAGGACTGGACTCATTTTGCTGACTTGCTCTATGTCTGCTACCCAACTCAAGGTATAGATTCTCCCTTGGGTGTTGGGGAATAGTACCCCTATATTGCCGCTATAAAGTACAGAGGCGGGGCTGGGTGAACTCAGTCTTTCTCTGTTCTATGAGCCCCTACATGTGGTTTTGCGAGGTTGTGGGCCTGGGGGAGAGTGCTATTGGGTGGTGGTGCCGGGCAGCCCTATTTTAGTTTTTTGATTAATTGGTCGACAGGCGCTCTGCTAGTGGGGATGTGGATAGTTTCAGACCTACAAGGCTGGGTTGCAGGGTGGGGGGTATTGTTATGGGTTTTTTCATTGTTTTTATGGTTTGTTGGGATATGCAAACCTAAAAACTTGGCTTTTCCGACATCTGTCTGGTGGACGGAAGTACTATTTTCTGCTTTCTATTATCCTGTCAGCCCTATGCGCAGGAAGGTTGCTAGGTCAGGACTTTTGCGGGGTTTTCATTGATGTTCTAGCGCGGGGACCCTCCTTTTGGAGTAACCAGGCACTTTACAAGCTAGCTAATAATAATGTATGCTTCAGAACCATTCTTCCATCCCAATGGGGTGAGACCCTAGATCTTGTGCAATACAAGGCTATCTGAATGGGAGGGAGGCAGGGAAGAGGGAATGGAGTGGACGGGAGGGAGGGATTACATAGGGCTTCCTACATGACGGTACGACAAATGAGGAAACTGACAATTCTCTCTTGGAATGTGAATGGTCTGGGTGATGAGATAAAGTGCACCATGGTGCTACAATACCTGTGTCGACAGTCCCCAGACATAGCACTCCTCCAGGAGACACATCTCAAAGGCACTCACTACTTGGCACTTAATTGCTATGGCTATACACTTAGGGCACACGCCGGCTTTACCATTGGCTCGAAGGGCACCACCATACTCCTTAAAAACTCTGTATCACTCTTTATATAGTGGACTTGGTGTGACCACCTGGGTCGCTATGTAGCTCTATCTGGGACGTTGAGAAGCAGGAAATTAATGTTTGCTCGGTCTATATTCCACCACGATTACAGGGCACCACATTTCCCGATCTCAGTGAGTTACTCCTTGAACTGCCACTGGGGATCCTGATTCTTGGAGGGGGGGGGGGGGGAGGAAACATGAATGATACGATGTCTTCGGACATGGACAGGGAAGAAAACTTGTCCAGGGCTAGGAAGGTACGATCTCTGCATACATTCGTACAAGCATTGGGACTGACAGACCTTTGGAGGAGTCATAACCCCGGCCTGAGACAATACACACACATCTACAGCCCACTGGAGTAGTTCACGGTTAGACTACATTTTTACACACTCAACCTCGGGGGTGCCACAAGGCGCAAGTATTTCGGACCATTCGCCAGTGGAGGTACAGATGTGCGGACCACGGCAGGAATGGTCTCTCCCACCGAGACTAGACCCCATCCTGTTCAGGGACAAAGAATTTAAGGGCCAGTTTGGGGAACGCACGAAACAATATTTTGGCGAAAACGTTGGGTCAGTGCGGCCAGATATTATACTCTAGGAAGCATATAAACAGAACAAAAACAAGCACAATGTGATGCCCTTGAGCGAGAGATCCTGACTCTTGAACAGTCGAACTGTCGCTGGACCCCGACCCCGCAGGAGCCGCCGAACGCACACACAAACACAAACTCAAACAGAAAGAGATTAGAGACCTGGAGGAAAACACTGCTCGCGCACATGCGTTGGCAATGCAGAGGAAGGTCTAGGACCTGGGGATAAGGCCAATAAGCTCATCGCATGGCTTGAACGAAGGGACAAGAGCCGCAACTGGGTTTCGGAAATTAGAAATGGTGATGGTGTGCGAGGAGACAACGGTGCCCAATTGGCAGAAGTTTTTGCAAACTATTACGAAAACATTGACCACTAAGCGGGAGGAGGGAGAGTCCTCCCACCTACTAAAAGATATGAACATGCAGACACTCGGGGAAGACGATAAGAGTGGTGTTAGATTCAGACCTGAGTGTAGAGTGTAGAGTAAGTAGGAAATGCCATACAAGATCTGCAGTCTGGAAAAGCACCAGGCCCCAACGAGCTGCCTACAGAAATATTCAAGTGTGTGGCAAGTGAAATCGCCCCGGACATGCTCAACATGTTTTTAGGGGCAAGAGATGATGGCAAACTCCCAGACGACCTAAGGATGGCGACAATAGTGGTCATTCATAAAAAAGGAAAACTCTACGATCTCTGTAGTTCATACCAACGTATCTCCCTTTTGAACTTCGAAGCCACAGTGTTGGCTAAAGTCATAGCCAACCGTCTGTGGTCGGTCATTCAGACCGTAATACATCCAGACCAATCAGGCTATATGCCACACAGGGGCACCATGCTCCATTTACGGCGTCTCTATGGCGTAATGCAGATGATCCAGAAGCGAACAGATCTACCAGCTGCTCTCCTGTCGCTCGACACAAAGATGGCATTCGATAGTATTGAATGGGCATACCTGTTTGCCGTCCTGGATAAAGTAGGGTTTGTTCCTAATATACAGCAATGGATAAATCTCTTATACAGCGCCCCGTTGGCACGTGTTAGTGTCAACAGAACTATTTACAGACCTTTTCTGCTTCACTGGGGCACGCGACAGGGGTGTCCGCTGTCGCCAATGTTATTTGCATAAGCACTGGAGCCATTGGCTGTTTGGATACAGTGAGACCCAGTGGTGAGAGGTATCGATCTGGGGGTGGGGGGCTTGGAGGAACACATATCTTTATACACAGACGATATCCTACTCTATGCCCATAGTCCACGATAGACGTTCCACCGGCTCCTCCACATAATACAGTCATTCGGCACATACTAGGGCTACTGCGTCAACTGGAACAAATCCCTAGTGTTTTCTTTAGCCGGGGCACTCCCACCCCTGATGTCGTTTTGCTCCCAACTGGTCCGCAGAGACACATTTAAGTATTTGGTTCTATGGGGGCGCTAGGTGCAGCACGAGCAAGATGGCCGCACTGATGTGAGGCTTCTGCAGCTCGGTACACCAATTCGTTCAAATTTCCTTCCCAAGAGGTCCTAACGTGTCTTTCGCCACACTGGAGAGTGGACCTAGTTCTAGTGACCCGACGATCCCTTCCTGAAGACACCGCTGACACACCTGGAACGCCTGCCGGGCAGACCGAGGTACGTGAGAACTGCGGCGTACATGTGGCAGCTGGGTCCATCTCCTGCCGCGGTAAACAACCTTTACAACGCAACTTTTACAACGCACTACCATTATAACGAAACTTTTACAACGCAAGTGGATTTACAACGCATGCCATTACAACGCAAGTCTTTACATCGACTTGCGCTAGATGGCGTGCTAACATTACAAATAGTAAACTACACTATCCCAACACCTTCCCTACTGTTAAGTGGACTGGAGTTGGAATAGTAAATTACGCTTTTCTAATGTTAGCACGCCATCTAGCGCAAGTCGATGTAAAGACTTGCGTTGTAATGGCATAGCGTAGTAACATCGCAGTCGTTGTAACGACCGCGATGTAACTGCACGCGTTGTAATGACTCGCGTTGTTACGTCATACATCCCCTGCCGCGGCTGATACTCACTGTATTGTCACCAAAAGGGGTGAGTGCACAACATTCTGGCTCCTGCAGGCGCCTGCCGGCTTACAATCCTTATCGCCCTGGGAATTAGAGGCCACAGCAGGCTTCATTCCCCTTCTCGCAGCTCCCACCATCCCACTGCGGCTCATCAAGGGCCGCCATCATAAACTGCCAATTCCTCGCGGGCACATCGGTCCCGCGGGTGGCATGCGGCTGGGCTAAGACGCACTGGGTACCCCAAACCCGTGCTGCACACGGCCTTAATCGCCGAAATCGGTCGGTGTCTGGGACATTGGACACGGCTGCACTGCCATATTGCCGCAGGAGGCACCTACGGCGTGGCGGACTAATTCCACTGCACGGGAATACTTCCCATCAACTCCCGGACTATCGCTGGTCTGGCGGCCCATAACAACTGTGACTGCCTGACGGCGCGGTCTGCTCCCAGCCAAGCCAGCTATCTTGGGGGCAACCCATGACTTGAAGCCTCTCAGAGTACCGGCACCCTGACTGAACCTCCTCTGTTTCACCCGTTGGGCTGACTCCCCACCCCTGCCGAAGCTGGTGAATGTGAGACTCTGCTTCTGAAATTGCCCACAGCCTTGAAAACTTGGCAACTGCGTACACTCAACTGAGGGAGGCCCTGCTTCGCGCTAGCCTGAAATAGTGAGCGGCAGTAGCGATCATCGCACTTCGCCTACCTGGCACCCTGCACTTCGCCCCCATCGATCGTGCCACAGTTTGTCCTCACGGACTACAGACTCTCTCAGCTGTCTCCCACATGCAAACTAATCTGCCAAAAAGCCCTCATAACCTTGGTATCTACTCCTCGGACTTTGTCCTTTTCAAAAAACTCTGTGCTGGCTACCACAGTAGGAACCCTTTTCACACTCGCCAGCCTTTCAAGCCCTGCCTCATTGCTATGGACCACACTGTCTGGTGGCGCTCATAGTAATCAGAACTCGTCTCCCTCTCGCGCCTGGGGCTGCCTGGAAATAGGTCTTCGCTGCCTGCACTCCTCTCAAGACCACTTACCACCTCATGCATACCATCTGGCATTGCTATAACTGTCACCACATCCTAATCATGGGCAAGGCGGACATTAAGCAAACCTGGCTGACGTTCGAAGTAAAAGAAGAGCAGCCGCCTACAGCAAGATCAAAATATCGCTAAGGAGGAACCTGCACTGGGGTCGACTTCCTCACCAGACGACGACATGAAACCTCTTCTCCTAGAGATACAGCAAAGCTTAACTTCCATCGCGGATAAATTGGACACTACGAACAATCTGAATGATGCCATCGTCCATAAGTTAGATGGGCATGACAAACTCATCAAAGAAACAGAACACCGCATCTCAGATGCTGAAGACACCACATCTCATATCCAGACGCAGGTGGCGCAAATGGACAAGCTACTTAAAATCGTTGCTACGAAAAATCAAGATCTTGAAGCGCCCAGTAGGAGGAATAATATACGAGTCCTTGGCATTCCCAAGAGCACTAACACAGGCAGGATGGAGGAGTACATCGAGAGACTGTTATGGGACACAATTGGTGCAGAATCCTTCTCTACCTAATTCATAGTAGAAAGAGCACACTGCTCGCTCGGCCCAGACCACCACCAGGCAGCACACTATGCCCCATCATAGCGCGGTTACTGAATTATCGGGATTGAGATGCGGCCCTCAAGGTAGCCCGTGAGAAACGTCAACTTGCATTTGACGGGAACAAGGTCACCCTCTATCCAGACTTTACGGCGACTGTGCAAGAGGAAATACGTACATTTATGCCCGCTAAACAAATGCTTTGTCAAGCACAAATCAACTATGCACTCATGTACCACGCCCGCCTGCGAGTCACATCAGGGAGGGAGTAACCGTGCATGAGCTTAGGAGTCCCCCCACCTCCAAGGGTGTTCCCCCCTGCTTCTTGCTGCAGACCAGTATGCAGAAAGTACTTCGCTTTGTTGGGGTTTTGGTGGGGGGTGGGAATGTTTCTTCTGGCATGTTTGGGATGCTTCAGTGGGTGGAGGTGGGAATGGGATCGATTTGGAAGTGTCACACAGCACGAGAGACGCAACAGACAGACACATTGTTACTACTCCATCCCAATTACAGAGGTAGTAAGACCACTGTGCTCTACATCAAGATCTCCGGTAAAGAGTCCCTTTATGGGTGCCCGTCGACTATTGCAGTGCCAACCCGACGAGGAGCAGGCCCATATGATGAAGCATGACATCTAGCTTGCTGGCTGTGTGAGGGCCCTAGTTCCGAAAGGAGGAATTCCCTCTTCCTTCGAGGACAACCTAGCAACGTGATATAACAAACTCTTACTGTGTTCTGTGACCCACTGAGTAACTTTGTACTCATTTCATGTAGTATATCAGGGCACGTACATTGGGCCTTTCCAAAAGCCCACTGTCCCTAATCGTATATTGACTGCAAGCACGGGCACTCCCGTGGGACAATTCTAAAAGGATACCAGAGACGCCAATTGCCTCTACTGGCCCAACCCTTGTAAACTTCCCTCAACATAACGATCTTCTGGAGCTCGCCATTAATATGGAGGAGAACCAGGGACTTGGCTTTGGTGATGACATAGCTGCAGAAATCCTGAGCACTACCCCTTCTATCCTAGGGGCAGAAAGTAGCTCAGCCTCAGGTACCCAGTAAGAGGACTGGACTTCCTTAATGACGATGAAAAGAGAATGGCTTAAGATAACAGTACATGGGGCGATGACGACAGAATATTTGCGGGTAAATATTGCACCGAATGGCCTCATCCTCAATAACATCCCCAGACTCTTCCTAGAGGATGCGGTGTTCAGAAAAGAGTGGTCCCTAGTGGCTTGGAAGTGCACTAGGGACCGGCTTGTCCTGTTCATAAATACCGCCAAGAGGATAGCTGACGCCCTTCTGATAAGGATTCAAGTTGCAAAGGGTGCGCTTAAAACTACCATTCAGGCGAGCGGGACGCCGCCATATTGGAGGAGCAGGAACTCTCCCTAAAAGATGCGATGGCGGCAATCACGGGGTTGAAGACTTCACTGGACTCAGTGGCGATCGATGTTAATCTGATCAGGACTGACATGGGGAAGCTTAATGAGAAGGTGAAGCAGGTATTGGTCACAACGGCTGGTCTGGTGAGCGACGTGGCACAGTTACAGAGGGAGGTCCATGAACTGCAGGATTCCCGGAATCTAACAGCCCTCAAGCTGGACGACTACGAGGGCCGGCTCCGTCGCAACAACCTCCGCATTATAGGAGTCCCGGAGAAGGCAGAGGGACAGACTCCTGACCTATTCGTAGAAGACCTTATCCTCAACCATTTGCGACCCAAGGGCCTTAGTAAATTCTTTGTTGTCGAGCGGGCCCACAGAGTCCCGGGCGGCCGACCTAAACCGGGCGCTCCCCCGCGGCCAATGTTGGCCCGCGTTCTCAATTATCGGGACCGAGATGATATACTGCAAAATTCCAGGGCCCGCGCCCCTCTTTGCTATGAAAACGCAAATGTCTCCTTTTTCCCAGACTTCACACAAAGAGTGCAGCGACAACGAAGGCAATTCCAACCCATAAAAATTGTCCTGAAAGAGAAGGGCCTAAAGTACTCAATGCTTTTCCCATCCCGACTGCGGGTCGAGGTGGAGGGGAAGGCTTGGTTTTTTGATCGTCCTGAGGATGTAGCAGACTGGCTGGAATATCGAGACTCTAAACATCCTAATGGAGGCCTTGTGGACAAAGCACCGACCTGAAAAAAACACCCGGCGGGAGCAGGTCATGTTGGGTTATGGGGTTTGGGGCGGTGGGACTCATGGTCTTCGACTAAAATGACACTGGGAACCTGCTATAGGAGATATGCTAATGGGACAGTGGTGGTGCGACACTAACGCAGATAAAGGATAGGGGCACGGAGCCAATAGTTTCCCCCCCGCCCCCACAGGACTGGTTTACTTTTTCCTTTCCTTCTTTCTTTTAGTTTTCTAGGGCGACAGGCACTCTAATTGTAATGGGTAGTTTTGAACCCGTAGTGCAGGGGAACAGGGAGGGGGGTAGTTGGGATGAGGGTTTATTGATTGTTAGTTTTGTATTAGTTACATGTGTTGCTATGATGAGGGTACAGTTCCTTTTCTTATTGGATATTACCACCGCTCTCCACAAACGCACCGATGGGGGTACGACGTAACAAGGAAGTTAGAATTTTAAGTTGGAACGTGAATGGATTGGGGGATAAAGTTAAACGCAGTATAGTATTGCAACCGATACGCAGGCTCTCCCCAGACATTATCCTACTCCAGGAAACCCACCTCATTGGTCACACATGTAAAGCCATGCATAGGTGGGGTTATTCCATGCACACACACTCTGGGTTCGCGTCTAACTTCAGAGGGGTGGGCATTATGCAAAAGAAGTCATTCCCTTTTACGCCCGTCTCCACGCACATTGATGATCGAGGTAGATACGCGGGGGTCACGGGCACATGGGCGGGAGTAACCATCACCTTCATGTCGGTCTATGCCCCCCCGGAACTACAAGCCATTACATTCACGGACCTCAATGCTGTGTTGCTAGCATTACCAGAGGGACATTTAGTGATTGGGGGAGATTTCAACTCAGTAGTCTCGGGGACGCTGGACATGTATCCTCCCCGCACATTGTCGCCCACCGCTCACTCCTTTTCTAGTTTCCTGGAGGCAATGGACCTCGAGGACGGCTGGAGAGCCTACCACCCTGATAAGATCCAACACACTTTCCACTCTGGCACTCATAACACTCTCTCGAGATTAGATTACATTCTCGTCTCAGCCCCGCAGGTAACAAACATATTTGAGATATGACACCTGGCTAGGGGCGTCTCTGACCACTCTCCCCTCTGGGTTCACATGGTGCTTGATGATACCCTGGTGGGACGCGTCGCTCCGATTAACCCCTGGCATCTCAAGTGCGCTGGGATGCGGGCCGGTCTGATCAAGGCCATTGATAATTATTTCCTCGAAAACGAAACCTCGGTAGAGTCCCCACAGATGCTGTGGGAAGCCTTCAAATCAGCGATACGGGTGAAGCCCTCTTCTTGATATCAGGGTCCAAAAAAGACAAGATAGCGGAGGTCTCCGACGTTGAACAGGACATATATCGGCTGGAGAGTGAACTTGAACCCGAGCCCACGCCGGAAGCAATGCATGCCCTTCACCTCCGACAGGAGGAGTATCGTGCCCTAGTCACCGATCGTGCCAAGACACTAGCGCAGTGCAGACTAGGGCGGATCTATGACTGGGGTGACAAAGCTGGGAAATTAATCGCCTGACTTGACAAAAAGGAGCACGCAAGCAGACTGGTCCCCGAGCTCCTGGATTCCGGGGGCTCAGTCGTATAAGATCCTCAAGAAATAGTTGACCACTTCGCAGCCCACTACCGCGAAGTATACCGCTCCAGGGTGCCACATAGCGAAGCCGACTCATCTGAACTCTTGCGAGACATTTCTTTACCAGTTCTCTCAGATAGCGACCGTGTCTTTATGGATAGCGCTCTTATAGCGGATGTGATCGCTATTGCAATTAGGGCACTCCGGCCAGGCAGGGCCCTGGGCCCTAATGGCCTCCCCATCGAACTCTATAAACTTTGCCCTGATAAATTGGCAATCCATCTGACAACTATGTTTGAGGCAAGCCTTGAGCAGGGATCCCTCCCCTCAGATCAGAGAATAGCGACTATCGTCGCGATTCATAAGGAAGGGAAACCTAAAACTAACTGTGTCTCCTATAGGCCCATCTTGTTATTAAACGCTGAGCCAAAGATACTAGCCAAGATACTAGCTAATAGACTAATTAAGGTCATAAGCGGCCTAGTACACCCCGATCAATCGGGATTCATGCCCCGGCGAAACACTGCACTGAATCTCCGCAGACTGCATGGGGTATTGGGCAGGGCGTCGACCCTGCGCAAGGACGCCGTGGTGGTCTCCCTAGACGTAACGATGGCCTTCGACACGCTGGAATGGCCTTACTTATTCACGGTGCTTCATAAGCTAGGATTTGGGCCTGGATTTATTAAATGGGTACGGTTGCTCTACAGCTCACCAATGGCCCAGGTAGTAGTCAATAACAGGAAGTCTGATCCCTTCATGCTCAGTCGGGGGACTCGCCAGGGATGCCCACTATCCCCTCTGCTATTTGCTTTGGCCCTCGAACCCCTTGCGGCTTGGATCCGCAGGGAAGTAATGATCCGTGGGCTGCGGTGGTCGGCAGACTGGGAAGATCGAATCTCCCTGTATGCAGATGACATCCTTTTGTATCTCGCTTCTCCCAAAAGATCCCTCATTGCAGTATTCGATATTCGCACTATCTTCGGTAGATACTCTGGGTTCGGCGTCAACTGGCAGAAGTCACTCCTCTATGTTTTAAGCGGTGAGGCCCCTCCAATACCCCGAGATTGTCCTATTCCAGTCGTTCCGGATGGTTTCAAATATCTGGGTATTTTTATCTCATTAGACAAAACCCTCCGATTCACCCGAAACCTCGCTCCCCCGATACAGCGATTGAAGCATGACATCGCGAACTGGAAGTCACTTCCTCTTTCCTTATTAGGCAAAGCGGCCCTTTTCAAAAAGATGTCCCTACCCCGCTTTCTTTATGTCCTTCAGAACGCAGCTGATCCAGTACCAAATTCTTATTTCCAACAAATTGAAGGACTACAGTGAGACCTCCTATGGAATGGAAGTCCCCGTATCGCTCTCAAGAAGCTCACCCTCCATTGGTTTGACGGGGGGATAGGACTGCCTGACATTAGGAAATATTATTGGGCCTCACATTTAACACCAATCAACCACTGCACATATGGGCGGCCCGACGATCCCGCATTCAATATGGACAGGCACGTCCTCCCCAACGACACCTTCACAAGGGCCCTATGCTCTAAACCGAATAGGTACCCACTCACTGGCCCCACTAAGCATTCCGTTCACATTTGGCACACTGCGACCGCGTACATGCAGGTGATTGGCACGGCCTAGAGAGTCGAGGCATGCTTCTTATCTTTACAGAGCCTTCAATGTTGCGGTCTGTTCTAGGCTGACCCTTCCTGCTTGACTTGCAGCATTTGCATTCCTCTTTTAGCTCACCCCTTCTACTCCCACTCAATTTTCACACCTCCTCACAGTCCCCGATTTGTCTTTCCTTTGCCATTTACTGTCTCCTCTCTCCTCCCATTCTCCGCTATTCCATGTGTCTTCTTTTCACTTCACTATCTGACACACCCATCCTCGCGCCATCCTGCACCTTCACTTTCTCCCTATCTTCCTCGCCCTACTTTATTATGTCTCGCCCCATTCCATCCCGGGCCTTCGCTCTCTTCCATTCACCATCTGTCACCTGTCCTTTCCCCTCCTCTTTTCACTCAGGCATTCCATTCTTACCCCTCCTTCATTCACCACTGTCTCTCACGCTTCTGTTATTTTTTTTCCTACTCTCGCCTCTATCAGTTCTCTTCTTCTCCAGACCTTTCCCTCTTTGCTATCTCACCTCTCGCTACTCTCCTGTCCTCTCATCCATTCTATTCATCCGTTCTTCCTCCAATGTCCCCTCTCAGTGCGGTATTTGCAGCTGTGTTTATGTCCCGTGCCTGGCCGCTCCTACCCCCGTCTATGATAATATAGTTTTTTTTAGTTCTATGTCTTTATTTCTAGAGCGTCCGTTACTGCACGCGACCCCACATCAGTGGCCTGCATATGTACCTGGGTGCTGTGTGAGCAAGGTGTACGCTTCACAGCCTCTTACACAATTAGTTTTCTTTTCCTCCTCACATGCAGTTAGGGTTTCAGTACCATCCGTCTGTCCGAAGGTGAAATGTATCAAACAATTTAAGAACAGTAGATGTTGTAGCACCCAGGATAACGTACTTGCTTCATGGCTAAATACTTATAAGGTCCCAAAGGCAGACCTATTGGCTATGCCAATGTTTATTTTTCATGACTGTCCGCCACCTCGCACACGGAGCCCAACCATAATTAGAGGCTCCTGTGACCAAATTGTTGAGTTGGGGCCTGTTTAGATTAGAAAAGAAATCATTCCACAAAACATATAGGAAGGAGAGCAGCAAGGAATCTGCGTTCAGAGAGAATATGCCCTAGAAAGAACATTATAGAATATTAGTAATTTGCATTTATTTTGGATACTTCAAACCACAGAATACTCATCTTTAGGATAGATATCAAAGCAGCACCTCCCCTGGTAGTGGGTCAATGGAATGGCTCCTATCAAATAGTCCTGCAGGACTGAACGATCAAATGCCCTTCCCATTGGACCTGGCTCCCAACGCAGTAGTACTATGTGAACGTGTGCACTAATGCCCAAGTAGCAGCCTTATAGATACAGAGAAAAATACTTTGCAAACCATCATAGCGGAAGTAGCCTTGGCTTGGTGGAATTGGCCTCAAATTCTTTAGGAGGCTGCTTTTTGGCCAATGCGTAGCAGATTTTAATACAGAACACTGTCCACCTTGATAAAGTCCTTTTCTGCAGTTCCTTGCCTTTAACAGCCCCACCCGATGATCTTTGGTGTAATTGATGTAAAAGCTCAAGACTCTGTTGGAGTCTGGTCGAAGGAGTCTTCCTTCCTCTTTCGAGGAGTGAGGAGGACCAATGAATGTTGGGAAGGTGATGATTGCATAAGGCGAGCCACTGGATTCAAGCTATTCGGGCTGATGAGGGGTGAAACTCCGAAACCGGTCTTAGGATGGTTGTTTCCGGTCCAGGGAGCACCTGGCTTGGCAGTTCGGGCTGGACTGCTCCCAATAGGTACAGGGTCAAGAATGATTTGCAAATGGCCAAGTCTAAACTGGGGTGGCATGGTGAGCAAAAGAAGGATTTATTAAACCCAGATCTCTTGACTGGGGGTGAATCTTTTTATTTGTTCTGCATTCGGTTCATCAATTGTGTGTCTTTTGCCTTCTCTCCCAAAAACCCAAGCATACAGCTTAAATATGTAGGTTTAGGAGGGAGGAGACTGACGTCACCAGGCGAACCTTCCCACTTGCCAGATGTTATGTCTGGGCTTGATAATGACCGACTTGTGGTTGGCCTAGACATTTTCTCTGAATATCAATCCCATATAAAAGGGGCTATGTAATAAACATCAGGAGCTGCCATCGAGGAGCCTAAAAATATGCAGAATAAGGGGGGCAGTCGGAGTCTGTATTAGCTGAGGGGGCAGACAAACCCGTAGAGAATTTTAATACTACAAAATCCACATATATGCAGGCATCCCTTGCTAACAGTAGCTCCATTTACCTAGGAAAGGCACATGATGTGGGGGATCCAACATCTCCTGCTCAGGCCTCGACAGGATACATCTTTTAGAGTGTTCTAGAACAATCCACTGAGGGCATTAATTGCCCCTATAACAGTGCCCAGGTTAATCACTTCCCACCAACAACTTAATTAATCTCTTGGAATGTTACAGAACTTAAGTCTAAGCTGCGACTACCACGCTGGTGCCATTTTATCGATAACTTTGATATAGGTTTCTTTCAAGAAACTTGGTGCACAGGTCTCATACATAGACCGGGTTTTCTGACGCACTTTATCCCAGCAAAGCAAAGTAAAGGGGGAAGCCTGCAGGAGGACTGATTACATGGGTTGAATCCTTTCTGAATTGAGAAATTCAACAATTGAAAATCAATAGTGTGGACATATTAGGTATTGAAGTAAGTTGTGGCAGAAAGTTAACCATGTCATTTTATAATATCTATATGAGGGGTGAAATGAGTGAGCTACCTCGCCAACAATCCAATCCCTGGAAGTCTTCTTGGATAGACAACAGCTTGGTGTAATTAGATTCTTGCTGGTGATTTCAACACCACATTTGAGCCCCTTGATTGGGATCATGCCGGAATCACAGCAGGAGGAGGATGAAAAATGGACTACCCCTCAACTGGAGGTTGTCCCAGTCAAGAGATAGATACGGGCCGCTCTCCAGTTAAAGGCACTTACTATTGAATTTGGCATACGAGTGGTTTACTATTGAATTTGGCATACGAGTGGTAAATGGGAGAACTAAATCTGACCATATTGGGGCATATATATTGAACAACTATAGATCTAAAACTCGCATTGACTATGTAATTGGTGATTTGAAATTGTGGCACATAGTTAATGACATGACTGTACTAGAAAGGTAAGAGAGATCGTAACCATTTATGCCTCACGATGGAGGATTTATTCATCACGTTCTGGGTTGATAGACCAACTCTAACTAGAACAAGGAACATTGTACATATAGCAGATAAAAGATGGCGGCAAATTAGAAGGCAACCTGAGCTTTTAGATACTATAAAGAATGATGCTCTAGATTTTCTGCCTAAATTATAGAATTGCAGGGAAATAATCAAGGATAAACACGAGATTATCGAAATGCACATAAAGTTTTTTGAGGACATTGCCGCTCACTGTGTAGCTCCATGTGCAAGTAAAAATTCAGCCCATAGTGGAGGGGGTAGCTGGTTTGATACCGAATGCAGAAAGCGAAGGTGTGTATTAGCCGAGTACAAAAAAGTAAAAAAAACTCTCCTCTGATAGCAACCACCAATAAATTGTACAAGTTGTCAATGGCTAGGGCCAAAAAAGAGTGGGACAACAAGAGATGGATAGATTTAGCGTAGGCATGTACATCCAAGGACGATTCTCAGTTTTGGAGGCTAGTGGCCAGAGGGGAGCACCCAGCAGGGTTTGATCCCCAGAATCATGTCCCTTCCACTGACTGGTTCAATCACTTCTCAGCCCTATATCATGATGCCACAAACCTGGGTGAAACATTCCTGAATGCCACTTTGATTAATTTTAATTTGTCATCCTTTCCTAGAGAGCATGTTTTTAACTCGCTGGCCACCTTTTCCAGAGGGAGAGCTGCAGGTACAGACAGCATTCCAGTAGATGTCTATCTCTATGTTATAGATGCATGGATAAACTACATACTGGTAATTGCAAACGAGATAGCCATGGGAGCTTCTATTTCGCCATGAGAGCTCCTATTCCTGCATCTCGGCAGGGAGCGGAAGTGGTTCCAGTGTACAAAAAGGGTGACAAGAGCCTGTCAGCCAATTATAGGTCTATAAGTCTAACTGACTGCCCACAGAAAGGCTTTTGCCGAATGGAACGAACAAAGATTTAGCAATGTGTAGAAAGTAATGAAATTTTAAGCCAGTTGAAAGCAGGTTTTAGACCCAAGATATCAACAATAGATCAGGGCTTCCGACTTGCTATAATATACAGGAAGATGGTCCTGATTGGTAAAGGTGACTTATATGTCGCCTTCGTTGATTTTAAATATGCTTTTGATCTGGTACCACGTTCAAGGTTATGGTCAGTTCTGGAAGAAATGGAGATGCCTCGTGAAATTCTATCTTTGCTGGTTAGACTACACGATAACAATGTTGCCCGGGTACGTAGGGGCTCACAGGGACAACTAACTGAATAAATTCCTGTGTTGAAGGGCATCCGGCAGGGATGTGTACTGGCTTCTACTTTAGTTTCCTTCTATGTAAATTGATTGGTACACTATCTCTTAAAGGTTGAGGCTGATGCCCTTTCCTTGGCAAATGGCAAGATACCATTATTGTTGTTTGTGGATGACACTTAGCTAATTTTCAAAACACCTACTGGTCTGCAAAAACTTTAGCCCGCTTCAGTGATTATTTTTTGGACTGTGGTTTAGAGATAAATGTCAACAAAATTAAATATATGGCATTCAACCATTGTAAGAAGTTTAAGGAAAAGCTACCCTTGGGAAGCAAATTACTGGACCAGGTAGACTCATTCGCACACCTGGGCATTAAACTTTCACCAAATTTTCCATGGGGCCAACATATTGATTTCGCAACCATGAAGCATAGACGGAGAATTGGTTTAATTTTAAAAGAACAGTGTGCTTCTTACACTAGGTCTGTCGCTCTAGGAACTGCTTTGTATGGCGACATTATGGGCTTGGAAAAATCAGAGAAAACATTTGTAAGAGAACTGGTTTCCCTTCCAATTAGCACCCCTTTGCGCCCTTTATTTATGGATTTGGGTATGCAAAGAGTACCTCTTAAAGCACATTTGCCACCCCTCTTATACACTGGCATAGGACCTGGGTCACTCTGGAGCCTGCGCATTACACAGTACTCCTAGATGAGATAACCAACTTTGATAAAGCACATAAAGTCCCATGGCTGACCTTAGTAAAGCAGCTATTGAAGCTGACCTAGGCCATCATCCTGAGAAAATTCCCTCAAAAGGTGTGCTGAAAAAAACACTATTGGGCTTACACCCTACAGAAGGAAGAGCACATGGCTGTGGATGCAACGCTGACTGGTCATTTTTTTTTTATACCGCATATGCGCTAGAGCAGTATTGGGATTTGGTCACTGTTCCATCTGATTGGAAGCTATACCATCAGTTTAGAGTGGGCACATGCCCTGTTAAGGTGCTCACTGCAAAATGGAAAGGTGCATCGAGTGAAGATTGTCCTTTGTGCGAAGGCCAAAATGAGACCATCCCACGTGTGCTATTTGTATCTCCTGCGTATGCCAAGGATTGTTCTTTTTGTACTGCGTCAGTGTGTAGGCAGCTGGGCACCCTAAACCATCTGCTAGCACTAAGAATACTATGCACCCACCCAATTCCTTTGTATATTTGCGCAGTTGCAAAATTATTGGGCTTTATGTGGGCAAAAAGAAGGGCCTTATTGCTGCCAAGTAAATGCGTTTTTTTTTTGTTTTTTTTTACATGCAGCACATACTTTTAAAATTACTATTAATCATATTTTCATAGCCAGAATTTTGTTTTTAGCGAATTTTAGCGTAATGGAATATTGATTTATGTAAATACGGATGTGGATATATTGCTAAATGTGATTATTTTAACAACATTACTGTTTTGCATGTTTGAACTGTATTCATTTATTGCTTATGGCAAAATAAAGTTATTTGAATTGATCAGCCAGGCGTTTTTAGCGGAGGCCATTTGCCCTGTCCTTCAAAGATCCCATGTGGTGGTTCACGACCAGGGAAATGATCTGATGCTCTAGCCAGCTCCAGAGGCGAAGCACCCCTTGGCACAGGACCCAACACCATCCTTGTTGTAGGACCCCCATGGCAATGGTGTTGCTCAGGAGAACCTTTAATGGATGGTAGTCAGGCTTTTAGTGCCAGGTGTCGGTTTAGTGTCGGCAACTCCAACAGACTTATGCGGAGTCAGGTCTCCACCATTCACCAGAGTTCTCTGATGTACAGCTCTCCCAGATAAGGTCACTGGCCCAGTAGCTATGTATCGGTCTCCTCTAGGTGGGGCCTAGAGAGGAGTCTGCCTCCAATCCAATTGCTGTTGAGAAGCTACCACAGCAGATCTTATGCAGTCTTATCTGAAGCTGGATGGTATCTAATTGGCTTCCCTTGTGCTAGACCCACAGATACTTCATGTTCTACTGCACAGCGCATATATGCCACCTGGCATAGTCAACAAGCAGGTTGCAGAAGGCCAAGAGGCCCAAAAACCTCAAAGCCATGCTCACCAAAACCCAGGGTCATAGCCTGAAAAGCCTGAACTCGCGACCGAGAGAAGGCTCGAAACTGCACCGTACCCAGAATAGCTCCAACAAAAAAAAGCCTCTACACAGGATCTAGTTAGGACTTGAGCACGTTGTTAGTGAATGATATTAGCAAGTTCACAGTCGTCGCAAGTAACCCATTACTGACTGCGGCAAGCCAGTTTTCAGGAGCCAGTTGTCACTGCAGGGGTAAAACTGGAGTTCCTAATCTCCAAAGTTGTGCTGCAACCACCGCCATCACTTTCTTGAACACCTGAAAGGCACAGGTAAGGCAGAAAGGGAGCATAGCAAATTATTCTCCTGGACTACCCTGAAAGTAGATTCTGTGGGACTGCAGGCTGGGTACATGAAAGTAGGCATCCAGCAGATCCCAAGTCAACACCCATTTGCCTGGATCCAGGGCAGACAGAATCCGAGCCAGCATGAGAATCTAGAATTCGTCCTTCTGCAAGAGATCGTTCAGAGGGCGGAGTTCTAAAATAGGATGATGGTCAGTGTCCTCCTTCGGTATTAGGAAATAGCATGAACAGCAGCCAATCCCTATTTCTGGGACCAGAACCATCTTTATGGCTGCACTGGCCAAAACAGCCTGTGCCTCTTGAATCGAGATAGACAGGTGTTCCTCTGAAAGCCACTCTGTTGTGGGCAGATGATGTTGGCAATATTCCAGGACAAGATAGCCAATATCTACAGAAACTTCAATCCCCAACCCAAGGCCACAGACTTCTTCAAGCAACACAATGACTCCACAACCACCACAGACATCCAACTAACCGAATGGAGCCAGCTCGCTCCAACAGGACACCACTTGCACCATGAACTCAGTCCACTCAAGGGCCCCAACCGACCCATGCCTACACCTTATCGTCAAACCAGGATAAGTCAGAATCAGCCACGTACTCACCACCTTGTTTAACACAATTGCCACAGCCACCTTTGCAGAGGAATGGAAACATGCAGAATATAACGCACTACTAAAGAAACCATCAGCAGACTGAAGCAAACTCAACAACTACTGACCGATCTCCCTGATCTCAGCCAAGGTAATTAGAAAAAGCCAACAACTCTCCTCACATCTGGAACGGTACCTCCTACTTGACTCCTGCCAATCAGTACTCAGTAGCAACACAAGCCCACAGAAAGCCCTCATTGCGGCTACCGATGACATCTGAGCCCTACTCGACCGAGGACAGACTAGGCTCTGATCCTCCTAGACCTCTCGGCAGCCTTCGACGCAGTCTTCCACCACACACCCATCACAAGACTGCACAACATAAGCATCCAATGAGCTGCTCTTAAATGGATCGCCTCTTTCCTTACCAGAAGAACGCAAAAAGTCCACCATGTGCATTTCACCTCCGAACCCAAGGAAATCATCTGTGGATTACCACAAGGATCCTCACTTAGCCCCACCCTCTTCATGATGCCTCTGGCCAACATCGTCAAAACCCACAGACTCAACATCATATCATGCTCCGATGACACGCAACTCATCCTCTCTGAAGACACCACCAAGACGAACTTCTACAACTACATGACCGATGTTGCCAACTGGATGAAGGACAAGTGCCCCAAGCTCAACACGGACAAGAAAGAGGTACTGATTTTCGCAAACAAAAGCTTCATCCTGGTAGCCCTCAGAACTCTGACCTACTTCTACCCCCACTCATCGCGCTAAGAGACTAGGCATTATTCCGGACAACAAACTAACCATGATGACTCAAGTCAACTCTGTCTCCTCCTCCTGCTGCTGCTGCTTCATCCTCCACATACTTCGTAAGGAACGCGTTACTTACCTGTAACTGCGGTTATCCAGTATTGGTATCTTTCATAGATTCACATGCCTGAATCATTCCCCGTCGTCGGGAATGGGAGTCACCGGTAAATAACAAAGTAATGTCCAGAAGACATAAGACAGTCATAGGCCTCAGAGGCCTTAGCTTAGTAAGCTATCCACGTCCTTATGTAAAAAGGACCAAATTTTGGCCAGAGCCAATCAGCTAACACCACCCTCTAGAACCTTCCTGGTAGGAGCTCTAGTCCCTCAGATTTTCGTGAGCACAGTGCTAAGCAGCTGTATACTGAGAGATCCGAGAGAGCCCTTCCAGGGGAGGCGGGTGGGTTGCATGTGAATCTATGAAAGATACCAATACTGGATAACCGCAGTTACAGGTAAGTAACGCGTTCCTTATCCAGTATTAGGGTATCTTTCATAGATTCACATGCCTGAATCAGAGTAGCAAGCAGTGAATAAAGCACATTTCGAAAGATATGGATAACATACAGGTATTAGATAACCACATCTATCCGAGATAAACAACAGTGCTACCGTAAAGCAATGAATAAGTAAAGCATACATTATAGTGCGAAATGTGCATAAACTGAGGATGGTGGGATGAAAGAAAAGGCTCACCTCTATTTAAAAAGATGACGTAGTACCGCTTGACCCACTGACGCATCCTTCATGATCTCCGCATCCAGGCAGTAATGCTTGGTGAAGGTATGCGGCGTCTTCCATGTGGCCGCTCTACAAATGTCCACAATGGGCACCCCAGCAAAAAGAGCCATGGAAGTAGACATGGCCCTTGTGGAGTGGGCACGGACCGTTGTTCTCAACGGACGTCCTGCCTGTTGGTGACAGAAAGAAATGGCCGAAGAAATCCAGCGGGAAATGCTCTGTTTTGTGAGCGGAAGCCCTCGTCGAGGTCTGCTGTGGGCTATGAATAGCTGATTTGATTTTCGAAAAGATTTCGTTCTCTCAATGTAAAATTTCAAGCAACGTTGAATGTCTAGTGAATGTAGAGTTCGTTCCGCCACTGTTTGTGGATTTGGGAAGAATGATTGTAAAACAATAGGTTCGTTGAGGTGGAAGTGAGATGGAACCTTGGGGATGAAAGCTGGATTTGTGCGGAGAAGGACTCTATCCTTTTTGAATTGCAGGAATGGGTCCTGGATAGAGAATGCTTGGAGCTCTCCCACTCGCCTTGCCGAGGTAAGAGCTAGTAGAAGTGCCACCTTCCAGGAAACAAATTTAAGGTCAGCTCTGTGGATGGGCTCAAACGGGTGCTTCATTAGTTGAGCTAGAACTATGTTAAGGTGCCAGGCCGGTGGAACAGGCTTTACTGGAGGGAATGTGCGAAACAGTCCTTTCATGAATTGCTTGATGAGTCTATGAGACCATAAAGAGGGGCCGGAAGAAGATCTTCTGAAACGTGAGATTGCAGCTAGGTGAACTTTAATGGAGGCATGAGCAAGACCAGATTCTGCTAGATGTAAAAGGTAGGGTAAGACTTGTCCTGGGGTGGAAGAGAAAGGATGCAACTTATTCGTCTTACACCAGATACAGAATCTTTTCCACTTGAGTGAATAGGTCTTGTTGGTACTATCTGCTCGAGCCCGAGCTAGAATTCGCCTGCAGTCTGGAGGAATGTCTAGGCCCCGAAACTCTCTGAACTCAGGAGCCAAGCTGATAACCTGAGAGAGGCTAGATCCGGATGTTGAATCTGCTGATCGCTGAGCGTCAGAAGAGATGGAAACGTTTTCAGCCTGATCGGAGGTTCCTGGGAGAGGAGGTGAAGTTCCGAGAACCAGTGTTGGCGTGGCCAAGCTGGGGCTACCAATATCAAAGTGCAAGGCTCCGCCTTCATCTTCCGTAGTACCCTGGGGATCAGGGGAAATGGCGGAAAGGCGTATGCAAAGACGTTGCACCATGCTATCGAAAAGGCATTCCCCAGGGATCCTGGTTGGGGATGCCAGCTTGCAAAGTATTGGCATTTGGCGTTGCGTTGGGTGGCGAATAGGTCCAGCTGAGGTGTGCCCCATTGGGCGAAGATATTGTTGAGGACCTGCTGATCCAGCTCCCACTCGTGGCACGCTGCCTGCCTCCTGCTTAGATAATCTGCCAACACATTGTGGGTGCCTGGAACATAATCTGCTCGGAGAGAGATGTTGTGGCGGAGCAGCCAGTTCCAGATTTTCTGCGATTCGCGCGAAAGTGTCAGTGAACGAGTCCCTCCCTGCTTGTTCAGGTAGTGCATTGTCGTGGTGTTGTCTGTCCGGACAAGCACTACTGAGTTCTTTATCCTCGGGAGGAAAGCCACTAGAGCTAGGTAGACTGCTCGGAGCTCTAAAAGGTTGATATGAAGCATTTTTTCCGAAAGGGACCACTTTCCGCTTATCTGTAGCTCCTGAAGGAAAGCTCCCCAGCCTTCTAAGGAAGCGTCCGTGGGGATTATATGAGGAGTAGCAGGAAGCAAGAAAGGCAAGCCTTGCGAAAGGTTCTTGGGGCAAACCCACCATTGCAGAGCCTGTTTGATCGCCGGGGTTACTTGGATGACGTCGTCGAAAGACCCTGTACACTGGATCCACTGGTTCGACAGAGCCTCTTGTAGGGGTCGCATCCGCAAGCGGCAATGTGGGATTAAAAGAATGCAGGAGGACATCATCCCGAGGAGGGATTTGAAGAGGCGCACCGAGAGTGTCTTTCTTGTCATTACCTGGAGTGCCAGAGATTGAAGTTTGTCCTGGCGTTCCTGTGACGGGAATGCTTTCCTGTGGATGGTGTCTAGTGTGGCTCCCAAAAATTGCATGCATTGGGATGGTTGCAGGACAGATTTGTCGTGGTTGAGAGTGAGCCCCAGTGACTCGAAGAGTGTCAGACAAGCGTTGGAAGAACTTATCACGCCTTCTTGTGATGGGGACTTGATAAGCCAGTCGTCTAAATACGGGAAGACTTGGTGGTGGAACCGGCGTAGGTACGCCGCCACTGGTGCTAGGCATTTGGTGAAAATGCGTGGCGCCGATTTGAGCCCAAATGGCAGAACCCGAAACTGGTAATGCCTGCCCGCCACCATGAAACGCAGGAACTTCTTGTGGTTGCGGTGTATTGGGACATGAAAATAGGCGTCTTGAAGGTCCACCGACACCATGTAGTCGTTTGCGTTGAGTAAATGCAAAACCTCCTGTATGGTAATCATTCGAAACGACTGTTTTTTCAGAAATTTGTTGAGATTTCTGAGGTCCAATATGGGTCTCCATTTCTTCTCTTTCTTTCGGATGAGAAAGAAATGGGAGTAGAACCCTCTCCCTCGTTGGCTGAGGGGAACTTTTTCTATAGCTCCCTTTAGAAGCATAATCTTTATTTCTTGGAGTAATGGGCGTAGGTTTTTGTGAGCCCTTTGGCGGGGATGAGTTTGAGGAGGAATTTGTGTTTGCCAATTTTTGAGAAAATGGGAGATTTTTCCGCCAATCTTGTAGGGTGGAGACAAGTTTGAGCCCGGCTGCATCTGGAAGTCATTGCCGCCGCGCGGCACCTTTTTGTCTTCCTCCTCTGTTACGAAAGGAAGTTTTGTGGTAAGACGACTGTTGTCGCTGCTGAGATTGTGGACGGTACTGCTGGGAAGAGGAGAAAGAGGAACGCTGTTGAAAGTCTCCTCTGGAGGAAGTCTGGCCTCTTCCTCTTGACCCACGAAAGGAAGGGTTCCGAGATTGCAGAGACCCCAGGGCTCTGGCAGTGTCTGTATCTTTTTTGATACCTTGCAATGCCTCGTCAATAAGAGAACCGAATAGAAACTGGCCATCATAAGGCATGTCCAGGACTTTTGTCTGGACCTCCGGCCTGAAAGAAGTTGCCTTGAGCCAACCCTGGCGCCGGAGAGCAGCCGCACCAGCCAGCTGTCTAAAGCCTGTGGAAGCAATATCCATTGCACAGTCTATCAGTTCCGTGGCAGATCGCTCACCCTCCAACAGAATCTTCTTTGCCTCTTCTTTTAAGTCAGAAGGCAAATCCGCTAGATATGGGGCAATGTCCGCCCACATTTGTCGGTTGTACCGTCCCAATAGTGCAGTAGCGTTGGAGGCACGCACTGTCAAGGCTGACATAGAGGAGAAACGTTTCCCTATGTTATCCATACGCCGCCCTTCTTTATCCGGCGGAGCTGTCAACAGCGCAGCTGGGTTGTTTGACCTCCTCTGCGCAGCCTGAGTGATAACCGAGTCCGGCTTTGGATGGCCTGTAAGACAAACCGGAGCAGTGTCCGGAGCTTTATACTTCTTGTCCAGGCGTGGTAGAACCGGTGGCATTGATGAAGGGTTCTGCATTATCTTTATGCCCTGGTCCCAAATATAATCTATTATCGGAATTGCCCGGACGGTCTTCTTGAAGGGTTCCTTAAAGTCATATAAGAAACAGTCCTGTTGATGCGAAGGCATCGGGATCTGGAAGCGCTGGGCCGCCCTTTCAATGATGTTGTGGAAACCGCCGATGTCGTCGGGCGGTGAGTCGGCTGTGGTAGGGACAGGCGAAACAGGAGCCGGAAGGATGTAATCGTCCCATTCATCTTGTTGGGATTGAACGTCCTGGAGTTCTCCTTCCTCAGGTTCCTCCTCCTCCTCCTCCTCCTCGTCGTCGTCCGTGGCGGGCCGAGGCGGAGGTGCCGTCCTCTCCAAACGCAGTGGAGGCGGTCGTGGCCGTGTAGCCTCCTCCTTGGAAGGCCCCGCAGGCATCGGTGGAGGTGCCGGAGTCGGAAAACGCTGCTTATAGTCCGTTATTAAGAGCTGAAGGTCTGTGACCAAGGTTGCCGGTAGACACACCATGGAAGGTGGAGGCGGCATGTATTCTCGATGAGGAACCTCCTCATAATCCTGGGGATTGTCTTCGTAATCCGAGACATCCTGGTACTTCACATGGAGTTGTGATGGACTAGTCGCCGCAGGAAAGAGACTAGCGTCGTCCGAATCCTCCTCTTCAAAGAGGCGAGTGGGAGGCAAGGTTGAGACCTTACTGGGCGAAGTGAGGGCCGGAGTCAATGCACGCTTGGTTATTTGTACATGCACAAATGTACTCTGGTCGTCCGTGTCCATACTCCTCAAGGGGCTCGATGGTATAGCTGTAACCGACGTTACAGGTATCAATGCCGTCGACGGGATCGTCGTCGGGGTCGTCGTCAACGACGAGGATGATGAAGACGGTCTCCTCGTCGACGATGACGTCGACGATGACGTCGACGACGGCGTCGTCGGTGATATTCTCGTCGACGGTGTCTTCGTCGACGACGGTGTCTTCGTCGACGACGGAGTCTTCGTCGACGACGGTGTCTTCGTCGTTGATAGCTCCGTCGACGATGATGAAGCTCTCGTCGACGGTGTCGTCGTCGTCGACGCTCCCGTCGACAGCTTACTCGACGACGCCTTTTTTATGGCTAACGTCGACGGGATTGACTTGCCTGCCGTCGACGATGGAGTTGTCGTCGTCGAGGACATGGAATGGGATGTCATCGTCGATAGAGTCGTCGTCGACGATGTAACTGAAATCGCTGTCGAAGGAGATTTTCTCGTCGACGCTACTGTCGACATTGTTGTCGTCGACGAGGTGGCAATAGGCTTTTTGAAGGTGTGGGGCATCACCTTAGGAGACGAGCTCCCTGGAACAGGCGAATCCTGGACCTCTGAAGACTTTTTCTGCGTCTTCTTTTGAGGTGGCTGCGACGAAGGGCCCGGCGATGCCACCCTTGGTCTTTTAGATGAGGAGTGAGACGCAACTGAAGAACTCTCACTCTCCTCAGAGGCCACATCCTCCTTGTCCTTTAGCCTTTGCAGCCAGATTAAAAGGCGCCCCTCTCGGTCTTTCAAGGTCTTAGATGAGAAAGTCCGACATACCTTGCAGTCCTTAGAACTGTGACTGGGATAGAGACAATACAAGCAGTCCTTGTGTTGGTCGTCGATATGTAGCCTCTTTTTTCCACAAGAGGCGCAGGGCCTGAATAAACCCTTCTTAGGTGTATCAGCCATGCTGAAAATCCAGAATGTTGAGAAGAAATGCTGTCAAATCCAAAGAAATGAGCAGAGCTCAGTGGAGACTCCCTTAGCACGACGTGCGGTAGAAAATCTGAGGGACTAGAGCTCCTACCAGGAAGGTTCTAGAGGGTGGTGTTAGCTGATTGGCTCTGGCCAAAATTTGGTCCTTTTTACATAAGGACGTGGATAGCTTACTAAGCTAAGGCCTCTGAGGCCTATGACTGTCTTATGTCTTCTGGACATTACTTTGTTATTTACCGGTGACTCCCATTCCCGACGACGGGGAATGATTCAGGCATGTGAATCTATGAAAGATACCCTAATACTGGATAAAATATTCAAATAGCAACCCCACAGCTCAAGAAGCACCATCACTCTGACCCTCATCTCCAGCCAAAAAAACTACGGCAACGCTCTTGACGCAGGGATCGCAGCTCACCTCCTCAGACAAATACAGACCACACAGAATGCCGCATCCAGACTTGTCCTGTACCCCCCTATTTGAGGAACACCACTGGCTCTTAGTACAGAAACAATGTCAGTTCAAGCTTCTGACCCAAGTATACAAGGCCCGACACACCTTTGGACTTAAACCACCGCCGAAACTTCAATCAGCTCACCAGACACCTCTGCTCTGCATCCCTTTCTCTAACCCTCAACCCCGCATCCATTGTAGCAGATGCAGAGGCCGTTCCTTCAGGAGTATATTTTTGAGGTAAAATATATTCCAGGTGCCAAGAATGTAAATGCTGATTGTGTATCCAGATTACCATTGGATGATGTACAAGAGGAAGATGATGATGAATGGATGGTGACGGAAGTGAAAAATGTATGCAATGCCATCAGTGAAGAGGATTGGAGAAAAGTAGTTACTGATGTTGTATTTACCAAAATCAAGGGGGCCCTGGGACATGAACATGGGTGGAGATTGCACAAAGAATGGGAGTCATTTAAGTTAATTTGGTCTGAATTAAATGTGGTTGATGGATTGCTGAGGAGAGGATACAGGTTAGTAGTGCCTGTGACACTGAGGGAAAGATTATTGAATATCATGCATGAGGGTCATGGTGGCATGAATGCCATGAAAAGGAGGATTAGAGAGGATTTTTGGTGGCCAGAGATGGATATCCAAATTGAGAGATATGTTCGCGACTGCACAGCATGTGCATGTAGTGACAAGACCCATTCTTCCCAGGAAACCACCATTGTTTCATCGCCCATACTTAAAAATCATTGGGATAAACTCGCTATTGATATTTGTCGACCATTTGATACCTTGAATGGGAGTGAAAGATTTGCCATAGTTATGGTCGATTATTTTTCTAAGTGGCCGGAGGTAGCATTTGTTAGAGAGGTTAAATCCATTGGAGTCATCTCCTTTTGCGAGGACATTTTCAGGAGAGAGGGTTGTCCTGCAGAGATTGTCACGGACAATGGTCCTCAGTTTATTTCTGAGGAGTTTGAGAAATCTTTAGCCAGATGGGGTATCAAACACACTAGAACACCTGTTTATCATCACAGGGGCAACGATTAATAGATTTCTAGATGAGTGTGTCCAACTAGCGTGCATGAGTGGTGAGTGTTGGAAGTGACAGGTCAAGGATATGTTATGGTCATATCGCACCACTCCTCATTCTGTAACCAAGCAGACACCTTTTTCTTTACTCAAGGGCAGGATACCTTGCTCAGTAGCAGTACCAGCTTGGATGAACAGAGCAGGGAAATAAGAGGTTGATTTAAAGAGTGTACAATCTAGAGTGGACAAATACCAGAAAGCTTATTGCCAAAGGCACAATAAGAACATTGTGAATCCCAAACGTCTGTTCACCGAGGGCATGTTTGTGAGAGTGTTTTTGGGGGACAAAGCAAGAAAGGGTTGTTCGAAATGGTCATCCCCTGAGAAAGTAGTTCTTGTGAAGGGTAATAGTGTGAAAGTTTCAGATGGGAAATGGTGGCACACCAGAAAAGTTGCACCATGCTCTAGTACTGAAGTGGCAATGTCATCTAAAGTTCACATGTTACAGTTCCTAGCTCAGGGGATGTGTCCTCGTCTCGAGAGTAATGCCAAAAAAATATGATGATTTCATATGCTCAAGAAGTTAATCTCACATGATATATTATTTTTTTTCTTTTTAATTTTCTTAAGAAGGGAGATGTGTTATATTCTTCCATTTCAGTTTCTGTGCATTTATTTGTATTGCTTTGGAATGTTGTCCGCTCCCTAGCAACCTGTCCTCTCTGATGCTGTTCTGGAATGTAGACAGAGAGGAGATAGCAGTTGCTGTGGAGAGTGGCTGGGTTTCTGGGGTCGCTCCATGTATCTGAATAAACCCACTTTAATCCATTTATAAGTGTCCTGCCTCTACAAAAGGGAGGGGGGCACACTGAAAGTGTGCTTCTACCCATTTCAACGTTCAGATGAATGTATTAATAAACACGGTGACAAAGTGGAGCACTTCCTGAATAACAGTGAAAAATGCAGGCGATGCCTGATCACAGATTTCAAGTGGTCACGTCAGGTGTGGATTCGTTTCACCAGGACTGTTTCCCTGGGCATTCTGGAACGTGTTGTTGTGTATTTATTACCATCGTGAAATGCACTTGTACAACCAGATGCTATGGCTTTTCCCGGCGAAAAGAGATAGTTAACATTCCAGCAACAACTATAATAGAGATAAAAGCGACTGCACGTGCTAATGATGCTTGGCAACTTGCGATCTTCGAGTGCTGACTCACAACTGATACACACTTACTGATGACAGCAGCGGTGCCTGCGCTCATCACAATAGTGGCAAGATTTCCTGGCACAGGCAATTCAACATCACGCAAAAAGGAGGGCTCTTGTTAACAGTGAGACCCATGTTTGTATCCTTGAGCCACAATCCAAACAGCAACACGAGGTCCCACTCAAAACCAGCCCCCACCCTCTTAACATTAACACACAAGAACCTGATTGTAATGAAACGTACTTACAGTGCCTGTTGCACAGCAAAAACTTGATTCTGGACAACTGTTGACACGAAGAAAACAAACAGAGGCATAGGGAAACAAGCTGTAACCCTGTTACTGTTGCCTGATGTTTCATGCACTGAGTTTGTTTACACGGCATCATGTGATCTAAACTTGAAACCTGTACACTTTACAGAAACGTTAACGGTTTCCTAAGGCAGAAAAAGGGAAATCGCGAAAAGCAGCCTTATAAAGCAGGCACCAGCATTGCTTTTTGCCCATTTTTTAGGCTTTGTTTGGAGATGTCTGGCTACACACATGGAGACACTTGGTGTTATCACTCGCTGTTGTGTGTGGGGGGATAGCAGGAGCAGCGACGGGCGCACACTCGGTTTATAGGAAACGCTGCATTCGTGTTAAAGGACAGAAGCAACGTCGGGAGCAAAGCCATTTAAAACAAGCGCAGTCGCAGGAGCAGTTAGGCAGTAGCGAGGCTAGCTATGTATGCACACAATGCCGAGTGAGGTCGGTGACATCACAGAAGAAAAAGCTTTTCACACCGTGGGCGAAAGGTAGCGTGGCTGAACGCCCCAGGTGGCTGCCAAGGACGCACCATTTTCCACCGCGATTTACAGCAGGGCTCTGCCTAAGTTGCCCCAGGCTGGCAAGGAGCGCTGTCCGGAAGGAGAAAATGCCGGCTGCACTGTTGAAGCCCCCGTTGTGGGGCCCCGTCTTCGGTGAAGCCGCACCGCGGCCAGAGAGTTGCCGTAGCAAGCAGGGGCCTGCAAGGGCCTGGCCTCCACGGAAACCCAGAGGGAGAGTGCTCTGCCTCCAGCAGCTAAGTAGTTCACCATTGCCCGTGAGGACCCCCCGAGGTCAATGAGTCCTTGGGGCTAGTCGCCAAGCGAGCAGCTGCGCTGCATCGCTAGGCGAGACCTAACAAGGGGCACATGAGCTAATGCCCCTTCTCTGCACGACATCCCCAGGAGACAAAGAGAGAGCGGGACACAGAAGCGCAAGAGACGCACAGGGAAAGTTCTTACGTATTGAGGACATCCCGAGCTGAGCGTGCATGCTGGCAACCTTGCCTGGCACATGGGCGGGGCATGAAGTGCGCAGCCGGAAGTGTTCAGGGCTCCAGTGAGATGAGGAAGCCCCGCGTGTTGCAGCCCGCATGTAGGAGCCCATCCCGCAGAGGGAAGTCCGGCGGGAGCCCACCCCGCCTTTGTGAATGCCGCATCAGGATTTCAGGCGGGGGTCCTGTGAGCATGACGGAGCCCCGCATGTTGCTGCGCCAGTGACCGGGTGAAGAGGCGAGTCCCCCCTGCCATCGAGGAGACCAGCCGGGGAGCAGCGCACAGTCCCCACAAGAGCCGGTGAGTGGGGTTGAGCGGGAGGCATGCTGTACGTGCCCACCGTATAACAATATAACAGCGTCTCAACTGGGAAACATTTAGCAAGGACAGTTAGAGAAAAAGGCCTCTATCATACACAAGGGGAAGGGAACAAAGGGAGACCACGAAGAAGTGATGTAATTACGTTTTTAGTAATTGCAGGTAGTTGTAGCAGCACTACTATGCAATTAAAGATATAGTGACCAAAATATACAAGTGGGTACTGGGCGTACCAGTGATAAGTGACGGCGCAGTGACACAAAGTGTAAACGACAGTGTGAACTGCGAAAAATAATAATTACAGACAGTAGTCACGGCCCACCACGAGACGGAAGCTCAGGATGCTTCACTCGTCTCCGGTTTCTCTCATCGGATTTCCCCCGCTTCAGACCGCAATGGATCACCGGCCCGTAAAATTAGACACGCACCGGATTGCTACTACTCTGCATGTGTGGCCTCAATTAGGTAAGAATTTTCCCCCACGTTCGCCTCCCCCGTGTTCTCCTGCCCTTTCACACTTCCTCCCACCCCGTGGCTTCGTTTCCATATTTACACCTATGCCTTCCCTTTCTCCCGCAGATTGCCACATCTACTCATGCTCCAGGAATTACCCGTCCTCTCCCCCAGGACCAGGTAACTCTTCTCTCACTCTCTCATGATCAATTCAGGCACCTACAGCTGCTCCCTTTCATTAATTTCTATTATCCTAACCCCACAGCTGCCCCGTGATTCGTTCGTACCCTGACCCTACTTTTGGACCCCATTATTGTTTATACTGGACCTCTGACCGCCCAGATTGGCTTCTATCTTGCGGCTCCCAGGTATTTCCACCGGCCCCTGGTGCCTCTTAAATTCTCCTCTCTCCCCCTTCGGGCCACTTTGCCTCTTATTCTTTTTCATTTCCTTTCCCCTTACAGCACTACACTTGTAATTTATGTGACCAATTGTCCTGATGATGACCTGAAATCGATCAGGTTGAAACACCGTCGACTACCCAGCACAGAACCTTGGCGCTGTAGTGGTCAATTTAACTAATGCAATTGGCAACCAAATGTGTATATACTTGTCTTCTCATTGACCACTGTCTGTAATTATTATTTTTCGCCGTTCACGCTGTCGTTTACACTTTGTGTCACTGCGCCGTCACTTATCACTGGTACGCCCAGTACCCACTTGTGTATTTTGGTCACTATATCTTTAATTGTATAGTAGTGCTGCTATAACTACCTGCAATTACTAAAAACTTAATTACATCACTTCCTCGTGGTCTCCCTTTGTTCCCTTCCCCTTGTGTATGATAGAGACCTTTTTCTCTAACTGTCCTTGCTAAATGTTTCCCAGTTGAGACGCTGTTATATTGTTATACTAATTACCCGGTCTCACCTGGGTTAACGGGTTCTACTCCTGTCATTATTACCTTGGTACGTGCCCACCGGCCAGCTGATATACATGCAGCAGACAAAGGGCACCGCGCCTGGACAGGACATGTGCACGTGTATGGTGCAAGCAGAAGCCACGAGCCGTACGCGTGCACATCTCCTGTCTGTTAAGCTTCGGCACAGACAGTCGATGTGCACGCGTGCTGCTTGCGGCGTGATTACCATTATATCCCGTGGTCCCTTCTGCCTCACCCCTACAAAGACATTCTATGAATTGGTGGATGCCATTCCTTCTGAAAATTTCCATTTAACAATTTAGGTGATATGGTTTCTTATTAATGGTATTCCAAGAAATCGTTTTTCTATGAACTCGCATACAAACTTCACATCACCACAGCTGTATACGGAATTGAGTAATGTTTCTGCTAATAAACACGCTTCAATAAAATGGAAAAACTGACCCCTCCTCGCTGTCCATCCACATGTATTGAACGAATGTGATCTGCAAGATCAGGGCTGCAGTTGAAGCAGACCTGGCACAGGTCCCAACAGCAGTTGTATGATATGTTTTTTGATGCCGAAGTTATGCTTCCTTGGCCATTCATCATTGCTGGAGTTGAACGGCCACTGGAAATGGTGCTGTCTACATCCATTAAAGTACTGCTTATGCTGTGGAAAGAAACAAAGAGTTGCCTGTTAATACTTTAAAAGCATCCAAATCCTAGAATAAAGTTTTACAAATTTGTATAGCAATGTCAATTTTTGCTAATCCATCAGAAACAATGAATCCACAAAACAGAAAAGACAAACAAATGTAAACGTTCTCCTAAGATAAAATTTATATTTTGAGAAAATGGAGATGGGCAATGAAAATCATTTACTGGCCCTTCCTTTATAGTGGTAAAGGCATCACCATTACCCCAGTAATACTTGAAAAATAAATGGAAAACGTAACTATCACAAAAATGAAAGTATCTACATGAAGTCAATTTTACAGCTGTTTTGTACAAACAAAAGTTGCTTTTATTGCTGAACTAGATGAAAAATGATCAAGTATACAACTACATCCACTACCTTCTGTTAACATACACATATGCAAATGTATCTATGTGCAAGCCAAATAAACCAATTAAATTGCAAGCAATCATCTTGACTAGAATTTGGACCATCCCATTTAACATACACCTCAGCTAATTAACGCCAAAACGAATCAACTTTTACAAAGCCTTCAAGAAATTACAACCTTGATACACCAGAATCTGATATGAAAATCTTCAAAATCATGGCGAGAAGGTCCTGAATGCCTTTGGCACTGAGAGGCAGAATGAGAGCAATATAAATAAACATATTGTAAGATATAAAAGTAGAGTATGTAATGAATATAGAATTATTGTGCCTTCACCTTAAAGGATAACCTGCAAGATCCATCATATTAATGACACCACCACTGCTCTGGCTACCAAAACGACGATTCAGCCAAGAAACTCATCCAAATGGCCTACATTGCCTCACATTACCCGACTCACGGAAAAACAACATTTTACAAAGACATCATTCTACCATATCTTGAAGATGATATTGAAAGAAGCAGTCACTTCACTATTAAACATTGTAAATGCATCTCTTGTACATAACACTATCATATGTGTTCAAAATCAGACCAAAATTGCCTCTCTCCTAAAGCATGTCAGCACTGAAGAAGATAAAATGGTGTACAGTCAAATGACAACATACAACTGCCTCTCCTGGAAAAGATCACTGGAACGTGTATTGTTGAAACCTTGTTTTTGTTGAAAACCTTGTTCTATCTAAAATAGTTTTGGCAATTAACTCTTAATTTGCCTGGGAAAAGTGCATCTCACACCACAGAGGGCACTGCTAAATGTAGTGGGTTGATTTTTTGCTAGCAGCAAAAAATTACCTTCTCAATTGAATCTTAGATACTTGCCAAAGTCTTCCCACTGAAGCTAGATCACTTACAGGAAGACTTGGTCCACTAAAGGTTTTGCACACTTGCACTCGTGTACATGGGCAACAAGCTGAAAATCTCTGGAGGAGTTTTAAGGAGTGCTGAATTCCTACTGCTAGAACATCCGATATTCCAAAACGTGCACTTTCACTCAGTCTTTAACAGGCAGAGCAACTAGAATTTGGAACCATCTTACTCTTATGTATCATCGCGTCTTTTGAAACCTTCAAGAATGGTCCTAAACTGTTAGAGGAATACATTTCTCAAATGTCTTTAAATAACAGCAAGTCTAATCACCACCTCGTTATGATACTTTATAGCAGTTACTACCTCTTCTTTAATTCCTTTTACCGAACTATGCTCATCTTATGCCTCTTACATCTTTCAGTCTTGTTTACCACACTTTCAGGTACCCGGTATTGCTTCCACCCAGCCTGGGTAAAATATTCCTTTCAAATGGCCACACCCTAAAGGACATTTGCACTTATAATTTTTTATCTATAATAAATTTACATGCATATATGTACCTTGTCACTGTACCAATGTAACTATCTCTTTAGCGCTGTAACTCTTTTGGATCATGTTCAAACTATATAAAATGGTAAGAAAACAATATACTAAGTATACATCAAATAATTTAATCCAATGATGTGCTGTGCAGTTTAAAAAAAATTAAATCACGCTATAGACCTTGCTGTAGCATAGAAATATCAACCTTTACAGCTTACAGTGCGACGGGGAGGAAACCATAACGTGCATTGAAAACGCAATAGGTCTCGCCTTTGATTAAGTTAAAGCCATTTGCTTTGCTAATGGTATTGTATAGCAAAGCAAATGGCTTTAACTTAATGAAAGGCAAGACCTATTGCATTTTTATTGCTTGTTTGCCATCCAAGCCGTCACCACTCTATGAAAATAGATCTCATGTTAAACACCCTAATTGTCCCATGCAAACCATCTCTTTCTTCTCAGCCAAAGAAAAACATCTTAACAGTTTGTGTCATCTTTGGACCTAAAGTGAACACTGGGATAAATATGTCAGTCACGTGCATTTTCAAACAGAAATTTAACAAGACCATGACAGAAGAACATTAAACTATGAGTGAACAAATATCATGTTGGAGACCATACAGACTAAGACAGAAAACGGGTAGACTGTAGCATCAAGGAAGTCTTTATCTGACGTCAAATTATATATTTGTATGGTATGTGTTCAAAATAAGAAACAATGTAAGAGGATTTTGAACAAGTATTTAGCAAAGAGCATGCAGTGTGTTGGGTCATTTTGGGAAACTTACCAATTTCGACACCTCGTCAGGGGTGTAAGCACAATATAAATGCAATTACAAATGCAATATAAAAATCAAGAGGTTGAACTACTAGAAGGAACTTTTTTCGGAAAAGCACTGATTATGGGGGTTACGTTTTAAATTGCGGGTGAAGTGTGCTACAACATACACTGTCGTGCACCCAGGATAACCATTTAAAGTCAACAGTTAAAAAAGAATCCCCAAAAGTGATATAGATGGCCGAACGAATTGGAAACGAAGTGTCCTTTGAAAATATCTAACATTTACTGCCCTGTCTCACCAATGTGTCGAAAGAAATTAACGAGCCAGGGAGTCTCAGGCCCTGCTCCATTGTGATGTTTATCACTCAGCAGGAGGGACAGGACTGAACCTGAAAGCATATATCGAGTTCACAGGAAACTTTGCATGACAAAGTGTAGCAAGCAACAGTGATCAGTGGGGCATTTACGCATGTGTAAAGCGCATCAATGCCAATAAATTAAGCATTTTTGCTGAACAGCCTTAAAAACGTTTTCAGTAAAAAAAAAAATCTGATATATTAATAGCTCTTAAAATTGTGTCTTCACATGTGGGGAAAAGTATGGTTCTGAAGGCAGGCACCATAATGGACATCTGCAACCACGTCTGCCTTGTGGGCTTGAGAAGATCAGATCTTACATTCCAGGCTTTGAAGTGAAGGAAACTGTAATAAGGGAGATGCAGGGTGCAGCCTGCAATGTTTGCAAGCCAGGAATCCTGCCCGAGAAAGGATTCAGACAAAACATCAGTTAGCCCCAAAAGTATGTGATGTGCTCAGGCACTGTAGAGTTCTCTGAGAGGATCACGGTTTTACCCATCATTTTCGAATACACGTTAAAACTAATCTACCTCGAATTTTGCCATTTCCGATTTAATTACTATCACAGTCCTGTGTCAATGCAATACAAATATAGCTGCAGCAAATACATGCATCAGGGATGGTAGGTTTCTACAGGTCCGGGATCTTTACAATCACGGTTTACAACACTATAAACAGTGCGCGCCCCGGACGCTGCAGTGTCCACTTTGCTATCCGCCAACAGCAATAAATGTCACGTTCGTCCTCAAAAAGCCATAAAGAGCCAAAAAAAAAAGTCCCCAGTGTGTCACGCCGCCAGTGAAGCATCCAGTCCTTGCGTGCACATCTTCTGTCCGTCCACGTGCACGCTTTGGAATCCGTACTGATTCCAAAAGGCCCTCGCAAGGCGAGAGCAACGCATGCGCGCTGCTAATGCCGGGCGAGACGTAAAAATACAACACAGATTGGAACAAGAAATACCTCACCTTGAGAATAAAATAAACAAGGACAGCCGTTAGGGAGGAGGAATTAAAATGATGTTAGTGCACAGCCAGCCAGGATTACTAAGCAAATATAATGTTCATGTACGGTGTTAAAATGAAAAAAATAATTTTAATAATAAACTGGGTAGTCAATTCAGATTTACTCTTCTGGTTTTGGTGGTGGTGTTCCTTCATTTAAAACACGGACTCTTCATGTTTGTTTGGTTACTAGTAAATAGATGACCTAACCCACTGCCTATGTGAAGTTTCTAAATAACCAGCTGGTTCCGGGTTGGTCAAGTAACGCCAGAGCTCACCATCATAGAACATGGTTTTTCCTACAGTGCTTTGGAAATTAGTTAATACATTTTGTTATAAATCCTATTGCCCAGTGCAGTATGCATGATATGCCTTAGCCATTGGTACAGAATGGTCTGCGTAACACAAAATTAGCAACAGTAAAAAAAGGATCCTTGAGATGCCAATGCTAAAAGCCATGACAATCTTGTAGTAGTCAAGAGAGACAGGTTGTATAATGCTGATGCAAAGACTCGACCAGGGTGTGGCCCCGTTGGGGTGTCCTGCCGGCCCGCCGGCTGTGACTTGCCCCGTGGCCCTGTGGTGACCCCCCCCTGGATCCCGTGAACCGGCTTGCCTGACCTTCACGACGTGCCTGGCACGGCCGTGGGACTGGAACCATGTCCACAAAGCAAGATGGAGATCGGGCAAAGGTGAAATCGACCCGACGTGGCGCAGTCCCCCAGTCTAACAGCATGGACCGCTACACCCTCCAGAAGGGATCTCCCGAGGTGCCGCGTAGGTCCCCTGAGGGCCCGACTGATGCTCCTGCTCTGCCCGCGGACCTGACCCTGCGAGACGTGATGGACGCCATCGCTGAGATGAAGGCCTCGGTGGACCAGCGCTTTGATACACTGGCGCAGAAAATCGACTCGGTTCTTGTGGATGTTGGCCTGGTAAGGGCCGATTTATCCAAGACTAATGACCGGGTTGATTCGTTGGCCCACACCACATCGGGCCTCACGACGGATGTGGCAGCCCTCCAAAAGGAGGTGCGCCGGCTCGGCCAGGCGAGCGCGCTGATGGATCGTCGCCTGGAGGATTCTGAGGGTCGGGCCCGGAGGAACAATGTCCGTATTCTCGGGGTGCCTGAGGGACGGGAGGAGGCGGCGGCGGATTAATTCGTGGAGGACTTGATTCTCACCCACCTCCAGCCCCGGGGACTGAGTAAACTCTTCGCGGTGGAGAGGGCCCACAGGGTTCCCGGAGGAAGGCCCAAGGCCGGAGCCCCCCCGAGGCCTCTCATCGCCCGGATTTTCAACTTCCGAGACAGAGACGCTATCCTGCAATCCTCCAGACTACAGGGGCCGGTCAGACTCGACAACATGGACATAAACTTTTATCCTGACTTCACCCCAGCGGTCCAAAAGCAGAGACTAAGCTTTCTCGGAGTTAAACGTCGTCTACGGGACCTAAATCTCAAGTACGCTATGCTTTTCCCGGCTAAGCTGCGGGTGGAGTTGGATGGCCGTACGCACTTCTTTGATCGTCCCGAAGCAGCCGGGGATTGGTTAGATACTTTGCCTGGGGATCGGGATCGGGGGGGTGGGGGGGGAGCGGTGGGGGGAGAGGGCCCGCCGGATCAGGACTGAGGGACTAATATTATGCCTCGCTCTGGACAAAATTGATGTCATTTTTGACTGTTCGCCGGTTCGAGTAAGTCTCCTCCTGTGGAGGTCGTGTGGGATCTCTTGGGGGTTCTCCCTCCTCCTCTGGGGGTTTAGTTAGTTTCACCATCTATGGGGCGACAGGCACACTGCACTTTGGGGGGGCTGTTTGGGCTCATGCAGGGGTGCAGGGAGGGGGGAGTTCTGTTGGGGGGGAGGGGGGAGTTGGGGTGGGGTGTTGTTGTTCGTTTTTACCACAAGGCAAACCCTTTTCTGTATTGTTTTTAAGGTGCTCTCCGGGGGACGATTGATGGCTCCTGTGTGTTATGGGGGGTAGGGAGTTGACTTTGCTGTCTTGGAACGTTAATGGACTGGGGGATAGGATCAAGCGAGGTGTGGTCCTGCAGTATTTGAAACGAATCTCACCCGATGTAGTCTTCCTGCAGGAGACGCACCTTATTGGAAACTCTTTTTGTGCCATGAATCGGCGTGGCTATCGTTTGGTGGCCCATTCGGGCTTCACGTCTGGCTCACGGGGTGTGGGCATTATGGTGAAGAACTCGCTCCCGTTGGAAATTGATGAGGTGCGCCATGATGATAGGGGGCGCTATGCTGTTTTAGTGGGGAGAATGGAAGGCAAAGTGGTGGTTTTTGTATCGGTATACGTCCCACCGGGGTTGCAGGCGACCACTTTTGCAGACCTGGGGCGCCTCCTCCTGGGCCTTCCGGGGGGACTCCTAGTGGTGGGGGGGACTTCAATGCGGTGGTTTCCGGGACTCTGGATCGTCACCCCCCTAGGGACCTCCCCCGGGCCCAGGCGTGGCTATCTGGCCTCTTGGACACACTGGGATTGGTGGACTGCTGGCGCCTAAAACATCCCACGCAGCGGCAGTACACTTTCCACTCGGGGGCACATGGTAGCCTTTCACGGCTTGACCATGTCCTTGTCCCGGCGGCCTATGCTGGGAGTGTGGGGGAGGTGCGCCATCTGGCGCGAGGTATTTCAGATCACTCCCCGCTCCTGTTCCATTTTGATGTCCTTCCGAGGGGTGAGGGCAGGGTAGTTCCCATCAATGCCTGGTACCTGCGCGACCCCACCATTCGCGCTGCTGTGATTAAATCCCTGCAGCGATACTTTGATGAGAATGTGGGGTCCGTCTCGTCGGCTATCTCCTTGTGGGAAGCCTTCAAGACAGTTCTCAGAGGGGAGGCCCTGTCCCTCATTTCCCATGCCCGGAGGCGCGAGCGGGAGGAGGTTACCCGGGTGGAGGCCGAAATTGCTGAATTGGAGGGTGATTTAGAGGGCGGAGTGACGGATGCGGCACTGCATGTCCTACAGCTTAAGCAGGCGGCCTACAGGGCCCTCGTTACGGAGGCGGCCAGGGGCCTCAGTAGGGAGCAGCAGGGGCGACTGTATGATGTGGGTGATAAGGCGGGCAAACTGATAGCGTGGTTGGATAAAAAGGAGAGAGTGAATCGTGTGGTCCCGCTGATTGAGAGGACGGATGGTGTGAGTGTCACCGAGCCAGAAGAAATTGTCTCCTGTTTCGCGGACTATTTCCGCGAGGTGTATTCTCCGGTCTCTCCTTGCTCGGAGGAAGACTCCCATTCCCTGCTTAGGGATATCGCGCTGCCTTCCCTCTCGGAGGTGGACAGGGTGTCGCTGGATGCCGCTCCTACATCCGACGAAATTGCCCTTGCCATACGTTCGGTTGCCTCTGGCAAGGCCATGGGCCCAAATGGCATCCCTATCGAGTTATATAAGTTGCGACCAGATGTATTGGCGCCCCACCTCCGCGCGATGTTCCTGGCGGCCCACTCGCTGGGCTCCCTCCCGCCGGACCAGCGTCTGGCTACTATCGTGGTGATCCACAAGGAGGGGAGGCCTCGGGACCGGGTCACATCCTATCGGCCTATCTCGCTTTTGAATGCGGAGCCCAAAATTCTCGCCAAGGTGCTGGCCAATCGGCTGGTCGGCGTGGTGGGCGACCTGGTTCACCAAGACCAGTCCGGCTTTATCCCCCATCGCAATACAGCCCTCAATCTGCGGCGCTTGCACGGGGTGCTTGCACGTGTCCCATTCGTGCGGGAGCCGGCCATTTTGGCGTCCTTAGACGCCACGATGGCGTTCGACACGCTTGAGTGGCCATACATTTGGGCGATGCTGGCGAAGTTTGGATTCGGCCCGGGCTTCATCAGTTGGGTCAAATTGTTGTATTCGGGCCCATTGGCGCAGGTGGTGGTGAATGGAAGAGTTTCGGCCCCATTCGAGCTGGGCCGGGGCACGCGACAGGGCTGCCCCTTGTCGCCGCTCCTGTTCGCGCTGGCCTTGGAGCCCCTGGCGGAGTGGCTGCGGTGGCACCCCTCCATCCGTGGACTCCGTTGGACCCCCGAATATGAGGACCGCGTGTCCCTATACGCTGATGACATCCTTTTGTACCTAGCCTCCCCACGTAAGTCACTCATAGTCCTGGTTGATGTTTTACGTTCATTCGGCCGGAACTCAGGCCTTGTCATCAACTGGGCTAAATCATGCGTGTATGTGCTCTCTGGGGAGGCTCCTGTCCTTCCGCGGGGTTGTCCGATTCAGATTGCCTCTCAGGGGTTCCGATACTTGGGTGTCTACATTACTCTGGACCCAGAGGCTCGCTACGAGCGGAACCTGCTTCCCCCTCTCCAGCGCTTGAAGGAGGACGTCGTGCGCTGGCGGCGCCTGCCGCTTTCGCCGCTCGGCCGAGCGGCGTGGTTTAAGATGATGTCGTTGCCACGTTTCTTATACGCTCTCCAGAACACTATGGACCCGGTCCCGGCGCGCTACTTCCGTGAGGTGGAGAGTTTACAGCGCCGCCTGTTCTGGGACGGGAGGCCGCGCATTGCCCTGGCGAAGTTGACGCTCCCATGGTATGACGGGGGGATTGCCCTCCCGGACATTAAACGGTATTACTGGGCCTCCCAGCTAGCTGCAATTAACCATGGCCTCTATGGGCCCGCCTTGAACCCGGCGTTTGAGATGGACAAGATGCTACTGCCCGGTGGCGACTACAATCGAGCGCTCTACTCTGGCGCGCCCGACGCTCGCTTGACGGGACCTACGCGTGTCATGGTCAGAGTATGGCATGCGGCTAATGCAGCTATGGGGTGGAAGGACCGTTTGACCCGGGCGTCACGCTGTATGCGTCTGAGAAGTTGGGCTCTCTCTGGACCTCGAAGGGCTTCGCGAAATGGGACATGATAGGCATCAGCAAAGTGGGGGATCTCTGGTCGAGGGGAGGATTTAAAACATTCGAGATGCTGCAGACGGAGTTTCAGTTGCAGGGTAGTGAATACTTTCGATACCTGCAGATCCGTCATGCACTGGGCTCCGTCTTCCCAGACGTCACCTCCATCCCGGAGTCTTCCCCCCTGGAGGATAGAGTGCTAGATGGCCACGTCCCAGATAGTACGATCTCCCTTATTTATAAAAAACTGATTAATGATCGATCGGGCTTGCTGATTGGCCTTCGCGAGGCTTGGGTTGCCGACGGTCTGGAATTGGACGATGAGGACTGGATCACCGCGGTGGCCTCTCCGAAGGAGGTGGCTATACCGGCTCGCCTTCGCTTCGTCCAGCTCAAAATACTCCACCGGGTCTACATGACGGGGCCAAGGTTTCAGCGCATGGGCTACACTGTGGATGGTTTGTGTAAGCGTGGTTGTGGTGCCGTGGCGACCTTCCTGCATATTTTATGGGAGTGCCCGAAGGTGGAGCGACTCTGGCGCGGTGTGCACGAGGTCCTGCGAGTGGTTACGCGTGTTGCGCTGCTGCCGGAAGCGAGGAGATGCCTGTTGAATGTGTGGGAACCGACTGACTACTCGGCTCCGCAAACGTGGTGGGTGACTCTGGGATATATGATTGCTAAGCGTGACATTGCGCAACTGTGGGGATCCCAGAACCCCCCGACGGTGTCGGCCTGGAAAGAGCACATGGACTGGTGCATGTTTCGAGAAAAGGTGGTGTATGTGGCGAGGGGTAAGCCTGCGACATGGGTGAAAGTGTGGGGCCCCTGGAACGCCTACCGTGGGAGTATTTGCGCGCCACCATTGCTGCCTGCTGCCTCACCAGCCCCGTCCCCTTAGCTGACCCCTTCCCCTAGCCCCGGGCACAGGGTTCCCCCAGTCCTCGCTCTGGTTCCCTTCCCCTCTTTGGACTCCTCTAATAGTTGGGGTTCCCCGTTGGGGAGCACGTGTTGCTATTTTCGACTGCAGGGTAGCCTTGTGGGTATTGTTTGTTGTTTGTATAAAATGAAACCGCACTGTGACGTATTATGGCTGTGGCCCATGATGTTGATGACTCCTGCTTATGCTCCCTTGGAATGCCAAGGGTTTTATGAACGTATGCCATATGTTTCTGCCATTTCTAGCGGCCGGCCGGAAGGTTGTGGGCCCATACTTGTATATTCTTGAGATTTGTAATAAACGGTTTCAAAAAAAAAAAAAAAAAAAAAAAAAAAAAAAAAGAAATGAGGCTTCATGCACTCATGCATGAAAAATCTTTTGGAGATATAATAATAAGAGACTAGTTTGTACTAAAATAAATGTTACGTTTACGTTTTGAAAATGGCTGAGCAAGCTGTATATTTACGCTTCTGCAATGGAGCCTTCACACGTTTAGAAGCAAGCTCCTCTAAGTAGTGGTACAGGTTAAGAGCATATCCTCGGGTTGGTGAATTCGCAGTAACATTCCGTTGTAATCTCTTCTGTGGAGAACAAGACTGTTGGGCTTAAAAAGTGTCTGTATATTTCTTTTTCTTCCCTAAAGTGAACCAAATGTTTCAGAATGTACAGCACTGGAAAAAAGAAAATCTTTCCAAATACATATTATTATTTTTTCATTTATTAGCTATCTGTTCGCATCAGTGGGATTTTAGCTGCCAAGTGGTCCACAAAAGTGGCTTTTTGGCCAGCAGAGCTTTGCTGTCTAAAACTTGTTTTAATTATTTCACCATCAGGAGTATGGGTATATAGTTTTTTTTTTTTTTTTTTTTTTTTTTTTTTTTAAACAGAGCGACTAACAGGGAAAGAGATGCAAGAAGTTTATTAGGAAATTACCTGTTTGAAAATATCCGAGCAAAATGCTGAATCTTTCTGGATTGTGTGAATACAAATCTATAAACCAAAAATAGCAGCATCGGGGCGTGGTCACCAGCCAAAGAACGGTGTTGCGTGGCAAAAGAGCTTTTTGCGCATTCGGCAATATGCAACAAAAAATCCTGCGCATCTGGTCTGGCAAGCATAGCTACTTGCTGGAGGGGAGTCATTTGTGTCTACGCCACATGTAAACGCCAGGGGCAACTTCTCAACACCCACTTGAGGACACTGCCGGAGGTGCGGACTCAATGGACGTGGAGGCCCAGAGGGAGTCTGCCATCCCAGCTGAACGCTAAGAAAGTGAAAGCCATGGATGCAGGAGTGAGACTTATACCCAGCACCTTTCTCCCTCATCCGAACCAGAACAGCATTCACCTATCGAAGGAGCTGCAGCAAATGAGAGTGATGGGGCATGGCTTGCACACAAGAAGCGGAGCGCTAAGTCCAGAGATTTAGGAGTGGGCGAAAGAGTGACATACTCTGAGACCACATCTGCAGCAGTTTACAGAAGGAGTGACTTCTGAGACACTAGACGAGGATTTACCCTTTAAAAGCACTCAAAACAAATCCTGAATCAGGAACAGAACACAATCCAACAAATGCGCAAGCATGGGGCTAATATGCACATCTCAGGAAAAGGGTGTCGTGACCTGGACAATGATGAGACTGGTTGACCGGAAATATTGACTTCCCACCACTTAAAATAAATGTGTCTCCAATGCACAGATACCAAGAGACACGGCAAGGTCTTCCTCTCCCTTGGTTAGCAGGGTCTCGCCTCCGAGCCCCTGCTGGACCGTAGCTACTTTGAGAGTGGGTGGGGTTTGGGTATGGGGAGACTAAACTGTTTCTTTGTTATGTAGTTCTTGCTGGTCTTACGGCCATGCCACAACAGATGCTTCAGGTTCCAGAAATGTAGGATGGGAGGGTGGGGGAGTGGGTTGCACATATACTGTTTAATTTGTTGTTCATGCTTTTTGATTTACCAAGACGATCCCACTGCTTCCTAGTGCCTCCTGGCTCACATTCTTGCTCTGGGTACATGGCAGACCATACAAGTAATAATACAAGCTTAACGAAGGTGCCGTCTAGAAACGTTAATTGTCTCCTGGGTCGCATTAGAAGTGCAGTTTCTGACGCATGTATGCGTCTTATTCAAATGAGTATTATTACTTTACCTTTGAATTCACATGTGTACAATGACATAAAACTAAATCAGTTGAAACAAAATTGCTATTACCTGTTAACGTGGGTTTCCTGGCTTATGCTAAATAGGCTTCAACGCCATCTTGTTCAAATTGAATGTTATACTATCATGCTTTCCGTTTGCATTTCTGCTGCACGTAGTCAAGAAGTGGATTTGTATATTGCTGAATGACACTGTTCTTGAAGAAAGGCTCTCTAGCCTACTGTAAACACTTTTTTCAAGGACCTCCCAGCTTGCAGCTATTGCATTCATTCACAATGATTCACTGCTGTTTATGTGGTTAATTTGTTAGAATACCTTCGGATGAGATCAGGTCAGAGGGGCTGAATCATTATTCATGTAGTAGGTTAGTGCTAAAGTGGAAGGAATACCTGAACGTTTTATAAGTTCCATGAGCTGATCTGTTGAAAATTAATTTCTTTGCTCATACCATGGTGACTTTGCAGTCCTAATGCTCCTCTACGTAGAAAATGACTGTATAAATGAGCTTGAGACATGTGCTTCTGGGAATGCTAATTTCTTACTGATTTTTCTGCACATTTGAGACCAATATTGATTTTGCCCATTACTGTGAGCATTTATGGCAATGACTTCATGCATTTATATGAATATGCTACTTACCAGTATGCATCTGTTCTTGGCATGTAGTGCTGCTGACATTCATATCTGTGCATAGATTGCCGCCTAGTGTTGGGTCCGGATGATTGCACATTGTTGTCCTGGAAGAGTCTTCGAAGTATCACGAGATAGGTGACTCCTCCCCTGGACCACAGTTCGCATGGGCATCCTCTCCATCCTTAGATTGTTTTTCGCCATTGTGGCAGTGATGGAGTAGATACAGTAAGTGATGACCATGCTATACAGTAATTCTGAGTGCTGCAGCCGCTACAGGCGCCAGGGAGGAGGGTGGGCGATATGAATGTCAGCAGCCCTACATGCCAAGAACAGATGCATACTGGTAAGTAGCATATTCAGTTCGAGGCATGTGGGCTGCTGAATTCATATCTGTGCATAGATTATATAGCAGTCCCTCCATTAGCGGCGGCTGCCCGTGCCAGCTGCAGCAGTCTGAAAAAGAGTTTTGAGAACAGCCTGTCCTACAGCTGCCTGCTGTTTTGAGTGTACATCTACACAGTAGTGTTTGGTAAATGTATGTATAGTGGGCCATGTGGCTGCTCTACATATTTCCTCTAAAGGAATGTTTCCTAGGAAAGCCATGGACGACCCTAACTTTCGTGTTGAGTGGGCTCATCGTTAATGTGCGTTTTGCTTTTTGATAGCAAATTTGAATACATTTAACGATCCATCTGGCTATCCCTGCTTTGGAAATGGCGTTGCCCTTGTGTTGTGGAGAAAAGGCAACGAAAAGTTGTTTTGTTTTCCTAAAATCCTTTGTTCTATCTATATAGTACATGAGGGCCCTCTTTATATCTAGTGTATGGAGCATTCTCTCTGCGACATTTTGTGGATTTGGAAAGAAAACAGGCAGTTCAATAGTCTGATTCATGTGGAACTGCGCTATCACTTTAGGCATGAATTTGGGGTTGGTACGTAGTACAACTCTGTTTGCGTGAACCTGTATGAATGGCTCTTGAATGGTTAGTGCCTGGAGTTCACTAACTCTTCTCAACGAAGTGATTGCCACTAAGAAAGCTACTTTCCAGGTGAGGAATTGAATCTCACATGAATGGAGAGGTTCAAAAGGTGGACCCATTAATCTGGTGAGGACCACATTGAGGTTCCACACTGGTGCCGGTGGGTGTCTTGGAGGAATCACTCGTTTGAGTCCCTCTAAGAAGGCTTTGATGGCAGGCACTCTGAATAAAGAGAGGTGCTGCCTGTTTTAAGGATAGGCTGCTATCGCGGTTAGATGTATACGTATGGAGCTGTATGCCAGATTGCATCGGTAGAAGTGTAAGAGGTAACAGATGATGTTTTGAATGGATGCATCCAGCGGATTAATGTCATTGTTGTTGCAGTAAATGACAAACCTTTTCCATTTAGCCGCATAGCAAGCTCTGGTTGTGGGTCTTCTGGCCTCCTTGATGATATCCATACATTCAGGTGGCAGGTTTAGGTAGCCAAACTCTAAGACTTCAGGAGCCAGATTGCTAGGTTCAGCTGTTGCGGATCTGGGTGCTGAATTTCGCCATGGTTCTGCGTTAAAAGTGTGGGTGTGATCCGCAGCCTTTGATGCGGCACCACGGAAAGTTCTAGAAAGGTGGTGTACCACGGTTGGCGTGCCCATGTTGGAGCAACCAGGATGAGTGTCAGTGAGTGTTGTCGCAGTTTGCGTGCCACTAGCGGTATTAATGGCGCTGGGGGAAAAGCGTACGCAAATCTGCCTGACCAGTTCATCCATATCGCATTGCCCTGCGACTGTGGGTGCGGGAACCTGGCGGCAAAGTTTCGGCATTTTGCGTTTTCCCTTGTGGCGAATAGGTCTATCTCTGGATGACCCCACTGCTGGAAGTACGGTTTGAGTACTGATGGATGTAGCTCCCACTCGTGCATTTGGTGGCTGTGTCTGCTGAGCAGATCCGCCATCTGGTTGTCCTTGCCTGGGAGGTGTTCCACCATGAGGAACATGTTCCTTTGAATGGCCCACTTCCACATGCTCTGAGCCAGATGAGACAACTGTGGAGAGGGAGTTCCTCCCTGCTTCTGTATGTAGTACATGGCAGTCATGTTGTCCGTCCGGATCAACACGACTGTTGCATAAGTGTACTTTGAATGCCTTCATGGCTAGGAAGATTGCTATCAGTTCCTGAAGGTTGATGTGCATCTTCTTTTGCTGTGTCGTCCATAGTCCCTGCACTGTGTAATTGAGTACATGAGCTCCCCATCCCTGGAGAGAGGCGTCCTCCGTCAGTATTATTTGCGGAACAGGCTCTTGGAACGGTCGGCCCTTGCAAAGGTTTTGTGGATTCCACGAATGCAGAGAGTTGTATGCCCGACCGCTCACCAACACTAGGTCTGTTAATTGTCCTTGAGCCTGATTCCATTGACGTGCCAAGCACTCCTGAAGCGGGCGCATATGTAGTCTCGCGTGCAGGACTATGAAAATGCAGGAGGCCATCATGCCTATCAACTGCATGAACACTCGCGCTGGAAGGGAGTGTTGAGGTTTGAACTTTGTGATCAGCAGTTGCATGCTGTTGATCCTCACTAAATTTGGCTGAGCTGTGGCTGTCAGAGTGTTTATGGTCGCGCCCAGGTACTGGCGTACGTGTGCGGGTTGAAGATGTGATTTTGGGTAATTTAGTGAGAATCCTAGACTGTGAAGAAGGTGAATGGTGTGGGACATGTGGCTGGCACATTGCTGGGCTGACTTTGCCTGAACAAGCCAGTCGTTCAGGTAAGGGAAGACGTGAATATGCTGTCTCCGTAAATGTGCAGCCACTGTCGCTAGGCACTTGGTAAAGACTCTGGGTGCTGTTGTTACTCCGAAGGAGAGAACTTTGAACTGATAATGGTGATCCTGAATAGTGAACCTGAGATATTTTCTGTGCGATGAGTGTATGGGTATGTGGAAATACGCATCTTTCAAATTCAGTGTGGCTAGGAAGTCTCCCTGGTAGAACCTGCTGTATGGTGAGCATATGGAAATGCTCTGACAGAATGTAGTGGTTGAGGGGTCTCAGGTCTAGTATAGGTCTGAGAGATCCGTCCTTTTTTGGGATTAAGAAGTACAGAGAGTACACCCCTGTCCCCTGTTGGTTTACGGGCACGACTTCTATTGCACCTTTTTGCAGCATACTTAGTACTTCCTGCTGCAATAATGCCAAGTGCTCTACGGACATAGGACGGTGCTTTGGCGGTATGTGGGGTGGAGTGGACGTTAATTCTAGACAGTAACCGTACTGGATAATTTCCCTGACCCACCTGTCTGTGGTGATGGACTTCCAGACTGACAGGAACTGTTGGAGTCTCCCCCCGACAGGTGTTATGTGGTCGGGGGCAGGGAGAAGGCGTCACTGTTTGTTTTTGGGGGAGGACCTGGTGTTGCCGTACCCACGTCCTCTGCCTTTGGTGCTGGATCCACGATATCCACCTCTATTGTTTTTATCATAGGTACTTTGCATACCCCCCTTATTGTACTGCTGCTGGGACCCCTGACCTCTAGCTGCTCCTCTATTCCCGGGGCGACGAAAGGAGCCACTCCGAAACTGCTGCGACTGCAGAGCCCCCATTGATTTTGCAGTTTCAGTGTCTTTTTTAATTTTTTCGATGGTAGTGTCAACCTCGGGGCCAAATAAAAAGTCTGGGTTGACCGGTTGATTTAAGATATTGTTCTGAATTTCAGGTTTGAAGCCTGAGATTCTCAACCATGCGTGCCTCCTCAACATTACGCTAGTGTTGATCGCCCTTGCTGCAGTGTCGGCTGCATCTAGTGCGCATTTGATGGACGCATTTATAAGGAGTTGTCCCTCTCTGATAAGGAGCTCCGCTGCCTCTTTGTATTCATCTGGCAAGTGTTGTAGCAGTGATTCTAGTGTGTCATAGTGTGACCTATCATAACGGGCCAGGAGTGCCTGGGTGTTGGCAATGCGCCAGATGTTTGCTGCTTGCGCTGTTATTCTTTTGCCTGATGTCTCCAGCACTTTGGACTCCTTGTCGGGGGGAGGAGCATCACCCGTTTGTGAATGTGCTCGTTTGCGAGCATTAGAAACAACCATGGAGTCTAATGGTAACTGACCCTTAATGTACATAGGGTCTCCGGGTGCTGGATTGTATTTTTTTTCGATTCTGGGGTTCAACACCCGTGCCCTGGTTGTTTCTTTAAAAATATGTCTTTTGCAGGTTTTAGAACCCCCTTCAGCATTGGCAGAGTTTTGACGGTTTTCTCAGAGGAGGCGAACGTGTCCACTAAGAAATCTTCCTCTACAGTGTCAGAATGGAGTTCCACTCCATGATTGGCAGCAGCCCCGTTCTATGAGGGCATTAAAGGCAGCAGTGTCCTCCGTGGGAGAAGTCTTTATATTATAAAGCTGCGTGTCAGGAGCATCTGGTGCGTTACCCTGGTCGGTGGGGTCTCCCCATGCCTGATCTGGGTCTTGCATGTGATCATCAGTATCGATATCCACCGGGTAAGTGGTATCATCCCCTATATAGTCCTCTCCGGCGTCTGCCTCCGAATGCGTAGGAGAAAAAGACGGTGGGTCCTGAAGGTAGGGTTGAAAGGTTTCGTGAAGCACTGGTGTGGAACCTGCTGACTGTTTTTGTTTCAAAGGAATCTTGTATGAGTCCAAACCCTTCTCTGGTGTGATCTTCCGCTTGCGGAGCAGCAGCCTACCAGTGTCGGCGTCGATAAAGTGTGCCTGTGAAGGCTCGATATCGATTTGTCCAGCGGATAGTGTCTGTGTTTGGTGGAAACGTCCGAATTTCGAACATTTTCGGTGCCTTGGGCGGCGGCAATCCAAATGTGATGTTCACCGGCGCAGTGTGCGCTTTTGCGGCCTTGTGGTTTTCGGGACCCGACGTAGGTTCGAGGGTTGCCCGGTCCCTGATGCGTTGCAACGACGCTGAGACCTATTGCAAGGTGAACGCAGATGGCGCTTAGGAACCGATAGGCACCTTGGAGGCAGGCGTCGACGCAGTATCCGATTTTTTCCCAGTCGTTGGGTCGTCGATCCGAAGGTGGGTATCGACGCTCCTTGGAGCCGATGATTTGGTAGGCGCCGCACCCTTTGATGTCGACGCAGACGGATCGACCACCTTGACCTTGGTGGGTTGGGCCGTAATCTTCGGTGCCATAGGCTGAGGCGCCTTGTGGGGACCGAGGGCCTTCTTCTTTGGCTCGGTGCCGGAACCCATCTTGGTGAGATCGGCACCGAAATCTCTTTTGGTGTGTTCGGTCCCGATGACCTGTGCCGGCGTCGAAGGAGTCGAGGGCTTCGAGGCCTTCGATCCGATCGCAACCAGTTTCACTTTCGGTTTTGATGTAACCGGTGCGACGGATGGTTTCGGTTTCACTGAATGAAATCCAGTCGTCTTCGATATTAATGGCTCCTGTGAAATGTTCGAGGCCGGGCCTTGAGGCGGGGCCGAAGAACTGTGTGACTGATCTTGGGTAAGGCCCGCAGGCGATCCCTCGACCTGAGCCTTATGACGACTTTGTCTCTCGTCCTCCGTAACGACGGGTTGGCCTAGCTCTTCGCTGGAGCCATCTTCCTCTGCCCCAAGGGCCTCATCGTAGTCTCCTACCTCGCCGACGATGTCTTCGTCCTCGAAGATCACCTCATCATCGTCTTCCGATCGGGATTCACGTTCGGAAGCATGGCTGGAGTCTATGTCTTCTACGCTCTCGGCTTCCTCATCCTCGGTGCTGAAGATGTTGACCGGGGCAGGCGCCGATTGCTGTGCCTCCAATCTCGCTGCCCGTCGATTCCGCAGAGTCTTCTTCGAGCGGAACTGGGCGCAGGCCATACATTTTGACTCATCATGATCCGGTGAGAGACATTTGTTGCACACCGGATGGACATCGACGTGAGGGTATTTCGCATGGCATAAAGGACATCTCTTGAAAGGAGTCCTCGATTCCATCGTCAAGCGTTGATCGATGTTCGGACCGAAGCGGATCCGAAAAGCGCGAAGAAGTTACTAAAACACAAAATAAACTGGTCGATACCGAACGCGAACAATACCGACGAAATCTAAAGGCCTTTTGGCCTTAAACTAAAATTTCCGAACTTGAGCTAAGATAAGCACATCCGAACCCAATGGCGGAAAAAAACAATCTAAGGATGGAGAGGATGCCCATGCGCACTGTGGTCCAGGGGAGGAGCCACCTATGTCGTGATACTTCGAAGACTCTTCCAGGACAACAATGTGCAATCATCCGGACCCAACACTAGGCGGCGATCTATGCACAGATATGAATTCAGCAGCCCACATGCCTCGAACTGGGACTTTACTACTGCTATATTGTAATCTTTTGAACTATGTGATAAACTTTAATGGTGTTACTGAATTCTGATCTAGAGCTTTTGAGTCAGTTCTTTCTTTATTGGTTTTATTTTGTATTGCTGTTTTTTTACCTTGTTTCTGGGGCACATTGCCATGAAAAATTCTGGTTAACACCATCACTGATCCACAGGACTCCAAAGCGAGCTACTGAGCTGTAAACGTTTAGGGATACATCTCGCCCATGCAGTCATACGTGAAGCCAAACGCAACCACATGATATACTTTTCCTTCAGGAAATCCACTTACTGGGCAATAGATGTCAGTTTTTTGAAATGCTAATTACGAACTAGAACGTCTCTAAAACCTGTGGTTTTTTCCAGTGAATATATATATATATATATATATATACACACAAACACAAATTATTACCATCAATACAAAGACAAATCTATACAAAATATTTAACATGACCATTTTAAATAAAACTACAAGACTCCTACCAATATACATTGTTACAAACACAGTGCGCTTAATATTGTTATAGATTAAAAGGCCTGATGCCAATATGACCAAATTCAATCTTAATTCATTGTGTCTGTATCCTAATGGAGTCTCGGTGTTATACTTTCAAACTGTCCTTCAATATAAGGGTATTCCGCTTTTGTTATGCTAGATCTGCCTATTATACAGTGCTTCATCAAGAAGTCAATCTATAGAGATTGCCCATCTCTGAAACCTAAGAACACAGCACACACCTAAACACTGCTTATAAATGAACCTAAAAACCCCTCACCACCCCTACACTCCATCGATCTCTGAACCTCCTAACAATACTGGACACATGGAACAACTTTGTTGGCACCTTCATTGCGCGTAGCCTCCCACATAATGTTTGGAAGGGATTTCCTCCTCTAATAATCACACCTCCCTGTCCATTTTGTTGTGGAGTTACCATCAGGGTGCTTGGTAACTTTGCTGCAGAAGCATTTGTTGCACCTGAGGCATTGCTGGTTGCTACGCATTTTGTGGTGATATCTGAGGCACATATATATCATTTTGTGGGATGTATTATGGCTGTACTACTGTATTTTCTGGCCAATTGTAAACTTCTCTCCTGCCATTTTGTTCATCCTATATTTTAGGCCTGTAATCTCTAATGAAATGTCCATATCTGTGACACCAGTGAAATGTTTGTTCCATCATTTGGCGACCTATCCTGCCTCTTCCTATTCCTTCTCGTCCTCCTCTGTTACTTCCTTGTGCCCTTACAATATGCTGCTGTTGAAGGTACTGTTGTTGGGTGGGCCCTGGGACCAATTCAAACAAACACTGCAGTCATCTGAGTGGTGGCTGCTGCTACAGCTCCTTCCACTGCTCCTTTCTTTGCCAACTTTTGCTGCACTAACTTGGCTGCTGCTTTCTCGGTCACCTCCTGCTTGTTTTTCTCTTTTTCCAGCTTCTTTTTTACAAAAATGGGTTATGTGTGCCTGTATATCTGTCCAGGGCTTGGCTTCCAATGTCATTATATTGTCTAGATTAGCCTGTACATCAAAGGGTAAATCCTTCTTCACTACATTGTAAAACACACCATTTCCCCCTGTTACGACCCCACCGTGACCTACATCTTGAGCCCATTTTTCCTTCATCCCGTTAAGAAACTGAGCGGGGTCCTCATTCGGCTGCATTGACTGAGCCATGAGGGACCCAATGCCTGGCCTGTCAGGATACATTTTTCTCAAGAGATCACAAACTGCTGTCCTAACTAAGTAGAATGGGGATCAATCAGACCCAGTCTCAGTGAGGGTAACATTCCTCTCTCCAACTTTCTGGAAAAAAGCATTCATCTCATCTCCTGTGAGAGAGCTAAGTAAACTTGTTATGTCCCCTACTGCCAATGTGATGCCTGTAGTTTGATTTTCAAAAGCTCTTATCTATTTCCCTGCTCCCTCTGTAAGTGGTGGTAATACCTTTTTAAGATTCTACTTGTCCATCTGTAGTCAAGGAACAGAATGAGGTGCCCCAGGTCCCTTGCGTATTAGGGGCATTTGAAATATGGGAGTGACAGGATGTTGGGGTTGTGCTGCCTGGCATATTTGTGCCACAGATGTAAACATTTCCACATGTAGGGATAATCCCAGTCTGGATCTCCCTCACCTTAAATACAATACTCAGCATTTGCCACCATGTCATGTGGATCAAAGAACCTTTCCCGTGGCCATAGCCTGATCTGTGGGGCTAAACCTTCAGTCCATCCTGCTAAATTATCCACATAAGGAACAACACCATACCAACTATTTTCTCCTTCAGCGAATATCTCACTGGAGGTGAGATCAGAGCTGCGTAAAACTGATAGAACAATCATCTGCTGCATTGGTTTATCATGTAGGGTCAATCCCCACATAGCGTCACAAGATTCCAAATGCAAAAAATCAGGCTATCTGAGGTCTGCAACAATCCTACCTGTTCCTGGCTGTGGTGGGACTCGGTCCCTCAGCTCTCTGCACGGCGCAGGAGGCGGGGCCAGTCCTCCAAGCAGCCGTAAAGGCAATTCAGGCATCCCGCAGCACTGGACGAGCGTGGAAGCGCCCGGGCCAAGGGCGGGCCAGTCAGAGCCCAGGCTGGGCCACCCCCTTGGTTCTGCCACTCAATCACCTACACGCTGTGAGGCGCTTTATTCAGACGATTAGAGGCATTAAAATGGGTAAGAGAAAGGTAGGAGGGGGTCTGAACATAACACAATCGCCTGCCACGCCTACCTCTTTGGATAGAATACTTCAGAGGGCAATGACGGCAATTAACAAAAAGATGTATCACATAGAGAGAAGGTTATCCGTCACTACTGTCATGGTCGGCGCCTCTAATAGCGATAGGGTTTCACCTGGTCCTGCAACATCTTTATCAACTGAACAAGGACAATTAATTGTAGACTCAGGTAGAGTGGGACAAGGCTCAAGTGCCACATTATCGCCACCGAGAGATAGCTCGCCAGGAAGTCCAGCCCAATCCAAGCAAGTAAAACGCCATAAGAAAATTCCAAAGGTAAAGGCTAACAAAAAAGCGGCCCAAAGTTTTCTACCTTCCAAGTCCACTGATGTTGCCCCAGTCCCCATAGAAGATGACTCTGCTGATATTTCCATTAGATCCAACGTACACGGATCAAGCCGGAGAGAAGGAAGGACTGAATGTGAAAGGTGACAGGATGTTAGAAGGGGAGACTTTGGTTAAACTCATCGCTTTTACGGGCTGCATTGTCACCAATATATGCAAAGCTGGATGTTTTAAACAATGCCATTGAGGATGTTAGGAAGATGTTGGGTAGTAGAGAACAAGCTTGTGCCGAGGATGAAAGTAACATCAAAGTTGCGTTACGTAGGCAAGAGACCTTACTAGTCTGTCCCCGAGTGGATACTTTAACTCCTATTTCAAGGTGCCGTAAAAAAAGGGGACAATTGTGCTAATTCTCTTCCAACTCCACATACTCATAGGGAATCTACAGCACCGAATAACAATCTCAGAAGTGAAAAACCCCCTCCCATTTCCTCAAAGGACCAAGAAAACAAAACCAAGAGAGGTAAGAAGCTTCAATAGAAGTACAGTGATTGGTCTGCCCCCTGCCCATATGTGATCATTCTCACAGGTGTCCTATGTCTAAGGAGGGGCCAAAAGGAATCTTATGAACAATTGTTTAATAAGACACTGAACTGATTGAGCCGCTGTTTTCCACTTAGGTTCGCTAACAGCATCCTGATGCTAAGGCTGGTGGGGTGGATCGGGCAGCTGACCATAAGGGCTCCAAGGGTATTTAGAGAGGATACACAGACAGATGTTATAGTGAATGGAGCATGGCACACAAGTACAGTTATCCTGGTGTAACAACATACAACCGCTTTGATGTCCTAGCAGATGTAGATTAACTACCCAGTGAAGAGAACAACCCACCTCAGTTGGAACCTGGTGAGAATAGGAATTTGCTTGTCAAAGATAAGACTGGGAGGGAGTACCGTTAAATAGGATTAAAAAATGTGTCCATACTAAGCTGGAACATTGCAGGGATAAGCACTTTACTAGCAGAAAGCAAAATATCCGGGATAGAGTGCTTTCATGAAACCTGGGATGTAGAGGGGAATCTATGTAGAGGGGAATTTATTCACAGATGGGTTTAGGATTTCTCAGGTTAAGGCAGAGCCATCCCAATTTGGTAGAGCTAAAGGGGGCCTAGCAACATTTATAAGCTTGAAATTATACTGTACCAACGAACTGATAACATTTAAGTCTGGAATTACCCTGGGAGTATTACTATTGTTTGCCCATCATAAAGTTTTGATAATTAATATTTATGATTAAACTTCCTCTAAGATAGCTCTAGATATATAGCTTAGGATATTTTGTGAAAAACGTTTTTTGAGTGGTCCTTCTCGCCAATAGCTTTGTTAGCGGGATATTTTAGCCGATACCCCATGACACCTGTGTTGAGGAAAGGGAGCAGGTCCATAGAGGAACCAGCACATTAGTCAGGGTGATAATCTAAATCTTTTCATCTCCGAAATAAACCTTTTTAATCTCTTTATCTAGAGAAGAGTATTTTGCACCCATGGATATCCCGACTTTTAAGGGAAGAAATAAAAACACTACTATTGACAATATTTTGGTTTATGCACGCCTGCTTCAGTATTTGGTAGATTTTAAAATAGTATGGAGTATATTTAGTGATCACAACCCGAGAACGGCAAGGTTTAGTTGGAGTGACCTTAAAGCAAAGACGCACAATATTCATAAAGATCTGTTAATACTTAGACCTTAGCTGGGGGAAAAGTCCTCCAGGAGGACTTCTTACGGAATCTTGTCCAGAATTGCAGTCGCGATTTTGAGATCAGCTTGCTCGCATGATCGGGCCATTTTAGATTCTTTTTTGATTATCTGCAAACAGACTCAGCAAGCCTTTACTGGACAATGTCAAGGCAATTAGTCCAGGACCTAAATCAGAAATCAAATCAAATCAGGTGTTTGTTAAGCGCGACTACTCACCCGTAAGGGTCTCAAGGCGCTGGACGGGGAGGGAGATCTCGCAGGTTCCTGTCCATCAAGGAGGGGGTCTGTCGAAGAGCCAGGTTTTGAGGTTTCTTGCGAAGATGGGGAGCGATGTTGTCTGTCTGAGGTGGAGCGGAGGGTCGTTCCAGGCTCTGGCCGCGCGGAAGGAGAAGGAGCGGCCTCCCGATCTGGTCTTTCTGGTGCAGGGGACCACGGCATAGGAGAGCTGAGCTGATCGTAGGGTCCTTTGGGGTGCATGGAACTTGAGTCGGCTATTCAGGTATGCTGGTCAGGTGTCGTGGAGGGCCTTGTGAGTGGGTTAGCATCTTGAAGGTGACTCTAGCTTCGATGGGGAGCCAGTGGAGTGTGCGCAGGTGCTGAGAGATGTGGCAGTGTCTTGACAGGTTGAGGACAAGTCTTGCGGCGGCGTTTTGGATGTTCTGTAGCTTACGGGTGAGGTTTTTGTTTAATCCGGCATAGAGTGCGTTGCCGTAGTCGAGTCTGCTGGTGACCAGGGCGTGAGTGACGGTCTTTGTGTTCGAGGGGGATCCTTTTGAAGGTCTTACATAGGAGGCGGAAGGTGTGGAAGCAGGAGGGCGAGACAGAGTTGATCTGGCAGTCCATTTTGAGCTCTAAGTAGAGGATGGTTCCCAGGTTGCGTGTGTGGTCTGTGGGGGTGGGCGGGCTTCAGAGGGCGGGGGCCACCAGGTGTCATTCCAGGCGTCTGGGTTTGGGCCCATGAGGAGTACTTCCGTTTTGTTCTTTAGTTGTAGGCAGCTGTTTTTCATCCATTTGGCGACGGCTTCCATGCCTTCTCGAAAGTTGTGTCTGGCGGTGTAAGGTTCGTTGGATAGGGAGAGGATGAGTTGGGTGTCGTCTGCGTATGACACAATGTTGAGTCCGTAGGTTCTGGCGATGGGAGCGAGCATAGCCATGTAGACGTTGAAGAGCGTAGGGCTGAGGGAGAACCCCTGGGGGACTCGGTAGGTGTAAGGTCCGAGAGGAAAGGGGGGAGTCTGACCCGCTGCGTTCTGCCGGAGAGGGAGGAGCGGATCCAGTCGAGGCCCTTGTCTTGGATTCCTGGGTGAGAGACTGTCGAATGCCGCTGAGAGGTCGAGGAGGATGAGGGCTGCTGTTTCTGCTTTGTCCAGTAAGATACGGATGTCGTCTGTTGCGGCGGGGAGGGCGGTTTCCGTACTGTGGTTTTTTTCTGAAGCCAGATTGGGAGGAGTCGAGGATGTTGTGCTCTTCGATGAATGTGGCAAGTTGGCTGTTGATGGCTTTCTCAATGACTTTAGCTGGGAACGGGAGCAGGGAGATGGGTCTGTAGTTTTTGAGGTCGGTGGGGTCCACCGAGGGTTTCTTCAGGAGGGGGTTGATCTCAGCGTGTTTCCAGTCATCAGGGAACGAGGCGGTTGCCAGGGAGCGGTTGATGGTGTGGCAGACCATGGGTGCTGTGGTGTTGGCGGCTCTGTTGAAAATGTGGTGGGGGCAGGGGGCCGTTGGGGCCCCGGAGTGGATTAATTTCATCGTCTTCAGTGTGTCTTCGGTGGTGAGGGCTGTCCAGTTGTCGATCGCTGGCTTCAGGGTGTTGGGGGTGGGTGGTGAGGGTTCAGTGTGTTGGTTGTCTTCGAAGTTGTCGTAGATGCTCGATTTTGTGGTGGAAAAAGGTGCCGAGTTTGTCGCAGAGGTCGGTGGACTCGCTGGTGGGTTGGGCGAACTCCTTGGTGATGTTGAAGAGTTCTTTGCAGTTGTGTGCGTGAGTGGATATTCTGTCTTCTATCGCTTTTTTCCTTGTTTTTCTGATGAATTGGTGGTGAGCGTTGGCAGCTCTGAAGTGGTAGTGGGCTTCTGTGGATTTGGTGTACCTCCAGGCCTTTTCAAGGCGGCGGCAAGTGCGTCTGGACTCTCGAAGTTCGGTGGTGAACCATCTAGCTTCCTTGGCATGGGTGGTGTTGTTTTTCTTCAGGGGGGCTATGGTGTTGGCGCTGTTGGAGATCCATCTGTGCATGGTTCGAGCTGCGGTGTTGGCGTCGTCGTTTTCCGCGATGGTTGGGGTGGAGTTGCTGAGTGATGAGGTTAGCTGGTCGTCCGTGATTCTGGTCCAGTTTATTCGTGGGAGCAGGTGCTGGTGTCTGTGGATGGGGGGTGTTCTGAAGGTGAAGTGGACGCATCGATGGTCAGTCCATGGGAGTTCAGTGATGTGGCTGAAGGTGATGGAGTTTCCTGTTGTGAAGAGGGGGTCGAGAGTGTGTCCTGCTGAGTGTATGGGTTCGGTCACGATCAGGCGGAGTCCAATGTTGTGAAGGTTGTCCAGAAGGGATGTCGTGCTGGGGTCCAGTTGGTTGTCGAGGTGGAAGTTGAGGTCTCCCAGTAGGGTGTAGTTGGTGGACGCGATGGCATGCGGCGAGATGATGTCCGTGATGGAGTTGGCGAAAAATACGCGGGGTCCAGGGGGTCGGTAGATGAGGGTTCCTCGGAGGGTGGAGGTAGTGCTGGCCAGTATCTTGAAATGAAGGTGTTCCATCAGGTCTGTGGGCTCATCGGGGAGTGTGCTCAGGCGGAGGGTGGATTTGTGGACGATGGCAATTCCTCCTCCCGGGCAGGTGGGGCGGTACTTCCTGGAGATCTTGTATTCTTGGGGAATGGCAATGGCGATGTCTGGTCCAGAGTTGGTGTTGGCCCAGGTTTCGGTAAAGAATGCTACGTCCGGGGTAGTGCTGTCGAGGAGGTCCCAGATTTCAGTAGCATGTTTGTGACGGGATCGGACATGGAGGAGGATGCATTGCAGGGTCTTCGGTTGTGTTCTTGTGGGCGGATTGCAATGGGTCTTGGCGGTGCTGCAGGTGTGCCGGCAGCGGTGACAGCTGAAGGGTCCGTGGGTGTCAGTTGGTGATGCTAGCTTGCAGTTGTTGTTGCGGCCTGGGTTGAGAGCGTGGAGTGCCGCTGGGTGGTAGCGTTGGCGGTGCAGAGATCCAGGGTTCCTGGCGCTGGTCGCAGTCGGGTCGCGGATGGGCACAAACAAGCTTGCCTTTGGCGTTCTGGCAGCGGCCACCATTAAGTAGGGGTCGGGGAGGGCTGGACAGCTGGGAGGTGGGGAGGGGAGGGGAGCTGGATTGGGCCGGTCGCACTGGTCGTGCTGGGGGGAGGGGCCGTGGGGAAAAACAGGCTGAAAAAGGCAAAAAGAGAGAAAAGTGCAAATAAGGCAGCAAAAGTGCAAGAAAGAGTGAAGGAAAGAGAAAGAGGACAAAGGAGAGTGAAAGGGGGAGATTGGGATGAGTGAAAAACGGAGGAAAGAGACCCAGAAGGAGAGTGAAGGGGGAGCTTGAAATGAGGGGAAAACGACAGAAAATGGAGGAAAGACCCAGAAGGAGAGTAATGGGGGTGGGGAGGGCGGGAGAGATAGAAGTAAGGGAAAAAAACAAGTGAAAAGGAGAGAAAAAGCAGAGCAAGAGAATGGAGACAGAGGTCCACTGGACCACCAGGGATGAGGCGCAGGTGAAACCTGCGGGTGGAGGAGGGCTTCAAACACCAACATTCGTGAGTGCAGGGGCTTGGGGGAAGGCCTCACTTAATGGTGGAACTGCGAGGGAGGGAGAGCAATTTAACTGACAATGGTTCAGTAGGAATTGTTCAAAGGCCCATAAAGATCTAAAGCTAGCCCCAAGACTAAACCGAGGAAGACATGCAAAGTTAAAGCGGCCATGGGGGCATACACGTTGGCCCACAGGAACAGACTAAGTGCCCTGCAGAGGGAAGCCTGGGATAAGCCTAATAAGGCTTGCAAAACAAGGAATAGCGCAGACTTCTGGGGGTAATTAACCAGCCACTTTTTAATGAGGGCTAAGTATTAGACCTAAGCGCTACTATACCTGCCCAAAAATGGGACGAGCCTTATATGCAGGAGATAGCGACCACATTAAAACTGCCTGCTCTGCTACAGGAAATACTGTATTTTGAACTGGAAAAAATGAGGAAAGCATAATGGAACTATCAGTAGGGAAGGCGCCAGGTTCAGATGGGGTCCCTCGTGACCTTTTAAAATCATGTATAGGTCTATGGGCTCCTGTGGTCACTCAACATTTGAATGTAGCAGCCCGTGATTACATCCCATTTTCTTGGAAGCAATCGATCATAGTGCCCGTTTTTCAAAAAGGGAATCGCGCTGATCCAGCGTGCTCCCGCCTGATCTCTTTGATAGATTCGGAAGTAAAAGTGTTGGATAGGGTTTTGTTGAAGCGTCTATTAGATTGGGCTAATGAGAACAATATCTAATCAGAAATGCTGATACGCAGACACGCTTGTGGGACTCATTGGCACATACAATAGAACTTACCATGGTTCCGTGAGGGATAACGAAGTCGGGAAGGACGTTGCACTTACATAAGAACAAGCACTGACAGTCATTTATACTGAAGCCCACACACAGGAATAACACTGTGATATATTGATGCAATCACTTAGGGAAATAACTATATGACGCATTTACCGTGAATCTTATGATCTAGTTGGAGACGTAAGAATTACATTATTCTAGTAGCAAGCCTTGAGGAAGCCCAGGAGGGAGAAACTTGCGTCGGCTGCTGTTTTGTATAAGGAATAAAGACTGATTTTGGATTAACTCTACAGGTGCGATTACTAAATTGGGACTTTTTGATGTGACATTTTCAGAACTTTGAACAAAGAATACTGTACGCTTATGGTAACAGTGCGTAACGCACGTAGGAAAAAAGTAATCATCATAAGGTGTGCTCTGGTGTCTTTGACGTAAAACGGTACCTTGTCTATCTGGGTAAGTCCAGGATTTTGATACTCAAGGTCGATGAGTATTTGGCACCAAGGAAGCACCCAATATCAAGTGGAAGTACACTTCTATAACGTTATACTTTCTATTTAGGAGACGTGTTGATGTGCAGATCTATGGAGTATATCCACCACAGTGCATATAAAGAAGAAATTCAATGCAGGTTCAGGTCAGGACAAGGCACAATTGAACAGAATTTGATTTATATTTATAGTTAACAAATACACGGTGGCTAAAAAAGAAAGTATACATTTAGCCTTTATGGTCCTCAGCACAGCCTTTGACAGTGGTAAGATGTAAGCTGTGGGCTGCGCTGAGAGACGTGGCGATGGACGAGGCCGTAGTGGCGTTTTTGCACAACTTACACAAAGGGCTTGAAGCGACTAAGATTTTGTCCATCGGGAGAACGCACTAAGCACTTTCAGCTAGGGAGAGAGGTCCACCAGGGTAGTATTTTAGCTCATTTCCTTTTTATTTTATATATAAATCAATTAGATCCGTTTTTAAGGGATCACTGCAAAGACGTACCAAGGATAGGACACAAAACAGTTCCCACTTTGTTGTATGGGGATGATTCCATTCTTACTTCCCGTAAAATAAAATGGCCTTCAACTTTTATTACGTCATTTTTATGATTTTATGGAAAATTGGGGGCTAAAAATTAATTATTCTAAATCATATACTATGACCTCAGGACCCATAGGCACTAAGACGATATGTGATAAAGGATAATACTATAGGCGAGGTGGACAGGTTCAGCTACTTGGGTTTACTGTTGGGCAACGGATTGTCCTGGGTGCCATTATTGAAATCACATACTCAATCCTTTAACAGGGTTGCCTTCAGGATTGAAGCTTTTTACAGGCGTTTAGGCTATAGCCATATAAAGTCTATACCACACCTCTATAATGCCAAGTGTGACCCAACCTATGGGGCAGAAATTGGGGGTTACAAATCGCCTATCTTAAATCAAACGGCAGAAAAGAAATATCTAAGGAAATTGTTCCAAATTCCACAGAATGTCCCTGCAGAAATAGTGCCTGAAGAGACAGAGGCGGGTTATATAGAGGACTATATATGATTGCACCCCATGCTTTTATGGTGCTCTATATGGACTAAAAAATGATTTGATTTTAACAGATTAATATTAAGATTGTTTGAATTTGAATTATAGCCTGCATATACCCTGACTGAGCTATATAAAATACTACCCTGTTAAATCTGGGCCTATCATATGTTTTTAACTCACCAGAGAAAATCTCCAAATCAGTTATTGCAGGAGTCAAGAATGCATTTTAGGAGTAGAATGCTAGTCACAGCTTAAACTCTGCTGCATACATTATACTATGGTAAAATCTATTAATAAAATGCAATTTTATTTAACACTGGACATGCCGGTTAACCACATAAGATTTTTAACATACTTTCGATTGAGCATGTTCCCGCAACTTGTAGCAGGTTGTCATAGGCCATATGATCTTGTGATGAGTTCTCCGCTTTGGAAACTTTACATATTGTTTAAATTTGTACCAAATGGGCTAATCTGCGACTAAGGTATATTCGCCCATTACTTGTTCATTTGAATCTTAATCAAGCAAGACCCGCTCTCTTATATCTAACCATTTTTGGATAATTTTACTGTTTGTAGGTATGTTTCAAGACTTAGATGTGTATCATGCTTATACTTGAGACAGAAACCGTATGGAAATTTTTTAATGAAATTATATTAATTGATGTTTATATATTTTTATGATTGTTTTTATTGTACTTTATTGATTGCCGATGTCAATCAAATAAAGTAATTATTAATTGATTGATTGCATCCTGGGATTTGGCTGGCAATGTGTTCTCTGAAACCGCAACCGCTGAACCTCTGATGCTTGGGGTTTTCTAGCTTTAGTGAACATGTCTTGCTCTCCATCTCTAGTATCAGTGCAACTAGGAAATCCCATTGCGCCCTTTGTATGATTAAAATTAATAAGGGGTCTTTCTTGACTGCTAATGTCATAAGTAGAGTGCCTAACCTTTGTGGATTGAAGTATTTCACCCATGTTATCTACATGCCTACGTATGGACTCTAATCTATTTGCCATCCACACAAAGCTTCCCTGAACCTGTCCTGAAATGTTATAATATCCTTTGCTCCTTGCTTCTCTCACTTCCCTTCTATATTCACTTTGAGATAACTATTCCTGAACACATTCTAATGAAACAATTACATTCCCCTTTCCCTTCTGCTAAGGTGGTTGATCATCTTCAGTCCTTCTAAAATCCTCATCTCTTTCTTTCTTGGAACAGCGGCTATAGCGCCATAATAACAGCCTTGTCTACATAGTCATTCCATCTAGCGTCATCTGACTCTCTCTGTTGTGGAGTAGACATTCACTCCCTAACTACACTTTCTCTTCTGTAATAGATGTGATGTTGCTGATGAAACATGCGACTTATCGTCACGGTCTCCTGGACACTGCTCTTCATCTGTACCCTCTTGGGGAGTAGCTGGATCTAAATGCAGTGTGAACTGTGCTTCTAATTGTCCTGAAAACTGAGTCACCCACCCTTACTTGCTATCTGGGAGTACTCGTGTTTTGGCTTGGACATTTGTGGGGCAACATTAGGGGATCCCTTTGGGGATTGTGAAGGGGTCTCAACTTCAGGTTTTTCAAATCCCACTGCGGCTTCCTGTACCTGTGTCAATGGATAAATGGCAGATACCTTGGGAAAAGTACTCTCAGTGTCATACAGAGGTGGGGGAGCAGATGGGGTACTAGGGGTATCAACAATTGTGATGTCTTTAGACTTCTCACAAAAGACTCACCATAAAGCTACGGTGGCTTCTCGCTTCTGCAACTTAGCCCCTACATATTTACTTTTAAGATGTGCAACAATACCCTCTAATATTTGGTCATCAAATGGCCCTTCCTTTGGACATGGATACATGTGCTTCTGCGTAGCCTTAAACCACTCCTGACAAAATTTGTGTAACCTTTTCTGGTTACCTAGAAAGGCCTTTTGCTTTGAGAAGGTCTTCATAAGCTCTCCATATTTCTAACAACTTTTACAATTTACCTTTTATCTGTCTACTCAATATTACTTCTTTTAAAAGTTTTACACTAGTCCTCAAACATGAAATCCATCAATTTGTTTTTTGTTATATATTAAAACATTATACATCACAATAACATTATACAACATTATACAACAACACACATTCAACATCAACGAATTTAAAATATGAACACCTCAACTACTTCTAAATGTTAATCACTGTTGTTTTAACTCTATCCAGTAAATACTGTTGGCAGCAATTGGCTACTTCCCTCCGTGCTCAAGAGAGGATAAACCTCAAACTATGCGTCTCATAGACCATGGAATGACTTTTGGACATTAGGTGCAGGACAGTAAATCAAGTGCTCAGATCGTACTTGGAGGTAACGTTTAGCTACATCATTATCCCTCTATGTCAAATACTGAAACACATATTGGAAATCCAACTTCAAATCACCCACTTTGACCACTTCCAACTTTATATTGGGAAAAACACTCTACCGACTACACATCACCTTAACTTAAATATAGTGCAACACATGTAAACAATCTTGCACGCGATGACATATCTCTTACATCCTTATATTTAAATTACACCTGCGTTTCCCATTGCCAAAGAGAAAAGTTATATGTTATACAACGCATGGAACGAAGTCTGCAATGTCATCACTTTAAAGAAAGCAATTGTTGGGTCCTTCCCGCCCTGTGTCTAGGCAGAACTTTAGGCAACATGATGTCTGCTTACGTCATCAAAGATGTGCAATGATCTGTGCAGCAGGGGAAGGCGGTATTCCCATGGCAGCAATTTGTTAAGGTCAAAAGGGACTCCAATGCTGGCTCGCCAAATGTTACAGAGTAACTTAAAATAAAGAAAAAAGACAAGACTCTTCTAGGCAAGGCAAAACACAGCTCTGTACTGTCACGACTGAAGAGTAGCTATCTCAACACAGGTAAACTGCTGATCTCAATTTGCTGCTTCACAGGCAACCACTTTTATACTTAGACAAGGATTGTTACTGTTATATGGCCATTATGGTCATTGTCGACATTGCTAGGTTAGCGTGAGTTTTGCGGCCATGATGCTGCTTTTGCAATGGTTATACATGACTTTATTTTTGCAAGTCTCTGTTTATGCCTTTCACATGAGAACTGTCTGCTTTTCACGTTCTCTGCGGAGTTCCTGAAGTTTAATCTGATCACGGTGGTCAAGGTCGATAAACAATGCCCCTTTTTATTCAGTTCTGGTCAGCCCCAAGCACCTAGACTAAACATGCTAAACACAACTGTGTTGCTGGGGACTCGTGCTTTTGATATTACAGACATGTATGTTGTTTTAACACACACTTGGAGAGAGCCCTTTCCATGGAGAAGAGCTATGCTGTTCCTATGAAGTAAACCTTCCAACTAGGCTTTAAGCTATGAGGTCTGCGGACAAAGCCCAGAGATCTTTTATATAATAAACTTCTTCCAGTCAAGGGAAGGGTGGTTAGGCCGTATAGTCCTTTTTCCACTGTCTTTATATAATGACTTCCCCCTCTTTGTACTCGATGGAATTGTAATACTGCGAATTGTTCTGAGTTTATGCATTTTGCTGCTGGTAGTGGCTCGTATACTGTATTTTAGAGCACGATAGTTAAAATAAACATTTTGAACTATTACAGTGGCTCTGCCAATTCTTATTGTGGACAAGTACGATTGAGCTAGAGAAAGGGTAGGTCTTGCTACCGCAATCCCTGAGAGAGTCGGGAGTGTTGGGTTCTGGGTTTTCTAATCATTTGTAGCTTCGTGATTTTGGAGGAGAACGAATGAGACACTATAGCTAGTCGGTTTGGGGATTTTGGGTACTAAGGTGATAGGTTGGTACACCCCTATACACCGAGGTCCTGTTTTCCTGCGCATAGTTCTGTGTAGGTGCAGAATCCCTACAACATTACAAAAAGTCAAACATTAAGTTACTGAAAAGTTGCACATTGGTTACAAACCATTTCGCCACCTGTCTCCCTAAACTTTTAACCTATTTGTTACACATGCTTTATTGCAATTCCAACAATGCTTACCAACCCATTAATTTGCTTCTTTTGAATGCATGTGTATTTGCATATGTTTTCTAATTCTGCTGCCAAGACTTCCTATCAGATTCTGTGTGCTCTAGGCTAATTCAATCTCTTGCTCCTATTCTTCAAATCATGTTTTTTAATTTACTGTTACAGCAGAATATGTGCTTGTGCTGAGACCATAAATTCCTTCAGGCTTACAAATAAGGGGTTTCCTTTAACTAGGGCCTTGCAGGTCATGCATTCTATTTTCTAGTGAACGTTTTACCTATATGGCATCAGCATGGATTTTAGGCATGCACTGCTCTTTCCCCACCTAAGTTCATATTATTTTCTACTGGTGTATGCTGTAGCATAATTTTGTCATGTTTCATTTCCTCTATAACAATACTTAGACTTTCATACATTTCAAAATAACTATTCATAAGGAACATACATTGGTAAGCCCTTATCTGGGTATGCTTATATGATGACTATATATAATAATCAGAAAGCGTTTTTGTTTTCTTAAATAGTTGTACACCACCTTGCTAATGAATGACTACACTTAAAGAAAATATAGTAATGTATGTTTTCATTGTAAGTAAAAGACATTTCATTTAACATTTCAGGCGAGATAACAGATGAGAAGGAGCAGGACAAAGATGATCCTTACACTAGCCGTGCAGCACTTGCCAAATGTCCTTGAAGTCGAAAGAAAGACAGTTCTTACCACAGTGTGTCAACACCTCTGTTACAACCATATCAAATACCACTCTTAACACAAACAGTGGTGCTACAGAAACCTCAGTCTCGCTTACCTTCCTCCGCAACAGCAGTGTGAGCCTTAGATGCAGAGCAGGATTCACAATTACAAATGGGTGCCTTCATGGAGCCAAGTGGCATCTGGGGCTGAACCTAAGTTACTAATTCTTTTATTTTGAGGCTCTTCAGGACATGAAGAATGGGGCACAGAGAGTGAACAAATCGCGCTACTGCAAACAACAGCTGCACCTCGCAGATAAGTTACCAAGGAGGAAAGCATAACCTTCTCAGAAATCACACAGCTTTGGCAATTATTAGTCAGAGGCTGCGAAGCAGGCTCCAGATACTGCCTTTTGTAGGTCAAACTAGGGAAGTGTGTAACACCTTAAATGACATTAGAGACACGCTGAGGGAGCAGATGAAATTGCAGCAGCAATGCATACAATTAATGTCAAAAAAATATATGAAAGTCATCGTAGAGCACAGGGCTTATGTATACATTTTAAATAGAAAGATACAGTTCCAGTGTGTCCAAGTACAAAAAACACACCGGTAAGCAAATTGTGAATATGTACAAAATTAAACGCCTTGTGAGATTTATTTGATGCATACAACTATAGTCCGTTTTAAAGGATATTCATTTTATGTCTATTAAGTTTGTTCAGTGTAGTGGACGGCTTGTCGATATGGAGTTCTCATTAAGGCATATTAATTGGTGAGGTACCTACAGAAAGAATAAATGAAACCCTGATTAGAAACAGAATCAATTAAACGGCCATTACGTAGGCCAGAACATATGCATGGTTATTATCTGAACGAAAGGAGGAGTCTGGGTCCAGATTGGATCTGTAGGAAAAATGTGGAGATTAGAATAATAGCCACAAGTAGGCTGAAATAGATTTCTACGACGTGATGTTGTAGCACACTACCCAATTAGTGACAAATGGCACCTAAAATGAGGATTTTAAAGAGTACTTAAAGATGCACTTAAACCTGTCAATGTAGCAATCAAATTATTAGAATTGTAACCATTATATAAACACACTTAAGATTAGGAAATTGAAATACTCCTGGACTTACTCTATGGGCAGGAAAAATTAATCTTGGAGGACTAGGAAGGGGAGTTACTGTTTAATCCCAGTGGAGTTGTTCTCTATGCACTGTGCATTGCATTGTTACCAAGTGTTGATGCTTTACTCAATGGCCTGTGTATCGATGTTTGCACACTTATACCCCACCGAAACCATCTGGGATATGTTTGTATGATTTGAAATATCAATACAATTCTGTTTAAAATATTTTTTTTGTGTGTATCCTGGAAGCGTCAATGCGTGTGCTCATTTCAGTGGTGAATATCATTGATGTCTTTGGCGGAAAACGCTCAAGGTAACGGAGAGCATGAGAACAGTGGGCCGTTACTATCTCTGGTTAACAATACCTGAAGTAGTAATATGAAAGGAAACTTACTCTCAGGATTGAGATGAATGTAACAATCTGTCTACTCACAATAATGGATATGTGAAGTGTGTAAGTGAGAATTAACTTTCCCAAAAATAATTAAATTGCCACACATGCGTTCGTCTCTGACACTACGAGAAAGGTTTTGGCAACGAGGTGCCAGATAAACTAATTCCTGCACATGCTTGGAAGAAGCGTCCAAGAATACTGCGGACACCTCAACAGGGCAATATCACAGTCTGTGAATCGGAAGTCCTCTGTGTCTACTGAGAGGATGACATGGAACTGGTGGAGGCTCCAAACAAACAAGCATAGTACGTCTCCACAGAGATGGATTGAAAAATGAAACTGGCAATTCAAGAGATATAATGGTGTGATACAAGGATGTACATTTTTCAAGCTGTAGTGAATTATCTAATTATTCTAAAAATATAAACAATTATTACAAAATAATAATTTTTAATGTTCAAAACTGTCTGATCCTGTGAAAATATTTAATGAAGTACGCAGAGACATGTCTAACGGATATAGAAAAGAGACTCATATTAAACTCTGTACCAAAGATACTAAAGTCAGAAGGAGGAAAGTAACATGACGGGATTCAAGCCACATGTAACAAATTATCTAATTATTCTCAAAAGGCAGGAAAATTATTTGAGATGTAGCAAAATCTTTCAGGTACTGTAGATGTACTTCAGGTATTACATGGGGGCATGTATAAAGGATATAACAAGGAGACACGATACACAATATACATAAACAATTATTTATATCATTACAACACTAACAGCAATAGAACAGAGAGCAACTAGGAAATTCTGAGTTTCTGATCCTATTCAGCAGTGTCAGACAGCTAGTGAAGGTGGTATGTCATGACAATAAATGTCAAGTGTCATCCAGTCAGTACTGGTCCATGCATCACAAGAGGAGATGTATGCCCTCCACTTCTGCATTGTGTTCAGTCCTCTTGAAATAGTCACAAATCAAGGCATTCCAATCAAGTTTCCCTCTCTCTCCAGGACATGACTTGTCTTGATGAATTGCCATTTTATGTCATTTGTACCATGATTGAATTCCAGGAAGCATGATACCATTGGAGCATTCGGAACTTTACACCTGATCCTACTTCTGTGCTGAACTATATGAAATTTCACTTGTTGAGTAGTTTGTCCAATGTAGATAAGAAAAAATGGACACCAGAGAAAGTACAACAAAATTCGCAGAATTACAGTTAGAGAATTATCGTAATACTTATTTTATGTAGCTACGAGAGACATCCTTTATGTTAGAAGTGAATTGACAAGTAATACAATTTGTCGTCTGAAAGTGACCTACTACTAGTGGCAATTCCCAATTATTTTCTAAGGTAATCCTTTGTGAGATCGATATCATGGTTGCACGGAGCACATGGTCATTTATGTTATTTCCCTTTCTTGTAGAACATGTGTGGGACGGGGGTCAAAGAAAAAGCATCTGTTTGTAGAACTGGGCAGCGTTTTTAATGATTTTCACCGCCACATTGGTGTATGGAGAGAAACTGGTTAAACAAAATGTTCTCCTGGGCGTTTTTTTTTTTTATGATTCCCTTGCAACAGTTATTTTCCCGGGCATCAATGTTACCTGTAAGATGCTCATGTGCACCCTCGCTTCCCCCACCACGCAGACACTAGTGTCAAGCGAGCACTTTTCTGCCAGTCGCTTCCAGCATCACGTTAGGGTGTGAAACCACATCACGCTAGAGAGTGAAACCACTCGTTGTCGGTGCTGCGTTTTAAAACCAAGCACCGTGAAATGACGATCACTCTCTTCGCAGCGGAGCAGGCCAAGAAGCGTTAGTCCGTCCAATGAAGACTGGGCTCTGACTGGACTGCAAAAATTAAGCACCGTGCTATGCGGTTGTGCCTCGCTTTACCGTTTCACAGCATCACGGTGAAACACTGCTGTTTTTCAAAGAGAAACGTGCACATTTCCATTTTTTTACCCAACTGCCTTTCCCTTTTCTGTACAGACTTTCTTCGTTTCTACCCTTTCTTTGGCATTTCTAAATATAATTTCTCAGTTTGCATTTTACCGTTACTTTAGCGTTTCCTAACTGCCCCTCACCATTCCGCATTTTTGCCCCCAGGTATTGGTCAACTTGGTGCCCAGCTGTGGACTGCTGCTCTCATACCCCATAATATGGTGCAAGTACTTTCTCTGCCCCTCACACACAAGTTCCCATAGCTTGTCTGGGCGCCATGTTGGCAAGTATATTATGGGTTTTAAAGCACCTACTGCTGCGTTCCGGGCCTCCAGCAATTTTCAGGCAACAATACAAATTTATTTTCCTTGTTTCTCAGTCAGAAATGGTCATACAAAAATGGTCATACAAAAAGAAAAAGAAATAAATCTGAATAACCATACTAAGCATAGTAAAAATGAGATTCGTTGCATGGTAATGTCAAGAATTACAAAGTAAATAGCATGGAAATAAACAGGTATTTCTGTGGCACCAGAGAACTGTAGAATAAGAATGGTATAGGTCAGGATTTTCCAACCAGTCAATCGTGAGCTACCAGTAGCTCCAAGACACCTTCAGAGTAGCTCGTGCCTTTAAGTGCATTTTTAAATAGGCACAGTGGTCATATTTTCTTTTTAAAGTTAAGGGAAGGCTGTGTTTATTTGGGATTATTATCTTCAGGTTGCAGATAGCAGGGCTGATAATGAGCAGTACTCAGTCAGATTTACGACCCAGGTTGCAGATGGCCACAGCTGTGAAAAATTGAGGTAATTAACTCTTAAATAAAAGTCCTTGTCAATTCAATATTGGAGGGCGAGGACAGAATGTTTCTGAATGCTGTGAAATAGGAGAAAATTCAAATGAAAAGTTACCTTAATGATTAAATTAAGACTTCATTTTAGTTTTCAGCCATTTCAAAGTGTCACATTACCAAACAGCATGCTTCTTGCTCCCAGTGGCCAGTAGACACTATGCCATAAGTATAACTGAATAATATATATATATTTTTTAAATGGAAGAAATTTAAAGTGCGAAAAATGTTACATATTTTTAACATTTAAAGAAAGATTTTCTGCAGTTTAAATTCTTCCCATTTAAAACAAAATGGTTGTATGTCTATGTTATACATGTAACGGGTCACCGGGGAGGAGGCTGGACGCATGCAGCACTAGGTTTTCTAGCGGGGAGTACGCCTTGAACTAATGTGGCCACAAGGATTTCCCCCCTACCCCTCCCATGGGGCAAATAGGTTTTTCCAATAGGGTTTCTCTAAACAGGTGGCAGCTGGCTATAGGCCTACGCCCCCAGTGGTAAGTTTGGAGCCCAATATTTAAGGTCCTGACGAATGCCCCATACCCAAGTGGACAATACAGGCAGAAACATGTTGACCCCCTATTAACAATCACTGATTCACAGCGGCGACAGGATGATAAGGTCCCCACTCACCGCACTTATATATTTTAATCCCACATAGTAACCCCATAGAATAAAAATTGTTCAGGTATACTATGATGGTTTTTAAATTCACTCACTCCTTTTTTTGTTTGGGCCCCCACTTAGTCTAGAAGTGCATCCCTGTCTTCAGGTGTATGCCCGCCCTCTATCAAACGCGGTTTTTAGAGGGCGAGGACTGGCAGATGATGAAGCATGACACCTGGTGGTGTGTGATGCCAGTCCGTCAATTTTTGTGATTTGCCCCCACTAAATTGGGCATCTCTTAAGACACAACTAGGGACGGTCCTTTCTGTGGTTCACATACATGTAACGGTCTCACATATGACGAAAGGTAAATCCTGTGCCACAAGAACATGCACGACAGGCTCCTAGTCTCCCATACAAATATATCCATTCACACGCACATGTTCATGCACCCCCCATAGACCACACTATCACTGATACACATGACAGTTCTGTCATGATGCCCTTAGTCAAAGTATTTTGTTCAAATCGTAGTATCTAGCTCTAAGGGCATTAGGCTTAAAATCAATTGAACTGGCCATGGGGGTGTCTGGTAACGATGTGCAAGTTGTTTAGCCTTCAGTAGCTCACTATGATTTACACTGATCAAAGGTAGCTCTCACTACAGAAAAGGTTGGAGACGCCGGAATAGGTTAAATAGTCAGGTGACAGTTGCTCTGTCAAACCAGACCTAAAATTCCATGTAGTTTAATGACTGCCATCCTCACATCTGTGCTACTGCCTGAGGAAAACACTATAAATTATCTCGTAATTTAGGACACTTTAGAAGCATTCAAACGTCATGTGTGTGCAACGTAAATGTTTAAGCTTACGCAGGTGGATAAACAACCAAAATAATCACAACTTCTTGGAGGACAAGCACTTTTGTGTGGAAGCAATTAAAACATGTACTCCTGGCTCCCAATGTGGGCAGAGCTGAAGTTACTCTCTACTGATGCACACATAATTGTCTGGTGACAGCTGAACTGTCAAGTCAGACCATACAAAGTATTTTTTTATCGATTCAGTGCTCTGTGCTGTCAGATGGTCAGCTGCTTTTCACCAACGTGGCCAGAATTATAATATTTTCATCAGACATTACCTGCCATGACTGTTAATCTCTTTAAAAAAAAAAAAACAATATACTCTTTGAAATGACTATTAAATGTTGACTGTCACATGCGGATGTGCACTCTATATACCTTTATTTTGTTTTGGTTCTAACTGTATACTACTTTACGATACTGGATTATTTCTTGCTGGCGGCTGATTATTTTGTGACTACTCGTGCACGGTTTTTACAGACCATATGCTGTTCAGACCTACTCCTTAATTACCTTTGATTTTTCCTACAAAATGGTGTCCAGAAGATGCCACTGTAAACCTGTTGTTTTTACAATGCTCTTGATTAATCAATCAGGAATTATAAAGCGTGGCTAATCACACAATAGGGTATCCAGGCACTTGAAGGTCCTGGGGGCTTATTCGAACAGCCAGGTCTTGAGGGCCATTCCAAATTCCAGAAGTGAATTGATGGTCCGGAGGAGTGTGGGGAGACTGTTCTAGGTCTGGAATGTGGGAGAAGGAGTGTCCTCCACTTTTGCTTCGGAAGATGCAGGGAGTATGGGCAAGTGAAAGGGAGGCAGAGCAGTGTCTACTCAGCGGTTGGCAGAAGTTCAGGCAGTGGTTTATATGGGGATGTTCTTGGTTGTGTAGAGCCTTGTGTGCATGGGGCAGCAGCTTGAATTGGCATCTCTTCTGTAAGGGGAACCAGTGGAGTTGCCTTAGGTGGGGTGTGATGTGGGTTCGTCTGGGAATGCCAAGGGTAAGTCTGGCTGCGGCGTTCTGTATGGTCTGAAGTCTCTGTAGGAGGTGAGCTGTTATTACTACGTAGTGAGGGTTGCCATAGTCCAGTCGGCTGGTGATGAGGGCCTGAGTCACAGTGCGTCTTGTGTGTAGAGGTAGCCACTGAACATCTTACATAGCATGCGCATAGTGAGGACACAGGCAGAGGAGACAGCGTTGATCTGTGATTTCATGGTGAGCTTGTTGTCAATGATGATTCCAAGGTTTCTGCCGTGGTCGGAGGGAGTGGGTGCAGGTCCTAGGTCTGATGGCCAACAGAAGTCATTACCTGTGTTGCTCCCGTGGCCAAAGATCAATATTTCAATTAAGTCTGTATTCCGTTGCAGGCACTTGTTCTTCATCCAGTCAGCGACGTTTGTCATGAATCTTTGGAAGTTGGTTCTGTTGGTGGTGGGATCGTCGGTGAGTGAGAGGATGAGTTGGGTGTCGTCTGCATAGGAAATTATGTTGAGACCCTGGGATCTGACGATGTTGGCCTGCGGGGTCATAGAGGTGTTGAAGAGCATGGAGCGGAGGGATGAGCACTGGGGGACACCGCAGGAGGCTTCCTTAGGTCCAGAGGTAAAAGGTGGGAGGTGGATCCTCTGGGTTCTTCTGGTGAGGAAGGAAGTGATCCATCCAAGTGCGTCCCCGTGGATGCCTATGTGGTGGAGTCTTTTGATCAGTATGCGTTGGGATACGATGTCGAAGGCTGATGAGAGGTCGAGGATGTTCAAAGCTGCTGTTTCTCCTCGGTCAGGGCGATTTCGGTGCTATGATTGCTTCGGAAGACAGATTGGGTAGCTGGATCTGCTCCAGGTGTGTCATGAGTTTATTATCTTTTCCAGTACCTTGAATGGAAGCAGGGATATTGGCCTGTAGTTTTTGAGTTGGCTGGGGTCAGCGGAGGGTCTTATGAGTAGTAGTCTGACTTCAGCGTGTTTCCAGGTGTCGGGAAACGTTGCGGTGCTGATAGAGGTGTTGAGTAGGCTGGTGAGTTCCTGGTTGATCCTTTGGTTTCTGAGGTTGAAAATGTGGTGTGGGCATGGGTCTGTAGGCGGCCCCGAGCGGATGGATTTCATGGTGGAGGTGGTGTCCTGGGTTGAGAGATGTTCTAGGTGGTAAGTGTGTGCTTTTTGTCGATTAGTAGGAGAGATCTTGCAGTGGAAGAGGGCGAGGTTTTTGCTGGCAGCCAGGTTGGAGAGTTCCTCAACGATGTTGAACAGTTCTGTGGTGTTGTTGACACTGGTTTCGATGCCAGCAGCAAGGGTGTCTTCTTTGTTGCCCTCTGAGCTTGAGGGAGATCTTGAAGGTTGCCCTGTCGGAAGTGTCCCTGTTGGCGTGCCATCTCCTCTCCAACTGTTTGCCATCTTGTTTTGCTGTTTTGAGTTCTTGGGTGTACCAGCTGGTCTTTTTGGAGAATTTTCTCTGGATGTTGCTCTTGATCGGGACGATTCTGTCTGCGCAACTGGTGAGCCACACGTTGACGTTTTTCACTTCCTGTACGAGGCTGGGGGCTGTGGCAGGGTTGGAGGTGTTGAGGGCGTTCGCCCAGCTGCCCTCTGAGATTTTGTTATACCTCCAGTGGGGGGCGTTGGTCATCTTGGGGTGGTAGTGCTGGGGCTGGAGATGATAAAGTGGACAATGGAGTGATCGGTCCATGTGAGCTCTGTGACATGGCTGTATTTGATGAGGTTGCTAAAGATGAAAATTGGGTCCAACATGTGTCCTATGGTGTATGTAGGGTCATGGACGATCTGAGTCAATCAGAGGCTGCTCATATTGTCGAGAAGGTGTGCGATGTTCTTGTCGTTGGGTCGTCAATGTGGAAATTTAGATCACAGAGGAAAAGGTAGTCCTTGGAGTATAAGGTTAGGGGCACGATGAAGTCTGCGATGGTGTTGCAGAAGCTGAACCGCGGGTATGCGAGGGTGCCTCTGATGGTTGTCTTGTCATCCGTGTGGCGCTTGAAGTTGAGATGTCGGTGATGGTGATGGTGGTGGTGGTAGTAGTAGTAGTAGTACACTTTATGGTCTCTGTGGATGATGGCTGTTCCACCTCCCGGCTTTAATGGTGCAATCCTCTCGAGTGATTGCATATCCGTTGGGGATCGCTGTGGCAAGGTCTGGGGCGGATGTGGGGTAGAGCCAGGTCTCAGTGAGGAAGACTATGTCGGATGCGAAGGTGGCGATAAGATCCCCTAATTCAGCAGGATGCTTGTGTAGGAAGCCGGCTGTGTATATGATATTCCCACTAGGTGGTATTACTGTGCACAGAGCCTAGGGGTTCCCCAAAAGTGTGCAGGGCTCAATGTGAAACCCAAAATGCTCTATTAGTGGTAGTGTGGGCGAGCAGCCTTGGGCCTAGCACAGAGGCGTGCAAGACATTTATTGCACAACAGTGATCAATAATGGAAACACGACTCAAGAAGGAGATCCAAAACAATTTTATAAAATTATACTTCGTACTTAATCTCAAGACCCAGGTCTTGGTATTCAGGTAAGTTTTTAATTAAAAATACTTTTCACTTTGAGAAACTGACTCTTTCACACACTCCAATGTTCTCCTACGGGGAAACCAATATTGCGGTTAAAACGGAAAGTATGAAACTTACAATTCCAGTGTTTGGAGCCTAAAGTCACCAAGCACCAGTGGTCAGGTAAGTACCAAAACTGCACCACCAGCAGCACAGGGGCGGTCGAGTGCACGTCAAAATCAGGGTTTAACCCAATGCTTTCCAATAGAGACAGTGGGCGCCTGGAGCCACACTGCTTGCAGGGGAGGAAATAGGTTGAAGGGGCCAAGCTTTGGGGGTTAGCCCAAGCACAGGGGTGGAGGCACAAAGCAGCACCAAACATACACCACCAGCAGCACAGGGGCGGCCGGGTGCAAATTCAACGTCGGTCACCCAATGCTTTTCAATGAGGATCTTCCTGACGGCAAAGAGGCTGCAGGCATGGCACCGGAGATTGCAAGAGAAAGACCAACGACAGCAGAGGTAATTGGGGATGTAGAGGGTCATAGGAGCAGTGTTGGCTCAACTTACCAAGGCCCCGTGGCTTTGGGTGCAGAGGTGCCTTTCGATATCCGAGTCTTCTTACTGGAGTCGGTCGCGGGGAGCCTCTGGATTCACACTGCAGGTGCCGTCGTGGAAGTCATGAGCATCAGCCAGTGCTGGACACGGGGTCGGGATCGCTGGGGAGACTTCACTGCACCGGTGAGCCACTCAGACTCGGGCCGTGTGCGTCGTAGGCAGGGAGCACAAATCCGCCTGGACCCAGAGCCTTTAGATTCGGTTTCTCCTGGACCGGTCCGCTGTCCACGGGTCTTTGTTGAAGGCAACAGTCCTCCCAGGGGTTTCAGTTCAGAGGTCACTGTTGCAAGACTGGTCGAAGGGTTGCAGAAGCAGGAGACAGGCCAATAGGGCTGGGGACAGGCCAGTAGGGCTGGGGCCAAGCCAGTAATCATCTTCAGGCTTCTGCTGCAGGGTGTCTTGTTTCTTCTTAAGTAGTCGCAGATCTGAGGGCCATGGCTGGGGAAGCCACCTAAATACTAATTATTTTTTAGGGGAGTAGCAGGTAGGGCCAATGGCACCTTACCTGGGTTGACTACACCCCTCTATTATGCCACCCTCCTGTGGGAGGGGCATAAGCCTAGCCCTGATTCGTGGCGTCCCCCCATCTTCAAGATAGCGGGGAGTGGAAGTTGGGCTTCACCTCGCTTCCCCTAGCTGAATTTTCCCACAGGGTTTCCCGCCCAGAGTGGGGGTGTAAACCATGGGCTGCCATCTGCTGCAAGCAACAGAGGCTGAGGGTCGCATAACAAAGGTGGCAGGCCTTTGAAGCTTCCCTCTTCGAGCACTGGCCCGTCTCTGGGGGGTGGCATCACACATCTGTCCAGGATATGCATTGCTTCTGGTCCCAGAGAGAAGGGGCTCTCTACTCAGGGGTCCAGAAACATGTCTGGTGGTAGCTGGCTGCCTACAGCTGGTCAGAGACCACACCTGGTTCGGTAGGGAATCAGGGGGCACCTCCGAGGTGCCCTCTGGGTACATGGTATAAGAAATCCCACACTAGCATCAGTGTGGATTTATTGGAAGAGTTGTTGGCAAACACTCCTGTATTCAGTGAAGCCATCATGGTGCTGTGGAACTCGAGTTGTCGAGTTCCCAGCCTGTCTACTCTCTTATGGCTTCACTGGCACTTACAATATCAGGCAATGGGGCCCAATATTGTTGGGGCATATCTGCATATGCAGATATGCCCTCCCTCACCTGTAGCATAGTGCACCCTGCTTAGGGCTGTGAGGCCTGAGAGAGGAGTGACAGACCTATGCTGTCAGGCAGTGGCAGCGGGCATGGCACCCAGGCAGGGTGCCATATCGACTTTGTTGTTTTCTCCCTCACTTCCTCATAGGAGCATGCAGGCTGCAAGGACAGTGGCATTGTCCCAGTGAGAGGGGTCTCAGGGGACCCTCTTCCGCCCCCAGGGCATAGGTACCTAGGGTACCATTTACTAGGGACTTACAGTGGGCAGAAAGTGTCAACTGGGTGTTTTTTTTAGGGATGGAGCACTGGCACAGCGGACCTAGTTGGCAGAGGCCTTGTGCACTACATTTGAAATCACATCAAAACAAGGCAAAATGTGGGGGGCTAAGCATGGAAAAGAGGCACTTTCTCACAGCTTGCATAGTGAGCATGTATGAAGAAGGGGGCATGTGAGGCAGGTTTTTGTTCAGGTGGTGTCTATGGTGTGTTTGGGGTAGGGTTAGTCAGTGTCCTGGTGTGTGTGTGTGTGCAGTGGCAGGTGAAGTGGCAGTGGGTGCAGCTGAAAGGTCCTACTGTGAAGCGTGGGTCGACAGTGGCAGTGTTTGTTGCAGCGTTCGGGGTCGAAGGTGTAGAGCTCGGCGATAGCCTGTATTAAGTAGGTCTTGGGGTGGGTTGGGCTTCTGTTAGCGGGAAGAGCAGCCAGTGGGAAAACCCAGTTGGGAAAGCCTGGGCAGTTGAGGTGTCACTGGATTAGTCTGGATCAGGCAGGAACTGGAGGCCACAGGCAAGCTAGGTCTCCAGGTGCCTCTCAAACATGTTTTGACTGGAATTGGCTCAAGAGAAGGGAGAACTCCTCAGAATGGCTTAAGGAGGGCATAGATGTGTTCGGAGGTCTTGGTGTCAATATAGATCAGAAATCACCCCAGGACAGTCACCTGCTGTGCTTGAGGGAAAAGAACTGGTGTCACAGTAGGAAGCCGAGGCTCTGAACACCCAAGGTATATCAGCCCATTCAGAGGACACCAGTTGCAACCAGAGCTAGTTCCAATGGCACCACCTCTAGCCAGACATCAAATCTAAATCTGGGGCCATGATGACCACCAGCGCCTCACTTGATCGGCAACAAGAGCCATTGAGGAAGATGCCAGAAGCATAGGCAGTATCCAGGGTGGCCCCCACCATGGCATGGTGAGACCTGGTGTTTGGCCAAGTCAGGGCAATGTGTTAAGCTAAAGTAGCAGAGACCAGCCAGCAACTGGATTCTCACTGAGCTCCATCAACATCCTTATGTGCGTTAGAGGCTACCATCGCCTGATAAAACAGAAAATAAAACTTTCATAAAGACCATTCATGCAGCAATCTCTGATCCAAAAATGGCCACAACAGTAGTCTGCCAGGATATCAAACTGCAGATCTCTAGGTCGCAGGATGCCACAGAGTCAACGCTGTGGATAGAGCAAAAGATTTACAGCAGCAACATAAGAGTGCATATCGCTTACCCTGAACACAGCTGATCAGGTCCCAACACTTCCAAACCCACCTGGATTGGAATCCAGCAGCTGCCAGAGGGAGGGCTGCAGGTTAAATCGATAATAGCAATGCAATGTGTGGGAGAATCCCTTAGGTGAGCAGCATTGCAGAAAATCTTTGATTCCAGATCGTACTTTAATTTAATACCACCTTACACACTTTCCAGAGCCCTCTGGGCTTGTGAAATTTTCTCTCAGTCCTTCATTTAAAGTTTTTGGGTGAGAGGTAATCAGGAGTGGCCAGGCCGGTTATGAAGTAGAAGGCTGAATTCCGGCGCTCCTTAGGAAACCCAAGCTGCAAGACTAGTAAAGCATCCCAGAACTGACCTGTACCCCTCTGATGTGGTTTACTGGAGCTCAGGAAGGTTCAGGGAACCTGCAAAACAATACATTAAGCCAGGAATCCCTGTGAGATCTGATAGCTGGTGAAATGCCAACACGACCACGCTGGAGATGAAAGTTTGCAGCCACCATCTTGGTGATCTCTGCACTACCTCGCTGCGGTGGTCTAGGCTTGGTCCTGTAATCACAGACCAGGCCCCTCACCTGGGCACAAACAGCCTGAAAGACAGGGAGCGATGGGGGAGCATGGAGGCGTTGTGGATGGCCCCAGACTTAGGAAAGTGGCCAGGATAGCAAATCGGACAGTGTCCTGTGCCACCGATGAGCTCCGCTTGAGACTGACCCAGTGAAAAGACGCAACAAGGTAGTGTACCTGACCCATCGCAACCCAACGACAAAAACCTGAGGAGCTTCACGTGAGACAGATGATGATTAGGTGAGTATGCATACTGCTGAACTTTCTCTAGCAATGGTTCTGAATCATGGGCCAACCTGCTAGACTCACATATAACCCCCTTTCACTATGACAACATATTGGCCTTTGAAGCAAATCTCTCGAATGTGTGACCTTACGATGTAATATTATTCTAATTGCCCCATAAGCTTTGTTGGGGGCTATTAGAGTGATATTGTTATTTCATGATAATATGAACAATCTGCATCAGTAAAAAGCGACCTCACCAAGAGAGCCAAAACATAGGTGAATGCACACCCCCTTTATCGCTGGGAGCTAGATACGAATGGTGCATCCAGGACATAGTAGGGCTCTTAGCACCCCATTTATTTAACTAGGGACGAAAACTGAGCTGTTGGTGGCAGGATTGCCAGCTCCTGAGCCACCTACCACTGCAAAAATGTAGTAGCCAAAGGACCACTGTTTGCGAAGCCTTCCTCGAGCGTTCACCTGCTGGCTACAAGACAGGAAGATGACCACCTCGAGTACTCGCTTGAGACTTTAACAAAAACACGTAGGATGAAAAAAAAGAGTACAGCATATCCCACAGGGTGAAGCCCCAATTGGCTCGATCACAAACATCAATGCTCTCCTTTATTTCAAACAACCAACTGCTCGCCCCTACAAGGGGCCAAGAAGGAATACTACATATATATATATACTATATGGCCTAACCACTTAACAACTACATTTCCCTACCCTGCACACAACTGCGCCCAAATGCTTCATTCCAGCTGTTCAATAACACACTTCAGGTGTTATCTACAGTGGTGAGAGGCAGACCACAAACTTATCATGAATGTACTGTTCCTCTACGGAAAGAAAAAAGAAGAAATTAAACTAGGCTGGAAAATCCTCTGAGAATCCTAAGGATAATTTCTTCGTGCCCTCATACATCCAAATGGATGTCATGCTTCAACATCGGGTGTGCTTCTTGGCGGGCCGTCGCAGCAAGGCCCCTCGGGTTAGAAGCAGTAGGTAGTGCAATGCTGCCACAAGAGTGGTCCTGCGCGGAAAGCGCCATAGACCTACCCCGCCTCCGCCTGCCTGAACAGCAAGCTGTTTTCCTTCACCTGATCTTTGCACCCACCCCACTCATCACTTCTCACATCCTCACACATACCTACATCATTACGGTAAGAACCTGAACACCAAGCAGAGGAAGGATAGGTCACTGGCGCTCTCCGTGCAGGACCACTCTTGTGGCAACAATATGCTTCTGATATTATGGGGCCATGCAGATCGATAGAATTGGACGATCATTCTACAAGGTAATTTTGTAAAGGGGAATATCTGGCATCATGGCAAATCTTAGTTGTGGGGTAGGGATCTTTTAGGTCCTGAGGAAGCACCAAGGATACGGTGGGACCGCTAGGGAAGAAACATGTCAACCTAACCACACACACACGCTGAGGCTATCTTGATCCATTGAACCCTTATGGTAGCCCGTGATTTACTGTTTTTAATTCTGTTGGGGGGGGGGGGGGGGGTTGGGCCAACAGCAGAGTGTAATGGCCGCTTCCTGAGAGGGCTCCGTCCGAGCGCGCCCGTTCCTGCTAATATCCGATGCTCTACTATCCGAATGAAGGCATAAAAACATGCCAGAGCACAGCGTGATATTCAGGGCATCCGGGAACCTGACTTTGGCTTGATTTGACCTGCGGCTCCGGACGCTCGGACCGCCGACAGACGACGCCGGAGGCGCCTGCTCGCGCCGTAGCTTGGGCCTCCCTGCATCGTGGCTGGTGCCCGTGGCCCAGCTCAACATCGGGAGACCTCGTCGCCTGGGGCAGCACTGTGTGCCCTCCGGGGTGCGGAATTGCGGGCTCCTCCTGCCTTCCGTTCTGATCTGGGCTGAAGGTGAGAAGGCTCGGCTGGAACGGGGCTTGGTATCGTGTGAAACGGCCGGATGCGGGACGAGCGTCGCGTCTGAAGGGGGAGATTAAAATCCTGCCCTCCACTGTCGGCACTGGTCCAGGGCACAGAGCCCGCATTACACCACAGCACCAGACTTTTTAGGCCCTCCGTGAATCAGTGTTGCTGGGGTTGTGGGCTGGGACCTACACCATAGACTGAGCATTGCCTGCCAGAGAAGGGGTGTGGTGTTGAGGCCCCCGGCGGTCATCTTACGTTTGCGGCAGACTTCAATGCTGCATTGATGGGGTGAGGCTGACCCCACTGTTCTGAGGGCCCTACGCACATTGGAGGTGGCCTGACGTCTGGAGCCCCTTATTGTCGGATAGGGACCACTCTTTGCTGCTGGCACTAGACTAACAGTGCTTTAGCGTGCCCTAGTCATATAGGGCCACACGGTGAGAGGTCTACGGATTGCCGCCCAACTCACATAGGACCAACCCTTCTAACCCAATCGGATGGACCTGTACACATGGCGGGGGGCCGCAGCTTGAAGGCATCCCTCCAGGCCAAATTGACGAAATACGCATGGGAGGGGGGACCCAGCACAAGCCCCAAAGGAAGCTTGGCCACGTCCAACAAATCTGAGCCCAGTGGGAAACAGAAAGAACTGACGCTGCAGGATATTCTTGAAGCCATCACCACTGTCCGCACGTCATTGGAGTCGCATATTGACACAGTGTCCACTGAAGTGTCCCTCAGTCTCTAAGATATGCCCTCGATGAACTCGTGATTGAAAGATGTCGAAATCAAGGCAACCTCCCTGGTTGAGGACCCGTCCGCACTGCAGGGAAAGATGGATGAACTGCAAACACAAGCCGCGAAACTAGAAGCGCATAATTGGGGTACCAGAACGAGCGGAAGGGCCATCGGCGGACCTTTTCGTGGAAGACCTGATCACTACTTACCTCAAGCCAAAGGGACTCCATCTTCTCAGTGGAACGAGTGGACCGGGTGCCAGGAGGTCGACCGAGACCTGGAGCTCCCCCGCGACCACTTCTTGCCAGGATCTTCAATTTCCACTACAGGGATGTCATCCTGCAGTGTGCCCGCTCAGCCCCGCCAGTAGAATTCCAAAACAGTCGCATCACTTTCTTCCCGGACTTCACCCTCAAGGTGCAGCGACAAAGACAAAGTTTCCTGGAAGTGAAAAAAGTGCTCCGAGACAAGGAATTGAAATATGCTATGATGTTTCCGGCCAAGTTGAGGGTGGAATCGGAGGGGGAATCTTGGTTCTTTACCAGCCCATAGGAAACCTGGGACTGACTGGATGGCTGGCCGCTGCCACAACCATGCCCGGGGCGTGAGGGTGGACGGGTCTCTAGTGGTGGCTCGCCCCTACAAGATTTGACAGAGGCGGCGGGTGGTACCGAATAACTGGTCTGTATGTTTTTCCTTTGGGGGGGTGGAAGGATTCCTAATAGACGGAGGGCTGTGGGAATAGAGTCGTCGCCTCCAATTGCTTCAGACTTTTATCCTCTTGAGTCAGACTGTCAGATCGCTTTGTTGAATGAATCTCTTCGAGACTTGCTTGTTCCCCTGCTAACCATGTGGGCGGTGTTAGGTGTATATTAGGCCCTCACTGAAGCTCTTAGCATATCCAGGTCATTTTATCAATGTCAATGTCGCAAAAAGAAAAATTTCTCAGGGGCGGGTGCTCAGTTAGGCTACACGAACTCGTAAGCTCCTGGAAGGGTGGGCGATAGGCACTCTGCTAGTTTGGGGGTCGGGAGGTTTTGTCACCGCCAAGCAGTGAAGCGGGGGGGGAAATGTGTGTTGGGTTTATGGGGTGGGAGGGAGGGGATTGTATTTGGGTTTGGGAAATGTTTTTGTTTCGGCATGTCATATTTGATTGGTCTCGGATGCCAGTTACGATGCTTGAGCCGCTCTTGTTGATTACAGTGCTAATGAATGTCACGAAATCCTTCCTCATCTGCCCCTTGCAATGCTTCCCGTGGGTTACCTCACACCTGTAAATCGGTGTGATGTGTACTATGAGTAGACAAACTCACTTTGCTCTCCTGGAACGTGAAGAGAGGGGTGGTTCTCCAATTCCTGAAAAGGCACTCTCCAGATGTCGTTTTCCTACAGGAGACCCACTTGTTGGGCAATGGTTGTAAGGCCCAGTCACACTGGGGTTTTCAGTTGGCAGCTCATTCCGCTTTTGGTTCTGGTTCCCAGGGAGCTTTGTCTGGAATTTGGGAGGGAGCCACGCTTAACTTGGTCTCTGTATACATTCCTCCAGGCCTACATACGCAGGCCTTCATTGATCTTGGCGATCTTCTCCTGGGTCTGCCGGACGGGAGATTACTGATTGGGGGTGATTTCAACTCCATTGTCTCAGATTCCCTAGACCGTTGGCCCCAGAAGGACCTGCCATTATCCCGCAAACTGATCCATAGTTTTTTAGGTGCCATGGGACTTGTGGATGTCTGGAGGTGCCTGAACCCTATGGAGCTCCAATACACACATCTCTCGAGTCCCCATGGCAGCATGTCACGCATAGACTAAGTGCTTACACTCACACACCATCTCCACGCTGTCAAAGACATACAGCACTTGGCCAGGGGAATTTCAGATCACTCTCCTGTTCTGTGCAGGCTGGAAGTAGGGGAGCCAACGATCGGCCGCGTGGCGTCTACTGGTTTGTGGTATCTCACGACCCCCTCCATCAGGGAAAAGGTTCTGACTGAATCCGACATGTATTTCCAAGAAAACCTGGGATCGGTCAGCTCATCGGTTTCACTCTGGGAAGTCTATAAGACTGTTATTCGGGGGGGTTGTGCTGGGACAAATTGCTGGGCAACGTAAAGAGAGGGCTGCAGCTATGACATGTTTAGAGGATGAGATCCTAGAACTGGAACGAGCAGTCCGTTCGCAGGACTAAGGACGTGCGCCAAAAGATCTGAATTAAGATCAAGGAGTCACGGACGCGGCTAAGGCACAACATCGGGCTACACTCAGCAGGATTTATGATGTGGGCGATAAAGCAGGCAAATTGTTGGCCTGGCTGGACCGTAGAGATGGGACAAGGCGCGTCGTGGTAGAACTTGCCACTCACCCACACTCCGGTGTAACCGCTCCGCAAGATATTGCGGCCGCATTTGGTAGATACTACCACTCCCTGTATACCTCCCGTACGACCTACTCAGAGGAGGAGGCTACATCCCTCCTACGTGACATACAGATGCCAGTTCTTACTGAGGAGGAGAGCTCTGACCTGGACCGCGATATTACAGTAACCGAAGTAGAGAAGGCCACCCATGATCTGCACGGGGGAAAAGCATCGGGCCCCAACGGGATCCTATGGAACTATTTAAGCTAACGGCAAACATGACCGCCCCTTTTATCACAGACATGCATCGGGAAAGTAAAGAGATAGGAATTCTTCCAGAGGACCACAGACTGGCCAACATCATTGTCATCCACAAAGCGGGCAAGCCCGCTGACTTGTGTTTCTCCTACAGGCCCATCTCACTGCTTAACTGCGAGGCCAAGATCCTTGCGAAAGTCCTTGCCACTCGTCCGTCCTGATACACCCGAATCAGTCTGGGTTCATGCCGGCAAGAAACACATCTCTTAACCTCAGTCGACTCACACAGTACTTTGCAGGGCAGATACGATTAGAGAGGACGCCGTGGTGGTATCTCTGGACGCTGCTTTGGCACCATCAAATGGCCCTACATGTTTGCTGTGCTACGCAAACTCGGATTTGGCCCGGAATTAAATGGGTGCGCCTCCTATATTATCAACCATTGGCACAAGTGGTTGTTAACCGCAAATCCCCTGTCTTCTCTCTTGGTAGAGGCACCAGGCAAGGCTGCCCCCTGTCACCGCTCCTCTTTGCCTTGGCACCTCTGGCAGCATGGATCCGTCAGGACCCCGCCATTAGAGGCCTTAAATGGACATATGGGTGGGAGGACCGCATATCATTGTATGCGGATGACATCCTGCTTTATCTCGCCTCCCTGGCGATGTTTCTTAATGTGGCAATGGACAGATTCCACATTTTTGGCAGGTTTGCAGGTTACATGATCAACTGGACCAAATCTGTGCTCTAAGTTCTTAGTGAACAGCGACCTCGCCTTCCCCAGGGTTGCCAGTTTATAGAGGCCATAGACTGCTTTAAGTATCTGGGAATCTGGGTATCTAAAGATCTATCACGATTTTATGACACCAACCTTCGGCCACCACAAGCACGTCTTAAATCTGACATCCAGCACTGGAAATCGCTCCCCTTAAACGGTCAATCTTATCTCTATAGACCCATGTGACTGGTCTGACCACCACGCCATCACCTTCCTCCTACCTGGCACCCACAAGACAAGGACACCGCAACCGTTGATTCCTAAACGCTAGATCAGAGACACTAAGAACATGGACCGCAGGGAACTCGAGGTTCGCTGAAAATCCGACATCCCCCCCTCCCCCCCCCCCTCGCATATCACAACAGTCCACGGCCTCAACGATCACTACTCTGCAACTATTTCGGACATCCTGGATGCTCTAGCCCCACTAAAGCTGTAAGAACCCAAATCAAAGACAGAAACCCCTGGTTCATGGGATCCCTTAACAACAAGAGGATAGTCCTACGACAAGCTGAAAGATCCTGGAGGCAGCACCCCTCTGCCGCACATCAAACTCCTCCGAACGGCCAGAAATGCCTACAGCAGGAACATACTCAAGACCAAAAAATTATTCTTCAGAACTGCACTAGAGAAGGCCAAGAACAGACCCCACAAGCTCTTCGAACTGGTCAAACACCAAACTAATAAATTGGCCAAAACTTAAAAAGAAACCCCCAAGTCTCTTATATCCTCAGAGGAATTCTCATCCTTTTTCGCTGACAAAATCTCAGCCCTTGGAAACAAACTCAACTCCATCACATACCCTCAAACACCTCTCGACCCGCCTCCTCCAGCCACGTCGCCCCCACAGGCTTCACCCAAAAACCATGCTCACTGGACTGACTTTAAACTCTATGACGACGACTCCGTGTCCAAAATCCTACCTTCCCTAAACCCTAATAACCATTTTAATGACCCACTCCCTTCCAACTGCCTAGCTGCTGTTGCCCAATCCATTATTCCTAGCTGGACTACAATAATGAATGCCTCTCTCCGGCAGGGAACGATGCCCGAATCTCTAAAAGCCGGCCAGTCCTCCCCATTCTGAAAAAGCAGTCGCTGGATCCAGCCTTACCTGACAACTTCAGACCCATCTCCAACGTCCCCCTCTTAGCCAAAGTGATGGAGAAATGTGTGCAGCAGCCGCTAAGTCAACACATCAACAACTTCCACCTGCTCGATGACTTCCAATCCGGATTTAGACCAGGGCACTGTACCAAAACCACCATGCTCCACATTGTTGATGATGCTCTCCAAGCCCTTGACCAAGGCAAAACCTGTCTCCTAATCCTCCTGGACCTATCCTCGGCCTTCGACACTGTCAACCATGAAAAACTACTCTAACGCCTCAAATTCAGGATGGGTTTGGATGGCACTGTTCTAAAATGGTTCAGGTCCTTCCTCCAAAACCGGTCCCAGAGATTCCTTGTCAACGGCAACCTATCGGCACCGTCGCCGGTCACAGTTGGAATCCCTCAAGGATCAACACTGCCCCACACCCTCTTCAATCCATACCTGGAACCGCTTACCAAAGTACTACGCACTGTTAATATCTCCTATCATATGTACGCTGATGACACTCAGATCTACATCAAAACCTCATCTCTCGAAGAGATCCTCTCCCTGAATGAAGCCTTGAAACTTACTGTCCAATAGCTCGCATACAATCAACTCAAACTCAACGCAAAGAAAACTGAATTTCTCCTGATCGCCCCGCCCAATACCAACCTTGAGATTCATTCATGGATTAAGGCTATCATAGCCTGGGAATCACCCTCGACAGCAACATCAATTCAATGGCCAAATCAGCCAGATTCCACCTGAGCTACCTTAGGAAATTGAAACCCTTCCTCGATGCTCCCGACCTAAAAATGGCAGTCCAAGCACTTGTCATCTCTAGACTGGAATGTGGTTGTTCTACCCTCTCGGGTCTACCCAAGATCTCCCTGGCACCTCTAAAAGCCTGCCTCAATGCGGCCGCCAGACTACTCACCGGCACGAGGAAATACGACCATATTTCCCCACACCTGAAAGCTCTTAACTGGCTTCCCCTGGAGGCAAGAATACAGCTCAAAGCAGCATGCATCACGCACAAGGCCCTATATTCTAACTCCCCTGCATATCTGAGGCAGAAACGTGTGATCTCCGGAGGAATCAAAAACTCACAATCTGCCAGAGACCTCCTGCTCCAACCTGCACGCTCTCTGAAAAACTAAACTTACAACGGGGTTTTCTCCGGGGCTGCTCCAAGAATATGGAACTCTCTCCCACCTGACATCAGAAGAATACCCTCACTGACTCGCTTCAAAAAGGATGCCAAAACATTCCTTATGGGTACATTTTTCCGTTTAAACCTTGCCTCTACCACCACTACGGCCCTGATCTATGGTCATCTATTGCCTCCCTTCGGATTATCTAGCTCACCCCATCAGAAACCTGTTGCGAACATTGGTTAACATAATCTGTAAATAAGTTATCTCGTCTTGAGTATTTGGATATTTAATCTGTAAATACGTGACCTATCTCCCTTATGTATCCTGCACCCTGCCCTCGCTCGTTCGATCCGTAACTGAAAGATGCTATGCCTATTCTGTTAATGGCTATGTTTTCATGTAAAGCGCTCTGATGCCTTAACGGGTCAAGTTCGCGTTCTATAAAACACGTAAATAAATAACTAAAATGTACTCACGAAAGATCATAAATGTATGCAACACGTCAAATACCCCCACCAATGCTGGGCATCCATGACAAACAAAACAGTTGAAGTTGCTATATTCTGCATATTTAACAATGATAAAAACCTCCAAATAGCAAATATGAACAAAGAGGAGAGATTTCTGAAAATCCATATTCAACACAAAGGAACATCATTGATTATGCTAAACATATATGCCCCCAAACCTGGCACAGGACTCTTTCCTTTGTACACTACTTAAGACAGGGACAGAAACCAAATCACATACTTGGAGAATGAAGGAATGTCAGCAATCCTCATAAAAGAAAAAGGTGTACTAGGTTTAGTCAATGCCTGCCGTTATTGCACGACGATCTTCGGACTACTCCTTTTATTCACACGCTCACTCTACATACTGCTGTATCGATTATGTATTTGTTACCCATTTCTTGCGTAACTTGTTGGACTCTGCCCTCCTTTCAGGAAATCTCAATCTCATATCATAGAAGTGGAATTTACAGGGTGAGATGATCCACAGTCAACTCTGGATCAAACATGTTGACGTATGAAATATAATACTCGGAGACCTGGTAAATACGGTCACAATCGAAACTTCAATCAAAGAATATTTCTCTCTTTTCACTGAATCTGACACTTCACCACTTGTATTCCGGGACGCTTTCAAGGCTACTGTAAAGGATGTCCTCTTCACCAATGAGTTTGATGGAGCATAAGAGTCCTATCTCTTGGAGAAAACCTGACCACGGACATTACATCTCTTGGAACGCAATATAAACAGGCCTCTTCTAAACAGACCCAACAACAATTAGCTATTTTTAAAGGGTAACTTCAAACACAACATTAACTGGGTGGACCACTCCCTACTCTCTCTAGGGCAACCTATTTACAGCAAAGGAGATACGATTGGCTCTCTTCATGAATGTAAAATAAGCTTACATAGAGCTAAGTCACTTCTCACCAAGACTAAAACACAGAGTGGGACCTAGGCCCTGAAGGAAAAGGAGACACCCATAGGTCCCAGGAAAGTAACTCGAGCATTGAAATCAATCTCAGGCCTTGATGGCATCCAGGTGTGTTTTGTACAGATCATTACTCCCGCTCGTGCGAAAACACCACCCAACTGTTTAACTCGTCCCAGGACACATGACTCACAACAGTTTTGTGCAAAGCAGAGATACCCTTAATACCTGAAACTGGCAAAGATCTAACAAACTGTGCTTTCTATAAGACCATAGCACTCCCTAATACAGATGCAAATATTTAAACTATAATTTTCGTCTTACCTATTGATTTCCTCCGCCTCCTCCTCACTGGCCTGATTGAACCAGACCAAGTCCAGTTTATTAACAATTGTCAGGGGGGTCGACAGTATTAGGAGACTTGCGCATCTGAGAAGGTCCATAAAAGTTCTGGTCTTGCCCTTATTCTATATTTAGATGCTGAAAATGCATTTGCCCAGGTTAGCTGGGCCTTCCTATACGCCATTCTTGACAAAGTTCAACTAGGACCAGTGATGAAAAAAAGATTAAAGCAGAATTTACATCCCCACAACAACAATCAGAGTTAATTGTTAATGGTCTTGCATTGTCAAACTAACAAGGGAACCAGACAGAAGTGTCCTATATTCCCCTTTTATTTGCTATCGTCATGGTACCTCTGGCAATTAATATTAGAAACTCCCCAAAAGTGTTGGGCATTCCGATTGTTGAACATTCAGCATAAGGTGAACTTATTTACTGATGACCTGCTCCTCATGTTGACATATCCCCATAGGGTCACTGCCAGGGCTGATGAACCTGCATGAGAACTTCAAATGGGTTTCTGGTTTCAAAGTTAACAGAGAAATTCTGCCTTAAACTTTACCCAACCCCAATCAAATGCTTCTGCAGTTACAGACCTCGGCCCTCTTCCAAAGGGCTAACCGCACCATAAGACATCTTGGCCTTAAGATAACTAGTTACCTTGATGGGCCGACCTAACTGGCCTAAATACTGCAAAAATACACTGCATGACTTTAGACAATGGGCTCTCTTTAAATCTTGTGGATGGAATACAGTAATGTAGTCAAAAGAAACGTCGTACTGAGGATACTTGTTTCAATTCCTCCCAACCCCCCCACCCATCTATCAGATGTAGTTAACCTACAGAATTGACAAGGAGCATTGATTTGGGGAGGGAAGAACCGCACATTTCAACCAAAATCCTCATGCTTCCAAGGGAAAGAGGGGGATTTGTCTGTCAAAACGTCTTGGACTGCTACAGAGCAGCACACTTACACTTTACCTCGGAATGTGTGGCGGGGAAGTGCATAACAATATGGTTTCACTTGGACTGAGTGGAAGCCTCCAGATCACTTGAGGATTTGGTCTGTCTCTCACCACACAGAAAACCTAAGTGTGCATACATCACCACACCTACAAAAACAGTATTAGACATTTGGGCCAAATTTCTGCTAAAAAAGGGTTCACCACATTTCCCTCCCCAAACACCCCAATTTCTCATAACCCAGGTTTCACTGCAGCAGCAGCCTCTATGGCATTTTCGGAATGGGTCTGGGGTGATTGTAGGCCACCAAGTGTTACCTTCCAGGGTGGGCACATAAAATCATTTGGACAATAGAAGCAGGAATTTCAACTCTATGAAAAAACACATCTCCAATTTCGACACTGGGCTTTGCACGCACATTAGACTTAGCAGTTACCATGAGACCCCTTACACCCTTTGAAAAACTGATATGTACATTTGAGGAGACAAAAAGGGACTGGTCTTTAAAATATATTGCACTCTTCAAGAGTCCAAATCCATCACTAAAAACTCATTCCAGGCTCGCTGGGAAGCAGATTATCAGGGAGTCCCTCCCAGATAAACATTGTGTACAATTATTATGATAACCGGAGAATACATAGAAGACTCCACAACAGGGAACAAGCCTATAAGATGATTTATCAGTGGTGATTAACCCCTGCGCAAACATTACCCCCAGCCTCCACAAACCACTGGAGATGTTACTAAGCTTCTGGTATCTTTATACATATTTCATGGTCATGTGTGGTTATAAAACATTCTGACAGAAGTCCTAAGACATAGCAAAGGAACATTAGGGTATCCAATTGCTACCAACCCATGCACTGTACTACCGAGGCTACAAACAGTAACACTAGAAAGTAGGGCAAGGGCTGACTGGAGCCCAATACGACCTAGGACGGGCGCAGTCAAGCAGTTTATTACCCTTTTCTGGAAAAAGAAAGAACCCCAACATTTCTCTGTGGTTTAATAGACTCTTGCAGCCTTGGTCCACAGAACATGTAAGTCACCAGATTAACCATTCAGAAAAAAAATTGCAGCTCATTGGCAACCCCTAATTGACTAAGTACTGGCTGGGATTCTTTGTTTTACCCCTCTGGGAATGAGGAGACTCTGCCTTTTTGATTAAGGAAGCCATGGGAAAGCTGAACTAATAATTTGACATAGCCACTTTATTTGGGTTTCTGTACTTCTGCCTTGTGAACAATTTTAGGGGGTGCATTCACCCTACAAGCAGCTCTAGTTTGACCAGGTTCCCTAGATTCCCACTTCATTAGGTAACACCACCACAAACAACACTTTACCCTTACGGCTTCTGGTCTTCGGCACTCGGATGTGGTCCCGCTGTATAGGCCAATTATGATTCAAAGAAAGAACTTCCTACGATTTTATTTCTCTAGATCTACAGTGGCTCATGTGACATCTTTGTTGACAAAATTACAGGACGCAGAACCAGTAACGGTGGCACCCACCGAACAGTTCTGACTAGGTCACTGAATCTTCACCAGGAAAATAATCACATAAACCAGTAGTGTATCAGGAACATGATGCGCTATTGGTTTGTCTGCACCCCACATATGGCACATGATGCACTGTTGGTTTGTCTGCACTGGTCATATGTTTGATAGGTTAAAAGCCTCATTTCTCTCCGACTTGTTCTCTGATAAATGTTGTGGAGCTTTAAAGGAAAATTTAACTGACATACTGCATAAAATCGATTTGCTGTTTTGTTAATCTCTCCCTATCCCCAACCCCCCCAAAAAAAGAATTCAAATAATAAGATCTGAAGTAAAGTTACTGGACCATCTTCAGCCTCTCAATTAACTGAGCTTTCATATATATTTTAAACAGACCTCTACTGCAATTTAGATCAGTCACTGATTTATAAATAATTCTCATTGGGGAGATTCATGACATACGTAGGAGGAAGCGCTAACAATCTTAACTCCAGAGCCCCAAGGAAGTAACAAACTCCTTATGTTTCTTAATGGAGAATAAATTATCAATTTTACCCCATGCAGATAAAAGTCATGCATAGTGTCGTCTTATGCTGCTAATGGCTTCTAAGGACCCACTTGTCAACATGAAATGCAGTGTGCACCCAGCCCCCTTCTGTTTTAAAAGGCTCCCTTGAGCCATTGAGCTGAGGAGCTATTTGAGATGCACCTGTGCGCCTGTGAGAGCTACTGAGACCTGAAAGGATTGTGGCAGCTTGCTCAGCAACCACAGGTAATTTTTGTTTTTTATCCTTACTGATGAAGGGTAATATACAGAAACACGTGTCTAGAGATTGACAGCACTAATCTGCACCAACTTTGGTGAAACACTTCAGCAAAAACTCAAGCAAGCATTTAAAATGAACTGCATTTACTATAATGCTAAGGGGTGAACTGTGCTGGGAGGTGAAGCAGTGTGCTTCCATCCCCCTTCGTATGAAATGCTCTGGGCTTGCTTTATATGTCTAATTAATAGCTTAGTTTGCCTTTGTTCGGAAGAAGATAGACTAAGGATGCTAGACCCAATTTATAAAATATTGATTGATTTAAACTGCAATACTGGGTATTAAACAGATCTTTAAAAGTTACGGAAAGTTATTCTGTTATTAGAGATGATGATCCAGTAACTTTTAAAGAAACATTGAGGAAACCCTCCGGGTGGTGAACAGTGTAAATGGCAGTATTCAAGTAGGAGTACCTAAATCATTCTTTATGGATTGCTTTAAGGCATTGCAGTGCAAAGGTGCCTCACTGTTGAATCTACATGCTTACTTTTATTGATACTTATTAAAACGAGAACTAAAACAATGATAAACTAGTACTCATACAAAAAGAAATCAATGTTCATATCGTTGGGGTTTGGAGAATCTTTGATGTGGTGTCCAGTCATACTGAATGAAGCCGTTAAAAGCAGGATACAGAAGTCAAAATTAGGAGACTGAGCTGTGATCACTCAACACAGCCAGGCAATCACAATAACATATTTTATTTATTAAGACAGTAAGTGGAGCTAATCAAGTGTTTTCTATCATTGTTATAGAAGACAGAGGGCAGGAAAATCTATTTCACCAGCACCTTACATTTCCAAATAAAGAAAGTGGATTAAAACTAAGGCAAGCTTGATACAAAGCCTCGTCTGAGAAGCAATTGGGTCAAATGTAGTACAAATGCATAAATAAAATATAACTTTACCAGCACAGTGTTTTTTTATAAACAGGTGAATCCCCAAGTCTTGTCTAGATCAAAAAGAAATACAAATCAATCTGTGTGAACAAAGTTAGGTGTTCATCTTTTGTATGATCTTTGTTAATAGCACGGTCCTACTTTACATTCAATTCATCAGGTGATGTGATTGCAGCAGAGGTGCATTAAGTTGATGTTAAACTGTCCAAATTATAAACTGGCACCAAATCAAACCCAGCATTTTGCAGCGCCTTCTTTTCATTGAAAAAGAAATATCTGATGCAGACCAACGAAGTCATGAAAATAAATAACAAGTAAAACATAATTGCCAGTAAAGTCTAAGTGGTACCCCGGAGCATCAGGTGGATTCTACATCCAATCAGTAGAAAGAGGCCTGATACATTGGTTTCTTGGTACCTCTTATGCCCCTAAATTAAAATGCAACCACAAGGAGATGATGGACGGAGCGCTGAAACTTTTCAGACACTCACCCCCAGTCACAGATCTGGGTTGAATCCATCATTCTTTAGCTCACTTTGCCACCTCAGTTCAGACCCAGCCATATGCATATCAATCTTGACCCTGTGCCTCATGGGAACAGTCCAGCCCGAACTGCCAAACCAGGTCTTCCCTGAACCGGAAAAAAACATCCCGGGACCGGTTTCTGGTTAACACCCTTCATCAGCCAGGCTAGCTTGAATCCAGTGGCAAAGTGAGCAAGGGACCCACGTCTGGGCATAACCTGCCACTGGAGTCAAGATATCCTGGCTGAAGAGGGGTGAAAACCCGAAACCGATCCTAGGATGCTTGTTTCCAGTCTAGGGAGGACCTGGCCTGGCAGTTCTGGCTGGACTGTTCCCATTGGGCACAGGGTCAAGACTGATTTGCATATGGCTGGGTTCAAACTGGAATGGCATGGTGAGCAACAAAACTATGGATTTAGGCACAGATCTCTGTACTGGGGTGAATGTATGACATTGTTCTGCATTCTGTCCATCAATTGTTGTTTTTGCATTTGTCACCCAGAGTGGGACGGGTATGCCCAGACGTGGGTCCCGTGCTCTCCATGCCACTGGAGTCAAGCTATCCTGGCTAAAGAGGGGTGAAACCCCGAAACCGGTCCTAGGATGCTTGTTTCCAGTCCAGGGAGGACCTGGCCTGGCAGTTCGGGCTTGACTGTTCCCATTGAGCACAGGGTCAAGACTGATTTGCATATGGCTGGGTTCAAACTGGAATGGCAAAAAAACGATGGATCTAGGCCCAGATCTCTGTACTGGGGTTAATGTATGACATTGTTCTGCATTCTGTCCATTAACTGTTGTTTTTTGCATTAAAATGAAAACTGGCACACAAACAATGCAACACACTATGCCGTCCTATTGAGTGTACTCTCTAGATAGCCTTCTAAACAAAATGATAAAACGTATAACCTCTGTACACACACTTGGCATTCATGATCGCTGTTCAAATAGTCCAAAACACAGTCCTGCAACCCCTATATTCAACACACAAAAGTTTTCATATCCAACTCAGTTCTAGCTGAGGATTTTGTCTAGGTATGATAGTCGTATTTGAACTGGATGTCCAGGGTAAAAATCCATTCCGAAAATGGATTTCTCAAACTCCACTTTTAAGTTTAGCAAACACACACTGCTATTAGAATGGCATTTTAGGAAAATCAGTCCACTATGGAGACTAAGAGTACTACGGTTAAGATATTTCACCTACAGTTTTCCGTTACACGCCTCATTGAATATATTAGTCATTCTGATACTGCATGGTTATGAATGATTATCCGCCTTTAATACAGCAAATGCACCGACTATTGCACACAATATTTGGATAGAAAAACAAGAAAACATTTCAGAATATCTTTGAAGCACACTCATCCATCCAAGATGTTAAACACTCAGATCTTATAACAATGTTCAAATCCCCACTGCTAACACATACACACACCCCAACCCCATAAACTTACAACCCCCCCCCAATACCCACTCACCCTGCCTCCCCCTGCCCCCCACTTCCCGCACCCACCGCTTCAAAACCAAATGATCCTTGAATTCAAAATAACATTTCACTACTTGGTTTGTACATGGCTACATGCCCGGAGGGAGAGGGAAAAGTAGGAGATGCAGGGATTAGAGAAAAAGAAATGTTCTGATGAGCCGCTCTCCCCTGTTTAGCCCTTAAAGAAATAAAGGCACAAAAAAAGATAGAAGCTTCCCACCACACTGCAGGGAGATGGAAACCTCAGAAACAGGAGGAGATCACAGAAATGGCTCCACCTCAATATTGCAGACCGGTCCCTCTGGGGTGGCAAACGAACAAGGGTTGCAGTAACTATAGCAGACAGAAAAGGTGTGCTTGTTAGGAAGACTGGGGGCGGGGGGAGGTAATGAGCTATACAGGAAGAAAAATAATTAAAGCAACTGCCAGGAAAATTTACATTTATAAAAGAAGGCAATCTGATTGTGTACGTAATAAACAACTGTAACCTTCACATAAAATGCTGAAAAAAATGGAAGGAAGAATGAATTGCCCAATTGGTATGGGTTTCTTATCCCCCCGTATATATCCATTATCATGATTCAAAGAAAGAACTTCCTTCGATTTTATTTGTCTAAATCTACAGTGACTCTTTGTTATACTTTATTTCAGCCATAGGCGATAAAATTGTTCACAATAACAATATTTCCACATCCAGCTATACATCATTCCTGGTGAGTTTCTGCTCAGTACATGTAGCATACATTGTCTTCTATTTGCGTTTCGGTCCAAGGTGTTCAGACCAACAAGAACATTACCCCAGGCAAAAACCTCCCTTGGTCGCCCATTCCCAATAAAAGAGAATAGACATACTTTGCAAGTAAGTGTGTGTGTGTAAGTGTGTGTGTGTGTGTAAGTGTGTGTGTGTGTGTAAGTGTGTGTGTGTGTGTAAGTGTGTGTGTGTGTGTAAGTGTGTGTGTGTGTGTAAGTGTGTGTGTAAGTGTGTGTGTGTGTAAGTGTGAAGAGAGAGAGAGAGAGAGAGAGAGAGAGAGAGAGAGAGAGAGAGAGAGAGAGAGAGAGAGAGAGAGAGAGAGAGAGAGAGAGAGAGAGAGAGAGAGAGAGAGAGAGAGAGAGAGAGAGAGAGAGAGAGAGAGAGAGAGAGAGAGAGAGAGAGAGAGAGAGAGAGAGAGAGAGAGAGAGAGAGAGAGAGAGAGAAAAAACAAGTTCCCCAACAATCCAATGAATACTGGAAACGGTACAGACCACAGCACGCCATAGGTTTAAAGTGCAAAAGTTTATTCCATGTCGGATGGCATGACGCGTTTCGGCCGCGTTGCCACGGCCTTGATCACATGACCACCGGTGAACCTATCACCTACTATATACTACAGGGTGTTTGACTTCCTCCTTCGGTAACCAATAGAATGATAGCATACAAAACAGCAAAATATTCGACTCCACAAGGTAAACATGAAAGAGATACTCTCGTATAACCATGATTTCATCTTACAATTTTAAATCTGCTAGTTTTTAAAGAAAGTGCAATTATTTCGAGAGAGCCCTGTGGAGTACACTGCATAAAATTCCATTACTAAATACATAAAAGATGGGGATCATAAATAATCCTCTGCAATTAGCCCCAATTATGTGACTAAAAAATACACATTTACAAATGGGGGAAGCCTTTAAAATTACTTACAATAAAACATAAATCATTATGGAAGTCATAGCTAGAGAGACCCTGAAAACATATCGGTAAAGAATCCTTATCATGAAAATCAATACGCTGTCATGCATGGGACATTGGCTGCATATATGGATTAGTCTAAGTAGTGCAAGGAGTTATTGATACTTCAAATAGCCAGATAGAGATCAACTTACTTAAAGATGTGTAAAATACTTCGAAGTAGCGTGCATTGATGTACTAGGTTAATCCCCAACTAAATGGACTATCGATATAATGCATATACACATCTATGTAGTGTATAGCTATCCAATAGAAGTGCAAAGATTCTTGGGATTATATCGTAGATGGGGAATATCTATAAACTGGATAAAATTCCAATTATAAATATTAAAACCTATAGTATGATTGTTGACACAAAATGTCAATAAAGTGCTAGTGCTTCATACAGTACATCAAAACTTACATATAGTAAAGTGCAGATGCAACAGTACTGTAAGACTAAAACTATGTGCAAAGTGGCAACCCATTAGCAGCGTATAATAAGGGAAACAGAGGAAACAGGGGGTACATCTGAGGGGAAGAAGGTACATAACATCAAGATAAAACTACATGATTATAAATGTTTTTAAATGATGTAAGGAAACTTGGAAGGTTAGTGAAATATATATATATATATATATATATATATATAATCTACTGGCAGTCGCCAGTAGATAGTTATAGTTAGGACCGAGTTTCCATAGGAAATCTCAAAATTCTATTTTGAATAACTTTGGCGCCGGTTGATGAATCCTCGCGAAATTGTCAAAACTAATGGGGCGCTCCGCTCAGCTCCTACCCTGAAAGTCTCGGGGTGATTCGTCAAGCGGGGGCCGAGAAAAAAGGGGATCCCAAAACGCGTTTTCTCCATGCATTTTCCCATAGGACCTTTAGTCGAAGGTACAGCCCGAACGGCTGAACAGAATTACTTGAAATTTGGCAGAGAGGTAGTCCTCAGGTCAGGCATGTGCCTTTGGCATATATGGAGTCAATCTGTTCAGTAGTTCAGGAGAAAATTGCAGTTAAAAGTACATAAATATCTATAGCCGCGCACCCTTACGTGCGCGAGCGTAATTCTGATCGGTGGTTACATGTCAGTCAACGTTCGAATCGGTCGAAATCAGGAAGTGTCGGCCGCCATTTTGTTTGTTTTGGGTGCAACACTGAAAAAGAGAGGTGGCGAACGTGAAAAGGGGGCAGGGTAGAGAGTTCCTGACCCCCTAGCCTTTGACAGGGGGTCTCTAAAGGACCCCTAAGGGTAAAAAAAACATTTTATATTATTTTTTTTTAAATCGCGGGGTGCGCGCACGGTGCGCGCACGGTGAAAAACCTTAAAAAAAATATATATAATAATACATACATAACTTAGCATTTAAAAAAACGTACAAATTCACTTAAAAAAACATAGGTTTCACACACGTTATAGTTAGGAATTAGCATTTCAAAAACCTTGCAAATTCACTTAAAAAACCATAGGTTTCACACGTTCTAGTTAGGTGGACATTTCACTCGTAAAAAACCAGTGAGATTCCCCCGTTATAGTTAGTTCAGATAACTATAACTCGCGCGCCCGCAATCCACTGCTCATGACGTCACATATTGCATCACTCATGACATGGTGAGTGGCATCACTCATGACATCATCCTTGTGATAGAGTGGCGGTCGCGCGAGTTATAGTTATCTGAACTAACTATAACGGGGGAATTTCATTGCTTTTTTACGAGTGAAATGTCCACCTAACTAACGTGTGAAACCTATGGTTTTTTAAGTGAATATATATTACCTACTGGCGGTCGCCAGTAGATAGTTATAGTTAGGACCTATTTTCCATAGGAAATTCGCAACATTCTATTTGGAATAATGTTGGCGCCGATTAACGAATCTTCGCGAAATTTTCCAAACTTTTGGCCAGCTCCGGTCCGCTCTTATCCTGAAAATTTCACGGTGATTCGTCAAGCACGGGCCGAGAAAAAAGGGGGGTCCCAAAACACGTTTTCCCCATGCATTTTCCCATAGGACCTGTTGACGCAGCTACAGCCTGAACTGCTGAACGGAATTAAACCAAATTTGGCAAAGAGGTAGTCCTCAGTTAAGACTCGTGCGTTTTGCTTAAATGGTGTAAATCCGTTCAGTAGTTCCTGAGAAAATCAAAAGTAAAATCACATATATATCTGGGCAGAGCCTAACCACACATCTCATCCTGAGATCTGATTGGCTGTCAGTACTTCATCCAAGAAGTGTTGGCAGCCATCTTGGGACCAATATACATGACAGCACCTCATTAAAAAGCATTGCAGTTAATAGAAGGTTTTAAGACTTTAGTTACATTATAAATCATTTGTTGAGGGTACCATACTCATTTTAGGAATTGTGGTGTGTTCTAAGGTGATGTTACCATGTGAAAAAGACTTCTGCTGTGATATCATGAATCATGTTTGAGAGAAAACTATTTTCTCATGCTTTTCCCACAGAGGTTTGGAAGGTGATCTATAAGCTAAACTGAGAGCATATTTTCTGTAAATTCACATTATCTTTCTCAGTCATGTGAGAATGAAGTCTGACATTCTCACATGACTGAGAACAACATGTACATCCAACAAGGGCAGAGACTGTCAGTTGAGACTGTCAGTTGATTCCTTTGTGTTCTACTGCAGCTTCCCAGAGTGTTCTTAAGAACAACTAGAGCGCTTACTGTCTTACTTATGACAAAAGTATGGCACACCTGAAGCCATCTTGATTGGAATAAACTGGTAACACTTAAAATATTTAATTTAAAAAGGAACAAAATGAGGGGGTTCATTTTGCCATAGAAAGTATGATTAGTGCTGCAGAAAGAAAAATTAGGGCACATTTTGAGTGACTTCTCAAATCCTCTTCTATTTCATAAAAAAATTCTGACATGCAGACTGAAACGTGCACTTTGAATACCAGCAGCAGACTTCCCTGGGGAGCAGTAGCTTTACTACAGTGATCTAATGAGCAACTAGAGTGCTAACATTCAGAATTTATTGCAAATGTGTGACATATCTGAATACCTTCTTGATGGAATCAAAGTAAAAAACTGAAAGCATTTCCTACAGAGGAGACTGCAGTAAATGAGGAAATTAGGAAACTTCATAACAAATAAATCTTCCAAGATGGCCACCAGAGACAAAAGAGCCCAAATGCAGCACAAATATCACCCAGATGTAGACCACATGTAGCCCAATGACAGAAGTGTGCAAAACACTTATTTTTTGTGTATTTGCAGTTTTATATAGTGCAGACTTGTCAGGTATTGTAGTGCTTTACATGAGCATTGGTTAGATCACACAAGATCAAATTCATTTTGGTTGTAGACATGGGGAGATTAAGTGATTTGACCAGAATCACAGAATGTTGAGCTGAAGCAGAAACTCCAACCTGGTTCCCCAGTTGCAAAGTCTGCAGCTCTGGAAGTAACACCACATCCTCTCCCCTAAGTGCAACATTTAATCAAGTGGTCAACTGGATAAAAAAACATAAAGATTACAAATAATTTAAAAGTTCTTTGTCGCTATTTGAAAACTCAGAAAATATGTCCTCATTTTAGTTTTTTAGAGCACTAACCATAATTTTGATGCAAATAAGACCCTCTCATTTATGTAATTTCTAAAGGAAATGCTCTAGGTATTACAGTTTCGATTACATCAAGATGACGTCACGTGTTCCACACTTTTGTAATAAATCTAGAATGTTAGCAATCTAGTTGTTCATTGGGATACTGTTGAGAGGCAGAGGCCAGGGGCACGGACTCTGAAAATTGAAGGCAGGTAGGAGAGTGCAGAGGCAGCACAACAGACTATGGAGGGCAGTGGAAAGGGGGGCAGGGGCAACAAACCAACAATACAGGACTGGCAAGAGAGGCTGTGGCAATATAATAGACCATTGTGGGCAAAAGGAAGAGACCGTGGTAGTACAACCATACATGCCAACAGACCCGTTTCAGCCAGGAAACGTCCAATGTTTTTAAGCTCAAATGGGCTTTATTTGATCTGTCTCCTGTCTACAATCTCCTCTTTTTCAATGTAACTCAAAGGTGAAAATCAATGCCCCAGTTTTTTTTCAAAATCTCCCTCTTACCAAGTTCAAAATGTTCGCAAGTATGGTACATTGGATCATGGTAGGCAGGAGGAATTGGGGTAGGGACTTGGACTCGGATAACAGAAGACAGGAGGGACATGGAGAGGTGCACCAAACTGACCCTACAGTGCAGGCATCAGGGTTTGCAGCAGCACAATACACCACACAGGGCATGCGGGATGGGAGTGCAGCACAACAATCCATAGAAAGCAAAAGGGAGGGGACAAGACCATGCACATGGACAACAGAAAACAGAGGGGAAAGAGCCTATGGTAGCTAGCTGACCATAATGGACAGACAGGAGAGAAAGCTGCAACATAACAGACCATAAAGGGCAGGAGGGACGGATAAGGGGCATTACAATGGAACAGAGAAGCCAGGAGGGAGGGAATAGGGGTCTGCACATGGAAACAGAGGGCTGGGGGCAAGGGGGCAGGAGCAGCAAGATGACCATGGAGGTCAGGCAGGTTGGGCACTAGAAACAAGACACCATGGAGAGCAACAGTGAGACTATGATGGCATACACACAGACCATGGAGGGAAGGTGGGAGGGGGTCAGGGGCAGCTAGCTGACCACACAGGGAAGGTGGGAGGGGCCATGGCAGCACAGAAGACCATGCATGGCAAGCGGGAGGGTTAGTGGCAGCACAATGGCTATAATGGGCAAGAAGGAGGGTGCAGGGGCATGCACAAAGGACCATGGAGGATAGAAGGAAGGGTCAGGACCTGGACACAGACAAGAGAGTTCAGGGGAAGGGGCCTCCCAACAGACCGTGCGGGGTATGCAGGAGGAGCAGTTGCAGCACAACAGACCAGGGAGGGCAGAAGGGTGTGGCAGTAAAATGGACCATGGAGGACAGGAGGAAGGGGATAGGGGCATGGCATGTGGACAGGCAGGGTGGAGGTGGCAGGGACAGGTTACAGTCATCTGACAATGCTAGGCAGGTGGGAGGGGAGTGGCAGCTCAACAGAACACTCAGAGTAGATAGGAGTGGCAGGTCCATGGAACATAGTGGGCAAAAAGGATGGAGCAGGGGCATTCACAAAGACATCGGAGGGCAGGGGGAAGGAGAATAGGGGCAGCAAGCTAAGCACAGAGGCTAAGCAGGAGGTCAATGATGGGCCATAGAATTGGGCAATGGAGGGCAGGAGGAGTGGACTGGTACATCATGCTAAATGGAGGGCAGTGGCAGCACATCAGACCATGCATGGCAGGAGGAAGGAGGCTAGTCCATGGATTCAGACAACAGAGGATAGGGAGGAGGTGGATGGGGCAGCAAGCTAACTATTCAGAGAAGGTCGGTATTAGGAACTTTATTGTTTTAAAATGTGTGTCTGGGCGAACTACTTAAAATATGAACAAGTATGCAGCATAATCTCACTTTTATTCAGGAAGAAGAGGACGTTTGTGACTGTGACTCCGGGCTCACTTGGCAGAAACACCCTCTGACCCTCCACCCCCCATCGCAAAATGTAATGCCTGTGAAAAGGGTAGGTGGACGCAGTGTTATATAGAACATAGTCCTGAGAGCACGATTGAAAATGAAAACTAGGTATAGTATATGGTATAAACTTTGCACCAAAAAGTGTGATATAAGATGAACCAGGGCGTGAAATATAATATGCAATACATTGTGCGCAATGACAGATTCATTGGAGAGCGCAAGATAGCACAGGCACTAGCGCGTGCTATGCGATATGGGCCTTGGAGTGTAATATGCACAGGGCAGTGTTGTGTAACCTAACTAGTCTCTAAAGTTGTAATATAAAATATGTGCTGGGGAGTGTAACGTTGCATATGCACTGTGACAAAGATATGGATCCCAGATTGTAATATGTTTGGCATAGCGCTGTGCGTTATAACATAGGCATTGAGGAAGGCACGTTAGATGGGGTAGTATAACCCGTGCGAAGGCAAGTGTGGCATGACATATTCACAGGGTGGTGTTACAGTGCACATGGGCTAGAGAGTGTCATAGCATACGCACTAACTGGTGGAATACAACACAGAGGTGTGTGGCACTCGGCGGGTACTGGTGGGTGTAACATAGCATTGGCCTCAGCCAGGAGCACGCTGTGACTCTCAAGTGAGGTTTGTCTCCTTTCCAAAGAGTAAAATAAAAAGAATTACACATCCGGCGGTGGATGTGTGTTTTATTAACCATGAGGGGGGTTTATTGCATAGTTTGGTCGAATTTTTGTCGATTCCACTTTGAATGGCTCGGTGTGCCCGTCAATAGCTACCCACGTTTGTATAAATAAACAACAAGGGTACCAACCGGCGGGGGCGCCGGGATTAGGCACGGTAGGGCGTCAGACACATCAGAGATTCACTAGCGGTGTAAATACATTCCACGTGGATTCATTGTATGCATAGTCGCCTTTTAATGAATATCACGCAAATCGTCATGGTGATAGGTACATACAGTTTGTCCAGCATGTCCTAGGTTTTTCTATAAATATATATATTTTTTTAAATAATAAAAAACAAAGGCCGGCCCTGGGGGATGGGGTCCCCGGGGCCATAAGTGGCCTGAGGAGGGGGGCAACGCAGCCCCCCTCCTAAAGAATGAAGAAAATAAAGGCCATGACCCGGGGGTTGGGGTCCCCGGGGCCGATTAAGGCCTTGGGAGGGGAGCCACGCGGCTCCCTTCCAAATTTATTTTTCTCAACAAAAAAATTAGGGTGCATGCCCTGGGGGATGGGGTCCCCAGGGCCAATAAATTAGAAAAAGAAGGAGGGCCACACAGCCCTCCTTCTCAAAAAAATAAAAAAAAATAAAAGACCGGCATCGCGCCGGAGGCCACGCCCCCTCTTTGCTGCACTCTGCAAACGCACCCCCTGGCCAGTTGTAAGTTGGGGAATTAATTCCCTTTCACTACTGAGGGTCCCTGAGGGCCAACTAGCCCAACAGGTATCTCCAGTATGCGCCAGGAAGCTACGTTGCAGACAGGTGGTCTGAGGCCACGCCCCTTTTTACACCTCTATGCAACGCAGCTCTGTGGCGCTTATTGGAGGTACCTAGAGGGCTATTTTGCCCCTAGGGACCCTCAGGATTCAAGGGGACTTGATCTCCCAACTTAAAACGGCCACAGGGCGTGTTTACACAGTGGGGAAGGGAGGGGACGGGGCCTGAGTTAATGTGTGCAAACACGCCCTGTGGCGCGTTTTAAGAGGTAGTTTTAATCCCCTGCCCTATTATATCCTAGGTGCTTACAGAGGAGGTCATGCTAATCACAGGGGGACCCCAACGCATAATGTTCCCTAGTGTATGTAGGTGTTTTCACTGTATTCTAAGTGTCTTTTAACATAGCACTGGCTCTAGGACTGGTTAGTCAGACTCAGTTACCACCAGTATCCGTCTGAAAAAGTTGAGGGTATAGGATGATTTTGCAACAAGGCTTCTTTCTGCTCTTCTGTTTGTTCTTTCTGCACGTTATCCTTCTTCCTGCACCTCTTAGTCTTTGAGAACTTCTGTTGCTTCTTTCTGCATTTCTTTTTTTTTCTTTCTGTGCGTTTTTTCTTTCTTCACATGTCCTATCTCTGTAGGCATAGTTAGAAATTAGCATTTAAAAAAACCTTTGAAATTCACTGAAAAAGCCATAGGTTTCAGGCACGTTATAGTTAGGAATCAGCATTTAAAAAACCTTTGAGATTCAGTGAAAAAACCATAGGTTTCAGGGGCGTTATAGTTAACTGGACTTTTCACTCGTACAAAACCATTGAAATTCCCCCGTTATAGTTAGTTCAGCTAACTATAACTCACGTGCCCGCAATGCACTGCTGATGACGTCACATATTACATCATGACATGGTCAGTGACATCACTCATGACATCATCCTTGTGATAGAGTGGCAGACCTCCTCTCCCCCTAATATAACCTTTGATACACACATTTTTAAATTAGAAACTAAAATTTTCAAAACAATGGACATACCAATACCAGTTACAACAACCTATTCATTGATTCTAAGATCCACATACACATCCACTCATTCACCAACAGTCCTATACAGTCACTCATACATGTACTCACTCATCATATGTACTCATGCACCTATACATCCTGTTACACAACGCCCCTCATCCATAGAGTTACTCACACACAGTCACTCATGCTAATAAAGAATCGAACATCCATTTACTTGCATATACAGTTATACACACACCACCACACTTACTTCTACAGAAACTTACACATACTTAGTCTTTTAAACAATCACTTATAGAAACACATACTTATTCATACAGGAACTCTTCCAATCTCTCATATATACTCACTTATATACACCAATAGTTACATATGCTAGTTTAAAACATATGTAGTTACTGATAAAGACACTATTGAGACAGTCATTCACTCACTAACACACTCATCCACCCATACAATCCTGCACACATGCTGTCTTCAACACATACAAACAGTGAGTCACTCATTCATACACCTATGCACTACGTAATACCCCCACCGAACCACAGACACTCAGACACTCATACTGATACTCAAAAAACCAACTAATAACCTATATAGACACTCATGTAGCTACTCACCAACCCATGCAGCCACTTATACACAAAGTGAGAGACTGATACAGATATTTACATATTTAAACATTACTCACTAAGCCATGTATTCACTAAGATACACTTAATCAGTCAGTTATACAATCAATTTTTCAAAAACAAATCATCCATTTAGACACTTATATACCAATTTATTCTTCCATCGACCTTGAGATATACATATATAAAACATATGTAATTTTCAGGAAAACACACATTCACTGGATGATGTCATTTGAGATGTCATGAGTGATGTCATTTGAGATGTCATCAGTGATGTCATGAGTGATGTCACTGACCATGTCATGAGTGATGTAATATGTGACGTATCAGCAGTGCATTGCGGGCACGCGAGTTAAAGTTAGCTGAACTAACTATAACAGGGGAATTTCAATGGTTTTGTACGAGTGAAAAGTCCAGCCAACTAGAACGCCCCTGAAACCTATGGTTTTTTCAGGGAATTTCTAAGGTTTTTTTAAATGCTAATTGCTAACAATACAGTGCTGAAACCTATGGTTTTTTCTGTGAATTTCAAAGGTTTTTTAAATGCTAATTTCTAACTATGTGACGTCATCAGCAGTGGATTGCGGTCGCGCGAGTTATATTTAGCTGAACTAACTATAACTGGGGAATTTCAATGGTTTTTTACGAGTGAAATGTCCAGCTAACTAGAACATGTGTGAAACCTATGGTTTTGTCAGTGAATTTGCAAGGTTTTTTAAATGCTAATTCCTAACTATAACGTGTGTGAAACCTATGGTTTTTTCAGTGAATTTGCAAGGTTTTAAAAATGCTAATTCCTAAGTGTGAAACCTATATCTTACATAAACTTATAAACAGTTTTTTTTTTTTTTAAGGTTTTCACAGTGCGCGCACCGTCTCCGTGTGCGCATGCATACGTGCTCCGTGTGCGCATGCGTGCGTGCTCCGTGCGCGCCTGTTCTGTGCGCGCCTGCTCCATGCGGGCATGCGCGCGTTCTCCATGCGCACGGTGCGCGCACGGCAAGCCATGTGATTACGAAACAACACTTTTCATTGGTTCAAAGTAGTTTCAGTTCCAGAATCTTCTAACACCACACCCACTCCCCTCATTAATACTTCTTATTTCCTGGGAGAAGGAGCTGAACAGCTTTTCCTACACCTGGCAGAACAGGAGACTTCTTCAGGGAGTGAGGAGGAGACCTTTGTGCCCCCAAGGCAGAGGAAACAAAAGGACTCATTTATTTGGCAATTTTTTACTTTTCCAGAGGGTCAGAAGAAGGTGAATGCTCCTAAAGTCACCTGCACTGTTTGTGGAGTAGTCTTATCTAGAGGAAACCCTAAAAAAAATATACTCCTTTAGTATTTACTCCATGATAAGGCACTTTAAAGCAGTGCATCCTGTGGCTTATGCTCGGGCTGAAAGAGACAACCCTCCAGCAGCTCAGCCAAGCACATCATCTGCAGCCGCAGCTTCACCTGCTTCTAGACCTCTGGATATGCACTCTGTTCACGAAGGTGCATATACGGTGCAATGTGTGCAATGCTGTTCTCTGTTATGGTGAGAGCAGCATTAACCTAATAGAGAACAAGATACAGCAGCACACATGCTCCACCCCCTAATTTTTGTCCTTTTTTTTTTTTGTTCATGGTGAACAGTTTTTCATTTGTATTTTTTTTTGCTGCATTTTTTTTTTTTTTTTTTGCTGCTCGACAAAAAACAAAAGTTCTTTTCAGAACTCACTTCACTTCTCCAAGAAGAGCTATATTCCTAATATACTGTGTTGTAATTTTTTTAATGAATTTTTTGCCACCGTGCGCGCACCGCGATTTTTTGAAAAAAAATAAAATGTTTTTTTTCACCCTTCGGGGTCCTTCTGGGACCCCCTGGCAAAGGCTAGGGGGTCAGGAACTCTCTACCCTGCCCCCTTTTCACATTCTCCACCTTTCTTTTTCACTGCGACACAGAAAATGGCGTCAGACACTTCCTGATTTCGACCGACTCGAATGTTGACTGACATCTAACCACCAATCAGAATTACGCTCGCGCACGGCACGGTGCACGCATGGTGCGCGCACGGTGAGCGCATATAGATATTTATGTACTTTTAACTGCAATTTTCTCAGGAACTACTGAACAGATTGACACCATATATGCAAAAGGCACATACCTGACCTGAGGACTACCTCTTTGCCAAATTTCAAGTAATTCTGTTCAGCCATTCGGGCTGTACCTTCGACTAAAGGTCCTATGAGAAAATGCATTGGAAAAACGCGTTTTGGGACCCCCTTTTTTCTCGGCCCCCGCTTGATGAATCACCCCGAGACTCTCAGGGTAGGAGCTGAGCGCCCCATTAGTTTTGAAAATTTCGCGAGGATTCGTCAACCGGCGCCAAAGTTATTCAAAATAGAATTTTCAGATTTCCTATGGAAACTTGGTCCTAACTATAACTATCTACTGGCGACCGCCAATAGATAATATATATGCACATACATACACATATATATATATATATATATACACATATATAAATACATACATACATACACACACACTCAACGGGACCTCCAGGTAAGGACCTCTTATACACCAAGAAATGCACAACTCCAATGTTCCTTCTTCGCAGTGCCGCAATTTATTCACACATAAATTATAAACTCCAAAGCTGTTCAGGCATAGTGCCTGCCATGACGCGTTTCGATCGCATGATGCACCACATGACTGGGAACAAATTAAATAGAAAGGGTGTACTATTTACTTTAGAAAATTATTGCCAACTTTGTGAAAAGGAAAACAGACTGATATCTTAATATCGTCATTGCATCAATATTCATCTGTATAACCGAATACAATAAATATATCAGATTTAAAAACAATATTATAAAAACACGGATAAAATACCATAATCAGGTCACAGTAATAAGAACTCAAACTATTTGTGCAAAATACGCTAATAATTATAAACAAACAAGTATATGAATGCTATTGCTGTGCTTGCATTGATGCATCTTAACTATTATCAACAGCAAAGTTAAAGTGCTAATGCCAGTAAAAATTCCGCAATGGCACCAATTAAAGAAAATCAATAATATTCATTTAGTGTTAAGTATTGATATTAAAGAGCTAGTGCTTACACATACCTCGTTTGCTTTGTCTTTTTGTACATTAATTGTTGTATATAGATGAGGTACTCACAATTCATAATATCTAAACCAGATCAACATAAGAATAAATGTCAAGTGCCAGATACTTTATCTGATTGATCTCTACATTATCATAGGTAATACTACAGACCACGATATTCAATGCCAATTGGTATATAGCAGCCAATACGTAATGTTCTAATTGCAAATATGTAGTTCTTTAGTTTGACCATATGTCATTAACCTCTGTGTAAAACAGTCTGTACTAGGATTAAAGTGCTTTGCAAAAACATTTATACCAAGTGCAAAAATGCTGTGCAATATAAATCATAAAGCACCATAGGCATTGACTATTATTCAAACCAGAATAGTAATAAAGTGCAAGTGACAATGACTTAAATGTACAAGAATTATATATATAAAAAGATATACAGAGAAACAGAGAGAACCTAATACTTTGCAAACACAGGACATAATCCCAATAGTCATTTATAGATACATTTTAAAGACTAAAAACCATGTAATTGTGTTGCTAGGCTCAGAGCATAATTTGCTTTATTGAATACTGACTAAAATGCTAGTGCGTATAAAACACCTAAAGGAAGTTGTGTATATCCTTGCTTGTATTCAAGCCATTAGGCATCTTTGTATCAAGGGGCAGAATAAATTGGGTTTCAAGCTGGCGGAGGCTCTTTTCTTGATTCCCACCCCGGCCGGGTGTGAGTACTGTCAATAACACAGAATATTCCAAATACTTGAGTATATTCCGGTGCACCTACTTTAAATGTCTGGCGACAGGGTAATTAGGATCTGAATTTACAATTGCCCTGATGTGTTGTAAGATACGTTTATGTACAGGGAGCTTGGTGCTCCTTATGTATTCAAGACCACAGGTGCAATGTAGCTTATAGATTGCAAACTCGATGCAACAAGTCAAATGATCCTTTTTTGGGACCGTTTTTTTTCTAAATGCTGTCACATAGTCTACTAGATTTGTGGCAAATGTACAGGCGCGACACGAATTGCATTTAAAAAAAACCTGATTTAGTCAGTCATGTGCTCTTAGCTCTTTCAGGACTTGTTTTAACTAGGACATCCCTCATCGAGGGTGCCCTCCTGAATGTGATGGCAGGCAAGGATGGTAATATAGGGCTCAACGTCACATCAGTTAAAATTATGGGTCATTGGGAATAGATTATTTTACGATCTTGCTGGCTAAATGTAGTGATAAGTCCGTTACTACATTTTTCACTATCATCCCCTTCAGGTGGCAAGATCTGAGCTGCAAGAAATTCTCTTTTGGGTATTAATAATTCATCTCTAGGATGTTCATGTGCTTGGTTCAGGGCACAAACTAACATAGACCTTTCATAACCCAGACTAAAAAAACGGTCAAAAGCATCTTGCTGGCACTCCTGTAAGTCAGTATCCAAACTGCAAATACGCACAAACTTCCCGTACGGTATACACTGGATCAGGTGGCGGGGATGCAAACTTTCTGCATGCAGAATTGAGTTGCCCGCAGTAGGTTTGTGGTGCATCTTCGCATGAATCTGGCCCTCACTGATACATACGAGAACATCTCGAAATTCAACACTTGAACCGCTGATGGTAGCAGTCAATCTGAGATTCTGCGTGTTAATATTAATAGCCGTTACAAAATTGAGTGCTGTTTCTCTACTTCCATTCCATATCAAACATATGTCATCTATATACCGCCAATAGTGTTTTACATGGGATTCCCACTCCACCTTGTACTGTGTCATGAGGACATGCTCCACCCGCCAGCCAACATGGAGACATGAATAGCTGGGGGAGAAACATGCCCCCATGGCAACACCTTTTAGCTGTTGAAAAGATTCCTTATTGAACAAAAAGTAATTGTTAAACAGGCAAAGCTCTATCATTGCAATCAAAATGCAGTTATGGTCTCTTAAATGGATAGCTCTATTGTCCAAATAGAGCCTAACTGCAGCTAGTCCATCAGAATGATGGATGCTTGTGTACAGAGATTCTATTTCCATAACTACAAGCAGGAATTTAGGTTGCCATACAACACTCTTGATTTTTTCAGGTAGTCAGAGGTGTCTTTTACAAAGGATGGTAAGGGGATGACATGGGGCTGTAAAAAGTAGTCCACCTATTTAGATATCAATTCCATCATGCTTTTTCGGGCCGAAATTATGGGCCTTCCTGGAACTGGGACCACTTATTTATGTACTTTTGGAATGAAATGGAGAACAGAACAGGGGTAACAGGATGATACACTTTAAAAAAAATAAAGCCTCTTCCACTGTAATAAATGCTGTGCCACTTTTTCTTGAACTAGGCGTATTTCTTGTTTAGAAGTTTTTCTGCAACAAAATATCTGACAAGTGTTGGTTGGCTTCTGTCAAGTATTGACCCTTCGGATATGGATATATATATATATGAACGGCTGAACAGAATTACTTGCAATTTGGCAGAGAGGTAGTCCTCAGGTCAGGGATGTGCCTTTTGCATATATGGAGTCAATCTGTTCAGTAGTTCCTGAGAAAATTGCAGTTACAAGCACATACATATCTATAGCCGCGCACCGTGCGCGCACCTTAACGTGCGCAAGCGGAATTCTGATTGGTTGTTACATGTCAGTCAACGTTCGAATCGGTCGAAATCAGGAATTGTCGGCCGCCATTTTGTTTGTTTTCAGTGCGAGAGTGGAAAAGGAAGGTGGCGAACGTGAAAAGGGGGCAGGGTAGAGAGTTCCTGACCCCCTAGCCTTTGTCAGGGGGTCCCTGAAGGACCCCGAAGGCAAAAAAAAACATTTAAATTTGTTTTGTTTTTTTTAAAATCGCGTGCGCGCACGGTGAAAAACCATTAAAAAAGTTTTTTTTTAAAAGTAATACGTAGTTTATTGTAAAATAAATATATAAAAAAATAATACATACATAACTTAGCATTTAAAAAACCGTACAAATTCACTTAAAAAACCATAGGTTTCACACATGTTATATATTTAGGTGGATATTTCACTCGTAAAAAACCAATGAAATTCCCCCGTTATAGTTATTTCAGATAACTATAACTCGCGCGACCACCCTCTATCACAAGGATGATGTCAAGAGTGATGCCACTGACCATGTCATGAGTGATGTAATATGTGACGTCATGAGCAGAGGATTGCGGGCGCGCGAGTTATAGATATCTGAAATAACTATAACGGGGGAAATTTCATTGGTTTTTTACGAGTGAAATATCCACCTAACTATAACATGTGTGAAACCTATGGTTTTTTTAAGTGAATATATATATATATATATATTCACTGAAAAAACCATAGGTTTCACACGTTATAGTTAGCGGAAATTTTACTGATAAAAAAACCAATGAAATTCCCATGTTATAGTTAGTGCAGGCAACTATAACTCACGCGACCGCAATCCTCTGCTGATGCTAATACTGTATTTAGACACTTATTTGCCCATGTCTTCTTCCATAAATTTTTAGCTATACATATATTACAAATATTTTTTTTTCATAAAGACACATATGTCATCAGCAGAAGATTGCGGTCGCGTGAGTTATAGTTGCCTGCACTAACTATAACGGGGGAATTTCATTGGTTTTTTTATCAGTAAAATTTCCGCTAACTATAACATGTGTGAAACCTATGGTTTTTTCAGTGAATTTGCAAGGTTTTTTAAATGCTAATTCCTAACTATAACGTGTGTGAAACCTATGGTTTTTTCAGTGAATTTGTATGGTTTTTTAAATGCTAAGTTACTTTACGCCATTCGTGGCGTGTGCGCCCACTTAACGCAGTTCGTTCCGTGCGCGCACGGTGCGCTTCGCGCACCGCGCGCCCACTTTACGCAGTTAGTGCCGTGCACGCACGGTGGGCACGCGGTGCGCTACGCGCACCGCGTGCCCACGTTACGCTAGATGGGCCATGTACGCACGATGCACTTCGCGCACCGTGCGCACATGGAGGACATATGATGCACTTCGTTTTGAAAGGTAATATTTAAATTTTTCACACCTCTTATAAGCCATGCACAAATGGTGCACCATTTGCACACGGGGTGGGGAGAGTGTGGATAATTTTTTTTTTTAAATATTTTTTTACCGTACGCGTACGGTAAGCGTAATCGGCGAAATTAGCGAAAAAATAAAAATTCCGTTTTTGGCCTTGGGGGATCTTTGGGGACTCCCTCAACATGGCTAGGTGTTTTGGAGCTGTCCAAACAGCCCCTTTACATGTTTTTGTGCTTTGTATTTTAATCCACACTCTCAGTGCGAGAGAGAAAATGGCGGCCGCCGCTTCCTGGTTTCGGCCGATTCGAATGTTTACTAAGATCTAAGAGCCAATCAGAATCGCGCTCGCGCACGCCACCGTACGCGTACGGTAAGCGTACCGTAAGCGCACCGTAAGCTGGCTCAGATATATATATTGATTTAAAGGCTATTTTCTCAGAATCTACTGAACAGATTTACACCAAACCTACAAAAGGCACTTCCTTGACCTGAGGACTACCTCTCTGCCAAATTTCTAGTAATTCTGTTCAGCCATTCGGGCTGTAGCTGTGTCTAAAGGTCCTATGGAAAAGTGCATGGGAAAAACGTGTTTTGGGACCCCCCTTTTATCTCAGCCCCCGCTTGACGAATCCCCCCGAGACTTTCAGGGTAGGAGCGGAGCGGAGCGCCCCACCTATTTTGAAAAATTCGCGAGGATTCGTCGACCGGCGCCAAAGTTATTCAAAATAGAATGTTGCGGATTTCCTATGGAAACGTGGTCCTAACTATAACTACCTACTGGCGACCGCCAGTAGGTTATATATATATATATATATATATATATATATATATATATACACATACACACACACATACATTTAATACAATAGATAATATACAGTATTCTCATTAAACTGACATTCACAGTGGATGCTTCTGAAGATTCACTGCAACATCGAACCGGAATTTCAGGTACAATATCCTTGCCAGATGTGGCTAGATAAATGTCAAGGAACTCTTCATAGCATGGTTTAAGTTTAACACTGAGGAATTGCATTGTTAATCTGCCCAAATTAGGGTCCTGATAAGATACATTTCAGACATATCCCCAATATACTTGCTTCAGGATATTCTTGGAGCTTTGCACCAGCTGGTGTGGCTCACTCCAATAGGTGAGAAGACATAGTTCAATGAGCCCTTTCTTAACATATGTAAGCCAGGAGGAAGGTTAGGCATCTGCCAATACCTAAACGTTATTTAATGCCCTCTCTATAGGGCACCAACTCTAGTGTTAACCATAGCCTAATCCAATAAAGCAGTGGTCGCAATGCTGCAATTTTCCCTATCCGTTTTATATTAAGGTTGCAAACACTGGGATGAGTGGTGTTGCCAATGGTAGCCCCAGAATCCTTCCACGAACTTGTTCTCCCTGGATGTTATTTTCTTGGTGTCACCATTTCCCCACAGTTCTGATCCATTTAAGGCAGCTGTATGCACGTTGCATTTATAAATATCTAGCACTGGTGTAATTGGTTTACTTTAGGATAGTCTATACTTTTTGAGGATAGGCTATACTTTTTGAGGATGGCTCTAGACCCCTGTGCAAGGGCCATTGTATAGTGGTTTCTCTGTGTTTTCTAGGACAGCTTTGAATCAAGTATTATGTCTAGGTAGGTAAAGTTTGATACATGTTCTAGTTTCTGGTCACTCACCCAAAGGTTCCTTCTAAAGTCCTTATGGGGATTTATGGCTATGTATTTGGTTTTCCCAATATTTATTTCAAGGCCTTCTCTTTACAATACATGGTAAAATCATCTAGTAGATTGTGTAGCTCCTTCGGCGGCTGAGATATCAAAATGGTATCTTCTGCGAATAGTAGAGCTGGACCAGAGTTCCCACTGAGCTTATGGGGGTAGTTTTTGGACTTTTAAGGTAATCGTCCACATCACTGATGTGGAGTGAGAACAGGGTGTGTGCAAGCATGCATCCCCGTCTCACTCCTCCATCTATAGAGATTGGTTCGGTGAGCTCGCCACTGATACCCCAGCGGACTCTCGCATAGTTATCATGGTGCAACCTTGTCATCTGGTCTAGGATATCTGCGGGTACTCTGTATTTCCAGTGTGGCCAACAATAATCCTCTAGGTACGAGATCGAATACTGCCCTTAGATCTACAAATGCTATGCAGATATGACCCCCTTTATCTTGGTGTATTTCCAAAGGATGCACAGGAATCTAAAATCTTGGTCTACCGTGCTTTAGCGAGCTCGAAATCCAGCCTGGTATTAGGACAATATATTATTGTCTATCCATTTATTTAGCCTATTTAAAAGTTGCCTAGCATAACGTTTTTGTAATACATCTATTAGGCTAATTGGCCTATCATTCTCTGGTTTTTGCTTGCTCTCTTTTTTATGGATTGGGACAATTACAGCTCCCCTCCATGTAGTTGGTATTGGTGCTCCCGGGGCTATGGCATTAGTAACCAAGTTAGCATATGGCACCCACACCTCTTTATCATGTTTGAACAAGTCCCCAGGGAGCTTATCTAATCCTTGGGCTTTTCCCAGCTTAATGGTGTCAATTGCTTGTGTTTCTGCTATGCTGAAATGGGTCGCGTGTCCCGCACTATTTACAACTTCATGGTATATGAGGGTGGGGACGTTGAGATCTGAATACAAGTTGCACGACTAGCAGAACCCTATCTGTAAGGCAGCGGAGTCACCGGGGCCTTTTTTGGGCCCGCTACTTATATTAGTTCTTATGGACCAAAAAAATATTACACTGTATTCGTAAAAAAAAATTACAAAATTAGTACACTAAAAATAGGAAACATGTCTGCTTCCCTTAAATTCTAGGCATATGGCTGCGCAGACAAGTGATCCTTCAAGACCAATTTATTTTAGTTCAATAATATGAACGTTCATACGCTGCACTCAAAAAGCAAATTATGCCTTCACAGTAGGGCTATGACTGATGGTATATGACCAGTCTCAGCTTGGAGCGGCAGAGAGGGTGAAAAATGATGGAACGGAACGAGGCCCCCGGCAACTGCAAGTAGTGGAGATTAATTCAACCATTTCATCCATCACTCTGTTCTTGTTGCAAAAAAGCACATGCGCGGGGGACTGCCCAGCCTTGGGTCCCCTGCTCATCGTGCCACAGAACTCAAGCTATACCTCACTGACAAGACCCAAGTAGTTGGAAACTGGTGTGGAGTTGTTGGTTTGCCGTATGGAGGGCACCTGATCGGGCAGTTCAGACTGGACTGCTCTTATTGGAGCAGGGCCACAGCTGATTTGCTTATGTCAGTTCTCTGTCTACTGTGGCATACAGGTTGAAAAACGATGTACTGGGATGCAGCCGGAGCAATCGCCAGAGGCTAAAGTTAAGTTAAGCATTCCATCCATCACTTTGTTCTTGCAGTAATCTCAAATGAGCAATGTAATCAACACAGTGATAATGTTCTCTTATGGTTCCCCACGGAGGGTGTGGTACCTGGCCTTTTGAAAAGAAACAGACTTATTTTTAACCTCCTACCCCATCAACTACTTTCAAAACGTATGAGTGCAAATGCTCGAAGATTTAAAAAGATCCCGCTCTTCTAAAATCATGAAACTTTTCACATGTAGGTATCGTTTGACAGCACAGCTGTCTGCAAGATCTAGTGTTACCAATTAAATAAAACAAGCATAGAGTGGGCTTTGGTTCTACTCAGAAAAGCATTGCTTGCTCACCACATGCTACAGCTGTTTGGTGTATCATTCCACATTCCAAGAAAGGCCTCCAGTGGGACACTTGAACTATTTTACATCTGGAAAGTAGTGTCGGATTGGTAAGGTAAGCATTTGGGCAATGAGCGATGGGTTGGTATCTGAGGTACAGCTGTGGGCCTCTACCCGGGCCAGGGTTGTGGCCGTTTTGGGCAGTGTTTGTGTTGTTCAGATGCCACCACCTGCCTAATGGGGCCTGAGCGGCCTTTCCAGAGGCAGATGGGCCTCTAGTACCTCCTTTTTACCAACAGGCGGAGGAGTCATTCCCAGTCAAACGCTGGGCTGGCCCATTAATATATGCAGACTGAGCAGAGACAGGGGGCCTCAGAAGATGTGGCCTCACTTATATTCAGGTGTGGTTCACCATTGTGAACTAATCCGTTCACAAAGAGTCCTGGCAATACTTGTTTTTTTTGTATCTCATATTAGTGAAGTTAAGAAACCATGCCTCTGTTAAAGAATTCCCCTCCTTTTCATAATACTCAAAACAGTGAAGCAGTGTTTTGGGAACAGGCACGATCCATAATTGTGGTCCACTGTTTTTTTAGGGTGCCAGGGCCTATTTTTGATCCCACTCCAACCCTGCTGAAAAGTACACATACCAGCATGTATGTCATATTCAATTATGTATCTACTACATGCGTTTTATACAGTAGTCAATCCATTTTTGCCACTTTTTCCCTGCCTGAAAGCCAATAGGGTTGAAAAACTGCATTTGTACTTGTAAGGATGCACACAGCATTTGTAAATGTCTAGTTGTGCTGGAATATTAAAGTCAGACTTGCTGGCTTTGCCAATGCTCTTTTTTGTATACTGTGCGGTCGGTCACAACTTTTACATATTTTTGACACTTCATACGACATAAGTAAGGATACTTCCTGAAATATTCTAGTGCGAGGAAACAGTATGGTGTAATCCACCTAATGTGACGAATCATTCTGATTGGACAACACTTCATAGAAGAGGTCAAACAGGGTCTACAAAACCCAGGAGAGTCACCACCCATGCAACAAAGGTGTAAGCTGCGACTGAATGCATTTAGCTTGCTGCTTCTTCACACGCACAATTTGCGTGTGAATAAAGAGCCTATAGGATACCACAGAAAGCAAGCCGTGATGGGGTGTGTTTTACCACTTAAGTCCTCCATCAATATCATTCTTGTGAGACCCAACCAAAGCTAGATGTCCTCTGTGGTTAACCCACCAACCCCAACAAAACTCTCAAAGAAGACTTGGTGTAGAACACAGATGTGACAAATAACCTCTCAAACCAAAAAGATTGTATTCTTCAAGGACTATTGGGAACGAAGGACTCAACTATAACAAATAGCAGTCAAAACCTCAAAACCTTCAATGTCAAACGGTCCCTTTCTCTACAAACTACAAGTCATGGGGATGTTTAATAGCCATTTTATCATTACCGTCCATACCAGTGATACTTAACCTTTTGACTTCTGTGGACTCCCACTGCATCATTATTGGAATTCAGGCACCCCAAATGAATAATATTTGGAATCCAGGCATCCCCACTGAGTCATTGGAACCAGGGACCCTGGCCTCAGCAATGTTGATGATTTGAACCACAAAACAATACACAAAAATACAGAAAACAGGCATTTAAATGCGAAAATGATGACATTTTCTTTAATTCACAAAAAAATAAAGAAAATATAAATTTGAATGTGAAAGTTGGAGCTTTTCTAAGTTTGAGGTCCCTCAGTCAATACCATATTTTGTGCACTGCTCCCACAAATCAATCTGATGACACCAACCTAATTTTTAGCCAAAATTTTAAATTCCTTCAAAATTTACATAGTCTCAAAATTTCGTAACTTACAGTTTGCTTTATGTATATACACCTTGTTAATCTAACAATATAATTTTATTGTTTAAGCAGTGGCGAACCCCGTGGGTCGGAATCGCGGACCCCAGACCATGGTTCAAAACCACTGGTCCATACCACTCATACATTCTGTTGGTTGTCCACACAGCCGAGATGGGGTAAAGTCCTATCCGTCTCAAGGTGAGTGACTTTACCAAGCACTTGCAGAAAGTACCTGTCTAGTTCTGAATATCACTGAAAGCATCTTTTCTTCACATTACACACCCTGCACCTCAATGCACCCCAAGGAGAAAACAACCCTGCAGGAGATGCTAATGTCAAATACTTTTGAGGCAGTTGACGGAGTACTGTGACTCCCCATGCGAGGTCAGAGCGACTGTAGCGTAGTGGATAGAAAGTCCACGTCGAGTGTGCATTGACACTATGAAGAGTGCTGCTCGTTACCATCAGAATCACAGTGTGACAGAATCGACCAGTTGATTTCTTCTCGACAATAGACAGCCTCGATCACGGACGCTCCTCGATTAGCTTTAGTTACTCAAGGGAGGGAAGTGGTGAATGGAAGTGGTTCTTTGAGAACAGGATTACTCACACCCACAAACGAGCTGTAAATGTATTTAAACGCAAGGTTAATTTCAAGTCACAGGTTGTGTGACCTGAAGCAATTTCAGATACAGTTCTTTTCAGGACGTCATTCAGTTCTCAGTAGAGGTAAACTTAATCATTTTTTCTGTGGTCTCATGTCCTTTATATCTCAAAGACTTTCAAACCTGTGGCACCACCATTGCACATTTTTATTGACTACCCCTTTGTAGAAGTAGTGGCCTCGCCTCTCAAGAAGGCATGGTTAGACTGCCACTACAGAAATAAGCAATAAACAAACGCAATGTGTCAAAGACTCAAAGCACATCATGGAGCGAGAAGTCCCAATCCAGCTATTGACCCAAGTTGAGGTTCCAATCTTCCTCAATACCACCCAGTCCGGCTATCGTACAGATCTGTGGCTCAGAGAAAGAGCAAGAAAGAGTGTAGGGGACCAAGAAGTTCAGGCAACAGATGCAAGACAGATTTCAGGTCACGTTGGCTCCTTCTACACTCCTATTCACCAAAGATACTAGGAGGATCCTCTTGCACAGTCAGGCGAGAACAAGGTTTGCAGTAATTGTCCTCAGCTTGCATTGGGATTGTGCTGGCGGGTCTTTTTCCTCTTTCAGTGGTGAAGGAGTCTGCTTTTATATGGTCAATGCACTGGCTGTAGTGCATCTCTGTGGCATCCCCAAAACATCTTGTGGTATTGCACTGGTGCAGTTGCAGTTTTAGAACAGGCGGGCGATGATTGTTTTTGCAGATGTCAGTACACACTCTTACTCTAAGCTAGACAGCCGTGTATCTCATAGTAAGGAGATCTGTAATGCTTGAACAGAGCTGGCGATGGCACAAAAAATACACCTTCTAGAGCTAGAAGAGTCAAGCTGGAATGTCTTTACTATCATCATTTTGCCCTCATCTAGATTACAAATACTGAGGGGTCAATGAAGGCCCCGAAATTGCTGCAATATTGGGACAGAAGCTCCATAACTGGCAAACATTTCAGGAACATGTCCTCAACAGAGCTTGTGTAAAGTTCACCGGCAGAGAAGGCATAGTCCAGCCTGGGATGGTGAGAGAGGATGTCGAGTCGACCAAAAGGATTTAAGGATTTCAAAGGATGGGATGAGAGCTAAGCACACAAGAGAAGCATGCAGCGTCTGTGTGTTAAACAGATGAGCACCTAACTATACTAATAATGAGCCAGGTCATTTCTTTCTGTCTCCTGTCCACCCTACGGTGCTGATCATGAGGGTCGAGGCTAAGGCAGCCTTCAGCTCTCAGCACTTTACAAGCCAATCATGTGTCTTCTTGAAAGTGCCATGAAAGCAAGTTACGTCAACACTGTTGGTAGCCATTCAAAGTGCTTTGGGAAGCCTCAAAGATCTCCCAAATAACTCCCAAGGGTTATCAAGCATGAGACTCTTGTTTTTTGGTCAAACCTCACCTTCCACAAACAAGCAAAGCAAAATTGGGTCAACCAAGCTTGCAAATGGAGAAGAGAACACGCAACACTGAGCATGAAACACACATTATTGAAGGAAGAGGCCGCCAAGAGAAGGGCTCTCCCCGAGGATGCTCTAGTGAGCCACATCCTGCGGCCATGTTTGAGAAACAGGCTTAATTGGAAAGGCTGAAAAGGACAAAGCCAATTAGCCCGTGAAGTGCGAGGTTGAGGGAGTAAAGTAGGGGAACTGTAGGACAAAACAAAGATGAACAAGAAGAGAAAGTGATAGTCTCTCCAGGAATAAAGGTCTGCTGGCACATCCTTGCATATTTATATAACAAATGTATATAGTAGATATTGTCTACATATATATACACATTTCACCAATATGATGCCTATGAAGTGTAGGGGAACACAGCGGCCCCTGGTAGAGCAAGAGGTGGAGGTAGCGACAGAGGTGAGAACTTGCAGGGGTAGGAAGCTGCAAGTGAGAGGACTGAGAGCCAAGAAGGTGAAAAGAAGAGGGGAACTGAAGTAGGCAGGAAGAGGGTGTTGTGAAGAGGGAAAAGAGATTGATGGCAGGAGAAGTCAAAATGCCAAGAGCTGGAGACTGACAAAAGCAAAGATCGAGCATGAATGATGGAGGTCGGTTAGGCGCATTGCTATGATCTGAGAGGCCTCGTAGCGCTGCACTACAAGTCGCCATCGGTCCACTTCAGAGAACCCTGAAGAACCACAATGAACCAACAACTACGGAGTACCTTCAGAAAGGAAAAAAAACTAATATATATTTACACAGAGCGTGCGTTGGTGCATCATGGGCGTGCACAAGGCAGTGTGATACGAGTGTGAAACACTGCAAAAATGAGCCCACTCGGTGACATTTTTGGCAACAACCAAGCAGCAGACGCCTTGAGGCAGGCGTGCTTTAACTATGGAAACGCAGTAGTCACCAAGGCCACAATCGCAGATCAGCATTAAAATAATAAGTAAGTGTTACAGCACAGATGGAAACACCCTCTGCCCTCTCACATCCATGCGTCGCGGCGGCCTCTCTCATTTCAAAACACGGTTATCCATGCGAATACAAGAGCATCTCGTTGGGTATCAAGTGATGCGAGGGAGCCACTTCCATCATAATCCTGCGAGTGGCACAAACGCCTCCCCCTCCCCAGACAAAGTATCATCTCACATTTACACTGCATGTACGACCCTATCACAGACGAGCTTATCCAATGACAAGTGCTCGCATCCCTCTCCGCATTTTCATTGAATAACCAGATTTCATCTCAGCCTTCCAGCGCAATATCGCAAGTATCCGCCGTGTGTTTATTTACCCTGCTCTGCCGCTGACTGTTTGAAGAGCCTGGGTGGACGTTCAGTAATCCACACTATCGCGGATATAATACAAGCACGGTGGTCCGCTTTCACTTTCGTCCATCGTGAAAGCTTTCTTGTCTTTATGGGGCCATGTGTTTTGAAACACAAGGCCCCATAAAGATAAGAAAGTTTTCACGGCAGAAGGAAGGCAGACAAGCCCGTTCAAATGGGACGGCTCAGAAAGCCGAACTAAAACGTCACCAACACCTCTTTTCCAATGGCTGTCCACCGTTTAGCATAAACGGTGACGCCGGCCAATGGAAAAGAGGGGCGGGGCTTAATGCCCTTTACAGAAAATACCACAAATCATTAAATCTCGCCAGCGAGACTGCGCATGTGCGATGCCCACGCCAGGCGAGACCTAAAAATTGTAATACTAATACAAAGTTAAAATAGATTTTAAAAATTTGAATAAATTGTAACATACAAATTCATTTGGCGGAGCCTTACAAAGCGAGATCAAGTTCTGAACTGAATTAATTTTACATTTTGTGCGAATTGGTTGTATAAACCTTTTTCTTGCTTCTACAACTGTAACACTTGGGCAAACAAATAACATATGTTCAAGGTCTTGCTCCCCGCCGTTACATAGGTTACAAGAACTACTAGTTTTTTCTTTTGGGAACCACTTATAGGTAAAAGATTTTAGGGTAGGTATCCCAAGTCGGAGTAATATAAATCGCTCGCCTGATACCGTGCTTTAGATTAATATGAATATACTGCTGTATTTTCTTATAAACAATTGTTTCAGCATATTTTTTTATACAGTGTCAGTTTGGAACAATGCTGAAGGTCAAGATCAAAGCTTAATCTTGGTGTTAGTTGTTTTAAAAAGAGTTTGAACTGGGCAGGAGTCCAAAATTGCAACAAATTTATATTAACATTTGATATTTTAAAAGCAATTGAGACATTCCTACAAAATACATATTTCGGTGAACCTTGATCAAATTACTATTTTTAATAAGGATCGTAGTGTTCCTTGTTCCACATGGAGGAGGTTATATGCCCATCTATTGATATTATTAATTCCTCTGGCATAAGAGCTAACTAGTGAAAGTTCAAGGCGGAGAGCTTGTACCAGAACAGCCTGAGACATCTTTGCGAGTTTCCGGAGGACTTTCCCTTCTTTGAGATCCAAATGATCCCATTGACTTAGAGGGATGTATTCAAGAGCGTATGATAGTACTGACGGGATCTTAGCACTACATACCTGAAGAAGAGAGGAGAAATGCCTTTGACCGGTCGAGGCATATAAACGTAGAAGTGCCCCCCACATGGACGTCGACTTTCCGGTTATGATTCTGTATATGAAGCAAGTTTTGTAGGGATTTTGAGAAAATCTCCATAGGTAGGTATATTCATTTGCCACTTCCAGCAGTTCCACCCCCCCCTAGAGACTAATTGTAGTTCACACTCCACTTCCTTCAAGAAAATTGAACTATTTTTGTTTTTTGTGGTATTCGGTATTAAGTTATTTTCTTCCATGTATTTATCTAGTGCTTGCAGATTCCTTTGCAGGCCAAATGGTGTTAAGTCTACAATGACTACATTGTCTGCATACAGCATGGTGTGGAATTTATCTAGTGCAATTTTAGGTGGAAAGTTGCAGACCTGTTTGAAGCTTTCAGGCAGATCGCTAAGATATAGGGAAAACAGTAGGGGGGTAAGAAGGCATCCTTGTCGGAGGCCATTTGGTGTAGGTATAGGGCTTGCGAGACCCTTCTCCCTCCCCATTTGGACTTGACACCACGTTCCGGAGTATAGTGATGTTATTACATGGATTAAGTTATCCGGGATACTTATTATATGAAGTTTTCTCCCGGCGCGGTCGTAAAGTCGATGAAAGCAGCGTATACGATCTGAGATTTTAAAGGTTACATATTTGTCGTTTATAGTTTGCAACACTGCGATGTTATCAGTGACCGAGTGTTTTGGTCTAAACCCAGCTTGATAAAAAGGAATTAGAACTAATGAAAAAGCCCAGTCTTTAAGATGATCTAGCACTGCTGCTGCAAAAATCTTTCCTGTTGCATCCAGGAGAGCTATCTGCCTGTAATTACCGATAAGCAGCCTTGAGCCCTTCTTATGTATTGGAATTACGATGCTCCCCTTCCAAGATTTTGGAATTTCCCCCGTGTCAAAGTTATGGCGAAAGAGGGGTGCTAAGAACTTACTCCATACTTTGGGGTTACTTTGGAGGACCTTGATTGGAATTTGATCCGGATCCGTTGCTCCCGATGTTCTTGACTTTTTTTATATACAACTCAAATAGAAAGGGAGATGGAGCTCCATTATCTGAAGTGTTTACTCCACTATTACATGTCAAATCTGTCCGTACTTTCTGAACTGTTATTTAATTTATATAATTTGGTTAGGTAGGTCTCTCATTCTGTCGGGGGTACTGGGATGGCTTGTACTTATTTTTTTGTGCTTATTTCTTTGGCGACTATATTCCAATATGCACGTTGGTTATTCTGTTTTGCTGCTATCTGTATGTCGATCCAGTTTTTGTCCTGCGTTTTATTCCGATTTTTTTTTTCTATTCTGCGCTGTTTTTTCAAGTTGTTAATTTCTAGTTGTTTTGAGTATTGATGGAATTGCGAACTTATTAATGTATTTAACTCTGTTGTATTTGTGTCGGAGTTCCATCTTTTGTTTTGTTTTACTCTTGGCCCCCGTTTTATTAGATTTTCCTGCAAAAATTGAACCCAATTTTTGATGACTACTTCAAAGTGTGTTATCGGATTTATAGAATGCGTTGTCTGTATTGGTTGAGCCATCTCAATTGCATTGATAATTTAAGTGTCCTTGAATTCCACTGTATCCGTCCTTGGGCCTGGTTCACCAAGACTGTGCTTTGAGAGTACATAATGTGGCATGAAGATGTAGATTGTGCTTTCCACTCTAGCTCATTGAAGAATCGCATTATCACTTCCCGGTGCAAAATTAATTTTAAGGTATGAGACAGTACCGAACGGATCCGGGCTAGAAATCGTATAGTCCAGGGTGGAGGAGCTGAAGTTGCCTTGCCTTGTAGATGATGCTGGAATATCTCCTTCTACCTTGCCGTTTAGTATTACTCCGTTTAACACTGGGAGTGAGGCTAGCAAAATGTTCCCTCTGTTGTCAGCTTTTTTTTCCTCTGGGAAATAGATGTGTGGAGATTGCCAGGGCTTCTTCTTTATCTCCATTTTTGACCCGGGGGGGATATAGACATTAAAGATGAGGAGATCTTTCAGAGTTTCTAGTTGGTCGATCCCAAATTTGACCTTAATACATTGAAAATTCTTTGAATCTATCGGGATAATTTCTTGGTCCCACTTAAAATCTTCATTAAGAATAGCTATCCCTCCTTTCGCGTGTCCCCATTCAACCTGCTCTGCAGGGATATCATATACGTAGTAGTCTTGTTGGTCAAAAATTGTTGTTGACCAAGTTTCTTTTGTGGGTAACTACCCCTGGTCGATCTTCCATGATTAGGGCTAATTTATCCTTTGTGTTTCCAGCGATGCTCCAGGAAGAGAGGGTCAAACCTGCGTTAGAAAGGGCGTTTGTTTCCTTGCCCTGTTTGTTTCTATTCAGATTCTCCGCAATCCAAGCCCATGAGTATTCACTTGTTGTTATTTCCCTCTTTGGTGTATCTTTACTCCAGCTTCTCCTTTCTTTAGAGAAACAAAAATATTTTCTTCAAAAGAATTTGAGGATTATTTGCAGCGCTGTACCTTTGGATCAATTGCTGAGCTTTTGTGTTGTTCATTCTTACTGAAGTTTTCAACCTTTGGGTTTTACAGTTTTGCACTGTCGTCAAATCGTAACTGTATTTGTGAAGACTCTCACTTTCCTTTAACATTATTCCTGGTATTACTGGAGACCAGAATTCTACTATCACTGTTGTAGTTTGGATTTTTCTGGGAAAGTTACTAATTTTAATTTGTTGCTAGATAGAGAATGCAGCGGCTGTATCTTTTGCAGTAGATTTATGATTCTCTCACAATTAAGCGGGACGTCGCCTGAAGGGAATTAGTCTGTGATTTACAGGCGGCGTGGCTTGATCTTCTCAGACTGGAATAGGTTCTTTGTGGGATATCCTTATGAGCCGGCGTCTTTGTTCCAGGATCTGTAGCTGAGAAACTTGACGTCATTGGGTTAAGTTGGTTAGAGTTTACCCTTTGTACTTTAATGGGGGATTTCTGCTCCTTTTTGACTGGGTTCTGCACCATTTCTGATCTTTCTACTTTTTCTAGGGATTTAGTCGTGGGGGTGTAGGTATTCTGGAACCTTGTCTTTCGGACTTTCTTCTTTGCAATCCTTCTTATCGCCCTCCTCTTTGTCCTTTTCCGATTAATCTTTTTTTGTTTCCTTTCATTATTCAGTGTTTCTAGGCCAGAAGAGACAACGGTTGCACTTATAGTGGTTTCAATTGCTTTTTGATTAGATACTGATGAATTATTCAATTTTGGTTGTACTTTAGTTTTAATTTTGATGAAAATTGGGTAATATGCTATGACCGGTTGCTGGGTGTCCAGCTTGTTATTTTCCTTAAAAAGATTTCTAAGGGAATAAATCTGATTGAGATCTTGTGTTCCCTTTTTTGCTTTAGGTAGACTCCGATCGGTTTGAGTTGCTACTTCTTTCTTCGATGGCGAAAGTTCTTTGTTGTTATTACACCTTTTGGTTTGAGGAGATTTTCCGCATTTTGTTTTTCACCTTTTTCTGCTGGTAGTGTTGTTTTTAATTGGTCTTTCTTCCTTTTTTTCCACTAGATATTTTAACATTCCTAATTGGGTATCCAGCATCTGATCGGAGTTTTCCAAAATATTCCCAAGATGGGTGAGAACTGATTCCAGAATTTTTTGTAAGGTAAACAAATCTTTAGATACCGGAGTGTATTCGTTTGAGAGTCCCGTGATCTTTAGGCGTGAGAAACCTGGTGATTGAGAAAGGGACCCTTCTAAGTCGCATGGTTTTTGTGGGGTGCTGTTCTGGATTTTCTTTGACTCCTTTGGTGCTTCTTTATAGAACATCAAGTCCTTAATGTTAAAATCTGGGTAAGTGACATCGTAGTCTAAAGTTTGCTGAGCTTGAAGTATTTCTGATTTTATTGGATCGGAATTGGTAAGATTACTGGTTTGTTAGTCCAAGATTCTCGGAGTACTTTTTGTATCTTCCTCTAGAGTTTTTAGATTTTGAGTGAGATTGTTGAGATCTGCTACTTTCTTGTCCTCATCATTATTCGTCTTATTTAGTTGATCTTTTTGTGTTTGCCCCTGCTCATTTGTACTTTGTTTTATGAAGTATTTGGTTATACCAGGGGTAATTATAGACTTTTCTAGTCGGACTGGCTTCACAGCATTCCTTCTGATTGATTGTTCTGTTCCCAATCTTTTCATAAAAATTGTTTATGATCTCAGTTTTTTGTATGCCATTTGACAATGAGGATATAGACTATGGATTTTGGAGAGAAACAATAGTTTCTAGCAGCACTAATCGAGCTATAGAGGATGTTGAGAGGACTGAGAGGACGGCAGTAAGTGGGCGAAATCAGACAGTTAGTAATAGACTGGATGGAGCAAACGTCGAGTAGAAAACACTTGGGAAACTGCTAGCAGTTCCAAGACTAGTGGGCCTTATCCGACGGCTTTTCCTGGGTACTCTCTCTCCCAAGTTGGTAGGCTGACCCTGCCGCTTCTTTATTCCTCAGATGCCGGGAGTGTCGTACTGGCTGGTCCCCGTGGTGGTTCCTCTGCCCCTTTGGTCAGCTACATCAGCGCCCCTGCTGAGCCGTGTTCCTCCGCTGAACCAAAGAGGGTAGACAAAAGAAAGAAAAAAAAAAATCTCCGTTGGGGGGAGGGGGGGGGGGGCTCACTCACTCCCTGCTTGAAGCCTCCAACACGGGGTTACCAGCTCAGTCTATCTCCATTCTTAACGAAGAAGCCTTTATGGAGGACTCCCCAAGGCTACTTACTTTTCCTTGCTTATTGCCTGATGTTACTGATCGGCTTCTAGAAGGAGTTAAATCTGGTTCTCCATTGGATCCCAGCCCCCTTAAGGGGCTTAAAATTGGTCAAGAAGCCATTGTTCCTCACCTTACTGTGGCATTAAACGTAGCTATCTCAGAGGGACAGTATCCTACCCTGTGGAAGACGGCAGTGGTAAAGCCACTATTAAAGAAGCCTTCTCTGGACCCCTCAGAATTGAAAAACTATCACCCGATTTCATTGTTTCCCGTTCCAGCTAAGATCTTTGAAACCTATCTAAATCCCCACCTTAGCGCCTACTTGAAGGAGCACCAACTTCTTGATAACTCACAAAATGGTTTTAGAAGCCATCACAGTACGGAAACGGCCTATGCTGCCTATTTAACAACATGCGTACTCAAATGGACACCACGCTGCTAGTTCTACTTGACGTCACCGCAGCTTTTGATACCCTATCTCCTCTAAGGCTGGTTGAGCGTCAGAGAGATAGGGATCGGGGGTTCTGCTCTGTGGCTTCTTGCCTCCTTTCTTAGTGACCGGGTACAGACTGTGAAATTTGGCCAATTCTACTCAGCCTCTAATTCCATGTCTTGTGGTGTTCCTCAGGGCTCCTCCTTGAGCCCCAACACTTTTTAATATTTATGTTACCCCGCTTGCTAAGGTGATAAGATCTTTTGGGTTGGAGGTGTTGTCCTATGCGGACGACACCCAAATAATGTTGTCCATCACTCACAATATAAAAAACTCAACCCATAACTTCAGGAATTGTATGCAGGCAGGCTGCTCTTGGATGACAGCCAATTTCTTGAAATTAAATGGGGAGAAGACTGAGGTCTTGTTCTTCAGTAGCAAACTGGACATTTGGTCCAGCGATTGGTGGCAAGACACGCTTGGCGCCTGTCCCTGCCCGGTATCCCATGGGAAAAACTTTGGGATTATAGTGGACAACTCACTTTCCTTGAACAGGCAGGTCAATAGGACAGTGTCAACCTGTTTTGGGATTATGAGAATCCTCAGAACAATCTCCCATTTTTTTTTCATTTGACTCACGCAAACAGACTGTAATTGCCCTGATAATGTCCAGATTGGATTATTGTAATGTCCTATATTTGGGCATTAATAAAGGTCTGGTCCACTGTTTATACTGAAACTATCTCTGCCACTGCTGCCCTTGAGTCACATCCGACAACCAAGGACCGAAGACTCCTGACGAGCC